>NC_072401.2:110267500-111517500 GCF_028858775.2 Pan troglodytes | reverse complement strand
GGCGGAGGTTGCAGTGAGCTGAGATCATGCCACTGTACTCCAGCCTGGCTGACAGAGCGAGATTCTGTCTCAAAAAAAAAAAAAAAAAAAAAAAAAAGCCATCATTTGGTGAGGGAAAGACAGTACACAAAAAAAATTCAGATAAGACAGAAAAATCTCTATTACTTGATGCTACTAATGAAATCAACCCTTCATCCCCAAATTAGGACAGATAATGGACTATAAAGACTTAGGTCATTCCACGGGGAGGAGACATTTCCTTAAGATAAGAAAGTAAAAAGCCAGTTTTGTTATGAACAGGGGAGAAATGCAAAGGTCCTGAGGCAGAAAACTGAAAGTGTCTGAAAGTTCTGGAGTGATTGGCTCACAGTGAACAAGAAGAGAATGGCAGGAGGTGAGAGTGGAGAATGGGGAGAGAGAGGCAGTGCAGAGAGGCCTTGTCAGTCCTGATAAAGGAGTTGAGGTTTTTATTCCAAGTGCAGAGAAAAACCACTGAAGGATTAAACAGGATCTATATCTGTAAAATGACAGTAATCCTCTGCAGGACAATTTCATACAGTGGAAAGAGTAACACCATTTGATGGAGTCTTTATACCTTTAGAGAAGCTACTTACAAAGACCCAACTTAATAGACAATTGCCAGGAATTAAACTTCATTATTTTGATACTGTACAAAGTTGACCTTTAGTTCTAGTTGGCAGATGCGTGCTTTCTGGACAGGTTAGCCTAGTGGAGTGATTCATTCTAGAGCAACTCTAAGATATTTTAAGTAAAAAACAGTGCCTCTGAGGAGAAAAGAAGGCTCCATTTCCCAATTCAACAGGTGTTCATTCATTGATCTCTCAACTGACTTCTAGAGTAAGATGCTGCCCTTTTGGGCAGAAAAGGCTAGGCAGGTCCATCTTCCCCACATGGTCAGCCAGCTCTCCTTTCAGTCCCGGGCGTGGTTCACACACTCTGGGACGTACACTTAAGGGGCTCACTTCGTAATAGTGGCTGCTTGTTCCTATTGCCAAGTGCTTTCCCATGGCAGGTTGTGTTTCTTGAGCCTAATGTGTTCCAGAACTTCCTATTTCCTTACCAGTTCTTTGATTTAAAGAAATTGTTTATTTTTTCTTCACTTTTTCAACAATCTCACTTTTTCAACAGTCTTTATTGAGCACCTGTGCCTATGTGGAGATTAAACACATTGCGAGGCATTGAAGAACAGTGTTGGGGTGGTATTAGCACAACACTGGTTCTAGGGAGCTCAGGGAGTGAGCACTTATCTCTGCCTGAATGGGCTTCCTGGAGGAGGTGACAGAGCTAAGCTTTTGAAGGAGTCTCATTCTGACATCTCTGAGAAAGATGGATCAGACAGTAGAAAGTGATTTGGAGACTGCTGGAGAAATCCAAGGAGGGCACAAAAAGCCTGGGCTGGTAAGGCGAGTCCAGAGGTAGAGGAAAAGTTTGCCTAAAGAGGTAAACAGGTTTTCAGGAAATAGAGCCAGTAGAACTTGGAGAATGATTGGGCACAGGGCAAATTTGAGATAATTCCAAGAGTTTGCAGCCACACCCATCTGCTCTCCAAGGAATAGTTCCCAAGCTGAAACTCAAAGGTCACCAGCATTCTTCATGAGATCCTGCTCTGAATCTATTACCCTTTTTCATGACCTCTTTTTGGAACATTGATGAAGAGGAAGTGGTATCATGTATGGTTTCAGAATAAAGCCCTTGAGTCATTGTATTAGCTCTTGTTTACAGAACATTTTAAGATGCTTTCAAGGAAATACAAATAATATGATTCTTATGCCTATTTCCTGCCAGTGGCCAACCAGTCTTCTAAGTATGGTTGATGTGAGAAGTGAAACTATTTTCCTAAATGCTGTTTCTTTTCTCTTTTCATTATGAAGTATATTCGGTGCTCTTCGAACTGGTGCTTATATGGTGTACATTTTGATGACCAAAGGCCTGAAGCAGTCAGTTTGTGACCAGGGTTTTTACAATGGACCTGTCAGCAAATTCTGGGCTTATGCATTTGTGCTAAGCAAAGCACCCGAACTAGGTGAGTATCTTCTTCCATTTCCTCTCCCTCTCTTTGTAGCAACATATCCACGGTATTTATTTAGTGAGCAAAGAAACATTTTGAAGGTCCTATTTTGTTGGTTGCAAGAAAGTTACAATGAATGAATTTGAGTTCTTGCCTGACTTCTACTTTTTATTGTTCGCTCCCTCTTTCCTTTTAAATAATTTTACATTGTGCATATTAAGAGTAGATAGTTTATACTGAACATGCTGATTTTCGAGCTCTACTAAAAATATACCTCCACGGACTTATAAAATGTACACAGACCCCTTTAAAAGGCCCACTGAGCTGAGCTAATATTAAAACATGGGGGAAAAAAAGAGCAACACAGCTATTTCCAAGTCCCGTATCTGAGCATACTTTCATCTGTAGAGTTAGGATTCAGATTAGGAATTAAGCTTTTCATTTGGGGACCCTCCTGTTCTCATTAACAAATGCTGAGGGTTGGTCTCTGGTGGTGTTTGATTTTAATCATCAAGACTGGCCTTAGGGAAGGGGAATGTAATTTACCTTCTAGAAAGTAATAGAAAATACAGGCTGTATTTGTAGATTTCTATAATTTTTCCCTCAACCCTTGAATGGTCTTGAATGTAAGTGTGGCACAGGTTACCAGAAATAGTAAAGTCAAGGAGTTGATGTGGGCACAGTTTTCCAGGAAGATATCTTTATTTACACAGAAAGAGATCTAGTAGTGACAATAAGCTCTGAGTACATCCATGAGTAATGCTAGCAAACTGGTACAGATTGTACAGGTACAAACTGGTAAGGCAAACCTGGTCACTTCTGGGGTTCTGGGTTTTTTTTCACCTGCAATTAAGAATTATACATATTTAGTTCAAAAGTTATCAATTGCAATTTTTGCCATTGTTTTCAATGGCAAAACCACAGTTACTTTTGCACCAACCTAATATGTATTGTCCCCTCTCCTGTTTCTCCTAAAAAGGGAGTTTGGTGTTGTACTTTCCTTACAAACCACCTGCAATATAAGCTATGAGCAGTCTTCTGTAAGGTGCCCCTTGTTCACGCTTCGTGTCCATTCAGATAGAATGGGAACTGTCTGATTTGTGCGGGCCAGCAACCCAGCCACCTTCCCCTGGAAGCCAGAAACCTGCTGTTTATAAGTAGATGACAATTGGTTTGAGCTATTGTCTTCCCAGGTCAAAAACAAGGGAAGAACAACAGAAGAAAATTTTTCCGGAAAACCTTTCCTAAGAGGGGCAGAGGTACAAAGATAGTCCAAAATAACTAGATAACTACTGCATGCATGTGCACGCCTGCACCGCTCCCCCCCTCCAACAGACACACACAAACGCCTACACACACGGATCATATGAAAACGGTCTCAGAGCAAAATGCATTAGTGTGGATTCATTCAGTCATTCATTCAGTGCATTTATGTTAAGCACCGGCTGAAATAGAATGGCAACTTTATCTAAAAGGAATTTTACAATACAGATTTTATGAACCAGGCCCCAGGAGGTATTGGTACCACTAGGTATGAAGTCATAGGCTAGAGAAGTGGTTTTCACCCTGGATTTACAGACAATGCCTGCAAAATCTGAAGAGGTATTTCTGGGAATTTTAAAATTATATGAGAATATTTTAATTTGCTTTGATTCATAGAGTTTCTGAATCAGAGCACTTGTTCTCAAACTGGGGTTGATCTGAGAGTGTGAGCATGTATTCTTTACTCTTGGGGTTTTGTGATTTTTTTTTTTTTTTTTTTTTCCTGAGACAGAGTCTTACTCTGTTGCCCAGGCTGGAGTGCAGTGGCACGATCTCGGCTCACTGCAACCTCCGTGTCCCGGGTTCAAACAATTCTCGTGCCTCAGCCTTCCGAGTAGCTGGGATTACAGGTGTGTGCCACTACACCCGGCTAATTTTTGTATTTTTAGTAGAGACGGGGTTTCACCATGTTGGCCAGGCTGGACTTGAACTCCTGACCTCAGGTAATCAGCCCGCCTCGGCCTCCCAAAGTGCTAGTATTATAGGCATGAGCCACTGTGCCCGGCTGTGGCTTTTTTTCTTTAAAATAAAATTACACGTTATTAAAGTCTGAATTATTTTAGTTGAGAAATATATCCCTCTTTTATGCTATTTAATAACCTTATTAATCCCCTATCTTTTTTGACAAAGGCCTGACTACAACTACATAAATGTAGTAAATGCATGAAACGTGATTTCCCCTGAATGCTACCCCTGAACACTTCAACAGTTTCTACCTTTTACTACTTCCCCCCCAAATTTTTTTTTAATAAGAAATAATCATGCCAGTAGGATGCAAGTAGGAGACTAGACTATGGCTGGAGACTGGACTTCTGACCTTTAAGCCTCAGATCACAAAAAAGCAGCCTCAGTGTTTTCTTCTAGAAACCCCTTTTCCCTGCAAGGACTAATTGTGTTGTGTTCTGAGTTATATACAGCTGTATTTGAGGTGCTTGAGAACAAACATAGTCCTTTCTACCTTTTGGAGGAATAATTTATTGAAATGCCACCTCAAGCTATCTGTAGTGATTAATTTCCTTTAAAGACATAATCAGACCTATGCTCTCTGTCCTCCTGACTTTTAGGATTCCTAGAGAAGACCTATTAGTGTAGCACCCAGAGGTATTCATATTTTCATCTTCTATCTTGGTTGTGTTGATGCTGATGATGTTAATATCACCTGTCTTAATTTAATGCAGGCCCAAATGTGCACTCCCCTCAGCCTCATAGCGGACATTGTAATTGAATACAGTGTTCCCTCTTGAGCCCCAAAGGAGCCATAATCCAGTCTCCTATTTGCAGTCAACAGGAGTGGTGTGCTGCTGGCATGGTAATCCCTTTCCCTGGAAAGGGCTCATTCATCACAATAATTTGTAGTAGTCCTTTGTGGATTATCCAATAATCGATGCAGTTAAAATATGAGATTGAAGTGTTGGAAAAAATAATATTCTAATCTTGACATAGTTTTTTAATGAGGCTAATTAGTAACACAAATTCTTCATACAGTTTCAAACCCTTTATAGAGATAATTTTCATGTTCTGAATACTTTTTTTAAACATTTTAAAATATGGGATATTGTTCTTCAAATACTCTGGAGCTCCTCTGACAATGGCCATTCAGAGGTAAACCGCTGACTCAAAACAGGTCCAAAATCAGTGCAAGTGTCTCCAAGACAAGCAGACCTAGATCTTTATGTAGTCAACATGTTTGCCTGGATGACTTTTTTTTCCCATGCATTTTGGAGGTTAAATTTCTTTCCAGTTTTTGCAGTTGGAAAATCTTGTCGCTACTATTTAATTAAGAGAGATTTACCTGTTTGGATTATTTAGAACTTTTCTTATTTTTAGGTCTCAAATTTTACCTTTCAATATTCTAAGATTCTGGACTCTTTATGAGCACCAAAAGGAAAAGATCTAGTGAGAAAAAAACAGTTCTTCCATGTATAGTACTGAAACTGTATCCCCCCCCCAGCTCCCACAAACTCAAACTCTTGTTTTAAATTGCAGTAAAATATACATATTATTCAGATTGTTGAGCAACCATCACTCCATCAACTTCCAGAACTTTTGCATCTTCTCCAACTGAAATGCTACTCATTCCACACTAACTCCCCCTTCACTAAACTCTTAATAAATAGCAAGAAGACCTTTCTGTTTCAGCAGAAAACCGTGAGCTCATTTCAGTGAATTATGGGGTTTTAGGCCACTAGAACAAGTGAGAGGAAAAGAGCCACTAACCTGCTTTGTGTGCCAAATCTTTGAGCACCTACTATTTGGATTATATTAAAACCTGCTGAGATTTTGTTTTGTTAAAACTTGGAAACATCTGCTCTGAGCCCAGGTCCTTGCTCAGTTGAGCATGTCATTGTTTTTGAAGCTCTGACTCAGCAGCACTCTAGCTAGCTCTGGGAAGAGGGACTCAGCTGTGTGTGACAAACCACACACACAGAGTAGCCTCTCTGTGTCTCTTGGTGGCCAAGAACACCCTGGGGATTTCCAAATGCTTGTTGCTTTTCCTGCAGCTGCAAAGGTGTAGTTAAGAAGGGACACTTGGGTATAAGGAACAACATGCCCTGCCTGAAAGCTGTCTCTTGAATGAAAATAGTTGGACCAAAGGTTAGAGAAATCATGATACAGAGAACATGAGCCAGGAGGTAGCTAAAATGACATGACTGAAACGTTCGAGAGTCTAAAGTCCCATTGCTTGTACTTGGCCAATGTCCTTCCCGTTATGCCAACAGGACATTTGAACAAGAAAGATTGACTGACCAACTCAAATACACAGTCCCTCTGATAGTTAACATTTCTGGGTCACTCTATAGCTTCTGGAAAGCCTGAAATTACCATGACTTGGCATGACTCTGGCTCATGACAAATTAAATGTGACATTATGTGGTTTCCCCAGAGGAAAAATAATTTGTACCTGCCAGAGTGGCCTGACTGACGCATCTCAGCTGCCATATCCAAGACTGTGAGAGGACTTGGTTAGCTCTTCTGGAGCCCCACCAGTTTCCCCCTGCCTGAGGGAAACTACCACTCTTTGGGTCAGCAGTCTGGGGGATAGTAACCCTGATAGGGCGTTGAATGGTGCTACTGATCAGCTCCAGAGCCATTGCTGGGAGATGATCAATTTCATTCCCACACCCACCATCCTGCATATGTGTTCTGGAAAAAACTCCTAAGCAAATTTAAATTAATTTTGTTCTTGAGATTTCGGGACATGTTTTCCCCACCTCCTACCCTCCACTCCACTCCCCTCCCTAAAGTAACTAGAAACACCCAGTGTATCTCAGATAAACCTGAGATATACCCTCACCTCCAGACAGGAGAAACACAAAGCCATTCTTAACTCCAGAATTGTACCTTCCAGTTTCCATCCCACACTAGCCCATTCTAATATGGTTTTTCTTAATCATTCTTTAGACAATAAAATTTTAATGTAAAAGTGATGATAGGGTTAAACTAAAGAGTTAGGATGAAATGCATATTACTTTGACAAATTTATTATAATGTGTTTGGAATTGTATAGGGGTTTATATTTTAGTTAATGCTAAGAGACTCATAAAAGCATCTATTCAATTATGAATGACTAAACTTGTTTTAAACATACAGTTTCTTGGACATCTACCTTCTTTACACTATGAACCAAGGTAGCTGGAATTGATTGTGTCTGCGTTATTGTCCACAGAGGGATTGGAGGAACAGAGTAGTACTTATACAGAAATGGTGGATCTCTGACAGATACAAAAATAGCACAGTTTAACACTGAAAAGTAGATCCCAGGTCTCCTGACACCAGTTTTGTCCCTTAAGTATATGTATGAGGGTTACCACCATCATCCATCATTATCAGTCTGCCTGACACTTATAGACACCATAAAAATCTGGCATCTTGCAAGAGAGAAGAGGACTTCAACAAAAATTTGATAGTAGGTTCAGAAATATAACAACTGACAACTTTCCTATTTATTTAATTTATTTATTTATTTTTTGAGATGGAGTCTTGCCCTGTCGCCCAGGCCTAGAGTGCAATGGCATGATCTTGGCTCACTGCAACCTCCGCCTCCCCAGGTTCAAGTGATTCTCCTGCCTCAGCCTCCTGAGTAGCTGGGATTACAGGTGCCTGCCACAATGCCCAGCTAATTTTTTTTTTTTTTTTTTTTTTTGAGATGGAGTCTCACTCTGTCGCCCAGGCTGGAGTATATTGGCACAATCTCAGCTCACTGCAAACTCCGCCTCCCAGGTTCATGCCATTCTCCTGCCTCAGCCTCCAGAGTAGCTGGGACCACAGTCACCCACCACCACACCTGGATTTTTTTTAATTTTATAGTAGAGATGGGGTTTCACCGTGTTAGCCAGGATGGTCTTGATCTCCTGACCTCGTGATCTGCCCACCTCGGGCTCCCAAAGTGCTGGAATTACAGGTGTGAGCCATCGTGCCAGCCTAATTTTTGTATTTTTAGTAGAGATGGGGTTTCACCATGTTGGCCAGGCTGGTCTCGAACTCCTGACCTCAGGTGATCCCCCCGCCTTGGCCTCCCAAAGTGCTGGGATGACAGGTGTGAGTCACCACACCCGGCCAACTTTCTTTTTCTATTGTAAACAAATATGGAATAATAGTGTTTAACAGTTTAGTAGGAAAATAAACCAATAGCTCTTCTAATGAATGGAATGGGGCACCACCTGTATCTTTCCAGCCACTGCCATTAGAACCTTAGAAGTCTTTCCCCATAGTCCAGCATTCTTTGACCTTGCCGAGTGCAAACGTTTTAGGCCATCTGTGAAGTTCATGAGGGATAAGGTAGGAATAAGTACTAGGTTTTTTTTTTTGGTTTTTTTTTTTTTGCGCTTAATTAAATTTCAGAAGAAGAAGAAGAACCAGGGCCGGGTTCTCAGGGCGGTGGCTCACGCCTATAGTCCCAGCACTTTAGGAGGCCGAGGCCGGCGGATAGCTTGAGCTCAGGAGTTCAAGACCTCATCTCTACTAAAAAAGTTTTTTTTAATTAGCTGGGCATGGTGGCACATGCCTGCAGTCCCAGCTATTCCTTAGGCTGCAGTGGGAGGATCACTTGAGCCCAGGAGATCAAGTTTTCAGTGAGCTGTGATGGCACGTAGGTGACAGGGCAAGACCCTGTCTCAAAAACAAATAAAAAATTAAAAGAACCTTCTAGCTTTTGTTTTTTACACAAAAAGAAGCCAGGTTTGAGTTCACCAAAGGTCATGAAGGATGTCGATTTTTCCCATGTCTCATAACCATAGAGATAGGAAGGAGAAAGACGCATTCACCTGCATTAGCCTGTTTCTGTCACACATCCTAGCGTAACTTCCCTTATTTTCTTACTCGCTAATGTAATTGGGTGTATTTTTCACTGGGCTTGCTCTTCATCCAATTTTACATAAATGTTCTACAGTCTATTTTCAGAGCCCTGAGACTTTTCAGTGAAGCATTGCAGATACATAGCATCTACCCACCTCAGCATAATTCTAGCTTTCATAATATAAATTCCCTGCCTCAGAAGCTATGGTCTTTTCCTTCAAAGGGATATTGTTAGACAAAATTTTGATAGATCCTGGAAATCTTTTCAGTTAATTCTATAAAATGAAAACTGTTATTTTCAATTGCTCCTCACTTGATTCACTGGTATAAAATATTCCTATTACCCTTGTCAGCAAATGTGTATAGAAGAGGATTTTTGTCCCCCTTTTTCTGTCTTTTGTTTAGGTTTTACTTTTCTCACTGCCATTTGGCAAGGCTGTGTAATTTAGGGAGCTCACAAAGATATGTGTTTGAGGGGTACCTTTTATCATGTACCAAAGAAAAATTATGGTTTTACTACTCTAGAGAAGCCTTAGAACATTCTGCTGGGCACTTGACTTCCAGTCTGTTTCCTTTGATTGATAAATGATCTAAGACAAGTCACCAGTCCCCTCCAGGTGGTATTTCCTAAAATGTATAGTTGAGTTGGGAGTTGGCAACATAGTTGTTAATGTCCCTTCCAGATCAATGATGGATAAGATTTTGTGTGAAATACCTTGAAAGAAACATTTGCTGCTTGCCTCCTGTGTGTGAAGAGGGCCATGCTGATTATCCTACTTAATCCTCAGGCGATTCCATGCTACTCTTTTAAATTATCACCATTTATATAGATGAGGAAACTAGAAATAGTGAGGATAACTAACTTGTCCAGGGTCACAGAGCTAGTAAGTACCAGTTCAGGGTTCTAATCCAGTCCATGTAACTCTCCAGTCCTAGCTCAGGATGTCTACCCTCTTACAAAACTATAAGTCATCGTTATTGGTGGTCAAGGATCTCACGTACCTTCTTCCTCTTTGTCTTCCAGGAGATACAATATTCATTATTCTGAGGAAGCAGAAGCTGATCTTCCTGCACTGGTATCACCACATCACTGTGCTCCTGTACTCTTGGTACTCCTACAAAGACATGGTTGCCGGGGGAGGTTGGTTCATGACTATGAACTATGGCGTGCACGCCGTGATGTACTCTTACTATGCCTTGCGGGCGGCAGGTTTCCGAGTCTCCCGGAAGTTTGCCATGTTCATCACCTTGTCCCAGATCACTCAGATGCTGATGGGCTGTGTGGTTAACTACCTGGTCTTCTGCTGGATGCAGCATGACCAGTGTCACTCTCACTTTCAGAACATCTTCTGGTCCTCACTCATGTACCTCAGCTACCTTGTGCTCTTCTGCCATTTCTTCTTTGAGGCCTACATCGGCAAAATGAGGAAAACAACGAAAGCTGAATAGTGTTGGAACTGAGGAGGAAGCCATAGCTCAGGGTCATCAAGAAAAATAATAGACAAAAGAAAATGGCACAAGGAATCACACGTGGTGCAGCTAAAACAAAACAAAACATGAGCAAACACAAAACCCAAGGCAGCTTAGGGATAATTAGGTTGATTTAACCCAGTAAGTTTATGATCCTTTTAGGGTGAGGACTCACTGAGTGCACCTCCATCTCCAAGCACTGCTGCTGGAAGACCCCATTCCCTCTTTATCTGTCAACTCTAGGACAAGGGAGAACAAAAGCAAGCCAGAAGCAGAGGAGACTAATCAAAGGCAAACAAAGGCTATTAACACATAGGAAAAAATGTATTTACTAAGTGTCACATTTCTCTAAGATGAAAGATTTTTACTCTAGAAACTGTGCGAGCACAACACACACAATCCTTTCTAACTTTATGGACACTAAACTGGAGCCAATAGAAAAGACAAAAATGAAAGAGACACAGGGTGTATATCTAGAACAATAATGCTTTTGCAGAAACTAAAGCCTTTTTAAGAAATGCCAGCTGCTGTAGACCCCATGAGAAAAGATGTCTTAATCATCCTTATGAAAGCAGATGTAAACAACTATATTTCAACTAACTTCATCTTCACTGCATAGCCTCAGGCTAGTGAGTTTGCCAAAACCAAAGGGGGTGAATACTTCCCCAAGATTCTTCCTGGGAGGATGGAAACAGTGCAGCCCAGGTCCCATGGGGGCAGCTCCATCCCAGAGCATTTCTGATAGTTGAACTGTAATTTCTACTCTTAAGTGAGATATGAAGCATTATCCTTTTGTTCAGTTGCCCCGGGCTTTTGAACAGAAGAGTAAATACAGAATTGAAAAAGATAAACACTCAACCAAACAATGTGAAAACGGGTTCTGTAGTATTTGTAAAAAGGCCCGGCCCAGGACCACTGTGAGCTGGAAAAGGGAGAAAGGCAGTGGGAAAAGAGGTGAGCCGAAGATCAATTCGACAGACAGACGGTGTGTATGCCCCTCCCTGTTTGACTTCACACACACTCATAACTTTCCAAATGAAACCCCATAGTATAGCGCATATTTTCGATATTTTTGTGAATTCCAAAAGGAAATCACAGGGCTGTTCCTGATATTGGGGGAACACTGTGTTTCTGCATCATCTGCATTTGCTCCCCAAGCAATGTAGAGGTGTTTAAAGTGCCCTCTGCTGGCTGAGTGGCAATACTACAACAAACTTCAAGGCAAGTTTGGCTGAAAACAGTTGACAACAAAGGGCCCCCATACACTTATCCCTCAAATTTTAAGTGATATGAAATACTTGTCATGTCTTTGGCCAAATCAGAAGATATTCATCCTGCTTCAAGTCAGCTTCAGAAATGTTTTAAAAGGGACTTTAGCTCTGGAACTCAAAATCAATTTATTAAGAGCCATATTCTTTAAAAAAAAAAGCTGGATAATATTATCTGTAATATTTCAGTCCTTTACAAGCCAAATACATGTGTCAATGTTCCTAGTATTTCAAAGAAGCAATTATGTAAAGTTGTTCAATGTGACATAATAGTATTATAATTGGTTAAGTAGCTTAATGATTAGGCAAACTAGATGAAAAGATTAGGGGCTTCCACACTGCATAGATTACACGCACATAGCCACGCATACACACACAGACACACAGATGTGGGGTACACTGAACTTCAAAGCCCAAATGAATAGAAACACATTTTCTGGCTAGCAGAAAAAAACAAAACAAAACTGTTGTTTCTCTTTCTTGCTTTGAGAGTGTACAGTAAAAGGGATTTTTTCGAATTATTTTTATATTATTTTAGCTTTAATTGTGCTGTCGTTCATGAAACAGAGCTGCTCTGCTTTTCTGTCAGAGATGGCAAGGGCTTTTTCAGCATCTCGTTTATGTGTGGAATTTAAAAAGAATAAAGTTTTATTCCATTCTGTGTGAATGGTTTGAGCAGTGAACAAAGAATCCATGCAAACCAAGTCATGACTGGAAGAAATGGGGAGTGGGGGACAGTGCAGGGGAGGAAAGCTGTTACATCTATGTTAAATGATTGTGAGCAGTCTATAATGTCTTGATGTTGGTTCATAGGTGAGACACAACTGATGGAGGAATGTATTATAAATTATGCAAAATCTGACATGAGCTGAAAAGACAGGTCCTTTTATAAGAGCTAATAGATGCTTAGGATGCAAATGTTATTTTGAGCTTCACAAATACATGATACCGTGCAATAAGCCTTTTTTCCTTATAACAGAAAATGAGAATAATTAAAATGAGGAGAAGGCCACGTAACAGTTGACTTGAATTTAATTGAAGGACCCATTGGAGGCTCATCTGGTTGACTTAATTATTTAATTGAGTGATTTATTGCAGATCTCTTAATGCAGGTTAGAAATGGAAGTGAGCATAAACCTTAAAAAGACTCTAAATGATGCTTCCAAAGCACTTTCATTTTGGTATTAGGTTCATGTTTGTTTGTCTTTACTTGTAAAATAATTTGGAATTTTTGTTTACAGGGTGAATGTCTTAATAGTTTTAAAATTAGCTAAATATATCTAAAGGCATTTCCAATGTTTATCATGGGAGGGAAAAAAGCCACATTTTTTAAAAAAAACAAAACAAAACAAAATTTTGGTAGTATAGGTTCAATACACTGTTTTTAACATCTCAGCTTAGCCGCTTTAATCATATCAAGATATGAGGCTGGATCACTGGCCCATGACAAATCTGAAACCTACCAGAGAATTGACTGCTGCATAGATAATCCTGCTGCCAGTTAACATTCCAGAAAAACTTGGGCAGGCAAGTTTTTATAGCTGCCCCACTATGCTGCAATAGAGTATCTTTCTATTGAAGATTTTCCACTGCATCCCAATCCTACTATGGTGAAAACATTGTTCTTGGACTAAAAAAAAATCCTTTATTTCATACACACATGATTTCATACACTAGGTCTGAGCATCAAGCCAAGTCCATGAGTTTGCAATGAAGTTCTAGTGAGAAATGCTCTATTCATAAAGCAGGGGGTTTATGTGGACCTTCTAGTGTTGCTTATGGGAAAAGAGTAACTACCATATTACATCTAACGCAAGGCCAAAGTACCAAATTAAAACCATGGATTGAGGTGGTTATTCGAAGTCACTTACTCCCATCCTTCTAATTATGCTCCACTACAAAAGTAAGGGGAGAAGAGGGAATACTTTACATGTACATTGCTAGAGGGAAAAGAAAGGCTTGATTATATCCCCTCGCTTCTCCACCTCTCTGCTCATGTAAAGAAACTGATTAGAAAAGAGACTAATATGTCTAGACTGAGTTAGAAACTTCATATGAGTGGGTTTTGTAGAATTGACGGGAAAGACAGTGGGAACCTAGAAGAACAGAAAGAGACCCACAGAATGTCTTTTTTTTTTTTTTTTTTTTGAGGTGGATTCTTGCTGTTGTTGCCCAGGCTGGAGTGCAGTGGCGCGATCTAGACTCACTGCAACCTCCGCCTCCCAGGTTCCAGCAATTCTCCTGCCTCAGCCTCCCAAATAGCTGAGGTTACAGGCACCCGCCACCACACCCAGCTAATTTTTGTATTTTTAGTAGAGACAGGGTTTCACCATGTTGGCCAGGCTGGTCTCGAGCTCCTGACCTCAAGGGATCCACCTGCCTTGGTCTCCCAAAGTGCTGGGATTATAGGCGTGAGCCACCGTGCCTGGCCCAGAATGTTTTTTTTAATCAGATGTAGCATCTTCATAAGGTAAAGCCTGTCACATCAGAGTAACAAAGCTCCTGGAGTACAGTGATGCTAGAGTAGACTGTTCCAGAAGTCTGGCCATAGCCCCAGCTTCTGAATTACCTGGGAGAGACAAGATGCTCAGGTTACTATTTTTTCTTTATTCTGATAGTACAGCCTCTACTCAGAGACCATGGTGTGTGTCACACAACCGAGGCAGCTAGGACATATTCTGAGGGCTTTCTTTTTTTTTTTTTTTGGTTTCCTTAATGATTCTTTAACAGAGTAACTGGATTGGCCAAGGTCTGATTCAAGAGGCTGTGAGGAGAGTAGAGAACAAATAGACTTTGCCTCTCAGAGTTCAGAGCTTTAAGTTGTATAAGCATGGTCCATGTCCACCTCTTGTAGACACTTATTCCTTAAAAGTTTCCATCATGAAAAATAATATCATGTCAAATTTTTATAAGCACCCAGAATGTCCCAGTAGTCAAATGTAGTGTCTTTCTCCAGTCTCTGTTTTCGATAATAAATACCTTGCTCTCAATTTAGGATGATCGTAAAGCCTATGTTCATGCTGTGAGTCATTGTCTCCCACAGCTTTTGAAACATCGTTCTTTGTCTTTTCTATACAACACCTGATTCTTTGTGCCTCAGACTCATTGCTATCAGGAAGAGACTTTGCCAAGATCCACCACCACATTTGGCCAGTAGTGTATACACATTAAAGTGAGAGCTGATGAAATCACGATGCTCTATTTTGTTCCGACAATCAGTATGAAGGGGTAGGTCCCAGTTTGCCAATGAGCAACAGCCTCTGTATGCTGGTGTCCAAGACTTACACAAAACAAGTGTCAGTGCAGTCACAGCATTTTCTTGAATGCTGTTGTGACAGACTCCAGTTATAAACATCTGCGAGCCATATGGCACAACTCATAGCTAAAGAGGCCAGTACAGCGCACATGCACAGAGCTTTGAAGAACATACACAAACCTGTTGAATCAAGTTACTTTCCTCATCCTCAGAGACTTTGACAATTCAGAGCTCACAGATGGCAGGGGGAATTCTCAGGCTTCCCTTCCTCCTGATTGACACTTTTTAAAGGAAGTGATGTGGAAGTTGTTCTAGAAGTTAGATGGACAGTGGGAGCACATTCGTGAGTGGGGCTTGGGAGAGCTCAAAAGTGGCACTTTGATTTTAGGCTGGGCAGGCAGAAGTCTCACAGTAAAATATATTTCACTAGACATCCAAACCAACACTGCATTGTAGTAACCTCTTCTGAAGTAACTGGTTAAATTAATAACTGGTCCCATAAGTCACGGTCAAGCCACATTTATAACCCATTCGGGCCGGCCATGAAGGGTTCTGACTCGACATTGGTATTTAAATGCTGTTACTTTCCCAATGCTTACTAGCACTTGAGACTTTATTTCCATCGACAAAAACCAAGAAGGCCACAGAAGTAGCCTAACAGTCCTCCCTGGTCATACTCGTTTCAAACAGGTCTGCCTGTCTAGACATATTCAGGCAGGAGGTTGCTTGCTGCTATCTTGAAAACCACTGGAAGATTCAGCTTCTTGGGGACCTCAGAGCCCATGTTCATATGGAAGCCCACCCATATAAGCCTCACAGAGCAAATCACAGCAATGTTGAAGTTGTTATTTTCAAGTGCTTATTTCACGACATTAAAAAAAAATATTTTTTCCTGGTGTATTAAAATTAAAAATAAAATCATAACTTTTGATTTAAAATCAAACTGTGTTTCTGTTTTCTCTTACTCTGGGCAATTTAAATGGGACATCTAGGACACTGAGGGTTCCTCAAATACTCAGAAATGCCATTTCCACACTTGACACCCATAGGCTTGGGGCACAGAGATGAGTCACTAAAACTCCTTGCTTTCTAGTAGAGCCCAAAGATGCTGTAGCCCTCAACTACTACTGACTAAATGTCCATAAGATGTCCAGCCCTTCAGTAATGCCTTTCATTGATAGATTGACAGAGCATTTTACAATTCATATGCTTTCTACCTCTGTTGGTTCACCAGAGCAATTTTTTTGGGGGGTGGGGGGGATAGAGTCTTGCTCTGTCCCCCAGGCTGGAGTGCAGCAGCAAGATCTTGGCTTACTGCAACCTCTGCCTCCCAGGTTCAAGCAATTCTTCTGCCTCAGCCTCCTGAGTAGCTAGGATTACAGGGGCGCACCACCACGCCTGGCTTTTTGTATTTTTAGTAGAGACTGGGTTTCACCATGTTGGTCAGGCTGGTCTCGAACCCCTGACCTCATGATCCGCCTGCCTCGGCCTCCCAAAGTGCTGGATTACAGGCATGAGCCACTGCGCCCGGCCGCCAGAGCAGTCTTAATGGGGCAGATGGTCTAAATTGAATCTCCATTTTTACAGATGAGAAAAATGTGCTTGTTAGATCCAGTGTTACAGAAGTGGAAGGAATGAGATTTGGACATAATCTTAGCTTGGATTTTGCTGCAGCCATTCAATATTTTGAAAAGAATGATAATATAAATGAATAAAATTCTAATACTTGGCACTATTGGACAGAGTGTCTCAGGACAAAATATATTTTAGGGAAAACAACGGGTACAGCACCTCCTTCTTAGTTAATGGTGCAATAGGTTACTCACACGCCTGCCAGATACTAGCAGGAGTAATCCAAGTCATCCACTCCCTGATCCCTAAATAATTTAGCCTTCAAATTCCAGTGTTCTGGAAAGTTCTTTGGCACACTTTATAGGTGAAATAGTTTGTCATTCTTCATCACCTTTTGTCACATTGTTACAATGTGTACAAAAGCAATGTCCCTACAGCATTTATATTTAAAACCCAAGAAACCGTTATTTGTGCAGGTTTCTCATGGCCAAATTATTGTCTTTTCACATCTCAGAATTGTTAAGATGGAACTTTGCAATCTATTTAATGTATTTTCTTAACTTAGGGTCAAATGGGGAAAAATCCATCCTGCACACAAAGTGTTTTTATTAACTTCAAAAAGGGATGGGGAGGGGGAGGAAAATCAGACTTCAGGGAGCATTTCTGTTTTGTTATCAAAGTCCCAGAAACCTAATACAGATGACAGTGCCATCATGTAGCTTCTGTTACATGTCTCAAAAAGTGGATGTTTCAGAAATTAATAAAGCAAGCATTAAAACATACAAGCATATCACTGTCTAGCCAACAAAAATGCTGTACTTATGGAACTCCAAGACCAAGATATAATAGAGCAGGTTTCCTATGAAAGAACAAAAACGGGTTCACAACACCAATATTTTGGGAATGTAACCACTCCTGGCTGGTTTTTTTTTGTTTGTTTGTTTGTTTTTTTAGAATAAATGAATTTAGGTGGGTGTTCTAAATCAATGGGCAAGACAGTTAAAATAACTGAAACAGCTCCTCACTGGTTGGTCTGTAGCTGATTAATCTCCAGCCTCGGTAGGTCTGGGACAGGGTCTCGGTTATTACCAGACACTGCTACCTGAGACCAAACAGGGAGACCCAGCTGAGTGCAGGGACTTACACAGCGTGTGTGTGGAGGAGGAGGGGCTACATTGTGTCCCCCCAGCCTCACAAAACTAGATACACACACGTGCAGAATTCACATGTGCCCTCTGCCCGTAGCACCATCTCACTAAGCAAAGGACTCTAGGCAAGACGAGGAGCTCTAGGTCAGGAAAGATTGGACGCTACTGATCTAAAAGAGACTGTTATCTAATTAATTATCCCATTTTATCCCTTTTATATTTTTTATATCTGTTTTATTTGTTTATTATTTCTTTTTTGAGACCATGTCTTGCTCTGTCGCCTAGGCTGGAGTGCAGTGGCGCGATCACCTTTCCCTGCAACCTCAACCTCTCGAGTAGCTGGGAACACAGGCACACGCCGCTGTGCCTAGCTAATTTTTCATTATCGGTAGAGACGGGATCTCCTTATATTGCCTAGGCTGGTCTCAAACTCCTAGGTTCAAGTTGTCCTCCTGCCTTGGCCTTCCAAAGTGTTGAGATTTACAGGCATCAGCCACCACGCCTAACCTATATCCATTTTAAGTTTAACTGCTTTTCATTGTTTTCATCTATATAATAGTTGAAGGAAGGAACCTTTAGGATTTAGCCTTATTATGCATCACAGAATATGTATTTATTTGGGGAAAATCATACACGCACACTATGAAAGCACCGTGGCAGCCTGAGGGTTAAACACATACCACAGCCTCTCCTGACATGCCACCCGTCTCACCACTGGATTCTGTCATCTTCGGTATTTTCAGCCCCCCCACCCAGGGTGAAAACCCTGTGCTACACTCTGGGGTTTCACACACAGCTTGCTTTTCTATTGACTACACTAATTCCTTTCATACTAGAGGGAAAACTTATCCCTCTGGGTATTTCTCTGCTATGTTTTATTTGTGAAAACTCCAGTGAGTATTTGCTAAGGCTGTTAATATCTCTCTACGAAGAAAAGAAAAACAGGGTTCACTATTCCTGCATCCACTACTGCTCACAGTTATATATGAGTTACCACAAAACACCAGAGCTTTTTTGCAAAACAAGCACTTTTTCTGAATTAGAAGCAGTTCTAATTTCAACTTAGTTTTAGAATAATGAAATCGATAGAACATAAATAAACCTACTTAGCTTTCAAATAGACTTAGGCTGCCATGCCAACTCATTTGTTCATTTACATCTAACCTAAGTTTCCCTAGGACCCCTTAGCCTACAGAGGCAATTTAAATTTTTTTTTTTTTTTTTTTTTTTTTTTTTTGTGCCGGTTTGTAGCTCCCACTGATGCAGGACCTCTGACTTCCTGCCAAGTCCCTCGCATCTAATTCTGGAAATTGCCAGAGTGAGTCTCGCAGCCTCTACCAGGCATTTCTTTTATGTGGTCACCCCATCTCCCACCCTCCCACCCTCCTCCCACCCTCCCACCCACCCATCCCTGCCAGGCGCAGCTGCTGTTGCATCTCTCCACCGGGCCCTGAAATCGCTGTGCACAGCCAGGTTCAGCAAGTCTCAGCAGGCATCCCCCTTCTCCCAGAAAGGCAACGGTTCCTCTGCTCTGCAGTGGGGCCAGATGCCCCTTTTCCCTTAATTAGACTTCCTGTGGGAGAAACCTGGCCCCCTCAACTCAAGAGCCAGACATGCATCAGGGGGCCAGGGAATAGATTCGGGGAATGGCCACTGCGCTGCGGCAGAATCTCTACTTCCTCCTCTGCATGGGTCACACAAAGCTTTCCTCAGGTTGAACTCATCAGACCTATTACCTTCTTCCCCATGGATGAATGCCCTTTCTGGAACATCCTCAGCTCCACTGCAAATAGACCTGTGGCCACCACACCAGCTTCCTGGACCTGCTCAGACATATCTGGGCCCAGCAGAAGTGGGTTCCTTTTCTAGAAGCCCTAGATCTCCTGAAGGCTCCCTATAACCTGCCCCACCACGGGCGCGGACGTCCCTGAGACCCACTTAAATTCCACCCAGCCACCATGCTACATATGTAAAGAAGTAACAAAGTACAAAAATACTTAAAACAACACAAGTCCTTGCCTTTCCAGTGAAAATCAGTTTTTTGAATTGAAAGATCAAACTGCAGAAAATCACAATAATTATGTGGATTTTCTCCACTTCTGATTCATGGCTATCACACGTGCCCACTTCCTCTTCCTGGGAAGTGCAGGCTGGGGCTCCCTGGTATGTTATCAGAGCACCGTGCTTTTCTACTTTATGGGACTTTGACCCCAGTAAATATATACTTAGTTATTTGTGTGCTGTCTATTCAACATCTGTCTTCTTTAATAGATTACAAGCTCTGTAGGACAGGAATCAAGCTTGCCTGTTCTCTCCTGAAATTCCAGGCCCCTGTAGAAGGCTAAATATTTATTGAAAGAATAAATACATTTTAGCCTATGGTTGTAGGTACCATAATAGATCTCTATCTTTGCCACATGTCTGTGTGTTTAGTGTGTGTGTCTGCATGAGTGTCTGTGTGTGTGTGTTGAGAAATTCCTTGTGATTTTTCGTTTTATACTTTTAAACAGGCAGAACTGTGTTTTGAGCCATTGGATTATGACTATTTGCTTATTCCACTGGAAATTTTACGATCTTCTGTAATATTGTGACTGTGATTAGCAAAAGTTCTTGCCTAAGACTTCAGAACAAAGGCTTTGGAGTTTAACTGCCATCTGCTTGGGGATGGTTATTTGCCCACTCTGTGTCTCAGTTTCCTCATGTACACAATAATAATGATACCTACTGCAGGCCGGGCGTGGTGGCTCATGCCTGTAATCCCAGCACTTTGGGAGGCCGAGCCGGGTGGATCACCTGAAGTCAGGAGTTCGAGACCAGCCTGGCCAACATGGTGAAACCCCATCTCTACTAAAAATACAAAAAGTATCTGGGTGTGGTGGTGGGGACCTGTAATCCCAGCTACTCAGGAGGCTGAGGCAGGAGAATCGCTTGAACCCAGGAGGCAGAGGTTGCAGTGAGCTGAGATTGCACCATTGCACTTCAGCCTGGGTGACAAGAACAAGACTCTGTCTCAAATAAATAAATAAATAAATAAATAAATAAATAAATAAATAAATGGTACCCACTGCATAGAGTTGTTATGAGGATTAAATTAGATAATACTTGTAAAGCCCTTAGCATATCTCTTAATACATTTTGTGCTGCTATAACAGAACATCTAATACTGGATCATTTATGAAAAATGGAGATTTACTTCCTATAGTTCTGGAGGCTGGGAAGTCCAAGGTCAAGAGACCTGCATCTGGCAAGGGCTTCTTGCTGCATCATCCCATGGTGGAAGGTGGAAAGGTAAGAAAGAGAGAGAGAGAGAGGGAGACAGAGGTGAGGGCTACAAAGGGGAGAGAGAGAGAAGTGGGCAGAACTCATCCTTCTATCAGAAACCCACTCTCTGGATAACTAACCCACTCCCACAATAATAACACTAATCCATTCATAAGGGCAAAACCCTCATGGCCTAATCACCTATTCGAGGTTCCGTCTTTCAATACTGTTGCATTAGGGTTAAGTTTCCAACACATGAACTTTATGGGACACATTCAAACCATAACAGCATAGTTACTTGGTACATAGTAATTGCTTAATGTTAGCTAATAGTATTACTACTACTACTATTGTGTTACTTCTTAATTTCTTTTTTTCTGGGTGGTCTACACATAAGCCTCTATTTATTCTTCACTGTGATACTACAGAAATTTACCTATGGAACTTCTCTGTCTTATTATTATAACACAAACTGTAAATGAAACTATAAACAAACATCTTTTCCAGACTAACAGAGAATGAGGTGCTAGGTAAAAAACTATACCTCTATTAGGGAAAATGTAAAGTATATTTTGACATATTCATTGTAGCTTGTATTTTGTTTGCTGTTTCTAATACTCATTTATGATTAATTAGCCAAGGCTTTTGAAAGAAACAATTTCACCTGAGTGTCTGCTATTTGAGCAATATATTTTTAATCTGTCCTAAAGATCATTCTTCATGATAAAACTACTTCGAGCACGAATGATGCAATAAAAAATTTCCTTGGGAGACAGAAATGAATTTCTATATTGTATAGCTTAAATATCAGTTTCTGCATAAAGCAATTTGGAATTGCGAAGGGTATTACTACAAACACAAACATCTGAGTTTAAAATGGAATGGCCTTTATCATGGTCCTGATGGGCAAGTCTGTCAAGATCATGTGTGTCTTTCTATGAGGTTTTTCAGTAAAATAAACTTGACTCTCGAAACAGACAATTCCCAAATGATTAGTATATTCAAACCCTAAAACTGTGGAGTTTACATATAAAATTCTAAGCTAATTAAATAGTCACTTGTCACTCAAAAGTAGTGAGTGAAATATTACTCACTAGAAGCATCATCAAAGGTACACCTATTCACTTGCTGTTTGATTATGTTTAGGCTTTGTGCTCCACCCAAATCTCACCTTGAATTGTAATTCCCAGGTGTTGAGGCACGGACCAGGTGGAAGGTGATTGGATCATGGGAGCAATTTTCCCCATGCTGTTCTCTTGATAGTGAGGGAGTTCTCATAAGATCTGATGGCTTTATAAGTGTTTGGCAAGTTCTTCCTTCACTAGCTCTCTCTTTCCTGCTGCCCTGTGAAGAAGGTCTTTGCTTCCCCTCCATCTTCCACCATGATTGTAAGTTTCCTGAGACCTCCCCAGCCATGCGGAACTGTGAGTCAATTAAGCCTCTTTTCTTTGTATATTACCCAGTCTTGGGCAGTTCTTTGCAGCAGTGTGAAAACGACTAATACACCGATAAACTCACAAATAAACCTTTAAAAATGAGCCGGGCACAGTGGCTCACACTTGTAACCCCAGCACTTTGGGAGGCCGAGGCAGGCAAATCACTTGAGGTCAGGAGTTCGAGACCAGCCTGGCTAACATGGCGAAACCCCATCTTTACTAAAAATATGAAAATTAGCCGCACATGGTGAAACACGCCTGTAATCCCAGCTACTTGGGAGGCCGAAGTAGGAGAATTGCTTGAACTCGGGAGGTGGAAGTTGCAGTGAGCCAAGATCTTGCCACTGCACTCCAGCCTGGGCGACAGGTGAGACTCTGTCTCAAAAACAAAACAAAAAAAACCTTTAAAAATGTCTGTAAGGAGATCATGGGAAGAGAACTGTATAAATTGTCAGAAGCTGCACCTGGACTGAGGAAGCACAACTGCTGTTTGTTCATTCAAATTAGATTAACTGCATTTTGACGTTTTAGGTTATGCATTTTGTTTTCACAATGGGAATTATATAAACCTCATTTGATTTCAGCATAATGCCACTAAAAAGCACTCTCCTTGTCTAGGATTTTGGTACACTTTATACTTCCATATTACTTTCCAATTATATTACAGAAACTACATTTTAATTATAACAGCATATTTCTCTCAAACTTGTAGTTCTAGTTGATGGATTTCAGCCTTCATCCATGTCCCAGCTCTGAAACTAGAATAAAGCCAGGTATCCCTAACAAATAAAATATTATAGCCTGTTTACCTCTCCTTTCTTCTTTTTATTACATAGACATTGTTTATCAAGAAAAGCCTTTAATACATGCAAAAAATGATTTTAGTCCTTATCAAAATGTCTCATATTTACATATATGCATATTTTTAAAAAGCAATGTGAAGGTTTGGCTATATTTTGAACTGCTCTTGAGAGCTTAATTTATAAGTAATTTTACTGTGCCTAACTGCTGGTTAAACTTCTTATTATGAAAACTTTTAAACATATATAAAAGTAAAGAGGCCAGGTATGGTGGCTCACGCCTGTAATCCCAGGACTTTGGGAGGCCACCATGGGAGGACTGCTTGAATTCAGGAGTTTGAGACCAGCCTGGGCAATATGGCAAACCCCCATTTCTACAAAACTAAAAAAAGCAAAACAAAAATAAAAAGTTAGCGAGGCATGGTGGTGCACACCTGTAGTCCCAGCTACTCAGGAGGCTGAGGTGGGAGGATCTCTTGAGCCCAGGAGGGCGAGGCTGTGGTGAGCTATGTTTGTGCCACTGCACTCCAGCCTGGGTGACAGATGAGATGCTGTCCCAAAAAAATTAAAAAAAGAAAAAAAGGAGGGAGAATAATGTAATGAGCCCCCATATTTCCAGCACCTAGATTAACATTTATTAATATTTTGCCATATGTATCATATTTGTTTTAAAGCAAAGCCCAGAATTATGACATTTTACTCTTGAATACTTCAATAAGCATTGCTAAAAACTAAGACATTTTCTGCATAACTACAATATTGATGACTCCTAGCAAAATTTACAATAATTTCTTGCTATCATCTAATATCTTGGTTTTTTTTTTTTAATTTTCCTGATTATCTTCAAACTGTCTTTTTACAGAGAGGTCCTCCCTGCTTTTTCGTCTAAGCCAAGAGATTTATTAAGGAAACAAAGTCAATGGTCCTGTGAAATGTCCCGCATTCTGGATTTTTCTAATTGTTAGCTTGTGGCATCATGTAGTTAATTCCTCTGTCCCTAGTATTGCCTACAAAACTTAATGAGACTCAAGCTTAAGATTTTTGCAAGAATATTTTAGGTGGTGCTGTCAATTTCATATTGCTTCTCCCAGGAGGCACATGGTGTCTGGGTGTCCTACTTTTAAAGAGGCTAGGATTGATCAGGTGGTGCAGACAGCAATCTCCTAATTATGATGCTGACTTTCCTCTCTTCTACTGTGGATGAGTACCCTGACACCATTCAAATATCCAGTTTCCTAGAAATCTTTCACTTAATCCTTTTGGCATCCTTTTTTGAAACAGTCTTGCTCTGTTGTCCAGCCTGGAGTGTAATGCTGCAATCTCAGCTCACTGCAACCTCCACCTCCCAGGTTCAAGCGATTCTCCTGCCTCAGCCTCCTGAGTAGCTGGGACTACAGGTTCCCACCACCATGCCTGGCTAATTTTTGTATTTTAGTAGAGACAGGATTTTACCCTGTTGGCCACACTGATCTCAAACTCCTGACCTTTCGTGATCTGCCCATCTCAGCCTCCCAAAGTGCTGAGATTACAGACATGAGCTACCATGCCCAGCCTTTGCATCCATTTTGATGACAATTGATAACAATTGCCTGATTCATTTATTTCTTTGGGGGATGAAAAACTGAGATTTGATAATTTGGTCATTTCTTCTACATGTAATAACTAAATATCTTTTGCTTAAAAAATCATTCTTCAACCACTAAGGCAATTTGGGCATCCTGAGATACAACTTATACAGAGAGGATAGAGAAAACCTTAATTTTTTTACTTGAATCACTAATTTTCAGAGCATTAGTTTGATGCACCAGCCACCTGCAAAGGGGACAGACAACTCTTGAGAACTTTTTTCTTTCTTGTTTCCATTATTTTTATGACCTTATGAATTTTTATATAATCAATATATTTCAGCCAGTTGTAGTCATTATTCTTTTTTGGCTGCTCAAATTCTCCCACCTTTGGCAGTGGGAGTCCTTCAGCACAGGTTCTGCATTTTCTTGACATGTGCTCAGTAGTCTTGGATATCTTCCTTCCTTCCTTTTCAGCACAATGGGACGTCCCAGTATCACCACATGCATTTGCAGACCCAGACCCAGAATCAACCATTTCTCTGAGGAGTTACGGTTTCCTTTAGAGAGGAAAATGACCCATTTTTTTCCTACTCTAAAATACTTATATTTCAAAATGAATCCAAATTTAACTACATTGCCAGGTTGAAAATCAACTTATTTCAAAGACTAAAAATCCACTTCTGTGCTGCTGGCAAAAGACATTTTAATTAATACAATTACCAGGCATACACAAGTAAGATTATCAAAGAGCTTTGGGCATTTCCTCATTGGTTTCTGCAATATTCCTATTGAGTTTGTACAAGACCGTTTTATCCCCATTTAACAAGGTAGGCTGAATAGAAAAGCAGAAATTTAATTGTACAGGATGTTAAATGCATGTAAACTTTAAGGTGTCTCTCATGTTCTCACACTATGAACAAAACTATTCGAGGCTTTAAAGAAATTGTACAGAGCAGTCCAAAAAGTATTATGCAAATGATACTGACAGTTATTTAATTAAATTTTAGTAAATAATTAAAAGGACATGTTTTGATCATAAATTTAATATTTCATTCCATGTCAAAATAGATAAGGATTGACCAGGCACATAATGTCTTGGCTACAGCAAATATTCCTTGATTTATTCAGTCAGTAAATACCTATGTGCCTGGAAACTTGAAGCATAAATAGTTATTCCTTATAGCTGTGTTGTTTTAAATTAATTTCTAGAATAGGAACATTTTTGGAATATGTAAATCAATCACCATTGAACTATTTTCACAACTGTCCAAGGTAGGATAATATTAGCATGATGTATTCAAAAGATCTAGACATATGAAGAAGAAATTGGCCTGATTTCCCCAAATATCAAACCCCCTGAGATCCTTGGCACTTCACAGTTGTGGTTTGGGTTAGGTTTTCAAGCCATAAATCTGCTTTACTCTGGTTTTGGTTGCCAACTTGTCATTATCACCCTTCCAACCAGCCCCCACCACCTCATTGCCCGGCATCTTTTCTACCAGAGTGAACTTGAGCCAAATGTATTCTTCCCCAGAGGACACTCTGTGGCTGAAAGGCCCAAGAGAGTTCCTATAAGAACATTTTTCCATTTGAGTTTGTCTCTTTGTCAGTAAACACCTTGTCACCAGATCTGTTACTTTTCACTGTGATTTGTCAAGTGTTGCCTGATAGCTGAGCCTTCCATTTAAAGGGCACACTGAGGAAAGAGCCCTGTTCCAGGAAGCGCCCATGCTAGGCTCCCTTTAAAGCCTTCTCTGAGCCATTCTGCATGATGTTGGCCAAGTCGCTGGCCTTCAGTCACTCTTAGTTCCCACATCTCCAGGTGATCTTTGAGGGTCATGATCACTCCAACTCTTTTTCCCAGCTAAAGTTACATATGTCTCACTGAAATCCTTCTATAAGTTCACATTGGTACAGAAGATATGCTTGAAGTCAGATTCAGGCTACTTTCTTCATTTGTATCACCCTACTTTGGTTCTTTTCAACTGGTACAGACTCAAATTAAGTGGAGAATTTATGAAAGTAGACTGAAAAAATAATAACCTAAGACCCAGGAACCACCACCACCAACCTTAACTTTTCCAGAATAGATGGGCTGCAAAATAGAATTGATAGAATATATCAGAAAATAATCCAATTCCTCATTTAACTTTGCAAGGACACAACCTTGCTTCAGAATAAGTGGAGTGTGATATAAGCCTACAAGTTCCTTCTCCTGGTTATGGTTATATCCTTGGAAGTTGTGTCCCCAAAAAGCTAAGAGCATGTGCCCTGGAGTCAAACTATTTAGGTTTCAATTTTATTCCTAACTAGCTGGGTGACCAGAGGCAAATTACTTAATCTCTCTTTTCTTATCTGTGGAAAGTGGATCACAGTAGTACCTCTCTCATAAACAAGAAAAGTTCTCAGACAGTGCCTGGCACATTTTCAGTTCTCAATAAATGTTAGCTAGTATGCATCCAACTGAGCCACCACTCCTGACAAAAAAGAGAAAATCTGATTTTCTTCAACATATCACCATCACCCTTCATCACCCACCTCCAAAAGCTCAGGAGTCACTGCATTTCTTACTGATCACATAGCACCTGGGGAGACATCTAAATCTTCAAGGCAGTCCAATAGAGAAACCATAACTTCCAAATATTTCTTGAACACTTTCCTCAAGTTAATACCTTTCCAGTTGCAAATTAATCAAACCCATGCTGGGCCATTATTGCTCTCCAGAGAGCTGCTCAAAAATTCTGTCTCCTGGCAAGGGAAACAATTCACCTCCATTGCATTTTTTTTCCCCCAAAAAGGTCATAATTACTTGTGGTCTAACAAATGTACATGAATGCTGAAATGTGTAAGTCCTTCCCTTTTAACAAGATACTTTGGCCCACTACCCCTGCACCGCAGACCTCAGCAGCTTTCACTTCCAATATTTCGTAACCGATGGCTTGAACAAAGATCAAATACTTCCTGTCCCCAAGATTGCTACAATGGTTATAATATTTTCACAAGAAAATTTATAAATGGGTTTCCACCAAATGCAAAATTTCTCCAAATTCCTTCACGTATACCGAATGTGGGAAGAAAATTTGAGTTACCCTCAAAAAGTACTTCTTTTCTTTTCTGCTGTGAAGACTAGCCAGAGAAGGCTGAAACTATAAAAACATGCCTGAGGCTTATTTGCTTATAAATTATAAGTAGATTTACGTTTATAGTTCAATAGATCACTCTAGCAGTTTCCCAGAAGCTTTCAGAGAAACACATTTCTCAAGTGCTTACATATTGAGGCAAAATGGATTTTTCTACATGAAGCATTAATTAATTCTGGTTCATATATTAAAGTATATATCTTTGTGCATATATAATATGATATTGTATCCTTCTTAACTAGTTAGGTGTAAGCAGGGCACAGTGGATTAATTCACCAACTTGGAAACTTGCTTCGATTACAGCAGACAAAAAAAAAAACAACAACAACAAAAAA
This sequence comes from Pan troglodytes, assembly GCF_028858775.2. Taxonomy (NCBI): domain Eukaryota; kingdom Metazoa; phylum Chordata; class Mammalia; order Primates; family Hominidae; genus Pan; species Pan troglodytes. The sequence goes on along the minus strand of NC_072401.2, from coordinate 111,489,380 downwards.
AAAAACCGCGTTCTTACCTCGGAAACCAACAGACAGACATTCTTAGGGGAGAAATATATGTGAGTATGTGGTAAGAGGCCTCGTAGGGAATGAGAAGAGAACCTTGCTACAATAAACCTTTTTGTTAACACTTCATTAATAAATTCACTTGCATTTTCCCTTCAAATTAATAGGCTTTTCTACTTAATTTTACAGGTGAACATTAAGGAAAACATAGCCTTTTGTAGGAGAAAAAATATAGCACCAGTTTCACAGCCACCATTGAAGGGAAACTTTTTCCAACTGCAAAAATATGAACTGCCTTTTGATAATATTATCAGTTATGATGGATAATAATAACAGCTATAATTGGATGTTGTTTGCCATCTTTACTCCTGGAGCACCCATCCCCTAAGTGTGTGTGTGTTGGCTGATAATAACAATACAGAGGCAGGGTGTGGTGGCTTATGCCTGTATTCCCAGCACTTTGGGAGGCTGAGGCGGGCGGATCACTTGAGGTCAGGAATTCGAGACCAACCTGGCCAACATAGTGAAATCCCATCTCTACTAAAAATACAAAAATTAGCCGGGCACAGTGGTGTGAGCCTGTAATCCCAGCTAATTGGGAAGCTGAGGCAGGAGAATCGCTTGAACCTGGGAGGCGGAGGTTGCAGTGTAGCTGAGATCGTATCACTGCACTCCAGCCTGGGTGACAGAGCAAGGCTCCATGTCAAAACCAAAAAAAAAAAAAAAAATGGAGAGTTGCCAGCTCTTTATGCGTGTGTTTGGGGTAAGTTGCGACATGCAATGCAGACCACAGCCAGTACTCACTCATGTATCCAAGACAGGCCTCCCTACCCCAGGTGGGGCCAGTTCTGTGGTGCAACTTCTGCTCCAGATCTTCCACAAGGGGAAGCTAGTCTCCAGGGGAGCCACATCCTTGTTTAGTTTTCTCCCATACCCTACTTCTGATTCTCTCATGCCTCTTCTCCGGAGAGCACTCTCCCAATAATAACCTCAACAAGAAATCCCATACCAGATGCCACTTTCAGGGAATCCAGTCTAAGAGTTGGTATGGCATATGGTTCTAGGAAGCAATACTAGATATGGAATCCTCTAGCTGGATCACCAGGCTGCAGGATGGAAAGAAGAACCACATCACTGGTGGGAGACAAGGCTAATCCCTGGCCTGCTGATTGCTAAGACCATTACCTATGAAGAACTGGGATGAGATAAAAGTGGAAAGAGTTATGTGGACTGGTGCAATGAGACAGGTGTTTGGAAGGTATGAAGAAAATAGTAACTGTAAGGACTGGGGAACTGATTTAACAAAGAGAGGAAGTGATCTATTGATCGATAGATCTGTTGGCAGATCTATTAATCAACAATTTAAAGCAAAAGAAGAAAACTCTTTGCAGTTTTTACAGTGACTCCCATCTCCTGTGGCTTGAAGACTTAACTATAAGAATGGCAGAACTTGAGAAAAGCCTGGATTCCCTGCAAAAGCCAATCTCCCAGACCAAATCAACCCTCCATGAGGAAGAAGTGAGTGCTGAGAACTGGGATGGGGCTATCTGGGTAGATGCACTTGAGAATCTTGATGCCTCGAGGTCGTGCCTTGATTTCCTTGAACTCTCCAAATTTGTAGTGAAGGCCCATTTTCCATTGTTGGAAGACAGAGCCTCCCCCGGCACACACACACACCCTTACTTGAAAAGCCTTCACCTTAGACAAGTGCCGTGCTAGGCAATGCTTACCCTTCTCATGATCTGCCCCAAACCCCTTCCTGGCACGATTGCTTGATGCTAGGAGTTCAAAGCTGTAGAGAGCTGTGATTGTGCCACCGCACTTCAGCCTGGGCAACAGAGTGAGACCCTGTCTCTAAAAGGAAATTTAATTTAATTTAAAAAGAAAATGTAAAGTTTCCCATATAACCTGTCAGTGGTGTGGCTCTGACAGCTTTGAGATAAAGTTCAGCCTCTTATACAGGGTCAAGAGGCTCCACCTGCTCTGGCCCCAGCCCACATCTCCAGCTTCACTTATTCTCCAGCCTTATTCACCTTCCTCCAACCTCTCTAACATTCTTCCCACCTTTACAAGGAGCCAGCTGTTCCCCATCTCAGGGCCTTCACACTTTCTACTGTTTTCTGCTGATCTAACTCCTCCTTCTCCTTCTGGCTTCAGCTTCAATGTCAGGTCCTCAGGGAAATCCGTCCTGACCTTTGTAAACTGGGTTAGATTACAGCATCTCACACTGTAACTTTGCTCTGCAGTGATTATCACCGTTGTAGTTTAACATCTGTCTCCCAGATGGACTATAAGCTTTGTGAGGGCAGCCTCATTTTATACCCAGCACATGATACAATTTCTGCAACATAAGTGGAGTCTCACTATTTTTTAAATGAATGAATGAATTGAATATAAAAAATTAATAAATAAATGAAGTTAAGAGAGACAAGACCATAAGCAGGAAATTCTTGCTAATCATCACAGGTTAGTTTTACTGGACTTTACACACACACACACACACACACACACACACCCCTATCCCCCAGCCCCCTCCCACACACACACACATATACACACTCCTGCCTCCACTGAACCCATTCATTTCTTAATAGCACTTCTTTTGTTTTCCCGGTGGTTAGGGTTTCAGAATTTAGGCTGGTGTGGAGTTGCATCAATGGTACACCGTGGAAGAGCTTATGCTGCTTCTCCCTTAGCTATGCACGAGCAGACCGTTTTAGCCCTCAGTGATTAACCCCTATCACACCTTTCAAGCACTCTTCATTCATTATTCGATAATATGCACAATCCTTTGAACCTAAACTTTCTCATTATCTGTAATTACTCTTTGAAGCACATGAGATGTTAACAAGAATAAGTGCAATTATCCAGCTTTGCAATAAGAAGCCATATTTATTGATACTGTGTTTAGGAAGTCACTAAATATAGATGTGGTAATTTTAGGCTTAGTTTCAGAGCAACCAAATGGTTGAAAGGTACCTTTTCCAGATGGCTGGGCCAATTGAAATCAGATGATTACATCATGTTTAGATGAGTCTTAGTCCAAGGGTATAAGGTAGGATTATTATCAGAGGTGTTAACAAGGATATTGAGACTTGGAGGCACAGGTTCTGGAAGTTCCAATAGCAACAGCTGATAAGGGCAGGCTGAAAGAAGAAGGAAAGTAAAGCAGCAGATCTCGTCTCCCTCACCCATTTGCAGCACCAGGGCAATATCTACAGAAGAATCCGGCCCCACTCTCCTCCTCACTCCCCAAGCCACTCCATTCCATCTCACTCAGACCATGGAATCCAGATGACGCTGAGAAATTATGAGTGTCTTCCTGCTTCCCACGGCTGCTTCACAGTAAACAGACTGGCATCATTTCCCTCCAAATCTGCCTCCCGATCTGTTGGGGGTATTTCATAAACCTGGCTCTACCAGTGTCTCCATGTAATATATACAAACCACCTATGCAAGTTTCATCAGAGAAAAATATTTACATACACACAGCAAAGCCCCTCAACTTAACTGAAGGAAATTGTCTTGCAAAAATGTGCCCTTGACTATAAAAGAGGTATTCATCAGGATTCTCAGTTACAAATGACAGCAACTGAACTCAAACTGGCTTAGGCAAAAAAGGGAATGTATGAGTTCACAGCTGGGAAGGTAAGATCAAGACAGCTGGAGCCAGTTGGCAAATGATGTCAGTAGACATCTTTCTCTCTCTTTTTCTGTCTCTAGCTCCCTCTCTCTTTTTGTTTAGCTTTGCATTTCTCTCTGTGGGATTCAGTCTCAGGCAGGCTCTCCCCAGAAGATGCAAAACGACTCCCACAGGCACCATCCTGTCTTATCAGCTCAGCAGTTGTAGCAGAAAGAAAGGGAGTTACTTTCCCAATGGCACCGGCAGAAATTTTATCATTGAATAGTAGTATTCTGACTAAGATCAAGTGTCCATTTCTGGACCAATCAGTGTGAACAGAGGGATGAGAAATGTGGATTGGCCAGGCCTGGACCAGATGGCCAAAAAATAGGGTCAGCCTCACGCTGAGAATTGGGAAGGGCTGTTGCCCAATGGAAGAGCCAGTTGCTATCTTAGAAAAAGGGTGGATTATGCCATTCATACATTGCTATAAAGAAATACCTGAAACTGCTAATTTACAAAGAAAAGAAGTTTAATTGGCTCATAGTTCTGCAGGCTGTGTAAGAAGCATAACACAGGCATCTGCTTCTGAGGAGGCCTCAGGAAGCTTACAATTATGGTGGAAGGTGAAGGGGGAGCAGGCGTCTCACATGGAGGGAGGCAGGAGCAAGAAAGAGAAAGCGGGGTGCCACACTTTTAAAAAGTCAGATCTCACAAGAATTCACTCACTATCACAAAGACAGCACCAAGGAGATGGTGCTAAACCATTCATGAGAAATCCACCCCCATGATCCAATTACCTCCCACCAGGCCCCACCTCCAATACTAGGGATTACAGTTCAACATGAGATTTGACTGGGGACACAGATCCAAACCATATCAAAGGGAAATTAATGGCAGGTTAACAATAAGACACAATAAGATTCCAGAAGGCACAAGTCTTTCTGCTTTCTAGAAGTATTTATTCCCCTGCCTCATTTTTCACTTGAATGTATTGGTGCTGATTGATTACAGTAGTGATAATAATAGTAACCCACCCCTACGTCAAGCCTACTACATGATGTTCACATGTTTTTACGCATATACTCCCCACAATTCCATACAAAGTTGGTACTATTATAACTCACATTATATACACAAGGAACCTGAAGCACAGAAACGTAAGGTAATTTGCCAAGGTCACATAGCTAGTTAAGTGGTGGGACCCAGGATCAAATCCAGCAGGCTGACTCCAGTATGTGTACTAATATCCACCTTGCCACTTTGTCTTGGTAATATAGTTTTCTTTTCTTTTTCCGGTTTTATACAATCAGACTGTTCAAAGCACGGTCTCAAAAGCAGGGGGGAGGCCTGAAATCTTTATTCTCCCTGGGCTTACATAGAAACCTAATCTCAGAGCTCAATCACTCTGTAGTGGATGATGGTAATTAAAATTTCTTAAATATTTGTACATGTTGATTTTTTTTACTTGATTTAAAAAAGCCATGAAACCAGCCTGGCCAACATAGTGAAACCTTGTCTCTCCAAATAATTTAAAATATTAGCCAGACATGGTGTCACATGTCTGTAGTCCCCAGCTACTCAGGAGGCTGAGGTGGGAGGATCACTAGAGCCCAGGAGGTCAAGGCTGAAGTGAGCTATGATCATGCCACTGCACTCCAGCCTGGGCAACAGAGTGAGACCTCATCTCAAAAAACAAAACAGAAAGCCATGAAAATCAAGGAAGTCTGAAAAATTACCTCCTCTGTAAAAGCATTTCTCAAACCTTACTTATTCACAGACCACTTCAACAAATTTTGCTATATCCATATACCACCACAACTGTTATTTATCTAGTATTTTTATTGAACTTTATCTTAAATTGACTTATTTTCTATTTGGCCCTGCAATTATGGACTTTATGTTCTAATTGTGTTTTTCCTAAAAACTATTAGAAATAAAACATGTAGGCCAGGCGCGGTGGCTCACGCCTGTAATCCTAGCACTTTGGGAGGCCGAGGCGGTGGATTGCCTGAGGTCAGGAGTTCAAGACCAACCTGACCAATACATGAAACCCCGTCTCTACTAAAAATAATAATAATAATAAAATAGGCAGGTGTGGTGGCATGCGCCTGTAGTCCCAGCAACTTGGGAGGCTGAGACAGGAGAACTGCTTGAACCTGTAAGGCAGAGGTTGCAGTGAGCTGAGATCACACCACTGCACTCCAGCCTGGGCAACACAGCAGGACTCTGTCTCAAAAAATAAACAAATAAAATAAAAATAAAACATCTGGGAAATGCAAATTAAGACCATAATGAGATATTGCTCACATTGCCAGAATAGGTACAAATTTAAAAAAAGATCAACTGCAGGATATTTGAATGTCTCATGCATTATTGGTGGGAATATAAAATAATCACTTTAGAAAAATTGTGTATGTTTCTTATAAAACTAAAAAATACACCTATTGTCTGACCCTACAATTACAGTCCTATCCAGGAGGTATGAAAATACATTGACACAAAAAGACTTGTATAAGACTATTCATAGCGGCTTTATTCATAGTAGTTAAAAACTAAAAACAAACCAGAGGATGGATAAACAAAATATATATACTCACACAATGGAATATTAGCCATAAAAAGGAATGAAAATCAGGGATGAAGAAAGAAATTAGGCTGAGTGGAAGAAAACATATGCAAAGGAGTACATAACACATGATTGGCTTTAATTGAAGTTCTAGAATAGGCAAACTTATCTATGGTGAAAAAAAGTCCAAACAGTGGTTACCTGGAGTTATGGGTAAGGATAGGGGTAAAGGAAGAAGCAAGGGAATGTTCTATATTTTGATAGGGGTTTCAGTTACACAGGTGCATGTATGCATTTTGACAAACTCAGGAAATTTTACCCTGAAAGAAAAATAAACTATAAACAAATATTGAACTCTTATTAATCTGCACACTAAAGCATTTTGAATGAAATGTATTGTCATCTGCAACTTAACAATAATTAGCATTAAAAATAAGATGGATTGATGGCTGCATCAAGGGAGGGATGGAAGGTTAGATATGTGATAAACAAGTAAAGAAAAATGTTATGGAAGAACCTAAGTAGTTTTATGGGTGTTCACTGTAAAATTCTTCCCACTTGGCTATACTTTGAACATTTTTATAATAAAATGTTTAATAAAAAGTAAACACCTAACCATTAAAATAAAAAAGAAATGGTTCATACAGGTACCACTTACAAACACTTTTACCTCGCTGTAGTAGTAAATGTTCACAGTCTTCAAACGTGGCAGTAGCAGAAACTTGCTTCTCTTGACATCTAGAGTTACAAAAGAACACTATTCCAGCTCTGTTTAAGTCTATAAAGCTGAGTGAAAATTTTATGGCTTAGGTTCATATCCATTTCCCTACTTTTCATGTCAAAAATTATACATTTATCCAAATTTGTCTCAAACTATTCTGAAACAAAAGAACAACTGACTTAAATTTATGAATGAGTTCTGTTCTCCTTCAGGAAAGTCATCCTTTAGGAAAAGAGAGGGATTTGGCTTCTGGAATTCTTGGTTACTGAAAAAATAGGTCTTTAATTTGAGGGCATAGTGGAAAAAAAATCAAAACTGACAATTATGGAACTTCATAAGTTTCGTAAGTGCAGCCACTTAAACCACTGCTTCAGATACTATTAAAGTTGAGTAGGAAAGGTTCATTTGTATACACAACTATCAATTATTCAAATATTTAAATCTAATGACAATCCAAATCAATAGTGATTTGGACTGAAATATTTTTTCTGACAAATTAATAATTGCCATTCACAAGATTTAAACAAAAGTCCTTAATCAGAAGAAATTGAGAAATCTAGAATAGCAGAGAGAGCAATATAAAATAAATTAGAATAGGAGATTTGGAGCACAGACAGAATAAACAAAATGAAAATAAATTTTTTTAACAGCTGCAATTACTATCTCAGCCAAGGGTGAAAAATGCACCAAAGACAAATATTCAGCAGTCTGAAAGAGTTCGAATAGCTATTAGCATAGATTAAATCTGTGGAAGAAAAGAAAAATGGCACATGGGCTTTGTACTTGCTATGGTATCCAAAAATTCAATGCCTATTAAATACAGAAATCATTCTAATTAGGCGAGTATAATTACCGGGTTTATCAGAGTGTAATTCAAATGCAAGCTTCCCTTCTACCTACTATAGCGTTAAAGTGAATAATTTTTATCAGAAAAAAAATCTCACAATGCTGTTTGCTTTATATCTGTATACATTTGTGTAAGCTAACAGAGAGGAGGAATCAGATTTTTTGTTTTGTTTTGTTTTTTCTTATAACATCTACATGAGAGTCATATTTATTAACAACCTACATGGGATCTACTTTTAGACAGACTAGTGATAACAAGTTTATTTGAAATTTTAAAAAATGACAGTGCTGCAAAAAGAAAAACTATCAAGCAAATATTAAGACTAGAGAAGTGTCTATAAGCCCTTAAACCTGTCCCCTAAGGGAAGAGGCCAAACCTCTGTGGCTATTCCAAACAAAGATAAATTACAGATAGCTGTTTAAAAAAAAAAAAAAGTACAAGAGAGGCTCCTGCCAAGAAAACCAGAGTAAGGAAACTGTATTTTGTCTTGATATCTACCATTTGGCAAACATGGAAAATCCTTGTTGAAACAGTGTGATGGATAGATGCACCACGAACATGGCGGGATCATGCATAATGCAGCGGATCAGGTACTAACAGGCTCACACAGAGACACTTCCATTTATTTTTCATGGGCTTGGAAAATTGATCTACAAGGTGGTCCCATGTGAGTGTCTCCTTGGCCCAACAAATCTCTAAGAGTACTTTGATTTTCTTTGTATCTAGAATGAATCTATCCACTGTGGCTATGCCTCTTAACTGACAAAATGAAGAGATGGAAAATGAGCCAAGTTTCTGAATAAATTAATGTGCCAGTTCTCTGAATTATGGAAGACCTTTTCCAAACCCCAAATGGATCATATGATTTTTCTAGGACTAGTTTTAAAAAAGTGAATGAACAGTAGGACCAAGTCGGACAATCCAGGACTGAAATGAATTGCTTTAGGATTTCTTCCTAAGCTCCCCAAGCTAGAAGCACTTCTTTGCCTTCCCCAGACTCATGCCAGAGAACATTCTCATTATCCTGCTGTATCCATCCCTGTCATCCCCTCCCCACTGCACACTCCTCCAAGTGCTTCAATCCTTAGAAACTACCTATATACTTGAAACTAAAACGTACCGGAATTGGGAGGGGAAAGCACTATAGAATCGTCACCATGGAGTAAGCATCTAGATCAGGGAGTAAAAGCAAAGTTCTGACATCGTTCCTGCTGTCGTAGTGTCTAGGGAAGTCAGCATCTGATATGTGTGTGGATGGAGGGGGTGTAAAGTGGAAGTTTCTGTTCTGAACTTCTACAAAGTTTTCCTGTCGATGTCATTCCCACAACTTGGATCTCACACAGACAGACCCCTAGAAGGGCCATACTGACCCACCTGGAGAGGCTATCGAAAAGGGACAGTTAACCATTATAATTGTAAGTTTCACATAAGTGATGGCTGGTTTGCACTGAGTTCAGGGCCTGGCACAAGGATTTTGAAAAATACAATGTAAAGTGCTTCTTCTTTAGGATGGCTGACTAAGAACAAGTCTTTCGTTTCTTCTAAAATCTCACTAAAATGACAGAAGAATAGCATCTAAAATATGAGAAGATATAAAAGGATAATTCATATTTTTTCTTTTCAGGAATATATGAATTTCATAGGCCTGAGCCTCACACAAGCATCAGAAACAAGATACATTAACTGTGTGAACAGGATTCAAAGGAAATCAGAACCATGTCAATTATGTTAGAAAATGACAGTCTTACATAGCCCAATGAAACAGAATAGGTCAGAAGTAAGACCACACATCTACAATCATATGATCTTCAACAAACCTGACAAAAACAGGGAGTGAGGAAAGGATTCCCTATTTAATAAATGGTACTGGGAGAATTGGCTAACCATATGCAGGAAATGGAAACTGGACCTCTTCCTAACACCTTATACAAAAATTAACTCAAAATGGATTGAAGACTTAAATGTAAAACCAAAAACTATAAAAACCGTAGAAGAAAATCTAGGCAATACCATTCAGGACATAGGCATGGGCAAAGTTTTCATGACAAAAATGTCAAAAGCAATTACGACAAAAGCAAAAATTGACAAATGGGATCTAATTAAACTAAAGAGCTTCTGCACAGCAAAAGAAACTATCATCAGAGTGAACAGATAGCCTACAGAATGGGAGAAAATTTTTGCAATCAATCCATCTGGCAAAGGCCTAATATCCAGAATCTACAAGGAAGTTAAATTTGCAAGAAAAAAACAACCCCATTAAAAAGTGGGCAAAGGACATGAATAAACACTTCTCAAAAGAAGACATTTATGTGACCAACAAACACATGAAAAAAAAGCTTAACATCACTGATCATTAGAGAAATACAAATCAAAACTTCATTGAGACACCACTTCACACCAGTCAGAATGGCGATTATTAAAAAGTCAAGAAACAACAGATGCTGGCGAGGTTGTGGAGAAATAGGAATGCTTTTACACTGTTGCTGGGCATGTAAAATTAGTTCAACCATTGTAGAAGACAATATGGCAATTCCTCAAAGACCTAGAACCAGAAATACCATTTGACCCAGCAATCCCATTACTAGGTATATACCCAAAGGAATATAAATCATTGTATTGTAAAGATACATGCACACGTATGTTCATTACAGCACTATTCACAATAGCAAAGACAAGGAATCAACCCAAATGCCCATCAATGATAGACTGAATAAAGAAAACGTGGTACATACATACCATGGAATATTATGCAGCCATTAAAAAGTAACAAGATCGTGTCCTTTACAGGGACATGGATGGAGCTCAAAGCCATTATCCTCAGCAAACTAACATAGGAGCAGAAAACCAAACATAGCTTGTTCTGACTTATAAGTGGGAGTTGAACAATGAAAACACATGGACACAGGGAGGGGAACAACACACACTGCAGCCTGTCGGGGTAGGGTGGGGGTGCATGAAGAGAGAGCATCAGGGTTAATAGCTAATGCATGCGGGGCTTAAAACCTAGGTGATGTGTTGATAGGTGCATCAAACCACCATGGCACACGTTTACCTGTGTAACAAACCTGCACATCCTGCACATGTATCCTGGAACTTAAAAAAAAAAGAAAAAGAAAAAATGACAGTATTTCCCATCAGAAAAATTGCACAAGTGCAAGGTAGGCAAAATTTGGTTTAGTGAGCCGTTTATACAAAGGCGACCTAGGGGTTTTAGTGACCTCTGCTGTAGACTTATTTTGGCATTTTAAACTACCCAGTCCACCCACAGCTTCTGCTGAAAGGGCCAGTCAAGGTGGCCACATTTGTATCATGTACATCTGTTCCCCTTCCAGTAGCTAATTGGACCAAAGTGAACACCTGACCCAGGCTGAACAAATCCAAAAACTGGAACACAATCATAAAATTCCCTTTCCCAGGAAGTTGGAATTGGGGAATTGGAAAACTGGGACAGCTGCAGCCTGATTCATTGCTACTCAAAGTATGATCTGTGGACTAGCAGCATCCACGTTGGCTGGGAACTTCGTAGAAATGTGCACTCCCCATCCTAGACCTATGGAACTATTATCAGAATTTTAACAAAATCCCCAGTTGATTTCGTGGACACTAAAGTTTGAGAGACACTGAGCTGGGCAATGGCAATGGGAGAACACTTGAAAAGTTTACAGAGTTTGGGCTAGGTCCGTTTCATGCTACACGGAGCACAGGCAAACCAAAGTTAAGGAAACATAAAAGACATGGAAAGGTCACTTCGCCAAGAGAAGAAGGAGAGCAGAACAGACCTGCAGAGAGAAGACGAGACAAAAGGCCCTGGGGTGGGGCACTGAAGAGTAGACTCAGCTCCTGGGGCTCCTCCTGCCCAGGGCCCAGGGAGGATATTTCACTTCATATCTTGATGGAAGCCTTACTACCTGTGGCGACTTTACAATGAAGGTATCTGAAGGGCAGCTACTCCAGTGGATTTCTGATGCTGATCCCTGATTATTTCTATACATGCTTCCTGTGTCACTTAGTTTCTATCAAAACTAACAAAATTTGGGAACTTCAGTATAAAAGGGGGAATAAAGCACTTAGTACCCCCAGGATTTAGGCCTCCTCTGGAGTCTGATACTCAGTTTGGGCATCTCACTTTAAAAAGGGTGCTGCCATACTGCAGCCAAGCCTCCAAACAAGAGGCAACACCACAGTCTAAAACTACGCCTAAAAACAGACTATATGGGCAACAAAAGCAGGGATGCTGACTTTCAGAAAAGACTCTCCGGAGACATGTCGAACTGAGGGGATGGCATTTTCCATATTTGAAGAATTGATCTTGTACAGACCCAAGCTAGCCCAGAGGAGGCCTATAATACCTCCCTAAGGAAGAATTTCCTTACAACTCCAAGAGCATAACAGCTGTCTGTTGAAGTCTCAAGCTCCCTGTGACTGCAGTGTTAAGCCAAAAGCTGAAGCCAAAGAACCTTCTTCAGAGACATAGGAAAGGGAATTTTACTTTGAGCAGAACTCTATGGCCTCTATGGTATGCTGTATTTTCTAAGATTCTCCAGTTGCAGAGCTAAGATTATGAAGGTCTTTTCTCTCTTCTCATCATGAGCAGACAGAGTGCCCACTTCAAGGCTCTGAGCAATCACTGAAGCACAGAATTTTCCATTTGCCTTGTTTTCTGAGAAACTTGCTAAGTTTTGATGACAGTTTTAAAATAAGAAGATGGTAACAATTGTGCAGGGATAAAAAGTCATTTGGAACCTGAGACAAATGGAAAGAGAGCTGTAATTTTGGAATAAGAAAGGAACGAAGCTGGTTCTGAGAGTTCTAATACAGTGGAGGAATAAAGAGTTGTTAGAGGCAGAAAACCCTGGAGCCAGATTGTGAAAGCTTCTGCTTCCTACAATTTGTGATCTTGATTTTCTATTCTAATTCCTTAAAAAGTTACCCCTATTCATTATCTTATGAATGCAGGAAGTACAGACAGTTTCACTGTAATTTCCAGCTCACTACAAACATATGTATTGCTTTATGGGTCTACTTAATTTAGCAAACACAGAAAAGCTTGCATAAGAATTTAAAAGGCAGCATGTAAAACTGAAAGGCGGGGGAAAACCCAAACAAGAGATTCTCAAAGGTCAGAATAAATTAATAGAAGAAAAGAGATGGATGATTAGAGCAAACCAAAGCACCAGAATTCGAATGCTCCTTCTCATCATAATTATGAACATCATATTTATCATCCCCAACCAAACAATTTCTTATGAGATTCCAAATGCCAATTTCTATTTTTTCTGTGTTGTCTCTTGTGCATTACACAGTTCTTCTTTCCTCAGCTCTTCCATTATCTTCTTTAACCCTCTACGTGTTCAAGGTGTGTAGTAAGCAGCATCTTCTGCCTCTCTTGAGGCTCTTCACACTGGGGAGGAAAATTTCCGCTCTGAAACATGGGAATCCAGCAGGCATGCTCCGTGGCTTCAGGGGTCCAGAGTTGAGCAAACCCAGCCCGAATGAATGCAAAGAATGTGAATAATTCTGCTTTGGAATCCATGAAGTGCTTAACAGAAAACTGAAGGACAATTTCTTTTCAAAAAGTGAAAAAAAAACGTATTGGGCACTTCACAGAGAAATAATAATAAAAAAATACTCATGTGTCCACCACTAAAGACTTAGAGCTAGAACATACCAGACCCTCAGAAGCCCTGGAGTACCTATCACTGAAGGCATCCTCTTCTAGCTCCAAAGACAACTACTCTTTTTTCCTGATTTTTTTCCTTTGTTGTTGTTATTTGTTTCTTTGTTTGTTTGTTTTAGACAGGGTCTCACCCTGTCTTCTCAGGCTGATCATAGCTCACTGCAGCCTTGAACTCCAGGCCTCCAGTGATCCTTCTGTCTCGGCCTCCCAAAGTGCTGGGATTACAGGTGTGAGCCCCTGTGCCCAGCCAACAACTACACTTCTGATTTTTTTTGCAGTGATTCCCTTGCTTTCCTTCATAGTTTTACCACTTAAGCCTATATCCACAAACAATACACTGTTTAATTTTCCTTGCTTATAAAATTTATATAAAGGAATTATTTGGTCATAAAATGAGCTTCTTTTCTATTTTTCTGATTGATCCAAGTTAAACAGCTTTTCAGATTAATCCATTTTCGTGTGCATAGCTGTAATTCATTTTTTAAACTGCTATACAGTATCCCATAATAAAACTATACCATATTTTAAAATTCATGTTACTGTTGGCATTTATGTGGTTTCCAGTTTTTGTTTTTTTGTTTTTTGTTTTTGCAATCATGAACTCTTTTGTATGTGCCTTGAGATACACAGGTATCTCTCACCAGAAATATGTAAGAGTATTGATAGGCCCACATTCTCGTTGAAACCGGTACTTACCTAACTTAATAATTTTTGCCAATGGCTGGGTGCGAAGTGGTATCTCATTGTGGTTTCATTTTGCATTGCCCTTATTACTAATGTGACTGATCATCTTTTCATGTGGTGTTGAGGTCACGTTTGTGTTCCCACTTCTACCCATCTATCTACTACATTGCTAGTCTCTTTCTTATCGACTTTAGGAAGTGTTTATATATTCTAGATTTATATCTTCCTTTGTCAGTTATATATATCAAAAATTTATTTTCAAAACTTGAATTTTGTATTTTTACTCTCTTTATGATATGAAGACTAGAGATTCTTAATTTTAATGGCAACTTTTTGATATTTTCCTTTTTCGGGGGGTCTTAAGAAATTTCTCCTTACTCCAAGGTTATTAAATATACTCCAATAAACTCTTCTGAAACTTTATAGTTTGACCTTCCAAATTTAAGTTTGTATTCTACCTTGGTTGTATGTACAATGCTTACAATAGGGATCTGTTTCATTGTTTCATGAATGGAGAATCAGTGTTCTCAGCTGTATTTATTAATAGTTCATTCTTATACTGCTGATGTGCATTGCCCACTCAATCATCTTTCAAGTTTCTGTGTGTAGCTCTTTTTTTTTTTTTTTTTTTGAGACAGAGTCTTGTTCTGTCACCAGGCTGGAGTGCAGTGATGTGATCTCGGCTCACTGCAACCTCTGCCTCCCAGGTTCAAGCGATTCTCCTACCTCAGCCTTCCGAGTAGCTGGGAATACAGGCATGCGCCACCATGCCCAGCTAATTTTTGTATTTTTTGTAGAGACAGGGTTTCACCATGTTGGCAGGATGGTCTCAATCTCTTGACCTCGTGATCCACCCGCCTCGGCCTCCCAAAGTGCTGGGATTATAGGTGTGAGCCACCGTGCCTGGCCATGTAGCTCTTTTTTATTCTATTCACCTACTTGTCTAACCTGAAAGAGTACCATACTTCTTAGTTACTATTGCTTTATAATAATTTCTGGTGTCTGATAGATCAAGTCATTCTATTTAATTCTTCTTCATGTGTAACTTTCTATTTTTCATTGAGTCTATATTCATTTACATTTACCTACATATTGACCCTTTCAATTGTTTATTTTTTGCTGTATTTTCATGAGTTCATCTGGGATCATTTTATTTTTGCCTGAAAATTTTTCTTCAATATTTGTATTGGTACAGGTGTTTTGTTGTCCAATTCTTTAGGTTTTTGTTATCTAAAGTCTTTATTTTGCTTTCGCCTTTAAACACTATTTTTGCTGGCTGGATGTAGAATTCTAGTTATTACAACACATCATTCTATTTTATTTTATTTTATTTTATTATTTTATATTTTATTTTATTATTTCATTTTATTTTATTTTATTTGAGACAAGGTCTCCCTATGTTGCCTAGCCTAGTCTCGAACTCCTGGGCTCAAGTGATCCCCCCATCCTGGCCTCCCAAAGTGCTGGGATTACAAGTGCGAACCACTGTACTCAGCCAATTATTATATTTTCTGCTGGCATGCATAAATTCCATGGATAAATTATCTCACCATCTTGTTCATTTGAAAATAAAGTTTCTTATTTCTGACTGCTTTAAAATTTAAAAAATTGTAATTATGGTTGATTTGTATTTATTGTTTGGCTTTGTAGTGTTTCTTATTATTTTTCATTATTATAATGTTTTCACATATGATCTCTTCAAATATTGCTTTTACCCCAGTCTTGCTTCTGTCCTTCTACAATTAAAAAACATGTTAGAAGTTTTTTATGTTCTTATGCTTTTTCTGTACTTTCTATTCTTTTTTATTGCTCTTTATGCTTCAGTATGGATGTTTTCTATTGATCTATTTTCTTTTTTTTTTTTTAGATGAAGTCACACACACTATGTCACTATATTGCCCAGGTTGGTCTTAAACTTTTGGGCTCAAGCGATTCTCCAGCCTCAGCCTCCTGAGCAGCTGGGACTACAGTGTGCTCCACCATGCCTGGCTGATCTATTTTCTAGTTCATTAATTCTTTTTCAGCTGTGTTTAATCTGCTGTTAAACCCATTTAATATGTTCTTTTAGTTATCCTACTTTCGAGATTATTATTAATTTTTTTTTTTTTTTTTTGAGAGGGAGTCTTGCTCTGTCACGCAGGCTGGAATGCAGTGGCACGATCTTGGCTCACTGCAACCTCCACCTCCCAGGTTCAAGCGATTCTCCTGCCCCAGCCTCCTGAGTAGCTGGGATTACAGGTGCATGCCACCATGCCCAGCTAATTTTTGTATTTTTAGTAGAGCTAGGGTTTCACCATGTTGGTCAGGCTGGTCGCGAACTCCTGACCTCGTGATCTGCCTGCCTTGGCCTCCCAAAGTGCTGGGATTACAGGTGTGAGCCACCGTGCCCGGCCTTTCGAGTTTATTATTTTTAAAGATCCCAATTCTTGCTGAAATTCTTTTTCTCACTCTGTGTATTTTTCAATATATAAACCTAAGTTATTTTAAAATCCATGTTTGATAACTTCAATAATTGAATCTCCTGTAGGTCTGCTTATTTGGCCTTTTTTTTCTCTTGGTTTTTGGCTAATTGTCTTATCCCCTGGCTTGTCTGGAAATTTTTTATTGAATGCCAGATGTTGTATATAAAAATTTGAAGACATAATCAGAGATTCTGAATGGCATTATGTTCCTTCAGAGACAGTTCACTTTTGCTTGTAGCAACATTAAAGATGGGGTCAAATAACTTTAATTCTATTAGGGAATGAATATTCTGAATTTGTGTTTCTTTGTGAGGGCTGGACTGTTTCTAGTTAGATCTTTGGCCTACAATGTAGGTCTTCAAATATCTTATGTGAAGCCTTGGGTTGGTCATCAGGGCCATTCTTCTTTGGCAGGTCTTAAATTCTGATTTTTGTCTCCTAGCCTCATAACAATGGCAAAAGCTCAAGTCAACTTCTCATGTTACTGCTATTCTCTGTATTCTTCTTTTAGCCTGCTGTTTACAAATTAGCAAACGCTGGAAGAGAAAGAGTGACACTGAGTGTCAGGTTTATCTCTTTGCATTTCTCATTCTAAGATCTTAGCCCCTAGAATCCTCATTGCCTTAGTATTTATCTGATGCCTTCAAATGGATTGTTTTTTAATCCAGTTTTCTTAATTATTCTTAGCAGTAAGTTTCTGATAAATCTAGATGTTCATAGCTAGACCTTCTCATATGAATTTTAGAATTAGTTTGCCAGGTTTCATGGAAAAAAAACATGAGATTTTTATTAAAATATTATTGAATTATCTGGGGAGAATTAATGACTTTATAACCTTAAGACTTCCTATTAATGAACTTAGTATATCTTCTTTTAGGCTATCTTTCAATCTTTAATGTCTTTCCCCTTTTTTTTTTTTTTTTTTTCAAGAGACAGGGGCTCACTGTATTGCCCAGGCTGGTCTCAAACTCCTGGGCTCAAGTCATCCTCCTGCCTCAAGCTCCCAAAGTGCTGGTATTACAGGTGTGAGCTACTGCACCCAGCCAATGTCTTTCCACTTGTAATTTTCTGCATAATGGGCTTGGACACCTGTTAGATTTATTCATGGTTACTTCACATTCATATTACTATTATAATTTACACATTTTAACTACATTTTCTAGTAAGCATTCCTGAGATATATTGATTCTGTGTTCCTACTTATAATTTAACTATAGATTATTTTCCATTTTATTTTAGTTTATTTATTTATTTTTTTTTTGAGATGGAGTCTCACTCTGTCGCCCAGGCTGGAGTGCAGTGGCACAATCTCGGCTCACTGCAAGCTCCGCCTCCTGGGTTCGTGCCATTCTCCTGCCTCAGCCTCCCAAGTAGCTGGGACTACAGGCGCCCGCCACCACACCCGGCTAATTTTCTGTATTTTTAGTAGAGACGGGGTTTCACTGTGTTAGCCAGGATGGTCTCGATCTCCTGACCTCGTGATCCGCCCGCCTCTGCCTCCTAAAGTGCTGGGATTACAGGCGTGAGCCACCACGCCCAGCCTATTTTGCATTTTATCTGGACAACTATATCATCTGCAAATAGAGTGTAATTAAAAATTTTAAGTCCCTACATATGTTAAAAATCTAATCTCACTGCTTTGGGATATTATCATGCTGTCAGATTACTATCTAAGATACCTAGAATAGGTGTCTCACTGAAAAGAAGTGATGATAGTGTTGCATCCTTAGTCCTGATCTTAAAGGGAATACTCTCAATATTTCATTATTAAGTATTATGTTTGCTGGGAGTAGCAGACTTGATAGATTTCATCAAGTTAAGGAATTTAACTTTTCTTTATATTTTTGCTAAGAAGTTCTGTTGTGAATACATGTTGAATTTTATTGAAAACTATTTCTGCCCCTATTCAAAATTTGCTTTTATTTTTTTCTCTTTTGCTTTGGTCCTATATTGAATGATAACCAATGATTTTAAATATTTAACCAATCTTTCATTTATTACATAATTACCAATTGGCCATGAAACGTTATTTTTCCGATATGCTGCCAAGGCCATTTTTTAATATTTTGTTTAGACTTTTTGCATCTATATTTGTAATTGAGTTTGACCTGTAATCTTTCTTTCTTGTGCTATACTTGTCTACTATAGAAATAAGGACAATACTCCATAAAATGAGGTGAGGAGTGTTTTCTTTTTTCTATTATATAGAAGAATTTGTATAATATGAGAATTATGTGTACCTTGAATATTTGGTTGAATTAGCCTGTTGTATCAGAGTTCAATCAAGGAAGCAAATCATTGAGTACTATGTAATAAAAGTAATTTATTATAGAAATTAAACCTTACATAATTGCAAGAAGAGCTGGGAAAATAAGGTACAGGAAGGGGATTTGGAGGATTAGAACAAAGTCACTGATTGGCACTCCGATGCAATGGGATGCATGGACAGGTTGGAGTTGGCAGGGAAACCCATGAAGTCAAGCACTCCCCACTTCCCAAGTGGAAAGGAGCGTCCAGTGGAGCAGGCAGGAAAGTCTATCTATGGAAGGATGCTGCGTCTGTGTCTGGTGGTGGGCCTGGAATCATCAGTGTGCATCAGAGCCAACAGTCAGGAAAAAGAGATTTAGAAAACACTAAGGAAGGGACAGTGGTGGCAATCCGCAGGCTGACAGCAACCACCACCAGCAAAAGTGAGGATGAGCTGGCACCTGTGCATCTGTCTTTTGCTGCATCTAACCACAGTAACCAACTGTATCCCAACGATATGCAGGGATGAAAGTCTGGGAAACAGTTACAGCTTACCTGGTTCACAAAGTAGAAAGCTGCCAGGCATGTAAAGCCTGGTGTTTTCCTTGTTGCTAGCATATGGCCTCTAGCTACAGAAACCCTGTCAGGTTCCAAACAGGAAAGTTTGGAATTCCTGCTTCAGAATGAACCAATGCGGAAAAGGGGTTCTCATGTAAAGACTTAAAGAATAAAGAGGAAATAAAAAGTAAAAGAAAACAAAGCAAACCATAAAATCTTGCCTGTCACAGCTACTTAAATTGACTAGATATTTTCTGTTTCTTTCAGCCTTTTGTTGGTTTTGGTTGCATGTGTATGTGTGTTTTTTAAGGATTTATAATTTAGTGCTGCTATTACATTTTCAAAGATCACACAATAATCAGTTATTCTCATGAAAAGAACATCAGTTAGAAATCAAGGCTAATAGTTGGACTGGAATC
This sequence comes from Pan troglodytes, assembly GCF_028858775.2. NCBI lineage: Eukaryota > Metazoa > Chordata > Mammalia > Primates > Hominidae > Pan > Pan troglodytes. Next base: position 111,469,568 of record NC_072401.2, on the reverse strand, counting down.
ATATGGTTTCAAAAGAGTACAGCGTATTAAGCCTTTATTAGATGCTAGAAAAGAGGCCAATATGCTCATTTTTTACATAGTAGGTGATATTTAGTCAAACAGAAGCTCAATCAGGCGTTGCGTGCAATGAGACCATGTGAGTTAGGGAGGAAAAGTATTCAGTCTGGAAAAAACACAAATCAAGTTTTTACATGAAAATGCTGTTCCTAAAACTTGAATTTTTAAAGAAAAAAAGACATTACTGGTAAAGATGTGAAGTTGCAAGAAGAAGATATCTCTGCAGGGTGGCTTGGTGATTAAAAAACACAAAGTGTGTTTTTTCTTTAATCCGACCAGGAGCTGGTAGATAGCCTAGTCAAGGACTTAGCAGGGTCCCAGTTTCTAAGGTACCAGAGTCATTAAGAAGGAAACAAGGATTTTTTTGGTACAAAGATAATGGTATGTTATGGGTAGCCGTGTTCTCATGTCATTTCTTTTGTCATCATTGAACCCCTAAAAGAAAAAGGTGCTAAAATACAAAAATTTAATCTAAACCCAAAAGTGAGCTTTTGGAGGAAGAAAAAATATTCACACTTAGGTAAAGAAAACCTTGGGGGAAATTATGGTTATTATTTTTCTGAGGCCAGTGACTCAGCAGAAATAGACAAGTCTTCTGATCCTCCAGGATATTAATTGTCAGTGAAAGCAAAACCGAATATAGAAAAATCTAAATTAGCTGGGTGAGGTATCATACTGAATAATTAACTAATATCCACAAACCTCAAGTCACCCTCCCATCACCAAATCTTTACCAAAATTCCTATAAAGTATCCATTTGAAAACAGGTACTTCAATTTCTTTTTATTCTGATGTCTGGTATCACCAAAGTACAAGGGGTTGAGAAATGAAAGATAAACAAAGGGACTAGTTAATGCATAAACTGAATGATTCAAAGCCCCCAAAATTTAAAGTTACCATATCAGGTTGTGTTATCTGTAGTAACAATATCTTGGCTGCAAGGAAAATATTTAATTAGAACACCATGTGAAATTTTAATCTACAGAGTTGTAGATTAAAAAAATTTTTTAAAGAGTTACAAGGCTGGGCACCGTGGCTAATGCCTATAATCTAATACGTTGGGAGGCTGAAAGTCAATCACAATTCATTTTGAAAAATTACCAGCACGACCTTGCTTGAGGCCAGGAGTTCAAGACCAGCCTGGGCAACATTGTGTGATCCCCATGTCTACAAAAAATAAAAATAAAAACCTTAGCCAGGCATGGTGGCCTGTGCCTGTGGTCCTAGTTACTCGGGAGGCTGAGGCAGGAGGATTGCTTGAGCCCAGGAGTTTGAGGCTGCACTGAGCTATGATTGTGCCATTGCACACTCCAGCCTGGATAACAGAGTGAGATCCTATCCTCTCTCCGGAAAAAAACAAAAACGAAAAACAGAAACATCAGCAAGCTTGACAAATCATTTTGGTTCAACTCTAGTACTGCCTTAGACTATAATTAACTACTTAATCAGGCATACAATAAAATGTTTATGTTTTTGGTGATTTTATTTAAATAATTAGAAGAAATTCATCGTTGTCTATAATGAAAATAAATCAGGCAATTTACTTACAATCTTGTAACTGAAAATACATACAAATTCTGTGCAATCACACCAAGAGGGAAAATTCTGTAGGGGAAAAGGACAGTAATGACTAAGAAACTCCGAAGCCTCCTGTGTAATATTTTAAAAATAAAATGTTTTCATTCAAATATTTTAAAAAATAAGCCATCTAATTCTGAAGAAATTAGTTTCTAAATTACATTTTTCATTGATTCATCACAACTCATTTTGCAAAATCATCAGCATGGACCACGCCAAAGAGGAGTTAAATGCCTACACTGTATCTTAACGGTATTGTAATATTCCAATCATTTCATGAAACTGATATAAATGTTCTGTCCAGATCAAAGAAATTACTTTGTAACTAACCAAACCAGTGTGACTGTCTGCTTTAACCCCTAATTTCTTCTGGGGCTGCGGGAACAACAAAAACAAAAATCTATTTGTATTGACTGCTGAAGACAACACAATTTACAAAGCACTGTTGTCCCAATTTGGGTTTCTAATAAGTTACCTAGTGATTCTCCCAGTACTCTTACTTGGAAATAAGACTGCAGTGAGACTGCTTAAAAGAGCAAACAAAAGCACAACTACGTATCTGTCTCCAGGCATTGAGTAGGTGATTAGTCGTAGGGATTGTGGAACCAAAACCTATAGTTTTGCTCTACTTTTGAAAGAAAAGATACTGTGCATCAACATAGTTCATTCTTCTTGACTTTCCTTTTAATTCCAGTTTTCACTGAGTCAGCTCCATTTGGTGTGGTGGGTCCAGGGCCCTTTGTTGCCATAATGGGTTAGCTGATAGGAGAGAATGGGGCTTCTCGACACCCCCTTCAAGGGTCTGTGTCCCATAAGAGGGCATATGAAAGCTTCGCTCCATTACCTGGGGACAGGAGCCCTTATCACTGGATACTGGAATCCAGCAGCCTTGCTCTGTGCCCATTCCACATAACCGGGGCTCCTGCCTCCATGAAGTTGGTTGCATTGACCCTATACGAAAGACAAAAGAAATTTCAATATTCATATCATTAACAATAGATAGGCAAGACAGACCCTAAACGGTAGTGGTTGAAGAACCGGCCTGAAAATGAGACACAAAGATAACCCATTTTCAAACTACTCTAGACACATTTTTTTCTTTTTTCTTTTTTTGATAAGCATCTCACTCTGTCATCCAGGCAGATTGTGCAGTGGCACAGTCACAGCTCACCACAGCCTCTTCCTCCTAGGCTCAGGTGATCCTTCCACCTCAGCCTCCTGAGTAGCTAGGACTACCCGGCTAACTTTTGTATTTTTTATAGAGACAGGGTTGCCATGTTAGCCAGGCTGGTTTTGAACTCCTGGGCTCAAGCGATTCGCCCACCTCAACCTCACAAAGTGCTAGAATTATAGGTATGAGACACCACACCCCACCCTGAGCCCAATTTTTAAAAAATTAAAATAGGCCAGTGCAGGGGCTCATGTTTGTAACTCCAGCACTTTGAGAGGCTGAGGTGGGAGGATGGCTTGCACCCAAGAGTTCAAGACCAGCCTGGGTAACATAGGGAGTCTCTATCTCTACACAAAATAAAAAACTAGCTGGGCATGGTAGTGCATGCCTGTGGTCTCAGCTACTTAGGAGGCTGAGGTGGGAGGATTGCTTGAGCCTGGGGAGGCCAAGACAGCAATGAGCCATGACCAAGCCACTGCACTTTAGCCTGGGTGACAGAGTAGGACCTTGACTTAAAATAATTTTTTAAAAATTAAAATAGTCTTGGTTGGCATCTTAAAATTTTTTTTAAAAGAATTACAATAGTCTTGGTTGAGGTGATTTAAAGAACTGTACTACCTGACACATTGCTCTTTAGCTTTTACTGTGTACTTCTGTCTCCCCATCTGGACCACAAATGACTTAAGAGTAGATAGAGCTCAGGTTTTTTGTTTTTTGTTTTTGAGATGGAGTCTCTATCTTTGTTTTGAGATGGAGTCTCACTGGAGTGCAGTGTTGAGATCTCAGCTCACTGCAACCTCCATCTCCCAGGCTCAAGGGATCCTCCTACCTCAGCCTCCTGAGTAGCTGGGACTACAGGTGTGCGCCAGCATGCCAGGCTAATTTTTGTACTTTTTGGTAGAGACAGCGTTCCACCATAGAGACAGGCTGGTCTCATTTGGTAGAGACAGGCTGGTCTCAAACTCCTGACCTCAAATGATCTGCCCACCTTGGCCTCCCAAAGTGCTCGGATTACAGGTGTGAGCCACTGTGCCTGGTCTGAGTTCAGAATTTAGATGTATTTCTTTTCCTTTCCCCTGGCATAGTCAGCTGCCCCTAGCATGTACTCTGCACTTAACCTGTGTCAACTGATGTCAGCTGAGCTCAGTGAAGATGGTTTTATGGAACTACACTAGTATTGTGTTGTAATGAGTTTTGCAGGAGCAGAGAAGAGACTGGCTCAGAGCCAAACTTAATCTTTTATTTCATTCCTCACTCAATCTCCCCCCACCCCAATCTCTATGCGCATTTTCACCCCAGGCATTTATGAGACAGCTGGACATGATTGGGGATGTGATCACTCATGCTGGGAGACAGTTATATGAGTGGCCCACAGAGAATGGGTCAAATTGTTTGCAGTACAGTGTGGGGGGAAAAAAAACAACAGCAAAAGAGACATTCTAATATATTCCTGAGTACTCAGCTAACTGTAATGAGTCCTTAGTTCTTTTCTAAGTTTAACCAAATTCCTGTAAAATCGTTGTGCTATTAGCTTGCAAAATTACATTATATGTGCCTCTATAGTGGGTTACCATTATAAGAAGGAATTATGCACTTTTAGCTGCTCAAGGAAAAGTAGTAACTACAAATATTCCATTACTTTTTAATAGTGCTACCAATAACAATAAGCACTGAAGCAAATTTTTGAAAATGCTGAATTTTTTCATTATCAGGGGAAAGTAATGATCCATATAAAATACTATACTATTTATTGTAGTTTTCATATTCAATTTTTAAGTGTACCTTAAATATCCAGGCCTTCGTCAGATTAGGTAATAAAGTTGTACTGAATTCAGTATTTGGGGTTTCATGGCAACATAGGTATGAGAAGGGAATTTAGAGTGAGTTTTCCAAAACAAGAAGCCTATGTTCTTTCCAGAAAGAAATCTGAGGAGGAGGTTATGATAATAAGCACATTGAAGAAGGAAAAATATAGAAAATTCAATTGGAGTTGATATTTCATTAGCTCCTTTCATTAGCAGAGGAGCTGTTTTTGTTGGCTAAAAGTTTCTCTAAACCTTTCCAAAGGCTCACGACACAAAGGCCTGTGAAACAGTCCTCTGGCCTGTGAAACAAAACTCAACCTGAGACCCAAAACCAAAAGGTTGATCATAATACAACTCTTAAGGGTATCTGAGTTCATTTCTATCTGAAGTAGAGTGAGTTCCTGAGAACCTGGGTTGATTTTATGGTCTCTCCACAAGTGGCTTGGCTGGACTTCACAGACAGCCAGGCGTCTGGCTAAGGTCATGCCCCTGATAAGACCTGAATACTCTGAAATCCCCAGGACAATCCTCAGATCAACTTAAATTTACAGAAACACTTCCCACTAGATGGGCTGAACATGGAACATATTTTCTTGGAGCCATTTACAACTTAACTGGGACTATACCTACAGCTACCAGTATAGATCCTGGACCTTAAGAATGACCTCAAAACTCAATTCAAATCAAGGAGTCATCCATTGTGTTCTTGCTCAAAGTGCAAGAACACGGGCTGCCCTGTGACTAGAGTTTTGAGTGAACATGTTAACCTCATATAAGATAGAACTCCAGTGCAAATCAGGTCCATGGCATTTCAATACAGCCCAGCTATTCACATAGCTTATACAATTTAGTTATTTTGTTTGTGTGTGTGTGTGTGGTTAAATGAGACTTTTCATTGAAAAACAGTCAGGATCTAAGTAAAAATAACCATTCACCAGGAGCCAGGGATAAAAACTGACCATCTGCTGCCTGGCCATCCTCACCAGCCACTGGTTGACCCCCATTCTTGAGGTCTTGGTGTTCTTTTATAACCACAAACTGCAGACAACAAAAAGGAGGGAGAGAGGATATTGTTAAAATTCACAAATTATCTCAACGTACATTGAATCAAAGTCTATGGCTTTACGATGTTCATCCTATGGAAAGTGAAAGTCAGAAGAAAGGCCCTGTGAAGTTAGTCTTTCTATCTAAAGAGAGATTCAACATTCAGTGAGGAGCCTTGTGTTACTTTGTCTTAAAGCAACTAGGCACACCAATATGTTAACTGAAGAATCTATTCTAATTATGGAATCTCAGCTTTTAGGTCACGGATCCCTGGAGCCACTGATTTACCATAAGCAATCCAAGAATCCATAAGTATTCTAAGAACTGCCCATAGGCCAGGCAAATAATGTCTCATATATGTGTGTGCTACAACTTTTCATATACACACACGCACACACACATTAATAACACTCATTTAAACATGCTACCAAGTTCTGAGTAATTTGGGGCCATTAAAGGTAGTAATAATTACCAGTGCAATGACAATTTTGCAAGCTGGTTGAACAGCCTAGGGACCTAGAATTTTAATAGGAAGGAACAGAAAACAACATTTCTCTTCAGTCAACAAAATGATTACTTTTGTCATTATTTGTATTATCAAAAATTGATTGGGCACTTGCAATGCAGGCTGACCAGAGTTCACTGGCTCACATTCACTCTAGATAGATTAGATATTAAAACAGATCCATGCTACAAGGAAAGAAAAGAAGTGACCCCATACAACAGGACAAAGGACATCATTTGGTGAAGTCCTTCCTTGTCAATCAGTAACTAGTGCAAGGACTGCCCCAAGGTTTTGGCCGATCACGCTTCATTGGTTCAGAAATGGGCGCTCCACAGAAAGGAGCACACAACTCAGAAACAACAGAAAGAGGAGTAGAAAACAATCTCTTTGCCCATATTTTCCTTTGAGAAAGGTGTAGAAAGGGATGATGACTGGGGTCAATTAGGCAGAAGGCAGGGAAATGTTGGTAAGGGAAGTGTGAATCCACAGAACATGTATTTTCATTTTCTTATAATACAAATCATGCTTCATCTCCTCCTCATTGATGATCTCCTGCAGCAACACACTGCAAAATCAACACGCAACCCACTGTTTAAAGACACATGCCCATTATTTCTGTCTCAAGTCAAAATCCAACCCTCTGCACTGCAAATTTTCTAACCTCGTGCCTCTCTTCAGAAGAACATAGGTCCCGAAATTCTGGGCTGAGGTGGGGAAAGGAGCTGATAGAACTACATTTGTTTCTGCTCTTTCTTCTAGTTTGAGCGTTCAGCTCTCTCCCACTCCCACTGATATCTACAGCAGCAGTTGCTGTCAACGACAGTTATGACGGCTGTGGGGGACTGAGCTCAGCAGCCCCGGGCCTCCTAACATAGCTCTGAGCCAACAAGCTGCTCATGACAGCAGCAAATGCTTTTGATTTTTTAATAGACATACACAGATTGTGTTTCTCCTTCATTCCCATGATGATGAATTAATGAGATGAATTAAACCTGCTACTCAAAACCTGAATGAAATACCATGTAGACTGACAAGTGACATCTGGGTAATTTAGAAGTTCGCGAAGTCATGAGGCCTCAAAGAACCAACACATTCTAGAGCTTAGTCCTAGAATCACACACTTGTGGAATTGATAAAGACTGATAAAGACTGAAGGGATCTTAGAGATCATCTAATCCAAACCCCTTGTACTGAGTGGGGAGCAGAGGTCTGCATAGGTTAAAGGAATTGCTGAAGATTAGATAGCCAACTGGTGGGAGAGTAAGGCTAGAACTCATGTTCTTTCTCATGCTTTAGAGAAAAGGTCTCACTCTGTCACTCAGGCTGGAGTGCAGTGGTGCTATCATAGCTCACTGCAACTTTGAACTCTTGGGTTCAAGTGACCTTCCTGCTTCAGTCTCTTGAGTACCTGAAACTGCAAGTGTGTACCACCACACCCAGCAAAGTTTTTTTTTTTAATCTTTTTAAAGAAATATGATCTTGCTATATTGTCCGGGCTGGTCCCAAGCTCCTGGCCTCAAGCAATCCTGCCTTGGCCTCCCAAAGCATGGGGATTACAGGCATGAGCAAACTTGCCCAGCCTCTATTTTTTTCCCCCATACTTGAGTCCAACCAATAAATAAATAAATAAATAAGGAAACACTGAATGCCTATTACAGGTAGGAAAAGATGATCACCTGGTAGTCAAAAGCACAGTTACAGGAAAGCTACTTTCTGGGAATTCACTGTGAGATGGGAGCTGGGGAGTAGGGGTAATAATGTGGGAAGGACCCCAAACATTGCCTTTGCTCCTCCATAACCTCTCTCTAATAGCTCTTCCCTAAGGATTCAATCCTTCATGGACCTGCCATATATTCCAGTCTCTTCCACAATATATACCACAAATAATGCCAACAGCACACACTGAATCAGTCCTTAACTCTGACAGGTTTCTAGAAATGGAAATTCCCTTAACTGATTCAAGAATGTGTAGCCTGTTTCAAGACTGCCCTCTAGTGTTCCAAGATCAATTACTGAAGTGGATGATTCATGAAACATCTTGAATTTCCCAAACCTCTGTGCTTTTTGGAAAATATCTAGGATTGTCAGATAAAATAAAGAACCCAGTTAAATTTAATTTTGAATTTAAATTTGAACTTTCAGTATAAGTATGAATTTAACTAGGCATCCTATATTTTTATTTGTTAAATCTGGCAACTATTTTGCTACTGAAATTTAGGGAGTTGAAATGTGTGTGAGAAAAGAAATATTAAGAAAATTAGAGCTGAGTGCAGTGGCTCATGCCTGCAATTCCAGCACTTTGAGAGGCCTGGGAAGGTGGATTGCTTGAGCCCAAGAGTTTAAGACCAGCCTGGGAAACATGGTGAAACTCTGTCTCTACAAAAAATACAAAAATTAGCTGGGCGTGGCAGTGTGTGCTGGCAGTCCCAGCTATTTGGGAGGCTGAGCTGGGAGGATTGTTTGAGCCCAGGAGTTCGAGGCTGCAGTGAGCAGTGAGTGGTAGGACTACTGCACTCCAGCCTGGGCAACAGAACAAGATCCTGTCAAAAAAAAAAAAAAAGAGAGAGAGAGAGAAAGAAAAAGAAAAGAAAGAAAGAAAGAAAATAAATTAGAAGCACAATCTTGGGTTTTTAAGACATCTATCAGGAATGTATTAACTAAAAATATGGAAAGTCTTCACATAACACATACAAATCTAAGTTATAGAAAGAATCTACATGAAAGAAAAAAATTCCAAAAATTTATTGTGCCATTAAATTATGGCATTATTATAACTCATCTGATTCCTTTAGTTAATGACACAGTTCCCCCACCCTCCCACCCAGGACCTCCCTAGCTGATGTGGTCTTGGCTAACACTGACACCAGCTGGAAGCTATAACTGATTCCAGTCATTCTGAACTCAGTGAAAAAATAGAAAAAATGAATAGGGGTTAATATCAAGCCAATTCCTTGCTTCATCTGCTTTGGTCACATTACCCAAGGTTGAGGGCAAGAGGACATCCCATCCTCAGTGTCAGCAGGCCTGCGACTCCTCACGTCTCTGCTCGACTCCTCATAAGGATTCTTTGGGTTTTTCGATAGCAGCTTCTGAGTCCTGTGATAAAGCCAAAATTTGAGACAGTCTAACAACAAAACAAAATACTCAGCCCACTCAGTGATGATCAGGGACAACTAACTGCTTTTGCTACTAAAATTTAAGTACTTGTGTGGGAGAGAAGAAGTATGAAGATAACTAGGAACATAACTTTAGATGTTTAAGGCATTCTTTTCTGCAGAACTCAAAATACTTTCCAGATAGTGTTTCACTCTTTCCAAGGTTCTATGAGGTAGAGGGTGTGTGTGTGTGTGTGTGTGTGTGTGCGTGTTTGTGTGTATGTATGCCCATGTATGTTGGGGGGAATAGCCTTGCATTCATTCATTCACAGGTATCTATTGAGTACTAACTATACCCCAGGCACTGTCCTAGTACTGATGATATAGCAATGAAAAAACAACTAATTTTGCAGGGAGGAGTGGGGCAGTCTGTGGAAAAAATATCTCAGCAACTGTGTGAGGCAGACTATGTTAGCTCCATTTACAAGTGAAGCCATTGGGGCTTGGAAATGGCAGTGACTCACCTAAGGCACACAGCTACCAAGGGTAGTGTAAGAAGTGGGTCATGAAGACACAAAGCCTAGGCTGCTCTTACTGGCCCACTGCAATCTCTCACTCATAAAGAAATTAGAGGCAAAAACAGAAGGAGTGGATGACCCAAGATAAGAAAATCTCATAGTGGCTAAGCCAGGAAATACACTAGGTATCTTGCTTCCAAATCCAGTTTTTTAGAGTACTGTCTTGTTTGACATTCAACGCTAAGTCTATACAGGGCACGGTGTCATTCACTAGGGGTGGGGGTGGGGAGATTTAGCATGGAGATGGATCCCCATCCTCAAAGCAGTAGCCTCTAGAGCAGTGCATCTGTGAGACTCCACAATAACACCACTGTCCTGGGGCAGATAGGCAGCTTAATTGCCTCTAGGAATGCAACCCTCTGTCAAAAGCCCTACCTGGACATTCCAGGAAGAGTGATAAGGATAGGAGGGGCTGCTGTGAATCTGGCATCACAGACAGTACCAAGAGATGGTATGGGTTATTATGTGTTTTAATCAAAGGCTTCAAGGAAAAAAATTGAAGCAAGTGGCTAATATAAACAATTCCAAAGTTGCAAAGGTACAACGTTATAATTTGTACCAGTCAGAATGGCTATTAATAAAAAGTCAAAAAAAAAAGATGCTCATGAAATTTTGGAGAAAAGGAAACACTTATACACTGTTGGAGAGAGAGTGAATTATTTCAACCATTATGGAATTATGGAAAGCGGTATGGTGATTCTTCAGAGAGTTAACTGCAGAACTACCATTTGACCCAGCAATTCCATTACTGGGTATATACCCAGAGGAATATAAATCATTCTACCATAAAGACACATGGATGTCAATGATCATAGCAGCACTGTTCGCAATAGCAAAGACACAGAATCAACCTAAATGTCCATCAATGACAGATTGGATAAAGAAAATATGGCACATACACACCATGGAATACTATGCAACCATAAAAAGGAATGAGATCATGTCTTTTGTAGGAACATGGATGGAGCTGGAGGTTATTATTCTTAGCAAACTAACACAGGAACAGAAAACCAAATATCACATGTTCTAACTTATAAGTGGGAGCTAAATGATGGGAACTCAGGAACACAAAGAAGGGAACAACAGACACTGGGGGCTACCTGAGGGTAGAGGGTGGGAGGAGGAACAGGAGCAGAAAACATAACCATTGGGTACTGGGCTTAATACCTGGGTGATGAAATAATCTGTACAACAAACCCCAGTGACACAAGTTTACCTGTGTAACAAACCTTAACATATACCCCTGAACCTAAAATAAAAGTTAAAAAAAAACCCACAAAAAAACAAAGTTATAGTTTGTGATGAAATACTTCCTGTTGATTTTCTTACAAGGGAGTCCTTCCAAGAAATCACATGTATTAAACTAATAATATTAGAATACTTGAAAAATTTATTTAGTTTCACGAACATTAGTCTTTTTTGTTTTGTTTTGTTTTTGAGACAGAATCTCGCTTTGTCACCCAGGCTGGAGAGCAGTGGTGCAATCACGGCTCACTGTAATCACTGCCTCCCTGGCTCAAGCGATCCTCCCATCTTAGCCTCCCAAGTAGGTGGTACTATAGCTGTGTGCCACCATGCCTGGGTAATTTTTTGTAATTTTAGTAGAGGCAGGGTTTTGCCATGGTGCCCAGGTTTGTTTGAACTCCTGGGCTCAAGCAATCTGCCTGTCTTGGCCTCCCAAAATGCTGGGATTATAGACACGAGCCACCACACCCAGCACACAAACAATTAATCCTTTGAGAGACACAGAAGACAAACGGTATCAAACAAGCTAGACAAGACAGGCAAGGAATGGTATAAGGGAGGAAATAACTGATTTTAACCCTTTAAAGAAAAACAGTTAGCATGTCTAACTTAAAAACTCAACGTTAGAGCTGTATTTGTTGGTATAGTTGAGTATGACATGGCAACATTTAGACTAGCAGTTTTAATTTGATCTTGTCAGAATTGATCTACAGTGCAAACGTAGTTATGCACATAGCTGAAACTTTGCGGAGAGGTAAGCAGGTACACTGCTCAGAATTGTTAGGTAAATAACCATAGATTCACTCAGAAAGAATTGTACAACTCTGGATGCATTTCAGTGAAGAGAAAAAGAAAGGGTGCTGATGAGCTTTCTTTTTGAAGGAATAGTCCTTTCACTTCTGATTTTTGGATTATGAGAGTCTGAAGTTGAAGATACTCTTATATGTATGTAAAGTCTATAGTCATCTTTCAGCTGAGCTGGTCTTTGAATTCCAAGTTTAAAAAGCCAGCAATTTGCCATTAGCTTTCAATCCAGATCTCTGAAAAATGCCAACAGAACATAAGACATACTATATCATAACACAACAAATAGGAAAAAACACTTAATAATTATGGCACACATGAACTTAAGTTTCTAGTTTCCATTTTTTTTTCCTGCCTTTTGGCAATGATCCAATGGGATGAACCATTGATCATTCAATATTCTTTCTACACATATCCAAGATATTGATTACACACCAGGCTAAAAAGTACAATGTTATCGATGGACTACTGAATTAAAATGTCAAGTTTGTGCCTAAGAATCTTGTCTCTCAAGAGGTGGTAGAAAAGGGCTTAGAGCATATGACTCTTTTGGGGGAAGGTTACAGTTCATAAAAAATCAAAATAATAACAGATAGCACTTATTAATTCCTATATGCCAGACCTACACTAAAGCCTTTACTTAGGTTAACCCAATTAATCTCACAATAACCCTTGAGATAAGTACTATTCTTGTTCCTACTTTATAGTAAAGGAAATTAATGAATACAGAGGTTAGGACACATGTCTGGTGTTATTTAGACACTAACTTGGATTTGAACCTGTATAATCTGATTCCAGAGCCTGTGCTCTTAACCACTACACTAGGCTATAGCAGGATCTCTGATAAGTACATCTTGGCTGATATGTTGAATTTTCCAGAACACAAGACAGTTGCCACTTGAGTGGTTGTGTAGTACCCATAAATGTGGTTAAATTTTTATCTACAGATGGTGGCAGATATTTTGTACATTCTCAGAGAATTGGGACCTATTAGTCAAGTGGGTCTTAGGTCCTCCAGCCATGAAATGATAAGACTGAACTAGATAATTCCATAAAGTCCCCTTCAGCCCTAAAGTTTTATGACTCACTGATTTTGTACAACACAAACTATAACCGTACATAAAATGCTTTTCAATATTGATGATAATAGAGGAAGCAGTCCTACTTTCTAAGAAAACAGAAAATGAGCAGTGTGATGCCTGTGCCTGCACCCTAATGTAGTGTTAGTTTTAAAGAATTAAATGTATAAATGTTATTGTCTACAGTTTTTAATTGTTAACTTGAAATTATTAAAAGCACAAAATCTGAGGACCAGAAATTTCCTTCCAAATTAGGGAAGATATTGATTTTCTTTTATGACAGTTAATATTTTGTGGAAAATCAACTCAATGGAAGGCAGCAATGAAAAATTATAGTTATGCAGGCTATGGGGGGAGCATATAATATTAAACAAAGAGAGTGGAACGCAAAACCATATTGTGATTGATAAATAACACATATACTATGAAGGTGTATGGACAATGACTGGAATGGAACAAGGAAAAAGTAAAAGCACTGATGTTTCAGAGCAATGAAATCCTGAGCTAACAGTAAAAATTCTACTGTTATTTCACCTTTTTTTTTTTTTTTTGACATGGGGTCTCGCTCTATCGCCCATGCTGGAGTGGAGTGGCACGATCTTGGCTCACTGCAACCCCTGCCTCCCAAGTTCAAGTAATTCTCATGCCTCAGCCTCCCGAGTAGCTGAGATTACTGGTGTGCATCACTACGCCTGTTACTTTTTGCCTTTTTAGTGGAGACGGGGTTTCACCATGTTGGCCAGGCTGGTCTCGAACTCCTGACCTCAAGTGATCTGCCTGCCTCGGCCTCCCAAAGTGCTGGGATTGCAGGCATGGGTCACTGCACCCAGCCTATTTCACGTTTTAAATGTAGTATGTAGATGTACTGTCTCATACATCTCATCTCAAGGAGACAGGCATTCCCCTGGGAGGTCTTAGAAAGAGGTTTCCAGTACCAAAGGAAAGACAGGGTCACCTGTAGTAGTGGGCCCCCCACAGGCTCAGGAGGAGCAGCACGACAAGCACCACCACGCAGACAGCCACCACGATGACCTTCTGCTGCTGCCCGTGGCCAGCGTGGCGCAGTTCCCACCACTTCAGGTCTCGGTACTGACATCGCTCCCCGATGTAGCCAACAACACAGCTGTGACAACACACAAACAGAGGTCATCAGAGATGCCTGGCCAAAAACGCTGATAGTTTTGACACTCAGTATTCAGCTCTCTTTCAACCTCTGCATTTCCAGACTCAGCTCTTTGGAAACATATAGAAAATCCATCAGGGGTCAGTTGAAAGCGCTATGATTTACAAGTTAATGCAGCATGGACTTCTCCCTTTCGTCTGTTTGCTCTGGGATTTATGGGGGATTATTTGCATACTGCCTCTATAAGGCATTACAGGACATTGATTAAAGATCAGTTTCTGTTAGGCTAAAATCCTGAGGAGCCACCTTTTAAAACCAACACAAAGCAACTCTGCCCTAAGAGCCAAGGGAGTTTTGGAAACAAATGTTTGGCCAGATTGCAATGAGTATAGGTGAAAGGAAAGGAGAATTTGAAGGCAGAATTCCTCACTCGAAACCAGGCTATAAAAGAAGAATGTGTACAGTTGCTGAACAGAACACATAACCTAGTCTGCAGAGAAAACTTTTTTCCTTTTAAAAGAAAAATCACTGCTAGTGCAAGGGAAGACCCAGTACAACATACATACAGGCATTTGCCTATTTTCTTCAATGAGGGAAAAAGCTCTATGGAGGAAAAAGGGACGTTCACCTACAAACACCCTGCTGTCCCATTAGTGAAACTGTCACTAGAGTGAACTGCTGAACTTTTTTGAAGTAAATGAAGCAATGCTGCCATCTACTGGGAATGTGCATTTCTAGAAACGATTACGATCTCAGGTAAACATCTGTATTCTATTATCCTTTGCAAAAGCATCAACTTTGAAAAACATCCTATTAAACACTCTGCAATGCCCACTTATTAAAAATTCCTCCCTTTGGTCCCTGGATCAACTATTTATTCATCCATGTCCCCACTTTACTCCAAAAGGACTTAATGGAATAAAAATACAGAGAACTGACACCAGTGCCCATAGTGAGAAGAGGCAGCATGGAAAAAACACTGGACAAAGCTCCAGAAGATCTGGGCTCTAGGCCTGTCTCTACCTTTAGCTGGTCAGAGGGACTGGGCAACTCACTCACAGAGGAAGGAGGGAAATGGATTAGTACTTGTTAACCATCTTGTGTGTTTGACATCCTGCTAGGCACTTTTACTCATTTTATTTTTGGTGGCATATTCCTGTATTATGGATAAGGAAACTGAGGCTCAAGGAGTTTGTACAACGTCACACAGCTATGAGTGACAGGTTTGACTCCAATGGTTCTCTGATTTCAAAGCCTATGTTCTTTCCACTATACCATGCTGCTTCCAAAAAGAGTTTTATGCTCTATTCACCTCTGAAAAGCTATCTTCTGGAACTAACCATGCAAGAGATATCAGGATCTGAGTGCAGAAGCATAAAGGACCATCATTCTTGCAGGCTTTCTTGGATGCTGTTTTAATTCTAGCTATCTTTGGTTACAGCCATTTACTATCGATGCCTAGCAGCACCACTTTTAAACTGTTGGATGTTAATGGGCCACACCTCTGATCCTTTCGGAAAGTCTGGGGTCTTGAGGAATATGTCAGTCCCTTAGCCAAGAGTCCTGGAGATCCAAGTCAGCTGCAATAATAGAGCCTCACTGAGTCTTATAAGGCCCAGAACAGTCATTCAGCATTTTCCAGGGTGGGAGGAGGACACAGGATACTAGTTCTTTGGTTATGAATTAGTTCTTCTGTTAAACCAAACAAAAGATTCTCTGGCCAAATAAGTTTGCCTTTCCATAGTCAAATAATTTTGAGACATTCTAGACTCAATACAGATAAACAAGGCTTATTTTATTTTATTTTATTTTATTTTTTTATGGACAGGGTCTCACTCTGTCTCCCAGGCTGGAGTGCAGTGGTGCCATCACAACTCATTGCAATCTCAGCTTCCTGGGCTGAAGCGATTCTCCCACCTCAGCCTCCCAAGTAGCTGGGAATACAGATGTTGCCACCATACCTGGCTAACTTTGGGAGGCCCAGGCGGGTGGATCACGAGGTCAGGAGATGGAGACCATCCTGGCTAACACGGTGAAACCCCATCTCTACTAAAAATATAAAAAATGGTGGCAGGTGCCTGTAGTCCCAGCTAGTCTGGAGGCTGAGGCAGGAGAATGGCGTGAATCCGGGAGGCGGAGCTTGCAGTGAGCCGACATTGCGCCACTGCACTCCAGCCTGGGCGACAGAGCGAGACTCCATCGCAAAAAAAAAGAAAAAAAAAATTTGGTAGAGATGGAGTCTCACATGTTACCCGGGCTGGTAAACAAGACTTTTTAATGTGTTGTGGTATATACTATGAATCAAGAATTGAGGGCTAGACAGAAGATTAGAAATTATGGTTTAGGAGTCACGCAGCTGGAGGCTACAAGATTCTGAACCTCCCTATACTGCTCCTAAGATCAATGCTTGAGATATTCTGTAGACCCTGCACTTGATGGATCAGCTGACACCACCCGGATCAATTAACTGGCTCATCTGAAATTATGGCCCCCACCCAGGAACTGACTCAGCACAAGAAGACAGCTTCAACTCTCTGTGATTTCATCCCTGACCCATCAGCACTCCTGGCTCACTGGCTTCCCCTAACCCACCAAGCTGTCCTTAAAAACTCTGATCCCCGAATGCTCAGGGAAACCAATTTGAGTAATAATAAGACGATGGTCTCCTGAAAAAAAAAAATTGAGGGTAGAGTATGATGCATCTCTCAACGTGATTTGACCATACAGCCTGTTTTTAAAAAGCATTTCACAGGACTGATGTTGGGGGGTCTTGGTCTAAAGAAGACCTGTTCAGAAGGGTGTTTGGCTGAAAGAGAATGAACGAGGACCTCCTCTGAGCCCAGAAGGTTTGGAGCCTCCTGAGCATCTCCAAACCAGGAAATCTTCGAGGAATACCTTGGGCATGGAGACTCCCAACTCTCACTTCCTCTGCATCACCCCGGGGGCACCCTGTGGTTTCCTGTGGCTGAGGGGAACTTCCAGTGCCTCTAAGAAAGGAAGGAAGAGCTGGCTCTTCCAAAACCTGCTTACAGCATGAAGAGCACTCTGTACAGAATGACACCTGCCTAGGAAGTGTTTCTAATAAAAGTTGGACTGGTAAAGCACTTCCTAGAGACTTGTTATTATGGAATTAATAAAAGATAAGGTGAGGTCATCAGGGCAGGAGGAGGCAAGGGTTGAATAGTTAATTAAACCACATTTTTATTAAATATACAATTTAAAAACAAGGTTATGATCCAGATTACTGTGAACTCTGGTAATATTTTAAATATTGCTTTAGGTTCAAGGTCCTTCAATTTGAGTCTTATCTCCAGTTTGTCATTTGTAGCAACTCATGTTTAAAACATTATCAGGGAAATATGATATTTTCATCAGGATTTAATGACAGAAAGAAAAGCAGTGTGTTAAAGAGTTCATCAATCATTTAATAAATGGATGTTATCAGATCCAAATGAAAACATTGTTCTAAATGCAGTATGTAACCCTGTAGTACCCTTTATATTATTATAATGATTTTTATAATCTAAAGTATCATGGAGGAAAACAACCATGACCTAATACATTCGGACATTTATTTTTGTAATTTCATTATTTGGGATGATCAGAAACAATGAACAGGCAAAACCAATTAGATTCTTAACATTAAAACTAGCAATAACTATTGCAAATACCCAATTTATCATAGGTTAGGAAATATGAATATGAAAACAGAATTCTATAAGGACTGAGTCATTTTTACTAGTATTCATGAGCAATTTTTCACTATTTTTGTCATGCGGACATGATTTCTAGTGCAAGGCCATACACTTTGTCACAGAATATAGCTTACTCTTCCACAAATTTAGTCATTCTGTTCATTATTACTGATGAAATAAGAGAAGACTTTAAGGTTATAGTAGCTATTTGTGAGGATCAGACTATTTCATCACCCCTCCCTCAGGCACAGAGAAAATTATCAATGGATCAGGAGCCTGACCCTGGGAGACCTATTAGTTTTTTGGTATCTATCAGTTTCCTCCTATTGCCTTGAAAATATGAAATGAATTAAAAGTAAAATTTGAGGCAGAACTGGCTATTGTGGGTTTGGGTTTTGTTAAAGGGTCCACAGGAAAGGTTTTCGGAGTGAACACAGTGGGAATGCCTCATAGTTTTAGGGCTTCCTCAAATCTCCTTTCCAGGTTGACACTTCACCCACTGTGAAACCCTTATGGGGGCAAAAAGGGAGCAAAAAGCAGCAGCTGCAGTATCAGCAATTGTTACTGAACAATGAAATGTAAAAGTCAACTGTTAGGAAGTGAAGAAAAAACATACATATGATTAGTTTTGAAGAAAAATATTTTTGGACTCTGGCAAGAAGTCCAGTGTGAATATGTACCAAACTTTTGTAAATCCAGAAACAGATCACGGATGCTCACACATAATATAAAGCACATTTGATGGAAAAAAAAAAGTTTTAAGGAATTATCTCACAAACCTAAGTTTTTCAACCAGGATGAGACATTTAATCCCTAGACTGTACTAGTAGTAACATCAAATTATTTCAGTAAAAGGGGAAATCACCAACTCCTTAGATTTATACTTATCACCGGTAACTAGAAGGGGGCATCGTGATACACAAGGAGCATGCAATGAAGTGCACACACGTGGTTCATATGTGTATGTTTATATTTTTCCAAAAGAACACCTAATTGCAGAAAACCATCCTGAGTGTAAATTTTACAAATTAGCTACAAGTTATGGACTGAATAGCATCTCTCTGTGCCATCAGCAAGACAGTTTAACTTACTTGCATGCATACTTGTCCAATGCTTCAATATACATGCACACACCATCATGGAGGCAGTACCCATCGTGGGACAGGGGACATTCAGAGTCACTATTTCTTACGGAATAGTGGTGGTCATCTTCCCTGAGGTGAGGGGGTGGAGTAGAGTCTAAAAGAACCCAAGACATTACTTTTACTTTCTGAATGGATTAGTGTCTTTCAAGTATCAATATCAGGAACTAGTTTCTGTGAATAGTTTGTGACATAAATCTTTTAGTGACAGAAGAACTACTAGAAGGGACAATAGTTTCACTTTCCTAGCTAGACCTTAGTCATTCACTATGAAACCAGCCGTTCTTCCTTTGGGCTCAGTATTATCTGATACATAAAGCATATTGGAGGCAGGTAAAAGAACACCCAGTCCTAAGTCGCCATGTGAATTCAGAGTCACTGATCTCATAAAAACAAACCTGTCACACACAAACATACACTAACCATGTGAAGTGACAGTTAGCTTCAAGGTCTCACTGAACAACTGGTAACTCTATGGTTTAAAACCTACCCATCAATGTGCAGTCCATTACCTCCAATATCCTGGAGTCTCGAAAATTTTTTCTCACAGTGCTTTCTTCTAAAAACTAACCTTCAGAGGAGCCCTCAAGGACAAGACTGTAGCAACTCTGACA
The DNA here is from genome assembly GCF_028858775.2 of Pan troglodytes. Lineage (NCBI taxonomy): Eukaryota > Metazoa > Chordata > Mammalia > Primates > Hominidae > Pan > Pan troglodytes. The sequence goes on along the minus strand of NC_072401.2, from coordinate 111,450,033 downwards.
GGAAGAAAATGTTCCCGTAACAGAGGGCATGCCAAAATATAATAGTAAAGTCTCTTTTATTGAATGGTTCACTGCTCCTTAAAAGGTAAACATGTGCAGCTGACTACATAAATATAAGCAGTTTTTCAGTACCTTTAAGAAGAGCAAATTATTTGAGAAAAATAATATGCTAAAAAAAAAAAACAGAGACCAAGTAAGCACAGAATTTTTCTTCTTAGGATGTTTTCTGCTTATAGGGCTGACAGACAAAAAGTGGGCAGTGATGGGAAAGACCCCCATCCTGGTCTCCAGGGTCTAGGTGAAGCCAGCTCCCCTTCTGGGGTGCTGATGGTGAGATGTTACTGCTGTTATGGGAAGAAGATTCAGGAAGCAGGAGTCAACCATTATGAATATTGAGAAAAGAAAGAGAAGAGAGCTGGAGTTCTAATTCAGAACAAGAAATACTGCCTTTTTAAAGTAATATTTTAAAATCCTTGAAAGTGATTTAAAATGCTGAGTCCAGACATTCTCACCGACCTGCCTAGCCCTGCAAAATTTATCCAGCAGCCCCACAAATTGACATTACAAATAGTGAGATTAGTTGCACAGTTAGAGAGAGATACCCATGTTCCCATCTTTATTGGATTGTGAGTAATAAAAAAGGATTTATTCCCGATGCTATTAAATTAAGAAAACTTGGACCATTTCAAATTCTCAAGCCCAGCATCGTCCTAATCAGGAAAGCCAGCTCTGCAGCCTGCCTGAACTGAATGATTTTTAGAATCTCTAATGCAAATAGAGATTAGGGTATAGAATATCCCCGAGCCAAGTCCCTCCCCTTCACTGTAGACCACCCACCAACCTACCAGGGCAAATCAGTCCTGGTTCAGACAGGCGTCCAGCACACATGCAGGTATAGCCTCCCTCTGTATTTGTGCAGCTGGCATTCTCTCCACAGCTGTGCACCCCCAGTTGGCACTCATCAATATCTGTCAGAAAAGACAGAGTACGGGAGAGAAAAGTGGGGTACAGAAAAAGAGGGTTTTATAGTTGGACAGCCTCTGGAAGAGGAGCTTCATCAGCTTCTGTAATGCTATATGTTCTCAGAGACCTATACATTTTTTTAATATATATTTTTTATTATACTTTAAGTTCTAGGGTTCACGTGCACAACGTGCAGGTTTGTTACATATGTATACATGTGCCATGTTGGTGTGCTGCACCCATTAACTCGTCATTTATTTTAGGTATATCTCCTAATGCTATCCCTCCCCCCTCCCCCGACCCCACAACAGGCCCCTGTGTGTGATGTTCCCCACCCTGTGTCCAAGTGTTCTCATTGTTCAATTCCCACCTATGAGTAAGAACATGCAGTGTTTGGTTTTTTGTCCTTGTGATAGTTTGCTGAGAATGATGGCTTCCAGCTTCATCCATGTCCCTACAAAGGACATGAACTCATCATTTTTTATGGCTGCATAGTATTCCATGGTGTATATGTGCCACATTTTCTTAATCCAGTCTATCATTGTTGGACATTTGGGTTGGTTCCAAGTCTTTGCTATTGTGAATAGTGCTGCAATAAACATACGTGTGCATGTGTCTTTATAGCAGCATGATTTATATTCCTTTGGGTATATACCCAGTAATGGGATGGCTGGGTCAAATGGTATTTCTAGTTCTAGATCCCTGAGGAATCACCACACTATCTTCCACAGGGGTTGAACTAGTTTACAGTCCCACCAACAGTGTAAAAGTGTTCCTATTTCTCCACATCCTCTCCAGCACCTGTTGTTTCCTGACTTTAAAAATATGGAACGCTTCACGAATTTGCATGTCCTCCTTGCGCAGGGGCCATGCTAATCTTCTCTGTATCACTCCAATTTTAGTATATGTGCTGCCAAAGCAAGCATAGCCCTATACATTTTTAGATTTAAGGGGACTTTCATGAATGTTGGAGAGATGAACTAGGTCCTACAACGCATGCCCATGCACGTGTTGTTTTCCTTTTTTGTTTCCGTTCTTTCTCTCTCTCTGTCTTTTTTTTTTTTTTTTTTAAAGAATCTTGCTTGGTTACTAAGGATGAGGTACAGTGGTGTGATCGTGGCTCATTGTAGCCTTGACCTGCTAGGGTCAAGCAATTCTTCCAGCTCAACCCACCAAGTAGCTTGGACCACAGGCTTGCATCACCATGATTGGTTAGTTCTTGTTTGCTTGTTTGTTTTTAATTTTTTTTGTGTGGAGAACAGTGTTTCGCTGTTGCCTGTTGCCCAGGCTGTCTCAAACTCCTGGCCTCAAGTGATCCTCCTGCCTTGGCCTCCCAGAGTGTTGGGATTACAGGCATGAGCCACCACACCCAGCCCCATGCAGGTGTTCTAAGCTCCTGAGAGAGGCTGGAAGCTTTCTTCCTGCTTTGAAGGAAAGGAGACTTCCCAAAGTTGGAGATTAGTAAACAACCTCTAGGCAAACATTTAAAAGTTCAGATCCTAAAGATTCATACTTAACTCTTTTGAATAGACATCCTGTCATTGACATACATATTATATCAAATACAACAGTTTTGCTTTTTATATAAGAATAAACTATATCAGAAAAATCATCCTTTCCCGACTACCCACCATTTTTTCTTTCTCAGCTACTGCCACCCTAACATTTAGGGCCTCTCTTCCTCTTAATTTTACATTACTGCAAGAACAGCCTTACTCATTCCTGGATCCCATGTTTCCTCCACGCCATGCCTAAACACCAGTGCCACATTATTCTCCCTCCAGCACAACCATGATAAACCCATCATTGCACCACTTTACTCAAATGCTGCCAGTGGCTCCCTGTTGCCTAGAACTTTGCTGTTCAACTTCCTAGCCATCGCCATTTGAGAGTATTGAGTACCTGAAATGCATCTAGTTCATATTAACAAGTGCTGTGAGTATAAAACACACATTAGAGTTTGAAGACTTAGTACCAAAATAAAAAAGAATATTAAATATCTCAATAATTTTTACACTGATTATATATTAAAATGTTAATATTTTGGATATATTTGAATACATAAAATATTATTGCTAAAATTCATTTCACCTGTTTCATTTTACAGTTGTAATGTGGTTAGTAGAAACTTTGGGACAACACTGACTGTCTGACCCTCAGCCAGTTTCACTGGAGAAGTGAAACCTCAGTGACTAACCCTCAGATTTTAGTCTTCCGCAGAGGTAACCCAACCCATCTGTTACAGGCTGAAATGTGTCCCTGCCCCTCCAATTCATATGTTGAGCCCTAACTCCCAAAGTGACTGTATTTGAAGAAAGCATCTACCAAGAGGAAAGTAAGGTTATATGGGGTCATAAGGGTGGGGTCCTAATCCAACAGCATCGGTGTCCTTAAAAGAAGAGGAAGAAGAAAACAAAAGAGGAAGAGAAACTAGAGCGTTCTCTTGCTCTCTGTCTCTCTTTCTCTCTCTCTCCACATCAAAGAGGGAAGGCCATGTGAGAACACAGTGAGCAGGTGGCCATCTGCAAGCCAGGAAGAGATCCTTCACCCAAAACCAAATCAGCCAGCACCTTGATCTGGGACTTCGAGCCTCCAGAACCATGAGAGGATATATTTCTGTTGCTTAAGCCATCCAGTCTAGGATATTTTGTTATGGCATACACTACCTTATCAGCCTTAGTTTCCGTTCTTCCCCTCATATAACCTAAACTTAGTGCTCAACTAGGCTACTCTCTACCCTTAATGGCAGTCATGTGATCTGTTCATGCCTGGACTCCTCCCATCCCTTCACATTTCTGCAAATGAAATTACTTATCCCCCATGCTCCTTCCAAAACGACACTTCCTCCCTGAAATCTTTCCCAATACCTCAAACAAATATTTCTCCCAGTTCTGAACTTTCATTGTGGTTTTTACTTCTCTTATGATGTGCACCCTTCTTCATCACTGATCACAGTTATATTTCTTTTAGGTCACATTTTCCTTGCAGTCAAAGACTACCTTCCTCATCCTGATAATTCTCAGGGTTTCCAGTACTGTGGCCTTATTCTTAATAGGGGCCAATTAAATATTTAACACATTGAATTGCTATCCCAGATGGCCCAAACCGACTCTTTTATGAGTTCCTGATATAATTTCAATAAACTATCACCTTGAGAGAAAGAGAGAGCTTTTCCAAAGCAAAGACAAAGAAGTATGCTTGACCAAGAAACTCAACTACTCTTAATAATAAGAAGGATAAAATTTTACATAGCACTTTTTATGTGCCAGGCAAGGTTCGAAGTATTATAACTACATATTTATATGGGGCGGGGAGAGAGAGTGAGAGTGAGCTGGGGGAGAGAGAATAGAGGAGCAAGCCCACTGCTTTCATGGAGTCTGAGGACTCCGTGCCAACCATGCAGGCAGGGTGAGCACGCCCCATTGCGTGCTCGATACTGGAAGGAGATGAGTTAGTAACAGTGTGAGAAACCAGAGCCTAACGAGTTTAAACATCCAAGAAGAGATACCTTCCTTTCTCTTCAAAGGAAATTAAACATGAAATCAGCTTGTCTAAATTATCTATGGGCCTGCTTAATTAGAGCAGTGACATTTTCCTGACTGACAGCCAAATATGTGCTTAAAAGAGTGTTTACAGATGTCTGTGGATTCCACAAAACTAATCCAATAAAGGTCTGATTTAAATCAACCAGATTCAAAAGATTGATAGTTATGATTGATATTTCATCTTTAACCTTAGCAAGTGGGAGAAAGCAGTATCATTTGAGCTTCTTATCAGTTTCTTAGGTTTTCAGAAGGAGGGAAAGAAAATACTGAAAGAGAAGTTTTAAAGCGCTGTAAAACTTCAGATAATCACTTCACCATGCCTCAGACGGCTTCAGGCAGGTTTTCACTTGTACGTGATGCGATGCTACTGACACCTGGAAACGTATGAGACATCCACGACGCGAACTCCCAATCCAACGTGCCACACCCAGACCTTGCCAGAGGACGGGGATTACGAAAGAGGGTTGAATCATTATTTACTTGTATTTCAATGTCAGTGGCTTGACTCTCCCACCTATTGAACTTATCAAGAAATGTGAGAGGAGCCCTTTGACAAGCCACACCTCCTTTTCTTTATACACACAGCAGTGACTTCCAACAAACTGTCATCAGCTCTGCAGTTCACCACATTTCTCTTACCAAATTCACTGACAAGTAAATGCTGTCCAACTCCCCCCATGATGGCTCAAGGTGGGAAGTATTGATGAGACACTGGTGTCACTCAAACCCCAGAAAGAATTAGAAAGGCAGAGGAGTAAACAACCTCCAAAGGGGCTTGAAGCTGACTAGGGCAGTAATAACACACGGGCACAAACTTGACTGTTCACCAAGAATGGAAATATGTCAGTTTGAGCAGGTCGCACAACTCTTTAAATCTTGACATGTGTGTCACCCCAATTATATCCTGTCTTCTCTCTGCTCATGCACCCACATTGTTTCCTGATTTCTGAGGCCTGCCTCTGCCCTCCTCCTCAGCACATGTGTCCTCTTACCGAGACAGTGAATCCCATCTCCTTGGTAGCCTTCTGAGCACCGGCAGACATAACCACCTTCGGTGTTGATGCACTTGGAGGAGGCAGGGGGGCACACTGGGACACCCATCTCACATTCATCTATATCTGTGGGCAAAATTATGAACTAGTGCAATATTTAGGCAATCCTGATATAAATGGGACTAGTTGGAAAGAATAAGCATAATCGTATATTCAATTCTTATTCAGTCCTTTACAGGTGCTGTTGCCAACATCATGCACGCCCTGCATCTTGGACATAAAGTTCACAAGTTACTGCTGAATTAGTCTTTACAGAGTTCCCACCTATCCGATTAGGCAAATATGTAAATAAATCACTTTCTGCCAGAGTTTCAGACCATAAGGACTGAGATCTTTCCAGCAATCGTTAAATTATAATTTTGAGGCTATTAATATAAAATAGGAACCCATCCATTAATCTATTCATTTGACTAAAACTTATGACCTAAGCTTCTGGGGTAAAAAAAAAAAAAAAAAAAAAAAAGTTGTGTTTTCATTGGAATTGGTGAAGTCATAAACTTGACTTGAACTCAAATTCATGCTTCTAAAGCTAATTATAAATTCTTCCCCTTAATGACAACTGCATATATTGTGTAATCATAAATTTTACTATAAACTCAATGTATTTGTGTAAATATATTTATATGTCTCATTTTCTATGCATGTCATTCAATTTTTTTTTTTTTAGCTAACATCAAATAACTTATTCAAATCTGCTGATTACATAAATCCTTCTGGAGTTTTTGAGTCAGAAAGAGCAGAAAAAATGTTTCTGGTTCAGTATTGTCCAAATATATGTATTTGCCCTTTTCTCTTACCAGAACATAGTTTTCCATCCCCAGCAAATCCTTTCAAACACTGACATGTGGCATCCTCTCCCTCTGAAATACACCGAGCATACGTGCTGCATCCCACAGGAGCACAGTCATCTTGATCTGCAAATAGCAAGAATCCCGTGCAGTTATTTCTAGACCTTAGAGAAGAAAACGGACTTTAATCTTCTGGTTCTACAGAACAGTCCACCACTTCCTTTCCCAAGTTCTGGGACAGGTTAACCTCCAAATAGAAACACTTAGTTGACCTATAAACTATACTACATTAAAAGATCCATAGCTGGCTGGGTGCAGTGGTTCATGCTTGTAATCCCAGCACTTTGGGAAGCTGAGGATGGATTACTTGAGCCCAGGAGTTCGAGACCAGCCTGGGCAACATGGTGAAACTCTGTCTCTACTGAAAACTGGTGTATAGTCCCAGCTACTTGGGGGGCTGAGGTAGGAGAATCAGGAGGTTGATGCTGCAGTGAGACAAGATGGTGCCACTGCACTCCAGCCTGGGTGACAAAGTGAGACACTGTCAAAAAAAAAAAAAAAAAAAAAAAAGAGATGCATAGTCCCAAAAGTCCCATAGCCATGTTTCTGTTTATGTGCCCTCAAAGAACTTTAGTTTTAAAGCACTATCTGGTGTGTTCAAGGAACCCTATATGAACTTATTTATAATTTTTAAAAGCATTTGCAAATGTAAATTATAAAATTGCTAGAAGCAAATAGACTCAAATTTGAAAGGTCTGTTGCTTGTTTTGAAACTTCCCAACCATTTTGACAACAAAAGGAGTCAATCTATTCTTATCCCCCAAAGACACACAGACTAATATTTAGCAAGTAGATCTGTGCACCAACATGGCAAAGAAATTCAATCATAAAAAGATTTACTGACAATTTACTAATATCATATATAATAGAATAAGTATGTCACAATGTGTGTTTATTATCAAGATTTATGTAGTGACTTGCACACCTCAAGGCACTTTTACAAAATCATGAACCATACAAGTTAAGTGCAGTAAATGGATCATTTCATTTCATACTCCATTGAAATCCAAGTGCCCTGGGGAACAGAGTTATATGTTGAGCCATAAACATGAACAGGTTTTTTTTTTTCTCTTTACTTATGTATGTAATCATTCTCCAAATGCCACTCTGCCCTACCTTTTTGGAGTTGGGGGAATCTGACATACCACAGTAGGATATAATTTATCATCTGTCTATTCACTGTAAGCTTGCTCATCTTAGTACAGAAGAGATTTTTTAAAAAGCCCTCCAAACTTGCCAATAAATTAAAGAAAGTTAAATGATCTAAGTAGGATTCAGGTGGCATGTGAATGCAGACATTGGGTAATTGCATTTGATTTGCTTAGCTACTTGAGCGAGAAGATTTCTCTTGTGGGAGCAGATGCCTTTCATGCTTGCTTGGTTATCTCCTGTCACTCATGACTCTTAGAGATGGATAAGATCAGAACAAATCAATTATCCATTTAATTCAGCATTTATTTGGAAGACTAGCTCCCAAATCACAAGGCTGCTCAGAGTGTAGAGTGGACAGTATCCGATTACCCAAGATGTTTTAAATCACTTGCAGAATTATCTTAAATTAGAATATGATTCAGGATTTACTTGGTAACATGCAAACCCAAGGCAGCTGTGCGTAATGAAAAGCAATAGTTATGCAGTTGTAGGAGGGACAGGCTACAGCCAAAGTTGTTGTTGTTGTTTCTACCACAAAGAAGCTCTGGAAGAAATAAATGCCTGTGTTCACATTCCTCTTCTCTAAAACAGCAGTGACAATTTCTGCCAGGTCTATTTTTCATGATGGTTCTAAGGACTAGAATAAAAAGTGACCTTAAAAAAAACCCCTTTGATCAAGATATTTAGTCAAATATTTGATCAAACTCTCTTTGATACATATTTAAATAAGGATGACAAAGAAAGATATTGTGATAATTTAAATAAGAATTAACCTTATCACACTAGAAGAGACCCAAGGTCCTGTTAGTGAAACTAATATAATTCATTTGAAAGTAGCTACTACATATTAGGCCTTCCTGAGAGGCAAAAATACAGTGGTGAAGAATAGGGCTCTGCTATTGACAAAGGCTCTGCTGTTTTGCATAATTGGTTATTGAAGTACAAGTGTGATGAATGTGATCAAGGGGCAGAAGTGAGGTTCTAAGAGAGCTGTAATAGGCAGCCCTAGCCCGGTCAGGAACTAGGAAAGGCTTTCTGAGCCAGAGGGCGAAGGACACACAGGACTTTGAAGGGCTAAGAAACACACCATGGGCTGAAAAAACAACTAGCACACATGTCCATGTCTGTTAGAAACAAGGCCAGGGTGAGGGAAGCAGGCCACAGAAAGCCGAAGGCAAGAGGGCTGGTGAGCCCTTGTTGAGGCTGGGGAGGTGTCTAAAGGTTGTTTCATACAGGGCCCAAAAGGCCACGTTAAGAATTTTAGATTATACTCTAAAATCCTAATGTGGAGTTTTCACATTGTCTTTTAGCCATAGACACTTTGTTGATGTGAAATCTCACTCTGAAACAGAAATTAGACCCCCAAGCCTGACTTAGGTGGAAGTAAGACTTCACAAGCTAGGACAACACAGAACACAATCCAGGTATGGAAAGATGAGGGGTTTTTCACCAGGACAATCAGCTCCCTCTATTCTGCACTAGGCTCCAGGTATTAAGCCAAATTCACAAATACTTTGGTCACTTAATCACTCCCCCATTCCCACCTATCTGTTATTTATCTTAGTCTTTCAGTCCCTCAACCATTAGTCTTTCAAAATATGCTCTATGAATCTCTAGGGATTCCTGGTGACTTTGCAAAGGTTCTCTACATCCCTAACATTGGTTTAAAGTATTTTATTCTTTCATGCTGTTTGTCTCCACAACTAACTGTGGCCTTGAGGACTGGGATGGTATTTAGCTCATCTTGGTATCCCCAGCACTTAGCACAGTGTATGCCAAATAAATTGCTAAACACACTATATTCCTAATGTTAATGAAGTTTTCCAGAACGTCTTATTTTCACATGAATTAATTATTTGGTCATAATTTTCAAAAACCTTTGGTCAAGTCACTAACTTAATAGATCTCAGTCTCTCTGCTTTCATATCTGTGAACTGATTTGTAATGAGGATCAAATTAGAGATTACGGTTGACCCTTGAACAACACGGGTTTGAACTGCACAGGTCCACTTATACCTGGATTTTTTTCAACTGAATACAGATCAGTATTATTGATGGGATGTGAAACCTGCCTACACCGATGCCTGATGTTTTGTATACCTGGGTTCCATGGGGTGACTTTGGGACTTGCATATGTGCAGATTTTGATATACTTGGAAATCCTGGAATCAATCCCCTGTGGATACAGATGGATGACTGTATATATAATCTAACATTCTCTGCAAATGTTATTGTTATTACTAAAATTATGAACCTCCTTATTTATATCTTATAAAAAAATCACACTGATAAGGTGAGGTAAGAGGTACCCAGAGCCACGTACATCAACAAAGTAGTTTGCAGACCACAAAAGTTGGGTAAAGCATCTCCTTAAATGTCCTAATGTGGAGTTTTGAAATATTTTCCTTTTTTTTTTTTTTTTGCCACATACATCTTGTTAAAGTGTTACTTAGTAACACAAACAAATAAAATGTTTCAAAGTCAAATTGCACTGCTTGAAGGGCAGTGACCTAAAGTGAAAGGATGGGGTTTGCAGAAGCTCTAGGGCTGAGCTGAACCCAGCTGGAAAAACCACTGACCTCCTAGGTGAATATGGAACAAGAAAGACTTAGGTTCCCTAAAGTTGTTACATACTGAACACATGATTTGGCATTTTAGTGACAAATGTGCAACACAGAAGAAAAGAATTCCAACATTTGTTGTTTGTGGACTTTCTGCAGCAATTGAAGTGCTCAACCTATATTTGTTTATCAATTACTATCAACTTTTCAGGCTAATAGAAAAACAGCAAGGTGGACCAAACACCAAAAATATCAGGGGTGGATGGAAATACATTCAAATATGTTGTCCTATGTTTTACTTTTGTTTCCAAGTTACTTTGTTTCTTCACAGAACAAAGACTCACATCCAAAGACTCTCAAGGTGTCCTGTTTATGTCCAGACTAATATGCAGCCATCTTTCTCAGGCACATCATTCAGAAGAGACAGACTTGAGTCCAAGGTTTGGTTTCATTAGCCTTGTGTAGAACTTAGCCAATATTAAGTTAGAAAGGTAATTCAAAATTTCTCATTGGTAGGATGGAAACTGTTGGAACCAAAGGTATATTGGAGAACTAGTTATTCATACCTGACACCATGATTTCAGCCACTAGCATGTGTTGAGATTCTGTAATGTTATCTTCTGACACTCTAGTCTGGGACAAGATGTCCAATGGTGTTACTTGGTTCTTTAGATCAACTTCACCACCTATTGAAGGTCAATAGATGCAATTAAATTTAGCTTTTCTGTTTCAAAAAAAAAGTTTGATTTCATTTATGTTTATGACTATTCATTGGTTGTGAGTTCAGACTCATTCTTACAGTAAGAGGATTCAGAAAAACTGTCAGGGTCTTGGTAACTTAGTAAACCTCACCCTGCTATCCCACACCCTCTCATTTTCACTGAGCACTTAATGATTCGGGGGATAAGGAACCAGTACGGAAGAAAGATAGGACTCTTTCAGGTACTGGCAAAAAACAAGAGTAAAATACCAAAACCCTCAGGGACGTGATCAGCTCATAATCACAGCCCACGGTTATTAAGGACAAAATAGATGATCTTCCCTACTTGTCTTCCATACACATTCTTCCTCCTTTATGCTGCTTTCATGCTTATTTTAGCCTGATTTTACCTACATCTTATAATATGAAAGGACATTAAAAAGTCATGATTTAATACAGGCATAAGATTCTCGCACTGCCCACTCTCAGAACAGGGGAGAAATGGATTCTGTAAGACAGCAGTTTTCTAAACTGTGATCCACAGAACCCTGGGCTCATCCTTCAGAATGTCCCTAAAGTCATAATTCTTTTCATAATACTATAAAGTTAACTGCCTTTTTCAACCATGTTCACATTTGTACTGGTATGGCAAAAGGAATGTGGGCAACAGCTGGTGTCTTAGTATGGAAAAAGGAAATGACAGCAAACTCTACCAGTAGCTGAGCTCTTCACTGCCACACACTCATATTAAAAAAGAAAAGAAAAGAAAAGAAAAAAGGCCGGGCACGGTGGCTCATGTCTGTAATCCCAGCACTTTGGGAGGCCAAGGCGGGTGGATCACATGAGGCCAAGAGTTTGAGACCAGCCTGGCCAACATGGTGAAACCCTGTCTCTACTAAAAATACAAAAATCAGCTGGGCATGATGGTGCACGCCTGTAATCCCGGCTACTTGGGAGGCTGAGGCAGGAGAATCTCTTGAACCCTAGAGGCAGAGGTTGCAGTGAGCTGAGATCTTGCCACTGCACTCCAGCCTGGGTGACAGAGCAAGACCCTGTCTCAAAAAAATAAAAAGAAAAAGAAAAAGAAAAAAAAATTGGCTGGGCAGGGTAGCTTACACCTATAATCCCAGCACTTTGGGAGGCCGAGGTGGGAAGACCACTTGAGGCCAGAAGTTCAAGACCAGCCTAGGCAACATAGCACGACCTTATCTCTACAAAAAATAAAAATAAAATAAAATAAATTAATAATTTAAATACATTAATAATTAATAATTTAAATAAATTAAATAAAAATAAAAATAAATTAGCCAGGCATGGTGGTGCATGCCTGTGGTCCCAGCTACTAGGAGGCTAAGGTAGGGTCCCAGCTATTTGAGTCTGGGTGGGGCCAAGGCTGCAGTGAGCCATGATCATGCCACTGTACTCCAGCCTGAGCAACAGAGGGAGACCCTGTCTCAAAAAATAAAAATAAAACCCAGTTTCACAAGAAGATTGTTGTGAATCAATAAGAATTATTAATTTTTAAAACTCTTGACCATTGACTACACAGCTTTTTAACACTCTATGTAATAAAATAAGAAATACATATAAATTCTTTCAGTGCATACTAAAGTTATGATGGTTAGCTAGAGGAAAAACATAAGTAAATTTTGAATTGTGAGCTGAAACTAGCCTCTTTTTTTCATTGCATAACTTTTGTTTATTTTTCATCAATCTGTTACTTTACTTATATTTACACCATGCCTAACAGATAAATATAAGTTTTTTAAAAATTTAATAAAATGTAAATTATCTTTGGTATATTTCTGCTAGAAAGATATCAAGGGATGAATCCACAGATGCCCAGATTGTTTGGGTGCACGTTCAAGGGAGGCAAATAAGTACTACTGGTTATACCTCACACTTGGTTTACTCTTCCTCTTCCTCAAAGTCATATCTAGTTTGTAAAAAAGTACATCACAAGCCTTCTCAGGCTGGATTTCCCACATTTGTTTGATATCCTGAAGTTATTTTTTATAAAGGACTTTGATTTTCTTATTAAGACCTGTCATGTGATAAGAGATCATATACTACTACCTCTAAAATTGAGGACATAAAACTTCTAAACAAAATATCGCTGAACATTTTTGTGAGGTGATAGCATTTTGACACTTATTTCCAAGCCTGGGACCCACTCCACTATAAATGGGGAGGTGGAGGGCTTGGAGCTTAAGACTGTTACCACTAGAGGTCAATTGAATTTTGCCTGTAATAAGGAACTCAAAACTCAGCAGAAGAGAACAAACAAACAAACAAATTCTTAGCATTCCTAAAAACAGGAGAACTTTTAACATCCAAAATATTCAAAATCAGCAAAAGCATAAAGATTGATGTACAGCTGTATTTCTGAGTCAACGTTAGGTAATTTGCCACATAATTTATTATATTACCTGCCAACAGCTGATGACCATCCAGAGCCAGACACGTTTTCCCATCTGAGGCTTTCATAAAACCTTCGCGACACGAACACCAAGCAGTTCCAAGCCTCTTTTTGCAAATATGTTCACAGCCTCCGTTTTGATATAAGCAGGGCTCTGCTCCTAGTAGAGAAAAGAAACAAATTCACGAGTAGGTTTGAAGATGAAAAGGATGCCATTAATGCAAGTCTACAGCTTGCTTTTAGGGAGCTATAGCTTTTAGGGAGAGAAATGCAGTGTATCTAAACAGAGGGTATATCAATAGCTATTTCAGAAGAGTTCCCCCAAGGAGCCACTGATTCTAAGATAAGCCCAGAATGTTATTACCTTATTAGTACTGGGTATAGCCAGCACTTTTTTCAAGAAGCTCTTTAGTCAAATGTGATTCTTATTTCCTGACTCATCATCTAGTCAAACTGACAAAGAGCAATTCAGAAAGAAGAGCTACTATAAAATGTGAAATGCCTTTTCCATTTGCTCACTCCTCAGGGGTATGGAAAGGTCCAAGTGTCGACAGAAGCTTCCACTGCCAGTGTCTAAATTGCCTGCCTTAACCCAAGGCTCTTCGAAATGCAGCAGGTAAGTAAAAGTTGTTCAAGAAAAGAGGTGAAATTGGAGGGATAAAGCCCCAATTACCAAACTACCAGATTGTCTTAAACAAACCTAAATCTTAGAAAATCTTAACATCTACACAGTTAGTGAAAGTTACAAAATCCCCTCCACCCCCACCCCAACTGCATGACATCAAACAATTAAAACAGTTGCAGATTCCAGCCAAGGAAAGACTGTGTAACATCTCCAGTATGTACCTGGTTTTGCCAATGGATGAACCACAACCAGTGATGAGGGCTTCAGCATGCTGCCTTGGAGACGTACTCTATCTTTGCCAGTCCTCTTGTTTACTCTTATTACTGATGGCATAGCCCAATCTGAGAACCACACATAATCCTCAAACACTGCTACAGCAAATGGGTGACCTGGAAACAATTCAAGTTTGTTAAATACACCTTCTTTGTCTTTGCAATGACTATTTATGAAAGGACAAGGCTTGAAATTTACACAACATTCCTACACTAAATCAGCTCTTTAGCTACTCAGCAAGTTATGAGTGAGCCACCGACTCACACACCTGCCTCAAGGAAAGCCCACATGAGGAGGGAACGTCACCTTAGAATGGGAGCATAGTGGCATGAGGTCCCAGCAAGGCCCACTATCACCCAGCACTTGCAGAGTGGGAGAATGTGGGCTGATTGTCGTCCTAGCCCCATGAAGGAGAAAGGTGGAATTTTCCTTGTTTAGTACATCTGTCGCTATTTATAGACTAAACTCGAGTAACTTATCTTACCACTCTTTGCCTTAGGTTCCTACTCTTTTGAGCAGCAGTAATAAGCGGTAGATCAAATTCACAAGTTGTTGTAAGGATTTTTCAAAATTTGAGGTAATTGTATAAGAGTCTCCCCACATTCCCATCTCCACCAACACATTTGCCTGCATTAGTCCCCCACCTTCTTTCCCCTCTCTCCTTATTTAATATTGACCTGTGCCCCTGATGTCACCCTTCCTGCCTTCTCTAGGGCCTGGATCCATCAACAACCACCCCCTTTCTCTTACATCTTCCCTCTCTTCATTCCACTAGCTTTGTTCCCTCTGTCTACTATATCCTCTCTCCCATCTTCATTTCCTCATCCCCGTGACCCCTCTAGCTCCTCCTTGTCTCTTTCCTTCCCTTTTTAGCCACATTTTTGAAAGAGTCATTTATTATCTGCTGCCTCCATTTTCATGCCTCCTACTAACAGTAAGTGGGCATCTTTCTGAGCCCACCTTCACCAAACCTACCTCTCTGTGCCACTGGAACTGCTCTGAGAAGGCATGCAAGTATTGAATACGCAAGGGAATGTTTTAACGTTCTATCTCAGGTGGTTAGAGACTAAAGCTAAGGAGGCTGAAGTTGGATGTTTTAATCAAGGCTACTCACATTCCCACAGACCACTCTTTTTGTAAACGAGCAATGGATTTGACAGATTAGAATGACTGTCTTCCCCTACTGGTGGCAAACTCAAATAACTTGTTCTGGTTACAATGAGTCTCCACTTATCATTGTTGATCAGGGTCATTAAGATTCATTCTAGTCTCTGGCCCTTTGTCCCAAATTAAAGCCTTAAGTACAGCAAGGGAATTTTTAACATAGCTATAGTTCTTTTTTATCATGGTGAAAAAGCATAACAGAAAACTTAACATCTCAACCATTTCTAAGTTCAGTAGTGTTAAGTACATTCACACATTGTTGTACAACCAATCTCCAGAATTTTTTCATCTTGCAAAACTGAAACTCTATGTCCATTAAACAACTTCTCATTTCCTCTCCCACATCCCCTGGAAACCATCATTCTCCTTTCTTTTCCTATGAATTTGGCTACTCTAGATACCTCAAATAATTGGAATTGTACAGTACGTGTCTTTTTGTGACTAGCTTATTTCACTTGGCATAATGTCCTCAGGAATTAATCCATGTTAAAGCACATGTTAGAATTAGCTATAGTGTTTAAACAAATACCTCACACTAGACATAATCTTTCTTATTTTTTGTTTACAGAAGAACCACAATTAATTGCATTTTAAATTAAGAATATCTTCAACCTTTTAAAATACATTTTTAATGTACAAACAATATTATATGTTTTTATTGCGTACAACATGATGTTTTAAAATATATATACATTGTGGAATGGCTGAATCTAGCCAATTAACAAATGCATTACCTCAGTTATCATTTTTGTGGCAACAGCACGGAACATCCACTCTTAGAAATTCTTAACTGGCAGCTGGGAAGCCACCACATATATACCAGTAGATGGCACTGTAATAATGGGAATGTTACTTACATAATTTAATATAAAATTATTTGATAATGGCCTTCAATAGTCAGTTGTATTAGTCATATAATATAGTAGCAATATAAATGATACACAAAGTATCTGCTATGCTTTTTGGTTTAAAATATGGTGTCCTCACATTCTGGTTAGAAATTTTCAAATTCCTTTCTACCTTTTTATGTCAAAGATACAATTTTACATTTATTTGGGTGATGTATTTTTTGGTTTTTGTATTTTTTGAGACGGTTTCACTCTGTCACCCAGGCTGGAGTACAGTTGCACAATCACGGCTCACTACAGCCTCAACCTCCCAGGCTCAAGTGATCTTTTCACCTCAGCCTCCTGAGTGGCAGAGGGATTACAGGCACTCACCACCATGCCCAGCTAATTTTTGTATTTTTAGTGGAGCAGAGTTTCGCCATGTTGGCCAGGCTGGACTCGAACTCCTGGGCTCTAGTGACCCTCCCACCTTGGCCTCCCAAAGTGCTGGGATTAGAGGTGTGAGCCACCATGCCCAGCCTGGATGATTTTTTTTTTTAATAATGTATGTGTTCTGCACTAGATTCCTTGGCTTTACAGATATCATATTTGTTTTACCCTCCACTGTACCTTCAGTTCCTGTAATGTGTCAATAAATACCCCTGAAGTAAAAGGATGATAAAGTCTAAGGTTGTGCATAAGCATATCACTTATTGTGAAGTATATCTTTAATTTTTAGAGAATCTTATAAATACACAAAATTTTAAATTATACTTATCTTAAGCCAAAGAGAATGGGCAAAATAGGTATCTTATACAGATTATTAGTTTGTTAGCTTCTTCCTAAATGAGAGAAACCATGTTTTTTCATCTTCCCAACCAATTTCTAACTCTCCAAAGCATCTTCAACACTTCCCTGGCTCTCATTTTCTATATGCAATCTGTTACAAAATCCTCTCAATTTTTTACGCACAATAATTTTTAATATCATAATCCTTCATTCCATTTTTAAATGACAATGTTCAAACTCAGACCATCACCAATTGTTGCCTGGACAACCACTATAGGCTTCTAACAGATTTCCTTCTCTCCAAATTCCAATCGAACTCCCATACTTTACCTAAGCAGCTATCCAGAGATGCCAATCTTAACATATACATTTTATGTGCAAGAACATTCAATGCCCCTCTACTAAATTCAGAATTTCAGTTTAGTCAACATATCCTGGTAGTACTGACATACAAAGACCAATTTTTGCAGGCTTATAATCTTTTGTCATCATCTATTTACCACAAGGCCCAGTTTAAATACTGTCTTTGTACATTCCTGGAGTCAAAATAAATTTCCCACTGCTTATTTCATTGCCATTTTGTACTTCTTTTAACAGCTGGCATGAGCTACAATGTTTTAAAGATATTTATGAAAATATATGACACCCCATGTAAAATCTGAAAATAATAGGGGAGGAAACTATATTAATCTTTGCACAAGTTATCAACTGACATTCATTCATGCCTAAAAGTGCCTATAATATCACTGTTGTGAAACAACTTTTCTAAAACATAAGAAATGAAAACAGCTGAACCAAGTTCTTATTCCTAAAGGAGTTTAGAAAATTTTAGTATTTTCATTCTGATTTTGGGACTTCTTGGAAAGAGAAATGATTACGCAACACTATTTTTTACCCAGTATTCCAATGTTAAGGTAAGCTTTGCAGCTCATGATTCTCTGGAGAAGTCTGTCTCTATTCCATATTCACCCATACGGCTAAGTGGTATGTGTGTGTGTGTAAACATATTTTGTATTTAACACTCATAAACACTCAGTCAAGATGAAGAAATCACCCATCCCAAAGCCTCACCTACATCATTCTGGGTAAGTCTTCGGCGTTTTGAACCATCCAGATTGGCCATTTCAATCACAGACTGCTTGGCATCGCACCAATACAACTTGTCAGTTAAGAAGTCAATCGTTATTCCACTGGGCCAGATTAGATCAGAGCTGGCTATAACCAGTCGGCCAAGGCCTTGGAGGGAAGAACTTTCAATTCGTGGATTAATCCCTGTATCAGTCCAGAATAATCTCCTTTAATCAAGAAAGCACACAACAAATAATATCTGCATGAAATAAATTATTCTGTTCTTTCATCATTGAAAATATCAATGTAAATTACTTCATGATATACTAAAGTGGTACACTAAGGAATACAGAAGAAGAGATAGCGCTGTATGTTCGGCAAATAATTTTGAAACACAGAGCAATTAACTTGTCTATGTAAAGCATCTTCGAAAAGAAATGTTGAATTAAAGCTCAGATCATTAGATTAAAAAATAAATTGGTTTAAAAATTGCAATATATGACTAATCAAATAGTCATGAGTAAATTGGCTTGAGTAAAATATTCTTGAAGTAGCATTTTGTACTGCAAAAAGGCAATGAAATCTTGCTCGCCTGTTCTTCTGTTATGCATATGTAAAATTTGCTGCATTTGTAAAACTACAACACAAAGGAAAGGTCATATTTATCTGTTACCCAGTTTTATGCAATGTACTCTATTAACTCAGTTAATTTCAACTTCCATAAATCAGGTGCTGGGCACATTTTTTTTGAAGTCAATATGGTTCATAATTTTTATTGGCCTATTTAGAAACGGTTACATTCTCACAGTTTTAATCATTTGGCTGGCTCCAAATCAATTATCAACTACTATCAATATATTATCTCCCATAAATCATTGTGAAATTTCCAGTGTAAATAAAATAGGGTTGGTTTTTATCTTTGTTTTTTAACAACTAGGAAGAAATTCTTTATTGTCCTTAAATCTCTAATCTGTAAATGAAAATGTGTCACTAACTCACAATTAACAGCATAGTCTTCTAACGTTTCACAGTTTCCGTTTTCTGTCATCTAAAATCTAGGAATAACCTATATCTTATGATTTTTCTAAACAGAATCCATAAGTCATATAATCCAAATATCCTTTTCTGCTCAGTAAACAACAATGCAAATTTTTAAAGAAAATAAATGAGCTTGAGTCTAGTCGGTTAATGAATTACAGTGCATTTTTCTTTCAAAAACAAATTGAATTTATTTAAAAGAGCATATTAACAATAAAATTATTATACAAGAATAGAAAATCAAGACATTAAAAGCATGAGGAATTCATGCTGAAGATTTGAACAGATTGAATGGATTTTCTTGGTTTCTGGTTTTGGACACTAGCATATCAACCATGAACTGTCACATGACCTCTGCAGAGCAGTGCCTTATTTTTACAAATACCTACTTGGCCATTGGATGAACAGCAATTCCTCGTGGTTGAGAGATGTTCTCCTTAGTGATTATTTTGGAACGTTTCCCATTTAAATCACTCCTTCCAATCAGAGATTTCCTAAAATATGTGCAAAATAAGAGAGTTTGTTATAACATCTTTACTTTTCAAACAAAAATACTCCTTTCTCCTCTTTCTGAAATGCAAAGATAGGCATTCTAAACCAGCTCCTATTTCTGTTTCTCTCTCCCTCTCTCTTACTCTTTCTCTCTCCCCCACCCACAAACAAAGTAGCAGCAATAAGCCCACAAATTTTATATTTTTAAACACTTTTAATTAGCATCCCAATATTTACGCCAGGTAATGAAAATACACAATGACAGGACAAGGTAAAAGGACTGTGTCAGTGGCTGGGTGAGGACACTCTCTTTATAACTTCCAATCTCCTGCTGAAACCAATGGAAGCCAGAAGCAAAGAGACTGTTATCCTCACGGGATCATGAAGACGAGGGAGACAAGCCAGCACAAAGACAGTAGGTGGAGATTTACATTGGCTTTAATTTTCTTCCATTTAATTCTAAGACAAATGGGAATAAAATTGTCCCTCGGCATCTGTGGGGTATTGGTACCAGAACTCTCCAAGGATGCTCAATTCCCTGATATAAAATGGCACAGTATTTGGATATAATCTATGTACATTCTCCTGTACACTTTAAATCATCTCTAGATTACTTATACCTCATGTAATGTAAATGCTATGTAAATACAGTATGTTATTGGTTTTTATTTGTATTATTTTTTATGACTGTATTCTTATTTTTAATTTAATTTAATTTCTGAATATTTTTGATCCAAGTTTGGTTGAATCCTCAGATGTGGAGGCTGTAGATAAACAGGGCCAATGGTACTGAAATATTACTTGCTAATCTTTACATTAAATAACCCAATGGAATCTGGCAGGGTAGAAAATTCTTATTTCCTGATTTTTCTATTTATTTGTCAAACAAATATTTACTGAGCACCAACTGTGTGTCAGGGATTGGTCTAAGCATTGGAGATACAATAGTAAATAAAGCCCTGTCTCCGTCCTTATAGAGCTCATAGTTCAACAGGAACAGAGGGAGAGAGAGGCAGAGGTGGGAGGGGAAGAGAAAGGGTTAGGTGGACTGGACGGGGAGGGGAAGAAAAGGTGGAGGGAAAGGGAAGGAGGAGAGGTCGGGGGAAGTAAGAGGGGAAAGAGGGAGAGGGGATTATAACACAGCAAATGAAAGCACATGCTGAGAAGAAGGATGTAAAGAATGTAATTGGAAGACTCAGGGAGGGTGACAGGGTGGGTAGCCCAGCCAAGCAGGGATCAGAGAAGGATTCCTGAAGATAATAACAAACGAAGATGAGAAGCAGGCAGCCAGGCAAAGGTGGGTGGGGATGGAAAGAGTACCCTAAGCAAGGGAATGTACATATACAAGTTCTAAAGGACAGGACCTAAAGAATGTGGGGCAGTTATACTTGCACTTTAGAAAGTTTGCTGTGGCTTTAGTGTGAAAGGGCGAGGCAGGCAGGAGATGACGGTGAGGAGATAAAACAGTAGCAGGAGAAATGGAGAAAACTGGATGAATTTAAATGCTAAACATGACTCTATAGCATCCCTGCCCCCTTCAGGAGCAAACAAGGGACGATCAGCAGCTTCTTGGAGCAGGTGGGACCACAGGCAGAAGGGATATAAATAGGGCTAAGAAGAGCCTCCCTTTCCCCATGTACTGCCTGCTTTCCCTGTTTCCCTGCTGCAAACCAGAATATATAACCACCTTTAATTCATTCAATAAACATCTGTTAAAGGCCTCTCACCTTGCTCTTGAGGGCAATGTCTGCATGAAACAAGCCTGCCTAGAAACACAAGGTAGGGCCATTCCCTCCTCCCGGTTTTACAGAATGCTAAGGAGACCTTCTCTGGTGGCTGGTTCACCAACTATTTTCTAGGTGCTGTGTAGGGAACAGGAATCTATGCACAGGGCTCTATGCACAGGGCCTTATTCACAGGCAGTATGCAGAAGAGAGGTGAAGGTAAAACTGGCTCAGTGACTATGCTGGGTTGGGAACACTTTGCAAACTACCAACTAAAGGCAGTGGAGAATTTGAAACCATTTCTACTCCAGTGCCACTTTAAAAAGATAATTTTACTCCCGGATGAAGTGGTCATAAGAAGGATACTGCTGGGTGGAAGATATTTTTGAACTTAATGTGTCAAGTTCTGTTCTCAGACACAACTGTCACTGTGCCTCTTCCCTTGGTGGGAGGGAAGAAATTCTGAGGCCACTTGCTTGTGACCAGGGGAGATGAAACTGTCACTTCTGATCTCATGATGATCTCTAATCATCTTAGAGATGAGAGACATCATCTCTAAATTCTGTTTCAGGCAGGAATTAAGTGATGAGACGAGAACGACATAAGCTCCTGACTGTGCAGCTGTCTCAAGGCAAGATTGCTGGAATTTACTTTTAAAGCTCCCCCAAGGTGTTCACCTAACATGCTTCTATTTGATTTAGCTAGAGAGCAAATCTCAAACTCCAGTGTTGGTAGTGAGAAACCAAAGACCAGCAGGGATATTTGGGTTCATGGGAGTTCAAGCATCACCTTTAATCTAGTGGTGTGTCCTTCTCTCTCTAACCATTATCTAATCGTCCCAGTGTCACTGAGATCCTCCAAGAGAAAAACTCACCCTCCTTCTAGGGTAAGAGGTGTCCATCAACAACCCTAGAAGAGTGATTTTTTTTTTTACCTCATATTAGTTTCTGTTACCTCAAAAGAATGAATAAATAGATAGCTTATATTTTTACCCTCTTGATTCTTTACTAGGCAATTGACTTTAGGAATCAGTATTCCTTGATACTAAATAACAGCATTACCATTGGAATTTTCAATGTGCTTCCTTCCTACATTTAGATGTTAATTTGAATCTGTCTTTTCCTAGGCCAAAAAGGAACTGCAAGCATCCCACTTTGCCTCTTTTGATTGGCTAAGAGTTACCATGTGATCTAATATTATGAGATTGGAATCTCAGTTATTTACATCCAATTTCTAGGTAATATCAAGGTTTCCAAACCATAAACCTCTCATTTCCAGATAAATTAAAGGTTTTCTTTTAGCAGCTGCCTTTAGAGCCAGGAAGACTTAAGAAGGGCTTATTATTACTGAAGCCAATGAACTGGGGAATTTAGGGTCTGATTCTCCAGGAAACAGTGGTGCCTGTCTATCTCCTGAACGCCTTGCCTCTGCAGTCGGTACCATGGTGCTATTAATCAAACACTGTTAAAATTAGAGGTCCCTTGTGAATGTGGAGAAATATGAGAAGACTTGGCATCCTTAGTGGACCCGAGAGTGGTTGACATCTGCCATTTTGATCATCGTTTACCCTTCTGAGAACAACCATGTACAGCTCTGTTATTATACACAGCTGACATTTAAAATATTCTTTTAAGTAGGTTCAACACAGAGGAGGTCATTATTATGATTTTTATAATTATTACAACTGAAGTTGATTTTAATTTGTCACATGACTCTGAGTCAACCATATGTTAAATCCACACTGGCTTGGGGCGGTGGTACATCTTTACGACTATTAAGAGAATAAGCTTTGCAAATGGCCATCTTTGAGTTCCAATTACAGATCCACATGGTACTTGTTGACTGCTTGACCTTGGGAAAGTTATTTTACCTCTCCAATTATCAATTTTATCAATTTTCTTAATCTTTAAATTGGAGATAACAAAACTTACCTTTGGGGATTTAATAGTGTCATGGATATAAAGCACAGTATCTGGTGCGTTGCAACTATTCAGTAAATAAATACTCAAATAATAAAGAAATGAAGGTATGATTAGATGAACAAATGAATGAATGAAAGAAAATATGCTCACCTTGGATGTAAAGTGGCCATACTATTGATAACCGATAACCATATCATACAGATAACCACATCAACAGATTTTTTTTTTTTTTTTTTTTTTTGAGACGGAGTCTCGCTCTGCCACCCAGGCTGGAGTGAGGTGGCGTGATCTCCGCTCACTGCAAGCTCCGCCTTCCAGGTTCACGCCATTCTCCTGCCTCAGCCTCCCGAGTAGCTGGGACTACAGGTGCCCACCACCCGCCCGGCTAATTTTTTGTATTTTTAGTAGAGACAGGGTTTCACCATGTTAGCCAGGATGGTCTCGATCTCCTGATCTTGTGATCTGCCCACCTTGGCCTCCCAAAGCACATCAACAGATTTTTAAAAACCTGTTTCCCATGGATTATCCTGATAAAAAGAGATATTTCTGGCACACAAAATGCCTACCCCCAAGCATAGAAACCCATTCCCTGGGACTTCTCCCTCTGTGTTGAAACTGCTGATTTCACAGAGGTTAAACCCTCATTCTCCCTTCTTTTACTTTTACTTGGTTGCGTTGGTACCAGATGTTCAGGATGGCCACCATTTCACTTTCTGGCTTTCCGTTACTCTGAGAATACATCTCAGAGTACATTGCATCTCTAATATTATTTTGTGAGGGGTCTATCGTTAGCAGCTTCTCTTATAGTTCTGTAAGGAAGTGGGATCTCATTCACACGCAGAAGGGATACAGCCATTTCCTTCCTGCTTCCTGCCATTCAGTTCTGAGGTTCACACAGGCTGCATACACACCAAGTACAGTAGCCCTTCCTGCAGCTCTGAGAGTGGGGTTTCACAACTGCACTCTGGTTCTGTTTTTTCCCACCGTAGGGAAACAAAGAGTATCCCTCTTATCTCATGCACTTTCCTCACAACTCCAGCTGAAGTTCTCCTCCCTCCTTCATGCTTGTTTTAACAGGGAGTCAACATTCTAGTCCAAGATTTGTCACTTGCATGCCGAAGCTCATTCCATGGTGGCTCCCTTTGGGAGTGTACACCTGTCATTTGGCAATTATTTATGTGTGGCCCTATGACATTTCTTGAACTACTATTTAGACCAAGAACTTGTATTAATTATTTTGCTGGGGAAATATACCTTATCTCCCCAGCTAAACTAAGAACTGACTGAAAAGATGGAGCACATCTTAGGCTCCTCTGTATCTCCCATGTGACTTAGGAGAAAGTCTTATTTCCATAGCAGATGCTCCGAGAATGCTTATTGCTTATATTCAGACAGGTTTTGAGTTTCCCTGATAACAAAAGCCTGAACTGCCAAAACACAGGCTACTTTTTTTTTTTTATTATTATATTTTAAGTTCTGGGATACATGTGCAGAACGTGCAGGTTTATTACATAGATATACATGTGCCATGGTGGTTTGCTACACCCATCAACCCGTCATCTACATTAGGTATTTCTCCTAAAACTATCCCTCCCCTTGCCACCCACCCTCCGAAAGGCCCCAGTGTGTGATGTTCCCCTCCCTCTGTCCATGTGTTCTCATTGTTCAACTCCCACTTATGAGTGAGAACATGCGGTGTTTGGTTTTCTGTTCCTAACACAGGCTACTTTCTTGGCCTTCAAAATCCTCCCACGCACACAGATGCAATCTTGATGAAAGGAGGAAGTGGAGGGAGTGTGGACCGCAATGGTGGCCTCTTTTCTCCAATCCCAACCAAATGCCCAGCAACATTTTTCTGTGTTCAAAGTGGAAGATGAAGCCAATAGTATTACCTATCCCATCACTCCCATCCCACACAGCTTAAAACTGAAGCAGAAAACATACCCTCTGTCTGTCCAATAGAATCTACGGCCAATCCAGTCCACAGCAAGACCTTCTGGCACATCTACTCCTTCCTCAATAAGCCTTTCTCGCTGGGAACCATCCATATTAGCTCTCTCTATCCACTTCAGGGCTGTATGGGCAAAGTATATCTACAAAAGAGAACACAGGCATTTCTGATTTTTTTTAAACTAATGTGGAATATATACAAATGGCACTAGTCTTTAGGTTGTACAGGGTGTTAAGAGCTTGACTTTGGAGATAGGCACACCTGCAACTAAATTCGAACTAGGCTGCTTCCCAGATACGTGTAACCTTAAGCAAGTTATTCAATGTCTCAGAATCTTAGTTTCCTCATCGGTAAAATGAGGATAATAATATCAAGCTTATTAGGTAGGTAGGTAGATAGATAGATAGATAGATAGATAGATAGATAGATAGATAGATAGATGTATATAGATATAAATATACATATATCCTTAGCCATGTATCTGGCACATATTGCTATTGCTATTGGTATTGCTATAGATAGATAGAGAGAGAGATAGATAGATCTCCTTAGCCATGTATCTGGCACATACTGCTGCTGCTATTGGTAATTTATTAACCCTTGATCATTGGTCAATGACGTAGCCATCATGCTTGAACTACTGTGGCTTCTGAAAGGGGGCAATGATTTGCAATTAATGAGGGCTACAAGCTGGGCTCAGTCTGTAGCACCCCACTTCACTGCAAGTCAAGAGACACTTAGTCACTGCAGGTCAAAACTGGTTCCCAGTTTTGTCACTTATTTGCTTGATTGCTTTGGATAAATTCTTTAACCTCAATTTTCTCAACTGTAAAAATGAGGAAGTTAGACTAGGTATTTGCTAAAGTTCCTTTAGTCTCTAATCTTATATTCAATCAGATGCCACATAATGACATTTCGGTTGATGACGAACTGCATATACGATGGTGATTCCGTAAGATGATAATGGAACTGAAAAATTTCTATCTCCTAGTGACATTGTAGCATTCAAAATGTCATAGTGAAATTACTTTTTCTTATAAGTTTAGTGTAGCCTAAATGTTCAGTGTTTGTCTACAGCAATGTACAGTAATGTCCTAAGCCTTCACATTAATTCACCACTCACTTACTGACTCATCCAGTGCAACTTCCAGTTCTGCAAGCTTCATTCATGGTAAGTGCCCTATAAAGGTGTATCATTTAAAAATATCTCTTATGCCATATTTTTTACTGTACCTTTTCTATGTTTAGATACACAAATTTTTACTATTGTGTTACAATACTGCTTACAGTATTCAGCATAGTAACATCCGCACAGGTTTGTAGCCTAGGAGCAAGAAGCTAGACCATTAGTGATGCATGACTGTAATTTCATTTTAATTCATCCATCTTGTTCAACAGAAGATTTCTTGCCAATGCAAAGTTCTTTTACAGTCTAGTATGCAGCCTATCACACAGGTACAAGAATTTCCATAAGACTGTTTAAAAATGACCCAAAGCAATATACAGATACAATGCAATTCTTATCAAATTGCCAACATCATTCTTCACAGAATTAGAAAAAACAATCCTAAAATTCACACGAAACCAAAAATAAGCCTGAAGAGCACAGACAATCCTAAGCAAAAAGAAATAAAGCTGAAGGCACCATAGTACCTGACTTTATACTATAAGGCTGTAGTAACCCAAACAGTATGGTACTAGTATAAAAACAGACACATAAACCAATGGAATGGAATAGAGAACCCAGATGTAAAGTCATATGCCTACAACCAACTGATCTTTGACAAAGTCCACAAAAATATACGTTGGGAAAAGGATATCTTATTCAACAAATTGTGCTGGGGAAATTGGAGTGCCATAAACAGTAGAATGAAACTGGACTCTTATCTCTCACCATATAAAAAATTAACTCAAGATGGATCAAACACTTAGGTGTAAGCCTGAAACTATAAAAATCCTAGAAGAAGAACTAAAAGAAACTCTTCTGGACATTTGCCTAGGCAAAGAAATCATGACTAAGCCCTCAAAAGGAAATGCAACAAAAACAAAGATATACAAATGGGAATTAATTAAACTAAAAAGCTTCTGCACAGCAAAAGAAAAAATCAACAGAGTAAACAGATAAGCTACAGTATGGGAGAAAATACTTGCAAACAATGCAGTTCACAAAGGGCTAATATCCAGAATCTATAAGGAACTCAAACAACCCAAGAAGATAAAAACAAATAACCCCATTAAAAAGTGGGCAAAGGACATAAACAGACATTTTTCAAAAGAAGACATACAAGCAGCCTACAAACATATGAAAAAATGCTTAACATCACTAGTCATCAGAGAGATGAAAATCAAAATCACAATGAGATATCATCTTACACCCATCAGAATGACTATTATTAAAAAGTCAAAAAACAGCAGATGTTGGCATGGATGTGAAGAAAAAAACAACTCTTATACATTGTTGGTGGGAATGTAAATTTGCAATCCTCTAGGGAAAAAGTGTGGTGATTTCTCAAGAGCTAAAAATAGAATGACTTTTTAATCCAGCAATCCCACTACTGGCTATCTACCCAATGGAAAAGAAAGTATTATATCAAAAAGACACCTGCACTTGTATGTTTATCACAGCACTATTCATATAGCAAAGTCATGGAATCAATCTAAGTGTCCATCAATGGATGAGTGGATTTTTAAAATGTGTCATATATATACAATGGAATACTGCTGATAAAAGAGAATGAAATCATTGTGAGCAGCAACATGGATGGAATTGGAAGGCATTATACTAAGTGAAATGACTCAAATAGAAAATCAAAAATTGCATGTTCTCACCTATATGTGAGAGCTGAACAATGGGTACACATGGACATACAGAGTGGAATAACAGACACTGGAGACTGCAAGGGTGGGAGGGTGCGGGGGGGTAACAGGTGAAATACTACCTATGGGAACAATGTTCACTATTCAGGTGATGGGTAAATTAAAAGCTCAGACTTCACCACTACACAATCTATCCATGTAAGACAACTGTACTTGTAACCCTAAACCTATAAAAATTTAAAATGTATATATATATATTTTTTTAAAGATATGGGTCAGTTGATAATTTAATGAAAGCATGGTAGAATTTTAACTGTGAGTACACATGTGTACATAAACTTACAATCAATAATGAGACTATTCAGAAAATGGTAAGTCGTTAAATAATGGGTTACTCTTCTTTCTAAATGAAATAGAAAAGGTTATGTTTCATAAATACAAATAGGGGCACTTCACTCCACTGGCACTGTGCTTCTCAAACTCTAATGTGCATAAGAATCACCTGAGAATATTGTTAAAATGCAGATACTGATTTAGTGGTCAGGGGTGGAACCTGGAGGACTGCAGTTCTAATAATCTCCAGGTGTTGTTGACACTGCTGGCTCAAAGATCACAATTTGAGTAGCAAGAAAATAAGAAAATTAACCCAAGAAACAAAAAGCAGCCACCTGACTTAAAATTCATTCTAGGTCTCCACATTCACTTGTTGTAAGAATACTGATTCTGCAGGAATAAAACTAGTTTGGTAATAAATGAATCTTGAACTGCCTTTTTTCTATTAATTATTTTTTTCTGTTATTGTAACTGTTCTATGGAACCATATAGATTCAGGTCAGGGAAAAGAATTGTTTGCTAGTGTTCAATTGCAAAACTTTAATTTGCAAAAATACTTCTATTTGGCTACCAATCCATACCTATTAAATATAGAATCAATTTGCTTCACTTTGTTTCTTTTGGCCATTTACCAGACTGCTTCAAATCAGGAAGAAACAAAAGCCCAAAGTTTGAAAGTCTAGGAATTAATGTACCACATAGTAATAACTAATTATGCAGGGTAATTAATAACTATATAAATATATCATTATTGGGTGATTAATCTCCAAAAGACACTGTAACATCATTTCAAGCACATTCTAACCTAGCACAGATACAACTAAGAAATTAGAGATCAAATGGCCAGCTGATACAGAAATTCTAAGTTACACACAAAACTTATATAAAATGTTTATGTAAATAATGTTATTAGTTAGATTGCCATTCTCACATGAGCTATAAAACTTACGTTCCCTGATTTTCATGGTAAAGAGGTCACTGAATCTCCTTCCTCAAAAGACATACGTAAAACACAAATTACTAATCCATACTTCCTATGCCCCAAACTCAACCTCCCACTCCTCTCACTACCAGCAAGTAATAAAAAACCTGGTTATGAAGCTCCTTCTATATGCATGACACTGTGCTAGTCTCCCATCCTCATCTCCAAAGAGGAAACTAAACTGAAAATCCTGTGTGATCATTTCCAATAAAACGGCTAATCGTAGCAAGGACTAGGGTAGCATTATGATGGCAAGAAAGTCCTTAAAATTTCTCTAGTGTTACTCCAATATCTATATTTAACTTGTTCTGTGCCTAATCATTCAGAGCTTAGCAGAGGATTTTCAAGTAGGCCAGGTCATTTGTTAGGATAAAATCCTCTACTCTGTCCTTAAAGCATGTCCACATCTGTTCAAGTAACAAAACCATACCTTATTTTCCACAGGGTCATGATCTAGGGCATAAACCATTCCCATCTGCTGGCTGAGCAGAGTTCCATAGTCTGTTCCATCAAAATGCATGTGTCGAATATCTTGAGAATTGGCAAACAGCAAAAATGGTTGTGGTCCTGTTAACCAAATTTCAAATATGGCTGAATTTAAAACGTGCCTTAGAAACTAAGAGGCGTCTCTGACTCTTCCCTTTCACTGTACCTTTTTACCCAGTTTCTACAGTACTTGTTTTCTTAATTTCCCTCTAGTGTGGTATAGGTGAAGACAGGCAAGAGGATGTCCTCTTCCAGGAGGTGACATATTGCCAGAATTTCATCTCTGGTTTCTTCCCTCTCCAGGTATTTGCTTTTAAAAGCTGCTTACTTACAGAAAGAGACAGCGTTAAATAACCAACACCATAGCTAAATGATGCAAGTCTTAGGGTTATACATCTTCTTGATTCACACATACTGAAACACTAATATCAGTAGATTGTATACTTTCATGTCCGAATAAGTAACTTTCCCTGGCCTGGGCACTTCTTAAAGGGAGGCACAATGATTTGAGTTAATAGCAAGACCCTTGATAATTTTAAGGATTTAGATTACACTATATTAATGAAGGCCCTGAGAAGTTAACAGTATTGGGGTCTCACTAGGGCAAGGTATACAGGATCATCATTACATGATAGCATTATGAGCATTATATGTTTAAAACATAATGAACCTTCAGGAGATATTAAATCAATTTGGTATAAATCTAGAATTTCCATGGCTGTTGAAGGATGCAAGAGAGGTAATATCAGAAGACAAAAAAAATAGCTGAAGCATACAACTTTATATTGAATTTTGACATAAAAAGGACAGAATTTGTCAGTGTTATAATTATATTCAGTAGAGAGATAAAAATCAAATCAATCAACAAATACTTATTAAATGCCTCTTAACTATAAAGTGTTTTAAGACTATTCTTGTCATGACTTTCTCATATACTAAAAATATTCTATCTGATACTATGGCAAATCTTTGCCGGATGCTAATTAAGACTAGAAATAGTCTTTAAAAGCCTGGTTACTAGTTATATTGTTATTACTCATATTATTCATATTTACAATGTGATTTGCTTTTTTTCCATTTCAAAAATACAAAACCATAAGCAGTTAACTTTCCATTTTTCTAAACAAAAGACTTTCATGAATTTTTTTTCAGGGACACAGTTACAGACAACCACAGCACTAACCTGAAGCTGCACAGCTTTTTTTATCCAGTTGTAGGTCATACCCAGGAAAGCAATCACATTCCCAGGATACTGGGCTAAGAGGAATGCAGAGCTGGCTACATCCACCATTATCAGGTGAGGAACAACCTACAAAAACAATTGCTTGGCAATGATGCTACGTCATCCAAAATATAATTATTTTTCATCAAAGGATGGGGGCGAGCCAACCATTTGTTGATTTTTTTTTTTTTTTTTGAGATGGAGTTTCACTCTTTCACCCAGGCTGGAGTGCAATGGCACTCTCGGCTCATTGCAACCTCCGCCTCCCAAGGTCAAGCAATTCTCCTGCCTCAGCTTCCCAAGTAGCTGGGATTACAGGCACCCGCCACCACGCCCGGTTAATTTTTGTATTTTTGGTAGAGATGGGGTTTCACCATGTTGGCCAGGCTGGTCTCAAACTCCTGACCTCAGGAGATCTATCTGCCTCAGCCTCCCAAAATGCTAGGATTACAGGCATGAGCCACTGCACTCAGCCCATATGTTGATTTTTTAAAACATTTCCACAATCATTCATATGGCTGCAATCAAGGTTATTTTTCAGAGATAAAAATCAAAATGTCACAGTACCCTCCTTCCCTATAACCCAACATCTTGGATGTTAATCCTTCACATTCCAGTGGCCCTTGTCCTCTTATTCTACCAATGAGTTCAGGAGCAAGTGCACTGGCAGCTGTCTAGAACGAAAAATCCATTTTATGAGTTTGGCAGCTGGTCTAACTCTTCCTAGTAATTTTTTTCTCTCACACATTTTTAGCTGCTTGGCTTTGTTTTATTAGAAAATCAAAAACACACACACAATTCTTCTGCTAATTCTGAGTTACATCCAGTTATCTATATACTTAAGTCTCTATGAAGATAAAAGTAGAGAGGTGTTCATTAGGTGCAAGAAACAGACTAAGCACTCTGCATCTGAAGTCTCATTTAATCGAGGTGGCCAAGTATCAGTATCTCTGCAGTTGAAGAAACAAAGACCAAGAGAGGGCAAGTATCTAGACCAAAATCAAAGCTGCTAGTAACTGGTAATGCTACCTCAGGGCTGTCAAGCCTCAAAGCCCTTGCTCATAACCACTACACTATGCTGTCTAAACAAAAACAAAAACAAAAAAGCCAAAAACCCAAAAATACTAAATTTAAATCTATGTTAATCTGTTGTAACAATATCTTTCAGTATACAATATTGGAAAATCAATTCTTCTTTGACAACAAGATCAATTTTTAGATGTCACTGAGCAAATGTATGTTTTCAAACAAACAAAAGGTAAATAAAGCAAATAAACTCACCGCTACATGTTTTCCCATCTCTCTCAAGCACCGAGCCTTCAGGACAGAAACATAAGGGACCTTCTGATGTCAGAACACAGTCATGGCTGCATTCAGACACATTGCTTGGACAGGAAACAAGTTCTAATTAATAAAGAACAAGGTCAAGATTAGTGTTAAATCAGGTTTGCAAAAATTTATTGCAATCAGTTGCTAATATTGCCAGGTGATCCTCCTGCCTTGACCTCCCAAAGTGTTGGGATTACAGGTGTGAGCCACTGTGCCTAGCCTTAATTTTTTAATGCATAATAATGGTATTGTGGTTATGCCTGAAAATTAACTGGATATTAAATGATAGGAAGGAATTATAGTTAAGTTTTTTAGATACAATAATGTATCATGATTATGTTTTTTACATGCCTATTCTTTAGAGATATACAATGAAATGTAGTACCCAATAGTTATTTTTAAAAATTAAAAAATTAAAATAAAAAAGAGATAGACAATGAAATATAAGGTAATACAGACAAAGAAACAGGAAAATACCTATAATAAATAGATTATAGATGATTTGTTTCCCAACCTTAGAGGTTCTGATTTGATAGGTCTGGGGTAGAGTCCAGTCATCCATGGTTTTTGTTTTGTTTTGCTTTTTGAGACAGGGTCTCACTCCATCACCCAGGAAGTGCAGTGGCTTGATTTCGGCTCACTGCAGCCTCCTCCTCCCGGTTCAAGTGATCCTTCTGCCTCAGCCTCCTCAGTAGCTGGGACCACTGGCGTGGGCCAACATGCCTGGCTAATTTTTTTTTTTTTTTTTTTTTTGTATTTTTAGTAGAGATAGGGTCTCACCATGTTGCCCAGGCTGGCAGTCATCCATGTTTTAAAAAGCCAAACAAAATAAAACTCCAAGGTAATTATGATGCACACTGCTGATTGAAGATCACCAACCCAGATCATAACCACCTTAGAAACATATTGAAAATGAAGAAAACTAATGCAATAAATACTTGTTGCTATAACTTACGATGACATCGTTTCCCATCAGGAAGCAGAACAAATCCTACAGGGCATGTGCAGTAATAGGATCCAGGGGTGTTTTTACACCCAAGAGTACAGCCATGATTCCAAAAAGCGCATTCATTAACATCTGCACAATGACAACAGCACAATACATTCAAATGGCTATTTTTGAAAATAAATTGTGCTATCACTAATAAGTCATTACAACGCAGGGTATCTCACACTTGTATATGCTGTAATTGATCATGGAAAGTCTGTTTTCCATACTCTAGCAAAGGGTAAAATAAGTCAATTAAATGATGATAAAAGCCATTTCTATTCTGTCACATTTTATGCTTTTGTTTTCCCTGAGATAGAGTCTGGCTCTGTCACCCAGGCTAGAGTGCAATGCCACAATCTCAGCTCACTGCAACCTCTGCTTCCGAAGCTCAAGTGATCCTCCCACCTCAGCCTCCTGAGTAGCTGGGACTACAGGTGCACACCACAACACTCCGCTAATTTTTGTATATTTTGTAGACATGGGGTTTTGCTACATTGCTCAGGCTGATCTTGAACTCTGGGACTCAAGTGATCTGCCCGCCTTGGCTTCCCAAAGTGCCGGGATTACAAGTGTGAGTCACCACGCCTGGCCCAGCTTATACTTTCAAATACAGATTTTCATATTAGAATAACCCTTGGGAAATAGGTAGTAGTATTTCCCTTGAAAAGATATAGTATGCCATTTAAGTTAGGGACTCTTGAAAGCTCTTTACAAGCTTAGGACATTTCTTATTGTGCTCTTCACCCTTCAAGACTGACCAGAGCCCTTTCCCTAAATGTGGAAACCTTCTCCAGCAGTTTTATTCTGGCTGAAGCCCCAGCCTTCCAGCTCACTATCTCTATGCCATGGCTTTCACCCATTGGTCCCATGTAAGCAGGGGGTTATAATTAACAGGCAGATGCTAGATTTACCTGAGGTCTCACCCCAGCTAATTCCACTGTATGTGTGCTGCAGCCATTGGATTCTTTTCATCACTAAACTACTGCACCTTCCAGGAAAAAGGACATAGTATTTCTCCTGAGTTCGTTGCACTTGGTCCAGAATCTCAAAACAGGAGGATTCTTAGACAAACCAGCCTGGTTCAGTTTCCCAGGCTTCCTACTAGATCTTCTTGGGATAAGATAGGAGTCACAGACTCTTTGAGACTCTTACGATCCCTATGAAACCACTCCCCTAAAAATGTACACATACTGAAATTTTGCACACAAACGCAGAGGTTGGTAGAATCCACTTAGAGAATCCCTGCCTTATATCAACCCCTAAGCATCCTCTCAGAGTGTTTGATCTAGAAACACAAGATATGAAGATAGGAAAGTATTATAAAGGTTTTACAAACAAGAAAAAATAAATAAAAAATAGTCTTCAGGGGTTGTGTGGGGGACGGGGAGAATGGACTTGAAGTTGGTTTTCCACTGAGTCTCTAGCTGGCCCACTGAAGACAAGCCGCTGGCTCAGCTGAGCATTCCTCCCCTCAAGCAGCGACTCTTCCATTACCTTCACAGTACTTCCGGTCATTACCTTCACAGTACTTCCGGTCTCGACTTAGGGCGTATCCCTCTGCACACGTGCACAAGTGTGACTGGAGGTCTTGCCCACACACAGTGCTGCTGCAGTTTCCTTTCCTCAATTTGCGAAGTTTCTGCTCTAAAAGAGAAGATGCTTTATTTGGAGTGGGGCCGCGTTTTGACAGAGGACACTGCTAAATCTCTTCCTGATTCTTAAGAGGTCTTACCTCCCTACAACGTCTGCAGCTGCATCTCTCACGGAGGCAAACTTAGCCAGAGCCCAGATTCCCCAGCATCCCGAAGCCCACTTTTTTCTCCAATTGTATTACTTCTCCAAAACCTCTCAGGATTGGGCATCCTGATTAGCTGGAGATGTCATTTCTTAGGTTGCGAATACTAAACACTACTTAGTAGCTTTTTCATTCTAACTTACTTTTATCACAAAAAAGCACACATATTCTGCAAATGAAATAATCTGCTTAGGAAATGAAAACAGATTCAAACCTAAGAATACTTTTTTTTTTTTTTTGAGACAGGGCCTCCCCCTGTCACCCAGGCTGGAGTGCAGTGGCACAATCTTGGCTCACTGCAACCTCAGCCTTTTGTGTTCAAGCGATTCTCCTGCCTTGGCCTCCTAAGTAGCTGGGATTACAGGCACACACCACCACACCTGGCTAATTTTTGTATTTTTAGTAGAGATGGGGTTGGCCAGGCTGGTCTCGAACTCCTACCTCAAGTGATCTGCCCACCTCAGCCTCCCAAAGTGTTGGGATTACAAGCATGAGCCACTGTGCCTGGCCAAGAATACTTTTTAAGTGTAATATTTATAGGTTAGATATGTAAACTATTTAGCTGTTTTTAATATCATTATTTAATGAACATCTTTCAGACTCAATATATACCATTGCCATATCTCTGCTCCTTAAATTTCTGTAGTTATTGCTTCCAGTGTCCCATGTGTTCCAAATATTCCATAATAAACAGTAAAATCTGCTCAGCGAGTTGGGTGTTTGGGTTGAATTAGCCAGCTATATTGAACAAGTGGTCAATTTTGTACCATTGGGATTTTCAGAGCCAGAATCAAGGGCTAAACTAGTAACACCTACAGTTGGCCCTCCATATCTGTGGATTCAACCAACTTAGGACTGAAAATATTTGGGAAAAAAATTCCACAAAGCAAAGTTCCAAAAAGCAAAACATGAATTTGCCACATGCCAAGCACTATGTTGAATTCACAGGAATGAAGTGATGTAGGCATTGTATTAGGTATCGTAAGTAATTTGGAGATGATTTAAAGTATATGGGAGGATGTGGCTAGGTTATATACAAATACACCGTTTTATATTAGAACTTAAGCATCTGCAGATTTGGGTATCTTGGGGGATACCAATCCCCCACGGATACTGGGGGACAACTGCATATCCCTTTCCAAAAAGTTAATGAGATTTTTGTCTCTTTTGCACCTTATTTTTTGCCCACTTTAAAAACAATAGCACCATTGTAAAATACTATGAGAAATACAGGAGTAAGCTTGAGCGTAAGGGCAGATACCTAGAATGCAGGTGGATACAGAGGCCAGAGGTCTGGCAAGAGGCGAAGGCCAAGGAAAACTACTGGGGTCATGGATTCTGAAGCCATGGCATTGTTAAAATCAGCTAGAGCCGATGTATCATGGGAAAAGCTGAGGACCTGAGGAAAGGACTGCTGAGAACACCACCATTGCTGGGAAGGACACAAGAAACAAATCAGCAAGAGCCTGAGCAAAGCAGGCAGAGGGCCTGAGACTGTTCTCCAAATAGGCTTGGTTTCTCTGATCTGTTTATCTACTAATAAAGAAGTCTCCTTTGTCTGCACCCATTTGCTTCTACTTCAAATCTCAAAAGATAAAATTTCAACACATTTAATTAAATGATCAAGTTGGCTTTTATTTGGGATTCATGAATTGGGCAACATCTTGTCTAAAAATAGACAGATGCTACACTGGCTGTGGCAGCACATTCAGTTTTGTGATATTGCTTGAGCATGATACATATAGTGGATTGGTTAACATCAGTTTACTTCAGGTTACTTTCCTCATAAAGGTTAAACCAGATGGGATTTCTTGTGATACCAGTTAAGCTGACCTGTTTGGGGATTTGGCTATCATCTCTCTCCTGATCCGTCAGGGGGTCAGATAAACAAGTTAGTTTTGGTGTGTTGATGTGGAATTTTAGCATGAGTGACTTCATTTTGGTTTGGTCTGTTGGGGCCTATTGCAGGAGCTCAGTCTAAATCAGTTGCCTCCCATAAATTTTATTTAACATCACTAGACATGACCAATAACAGTAAGATTCAGTAGAAACATATTCTTGCCCCCTTGAAAATGTCCCTAGTGTACATTGAGATAACCGGAGAGTATGCCACCCTCTAGAGATTCTGATTTGGTAAATCAGAGGCTCAGGAATCTGCATTTTTACAGAATCAGGAGTGATTATGATGTCAGGAGGCTGCTTCACACCACACTTTCAGAAACACTGGCCTAATGTACTAGTGAAACGTTACACCTTCATCTTAGTTACAAATAATTACTTTTAGCTAGTCTGTGTTATTTCCTTCGTTATTTTGAACCTGTTTTTTCAAATCTCTTTACAAAATTAAATGCAAAATCAGTCTTGTTAACTTTCAACACCATTGCAGTATTACCTGCTAAATCAGTTAAGATTTACATTGAATGGTCTTATGGATAATTGATTCCAAAAATTTCATTTCTTGCCTATGATTTTTATGCCAATTATACATGTATAGTTACATTATTTTTCAGGTTCTATATGCTTCACTTAAACTATCAAAATTTTAAGCAAAATTAAAAATAAAATAGGCTAAATTTTAAAAGTAAATGACTAAAATTAGAAACTTGTAAATATTGGAGACAAAATTCATCCACTTTAAATTTCTTTTTAAAAAGCAGTAATGTGTTTAACTTTAATTTTACAAACTTTACAAGTTAACAACAACAAAAATCCAGGAAGGTTTGAGTTGGCCTTTTAATAGCACTGAAATGCTACACTTTCTTGAGGTAACAAAAAATTGAAACACTATGCTTCTTATAAAAACTCTTTCCTTTGCCCTATAAAAATCTTTCCAAACTCAGCATGCTGGATGATTACTGGATTACCAATCAGGGAAACTGAATTTTGTCTTGGTTCTTCCTCTTACAGCACATCACTTTATCTCTTTGACCTAAGTTTCCTAATTCACAAAATAAACTTGTTGAAATAGATATTCACTGAGATCCCTCTTTTAAAAAAATTCTATAGTTATAAACAGAATTAAATGTTGGTGAAAAATTCTTCTGAGTTTATACCTCTAAAGATTATCAAACCTTAACTACTGCTTATAGTATGGTAACAGAGAATCAAACTGTCTAATGAAGAAAACAACTATTGTCTCAGGTGTAGAAAATGCTTTGTTCTTCTAGATCCAGTATATATTTTTCTTTTTTCCCATACCTTTCTACTACCTCTCACCTGGATTTGTATCTGTTCTTATCACAATCATCCCCATTGTCACCACCACAATTATGTATATGCATCTTTTTTCCATTGATAAACTTCTGAGGATAAGGCATGTGCCCTATTCACATTTATAGTCCCAGTAACACCTAGCATGGTGCCTTTTACAACATAGGCATCCAGTAAACATCTAATACATCCATAAAAAAAACCCTGTGATCATGTCACCTGCAACCTAACTCCCTATTTGTTTTTTCCTCAAAGTTCCAATCAACCTTAGAGCTAGAACTCAAAACAGTTTGTCACAAGATGCTAGCCAGTACTTTTTCCACTATACCATGCTTCTGATGGCTTTTAGTGATGCTTCTTAACAATACACAATCACTCTTCAATAATGGACATAGGCAGGAAAAAAATCGCTATTCTCCTCTGTCTAGTTGTGCTGATGATGTGACCTGAATTCAGACACTAAACACTTTAAAAGGTCATTTTAGGTGGTGGCAAAACACAGAGGATTGAGGGTTATATTTTCTTTAATCTCCTTAATCTTCTGCTGTTCTTTAGCTTCAAAATAGGCCAGAGCCAGCACTGAGAATGCTGCTGCTGACCTCAGAGAACACTCCTTCTCAGAGCTGAGCAATGAGGCCTAATTACCTCTGAGATCAATTAAAGCTCCTAATCATGGAGTTTAATGTCCACCACCAACTGCACCTTCAATAACTGCCTGGCTAGCACACAGGCACTCATGAGCTTTACTATAGCCCAGTGAATCTGTAGATTTTACCCTGGCCCAGTTCTGAAACAATGCACTTGGGATTCCGTTTCCTGTTTTTTTCCACCGATCACATCTTTGTCTACCTCAAACTCCATGTAAGACTCACCTCATCAACAAAGCCTTTCTAGTCTCTTCCATTCAAACCCATTAACTTTGGTCATTCTGAAGTCATAACTAAATATTTGGCATCCCCAATATTTAGCACATAACAAAAATTTTGAATAACACTTTGTAAAGTATTTGTATTATCACATTTCATTTTCATAACAAGCCCTTGAGCTATGCAGAGCAAGTATCATCTTCCATTTTACAGATTAGGAAATAGTGCCTTGTTAAGGATCACATAGAAAATAGAGTGTAGAACTGGGATGCTATTCCAAGCCCTTTGACTGTAATCCCCCTCTTTTTACCAGATACGTAAAATTCTATGTGTGTGTGTTTATATTTATGCATTTGTATAAATATAAACATGTACATAAAATATATGTTAGTTTTATGAAATGTCTATAAAAACATGGCTATATTTTTGCTTCATTTGTTTATTGTCTTCATCATTAATGAGTTCTCAATAATGACTGCCTCAACTTCCTCAAAAAACTTCTCAAACTGAACAGTATAGAAGTTTACTCTTGTCAGTAATAGAAATACAAGGAAGAAAATACAAGAATGGCCATTCTGTGCTATTGGAATTCCTAATTACAGTAAAAAAAGAAAAAAATCACCTAGCCAGAATTTAGCCACTTGGTATCATATCCATCTGTACCCTTTTAGGAATTAAAAAGTAAATGAATCAACAAACTTAAAGCACTTTAAAAATAATGCTTTTGGCCAGGTGCAGTGGCTCACACCGGTAATCCCAGCACTTTGGGGGGCCAAGGCGGGCAGATCACCTGAGGCCAGGAGTTGGAGACCAGCCTGGCCAACATGGTGAAACCCCGTCTCTACTAAAAATACAAAAATTAGCCAGGTGTGGTGGCATGTGCCTGTAGTCCCAGCTTCTTGGGAGGCTGAAACATGAGAATTGCTTGAACCTGGGAGGCGGAGGTTGCAGTGAGCCAAGATCATGCCACTGCACTCCAGCATGGGTGACAGAGCGAGACTCCGTCTCAAAATAAATAAATAAATAAATAAAATGCTTTTAACTCTTAGAAGAGCCCTTCAGGCCCATTGAGTCTTTTCTTATTGTATCCTCATTTCTGGCAGTTTGGTTGCCCATAGCAGGAAGATGGAAAATACAAGGTATGACATATGTACAACTATTATGTATCCATAATTAAAAATACATTTTAAAAAGACAAGGTGTATATGCCTCCACTACCATTGTCACCACCGCACCCCACCCACATTCACCAATGGTAGAAGTGGCTGCGTGAGTCCAGTGTTCTTTCTTACTAAGCCCAGATGTAGCCTTAACCTTGCATTCCAGACTGACAGTGTCAATGGCTGCAAGACAGTTGGTAATTTCCCACACAGACTAGAAACTCCAGGTCAGGGTTCCTTCCAGAGAAAGATAGTACAATTTGAGTATCAAAATGGTAATAATTACAGTGAATACAAATGTCAATTATTTTTAAAAATCCATTACTTTATAGAAATGATTAAAGAAAAGTGACCTTTGGAGGATACTGGAGGGTTAGGACACTAACTCTTTATTTTGAAAACAGGTAAATTAAGAAATAGGATCGAACACTGAATTTACCTTTCCTATAAAAGCTCCTCCTCCTCAGGACAATCATATATCTGATTTGGAAAGGCTCCTCTTTGTATAAGAATCCCAGCTAATATATGCATAAACAGTGACAGAATTAGAATGTCATTGCTTTGAGCCTCTAATAAAAAATGGCTCCAGGCAATGATAATCAATAGCTTCTAAAACAATTAAGCAAAAGGCTGATGGGGAACTTGCAGTGGCTGGACCAGGCTGGTGACTTCTGAAATGCTAATTAATTTTGAACATCACGAAAAAGAATAAGAACTAGCCCCGTGTGCCTTTTAATGTGGTACAAAAGGGAAGCTTACAGAACCACCTTCAGTGCCACCCATAAAGCATTCTTGAAAACAATCTGATTCTGATCAGATTTCTAAGCCTAAACTACCAGTTTATAGGTAACAAGGAAATTAGAGAAACATATTAAATGACACACGGGGATATAATCTGCAAAATCCAGAAAGTGAAAAATTCTATAGGACTAATGATCTGGTTTCCTGAACAAACAAGTGGCAAGAAAAAGCCTCAGGTTAGAAAATAAACAGAGGCCACAGCCAGGCATGTGAAAACCTGCAAGATGTGAGAGCCAGCAGCAAGAAAGAAAACATAAAAATGATAAAGAGCAATTTCAAGTATTTAAAAGAGATTTCAAATGGCAGCCATTTGGTGTCAGGGCAAACCCAGCTTTGCCCCAAACCAGTCCTATGCTTGCTGCAATGGCATGTATCCTTGTAAATGTGACTCTAGTCACTAAGAAAATGTCAATAACTATAAATGATGCTAAGAAAGATAGCAATCCATATTTTACTAATATTTCCGTGAAGAATAACAGAATTTTATGTGTTTAAACTAATAATTTAAAATTATATGAACTAAATATTTATCTTTTTAGGATGATTCTTTTCCAGTGGTTTCAAAATAACCAAGATTTTATAGTAGACACTCCAGCAACAAAATAATCAAAATGAATTAGACTCCCACCTTGGCAATTTTAGCTATACTAATTGCTTCCAGAAGCAAGTACATTTCCAGGTGGAGACAATTATCCTTCATGAACTCACAGGATTAAATTCAGCCATCTTTTTGTGCATGAAATGAATGTAAAGCATTTTACACAGTGTTAGTAATAAATAACCTTCATTTCCCAAAGAATATGCTTTTGAAGCTCTCTTATAGCTTAAAACTGAAATCTACATTTAAAGAATACAGAAAAAAGCAAAAATATTTGGACCTTTTACAACATAATATCTATGAGCAATAAAGTAGTTGTAAAATCCCCAGAAGTTGAACTTGAAATAATTGTATTAAGATGTGTACAAAAATGTTCCCACACTATTTCTGAGATTTGTATAATAGTGTAGGTATCAGGGCAGCCAGGATATCTGGCTAATAAGTTTAATCACGCCAACAAAAAATGTGAGATTCATTCTGTGCCTGTTTTCGGACAGCCGGGGAAAAGTAAGAGAGAAAGAGAAAGATTTTAAGTTTCTGAAATTGAAAAAAAACATTAAAGAAAAATGTAAAAAGAGAGAGAGAAATAGGGTTTTGACTCCATGATCTGTGCAAACTGAAGCACTTAACTACCAGAAGGCCATGGATAAAAAATGATATGCTGAATTACAGGCTTCTCAAAACAAATAAGGTACATCTAAAATATGAAATGATAGATAATAGAGTGTATTTGGAGAGGCAGCATGTTACCAGTCTGCCTGGTTTCAAATCCCAATTCTACCACCCTGTGACCTTCAACAGGGTATTGTGACATCTCTAAACCTCAGAACTTTTAATTTATAATATTACACTAATTATCACACTTAATTAATAGAGCTGTTGTAAAGATTAAGTGAGACATTATAAGGAAAGCCCTTAAA
Source organism: Pan troglodytes (assembly GCF_028858775.2). Lineage (NCBI taxonomy): Eukaryota > Metazoa > Chordata > Mammalia > Primates > Hominidae > Pan > Pan troglodytes. The sequence goes on along the minus strand of NC_072401.2, from coordinate 111,407,410 downwards.
TTATCACAAGAACAGATAATTTTGTACCCATGCAATAATTATGGCATCTCTGTGAGCCAAGAAGTTGCATGTACTTAGATGGGTTATTTCAAATTCTAACTGAAACAAACAAACAACAACAAAAAAACCTATGTACTCAGATATTATGTATCTTTAAAACTTATTCCTTATTATATTATTTAGGAGATAGAGTGCCAAAGAACTTTTTTTCACTTGGTTTTTTTGTGGGGGGTGGGGTTTGAGACAGAGTCTTGCTCTGTTGCCCAGACTACAGTGCAGTGGCCTGATCTTGGCTCACTGAAACCTCTGCCCCCTGAGTTCAAGTGGTTCTCCTGTCTTAGCCTCCCAAATAGCTGGGATTACAGGCAGACACCACCACACCCAGTTAATTTTTGCATTTTATTTTATTTTATTTTATTTTATTTTATTTTATTTTTTAGTAGAGACAGGGTTTCACCATGTTGGCCAGGCTGGCCTTGAACTCCTGACCTCAAGTGATCCACCCGCCTTGGCCTCCCAAGGTGCTGGGATTACAGGTGTGAGCCACCGTGCCTGGCTTGCTTGTTTTTTCAACTCTTGTTTCTTAAAGTCGTTTAGGCATTGGGAATGCAATGGAAAGTTGTATTCTCTGTCCTCTAAGGACTAAGGAATATAAAAAGACAGACAACTCCAGCTAAGCATGGTAAGTGTCATATGATTAGGGAAATTCTCTGAGAACACATTCCCTGAGAATACCTTCTCTGGAACAGCTAACTTAGGCTCACAGTGGATCAAGGAAGGTGTTCCTGAAGGAAGTCATGTTGGAGCTGTTTCTCAGAGGATGAGGAGAGACAGCCGGTGAAGGGACGGAGGTGGCGAGTTCCTGAGCATGCAGACTGGGCTGCAGGAGAGAGCAAGTGTGCCTCATGAAAGGAAAGTCATCTTTGAGAATGGTTGCAACAGAGAATGTAATATAAACAAGGGTGAGAGAAGAAGCTGAGAAATGAGCAGAAGCCTTGGTGAGCCCAAGGAAGAGACTTCACTTTAATTACTGATGATTAGGAATTGTCAGTGGATTTTAATCAAAGAGTGACATGACTGGGCCTTCTTTTTTGAGGGATTATGCTCCCTGCAGCAGAGAAAATGGAGACAGGGATACTAGTCAGGAGGATGCTGGAGAGAGAAACCTGCAGGAAGGGCAGAGTGGTTAGATCGTAAGGGGTAGAATTGTTGGGATGCAGAGACTGATTTCGTGGGATGAGAGTGAGGAAGATGAAGGAACAGGCAACTCCTCGGTTTCTGCTTTGGGAGATGCGGTAGAGAGTGATGCCATTCATTGGGTTGATGACACTAGAGGGAGAGGAGCTGGGGAAGAGGGAGGTGAAAGTTGGTAGGTTAGTTATTTTCTTTGAGCCTGAAACACTTGCAAGAAATCCAAGTAGACATGCTTACAAGGCAGATAATTATAAGGGCCTTGATAAGGATATTTTTACTGAGCCCAAACACATGCATTTTATGTGCCCACTACAGGACCCGGAGCTTAGAAGATACAGACAGCAAGCAAGCATGGCCCAGAAGAAGGACCAGGGCAACTGCTCTTCAGGAAACTGGTCAGATCATCAGAAAACGGCCTGATGGTGAAACTGTGGCTCTATTACTTTGACTTGGGGCGCAGCATGCAGACATATCTGCAGCATGAAGCTCCTCCAGAACCAGACAACCTGAATCTACAAGGCAAGGACTTGTTCAAACCAACAAATCAATCTTCCATGTGAAGCTCTGTGGCTTTGCCTTTGTAAGCCCCTCCCTTGCCTTGGCCAGACAGTCTTCACCAGAGCTGCTCCTTTTTGTATATTATTATGAATAAATTCCCATGTTTTAAGTCAATTATCTCTGTAGTTTAACTCTATAGCAGATCTTTGCAGCTTGACACTCATTATGCCTGAGTCCTTTTTTAAAAAAAATTTGTCTAGAGCTCAAAAAAAAAAAAAAAAGAGGTCTGAACTACAAATAATAGATTCAAGAGTCCTGTGGGCTGCTGCATAGGAAATAAAACAGAAAAATGACATGGGTCGTGTCACCTTTAGAGAGTAATGATGCACACAACCGTATGAATAGTTCTGAGAAATTCCACTCAAGAAAAAACTCATTCAACTTTATTGAACACATCATCTCTAAATCACTTGGCCCCGAAAGGTTTTTTTCCCCTAAGCAACCTCATTAAATCCCATAGAACTAGAGTTTTGAGGCCAGGCACGGTGGCTCAAGCCTGTAATCCCAGCACTTTGGGAGGCTGAGGCAGGTGGATCACCTGAGGTCAACAGTTTAAGACCAGCCTGGCCAATATTGGGAAACCCTGTCTCTACTAAAAATACAAATTAGCTGGGCATGGTGGTGGGTGCCTGTAATCCCAGTGACTCAGGAGGCTGAGGCAGAGAGAATTGCTTAAAACCCAGGAGGCAGAGGTTGCAGTGAGCTGAGATTACGCCACTGCACTCCAGCCTCGGCGATAGAGTGAGACTCCATCTCAAAAAAAAAAAAAAAAAAAAAAAAAAAGAACTAGAGTTTTGTAGAGCATGCTTTGATAAATGATAGCTTAGGCATTTTGCAAGAAGTAAGTTTATTGATACTCATATTTGTATAAATATTTATATTTTATAACAAAAATAATATCAACCAGATTATATGATTTTTCTGTTATTTCTTCACTGAAGTAGTTTCACTACTAAATGCTTTGTAAAGCAAAGTACCACCTTCCAGATCACCAGAGGAGCTGCAATTTAGGCATAATATCCATGAGGAACTAACCAGCCTCTAGAGAAGTATGTCTTTACATCTGAAGGATGGGCTGGGCACAGTGGCTCATGCCTGTAATCCCAGCACTTTGGGAGGCTGAGGCAGGCAGATTGCTTGAGCTCAGGAGTTTGAGACCAGCCTGGGTAATATGGTGAAACCCCACCTCTACCAAAAATACAACAAAATTAGCCAGGTGTGATGATGCACACCTGTAATCCCAGCTACTCGGGAGGCTGAGGCAGGAGGATTGCTTGATGCCAGGAGATGGAGGTTGCAGTGAGCCGAGATCGCACATTGCACTCCAGCCTGGGCAACAGAGCCAGACTTCATCCACCCCCCCCAAAAAAAATCTGAAGGATGTCAAACACATTGAAAACCCAATAAAATTTATATACCATCTCCCTAGGTGGAACAGTGCATATTTTCATCTAACCCATAAAATCAAGAGATCCACAGGCCCTACACCACAGGTAAAGAGCTCCTGCTTTCTAAGACACTAAAACAATTTAAACCTAATGAATAATGGGCAAAGTAGCAGTGCCCCTGAAATCAAAAGTCCTTTGCCTGTGGAGTATGTGTGAAGTGCATCCTTTGGTCAGTAACTGGAGCCAATCTCCAATGCCAACTGTCTTCCAGGTTCCAGATTTGTCTGTGGCTCTGCAGCTGGCAGAGGCTTTCCAATCAAATTCTATTACTTGCCACATTGTTTGGGGCTGCTCTTTAGTGAATCATTGTAGATTTTCTTCTGAAATTCATGCTTTCAGTTATCCTATTTGAACTTCCTGTCACAGAAGCTGAGTAGTGAGGGGCTCTGAAGAGACAATATATTTATGGTAGAAAGAATACTAAACTGAGAGATTGATGATAGGAAATTTTCCCCCACATTCATCATTAACTAGCTATGTGATCATGGAAAAGGTGCTCTATTTCTTCAGGTTTCTCAATGACGAATTAAGTACAATTATTCCTACCCTTCCTGTCTCACAACATTGCTGTGAGAAACTGATAAACTAAAGCCCATGAAAACACTTTGAAAATTCTGAGGTTACATATAAATGTAAGAGAGGGTGATGATGACGGCAGACATATCTCTAATTATTATGAATGGGACTCAGTAAATACTTACTCATAATGGTCCTTGGTTATGATTTTGTTGTGAGTCATCACCACTCAGACAATGAGTTGTATGTGAAGACAGCTTGAGTTGAAATTTCTCATGGAAGGTACGTGGCAGTGTATCAGATTCACTACCTTTATATGTAGACTATCTACACTACCATTATGGGTTCCCCCATCTACTTTATAGCATTACCACTAGGTTGTTGCTATTTAATGTGGTGTTAGAACCCACAGTTGAACTGTTTCCCACAACTCTTGCTTTGTGAATTCAAGTGAGATTTTGCCACTGCACTCCAGCCTGGGCAACAGAGCAAGACTCCATCTTAAAAAAAAAAAAGGAAGTAGAAGATATAAACAATTCTATCTCTGTTTCTGCACTTCAGAGGGCTATTTAAGGCTAACATTAAATATATTTTAAAACCTTCTTGAAATAAAACTTTTATATAAAGGTGAGATGTTAGCGTCACATCATTTATGAGGTACATTGAGCAGCCTAACGATTATAACAAATTTTTTAAAACCTGACAACTTTTTTTTCTATAGGACCTTTGTGGTATTTCATAAAAGCCTAACAACTTTTTTTTTTTAATTTTAATTTGAGACAGAGTCTCAATCTGTCACCCAGTCTGGAGTGCAGTGGAACGATCTTGGCTCACTGTGGCCTCTGCCTCCTGGGTTCAAGTGATCCTCCTGCCTCAGCCTCCCAAATAGCTGGGACTGCAGGCATGCACCACCATGCCCGGCTAATTTTTGTATTTTTAGTAGAGACAGGGTTTTGCCATGTTGACCAGAATGGTCTCGAACTCCTGACCTCAAGGGATCTATCTACCTCGGCCTCCCAAAGTGCTGGGATTACAGGCCTGACAACTTTTTAAAAACAATTACATGCTAAAGAATTCAGAGAAGACTACATTTAGAAGTGGAAATTTGGGATTGTGACTAGATTCAGTCAATCACTCATTCTTTTTACTAATATTTACCATCTAAAATTAATTTATTTATAAATATCTACTGTATATATGGTGGCTAAAAAAGACAAACAAAATAGACATGGTTTCTACCTGTATGGCACTTACAATCAAATGGGAGAGAGAATCCAAAAAGAAAGCAAATGAGTATGTAGTTACACCTCGTGATGAGCTCAATGAAAGGTGTACTGTGAAAAAAGTAAGAGGTGAAGGGGCCTATTTTGATTGGCTTATCAGAGAAGACCTATCTGAGCACATGACATTTAAGCTCAGAACTGAAGAGAAGTCTAAGCCAAGGAAGAGAGACTGCAAAACCCTAAGGAATGAAGGAGATTAGCATGTTTGAGGAGTTATAGCAAGACTTGCACTAAATTTTAGTGAGGGCAGAGATCACTAGAGCAGGTTGGTCAAATATTGATGAGACTGGTAAAATGCTGAACTTCAACCTAAGTGCAAAGAAAAGCTTTTGAAGGATTTTATGTAGGGGAGTGAATGGATCAGATTCAGAAAACAGAAGGATCAGTTGAGTGGCTACTATAGTAGGCCAAACAAAAAGTACCAGTCTGCTTAGACTATGGCAGTGGCAATAGAGAAGAGAAGTGGACATTTGAAATGTATTTAGAAGGTAGAATGGAATGGATTTGGTGTTGGATTAGAAATTGGGGGTGAGACAGTGGGAAAAATCGAAGATGGCCCTGTAAGATCCCAGAATATGCCACTCCAAAATGGGAAGGATTGTTGAGCTTCAAACAATTAAAAAGAAAGAGATGCAGAAAAGCTCTATTTGCCTAAACGCAAGACATAGATTTACAAAGACAATAGGTACCCCCCCTCTACCAAGAATAACAAAAGTTAACCACTGAAGACAACTTTAGATCCTTACGGCCTGGCAATGGCTGCAGAGGTACCTACATTAACAAGCTTTATTAACTAGCATTTATCTGCCATTTATTTGCCTTCCCCCAAGTTGCTACACATAGAAACTCAAAGTCCTTTTCCTCTGTCTTGTCACTTCTCTAAAAATTTACTGTTCTTTATTAAAGATACTATATAAACTGGCATTTAAAGCCACCTCTTTGAGAGCTATTCATTCCCCGGATTTCTCCCATGTATATATAAAAGGTACATGTTAATCCATTTCTATTTGTTTTTCTTTCTTTCTTTCTTTCTTTCGTTTTTGTAGAGACAGAGTCTTGCTATGTTGTCCAGGCTGGTCTCAAACTCCTGGCCTCAAGCAATCCTCCCACCTCAGCCTTCCAAAATGTGGAGATTATAAGTGTGAGCCACCATGCCTGGCCTTCTATTTGTTTTTTTCTTGTTAATCTGTCTTTTCTTACAGGGGTCTATTATAACTAAGAATATATGAGGGTTGAAGAAAAAAATTTTTTTTCCCCTACAACACCTCATTGTCTGGCTCAAGCAGGTGAATGGGTGGGAACTATGTGTCAGGCCCTGCGCAAGGTCAATGATGACTCACCAGGCTCCCAAGTGTCATCTTCTGCCTTGGGTTGTGCAAGTGGATGCACTACTTTCAGTTCACCAGGTGGTACAAATGGTGAATGGAGGTTAATTCTAACCATGTCCTTTCCAGTGTGTTTGTTGGCTATCCAAATTGTCTTCATTTTCCATATTGAATAGAAGATACGGTCACCAAAAAGGGACATTGCAAACAAATTGTGCCTAAAAAGCAACCACAAAAGAAAGAAGAACAACAGAACATTTGTTCCTTGGCTTATTAAAATTTCACTTCATTTCAATTTATTGTCTAAGTTTTAACCACCTACGTTTTCAATTGTTTCTCATTTAAGTTTAGAAAAGTATATTAAGTTTAAAATTTTATTTATCTCCTCATACTCTGAGCTAATAAGATATAATTTCTAGCTCCAGACCCATTGTCTCATTCTTCTTTTAGTCATCCAATAAGTGTGATGAAAATGGGGAAGAAAATAGGAACAGGGTAAGAGTGGGTTTCTAGTGACATCAATTTCACATGACGAATTTCTGCCTCTTGCCACAAAGCTGGAAAGTCAGTTGCTGGCATGATAGCAAACCAATGAAAGATAAAAATATGTAACATCATAATTCCAAAAAGAATAATTATGGTCAACATGTGAGAACTTATTATGTGCCAAATACTCTGTTAATTATTTTTGTTTGTATTCATTTACTTCCCCTTTGCAATAATCCCAGGAGACTGATACTATGATTATCCTCACATTAAAGGAAACTGAGGATAAGAGAAATTATAGTCAAAGTCACTCATCTAACAGATGGTAAATCTGGAGCTTGCACTCAAGTCTTTTTTTGAGACGGAGTCTCGCTCTGTCACCCAGGCTGGAGTGCGGTGGCACGATCTTGGCTTACTGCAAGCTCCGCCTCCCGGGTTCTCGCCATTCTCCTGCCTCAGCCTCCCGAATAGCTGGGACTACAGGCGCCCGCCACCACGCCCGGCTAATTTTTTTGTATTTTTAGTAGACACGGGGTTTCACCGTGTTAGCCAGGATGGTCTTGATCTCCTGACCTCGTGATCCGCCCGCCTCGGCCTCTCGAAGTGCTGGGATTACAGGTGTGAGCCGCCGCGCCCAGCCAAACTCAAGTCTTTTGGATTCAAAATCTATGGCCTAAACCACTATACCAGTTCCACTGACAAAAGTAAAATTAATTTATCTTGTGGACTTCAAATGACAATTGTTTTATTTTATACCAAGAGTAAAACTTACTGTGTTGGATGTTTACTAATGTGGACAGAACCTCCATCATAATCACAGGAGCAAATAAGAGAATTGCTTCCTTCTCTGTTGTACTGAATCCAAAACAGCCGCTTATCAAGCACATCCAATGACACAGCTGTTATTTTCTCTGATGTCTCCAACAGAGCCTTCACTCCCACACCATCGAGATCTGCTCTATAAAGGCTTCCAGCCACCTCTGAAGACCAAAATATAAACCTGAGGGCAAACACATTACATAGACCCAAAAATGAATGTATAGTGCCTTAAATGGCCAACTCTCTCAATGTTTCAGCAGCTCCTTCACAGGGCAAGTTTGACTATTTTGAATGAAAATTTATTCAACAAGTAAACACTGCCCTATTGTAGACATTACAAGTGATTTCAAGTTAGAAAGGGAATTATGCCTCTACAGCAGAAAACCATGATAGTTAGGAATATTTATGGGGGGATCCTGTCTCAGTTGAAATGCAGGCAATTGTCCTATAGAAAACGGTGCCTGTGTGCTGCAAAAGAGGGCTTTGGTCTCAGTGAGAGGATCCCTTTGAATTTACAATGTTATAATTCTATCAATCTTCACTAGATTTGTAAATATATTTCAATGTCTGAATACAGCAGAATTTACCTTTCTACTGGATCAACTGCTATATTTGCAGGATATTTTAAAGCACTTAAAAGAACGTGGGAATTATTTCCTTTCATATCTGTTACTGTAATGATTCCTTCCTGTTGATTTGACCAAATAACTTCTTCATTTATCCAATTTATTGCCATTCCAGAAACATTTTTCTCTATATTACATACTCTCTGCAAAATCAAATTTTAAAATTGTTATTAATACTTCCCCCATTCACAACAAAATTATTTTAATTGTTATATATAAAAAGTCTATTCTTTTAAGTATTTGTCATCTTTATGCATTTCCAAAATTGTTTAAATAATAAAATAGTCACAGATATGGTGCCTTTGTTTTGATGCAGCATTTACCTCCTCCAACCCTTAAGTAAATATTTCTGGAAATAGTATTTATAGCTTTGAAACTAAAAATTATCCTACACACTATTTAAATTAGGAAGCCAACCATAATGTATTGATCATTTCAACTATAGTAATGGTGAAATTTTGATGCAACCATAAAGACAGCTTATTCAGTTCCATTTGCTAATGGAAATTTCCAGATCTTCAACTGAACTCAATTCCAAGCTATGCAAGATTTCCCTGGAGTCTGAAGCTTACAGACATGAACTCGATGAATTTCTCATTGTGGCCTTATTCTTCTGGCCCTCCTCCTCCAATAGGCCCCTTCCTTTCTATAGTCCTTCATGCCGTCACACTGTGACCAGAGTAGCAGAGTGTCTTTTTAGGCACCTTGGGCTGTATTCCCAACTTTTTCATGATAAAAATGCCCAACCAGAACTTTTCATATCTTAATTTCAGCCATGGGCAGGTAAGCTGGTCTTCTTGGGGAATGGAGGTTGCAAGGTGGGCAGAAGCCCCAATTTGTACTGTTAAAGATTTTCATGGTGTAAATATTCTACCATGGCAGATGTCCAGCTACCCAGGTGACATCACTGAAATCAGAGTTGGGCTGAAATTGCATGATCTCATAAGCCTGTGCTATTTCTACATTTCATACAAAGAAATCTAGCCAACTTATTTTACCATTGAAAATAATGGCCAAAACCGCAATTACCTTTGCACCAACCCAATCCATTCATAAATTAGCTCACCCAGGTAAATTGTTGGCATTTTAACAGTTGTCTTTTATAAACAAGGTTTTAACCCAAAGGAAGGAATATAAGGATGGAATTTAAGGCATCAGGCTGATCCTTTCGTAATGGCTTGATATAAATTCACAACTATTTTAAGTTTTTCCATGTTCTTGATAGGAAACCCTTCAGATTCTTAGACTCAAGAGTTTGAAACTATACTACCAGATGTCTGGAGGATAATGAGTAGCCATCCTTGTTAAAAGTGAGATTAGCAACTATTGGAGATGTGATAAAACAGATTAGCACCTAATTGAAGCTTTTAAGAATAATTGGAAAGAGAAATATTTGGCTAAAAAACAAAAAATACTGTGGACTTTGCGTTGAGAATCAACTCTTAAAGTTTCTCTAGTCATGTGCTCTTTGTAATCCATCACCAAATTGAGAGAAACATTCCTCCTGGGACTCATGTAAGGATTCTATCAGCTAAAAAGAAAGATTGAGGATCTTTTGTATGTACATGAAGTAAAGTACTTATCTGTCATCTGCTATATTATTTTTTTTTTCCGGAGTGCAAGCTCTGTGAGAATAAAAAGAAGAAAATTTTTCTTTCTACGTGTCAGGTGCCAAAACCCATGACGGAGATTTTATACAGATAAAACAGGGTCTCTCAACTTCAGCACTATTGACATTTGGGGCTGGACAATTCTTTATTCTGGGGCTGTTCTGCACAGCGTAAGATGTTTTGCAGCATCCCAGGCCTTTACCCACTAGATGCCTGTATCGTCTCCACCTTCCTACCTCACCTACTTGTGACAACCAAAAATGTTTCCAGACACTGCCAATTGTTCCCTCAGGGAAAAATTGCCCCCCACCTGAGAACTACTGGGGTACCTTACAAATAGCAAGAAATAATCATGCAAATAATCTATCTTAATCATAAAATGGTGATCTGACTTAATAAACTCAGATATTTTCAAAATTACATTCATATCCTCACTTTCTCATTTTGGGGCTTCTAAATATCAATGTGTGAATTTATTCAAGAATATACACCACAGATGTAGATTAAATAAATGCCTATATTTGGCAGACACGCATTTGAACTGTTATATAATTTTCATTTATCTATACATTAAGAATTCAATATATTATATTTGTCAGCCTGTACAAAAACAGCTCAAACACTGTAGGTAAGGGTATTTTACCTCTTGCCTTGACCCATTCAGAAAAACTCTTTGCAAAAGTTGTCTTTCTAAATCCACCCAATAGATTCTTTTCTCATTATAATGAAAATCCATGATCACTGAGACACCAGCATCCACCACCAATTGCTCATAATTGGTTCCTTCTGTGTCAATCCTAAAGATACTATTTCCGTGGGAGAAAATTAAGAAGGGTGCAGGACCTGGGTGGGAAGAAAGAGACCAAACTGTATACTTTTAATATTTTATCTCATTTAAACAAAATACTTCCCAATGACAACCAACACAAGCAGAAATAATTTTTAATTACTGGTTTTCTGTTTAAAATAAAGTCTATTTATAGACAATAAAGAGTTCCTGTAGATATTCACACTCCATTTTGTAAATTGTCTTCTCCACAAACTGATTATAAGACATGAACATTGGTAAATTATGAAAAATGAACTCTCTGAAGAGAAAGACACTTTTTACTCTTTATCCATAAAATACCTTTTTATGTTCAAAAAGGAACCACCCACCATATTCTATTGTGGAAAGGATTTATATAAGTGTAAAATTTAATTATGTAAATTAGAACTAAAATTACAGATATTATCATTTTGGAAATGGACTCCTTGGGTCTTACCTATGACCAGAGCCTTCAGCATAATGACCTAGAAGACGACGGTGAAAACTAAAAGGTCTTAGACGGAAGCAGGAAAAATTGAAATGCTGTTTCAATTTCAGAATCCTGTAAAGGTTCTGAAATATTTTGACCCTGTTATCTTTACCACATAAATACAGGATGCCCAAATAAATTTGAATTCCACATATATTGCATGGGACATACACTACAAATTTGTTCTCTATTTACCTGAAATTCAAATTTGACTGCGCACTTTGCATTTTTATTTGCTAAATCTGGGTGGCAAACCTCACTGGATTTCTTGGTGCCTGTAGGGCCTTGCTTGGTACCCTAATCCTGTACCTGGGGTCCTCTCCTGTTCTAGGTGATGGCCACCTACCAACTCTGATGCCCCAATATTCAATATCTACTTGGGAACCTGATCCCTTCTTGGGAAACCTCACCACTAATTACTGACAGACTCCACAACAGCTTGCCTGTGATGCTCTGAGATGACACCAGAGGATGAAATTAGTTACATCAAGTCAAGTTAGTTTTCTTGGTCTCTCTCTCTTGACCAAGTGTGAGGAGGCTTGGGCCACTCTGCCTTTAGAAAATGACAGAATCACTGGGGTAAGTGGGGGATGGAGGGGAATTCTAACATACTCTTGCTTCTGTGCTGGGCTTACTCCATTCTGTTTTATCATCAAAAGTAATACTTTAATATGACTTAATAAATGTGTTTATTCTAAGCATTGAATAAAATGATGGGTTAACATCCTTTTACTCAGGGACTATGTTCTAGAGTCAGAAAACACTAACTCCACTTTGGAGAGTACATTGAATTAAAGCTACAAGAGGGTTGGCGCTTCCAAGATGGCCGAATAGGAACAACTCAGGTCTACAGCTCCCAGCAAGATTGACACAGAAGATGGGTGATTTCTGCATTTCCAACTGAGGTACCTGGTTCATCCCACTGGGACTGGTTGGACAGTGGGTGCAGCCCACGGAGGGCCAGCCGAAGCAGGGTGGGGTGTTGCCTCATGTGGGAAGTGCAAGGGGTCAGGGGATTTCCCTTTCCTAGCCAAGGGAAGTTGTGAGTGCCTGTAACTGGAGGAACTGTACACTCTTGTCCAAATACTGCGCTTTTCCCATGGTCTTTGCAACCAGCAGGCCCGGATGTTCCCTCCCCTGCCTGGCTCAGCTGGTCCCATACCCATGGAGCCTTGCTCACTGCTAGCGCAGCAGTCTGAGATCGATCTGGGATGCTAAAGCTTGGTGGAGGGAGGGATGCCACCATTGCTGAGGCTTGAGTAGGTAGTGCTATGCTCACAGTGTAAACAAAGAGGCAGGGAAGCTCGAACTGGGCAGAGCCCAACGCAGCTCAACAAGGCCTACTGCCCCTTTAGATTCCACCTCTGGAGACAGGGCATATCTGAACAAAAGGCAGCAGACAGCTTCTACAGACTTAAACATCCCTGCCTGACAACTCTGAAGAGAGCAGTGGTTCTCCCAGCACAGCGTTTGAGATCCATTAACAGACACACTGCCTCCTCAAGTGGGTCCCTAAGCCTGTGTAGCCTCACTGGGAGACAGACACCTCCTAGTAGGGGCCAACAGACACCTCATACAGGCAAGTGCCCCTCTGGGACAAAGCTTCCAGAGGAAGAATCAGGCAGCAATATTTGCTCTTCTGCAGCCTCCACTGGTGATACCCAGGCAAACAAGGTCTAGAGTGGACCTCCAGCAAACTCCAACAGATCTGCAGCTGAGTGGCCTGTCTGTTAGAAGGAAAACTAACAAACAGAAAGGAATAGCATCAACATCAACAGAAAGGACATCCACATCAAAACCCCATCCGTAGGTCACCAGCATCAAAGACCAAAGGTAGATAAAACCGCTAAGATGGGAAGAAACCAGAGCAAAAAGGCTGAAAATTCCAAAAACCAGAATGCCTCTTCTTTTCCAAAGGAACACAATTCCTTGCCAGCAAGGGAACAAAACTGGACAAAGAATGAGTTTGACGAGGTGACAGAAGTAGGCTTCAGAAGATCAGTAATAACAAACTTCTCCGAGCTAAAGGAGCATGTTCTAACCCATCGCAAAGAAGCTAAAAAAACCTTGAAAAAAGGTGAGACAAATGGATAACTAGAATCAACAGTGTAGAGAAGAGCTTAAATGACCTGATGTAGCTGAAAACCACAGCACAGGAACTTCGTGACACATGCACAAGCTTCAATAGTCAATTCAATCGAGCGGAAGAAAGGATGTCAGCAATTGAAGATCAAATTAATGAAATAAAACAAGAAGACAAGATTAGAGAAAAAAGAGTGAAAAGAAACAAACAAAGCCTCAAAGAAATATGGAACTATGTGAAAAGACCAAATCTACATTTGATTGGTGTACCTGAAAGTGACGGGGAGAATGGAACCAAGTTAGAAAACACTCTTCGGCATATTATCCAGGAGAATATCTCCAACCTAGCAAGGCAGGCCAACATTCAAATTCAGGAAATACAGAGAACACCCCCAAAGATACTCCTCGAGAAGAGCAACCCCAAGACACATAATTTTCAGATTCACCAAGGTTGAAATGAAGGAAAAAATGTTAAGGGCAGCCAGAGAGAAAGGTTGAGTTACCCACAAAGGGAAGCCCATCAGACTAACAGCAGATCTCTCTGCAGAAATCCTACAGCCAGAAGAGAGTGGGGGCCAATATTCAACATTCTTAAAGAAAAGAATTTTCAACCCAAAATTTCATATCCAGACAAACTAAGCTTCATAAGTCAAGGAGAAATAAAATCCTTTAAAGACAAGCAAATGCTGAGAGATTTTGTCACCACCAGGCCTGCCTTACAAGAGCTCCCGAAAGAAGCACTAAATATGGAAAGGAAGAACCGGTACCAGCCACTGCAAAAACATGTCAAATGGTAAAGACCATGGACGCTATGAAGAAACTGCATCAATTACCAGGCGAAGAACCAGCTACAACCATAATGACAGGATCAAATTCACACATAACATTATTAACCTTAAACGTAAACGGGCTAAATGCCCCAATTAAAAGACACAGACTGGCAAATTGGATAAAGAGTCAAGACCCTCAGTGTGCTGGTTTCAGGAGGCCCATCTCATGTGCAAAGACACACATAGGCTCAAAATAAAGGGATGGAGGAAGATCTACCAAGCTAATGGAAAGCAAAAAAAAAAAAAAAGCAGGGATTGCAATCCTGGTCTTTGATAAACAGACTTTAGACAAACAAAGATCAAAAGAGACAAAGAAGACCATTACATAATGGTAAAGGGATCAATGCAGCAAGAAGAACTAAGTAGCCTAATTATATATACACCCAATACAGGAGCACCCAGATTCATAAAGCAAGTTCTTAGAGACCTACAAAGAGACTTAGACTCCCACACAATAAAAGTGGGAGACAGTAACACCCCACTGTCAATATTAGACCAACGAGAAAGAAAATTAACAAGGATATTCAAGACTTGAACTCAGCTCTGGACCAAGCAGACCTAATAGACATCTACAGAACTCTCCACCCCAAATCAACAGAATACACATTCTCAGCATCACATCACACTTATTCTAAAATTGAACACGTAATTGGAAGTAAAACACTCCTCAGCAAATGCAAAAGAACAGAAATTGTAACAGTCTCTCAGACCACAGTCCAATCAAATTGGAACTCAGGATTAAGAAACTCACTCAAAACCCCATAACTACATGGAAACTGAGCAACCTTCTCCTGAATGACTACTGGGTAAATAATGAAATTAAGGGAGAAATAAATAAGTTATTGGAAACCAATGAGAACAAAGACACAATGTACCAGAATCTCTGAGACACAGCTAAAGCAGTGTTTATACGGAAATTTATACACTAAATGCCCACAGGAGAAAGCAAGAAATATCCAAAATCGACACCTTAACATCACAATTAAAAGAACTAGTGAAGCAAGAGCAAACAAATTCAAAAGTTAGAAGACAAGAAATAACTAAGATCAGAGCAGAACTGAAGGAGATAGAGATATGAAAAACTCTTCAAAAAATTAATGAATCCAGGAACTCGTTTTTTTGAAAAGATTAACAAAATAGACTGCTAGCCAGACTAATAAGGAAGAAAAGAGAGAAGAATCAAATAGACACAATAAAAAATAATAAAGGGGATATCACCACCGATCCCACAGAAATACAAACTACCGTTAGAGAATACTATAAACACCTCTATGCAAATAAACTACAAAATCTGGAAGAAATGGATAAATTCCTGGACACATACCCCCTCCCAAGACTAAACCAGGAAGAAGTTGAATCTCTGAATAGACCAATAACAGGCTCTGAAATTGAGGCAATAATTAATAGCTTACCAACCATAAAAATTCCAGGACCAGACGGATTCACAGTCGAATTCTACCAGAGGTACAAAGAGGAGCTGGTATCATTCCTTCTGAAACTATTCCAATCAACAGAAAAAGAGAGAATCTTCCCTAACTCATTTTATGAGGCCAGCATCATCCTGATATCAAAGCCTGGCAGAGACACAACAAAAAAAAGAGAATTTTAGGCCAATATCCCTGATGAACATTGACATGAAAATCCTCAATAAAACACTGGCAAACCGGATCCAGCAACACATCAAAAAGCTTATCCACCACGACCGAGTTGGCTTCACCCCTGGGATGCAAGACTGGTTCAACATACGCAAATCAATAAACATAATCCATCACATAAACAGAACCAACGACAAAAACCACATGATTATCTCAATAGATGCAGAAAAGGCCTTCGATAAAATTCAACACCCTTACATGCTAAAAACTCTTGGTATTGATGGAACGTATCTCAAAATAATAAAAGCTACTTATGACAAACCCACAATCAATATCATACTGAATGGGCGAAAACAGGAAGCATTCCCTTTGAACACTGGTATAAGACAAGGATGCCCTCTCTCACCACTCCTATTCAACATAGTATTGGAAGTTCTGGCCAGGGCAATCAGGCAAGAGGAAGAAATAAAGGGTATTCATTTAGGAAAAAGGGACGTCAAATTGTCTCTGTTTGCAGATGACATGACTGTATATTTAGAAAACCCCATCGTCTTAGCCCAAAATCTCCTTAAGCTGATAGGCAACTTCAGCAAACTCTCAGGATACAAAATCAATGTGCAAAAATCACAAGCCAACAGACACATGAAAAAATGCTCATCATCACTGGTCATCAGAGAAATGCAAATCAAAACCACAGTGAGATACCATCTTATGCCAGTTAGAATGGCGATCATTAAAAAGTCAGGAAACAACAGATGTTTGAGAGGATGTGGAGAAATAGGAACACTTTTACACTGTTGGTGGGAGTGTAAATTAGTTCAACCATTGTGGAAGACAGTGTGGCAATTCCTCAAGGATCTAGAACTAGAAATACCATTTGATCCAGCAATCCCATTACTGGATATATACCCAAAGGATTACAAATCATGCTACTATACAGACACATGCACACATATGTTTATTGTGGCACTATTCACAATAGCAAAGACTTGGAACCAACCCAAATGTCTATTGATAATAGACTGGATAAAGAAAATGTGGCACATATACACCATGGAATACTATGCTGCCATAAAAAAGGATGAGTTCATGTCCTTTGCAGGGACATGGTTGAAGCTGGAAACCATCATTCTCAGCAAACTATCACAAGGACAGAAAACCAAACACCGCATGTTCTCACTCATAAGTGGGTGTTGAACAATGAGAACACATGGACACAGGGAGGGGAACATCACACACCGGGGCCTGTTGGGAGGTGGGGGGCTGGTGGAGGGATAGCGTTGGGAGAAATACCTAATGTAAGTGACGAGTTGATGGGTGCAGCAAACTAACATGGCACATATATACCTATGTAACAAACCTGCACGTTGTGCACATGTACTGTAGAACTTAAAGTATAAAAAAAAAAAAAGAAAAAAAAGAAATGCTACAAGAGGCTGGGAGAACTGTAAGATTATGAGAGTTTGAAATAGGTGCCAGCATAAATGTCTAAGAGAATTCACTCAAATTATTATTCCCAGATCTTTGCTACAATACAAGCCCCGCTATGCAGACACATAGTGAGGGCCCATGCTCCATTGCAGTTGTAGAATCACGTAGGCATCTTGGGAAAAAGGGAAAGGGCACTAGACAGAAAGCCAGAGGCCTGGTTTCCAGTCCTGACCCCACCAGCTTCGCTTCTCTGGACATCTCACAGGATCTCCCCTGCCTGTATCAGAGGATTATTATGGGAAAAAAATGAAATTATAGATGTGAAAGTATTTTATTAATTGTGGAGGACTACATGTATATCATTTGCCATTGCTTTTTGCCAGAAACAAGTTTTCACTACATAGGTTGAGCAACTGCTTGGATTTGAACCCAGGGACTGGAACATTGGTATAACTTGTCTCTAATACAGCAATTCATCATGGAGAAAACGAAGGCACTAGGAAGAGACACCTTAAACTCATAGCTACTAATTCGTGGGGCAAAGATTACCATGGACATCTAGATTTATTTCTAAGAGTTCTCTGCTATGTGTATCATGCATGCTCTATAGTCTATGCTGAATAAATGTATCCAATATATATTGTTAATTTCCTAATGCATTGACATATTGGCGAGATCAATAAAATATTTTATTTATTAAAAAATATTGGGCCGGGCGCGGTGGCTCATGCCTGTAATCCCACCACTTTGGGAGGCCGAGGCAGGCAGGCAGATCACGAGGTCAGGAGATCGAGACCTTCCTGGCTAACACGGTGAAACCCTGTCTCTACTAAAAATACAAAAAATTAGCCAGGCATGGTGGCGAGCGCCTGTAGTCCCAGATACTCGGGAGGCTGAGGCAGGAGAATGGTGTGAACCCGGGTGGCGGAGCTTGCAGTGAGCCCAGATCATGCCACTACACTCCAGCCTGGGCAACAGAGCGAGACTCCGACTCAAAAAAAAAAAAAAAAAAAAAATATATATATATATATATATATATATATATATAACTAAATGGGAGGTTTTCATGTAAAAAAAAAAGAGAAAGAAAAGGCTCTTTAAACATTTTAATATTCCTTACCACATAACACAGTACAATCCTCTGTACATAATAGGAACTCAAAAATTTTGAATAAATCAATAAACTAATGAAGAAATAATTCTGTTCGTTTATTTGCGCTTTTACTAATAGAACAAAGCCATAGAAACAGATATATCAAATTAATAAAAGATGGGTCTAGTCAATGGTAGTTATCTTACTAACAGCAATAATAATAACGAGTTTTTACATCCTGACCTCATTTATCCTCAACATAACACCATGAACCAATAAACCAATAAGTCAAAGGGAAAAGAGAAATCTCAAGAATTTGTAAATTCATAAAGCACAAATTATAGCACTAACTTCTGTAACTTTTCAAAAAAATAGAGTAGTTATAAAACTACAAAATCAAAGTATAAATAATTAATACATTTTATCTTCAGATTTTGCCCATCTAAGGGCTAATCATAGCATACAGATCCTAGCAACTAGGAAGACTCTTGACATTTTCAAATTGTTTCCCAAAATTGTTTGTTTAAAATAATCACCCAGGGTGCCTCTCTGTGAGTGAATGTTCCTATTTTTTGCAGATCCCTACTCTACTCTTGAGATTCCAGTTAATCCAGCAGGGCTGGGCTGAGGGCTATGCTTTTTTCTTTTTTCTTTTTCTTTTTTTTTTTTTTGACCAGGCACTCCAGGTGATTCTCAGGTCTTGGTGAACCGGGAAAACATGGATCTAATTAAGAGGAAATTCAATGATGTTTCCCAAAGTCCCACCACTAGTAGGTGGTAGACTTGGAATTAGAATCCAGGTACTGCAATTGCAATCTAGTGCACTCGCAATCTAGTACACTTCCAACTCCACCCTGCCTTGTCACATGTTAAGATATTACAATCTTCATTTTCTTTGCGCAACCAATTGTAATTCCATTCCCTCAAAGCACCGTTTATTTTTCCTACACTGTCAACATCGTTTTATGTAAACCAGAGCCCAGGCTATATTTGTAAGAATGTAATAAAATATAATTTTGAAGAAAATGAAACACTTTGAGAATTAGGCTTTGTGAATAATTACAGATGTGAAAGTATTTTATTAATTATGGAGGACTACATGTATATCATTTGCCATTATTCTGTTCTACCAATGGAAATGATAAATATGGTAATGTTTTTTCAGACCTGTCAAGAACTCTGTAAACACTGATGTGTGGTACAGTCTGTGGATTTGAATGTCAGCAAGGTGTGCATGTTTGAACAGCTAAAGCTTTCCCATGTCAAAACCTACAACATTTGTTTTGGGTGCAGTTCAGTAAGGGGGGGAAGTACATACAAAATGAAACATCATTTCTAGGGAACACAAACCTTAAGGCAGCAAACAGCAAATCAATTAGAACCTCTGACTTCTCAACCTAGGGATTAGTAGGGGATCTTCAGGAATTAGAAAGGAGTTCAGAATGTTTGGAGCACATTGAAGATGTTTATCAGTGACTACAAAGAACTATGACTACATAACACAGAGGTCAGTGATGAAAAGCAGGCTTTGCTTGAAGTAGGAGGCAGAAACAGAACATTTTATAACACACACCCCTTCATCCTCTGTGAGTCAAAGGGAGTGCCCCACACAGGTAAGTGAGAAGAGACATTACCTGTCTTCTGCAGGCCTTGGGGGCAAACACTCATGAGAGCTAGTTAACACATAAATGATAACCACAACCAGATTAACAAGAAATCCTAGCTGTCTATCAGGTGAACATTGCCACCTGCCCTCACCACCACAGGTTTCTTGCCCTAAATCTAGAGACAGACTGAAAGCTCACAAGATGAAGAGAGTGCAAAGGGAGCTTCTGGACCTCAAAAACTTCAGTAACACCACGAGAAAAGAATGTGGCTCTAAACTAATGGACCTACATAAGGAAGGCTGAGGCCTCCTCACACTGCTCCCACAGAAAGCCCCTAAGAAAAGTCATTTATTACTACTCCCCAGGGGCTGACTTAAATGACAGCTTGGGTTTTATGAAGTTCAGAACGTTTTATTCACTCCAAAAAACTATCTCATCTCCTCTTCAGTTACGGTACTTAAAAGAGCACTGTATTAGTCCATTTTCACACTGCTATAAAGAAATACCCAAGACTGGGTAACTTACAAAGGAAAGAGGTTTAATTGACTGACAGCTCCACACAGCTGGTGAGGCCTCAGGAAAATTACAATCATGGCGGAAGGCAAAGTGGAAGCAAGGACCTTCTCCACATGCGGCAGGAGCGAGAAGAGACAGCAAAGCGGTGAAGCCCCTTATAAAACCATCAGATCTCGTGAGAACTCACTCACTGTCAGGAGAACACCACTGGGGAAACCGCCCCCTTGATCCAATCACTTCCTACCAGGTCTCTCCCTCAACACCTGGGGATTACAATTCAAGATGGAATTTGAGTGGGGACACACAGCCAACCATATCAAGCACAAATTTCTTTTCACAGATTTCTTCTCAGTTTATTCATCTATGTCAAAATTCAGGTCAAGTGAGAGAGAGAAGCCAGATGATTTAAAAATAATGCACCCAGAAAGAAGAGCCAGGAGATTTGAATTTAAGTCTTAATTCCATTAAAAAAATGCTCTGGAACTCATTTTGCTTCACCAAAATTGTGAATGAAGATTGCCTAGAGTAGTGATAGAAATGTGTCATCCAGAGCAGAAAACAGCCCCTACCTACCCCCAGCCACATTTACATGTAAACTGAAGAGGCTTACTTTCCAGGTCCTCAGGATATTAATTGAGACTAGCAAGTTCTGCAACATGAAACTTGTTTTGTTTTGTTTTCAACAGGACTTCTCAGTCTTTAATGTGCTATTCCACACTCTAACACTCTAACAGGGTGGGTGGTGAATTTCATCAGAATAATTACAGTCAACATATTGTGTGTTATCTCTGGGGGAGCATATTGAATGCATTATTTCATTCAATTGGAGAACACTAGGAGGTAAATGCTCTCAACATCTCTATTTTACAGAAGAAGAAAGGAAAGTTTCAAGCAGTTAACTTGCCACAAGTCACAAGGCCAATAAATAGCGGGGTAGGGGTACAAAGCTATGCCTTTCTCATCACAGATCCTAGCTTTTAAAGACCAAGCTATACTGCTTATCTGAATGTACTAGAAATTGTTCAGTGTGTTTTAGTTCAGTTGTGTCAAGGAACCCACACCAGGAAACACTGTTCCAGGCATATTCACCATAAGGCTGGATTCCCTACATCCATCTTCCATAATTAATTATAAAGCAGGTCCCTTTAAATAGATTCCTATAATTACATCACCTGAATAATTTTATATCTACTTCTATAATATATTGCATTTGTAAACAAAAAATAAAATTCTAAGCCTCCCAACCAACTGAATAGACCCCTCCTCTCAGCCAAGGGCGTTTCAAAGTCAACCTGAAAAACTAGTTCAGGCCATGATGGGAAGTGAGGGTGGGACATGCCTTATTACACCCTCCTCCCGTTGGAATTCAGGCACAGCTGACCAGCATTAACATTAAAAGAAAGATCTTAAGATTGACAAAACAGACTTTTTGTAGCAATAGGACAACCAAATTCCAGACTGACTCTAGTATAGCATCACATGACAAATAGCAGACCCTGAAAGAAATCAAAATATTTTATCCCAAAATATATTTCTTTGACATGTTTTGAAATGGTCCTGCAAAGCTGTCTCTCGTTGGGAAAATCTACATTCTGCAGGTAATCCCCATTCATTTCTAGGTCTTTCCCCCGACCCAGGAGAGAATTAACTAAGAGTCTGGCACCTTTTTAGATCTTATAAGAGCTCTGAAGCCTGCTATCTGGAGGTTTCATCTGCATAATAAAACCTTGGTCTCCACAACCCCTTATCTTAACCCAGACATTCCTTTCTACTGATTCCAGGTCCTTAGATGGTAAGTCTTTTAATTAATTGCCAATCAGAAAATCTTTGAAAAATTTTCTGTGACCTGGAACCTAACCCCACCCTACCCTACTCTTTGAGTTGTCCCTCGTTTCCTGATCAAACTAATGTATATCTTGCATGTATTGATTGATGTTTATTATTTTGCTTATAGATGTCTAATTGGTCCAACACCCTTTGTTGAAAAAGACTGGCCTTTCACCATTAAATTGCTTTAACATCTTTGTTAAATATCAAATGAGTGTACTTGTGTGAGTCCGTTTCTGAACTTTCTCTTCTGTTCTATTAATTTATGTGTCTATCCCTTATCCAATACTACAGCTCATTATAAATTTTAAAACTCATAATAATTCAGTTTTGCAGAACAGTGAACCGTTATAATGTTCCTATGCTGTAGGTAGTCCTTCATCTTAAGTAAGAATGTTTAAACACCCCTCAGCTTTTCAACACAAATTATGCTCAATTTTATTTAAAGTCTACCATTACTAGACTAAAATGAATTTACCAACATTAAAGCATTAGAAAAGTTTTCCAAATGTTTCACACACACACACACACACACACACACACACACACACACACAGGGCAAAATTCAGAAATCACTTATCCTGATCTGATCTGTCTACTGAGTTTTGCATCTACTTTTGGACATGTCTTTTTTTTTTTTTTTTTTTTTGAGACGGAGTCTCTCTCTCTCGCCCAGGCTGGAGTGCAGTGGCACAATCTCCGCTCACTGCAAACTCTGCCTCCCAGGTTCGCGCCATTCTCCTGCCTCAGCATCCCGAAGAGCTGGGACCACAAGCGCCCGCCACCATGCCCGGCTAATTTTTTGTGTTTTTAGTAGAGACAGGGTTTCACTGTGTTAGCCAGGATGGTCTCAATCTCCTGACCTCATGATCCGCCCGCCTCGGCCTCCCAAAGTGCTAGGATTACAGGCGTGAGCCACCGCGCCCGGCCTGGACATGTCTTTGGTGGACATCTCCAGTTGGGAATATCCCACAGTCCCAAAAGTCCCCCTGCATGTTAAAAATTGAGATTACATAACACCTTCTGATTAGTTTGCATTTACTGAAAAGCTTGAATTTGATAAAAAATCTAGTTTAAAGATCAACATGTTTTGATATTTGGTTTTTGATAGCTTTTTTAAACAAAAATAATTTTTCACAATTATGTCTATATCAGATGAAATAAATGCATCATTGGCTGTATTTACAAAATCACAAAATTTACTTTTTAATTACATCCCTCGATTATTCACAAATTTTGTTGAATTAGACCAGCAAATTTCTACCTTTCTAGATTTTAAATAGTAAATGAAAACTAACCAGAAGGTATTGCATTTTATGTTTTTAACAAGTGGATTTAAAAAGACAAAAACTCTGTATTTGGAAGATTTTTAAAAATAGCTTAGAAAGCTGTTTGTAAATGTTTTAAAAGTGCAGACACAAGAATTTTTAACAGGTGACATATTGGCATTGATTCAACAATAAAATCACATAACAATGGAAACATCTCCAACATCTATCTTCAAACTGCTCTCTTCCTACACAAATTTCTTATAATTAGTGGTCACTTTCTCACTTGTTAAAACATCACCTATAACTTGGATAAATTTTTGTTGTTTTAGTTACTTTTTGGGTAGCATACTACTGACATCTATCTGTAATCACAAAAATTTTTAAAAAGCCAAAAATTGTTAAACACTTGTCCTTTTCTTTTTCTTCTTTTAAAGACGGTGTCTCGGCTGGGTGCAGTGGCTCACGCCTGTAATCCCAACACTTTGGGAGTCCGAGGCAGGCGGATCACGAGGTCAGGAGATCGAGACCATCCTGGCTAACTCGGTGAAACCCCGTCTCTACTAAAAATACAAAAAAAAATTAGCCGGGTGTGGTGGCGGGCGCCTGTAGTCCCAGCTACTCGGGAGGCTGAGGCAGGAGAATGGCGTGAACCCGAGAGGCGGAGCTTGCAGTGAAACGAGATCGCGCCACTGCACTCCAGCTTGGGCGACAGAGCGAGACTCCATCTCAAAAAAAAAAAAAAAAAAGACAGCGTCTCACTCTGTTGCCCAGGCTGGAGTGCAGTAGCACAATCCTAGCTCACTGCAGCCTTGAACTCCTGGGCTCAAGAGATCCTCCCACCTCAGCCTTCCGAAAAGCCAAGACTACAGTCACATACCACCATGCCCAGCTAAGTTTTTAACTTATTTGTAGAGATAGGGTCTCCTATGTTGCCTAGGCTGGTCACAAACTCTGGCCTCAGGCAGTCCTCCTGCTTGTGACATTTGACGTTTTGTGACATCTGACATTTGACTGTTCTAGTAAGTGCTTTGCTTCAAGATACTTTGTGGAAAGTATGTAAGACAAAGATTTTTATGATTACTCCCCATCCAATACAAAGTATTATAAAGAGACTAGTCTTGTTTTATAGGAATAACTACATCAATGATGTTCCATAATGCTTGATGCAATTCCAGTTTCAACTTCTTTGCTACACGTCTTGCTGTGAAGGCTGTGGTGTTCTCTGTGATCTCACCAAGAATGCTTTTTGGTTGATGTCCTAGTAAATGCAGTGGGTGTACCACTGCTGAATACACTTATACTATTTTTTTCATGGAACATTTTTTGATATATAAAAAAGTCATTTCTGACTTCTGAGAACTTTCACTGAGAAAATTTCTTTTCTGTTGCAATTTTCCCTTACTCTCTCATAGAAAAGAATTACAGTTCTCTGAGCATTTCATTGTTGAGGTAATTATGATAGTGGCTAAGATTACTGGCACTGGAGACAGAGTACTCATGTTGACTCTTTATTGGCTCCAATACTATTGGCAGTGTGGCCTTCAACACATGACTTAACCTCTCCGTGTCTTGGTTTCTTCATCTGCAAAAATAAAATGGGAATAATAGTAATACTTACCTCAGAGATTGTTAAAAAGAATAAGTAAAGTAATTCATGTAAAGTGCTTAGAATCTTGTCTGACACATATTGAGTTCCCAGTAAATGTTGGCTATTACTTTCTGGAAAATAACCATACGCTGTGATATATTAGAAACACCTTTACTTCCATTCAACAGTATAATTGCTTAGTACTTACTTCATCACATTTTCATTGATTCTTTCTGTACAGTTTTCAGCAGTATTTGTTTACAAAGGAACACATTTTAATTTGTTGTCATGTGGTTTTTCATGTATTATTTTAGCAATATTTTACCACCACAGGAAGCAGGAAGAACAAGTGTTTCACCAATAATATCAGGCTTTTCCTCTTTTGCCGTAATGTAAGAAACCTCAAGAGAGGCTTCTGACTTTTTTCATTAAGCTTAGTAAATAGAGTCTTCTTAACTATCATAACTCTGAACACAACTGTAAAAATTATAAAAAATCATTTTCAGATCCTGGATACTCATTTACAAATATCTTGCTTGTCCTGATGGCTTCATGTTACCACTAGCTAACATCTTCCCAGGTACACTTTACAGTTTTTGTGAGGTTTGTCGCTAATAATAACAATTGTAAATCCATTTTTCAGGCTGTCTTCTTGTTAATTTCTCTTTTTAACTTTTTTTGGTCAGATCTATGGAGATTTACGTTGCTTTCAGCTCTTACATAGCCAACAAAAAGCTCATCCTAGGAATAAGAAAGGTGTCAAGCCTGCCCTTTCCTCATTATTCTCTTAGGTTTGCAATATTAGTGTTGTCTGCAATCTTTAGTTTCTTTGTAGGAAGGCGTCTGAGCCACTTGTTGAATTTTGTAAGGGTTAGTTTTGATAAAACCAAATAAGAGGATCCGTAAGTCATCAAGTAAACTGCTGACGAGCTCTGGAGCCCCATTGCCCTGTCAGGGATCCCTGTGTATGTGGATCAGTGATGTCTCCACTGTCAGCCCAAGCACCTAGCATCCAATAAATACTTGCTGACTTGATTTGAGTTAATTCATGGATGTAATTTATATAAAAGGAAATTTCATTTATTCAATCCTACTTTCAAAGTGCTTTCAACATAGAGAACTAGATATATTAAGAAAGTTTTCCTAAACCGACTTAAAACTATTAATTTTTTTTGGTAGAAAGAACTAATAAAATCATTACATTGATGGACTTTCAACAATCAGTCTTGGGAGGTGTCATGTGCATTGTAAATTTCACAGAATAAGAGTCTAGGGTCCTGAGCTATATTCTCATAGGACCTGAGAAGCTACTTCATCTGTCTGGATCTCAGCCTCTCATCCATAATAAGAAGCAGTTGGGCTAAATGATCTTGAAGGTCCTTTGTAATCTGACATTTATCAATTTAATTCATATTCTATATGCACTAAAAAATTCAATAACTTTCTTTTTTGTGGCACTTTGGCAAGGAGGCTTAAACTTGTAGTAAATTCCTACATAAATATTATTCACCTTAACCTCTACTTTCTGTGAATTGTTTCCTTCTTTGTTTCTTGGAACTTCAAATATGAAATCAATAATGTGTCATAGGCCAGGCGTGGTGGCTCACACCTATAATCCCAGCACTTTGGGAGGCCAAGGTGGGTGGCTCTCTTGGGCCCAGGAGTTCAAGACCAGCCTGGGCAACATGGCGAAATCCTGTCTCTACTAAAAATACAGAAACTAGTTGGGTGTGCTGGCGTACACCTGTAGTTCCAGCTACTTAGGGAGCTGATGTGGAAGCATCACCTGAGCTCAGGAAGTCAAGGCTGCAGTGTGCCTTGACTGCACCATTGCCCTCCAGCCTGGGTGACAAGAGCGAGACCCTGTCTCAAAAAATAATAAAAATAATTTAAAAATATGTCATCATGAGTCCTACTAAATGAAGTAAAACAATAACTTAAATAACTTCCCCCTAAGTGACACTAAACACTCAACTTTCTAAAGGAATTCTAAAAATTAATCTACTGATTAAATCTATAACAAATTTATTGGAGGTACAAAATTTGGTGTAAGTCTCATTTATACTGAATACAATTATCTTCTCTCTTTTTTAACCAGCTTTAAATTTAGTTTCTCAAATCGCAAGGATAAACACATAAATATTTGCCTATAGATACTATATCCTGAGTGTTCTGGACAAATAGATAAAAATGAGGTAAAATTAAGAAGTGTCGGCGTATTGCTATTTCCTGAGCCGAGTTTCACTGTTCTCATTAATCCTACACGGGTCATTAAGTTCTGGGCCCTACCTATATACATATATACCTATAGGTACAGCTATATAAATATACAGAAAAAATATTTTATATAATTCTCTTGAAGACATATGTAACAAATAGCAAGATTAACTATTTAAAAAAATAATTAATGGGGAGTTTTGTCACATGTTAGGATAATAAAAAGGATAATTTTTTAAAAATCACAAAGAACCTGCTGGTTAAGATGGTTTTTAGGACTTAGCTCATCCCAGGAAACTGACTTCTCTAAGCATTGTTGAAAATTTGAAGAAACAGGTATTATAAAAATTATAGAAGGCAAAAATGTTTCTAATATGTCTCATTTATGGTTTTTGGTAGGGAGTAATAGCCAATATTTGCTGATAACTCACTGCGTCAGCTAAGATTCTAAGCACTTTACAAGAATTAATCCATTTAGTACTCATAGCAATCTAAGAGGTAGGTATTAACAGCTTGTATCAGCTCCAGAATTAGACCCTATCAATTTCAAAAGCTGAGGCCTAACATGACATGCCAGACATAGGGCGTTGACCAAAGATGAGAGAACTTCTTCTTGCAAAGTAAGGCAACAAGCAAGCGTAACACTAGAACCATCTGCCCAAAACTGCTCCATTTTTGCCTGTGTGACAAGATCAACCCACTGTATAAAGAACCAACCAGAATTCACTCTGCTTAAAATGTATCCTTTGTTTGAAAATGGCACTGCCTCTCTTGGAAGTAATAAACCCGGTAACTTCATATGTGTCAACATAGCTCATGTTAAAGAGGATGTCATGCGCTATGTATTTCTATTAGCTCCTGTCTCAGAAGACAACATGTCAGTATTGAAAGACAGTCACTTATCCTCTTGTAGGTAGGTGTCCATGATTGTGTGCTTTTTAATGGATTGAAATCCTAGATGAACATTTTTCTTCAAATACCTCATTTTTTCCCACTTACATGAAATCTTTGCCATGATTCATTAGAATAACCAGGAGAGATAAAAGTTCCAGTAGGTTTTTCAAATTTGTCTTCCAAAAAATAATAAGCCTTTTGATCCACTTAGAGCATTGACCATTCTAAACAATGTTGCTTGAATCTAAAAGATATAGTGGGTAAATTAACATTAATGACAATAACCTTTGCAATTTCCCTGCACACCAAGGAGAAGTTAATTTCCTTTGTGTTGAAAATCTTCCAGTAAACAGAATAATTATGCACTTCAGAGGAAGGGAGAAAAACACCAGAAGACCCTTGGTAGCTTCAACACTTTGGCATGTTTTTAAACCTCGTAAGGGAAGGCCTGGGCTGGAAGAGCAGAGGATTGGTGTCAACCGGCATGTATTATGACAATGTTCAGTTTGACTAATCTGTTTTTGACCTGTTTATACAAGAATGGTGTGTGTGAAAAAGAAAGATCCTCCTTCAAGCTTTTAAAATTTTAACCAGAAAAGTGTTGGAGTGAATGAAATAAAGCACTATTTCTCAACTGATACACCACGTGCTGAAGAACAAGGCAGCTGCCGTGATGCTGTTGCGACTATCTGTATCCTAGCAACCACCTACCCACAGAAAGAACCACCTCATGGATGTAATTCCCTTACTGCACACAAAGTTGGACCATAGCACCCTGGGAAGTTAGTCTGAATGGAGGAAGGAGGCAGTGCTTTTCTCCAAAAGGACTCTTACATCACTGGGAAGAAGCTTTGCAAATAAATTAGTGCCTACCATGAATCACTGTCACAGCAGTTGGCTGGCTCTCAAATACCTTCACACACACACACAAATTCCAGTGTACTGAATGTCCTGGGAAATACTTGGGAAACCCAGACACTGAGAGGCATTAGTATGTTTGGTCAACTTGGGAGAATCAGAAAATCAAGTCAGAATAAAAAAAAAAAAAAAACAGATGCTCACACCAATTCAGATTCCAGACTTAGCAAGGAGGTCAACAGGTGATGAGAGTAGAAGTTTCTGCCTTGTATTTGGCTAAAACAACTGAAGTTTCTATACATTTGCTAATTCCCAGAATTGAGAAGAAAGCTCTGGAAGATACTGTTAAGAAATAGAACATCTCCTAAAGAAAGACATATTGACAAGCATTATTCCACAACTGCCTTTGGAAGTTATTAACTTTGGCCATATAAAACAAGAGAGTAAAACATTTTCAGAGATAATAAGATCTTTCAAGAAGCGTAAAGATCCCTTCTGTTCAGTGAAATTTTTTCTTCTTCTACACCTGGCAATAATAGTATTCATCCTTCCAGACCTGACTCTCAGTCATCTTGTCACGAGCCCCAGCAAACAGGACAGCTGGGAAGGGCCTGGGATGGCCGTGTGCACAG
The DNA here is from genome assembly GCF_028858775.2 of Pan troglodytes. Lineage (NCBI taxonomy): Eukaryota > Metazoa > Chordata > Mammalia > Primates > Hominidae > Pan > Pan troglodytes. The sequence continues at coordinate 111,377,806 of NC_072401.2, read as the reverse complement.
CCACCTCAGTGGTAATAAAGAATCTCTACAAAGTGAATCTAGTTCTTAGTTCACCTAATATCTAGGCAATACTTCCTTCATGGTGAACAATATTAGCATTCTGGAGGAAAGCACTGGCCTGTAGGCAAGAAGTAAATAGACAACGGGGACAATTACATTCCAATGGTCAGGATCTCTGTAGTTGCTGTTGTTGTTTCTGGTTCTTCTTAAAGTTAATTCTAATTCTCACATGAGAAACTATAACATAATAAGACTAATATTTTGTTTACTAGCTCTAGGATGGCCCAAATTTGGAGTAATAATTAAACTAAGCACTAAACTGCTTCCTGGAATTTAAAATTTCTTGAAAAAGATTTAGGAATCCTTTAAAAGAACGTGATTTCTTTCTTTAAAACTGACCTAGACCTTTCTGAGAGATTCCAGGGCCTGCCTCTCTTCTCCTCGCCCCATCAAGTGCTCTCCCCTGTTCTCCTCGACCTCTGGCCACACCAATGAGATAAAGTGATTTCTTTCTTAAAAACTGACTATTTTGAAAACGCTCTCCAATGCAGTCATTTCCAGCTATTGAGGATAGTTATTGAGTCTTTAATTGTTTTGTTTGCAATAAGTTTATAAAAACTACTTCTGTACAATAATTGCTAAAATAGCTTAGATCAGGCAATTTACATTGGAAAGTTGCTGGGTTCTCCTAGTTTCCTCTATTGTAATCAAAGTGACAAAAAGTTTAAGGACTTCGAACAGATTTTAGAAGACTTATTTTCCAGGTAAGAAATCTTTGTTACCTTTCATCTGAGGTTCAATGTTTGGCTTTTTAACTCTGTATGGATTAAAAAAAAACTTATAAATTCATCTATATGAATTTGTTAAATGAAACCTATGCATCAATGACAAAAATAAAAGACATTGTACTGATTCACAAGCCAAACTATTTGATGCTCCCAATAGCAGACCACTGACTGACTAGGGAATATTCTGAGCATACTTCTCTATTTACAGGTGTGTATCGTTTACACTTGACCTATCCAGTCAGTAACTACTAAATAAGGGCACATTTCTTTTTTATAGTGAAATTTTTTGGACCATGCCACCACAAGCAAATTGCTGGAAATTAGCCTCCTTCAAAATCCTTCCATCCTAGACCTTTCTGAGAGATTCCGGGGCCTACCTCTCTCATCCTCACCCCATCAAGAGCTCTCCTCTGATCTCCTTGATCTCTGGCCACACCAATGTGAGGCCACAGTGCTCCTGGAAGTAGTTCCCCCCTACCTGTCACTCATGTACCATTTCACCTGAGCACAAGTGAGATCAATGTCTAACTTTTACTAAAGTCCTCTTTAAGGATTGCGGATAAGGGAGGAGGACAACCTGTAGTATAACTCACAATCACTGGCCATGACCAGACCTGTTAAAGTCTCTTTTCAAGTCAGTGCCCTGCCTTACTTATGACTTATGTCCATCAAGCCAAAATAAAGGCACTCCCCAGCCCCGAAGTGCTGTAGTCCCTTCCCAGACTCAGAATACAGGACAGAGAGAGATATAGACAGAGAGAGAGACAGAGAGATGAGAGAGAGAGAGAGAGAGACAGAGAGAAGAGGAATGCATTCCTAATACCTGGGACTGCCTACAAGAATCTTCACTTCTGTCTCAAAATTAACATCTCCCATTGTAGAAGGAAAAGAAAAATGATTACTTTGAAACCAGGAGCCAGAAATTCTCAAAGGAGTACACAACTGTTTTTGTTTAGCAAAACACATCAGCGCACTGTTTAATAGTTTTTGAAGTTTTTTTCATTTAAAAAGGCAAGTCTCGGATATGATCAGAAAAGCAAAATTGGAGGAAGAAGAAATCTAAAATGTTCTGCAGAAGGATGTGGATGGTCTGAAGTAGATTAAGGAGGCCCAGGAAAGCGGCCAAGGTGCAGGTCAGTATCACTGTGGGAGAAAGAGGGTTTCGCTCATGTGGTGGAAGACTAAGGCCCAAGAAAAAGAGATGCCTGGCAAGTCCCTTCCACAGATGACATTGTGTCACTTTTAGGAACAGGAATGAAAAATGTTTTACTTTGTTGTTGGAAGTGCTGGGATGTAAGCAGCCCCTGCCCTTGCCCCAACCCTCCCAACAGCAAACCTTCAGGTAAAGTCTGTCCCCTCACAGCTCATAACAATTATTTCCTCGTTCTTTCAAGAAGTAAGTGAGACAGGGTGGTGGCTGGTGTGAGGTGGTGAAGTATGGGAAAGGGACATTACATGAGGGCAGTGAGACACACAGTAGATGAATCATTCAGTAGGAGGCCCAGAAGGGACACATAGCCTTGCCTTGCTCATCACATCCCCCACCTCCAGCATCTTCCAAGACAGAGGAGAGAGACACTGGGTTTCCTGGAACATATGATAGAGGTGCAGGTCACTTTAATTTAAATAGATGCTGAGCCCAGCAAGCCACAGGACTTGGGCATTTCTCAAACTCCAGGTCCCCCTCAGGAACATCATCTGGCCTTCCACTCCTTCCGGAAGAATCTCAGCACAACCACATGCATTTCTGTTTCTACCATTACACACTCTGAGAAAAGTCATTTGCTATGAATAACCCACCTTTACTTGAAATAAAAAAAAAAAAAAAAACACCACACCTAGCAATCAAGAGAAAGGAACAGAGCTTATAGTGAAGAAAAGGTAAACGTTTATTCTACCATTTCACTTATTTTCTAAAACTATCTTCCAAGGAGGGTGTATATCACAGAGGCTATGTAAGATGGTTTGCTATTGTGTAGAAAGAAAATATTAGATATATTATTTGTTGTGTAATGTTCATTACATACACATGTTCATGTGTACAGTGTACATATTACATGTATGTAATTGATAAGTAAATGTGTTTATTAGAAGCATATGCTTGGCCGGGCGCGGTGGCTCACGCCTGTAATCCCAGCACTTTGGGAGGCCGAGGCGGGCGGATCACGAGGTCAGGAGATCGAGATCATCCTGGCTAACACGGTGAAACCCCGTCTCTACTAAAAATACAAAAAATTAGCCGGGCGTGGTAGCGGGCGCCTGTAGTCCCAGCTACTCGGGAGGCTGAGGCAGGAGAATGGCGTGAACCCGGGAGGCGGAGCTTGCAGTGAGCCGAGATCGCGCCACTGCACTCCAGCCTGGGCGACAGAGCGAGACTCCGTCTCAAAAAAAAAAAAAAAAAAAAAAAAAAAAAGCATATGCTTACATTTTAATTATTTTACTGATGGAACGGAGTCTGGAGACTACTGATTTAATAAACCAACTGAGGCCAGTCGTGGTGGCTCATGCCTGTAATCCCAGCACTTTGGGAGGCTGAGGCGGGCTGATCACTTGAGGTCAGGAGTTCAAGACCAGCCTGGCCAACATGATGAAACCCCATCTCTACTAAAAATACAAAAATTAGCAGGTGTGGTGGCATATGCCTGTAATCCCAACTACTCAGGAGGCTGAGGCAGGAGAATTGCTTGAACCTGGGAGGCAGAGGTTGCAGTGAGCCAAGATCGTGCCACTGTACTCCAGCCTGGGCGATAGAGCAAAACCTGTCTCAAAAACTAAAAATAAAAATAAAAAACCAACTGATCACATGGGATTAATAGAAGCCCAAACCTCACCATCACACAATATCCCCTTGTAACAAACCTCCACATGTACACCTGAATGTAAAGTAAAAATTGAAATTAAAAAAAAAAGACAAAAACTAAAAGCTAAAAAACCTCCAACCAACCATACTACCCAAGGAATAATTTGAAATGGATTTTCATAAAGGCAGATTTGTAAATTATAAAGTAAGGTTTTTAATTTGCTTGAGCCAAATTATTAGTCTGTTTACTTTTGATGGAAACAATCAATTACTTGCTCTACCCTGAACACAAGCAACTTCTAAATTGAACGTCAAATATTTTGACAAGCTCAAATTAGCCCCAAAATGTAAATTAACTGAGAAAACTAATTTACCATTTTTATATGCTTTTAATAGCTTTAAAAATCCACAAGGGAAGGGTTCCACACATGGGCAAAAATATGCAAAAAACTGAAATAATCGCTATCAATTTCAAGTGGCTTGTTTTTGCTGCTGTTAAAATAAGATTATTACCGGTAAGAAACCTGACGAACAGAGTTAATTTGCAATGAATGAAATTTTTTATCAGTTGGTATAAGAAAAAGACAAACACCAGAGCCACAGTTTCACAAAGGTACTTACTCAAATCAAGTTGATATGTTCTTGTATTTTTAATAAACATTTCTTCTGATTACAAAAATATGAGTTATGTATTTTTAAATTATTTTGACTATAATTTTTAATGTTGTAGAACTATTATTGGGTTTTTCACTATGGCATTTTGTCATGTATAAAAAATGTTCGATGATTATAGGCGAAACCAAGCCACATTTAGAAAATACTATTACATTCATAGAAATAATTTTTAAAACAACAAAAACATTAATAGAATCTCAGGCTTATCGAGTGTTTATTGTATGCCAAGCTCTGTTTTGTGCACTTTACATATATTAACTCAGTGGTTCTAACCCAGGCTGTTGGTTAGAATCACCACATTAAAAAAAAACGAGGCCTAGATTCCACTCCCAGAAGAGACTCTGATCCAGACTGCCCAGGGTGGCCACCCAGACATTAGTGATTCTAATGTGCAGCCAGCATTGAAAATGAATACATTAACGCAATACTGACAAGAGTCCTCGGAAGAGGGTACGATTATCTTCATTTTAGGGTAAGGAAAATAACACACACAGTTCACAAGCAGCAGAAATGGGATTTGAATCCAGGCAAGCAATCTGTCTCCAAAATTTATGCTTCTTTACCACTAAGCTCAATGACCAAACACCACTGAATATTAGGAGGATAGTTTCACTGCTGTTAGAAAAAAAAAAAAATCGCATAACCCTGGCTGAAAAAACAGACAAGCTTCTGGTCTCAGAATTACTCTGGTTTGCACATGACTGGGACGCTGACCACGCCTTAGCCGGTACTGAAATCACTGATTTCACTGTTTACCACCAAAAGTGATAACTTAGTGCCACCCCAGGATCCCTCCCGCAGCTGGGAGGCTGTACTTCTTCCTTACCCTTTATTACCAAAAAAGTTCACATAAATAATGCAGGTACAGAAGCCAAACAGGAACAATTTCTTTTTCAACTGTTATTTGTCCTCCAGGGTAAATAGACTTGAAGGTTCAGAAACCACTTGCCAGCAGTTTTCTTTCCTGCTCTCCTCACCTGCTGTAGCTAAGGTAGACGCTAACAGAATACTCAGTTAAAAGGAGGGAGAGGGAGGGGAATAGAAAGAAACCTAATTGTGTTGCTATCACTTGGTTTATCCGGCTAGCAGTCACATGAGTAACAATCTTGCATAAGTTTACCTGAATACTGTTAGACCATAAAGCATTCTTCCTCCTGGGTCAGGTGGCTGCAGAGGTGATCTGTCTCAATGCCAAGGGCAAGAAATAAGGCAAGTAGAATTTAAATGAGGGAAAAATAGATGATGGCACCATATCTATTTAGAGAGGAGAAAGAAATACTATCCTCTGAAATGCACACAGTGACAAAGGGTGACCCAGGCAGTTATCAGCCAACATGAGACCAGGAGTGTAAAGTACAGGATTTAAACCAGTGACTTGCAAGAAATGAGGTAGCAGAGAGGCAGGGAGTTCCAAAGTGCCATCCACACATTCCACACTCCATGGATCTGTGCCGTGTCACTGCACTGTTCAAATACGGCATCTCATCGTATGACTTGATCAGAGATTTAGCCAAGACATGGAGCCCAAGAGGACATTTATTGAGCATACTCTGCTAAGCACCATGCTTTGGTACATGCTAGGTTATCTCATGTGATTCCCCGCAAAAAAATCCTAAAAGCAGTGGGCGAGGGTATTATTTCCCAGAGATATTCTAAAGTAACTCAGCTATTAAGTTGGTAGCATGGATATGAAATGAGGCTTGTTTGTTTCTAAAACCTGTGGTTCCTTCCACTCTGTGACACAGTCTCCCCAACTCATTGTTTCTATCCTGGGTTTCATGTTTATTGGGTACAACCTACCTCAATGAAGGCACTTCTGAGCCACCAGAGGTGGCAAGGAAAACAAGGCATAGACTTGCTTGCCAGCAGGAATCAGACTATTCTGAGATCCTAGAGCCATCCATAAAAGCTCATTTTTGTAATTTCTTGGGTTCTGCTTCAGCAACCTGGGTTCTTCTTTCCTAGCTTCTGGCTGCCTGATAGATCGGCCCAACCATCACCCCTCACATCCCATGCAAATGACAGTGCCCAACTCTAGATATTTGCCAACTACTCCATGGAAAATTCTCCCGCCCCAAAGAGAGTCCAGTCCATTTGACATAACTGTATACAAAAGTTTTACTTCTGTCTCCAACAGCTGAGTCTAAGGTTCATGGGGCCATTTTTGTCATTTGTCACCCTCTTTTTGTTGCTATTCTCTAGGACTATGTCATTAGCAGATCAGAGAAAGACGCCTCATTCATACACAAGAATTTGCTGAGTACACACTGTGGAAGCAGGAATGTCCTAGGTGCTGGGAACATAGAGATCACTAGGATTAAGTCTTTATTTCAAATACCCTAGAGTTCTGCTCACCTGTTACAAGGGGTGCTACCTGAGAACAGAGTCCAGAGATTCTGAGCAAAAGCACCTTATTTCCTCATCGGGAATTTCCTTAATGGGAGAGCCAGGACAGCAGCCTAGCTTTGGCAGTTTGGCTCCATTCTGCTCTCTTTATTCAAACTATTGCCTATTGTGTACTGTCTTCCATAGGTGTCTCTTCTGGAAACTGTACTGTGTTTTCCCCCTCAATCTACCTCTTTTTAAAAGCCAGATGCCATCTCAAAAGGGCAAGCTGATAAAAATGGAATGTCGGGGCAGCTCATACCCTCTCATCAACAGAGGCGGCTGCCGTGTCTAAGCAGCAGGTTGGAGGCCCACCCAAGGATTAAATAAATGAATTAACAGTTAGAGAGAGAATGTTTTTCAGGCAATATCCTTTGGCAGGATTGTAATTCGCATTCAGTCAAGCTCCCATTTCCCCTTGGCGAAAAATCCATTTAATATGAGAGGACAGTGTGGCTTATTTACCCATTGTCGTATTTGGCAGTTCTCAAAGTTGCAATGCACCTGTTACTAAAACTCCGGAGTTGTGTCAGAGCCTCAGAAACAGTAAGAGTGGGGAGAAAGTGAAGGAGGTTGAAATTGAAATTTAGGTTAATTTTCACAATTACCTTTGTTCACAGTTCCCTTCCCACTTTTCACTAATTTTTAGGAACTTCTGAATTCTTACAAGTTATCAGAAAGAAGGATTTTTTTCTTTGTGGCTTAAGAGTTTCAAACAGACAAACAAAAAATCAACCATCTGTTTCCCTAATTTCCAAGCCAATTAGCCAGGTGTTAATTACTCCTCTTGTCAGAGTAAAAGCTGAAGCTTCCATGAAATGTTCTGCTAGTTTAAAATGAGGCATATTCATTCACTTATACACAGAAGTACAGTTTGAGAGTTATGAATTTTTATAGTTGGTAGCAGATTAGCTCTAATGGCCAGTAAGAAAATAAACATGCATCAGAAAACAAAAATTAAGCAACTATACATACCCAAAGACAAACTTTTTTAAATGCCCAAGTATACCAGATTGAACCAACAGGGATGTGGGGGCAGTTTCCCGGAGACCTGGAGCTCCTTTTCATTGGAGTACTTACCCACACAAGTAGAATTCCCATTTCCTGCAAGAGTACCTTCAGGACAGCTCCAGTGCTGCGGTGCTGAGAGACTAACAAAACTAAATTTTGAAACTACTGGCAACAGAACGATAAGAGTGAGCAGCATAATCTTGATGAGTTTGAACTTTCAAAAGAAAACAGCTTGATTTTGCTGGAGCATGGCCCGGGCAAGGTGAGTATGATTGACCCCAGATGCGGCTGCCTGAGTGGAGGCCTCAGCCCTGGGGCATCTTTTACTCTCCTGTTGTGCTGTTGTCCTCCAAGCTCTTTCTTCAACTGAGAGACCTTCTGAATGCAGCCTGCCAAGGGAAGCCACAGGAAAGATTTCTTTATCTATGTTTCTTTGGAAGCCAGTAAGAAATACCTGACACCCTTATGACAAATTTCACAGAGTTTAACAGCCCTGCTCTGGCTGACTTCACTGTGACAGAGCAAGGCAAAGGCTTAGAGAGGAAAAAGAAAGGAAGAACTGATGGAAAGTTCCAGCCACAACCCTTGGATTGGTGCTGAAAGAAGAAATATGGAGATACGATTCCTCTCCCAACACAGTTTCTCTTTTTGAAAAGTGGAATGACTCAGCTTTGCTTTTTAAAGCTCTTCAGGCTCCACCTCCTTTCCTTTAGTGACACTTGAGTGAGCCTCTGTTTGCAAATGAGAATGTGGGCAATTCCTCCACACAGGAAAGCAGGGATGGCTGCCAAAGAGGAGATAACTCGCTACTCACCATAAATATCCTGGGCAGAACTGGGAGAGAGGAGTTGGGGGCTGTGGAGGTGCTCATGGTGAATGGCGGGAACTGCTAAATATTGGCTATGTTTTAATGTCTGGAAGGATGGAGACAAAATTAAACCACGCAGTATAAATCAATAATAAGCAGCACTGTTGATAGTTTGGATTGATAATAATTGATCATTCACATGAGCAATAGTAAAGATAGTTCACCTTCAGCCCATTATTTGAACGAAATGTCAATACCGGTGCACATTCCAGGAGCTTTATCTTATTTTTCTCTTTCTCCTGTATAGTTTATAGCGGAATTTGAAAGATTATTCTTTCCAAATCAAAGGGAAATCCCTGAGGCTAAATGAAGAGATACAGTATGCACAGACACCTTTTCTTTCAGCATGAGCATGATAAAACATCACGAGGGGCCAGGAGTGCAGAGAAAGGAGTGGATTGTTATTATAGGGACATTGGAAAAAATAAGCTAACAGTGCAAAGCTGGGAAGCACTGGAAATCCAGCACAGAGGAATGCTTTTCCTTCTAAGATAATTTAGGCTTTTTTTTTTCACATCTCTGTGATAGAAAATAAGAACTGGACGTATCTGTTAGCTGTCTCCTCAACCACTTTCTACTTGGAGCAACAGCGGTTATTTCTTCAGGAGTACAACTAGGGCCCAAAAATACCCAGAAGGCAAACAACTTATAGCAGATTTGATGCACGATGGAAATTTCTTCAGTTTACTCCATCCTGGAAAATGGACTTTCATTTAAGTTACCCTGAGGTAGTGTTCCAAGTGCTGGTCAAAAATGTACGTAAAAGCAATAGTCACAAAAACAACCGTCACACTAGTGAACACCCCATTACAGAGGAGAACAGACTAACTCTAAGCCTTTTACTCATACTTAATTATGTCCTGATTATTCTCCAAAGACTGGATCACTTTCCTGAAACAGCTTAAGTCAGGATTTCTCCTATTTCAGCCAGCCTCTGCCAGGCAGCTCTGAACCCTTACAGGAGAAACAGACCCTGGGGAAGGGGGAAAGAGAAGTACTTTAGGTGGTTATGCGGAATATTCCATTGCTTTCTGGACTGAGTCAGACTCAAGACTCATAATGAGCATCCTACAAATAACCTGCACTGACTCTTCGAGTTACTAACTTTATTAATAAGCTTCCCTTTCAGCACAATACATTGCCAGCATCCCAGATGACAGCAATGGAAGGGGCTTAGAGGACAATCAAGCATCACGCTGTGTCAGTGGAGTGGAGTGGAGAGAATGATATGAAGACAAACATGAAATGATCCACAGCTCTGTTCTGTTTGGATTTGGAATCTCTCATATTATTTTTGGTTGGAAAAAGGTTTGCTTTCTTAATTACATGTCACCTGGGCTAATGTTGTCATTAATGTTGAGTACAAGCTCCCTAGGAGATGACGGAGTCAACAGAGGTATAGCAGATGCTATGGCTGATGACTGATGATGAAAATCAATCGCAGCTAATTCATCATCTACAGTTGCCCAGATAGCAAAATCATAGGACAGAGCTACCCAACTAGGAAGGATTTACGGAGATATTTAATAAGTTTATATTCCAGCCGGGCGTGGTGGCTCATGCCTGTAATCCCAGCACTTTGGGAGGCCAAGGTGGGCAGATCACACTTCAGGAGATCTAGACCATCCTGGCTAACACGGTGAAACCCCATCTCTACTAAAAATACAAAAAATTAGCCAGGCGTGGTGGCACATGCCTGTAGTCCCAGCTACTCATGAGGCTGAGGCAGGAGAATCGCTTGAACCCAGGAGGCAGAGGTTGCAGTGAGCCGATAACACACCACTGCACTCCAGCCTGGGTGACAGAGCAAGACTCTATCTCAAAAAAATAAACAAATAAATAAATAATAAGTTTATGTTCCTACTTCTGGATAAAACTGAACCTTTCTTGCACTCAAGAAAGGTTGAAATAAACTCTTTATTTTAAAATTGACAAGAAATGCACTATAACTTATAGGTTTGAGCTGCCAAATATGTTTTAATTTCTGGAATTGAGTTAAAGTTAACGAATTCATTCATTAATTAAACAGCTATATATGATAGAGCACTGCCTGGAGTACAAGAAACAGAAGTCGTAGTCCTTAACATCAAGAGCTTGCTGAGGTTGATTAACAGCAACAACAGAGAGTATGAGTATGAGCTAATGAATGACCAGCCACCAAGTGTGTGACTGGTCACAAACTGGGTGTCAGGAAAGAAGGAGGGGGGCTGCAATGTACTTTGGACTACAGCATGCAGTGTGAAGCTCTGTGGAGTAATTAGGATGCCTCAGAAGGACATAGAGAAGGATAAGGGTCATGCTGACAGGATGTGGAACAGGAATGGACAAAAATTTTTTTTCTTATTTAATAGTTCCTTAGATCCTGAAGGGACACAGCTGGGTGGGGGAAACCCTGCTGGTAGGTCAGTAAGAAAGTTAGACATTAATAGCAAGGAGATAGCTCTGAATGGTTATAAGTGTGAGTGGACAGCAATAGCTGGAAGGGACTATTGGGACATATGTTTATGTGTGCTTGTCATAAAATTCTAACTTTTCCGATGAAATTTCCTCATTGAAACACAGGGCACCTAGTTCTCCTGGGTTATGTATTTACTGTGCTCAGCACCTCTTACTAATCATTGCCACCGCCACACCATCAACAGATTACTTCCTTAATTACAGCATGTCTCTTCATCATTCTCCCAGGTATTTTAGTTTCTAAAAATGTAAAGGTTTAGGGAAAGAATTCTGGATTTCCCAAAACAATCTTTCCCCACCCTTCAATTCTGCTCAACCTATAAGAAGTACAGTACCATTAAATGAAGATCACTTCAAGTGCTCTACAAGGCTTGACAAGAGAACTAAAGATACTGTAAAATGCATATAATGAAACACTACTTGCTGGAAGTAATGAAAATGCAAACCACTATTTGCAGCTCTTATTATATGTATAAAACTGTGAATCAGGCAGGGCACGGTGGCTCACGCCTGTAATCCCAACACTTTGGGAGGCTGAGGTGGGTGGATCACAAGGTCAGAAGTTCAAGACCAGCCTGGCCAATATGGTGAAACTCCATCTCTACTAAAAATACAAAACAAAACAAAAAACTGTGAATTAGTATCCTCTTTGCTTGCCACTCAAAACTGGAAAGATGTATAAAATAGATGGTGGAGAGAAAATATTTGAGTTGGTGACATATGGATTATTTCAATTTTAAATACCAGAGAAACAAAATAAATTAAGTTGCTTTCCTTTGGTTTTCCCAGCCTGATTTCTAATTAAGATGCATTCTTTTTCATTTTCATTAAAGTAAAATTTATATAAAGTGAACAGATCTTAAGTGTACAGTCTGATGAGTTGTGATACCTCAAACTGTCTTTTAAAAAACACCATTTTTGGTAGAAATTTCCAAGCATAGAACATTTCCTTTACCGTCAAAATTTTCCATATACTCCTTCCAGTGAATCCCGCTCATAGGTAACCATTGTTCTTCTTTCTCTCATCATAGATAAGTTTTGTCTGTTCTTGAACTTTATATAAAGGCAATCATACAGCACGTTTAACTTTGGGTCTTGCTTCTTTTGTTTAACATAATGTTTTTGAGACTCTTGTAGGTTGTGCATATCAGTACTTTATTCTTTTTTATTGCTGGGAAGTATTTTTGTATGAATATAGTACAATTTGTTTATTCTCTTGTTCATGAACCTTTGGATTGTTTCCAGGTTTGGCTCAATGAATGTTTTCATTTCTCAACAGTTAATACCTAATTACTAGTTCATAGGGTAGATATATGTTTAACTTCATAAGTAACTGCCAAATATTTTTCCAAAGTGGCTGTTCCATTTTATACTCTCTCCAGCAATGTATGTGAGATCCATTGTTCCATGTCTTCACCCACATTTGGTATTGTTAGTCTTTTAAATGTTAACTGTTTTTGTACATGTGACGTAACACATTGCAATTTTAATTTGCCTTTTCCTAAGGACTAATGGTATTGACCATCTTTTTTTGTGTTAATTGATCATTCATATATCCTCTTTTGTAAGACATCTGTTCAAACCTTTTGCCTATGTTTATTGTGTTGCTCAAAGTTTCATTATTGATTTGTAGAAGTTCTTTATATATAATCTAGATTCAAAATCTTTGTCAAATCTTTGTGTTACAAATATTTTTTCTAGTTTGGGGCTTATGTATTCCTTTTCTTTTTCTTTTTCTTTCTTTAAGAAAAGGTCTCACTCTATTGCCTAGGTTGGAGTATAGTGGCACAATCATAGCTCATTGTAACATCAAATTTCAAGCAATCCTCTTGCCTCAGTCGTCAAGTAGCTAGGATTATAGGTGCACACCACCATGTCTGGCTAGTATTTTTATTTTTTGTGGAGATAGAGGTCTCACTATGTTGCCCAGGCTGGTCTCAAACTCCTGGCTTCAAGCAATCCTCCCACATTGGCCTCCCAAAGTGTTGGGATTACAGGCATAAGCTGCCACACCTGCCCTCTATTTATTTTCTTCATGGTGTCTTTTTTTTTCCAATAGGTTTTTGGGGAAGAGGTGGTGTTTGGTTACATGAATAAGTTTTTAGTGGTGATTTCTGAGATTCTGGTGCACCTGAGCAGTGTACACTGTACCCAATGTGTAGTCTTTTATGCCTCATATCCTTCCCACACTTCCCCCAGGTCCCCAAAGTCCTTTGTATCATTCTTATGCCTTTGTGGCCTCATAGCTTAGCTCCCACTTATGAGTGAGAACATACGATGTTTGGTTTTCCATTTCTGGGTTACTTCACTTAAAATAATGGTTTCCAATTCCACCCAGAGTGTTGCAAATGCCATTATTTCGTTCCTTTTTATGGCTGACTGGTATTCCATGGTATCTATGTACCACATTTTCTTTATCCACTTGTTGATTGATGGGCATTTGGGCTGGTTCCATATTTTTGCAATTGCAAATTGTGCTGCTACAAGCATGTGTGTACAAGTGTCTTTTTTGTATAATGACTTTTTTTCATCTGGGTAGATACCAAGGAGTGGAATTGCTACATCAAATGGTAGACTTACTTTTAGTTTTTAAAGAATATCCACACCTGTTTTCCATGGTTTACATTCTCACCAACAGCATAAAAATGTTCCCTTTTCACCACATCCACTCCAGCATCCAGTATTTTTTTATTACAGCCATTCTTATAGGAGTAAGGTGGTATCTCATTGTGGTTTTGATTTGCATTTCCCTGATAATTAGAGATGTTGAGCATTTTTTCATATGTTTGTTGGCCATTTACATATCATCTTTTGAGAATTGTCTATTCATGTCCTTAGCTCACTTTTTGATGGGATTGTTTGTTTGTTTGTTTCTTGCTGATTTGCTTGAGTTCCTTGTAGATTCTGGATATTAGTCCTTTGTTGGATGTATAGATTGTGAAGATTTTCTCCCACTCTGTGGGTTATCTATTTACTCTGCCAATTATTTCTGTTGCTGTGCAGAAGCTTTTTAGTTTAGTTAAGTCCCATTTATTTACCTTTGTTTTTGTTCCATTTGCTTTTGCATTCTTGGTCATGAAGTCTTTGCCTAAGCCAAAGTCTAGAAGGGTTTTTCCAATGTTATCTTCTACAATTCTTATGGTTTCAGATCTTAGATTTAAGTCTTTGATCATCTTGACTTGATTTTTGTATAAGATGAGAGATGAGGATCCAGTTTCATTCTTTTGCTTGTGGCTTGCCAATTATCCCAGCACCATTTGTTGAATAGGATGTCCTTTCCCCACTTTATGTTTTTGTTTGTTTTGTCGAAGATCAGTTGACTGTAAGTATTTGGGTTTATTTCTGGGTTCTCTATTCTGTTCCATTGGTCTATGTGCCTGTTTTTATACCAGTACCATGCTGTTTTGGTGACTATGGCCTTATAGTATAGTTTCAAGTCGGGTAATGTGATGCCTCCTGATTTGTTCTTTTTGCCCAGTCTTGCTTTGGCTATGTGGACTCTTTGTTGTTTCATATGAATTTCATGATTGTTTTTTCTAGTTCTGTGAAAAATGACTGTGTATTTTGATGGGAATTGCATTGAATTTGTAGATTGTTTTTGGCAGTATGGTCATTTTCACAATATTGATTCTACCCCGCCATGAGCAGGGGTTTTGTTTCCATTTGTTTGTGTCATCTATGATTTCTTTCAGCAGTGTCTTGTAGTTTTCCTTGTAGAAGTCTTTCACCTTCTTGGTTAAGTATATTCCTCTGTATTGTATTTTTTTTCAAGCTATTGTAAAAGGAGTTGAGTTCTTGATTTGAATCTCAGCTTGGCCACTGTTGGTGTATAATAAGGCTACTAATTTGTGTACCTTAATTTTGTATCCTGAAACTTTGCTGAATTCATTTACCAGTCCTAGGAGCTTTTTGGATGAGTCATTAGAGTTTTCTAGGTACAGGATCATGTCATGAGCAAGCAGCAAGAGTTTGACTAGCTCTGGCTAAGACCATAGTGTCTTTTGATAAGCAGGTGATTTTAATTTTGATAAAGTTCAATTTATCATTTTTTTCTTTTGTGTTTAGCATTTTTTGTGTTCTCTTTAGTGGTGATTTGTGAGATTTTGGTGCACCCTTCACCTAAGCAGTGTACGCTGTACCCAATGGGAATTGCATTGAATTAATAGATTTTGCAGAAATCATAATAAATCATTCTATTTTTTTCTAGGTACTTTTGAAGTTTTTGCTTTTTGTGTTTGGGTTTGTGATTCATATTAATTAATGTTTGTATATTATGTAAAGTTGAAGTTGAAGGGTTTTTTTCTCTATTTAGATATTCAGTTGCTTCAATGTCATCTTATGAAGAGAGTTTTCTTTCCTCTTGAATCACTTTGACACTTACTGAAAAATCATTTGACCATCTATGTGTGGGTCTATTTTCAGACTTGATTTGTTGACTGCTTTGTCTGTCCTCATGCCAATACCATATGGTCTTGATTACTATTGCTTTGTAGTAAGTCTTTAAAATCTGGTAGGGTACATCCTCAGACTTTGCTGTTGTTTTTTTCAAGATTATTTTTGGCTATTCTTGGTCCTTTGCATTTCCATATACATTTTAAAAGTAGTTTGTTAATTTCTACCAAAAATTTCTTTTGGAGTTTTGATTGGGATGTCAATGAATATATAGTCCAATTTGGGAAGAACAATCTTAACAATATTGAGTCTCCCAGCCTATAAACATAGCATATTTCTCCATTTATATAGATCTTCTTTAATTTCTCTCATCAATATTTTTGACTGTTTAGTGTAGAGCTTTACACATCTTTTGTTAAATTTATTTTTGTTTTGTGTTTTTTGGATGCTTTTATGGATAGGATACTTCTATTTGTTTTATATTCCAATTTTTTGCTGGTGCTTTATATAAATAAAATTGAGTTTTGTCTATGGGCCTTGCATCTTTCCACCTTGCTAAAGACTTCATTATGTCTGGAGTTTGTTTATTGAGTCCAAAGGCTAATATTTCTCCCACAATACCAGAGGTAAAATAAAAATAATAGAATAAAATGCCTATCTGGGTTTTTCAAATATCAGCCACCTTCGTTTGCCATCATTCAGGACCCACCACAAGGAAGAAGACTGAGGAAGAAAAGCATTATCTAACCTTGATGAAAGTAGGCATTAACCCCATTTATGGAAGATAAATCTGAGGTTAGAAAAGTTAAAGAAGGCTCCACATGGTGACTCACACCTGTAATTCCAGCACTTTGGGAGGCCAAAGCAGAAGAACTGCTTAAAGCCAGGAGTTGGAGACCAGCCTGGGCAACAGAGTGAGACCCTGTCTCTACAAACAAATTTTTTTAATTAGCTGGGAGTGGTGGTGGTATATGTACCTATAGTCCCAGCTACTCGAGAGGCTGAGGTGGGAGGATCTCTTGAGCCCAGAGGCTGCACTGAGCTATGATTGTGCCACTACACTTCAACCCAGACAATAGAGCAAGACTATGTCTCAAAACAGAAAAGATAAGGAATTTGCCCAAAGTCTCACAACCGTCTCTAGTACATGAACCTAAAACACACTCTTTTTTAAGGTTTATTTTATTTCACTAATAATGTTATAATGAGCACCCATTCCCCCATGCTTGCTCCTAAGACCATCCCATCCATTCTTCCTGGTTTTACCAACTTATTTGGTGTTCCCCTGCATTTAAAATTCCACGTGTAAGGTATATCTGGCTGCTGCTGAATGCCATAATTTGTGTTGTTTGAGAAATGAAGTATTCTTCTTCAGTGATCCATAAAGATGTCCCTGGAGATAATAAGAAAAAGAGGCAGCCATGAAATTAAATAAACAGATGCCCTGATCTTCAAGGAAGTTTAAATCAGTACTCAAGACTGGAAAATCAAATAAGAATGTAAGAAAAGAAAACAACCCCAAGAATGAATGCAAGTGAGTGTCTTACTTGTGGAATAGCCAATAAATGGTGTTATTCCCAATTTTACACAAAGATTTTAAGTATTTTGGAGGGAGAAGAAAGAAAGGGATTTAGCCACTTTTGCTAAGACTAAAAGTCATCATGAGGCAATTTTAAAAACACCAGATCTCAGATCCTGTCACCTGATTTAAATCCATGTCATGGAAGGGATCTATTCTCTCTGACATCACCTATGGCTCCAATTTCCCTAAGTGCTATCACATGTATATTTTAGCCATTTCATGAAATGCATCTGCTAAATCAAGAATAATAAAACAATGCAACTCTGGCACTGTGCAGATGAAATCACTTATGTAAGGTATTTTTTAAACTATACCTCAGAATCTGACTGCTTTATTTATTAAGAGGAAAGTTATGTTGTTTCCAAGAAGTTTGGGAACCAGTTGTAATTTTCTTTTCTTTTTTTTTTTTTTCTTGAAACAAGGTCTCACTCTGTGTTCCAGGCTGGAGTGCAGTGGAGTGCAATCACAGCCCATGACAGCCTCAACCCCTGAAGGACTCCTCCCGCCTCAGCCTTCCAAGTAGCTAGGACTACAGGCACATGTCACCTGGCTCATTTTAAAAATATTTTGTGGAGATGGGGTTCTCCATGTTGCCCAGGCTGGTCTCAGACTTCTGGGCTCAAGCAACCTTCCTACATCAGCCTCCCAAATTGCTGGGATTACAGGCATGACCCATCTCACCGGCCATAATCTTCATTTTTAATCCTCTCAAGTGTTGGAGATTATGAAGTAAAATGAGATCTAACATGCATATACACAAGTAAAATTACAGCCTCAGCCCTCTCATGTATGCTGTGGCAAAAAGAAGAATGGAAATAACCATACCTGAGGCTTGGGCCACAGTGTGTCCAAAATGTGACTTAGAGAAGAGGGGATCTACTTTAAAATTATGACCAAAGGGCCAGGTATGATGGCTCACACTTGTAATCCCAGCACTTTGGGAGGCCAAGGCAAGCGGATCTCTTGAGGTCAGGAATTCAAGACCAGCCTGACCAACCTGGTGAAACCCCATCTCTAATAAAAATACAAAAATTAGCCAGGTGTGGTGGAGGGTGCTGTAATCCCAGCTACACGGGAGGCCAAGGCAGAAAAATCGCTTGAAACCAGGAGGCAGAGGTTGCAGTGAGCCGAGATCATGCCACTGCACTCCAGGCTGGACGACAGAGCAAGACTCCATCACAATTAGAAAAAAAAATTATGACCAAAATGAAGAGAACTGAGGTTTGTGATTGCCTGGCCCATTCATAACATGAAGATTTTGGCACAATTGCTGGATTATATTCTTATTCTGTATGTTAAGAAATGATATATTTTATTTCTCACCAGTTGATAAATGGTTAGTTAATGTGGCACATATGTAGATCTTGTATCAAAATAAGTTTGACCTTTAAAAGCCAACTTGCATTTGGTATAGCCCTTCCAGCAAGCTATGTGGCAACACATTTTAGTCGTAAAAATATTCATAGGTGTTGACCATGTAATCTCACTCCTGGCAATTCTCCCTAAAGGAATAATCTCTCCACTATAAAAAGAAATTCTAATCATACAAATATATATTGCAATGTTATTCATAGTAGCAAACATTTAAATCCATTTTCAGTTACAATTAGCGAAACGGTTAAGACATTGTTATAAGAACATGACACAGTCATTAAAAGGGAAGTGTTTACCACAATATTAATAGAAAAAATACAAAATCATATCTAAACTACAATTACATTATTTTTTATTTTCATATACATGGATAAGAAACAGAAAAAAATGAAAATAGCTTATTTGAATAGGTAGTCAGATAATGGGCTTTTTCCTTTTTGATTTAAATTTTTGTTATTTAAAGTTGTAATTTTAGGCCAAGCACAGTGGCTCATGCCTATAATCCCAGCACTTTGGGAGGCTGAAGCAGGCAGATCACTTGTGGTCAGGAGTTTGAGACCAGCCTGGTCAACATGACAAAACCCCGTCGCTATTAAAAATACAAAAGCTAGCCAGGCGTGGTGGCGCACCTGTAATTCCAGCTACTCAGGAGGCTGAGGCATGAGAATTGCTTGAATGGGGAGACAGAGGTTGCAGTGAGCCAAGATCGTGCCACTGCATTCCAGCCTGGGTGACAGAGTGAGACTGTCTCAAAGCAAAAAAAAAAAAAGGCATAATTTTAATGAGACTTATGAAGCCATCCACTGACCTTCAGGTGAAGACACTGTATTCAGTTCTCTTATAGCCTAAAGCCCCTTCCCTCAAGTCTGCTGCCTATGATGGTGCTCCCCTGCCCTCCATTCTGATTCAGAAGTTTTCAGCTCTATCAGACCCAATTGCCCCACTAATATCCCAAAATGACATTGACAGATAATAACCTCCCTGCCCACATATTTTTAAAAAATCAACATAATTATTAATTGTATTATAAATGAGAAATAAAAAGAAAGTAAATCAACATATGTATATAAATATATAAATGTTTGGGCATGATTATACTAGGGAAGACCCATTGAAAGTGTCAAAAACTTACCAAGTTAGGTGGATCACTGTGAATTCAAAAGCTACCAATACAGATAGAATGAATTAACATCTCAAATACTATGACTGGTCTTGCCATCAGGGGCTCAACTTTCCAAAGGGTGAACAGCTCTTAGGAACAGTTCAAAACAAATCAAAGTACAGCCTTTCTTCCGTTTACATGGTGTCATAAAAGATTCCCTGTACCTAAAACCATGTAAAAAATACATTGTGTTTATATGTAAAAAGAGTTAGTCTCTAGGCTAGTAATTGTTAACCATGACTGCATATTAAAACAGCCCAGGAAGCCTTCAATGCTCCAGATGCATAGGACTCACCCCAGTCAGTTCAATCACACCTTCTGGGAGGGGGACCCATGAACCAGTGTCTTTGCGTCACCTGGAGCTGGTTATATGGGACTCTTAGGCCACATATAAGACCTGAAGAATTAGAATCTTCATTACATAAATATAAGTAGATAGAAAGGATAAGTTATAATATTCAATAATACAGTAGGGAAATTATAATAAATAATAATTTATTGCATATTTCAAAATCACTAGAAGAGAAGAATTGTAATGTTCCCAACACAAAGAGAGGATCAGTGTTGCAGGTAATGGATATCCCAATTACCTGACTTGATCATTCCATATTGTATACATGTATTAAAACACCACATGTACCTCAAAAATATATACGTCTATGATATATCCGTTTTAAAAATACAAAAAAACCCTTCACTACATGAAGGCTCCCAAGTGGTTCATATGCCTATTAAAGTTTGAGAAACACTGGTCTAGGCTCAGATAATCACACAAAAATGTGCTCCATTAGCCTGAAAATCCAGCAGAACATCCAGGGGCTGTTTGAGATTTGGAAAACTCTTTATGGTGTGGGACTTTCTAATACATGGGGACATCTAGCATTCCTGTCTCCCTACCAATAATTGCCAGTTAGACAATCCCCCCTCCCACAATCATTCTGATAACTGAAAACACCCCAGAACTCTCTAAACACTTCCTAGGAGTTGGAAGTATTAACCTAGGAAGAATTAACCTAATTTTTTGAAAAGTCAAGTTTACTTTCCTTGCCTTCACTACCAAACTACCTACTCTTCCCTTAATGGTAAAACTGTCACCTCGGGACTCCTAGTTGCAATTTGTTACCATTTCACACTCTCCTTTTCCTCACAGAGTCTCTTCAGATAGAGACTAGTCATCATTCTGTCCTTTATCCACTCAATAAATATTTATTGAAAGCACTCACAGAGGGTGGAGCCAAGATGGCCAAATAGGAACAGCTCCAGTCTACAGCTCCCAGTGTGAGTGACACAGAACACGGGTGATTTCTGCATTTCCAACTGAGGTGCCAAGTTCATCTCACTGGGGAGTGCCAGACAGTGGGTGCAGGACAGTGGGTGCAGTGCACTGTGCGTGAGCTGAAGCATGGCAAGGCATCGCCTCACCTGGGAAACACAAGAGGTCAGGGAATTCCCTTTCCTAGTCAAAGAAAGGGGTGACAGACGGCACCTGGAAAATCAGGTCACTCTCACCCTAATACTGCACTTTTCCAACAGGCTTAACAAAAGGCACACGAGGAGATTATATCTCGCACCTGGCTCAGAAGGTCCTACACCCACAGAGCCTCACTCATTGCTAGCACAGCAGTCTGAGATCAAACTACAAGGCGGCAGCAAGGCTGGGAGAGGGGCGCCCGCCATTGCCAAGGTTTGAGTTGGTAAACAAAGTGGTCTGGAAGCTCGAACTGGGTGGAGCCCACCACAGCTCAAGGAGGCCTGCCTGCCTCAATAGGCTCCACCTCTGGGGGCAGGGCACAGACAAATAACCTCTGAAGAATTAAATGTCCCTCTCTGACAGCTTTGAAGAGAGTAGTGGTTCTCCCAGCACGCAGCTTGAGTTCTTAGAACGGGCAGACTGCCTCCTCAAGTGGGTCCCTGACCCCTGAGTGGCCTAACTGGGAGGCACCCCCCAGTAGGGGTGGACTGACACCTCACACGGCTGGGTACTCCTCTGAGACAAAACTTCCAGAGGAATGATCAGGCAGCAGCATTTGCGGTTCACCAATATCTGCTGTTCTGCAGCCACCACTGCTGATACCCAGGCAAACAGGGTCTGGAGTGGACCTCCAGCAAACTCCAACAGACCTGCAGCTGAGGGTCCTGACTGTTAGAAAGAAAACTAACAAACAGAAAGACCATCCACACCAAAAACCCATCTGTATGTCACCATCATCAAAGAACAAAGGTAGATAAAACCACAAAGATGGGGAAAAAACAGAGCAGAAAAACTGGAAACTCTAAAAATCAGAGCGCCTCTCCTCCTCCAAAGGAATGCAGCTCCTCACCAGCAATGGAACAAAGCTGGATGGAGAATGACTTTGATGAGCTGAGAGAAGAAGGCATCAGAAGATCAAACTACTCCGAGCTAAAGGAGAAAGTTTGAACCAATGGCAAAGAAGTTAAAAACCTTGAAAAAAAATTAGACAAATGGATAACTAGAATAACCAATGCAGAGTAGTCCTTAAAGGATCTGATGGAGCTGAAAACCACGGCACGAGAACTACATGACAAATGCACGAGCCTCAGTAGCCAATGCGATCAACTGGAAGAAAGGGTATCAGTGATGGAAGATGAAATGAATGAAATGAAGTGAGAAGAGAAGTATAAAGAAAAAAGATTAAAAAGAAACGAACAAAGCCTCCAAGAAATATGGGACTATGTGAAAAGACCAAATCTACGTCTGATTGGTGTACCTGAAAGTGACAGGGAGAATGGAACCAAGTTGGAAAACACTCTGCAGGATATTTTCCAGGAGAACTTCCCCAATCTAGCAAGGCAGGCCAACATTCAGATTCAGGAAATACAGAGAATGCCACAAAGATACTCCTTGAGAAGAGCAACTCCAAGACACATAATTGTTAGATTCACCAAAGTTGAAATGAAGGAAAAAATGTTAAGAAGGGCAGCCAGAGAGAAAGATAGGGTTACCCACAAAGGGAAGCCCATCAGACTAACAGCTGATCTCTCAGCAGAAACTCTACAAGCCAGAAGAGAGTGGGGGCCAATATTCAACATTCTTAAAGAAAAGAATTTTCAACCCAGAATTTCATATCAAGACAAACTAAGCTTCATAAGTGAAGGAAAAATAAAATCCTTTACAGACAAGCAAATGCTGAGAGATTTTGTCACCACCAGGCCTGCCCTAAAAGAGCTCCTGAAGGAAGCACTAAACATGGAAAGGAACAACTGATACCAGCCACTGCAAAAACATGCCAAATTGTAAAGACCATCAAGGCTAGGAAGAAACTGCATCAACTAACGAACAAAATAACCAGCTAACATCATAATGACAGGATCGAATTCACACATAACAATACTAACCTTAAATGTAAATGGGCTAAATGCTCCAATTAAAAGACACAGACTGGCAAATTGGATAAAGAGTCAAGACCCATCAGTGTGCTGTATTCAGGACACACATAGGCTCAAAATAAAGGGATGGAGGAAGATCTACCAAGAAAATGGAAAACAAAAAAAGGCAGGGGTTGCAATCCTAGTCTCTGATAAAACAGACTTTAAACTAACAAAGATCAAAAGAGACAAAGAAGGCCAAGAATGGTAAAGGGATCAATTCAACAAGAAGAACTAACTATCCTAAATATATATGCACCCAATACAGGAGCACCCAGATTCATAAGGCAAGTCCTTAGTGACCTACAAAGAGACTTAGACTCCCACACAATAATAATGGGAGACTTTAACACCCCACTGTCAACATTAGACAGATCAATGAGACAGAAAGTCAACAAGGATACCCAGGAATTGAACTCAGCTCTGCACCAAGCAGACCTAATAGACATCTACAGAACTCTCCACCCCAAATCAACAGAATATACATTCTTTTCAGCACCACACCACACCTACTCCAAAATTGACCAATAGTTGGAAGTAAAGTGCTCCTCAGCAAATGGAAAAGAACAGAAATTATAACAAACTGTCTCTTAGACCACAGTGCAATCAAACTAGAACTCAGGATTAAGAAACTCACTCAAAACTGCTCAAGTACATGGAAACTGAACAACCTGCTCCTTAATGACTACTGGGTACATAACAAAATGAAGGCAGAAATAAAGATGTTCTTTGAAACCAATGAGAACAAAGACACAACATACCAGAATCTCTGGGACACATTCAAAGCAGTGTGTAGAGGGAAATTTATAGCATAAATGCCCACAAGAGAAAGCAGGAAAGATCTAAAATTGACACCCTAACATCACAATTAAAGGAAGTAGAGAAGCAAGAGCAAACACATTCAAGAGCTGGCAGAAGGCAAGAAATAACTAAGATCAGAGCAGAACTGAAGGAAATAGAGACACAAAAAAACCCTTCAAAAAAATCAATGAATCCAGGAGCTGGTTTTTTGAAAAGATCAACAAAATTGATAGACTGCTAGAAAGACTAATAAAGAAGAAAACAGAGAAGAAACAAAAAGACACAATGAAAAATGACAAAGGGGATATCACCACCAATCCCACAGAAATACAAACTACCATCAGAGAATACTATAAACACCTCTACACAAATAAACTAGAAAATCTAGAAGGAATGGATAAATTTCTCAACACATACACCCTCCCAAGACTAAACCAGGAAGAAGTTGAATCTCTGAATAGACCAATAACAGGATCTGAAATTGAGGCAGTGATTAATAGCTTACCAACCAAAAAAAGGCCAGGACCAGATGGATTCACAGCCGAATTCTACCAGGAGTACAAGGAGGAGCTGGTACCATTCCTTCTGAAACTATCACAATCAATAGAAAAAGAGGGAATCCTCCCTAACTCATTTTATGAGGCCAGCATCATCCTGATACCAAAGCCTGGCAGAGACACAACAAAAAAAGAGAATTTTAGACCAAGATCCTTGATGAACATTGGTGCAAAAATCCTCAGTAAAATACTGGCAAACCAAATCCAGCAGCACATCAAAAAGCTTATCCACCATGATCAAGTGGGCTTCATCCCTGGGATGCAAGGCTGGTTCAACATACGAAAATCAGTAAACGTAATCCAGCGTATAAACAGAACCAATGACAAAAACCACATGATTATCTCAATAGATGCAGAAAAGACCTTTGACAAAATTCAACAACGCTTCATGCTAAAAACTCTCAATAAATTAGGTATTGATGGGACATATCTCAAAATAATAAGAACTATCTATGACAAACCCACAGCCAATATCATACTAAATGGGCAAAAACTGGAAGCATTCCCTTTGAAAAAAGGGACAAGACAGGGATACCCTCTCTCACCACTCCTATTCAACATAGTGTTGGAAGTTCTGGCCAGGGCAATCAGGCAGGAGAAGGAAATAAAGGGCATTCAATTAGGAAAAGAGGAAGTCAAATTGTCCCTGTTTGCAGATGACATGATTGTATACCTAGAAAACCCCATCGTCTCAGCCCAAAATCTCCTTAAGCTGATAAGCAATTTCAGCAAAGTCTCAGGATACAAAACCAATGTGCAAAAATCACAAGCATTCTTATACACCAACAACAGGCAAACAGAGAGCCAAATCATGAGTGAACTCCCATTCACAATTGCTTCAAAGAGAATAAAATACCTAGGAATCCAACTTACAAGGGATGTGAAGGACTTCTTCAAGGAGAACTACAAACCACTGCTCAAGGAAATAAAAGAGGATACAAACAAATGGAAGAACATTCCATGCTCATGGCTAGGAAGAATCTGTATTGTGAAAATGCCCACACAGCCCAAGGTAATTTATAGATTCAATGCCATCCCCATCAAGCTACCAATGACTTTCTTCACAGAATTGGAAAAAACTACTTTAAAGTTCATATGGAACCAAAAAAGAGCCCGCATTCCCAAGTCAATCCTAAGCCAAAAGAACAAAGCTGGAGGCATCACCCTACCTGACTTCAAACTATACTACAAGGCTACAGTAACCAAAACAGCATGGTACTGGTATCAAAACAGAGATATAGACCAATGGAACAGAACAGAGCCCTCAGAAATAATGCCGCATATCTACAACTATCTGATCTTTGACAAACCTGACAAAAACAAGCAATGGGGAAAGGATTCTCTATTTAATAAATGGTGCTGGGCAAACTGGCTAGCCATATGTAGAAAGCTGAAACTGGATCCCTTCCTTACACCTTATAGAAAAATTAATTCAAGATGGATTAAAGACTTCCATGTTAGGCCTAAAACCATAAAAACCCTAGAAGAAACCTAGGCAATACCACTCAGGACATAGGCATGGGCAAGGACTTCATGTCTAAAACACCAAAAGCAATGGCACAAAAGACAAAATTGACAAATGGGATCTAATTAAACTAAAGAGCTTCTGCATAGCAAAAGAAACCACCATCAGAGTGAACAGGCAACCTACAGAATGGGAGAAAATTTTTGCAACCTACTCATCTGACAAAGGGCTAATATCCAGAATCTACAATGAACTCAAACAAATTTACAAGAAAAAAACAAACAACCCCATCGACAAATGAGTGAAGGACATGAACAGACACCTCTCAAAAGAAGACATTTATGCAGCCAAAAGACACATGAAAAAATGCTCATCATCACTGGCCATCAGAGAAATGCAAATCAAAACCACAATGAGAGACCATCTCACACCAGTTAGAATGGCAATCATTAAAATGTCAGGAAACAACAGGTGCTGGAGAGGATGTGGAGAAATAGGAACAGTTTTACACTGTTGGTGGGACTGTAAACTAGTTCAACCATTCTGGAAGTCAGTGTGGCGATTCCTCAGGGATCTAAAACTAGAAATACCATTTGACCCAGCCATCCCATTGGTGGGTATATACCCAAAGGGTTACAAATCATGCTGCTATAAAGACACATGCACATGTATGTTCATTGCAGCACTATTCACAATAGCAAAGACTTGGAACCAACCCAAATGTCCAACAATGATAGACTGGATTAAGAAAATGTGGCACATATACACCATGGAATACTATGCAGCCATAAAAATGTATGAGTTCATGTCCTTTGTAGGGACATGGATGAAACTGGAAACCATCATTCTCAGCAAACTATCGCAAGGACAAAAAACCAAACACCGCATGTTCTCACTCATAGGTGGGAATTGAACAATGAGAACACATGGACACAGGAAGGGGAACATCACACACTGGGGCCTGTTGTGGGGTGGGGGGAAGCGGGAGGGATAGCATTAGGAGATATACCTAATGCTAAATGACGAGTTAATGGGTGCAGCACACCAACATGGCACATGTATACATATGCCACAAACCTGCATGTTGTGCACATGTACCCTAAAACTTAAAGTACAATAACATAATAAAATTTTAAAAAGCACTCATAAACGTTTATTGTTATTGAGTTAATATTATTCACTCAACAAATATTTATTTATGCAAAGCACTACTCTAGATTTAAAAAACTGATTAAGACCCAATTCAATTGTGCCTTATCTAAGAGGGAAAAGCCATGTGCTAGATACTGTAATATGATGAAATATGAGTCATAATAAAAATGCATTTTAAAACTTACATGGAAGAAAAAGAGGAGAGTGTAACAACATATTCATAATTAGCTATATCTGGTAATACAGAATTAAACTGAGAAGTTTGAGAACTTTCCTTTTCTCAAAAAAATGGATTTTAAGTAGATAAATCAGACACTACAAATTTTGCATACTAATTTGCAAAGTAGCAAAATTTTTCTGTATAAACAATGCAACACTAAAGCCATTCCAATCAAATAAATAATTTTGCAGACTTAATTAGTGGAACCCAGATTAATAAAACTTGCTTTATTCTAGCTCTAGAGCTCTGATAAATAATTTCTCTTTAAACAGCAAAACATGGATATTGGTGATCAAACCAGTAGTAAAAACGTTTTAAAGGCACACTGTATTAATCCATCCTCACATTGCTGTAAAGAACTACCTGAGACTGGATGGTTTGTAAAGAAAAGAGGTTTAATTTACTCACAGTTCCACAGGAGGCATGGCTGGGGATGCCTTGGGAAACTTACAATCATGGCAGAAGGTGAAGGAGAAGCAGGTACAATTTTCACATGGCAGAGCAGGAGAGAGAGAGAGTGAAGGAGGAGGTGCTACATACTTTTAAACAACTAGATTTCATGAGAACTCACTCACTATCACGAGAACAGCAAGGTGGAAATCTGCCCCCATGATCCAATCACCTCACACCGGGTCCCTCCCCCAAAACTGGGGATTACAATTCAACATGAGATTTGGGTGGGGACACAGAGCCAAACCATATCAGACTCTTTAGAGTGTTCTGCTTCTAGCTGAGTCACAGCTAAACTACTAAAAATTTCATGCAGAATTCAAGACTTCATATATGTAAGGATTCTAGAACCTAATCCTGATAGTTCATGTCAAGAACATTCTGAGTCAAAAACAAACATTCTCTTTAAAAATTGAGGTATTAAGATTAAAAATATTCTCCAGAGGATGTATGGCTTAAAATTTCAAGTCTCTGTATTTCCCATTGTAATTAAGTTAATTTGAGACTTAAGCTGGGACTATAGGCACATGCCACCATGCCTGACTAATTTTTTAAATTTGTGTAGAGATTGCCCACATTAGTCTTGAACTCTTGGCATCAACTGATCCTTCTGCCTTGGCCTTTCAAAGTACTAGGATCACAGGCCTAAGCCACTGTGCCTGGCCAGCACATTAATTTTTTTTTATCAACACTTCACATATTTCCAGCATAGGAAGAGAAACACAAAGCCTCAACAGGACACTTTTCCCCGGACAATGACTAAAAAAATAGATGTTTACTTAACATAATGATTGAAAGTAAGGATATATTGGTAATACATGTGCTTAATCAGTTTTATTTTGTATGATAGTTTTCTATTTCTACCTTACTTAACTAGTTTCCCTTCTGTCTATTTTTTGATGTGTATGTATGGATGTATTAAAGTATCTCTTTCAAAACTCCTTTGAGAATATCTGGAGTTAGCCCACCGCTGTGTCTCTTCAAGATGAGACTTTCCATCACTTTCTATAAGTTCGTTGGTTTTATAGTGTTAAATGTTTTTCTTATATTCAAGTAAGTTTAAAGTAATAATGTAATGCAGTTATATATTTTTTAATATTTTATTTCCATAGGTTTTGGGGGAACAGGTTGTGTTTGTTCACATGTGTTTGTTTACGGTGATTTCTGAGATTTTGGTGCACCCATTACCCAAGCAATATACGCTGAACCCAATTTGTAGTCTTTTATACTTCACCTCCTTCCCATCCTTTCCCCCTGAGTCCCCAAAGTCCATTGTGTCATTCTTATCCCTTTGCATCCTCATAGCTTAGTTCCCATTTAAGAGTGAGAACATACAATGTTTGATTTTCCATTCCTGAGTTACTTCACTTACAATAATAGTCTCCTATCTCATCCAGGTCACTGCAAATGCTGTTAATTCATTCCTTTTTATGGCTGAGTAGTATTGCATTGTGTGTATAGATAGATAGATAGATAGATAGATAGATAGATAGATAGATAGATAGATCAGTTTCTGATCAATATATATAGATATATATATGCATTTATATATATTGATATTGATATATATATGCATTTTTAGTCATTGTCTGGGGAAAAGTGTCCTGTTGAGGCTTTGTGTTTCTCTTCCTATGCTGGAAATATGTGAAGTGTTGATAAAAAAATTAATGTGCTGGCCAGGCACAGTGGCTTAGGCCTATGATCCTAGTACTTTGAAAGGCCAAAGCAGAAGGATCAGTTGATGCCAGGAGTTCAAGACTAATGTGGGCAATATATATATATTGATATATATATATCAGTTTCTTTATCCACTTGTTGATTGATGGGCATTTGGGTTGGTTCCTCATTTTTGCAATTGTGAATTGTGCTGCTATAAACATGTGTGTGCAACTATCTTTTTCATATAATGACTTCTTTTCTTCTGGGTAGATACCTAGTAGTGGGATTGCTGGATCAAATGGTAGTTCTACCTTCAGTTCCTTAAGGAATCTCCACACTGTTTTCCACAGTGGTTGTATTAGTTTACATTCCAAGCAGCAGTGTAGAAGTGTTTCCCTTTCACCGTATCCACACCAACATCTACTGTTTTTTGGTTTTTTGATTATGGCCATTCTTGCAGGAGTAAAGTGATATCAAATTGTGGTTTTGATTTGCATTTCCCTGATCATTATAAATTTTTTAAACCAGTTTCCATGTGGAATGTTTCATGTGTAGCAATCTTACCACATCTGAGTCTTCAATGAGAAGAGTTGGTCTCATGAATCACCATTCTTTGAGGAAAACATAAATGCCTAGTCTTGAGAGTGGCAGAAAACATAGCCCCAAGAGGGTAATATTGGCATAGGATTAAAAGACAAAGACATTTCTTTGGGCTATAAATTGAAGATTTTTTTCATTTATGGAGAAAAACAATTTCTTATCTCCTACATTTACCAAGAGGAGTACCAGAACTGTAAAATCAAATTAAAAGTTAGAAATCTTTTTTGATTATATCACTGATAATTTATATATGATAGCTGTAGGATCTTCTGGATTCAACAAACATATGAGATAGCCTTGACATTTATCTGAAGGGTTTGGTGTAGTTTCAGTGTAGGAATCTGATTCCTATAGTACTCCAGGAACAAATGAAACTATAACAAACCCTTCAGATCAACTCAAAATCACATAATTGAGAAGGCTTGTGCTGGGAAAAGAGCCTGGATCTTAAAATTTTCCCACTTCTTTTTTTTTTTTTTTTTTTGAGTCCTGAAAATATATTACTGCTTGATGACTGCCTTATTTTTTATTCAAAGTTAATGATCTCAGAGGAAACCTCTCCAAAGTGCTTCTACCATATTCCTAAGTCATATGACCAACCAGACATTTTGTCAATCCAGAGACACTGTCTGTAACAGAGCAGGCACTCAGTATGTCTTTGTCAAGTCAATAAATGAATGACCAGTGGGTTAAAAGTGAAAAGAAGCAGAAAAAAAATCTTGTAGCATGTGTGCGTGTGCGCGTGTGTGTGTGTGTGTGTGTATACAAACATAAAGACTCAAAAAATCAACTCATAGGCAAATAGTTTTCAAAAATGCTGCAATAATAGCCTTCACAAGGCTGATGGTCATGTAAGGTGCCTCTCCCTTGTGGAAATTGTCCCCAAAATATAGCATCAGTCCAAGGTAAAAACCACCTGATCATTTGGAAACTTTTGAGGAATCTGCAAGGGGAACAGAAATGTGTCACTTCTACCCTAGAGGGAAATTAGGCCACTGGGAAGGAGAAGCAATGCCCTCCTGTGAGAAGCCCTGTGACCCTATACAACCTCCCAGCTGCCCAGGAAGCAAAGCCAATATGTGGATCTCAACCTCAAATGCCATGATGAGAGAGAAAATCTAGAATGTGGCATCTGAGTCCCATAGCCAGAGACACACCCTGTTTTGGGTCACAGCTGTCCATGCTGTTCTTGGATGGGAGGGACAAGGAGGAGGCCAACTGAGAGTAAAGTCAGAAGACTTTGGCTCAGGTCATAGGAATGAATTAGTTGGCTGAACAATATCTAAACAAATTGATCTGTGCTAGAATTAATTTATTTTAAACTAGAACTTCATTTGATGACCCCTTGTTCTTATTTTTTCCAACACGCCACATAGCTTGGGGTAATTCACATTTACTGACCCTTACTTAACATTCACTTGGAAGTTACTGATTATAAAAGAAGCAAATCAAGAGTTAGAGAACACCAGGCTCACCAAAATCCAATAATAGGCCTTTTACTTAGTTTGTTATAAACATGCTATTTATTTTGAAATGAAGAAAGGAAAATTTTCAGCACCCACCAGTTTATTTCCCATGCTTTTTTATGTTCCTGAACACTCAGTTAATTGCATTCCTGAGAAGGTGACATTTCTCGGGCACAGAAACAATGATATCCACAGCTATTTCCCCAACCACGTTCACTACCTGGAGCAAAGAATGTCCAGTTGATGCTCAAGGGAATGTGTTTCACCTGAGATCCCCTTAGATTGCATGCATTTGTTTTATGCTGTTTATGTTGAGCAAAAGTCTGTTGGATATTTAAGTCAGTAAATCTAAAGCAAATTGTGTTCTGCTAGTCTAACACTTGGCTTTGAGTAATTCACCCGCATGAAAGTAAGGAAACCTGTGTGCCAACAGGGGCTCTAGTATCCATAATTGGTATGTTGTTATGTTGCTTTATTAAAAAGGAAAATGAAAAACGAACACACTCATGTTAGCATTTTGCCTTACAAAGCTCTTGCAAAAGTTTTCCATTTTGAATGTGCAATTAAATCATAGTAGAAAGTAATACTTATAAAACACATTAATAAATTCACTGTCATGGGAAATTATTCTGAAAACTTTTATTAGACTGATCAGTTCTTCAGTTCTCTTAAATCCATTGTGTAGATTAAAATGCACTCAGAAGATTGTGTAGATTTTATCAACCCAATACCGAGGTCCTAGTGGTTTCCTTAGAACAATGGATTATGGCCCAGGGTGGGAAGGCCTTAGAACTGAAATTTAGAGAAATATTACTTAAATCATAGTTAAACTTTTAGCAAATAATATCAGATAGGCATCATTAGGAATCTTTAAGGCTGTGGTTCTCAACCTTAGCCACGCACTATATAATCACCTGGTGAGCTTTTAAAATCCAAGACAGCTAGGCCCTGACCAATAAAATCAGAATCTCCAGGATCTGGCGGGAGCATTTTTAAAAGCAAGTGATTACTTCAACCTGAGAAAGCTGATTGCAAAAAAATAAAATAAAATAAAATAAAAGCAAGTGATTCCAATGGAACACTTAAGATTGAGAACTCTGCTTTAGAGAAGAAAATGGAACTCCACCCCCTCAATAATTCTTAGAATGTATAGAATGTTTCGTCTAAATGGCCAAAACATATGTCATTCACTTGTCCCATGATGCAGATTACCTAAGCAGATCATATATCCGTCTTGTGGTTCGGTGTTCCACCACTCATAAGTAGTAACCCTCACAATCAATTCACCTCAGAGATGACTGAGAT
This sequence comes from Pan troglodytes, assembly GCF_028858775.2. Taxonomy (NCBI): domain Eukaryota; kingdom Metazoa; phylum Chordata; class Mammalia; order Primates; family Hominidae; genus Pan; species Pan troglodytes. Next base: position 111,345,250 of record NC_072401.2, on the reverse strand, counting down.
AATCAGAGAGGTATGTTTTTCTCAGCTATATTATTTTCCCTAACACTTATTGTAAATGTATTACATTTCATACATTTCAAGTCTGATCCTTCTACTGTATAGTTCCAAAAAATATTTTTAAATTTACAAACCAAGTTAATTTCAATTCACCCCATTTGGCATTATATTTGCCCTCTATTTCATATCATACATAAATTAAATTTTATATAGATTAGAAACTCCAAAGTAAAATACAATTATGAAAAGTCCAGAACTTTTGGAGAATATCTAAGCAATTTCAGGATGAGGAGATCTTTTCAAGCATGGTAATAAAGCCAGAAACCATAAGAGTAATATGAACTGATACTACACAATGATGTAAAACTTCTTTATTTAAAACTTCATAAATAAAAGCTGAAAGACAAGTGAAAAACAGGGGATGAATATTTGCAGTATATATAGCAGATGAAGAGTTAATATCCTTAAGAGTTCAATGTTTTCACAAACTAAAAAGGCAAAGATTACCAACCCAGTAGAAAAGCACGTAAAGTCTCCAAATAAACTATTCACAAAGAAGCATAAAAAACCAAACTAGATGAAGAGATATTCGATCTCAGCGAGAAAAAAGAAATTGAAATTGAAATAATGAAGAAATGTTTGAGTACTTATCTGACTTGCCATGATTTGATTAAGTCAGTGATTTCAATGGTGTGGGAAACAGACACTTTAATGCACTACCGGAGTCCGATCTTTCAGCTGAGAATAGTTTGAAAATACGTACTATAATTTTTAAATACACTTTGACTCAACAATCCTGTCTAGGGGTTTATCCTGAGAAAACAGAACATGTAGGCAAACATGAACAAATTAGGATATTCACTGGAGCATTCTTTATAATATCAAAAATATGGAAGCAACCCCATTATTCATCAATAGGAACTTGGCTAAATTAATGTGCTTCATCTTTATTAGAGAAAATTGTAAAGGGATGAAGTTGGTCTTTATCTACTGACAAGGGATGATGCCATCAATATATTGCTATTTTTTAAAAGCCGATTTCAGAACAACGTATGTAATTTCATCTTATTCAATGTAAAAAATGTTTATTTAAATTTAAAAGTCTAGAAAGGTATATACAAATTACTAATCATTATTATCTTTAGGAGAAGTGGCAGATGGAACAAGTAAGAACTTTTGACTCTACACATTTCTAAGTTGCTTGAAAAAAATTCATACATTAACAATCACCAAACACAAAAAAGCTGCTTCCATTTTGGAAAAACAAAACGAATACCTCCTGTCTGTGATACTCTAGGCCACGTGCCTGCGTTTGCACACTCCCAAGAATATGTGGGCCCCTTTGAAAGGAAGTAGACCCTTCAAACAGCCTCACTATGGGGCCTACAAGCTTAAGGGCTGAGCCTGACAAAGGCTGATGCAGTTTATGGAATTATTTCAAGCAAATGTCTTTTGAGCTCCTTCTCTACGCTCTCTGTGTTCAGCTGTTAATTAATTATATAAAATTCATGGTTAGTAATTTTTGCATTACAAAGCGAACCAGTTGTATATAATTGGCTTAAAAAGGATACTAACATCATTTTTTCTTTTCCAGCCTCCACTAATTACGAGAACATAAAGTATCTTCCCAGTGAATAGGTAAATGAATGAATGAACAAATCAAGGAAATCTATGCTGACTATAATGAGATCTTAATTTTTTGATGGGGAAATAACTGATCCATTTTAATCTTCGATTATCCTTTATAAGGACTTTTTTCTGCCACCAAGTAAAAAAAGATAATAATTTGGCTCAGACTAGTCAAAAATATTAGTGAATATCAGAACAATAAAACTGTATTCTCCAAAAGACTTTAGTTCCTTGGTCATCATGGTAACATACATGAAACAACCACATGTTGTTTTAGTAAGTTGACAGACATGGTCATTTCCTTCCAAGAGTTTGGTCTCTAAAATGTGATCACAGTCAATAAACTTATAGCCATACATCAAGAAACCTATTTGAACTCCAAGAGATGACTACAGGGCCAGTTTATCAAGAAGCAGACTATCTTGCAGGCATGCAATCATGCACACACAGACACACACATATATTTTTAAAAGCCAAGATGTGGGACACACCTCTTGAGCAATGCTTTGAAAATGAAAACCCTAGATGTTCCATTTTACAAATGTGCACATTGCTAGAATGAAATAAGATTCTGCTAAGGGTAAAATGATATCAGGATTGGCAGGGGTGTGTGGGCAGGGGTGGGGTGTGATGGGAGCCCTAAGGGAAGTTAACTCAATAAATGTTGAGTTTATAAGTATATCCCAGGGTTAAGGACTCCATTTGTCCAGAAGAAAGAGAATCAGCTGCTGTGTTTGGACATTGGCTATTAAATGGCATAGATCCTGTTTAAGCAAATACCAAAATTGCCTGTCTCCCTAAAGTAGTCATATTCTAATAATACACGAGCACCATTGAATTAAAGATGCACCTTAATTACATTAATATCAAATTTCAATTTTTCGATTTTCACTACTTCTCCTTCAAAGTTAGTTTTTCCTCAACAAGCTAAGGACCCTGATCTAATCATGTTCATCAGGGTGCTGGTGCTTTTCTCCAGTACATGTTGAACATGTGGAAAATGATTATAAAAATCATAAGCATCGCCAACCTGAACAAAAATAGTTTTATAACAGATTTCTGTTATAAAGATAGAGATGAGGCTTGAGCAGGGTTTTTATTTCCTACCTTCATTTTAGTAGTTGATCTACTATCATCTTTTAAATAAATTTTTTTTTACTTTGAAATAATTTCTAACTCACAGAAAAGTTGCAAGTGAGTTCCAAAATATCCTTTATCCAGATTCACCAGTTGTTAAGATTATGCTACATTTGCAATGTTAATCTCTTGCTATCTCCAAATATATATTAAAATGTAGTTTGCATACATCTAATACATCAAAAAATCAAGGCCTCATTATAGACAGCATAGATTGCATTTGCTCCTTTATTTTTTATTATTATATGTGCCTCTCCTAAGAACGTGAATATTGAATATTGCCTTCATTATCTTACATAATCTCAATCAGTTATTAAATTCAAAAAATTTAGCATTGATATAATACTTTTACCTAATCAGCCATTCTTATCTTAATATTTTCCATTATCTCCATAATGTCCTCTTTACGTTCTTCCCCTCCTGCCCAGGATAACATGTTACTTAGTCGTTGTTTAGTCTTTAGTCTTCTTTAATCTGGAACAACTTCCCAGCCTTTTTAAAATGCTTAATGACACAGATATTTTTAAAGAATACAGGCCAGTTATTTTTGAGAATATGCCTCAAATTAAAAATGCAGTTCTGCTGTTACCTTAGTTTAAGTGCTGTTTTTAAGAAGTCTGATGGCAGCCTAATTTTCTTAATCTTATAACTAACCCGATGTGTTTCGCTTGATCTTTTCTTTATCTTTAAAGATTGATAGTTTTTATCGCAAGGACAAAAAACCGAACACCACATGTTCTCATTCATAGTTGGGAACTGAACAATGAGAACACTTGGATTCAGGAAGGGGAACATCACACACCGGGGCCTGTTGTGAGGTGGGGGGAGGGGGAGAGATAGCATTAGGAGATATACCTAACGTAAACGACGAGTTAATGGGTGCAGCACACCAACATGGCACATGTATACATATGTAACAAACCTGCACGTTGCGCACATGTACCCTAGAACTTAAAGTATAATAAAAAAAAAATATATATATATATATATATAGAAAAAAAAGAAAATTGAGAGGCCAATTCTATTTGAGGTTGCCAAATATAGTAGGCGCCTATCTTACTAGCTATTTTCCAGGCATGGTGCCTGTAAGGACACCACCTTTGTCCAGAAATCCATGACCTCTTGTTAGGAACTCACCTGCTTCTAAGTGCCTGGAGTCATTTGTGCTGCTGAGCCTTTCCTGAGACTTTGGCAAGGCTGACTCTTTTTATAATTCTAACCTCTGCATTTATATATTCTTATCTTTATCTTTGTTCTTACCTCTATAAAATGAGGATGGTTATATTTCCTTGCCCATCTCCACAGTTGATGGATGAAAGTTATTTCATGAAGCGATTGTAGTATTTTATCTGTGACGTAAATTTTTATGTGATTGTGTGACAGGTCATATTTCCCCATTTTCCTTTATTGTTGTGGATAGAGTTTTATTTAAAGAGTCAATAAAATGCTTTTAAATACAAAAAAATAAACATTGATAGTTTTAGTCTTTCTATATTTGATCTCTTGTTTGTCTTTGTTTTAAGCTGGGTTTTAGGAAGAGATGCATTTTGTTCTTGTTGTTTTAGTGTCTCTTATAGTCTCTTTCCATTCTTTTTTTTTCTATCTAACATTTTACTATCTGGTCTATAATTTTTTAGTTTTTAATTTTTGTGGGTACATAGTGGGTGTATATATTTATGGAGTACACGAGATGTTTTGAATGCCTAATAATAACATCATGGAGAATGGGGTATCCATCCCTTCAAGCATTTTTCCTTTGTGTTACAAACAATCCAGTTATACTCTTTTAGTTACTTCAAAATGTACAATTAAATTATTATTGACTGCAGTCACCCTGTTTTTTTTTCAAATAGTAGGTCTTTATTCAGTCTAACTTTTTTTGTACCCATTAACCGTCTCTACCTCTCTTCCATCCCCCCACTATGCTTCCCTGCGTCTGGTAACCATCCTTCTACTCTCTATGTCCACAAGTTCAATTGTTTTGATTTTTAAATCCCACAAATAAGTGAGAACATGTGATGTTTGTCTTTCTGTGTCTGGCTTATTTTTCTTAACATAATGATCTCCAGTTCCATCCATGCTGTTGCAAATGACAGGATCTCATTATTTTTATGGCTGAATAGTACTCCGTTATGTATATGTACATTTTCTTTGTGGTCTATAATTTTTAAATAGTATTTTTTGACTACCACATATTACTTATACAGCAGGCAATTATTTTTTCCACTCTCTTATTTCTGACTTCCTTCTCTTCCCGCTTTTAGGTGCATTCTTTCTACTCTATCAGTATGTATAAATAATGTTTACATATTATTCTTCTACCCATATGATCACTCTTGTTTTAGTCTTGATCTACAATTAATTGTATTAAATGCTCAATGTCCATACTTTGGACTTAATTTTCTCCATTTTGCTTCCTTCTTTTCTCCTATTGTCATGTTTTTGAAGGGCATCACGCCTTCTCTAGCTCCTTTTACCCTAGTAGCAATGCTTTTCCAGGGCTTCCAACTCTGGTCCTCTCCCTTTCATGCCCCTTCCCTGTAGGCCATGCTACAAATTACCAAGTCTCAGGCCTTTGTTCAGAATATTGGCACTGGTTTGGTTTTCACCTTCTGGGTGTAATTTTGTTTGTGCTTCGCATACATCCTAAGCTCTCCTCTTCTCTTTCTTGTAGTCTCTCAAGCCTTCCTGCTTTCGCTCTCCATATCCACAGGCTTACAGCTATGGCAAAACATTTATTGGAATCTCAGCAATTTGGGAGAATATGGGAGATATTCAAAGACACAGAAATGCCAATTACTAGAGAAGTAAGATTGACTAGAGGCAGAATTATTTTATATTTTAAAAAATCATGGCATAGAATGCAAAATTTACATAATGTTTAAATAAAATAAAATTTATAGAAATGTCTCTCTTCTGGCAGCCACTTAGGACAATTGTCCTGGTTTCTCCAGGCGCACGTTTATTTTCCCCTCCATTAGGAATATTCAGTGAAAAAGTGTGAGAAGCACTGAAATAAGATACACTGTCTATTTTCATGCCCTCTACAAAGTTGAGAAGTCTCTATGTTCATCCAGCCATTGGTGAAAATGCTGAATAAAATAGGGTAAGGCACACTACTAGAGACTATAAAGCCATTAATAGACACTCTTGAAAAGAGACAATCCCATATTGCTCCATCATGTCACGGTGATACCAATTGCTAGCTGTTTCAATTTGATTTTCAAGAAATCCGTTGATCTATGTGCTTAGTATCCTCATAAAAAATAAATCAGATGAGTGTATCAAACTTGTCCTTACTTCACATTTGTTGGTTACTAATGACCTTAACATTCATTTCTGAATGCTCAAAAACTAGAGCATTTTTAACAATCTGTTGTTAAATCTGCAAATATGAATCAAGTTGTCTATAATTTCCTGAATCCTTTCTGTTCCTCTCTTAAAAATAAACATGAAATGTACCCATCTGTGGTCTTGTGGCACCTCTCCTATTTGCCATGACTTTTCAAAGACTACCAAACAGTTTATAGCTGGAAATTCTATTTGCACCCTGGTACATAATTTATCTGGTCTCATTTTAAACATCTTGGAGTTAGCTTGCCAATCCCTCTTTTATCTTGGGCTGCAATTTCTACTTTTCATAGTTTATTCTCCATATTCAATTTAAACCCCAATCTAGAAAAGAGAGGAGAAAAAAAAAAGAATTGAATGATGCTGTCTTGTCTCTGATATACCTTCTGCTACCATCTCTAAGAAGTAGACTTATTTCCTTGTTCTTTTTGATATCATGGATTGACAAATTGTAATTGTGTGTGTGTGTGTGTATATATATACACACACATATACCTTGTGTGTATATATATACATATACCTTGTGTGTGTGTATATACATACACATATATACCTTGTGTGTGTATATATATATTTACCGTGTGTGTGTGTATGTATGTGTGTGTGTTTATATATGTGTATATATGTGTGTATATATATACAGGGTACAAAGTAATGTTATGACATATGTATACAACATGAAATGACTAAATCAAGCTAATTAATATATCCATCACTTCAATACTTATCTTTTTTGTGGCAAGAACATTTAAAATATAGTGTCTTAGCAATTTTGAAATATACGTTATTATCAAATATAGTTACCATGCTATACACTATATCTAAAATAATTTGTTCCTCCTGTCTAACTGAAACTTTGTACCCTTATGAGCTCCCTTAGCTTATGGCAATGATCTCTCTTAGCTTTTCTTTGTCTAGGAAAGCTTTTATTTCTCCCTCATTTCTGCTGAGAAATCCACTGACATTGAGACTACCTTGTATGTGATACGTTTATCTTGTGCTGCTCTCAGAATTTTTAATTAGTCTTTGATTTTTGATAGTTTGATTATTACATGTCTTGGTTAACTCTTCCTTGAGTTGAAATTGATTGCAAACTCCTGCACTTACTGTACCTAGGTACAGTAAGTACCTAGGCATCTTTTCTCCCAAATTTGGGGAGTTTTCAGGCACCATTTCTTTAAATATGCTTTCTGACACTTTTTTTCTCTCTTCTTCTTGAATTCCTATTATATGCATGTTAGTTCTATTGATGGTGTTGCATAATTCCTGTAGGCATTCTTTATTCTTTTTTCTCCTCTGACTGAATAATTTAAAATGTTCTGTCTTTGAGATCACTGGTTATTTCTTTATCTTGACTGAGTCTGCTGATGAAGTTTTCTATGCAGTGTTTTCAGTCCAGTAATTGTATTCCTCATCTCTAGGATTTCTAATTTTTTTAAAGTACCTATTTCTTTATTTTTTTGTCAAACATCTCATTTTGTTCATGTTTGTTTTCTAAATTTCATTTAATTTTCTGTCAATATATTTGTGTAGTTCACTGAGCTTCTTTAAAAGAATTATTCTGAGTTCTCTGTCAGTCATCTTATAGAACTCCCTTATTTTATGGTCCATCATTGGAGCTTTATTAGTTTCTTTTGGAGGTGTCATGATTTTCTGATTCTTCATAATCCTTGTGTCCTGGGTTGGTGTCTGTGTATTTGAGAAGACAGCCACCTCTTACAGTCTACAGGTGTTCTTTGGCAGGGATAGACTTTCACTATTTAATCTACCCTGTGATTCTGGATAGATCAGCTGGTAATGGCCACAGTAGGTAGAGTTGCTGTTGGGTTCTCTGGTTGGCTGGGCCACTGCCGTTGCTCTGAGGTTGTCTGAGACTGCTGGCTGGGCTCTGCTGTGAAGTGAGACCACTGGCTGGGCTCTGCTATCAGGTGAAGCTGATGGCCAAGCAACATGATGGTCCCTGATCAGCCAGGTAACAGGGTATATCCCTGGCTGGGTGGTATCACTGTTTGGGTTCCACAGCTGGGCAAGGCTGCAGGCTGGGTTTTGATGCTAGCAGAGTTGCCATTCGGGACAAATGGGATCAGAGGCTATACTCCATAGAAATGCACAGTTGAGGCTTGTTGCCCTGCCTGGGTGGTGCCTTGATGTGGGCTCTGGGGCCAGATCAAGCCACTTTTTGGCCTCCCATGTCAGGCAGGTTTGGCACCTGTGCTTTGAAGAAATGCAATATTGTGGGCATCTCCCTGAGTAGGCAGGGCCTTGAAATAGGCTCTGAGGCTGGTCGTGGATGCTGGATGTCTAGAGACTAAAGCCAGCTTGAACTTCCCACCATGATTCTGGGAGTGATCAGTCCAGCTTTGGACTTGGGCTGTGCTGTTGGCTGGTATCTCTGACTAGGCACCACAGCTGGCAGGAACACAGAGCTACTGCCAAGATCTGCACACTGGTCACTGTGAGCTCTGCCTCCTTTTTTTGTTTCTAACTGACCCCAGACTGTCTAACCATGCCATTACTCCCAGTGTCCCCCATAAGGCAAGACTGAGCTTCCAGGAATGCACCTCAGAATGCTAGGGAAGCTGGATGTCTGTCTCTTGTGGTTTTCCCATTTTAAATCGTGTGCCCCAGGCCCTCCCATGACTACAGCCACTACTACGGGACCATCGAGTACCTGTGCTACAAGATTCTTGGTGACATCATTGAGAATTCCAGGATTGTCCTGCAGATCAACAATGCCTGTCTGGCTGCAGATGACTTCTGAACTAAGTATGAGAGGGAGCAGACTCTGCTCGTGAGTGTGGAGGCTGACATAATGGCCTGCACGGGGTGCTGGTTGAGCTGACCCTGGCCAGGACCGACCTGGAGATGCAGACCGAAGGACTGAAGGAAGAGCTGGCCTACCTGAAGAAGAACCATGAGGGGGAAATTAATGCCCTGAGGGGCCAAGTGGGAGGCCAGATCAGTGTGGAAGTGGATTCGGCTCTGGGCGCTGATGCCACCAATATCCTGAGTGACATGCAGAGCCAATATGAGGTCATGCCAAGCAGAACCGAAAGGATGCTGAACGCTGGTTCACCAGCTGGACTGAGGAACTGAACTGGGAGGTTGTTGGCCACATGGAGCAGCTCCAGATGAACAGGTCCCAGGTCACCGACCTGCGGCGCAACCTCCAGGGTCTTGAGATTGAGCTGCAGTGGCAGCTTAGCATGATAGCTGCCTTGGAAGGCCACCAGCACGCTTTGGAGCCCAGCTGGCGCAGATCCAGACGCTGATCAGCAGTATTGAAGCTCAGCTGGGTGATGTGCGAGCTGACAGTGAGAGGCAGAATCAGGAGTACCAGCTGCTCATGGACATCAAGTTGTGGCTGGAGCAGGTGCTCGCCACCTACCTCAGCCTGCTCGAGGGCCAGGAAGAGCACTACAACAGCCTGTCCACCTCCAAGATCCTCTAAGGAGGCAGGCTCCTGGGCTTCTGCTCTCCTTTAGAGGGTGTCTCCTGGGTAGGAGGATGGGAAGGAAGGGACACTTACTCCTGGCTCTTCCCTGATCTACCAATAAAATGTTATGGCTCAAGGATAAACAAAATAGAATCATGGACCCAGGGGAATTCTGTCTGTGTGGCCCTCTGCCAACTTGGGGGGAAGGGAGGAGAGATGTGGTCAAAATAAGACCATTTCTCTTACCATTTTAATGTGGTTTTTATCCAGTTCTGTGGTCCACACTAGTGTCAGGCTCATTCCCAATTTAGGGGTTTTTTCACAAAAGTTCTTGTCTGTGGATAGTTGTTAGTTGGATATTTTGTTGAAGGGACGTGAAATCTGGGACCTTCCCATTCAACATCTTGCTGTTGTCACTCTCCCCTCCTTGTTCTTTTTGACTAAAAGAAGCATCCGTCTGGTGCAGTGGCTAATGGCTATAATCACAGCCCTTTGGGAGGTCAGGGTGAGAGGACAGCTTTAGGCCAGGAGGTTGAGGCTGCAGTGAGCCATGATCATGCCACTGCACTACAGCCTGGACAATACAGTGAGACCCTATCTCTAGAAAAATAAATAAATAAAATAAAATAAAGCCTCATGGCTCCTTTTGGTCATTGTTACCTTTTTTTTTCCTCAAAAAAAGGTCACCTTTACCTTTTTTTTCCTCAAAAAAAGGTCATCTTTACCTTTTTTTTTCCTCAAAATCATCTTTACCTTTTTTTTTTTCTCAAAAAAAGGCCACCTTTACCTTTTTTAAAATCCTCTATTCATTTGGGTCTTACTTTATAGAACTTTTATAGTAGATTTGCTACATTTCCCTATTCACCTTTGGTTACTCTCCCTTCTTATATCTTATAAACATGTCATTTAAAATTTGAGGTAAATAGACAACGATTCAACTTTCCTGAGCTGTCTCCCATTTTATTTGAATTATTTCTTGGTTTTAAAAAATCTCCCTTCATTAGCCATAATCTTATTTGAGACTCAATTTCATGGGTCAAAACAATTTTTTTCCTTGAATTTTTTTAAAGTTTCCCCAAAGCCAGGGTATTTGCCTGACTCTATTCAGGGTTCCCTTTTCTGGCCATGATAAGAGCTTTGAACGCTCACAGTTTTTCATGTCACAGCATATTATTGATAATAGTCTCACAGGTGACACACTCTCACTGGTATACCATAATTTTCACAAAACTCAAATACATTTTTCCTGAAAATAAAACGTTGTAATCATTTTTAATTGCCACATATATTGGCTATATACTAGTTAGGCTTGCTCTCTACAATGTTTCTGGGGATATTGATAAACAAGCTATTGATTATGTGGCATTCTGTGCTACTTTTGCTAACACCAATCTTTCTCTCTCACTTAAGAAAACATACTTGTAAGAACATGGAAGCAATGATATCATTGAGATAACCTTGACTACACTCAAATGTATGTATTTTTAGAAGGCAGATCATGTGCAAATTTAGTGCTTTCACTATTAGTAATAAATTACTTGCAACACACTCCATGTGTCAAAACCAAGCTGAGAAATAGTCCAGGTGCATTCTCCTGAGGTTCCTATCCCCCTCCACACTATCAACTAGCTTTTTTACTCCGTCAAAATTAAGTCCAGGCTTCGCTTGATTTTCATTATGAGGACAGTGAGTAATTTATCTGATCAGGATGGTCCAAGTAAACTGCCTTGACAAATAACCTGCCTTTGTACAATTCAGGCACCTTTCCATATCCACCATTCGGCTCAGTAGTCTGTAACATTATACAGTCATATTATTTCTAATATTGGTAGTATTTTAGTATTCTGTTTCTATGAGCCTTTTAAATTCATGGCAATGAAATTGCATGACATCATATAGCAGAGTAAAGACATAAAAGTTTCGTAACCTTTTAATTTAAAATAAGTTGATCTAAAATAAATTCAAGCTAAACACAAAATTGTCTGTGAAAGGTATTTTTTTTAAATTGAAACAATGATTACTGAATTGAAAACTGTTAGCTCATTAGACAATGCACTGAGTGATGAAAGCACCAAGGACAACCAGGCCTGAAAGAAAGGAAAGGAGAGGGGAGGGGAGGAGAGGAGAGATGAGGGGAGGGAAGGAGAGGAGAGAGGAGGGGAGGGGAGGGGAGGGGAGGGAAAAAGGAAAGGAATAAAGGGAAAAGAAAGGAAAGGAAGGGAGGGGGAAGGAAAGGAAAGGAAACAAAATTACATAAGAAGGGGAATTTGGGGAGTTCTGAGAAGGCTATCCATTCATACAGATTATGCCTAAACTAGAATTATTTTTTCTTTTTAATTAAGAACCATTTAGAATGAACAATTTTTCCATTCTACAGCTGCTTGTATTATAATTTCTAGAAAGTGGTACCTTAAAGCCAATCTATTTCTTACACAAAATATTGTATTTTCTTATTATTTTAAATTTAAAAATTATTAAATTTTCTTTCTATTTCAGGACTGCTGACACAGCTTTAGAAATCTATTCTATACTCCCAAATCCTCCCTGTAACTAGAATATAATCTTTAGCAAGATGGCGGCCACAACTGCCCCCACTGCATGCTTGTGGCATCAAGAAAGGGAAGGGGGTGGAGGCCCAGAACACTAGGGGGACTTCTACCCATGTCAGGGTAGAGGTAAGGGAATCCAAGAAGGGAGTGGGTGAGACTTGTAGACAGGAGTAAGGGAGAGTCACTAGAACAGGACCTCTACACCTTCTTTGGGCAGCCAGGTGAGAGGTGCCCGGCCAGCGAGTCCAGGTACCCCAATCAGCATTAGGGTGTCCTGCAGAAAGCATATTATGAAGGAAAGACAGGAATGAGTGGCATCCTTGGAACTATCTGGTGGGAGTCAAACTGCATCGGCAGAGGGGATATGGCAAGTCCAGCATCCAGTTGAGCAATTAAGGGAGATCATGAGAGCAGCGTCCAGCCGTGGATAGGGGGCAGTCTCACCATGGATAGGGGGCAGTCTCACCATGGATAGGGGGCAGTCTCACCATGGATGGGGGCAGTCTCACCATGGATAGGGAGCAGTCTCACCATGGATGGGGGCAGTCTCACCATGGATAGGGGGCAGTCTCACCATGGATAGGGGCAGTCTCACCATGGATAGGGGGCAGTCTCACCATGGATAGGGGGCAGTCTCACCATGGATAGGGGGCAGTCTCACTATGGATGGGGGCAGTCTCACCATGGATAGGGAGCAGTCTCACCATGGATAGGTGAGACGGATGGGTGCGCCTCACCATGGATAGGGAGTCTCACCATGGATAGGGAGCAGTCTCACCATGGATAGGGGGCAGTCTCACCATGGATAGGGGGCAGTCTCACCATGGATAGGGGGCAGTCTCACCATGGATGGGGGCAGTCTCACCATGGATAGGGAGCAGTCTCACCATGGATAGGTGAGACGGATGGGTGCGCCTCACCATGGATAGGGAGTCTCACCATGGATAGGGAGCAGTCTCACCATGGATAGGGGGCAGTCTCACCATGGATAGGGGGCAGTCTCACCATGGATAGGGGGCAGTCTCACCATGGATGGGGGCAGTCTCACCATGGATAGGGGGCAGTCTCACCATGGATAGGGGGCAGTCTCACCATGGATAGGGGGCAGTCTCACCATGGATGGGGGCAGTCTCACCATGGATAGGGGGCAGTCTCACCATGGATTGGGGCAGTCTCACCATGGATAGGGGGCAGTCTCACCATGGATGGGGGCAGTCTCACCATGGATAGGGGGCAGTCTCACCATGGATAGGGAGCAGTCTCACCATGGATAGGGGGCAGTCTCACCATGGATGGGGGTAGTCTCACCACGGATAGGAGGCAGTCTCACCATGGATGGGGGCAGTCTCACCAATGGATAGGGGGAAGTCTCACTATGGATAGGGGGCAGTCTCACCATGGATGGGGGCAGTCTCACCATGGATAGGGGGCAGTCTCACCATGGATGGGGGCAGTCTCACCATGGATAGGGAGCAGTCTCACCATGGATAGTGGGCAGTCTCACCATGGATAGGGGGCAGTCTCACCATGGATAGGGGCAGTCTCACCATGGATAGGGGGCAGTCTCACTATGGATGGGGGCAGTCTCACCATGGATAGGGAGCAGTCTCACCATGGATAGGTGAGACGGATGGGTGCGCCTCACCATGGATAGGGAGTCTCACCATGGATAGGGAGCAGTCTCACCATGGATAGGGGGCAGTCTCACCATGGATAGGGGGCAGTCTCACCATGGATAGGGGGCAGTCTCACCATGGATGGGGGCAGTCTCACCATGGATAGGGGGCAGTCTCACCATGGATAGGGGGCAGTCTCACCATGGATGGGGGCAGTCTCACCATGGATAGGGGGCAGTCTCACCATGGATTGGGGCAGTCTCACCATGGATAGGGGGCAGTCTCACCATGGATGGGGGCAGTCTCACCATGGATAGGGGGCAGTCTCACCATGGATAGGGAGCAGTCTCACCATGGATAGGGGGCAGTCTCACCATGGATGGGGGTAGTCTCACCATGGATAGGAGGCAGTCTCACCATGGATGGGGGCAGTCTCACCAATGGATAGGGGGAAGTCTCACTATGGATAGGGGGCAGTCTCACCATGGATAGGGGGCAGTCACACCAATGGCAAAGGAGGGGCAGTTGACAGTAACCAGGGCTTGATTGTGAAGAGTGGACAAGTGGCTGAAGGTTGGTGAAGGGATGCTCAGCAAGCCAGGTTTGGCCACTCAGTGGGTGACCAAAATGACCCTGTGGTGGAAATTGTCAGTGACTTCAGTGCTGAGTAATCAGTGAATAGGTCTCAAGAAGCAACATGTCGATGTGGAATGTTGGGCCACCTGGAGCAGTGAAAGACAGCAGGCAAACTGGGGCTTGGAAAATGGCTCTGGGGACATAAAAGGAGTTGAATGGACTTGGCAGTAGCAGGCTTGGAGCTGCTTGATTGCAGAGCAATGACAGGCCAAAATGGAAGAGGAGGACCAGGAGAACTCAGAACTAAGCAGTAATGGCTGCAGACACTGTGCACTGGAGGATGTTGTAGATACAAAAGTGTGATCTTGGAGGTGGTCCAGTGAAGTCAGAGTTTCAGGTTTTGTCCATCCCAGATGGCTGCCCAGCACAACTGAGTTTTCCAGGAGGTGCAGGCCATAGAAACTGTGGTGGAGATGGCCTACTAGGCAAATGCCAGCTAGCGATTAGTCAAGGTTGGTGGGCCAGTCTCCATGGCTATCCTGGGTGTTAACGATGAAGGTGTCTTTCAGCAGGTAGAGAAGTCTATGTTTGGTCCAAGAGGGCATGAAGTAGTCACTGCAGATATGATGGGGCAGGGGTCCTCATAATGCTGATACAAGGTGCACAGGCAGTGCCTGGGCCCAAAGTGTGTCTGTGACATGAAGGTAGAGAAACTTTTGTGCACGAGGCAGCTCCTCATAGACCAGATAGACTCAAGCTGGGGTTAAGGGCTAGATGAGTGTTGCCTCTGTCCTGTGAAGATGGAAGGTGTGTAAACCCACTGGAGCACACCTAAATGTCTCAGTAGCTCTCTTTCTTCCTTTGTGGTAGGTACCTCATCCACTTTCAGCCCTGGTTGTAAGGAGGCTCATGCTGGATTGTGCTGCTTGCCAGGCCATAAACAGCCATTGTGACAGAGCACAGGAATAGCTTCTGTCACGTCTGCCTGCTCTGGGCCCAGAGTCCCACCTGACTGTGCTTCCTGGAGAAGCTTGACAGGATCTTTAAGTAATGAAATCAATCTTCCCATCTTTGGAGATAGCTGCCAGCTGTTGTATTCTTGGCCTGTGAATTGTAGACCCTTCCTGTTTAGTACGCACACTACAGCCAGGTGGCACCTTTCCTGTTGGGCCCCTGCATCAGGTGTTTGAGCAGGCTTCGAATTTCTGCTTGTGTCAAAGGGCCTACAGTAGTACCCCCTTATTCAAGGTTTTGTTTTCCACGTTTTCAGATACCCAACTTCAACCACAGTCCGAAAATTTTTAATGGAAAATCTACAAATAAACAATTCATAAATTTTAAGTTGATCTTGGAGGTGGTCCAATCAAGCTAGAGTTTCAGGTTTTGTCCGTTTCAGATGGCTGCCAAGTGCAAGTAGGGCTCTTGAGTGTTTCCAGGAGGTGTGGCTGTGAGTTGTCTGATGAAATCTTTTGCCATCCTGCTCCGTCCCACCCAGGACATAAGTCATCACTTTGTCTGGAGGATCCACACCATGCACTCCCTGCCCATCAGTCACTTAGAAGCCGCCGTGGTTATCAGATGGACTGTCGCGGTATCACGGTGCTTGCATTCCAGTAACCCTTATTTTACTTGACAGTGGTCCCAAAGCACAAGAATAGTGATGCAGACAACTTGGATATGCCAAAGAGAAGCTGTAAAGTGCTTCCGTTACGTGAAAAGGTGCAAGTTCCTGACTTAATAAGGTAAAAAACAGAAAAACAAAAATCCTCATATGCTTCTATGAAGCGTAAGAAACCCTCATAGGTTTCTAAAGATTTAAGGTAAGAATGCATCTTCTATCCATAAGAATTTTCTTAGTCTGTTTTCTGTGGTCATAACAGAATAGACAGGCATAAGGGAGAGTCACCAGAACAGGACACTGAGTAATTTATAAAGAAGAGAGGTTTACTTTGGCTTACAATTCTGGAGGCCTAGGAGTCAAAGATCTGCCCACTATATCTGGTCAGCTTCCAGTGAGGCCTCTGCCACGTCACAGCATGGCAGAGAAGTGGAAAAGGAAGTGAGTGTGCCAAAGGGAGCCAAGGCAAGGAAGAACCTCACTTTGTAACAACCAGCTCTGACAGTTACTAACCCAGTCCTGCTAGACAGAGTTCTTGCTTTGGGATCTGGGATTCGTTCTTCCTCACCCTCGCTGTTTGCGGAGGTGGCAGCTGCTTTCTTAGCTGTGTCCAGGTGGTGACTGGCAATGCCTGTGGTGCTGCTGGGGGTAATCTGGTGCACTCAGGATGATCACACCACAGCTCACAGGCCTCCAGGTCAGCCAGGTGCAGAGTGGCAACTCTGAGGTGAGCCCCTGTGATTTGGATGTGCTGCTCATGGGCTGCTGCTGGCAGCACCCAGCAGGCATTGTAGGGGGTGGTAAAGCCCTGGAGAAGCCGCACTGTCTCACTGGGAGCATGCAGAGGAACAGGGATGGCAGCAACATGCCCGTTGGTGATTTGGTGACTTTGCTAACGGCATTAGACCGGGGTATGTTGGAGAAGTCTCTTTCCCCAGTTGGCAGACAACAGATAAGCTTTCTGTGGAGAAGATGTACTTGAGCCTTCTTGGTCTATGGGGTCATGATGCCAGGACCTTTGGGGACGAGGAGCTCCTCTCCCACAGCTGAGGCTAGAAACATACCAGCTGGTGGTTGGCTCTTCAAGCCCAGGGTGTCCCCCAGCCTACAGCATTCCTACCACCCTCCTCCTAGAAGCCCACCTTCCTGTGGGACCAGAGTGGTCTTAAAAGTAATTTTGGCAAATTTTACCTGGTGGTGACCTCCAAAACAGAGGCACAAAGTAAAGATAGAAGGCAGCAACAGATGTGAAAACAGAACAAAAACTGCCAGACCCACTGTAGAGTGTTCCTCAGACCTCACCCAATCTCTCGATCAGAGCCAGGCCCTGGCCACTCTCCCTTGATCCTCCTATAGAAATGGGTGTCATCACTCATTGGCTTACTCAAATTTCATCCTCACTGCTAGTTGTGTTCTGAGGTTTTGGGTGGTCCCAGCTAGCCAGCTTCACAAGGGTGATTTATCCCTGTCATCAAAGATGAGTCTTAGACACCATCTAATGCTCAAGTAGTTTATTCCAGCAGTGCTCTTACAAGACAGAAAGCAGGAGCTGGCTGGTGTCATAGGCCGGATATAGTCAGAGGTCAGATGACCAACTGACTAGGAGAGCTTCTATTTGAGGACCGTTCTCAGAGTTTGGGAGATCTTTCCCATTTCTTATACATGTATTCAGTCTGGGTCAATTACCAAGTGTTTCTTTCATAGAGCAAGTTTAATCTAGTAAGGTTAGGCTTTGTTCTAAAATTTATGAAAGTTGCATCTGTGCTGAGGTGGCCTTGTCTTCTGGAAATCCCTAGGCCAGGTTGCATCCTGCTAAGTGACATGTAATATCACCACTGTGAGATGCTTGAGTGGGCCTTATCGCTATCATTAATCTTAAAGCCATGAGATGTTTCTTGTAGTATACTACAGTTATTAAAATATTCTCTTTCTAAAAAAACTAAATTTTATTTGTGAACTCCTTTCCTATGTATTTAAGTTCCCCGATGTTTTTAACCTAGGAAAAGAATCTAACCAAATGAATCCACTGAAGCTTCCCTTTTAAAGTCCTAAAATATCCTTTGGGGTTGTAAAACAGACTTTCAAAGGGCAGTAAGTAATTTCAAAAGCTTTCTCTTTATCAAGAGAATCAAAAGACAATATGGCAAAAGACAAACAGCTTGGCTCGTGATGCTTTGGCTACTTGTATATCTTCTGACAGAGCAGAAGAAAGAAAGAATGAAGGAAGGAAAGGGAGGGAAGACAAGGAAGGAAGAAAGAAGGGAGAAAATAAGAGCAAACAGCAAAATATTAAAAGATTGATTTAAAGTTATTTTTAAATATCCATATAATCTGTCAGCAGATGTGTTTAAATGCAACAGTTACCATTTTTAAAGAAATGGTCTATTTGTCATAATCCTCTTTGTATACTTACTTTTGCTAATACCTATATTTCTAAAGAAAAGCAAAAAGTTTTCTTACAAGAAATATGAACACAACTCTATAGTATCATAATGCATAATGGTACCAAGAGACAGCGCCCTCTCTCTCCCGTGAGTTAGATTTAACCTTAGTGAACACAAAATCCTTTATGATCCCACGCTCTCCATTAGGCAATGTCAGAAAACATCCACAGCAAATGCTATAATGCACTTCGAACATGAATAAACATCAAGGCTTAGCTGGTTTTGCTAATGTTTCCTCATGACTCAAAAAACTATATTTTTAAATACAGAGTTCACTTGCTACTTTCACATGAACTTATTTTTAAGAACTAAAACATTACCCTAAAAAGTGTTAATAATTTATTAAGCACCACTCTAAAAATTATTTCTGTAGACCTTTTCCACACAAGAAAAAAAATCAACATTATTTGTATTTTCAGTTCAGAGGTCTCATGGTATTTTTTAAACATACTTAAAAGCATTCCATTTGTGATTTTCATGTACAATGTGAAAGTCTGTCCAAAAGTCATCCAAACCTAGGGTCAATTATACCCTTAGATGCTAGTTTTGTAGCTCACATGCACCTGAGCTGCAGAACCTTAGCAATAATACTCTGGTCTGGAACTTTCACTTTTAAAAGTCACCTGAGATTCCACACTTGACCTAGAACAAAGCAGCAATTTCTCTGAGTCATCCCTGTGGCTTCGTGTCCAGAGCTCACCTACACTTTGAGACCTGGGAAACAGGGTCTCAAATTGGATATAAGTCTCCTTTGCCAAATCATCTTCCCAAAAAGGTTCTGATTTACATTGCAGTTTGCAAACTTTGTACAACAAGAAACAAATCAATGGTAAGATAACAACACAGGCAGTACTGGTCACCACGAGAAGGAGAGACCATTGAGAATCATCTCTTTCAACTCTTTCGGTAGAAAAGGTGATGCATTGGTCTTTCTGGGGAGGCACTCCTTTTGGACAGACACAGGCCATGTATTGCCCACCGGGTTCCAAGCCATCTATGGTTACTTGGTTCTTGCTGGAGTCTGCATTCAACAGCAGCAGGTCCTTCCCACCATACTTGGAATACAACACAGTCACTGCAGAGTTATGTGTGGTGTTGATCATATTCCACGTCAATGTCACACTCTCTTTAGTCTCACTGACCACCCTGAGGTTTTCTATTGTGGCATTTGTCTCTGTAAGCATTGTTTGATCCAACAATGCCAGCTCTTCTTTCTTACTTGTGCTGGCTGGAGGAAGCTTACTTCCATTCTTTGCCACCTTTAAATTTCTTTTCCCACCTTGGTGGAGCTGGAATGATCGCTTGTTGGCCATGGTGGTACTTGCTGAGATGCTTGTGCTCAGAGTTGTGGTTGAAGAAACAGTGGAGGAGGAGAAAGGAGATAAAGAGAAGGAAGCAGTAGAGGGAGGAGACAAAGTAGAAGCAGAAAAAGAAGATGTGGGGGAGAAGGAAGAGGACCAAAGATATGATGATGCACTAGATACAGATGTAGATCTTCCAGATCCCGGCTGGACATCCCACTCAGGATGATCTCCAGTTCTTTCAGAAGTGTCTGGTGGTATTGGAGTTGTGGTAATGCCAAGCACTGTCACAGTAACCACAGCTTCTGACATCCCAGCCAGATTTTTGGCCTTACATTTGTAATCCCCAGCGTCTTTGGAAGAAATGCCTGTCAAGCTCATTATGGACCATCTGACTCCTTCCTCTGGAGATTCTTGTATTACTGGAAGAAAACAAATGTATACTCTGTGAGGAACAAAAAGAAAATTCAAGCCACCATGCCAACTGAGGAGGAAACAACTATCCACTCTACATGCATCCTCTCACGGAAGCCAAGAGGGAAATGGCACCCTGCAAGTCTCTGACAGTGGGTGATAGTTCTGCAAACTGCTTACATCAAGGTCTAGGACCTGCCAGGTGTTGTGAGGTCTGTACAGGGAATAGTATTTTTAAAAGACAAAAGGCTGGGAATCAGGACACTTGGGTTTTAGAAACTTTTGCCCACTAAACAGTGTTTGGTTGTAGATAAGTCAATTCATATCTTTAGGCTTCTGTTTCTGCATTTATAAAACAAGAGGATGAGACGAAGTAATCTCAAAGGTCCCTTTCAATTTTAAGTCACTGTGATTCTATGGAATGTTTTTCATAAGATCTTACTTAAGTATTTCTTATTATATGTTTTCATGGTAATAAAATGCATATATCTCTATAGCCAGAGGTACAGCAGATCATTTTCTGGCATGGCAGAGTCATCATTTGTATTCCGAATAATTTATTTTATATTTAACTTAGGTAAACTGGCAAATCATGGATTCTTTTGTTTGCAGAATAACATATAGTTTTTTAAAAAATCAGAATTTTGCTATCCTAAACTCTGATATCTGGGTATATTTTCATTCTTCCTTGATTTCAGAAGCTTTTCAAAGAATAATAATAATGCGCAGAACAGTAGCCCAGTAGCCCAAAACTTAACTCACTAGCTGAAACTGTGGACCATTGACTACCTATATATAGGAACATTAGGCCTTAACTTCTTTATTTCCATCAGGTTTCATTATTTCAACCTGAATTTTAGTTTAATATTGAAGAGTTTTAAAAATACATCACTTTAATTGTCAGAATATCACTCTTGAAATTGGGCACAAAGCATACACATTGTCACACTAGGATCTGAAAAGTCTATATAATCAATATTTCTAAAAATTATACTTTTTGATTCATAATAAGGTGTCCATGTAATTTATTATTTAAATAATTATTCAAAAATGAGAGACTTGTACAAAAGCCCCCCGTCCTTTTTCTTTTTTTTTTTTTTTTGAGACAGTCTTACTCTGCAGTGGTGCGATCTTAACTCACTGCAACCTCTACCCCCCAGATTCAAGCAATTCTCCTGCCTCAGCCTCCTGAGTAGCTGGGATTACAGGTGCACACTACCAAGCCCAGCTAATTTTTGTATTTTTAGTAGAGATGGAGTTTTGCCATGTTGGCCAGGCTGGTCTCAAACTCCTGACCTCAGGTGATCCACCCACCTCGGCCTCCCAAAGTGCTGGGATTACAGGCGTGAGCCACTGCACCCAACCAGCAAAAGGCCCTTTTTAAAAAATTGTAAAGGCTGTACATTTTGAAGTAAGCTGTATCCAAGTTGATGAAGCAAGACAAAGGCCTTGTCTGCCATTGATCCATCCACTGCATTGTTTCATTCTACCTAAGAAAAAGAGTTTAGATTGTTTAATTTTATCTAGGTAGTTAGATAAACTGAGGAGAATACTAATGAATAAAATGTACCTTTAAAATCCCTTGCACCCAATAATCTTGAAATATTTTATTAGTGTTAACTAGCTAATTTCAAATCACACAACACATGATGTTAACTTCAAAGTTTAGTAAACTCCTTTGATCATGGGGCTGAATTAAGAAAATACCTGTATAATTAACTGGCGAGCTGTCAGATCTGGTCCATGTGATCTGTGGGGTGGGGAAGCCAGTGGCATCACACCGCAGTAGAACATTACTGCCCAGAGCAGACATGATTTTGGTGGCTGAGGTCATCACTGATGGTTTCAGACAATGCTCCAATTCAGCCCGCTGAAACAAAATTCCTGTGAGGCGCTCAGGTTCACTGCAAGTCATCAGTGGATCCAGAAGCACTATAGCAGGGTCAATGACCTTTGACAACTCAATCATTTTGGAAATATGACAGTCACAGAACCAAGGATTGTCCTGTAGACCTAAAACAGAAGGTGGGAAAGGTTGACAAAGATTATTCTGATGACTTCAGTTTACATCCTGCCTCTTGAGAAAGTAGGGATCTACACGGTCTCCCTATAAACAGAAGTGCTTTGAGGGATGAAGCAGAGTCACCTTTATGTCAGTTTTGCTCTGCAATCCAGCAATCTCGGTGAACATATCCTGTCCGTTAGTTCAGATCATTAATAATCATGGCTAATACTTATTGAGCATTCACTCTGTGCTAGATTATGTACTAAGCACTTACCTGTATTATCACATGTAATCTCAATAATCCTATGAGAAAATGATATTATTATCCCTATGTTAAAGATGAAGCTCAGACTTCATCTATCCCTATGTTAAAGATGAGGCCTCAGAGGGACCCAATAACTTGGCCAAGGTCACAAAGCTAATTAGTGTCAGAGCCAAGACTTTAATCCAGGTACCATAGAATGCCATAATACAGTAATAAAGATCTTTCAAAGGTGCTATGAAAGTACTTACAGTATTGTAAGTATTATAGGGTGCTCAGAGACACCTAACTCAACCTGGAATAGGTTATGGTTTTATGTGATTTGAAGGTGTATTGAGGTAATGCAAGCTTTGTGTGGCAAAAAATATAGAGTGAGACGCTGGCAATGGCAGTAGAGAAGTCTAGAAAGACTGGTGGAAGCAAGAACATGGCTTGGCATGAATGTCATATATGGTGACCATGAAGGTGACTTGCTCAGTACTCCCTTCAAGAGAGAATCAGCTGCAAGCAATGCGGTTAGCGGACAGCTTCCAGTTGCAAGCATCTTCAGGATGTCTCACTTTCAGAATTGTTAGCAGAAGCCTTTGGGCCTTCAAGAAGGCTATCAGTGAGGGCTTGAAGAAAAGTGAGGAAAATGTTGCTGGAAACTAGAGGAAAGAGGATCCTTGCTACGGAGTAGCAAAAAGTTTAGCAGCACTGTCACCTGTGGTCCACATGGAAAATCAAAAACATACTCAATGCAATGTGGTCTACCTAAGGATAGTCCCACAAAGAGTATTGAAAACTACTCCCTGGTGTGTTTTAGGTAATAAAATATAAAGGAGAGGCAACAGTTAAAGAAGAACTGTTAAATATAAAGGAATCGAAATTTGCTGAGTTCAGTTAAAAAATTGTTTCTTATTCTCGGCCTCTCCAAAATTCTCAGATTAAGATAGAACTTCAGAGCAAACATCGAATCCAGGCGTGACTATAAAATTTTGTGCTAAAATCTCAGAAGGATCTAAGATGGAGCTTTAGAGCATTCTGTCAGGCAAAAGTCTCTCTAGGATCTTAGGGGTGATGTTCTATAACAGCCTCATATAAAGCCCAAGATAGAAAAAAATTTATCACAGAGATTTGTGGTTATAGCTTTTTACTAATGGAGTGGATTATAAATTGAGAAGAAAAGACGAAACTGCAATTTTACAAATTCTAACCATGCTGGAAATGTAACTGTTAGTTCATAAATTCTATATTTTTATTATACTTTTTAAAAATTATAATAGCAAGTCATGACTGGCTCATATTTTTCTGCCAGGATTGGTAAAAGTTTACTTTTTCATCTCCTGTTTTAGAAGTATGCTTTTCTTCCATGGGTGAATAACTTTAAACTTTTCCTCTTATATTTAATCTTGTTAATCTATACCTAGTTATTGAATCAATATTAATTTGAATTCTATTCTCTTAACTGTTGGCTCTTTCATCCAATTTTATATGGTAAGCAGACTTTCTAGTTTATTTTATATTGCTATGATTAAGTGTGGCTCTGGAACCTAATGTCTGGGCTGAAATCTTGGTTCTGTCAAGCTTCACCCCCATGAGATATCTATAATAACAACCTCTCTCAGCCTCATCTATAGAATGCAGTAGTTCTTTCATAGAGTTGCATGAATTTTTAATTATATAATTCATGGAAATTACTTTGAACAATGGTTTATTCATAGTGACCTTTAACCTTTCTTGCTAAACATAGTACTTAAAATCTTTTGTAAAATATAGTCATTTCAATCTCTGAATAAGTAACAAATTTCATTCACGCAAAACATATTCCCTATACTAGAGTCCATATTTTCTTGATCTTAACAAAAGAAACCAAATGTAATACAATCTGTATGTCTACTAAGAAAGAATTCAAAACAAGTACATAAGTAATGGTGGAGATATGATCTGATAGATACCAAAACACCTATAATAATGTAGTCAGTTCATAGACATTCAAAAACCCATTTCACCACCAGATACCACACTAGATATTCAGTCATTATTGTACGTATTAGTTGACCTGATATGTGAAGGCCAGATTTAAATATATGAAAGAGGAATTTTAAAAGTAATAGGAAATGACATTCTCACCAACTTTACTGTGC
Organism: Pan troglodytes; assembly: GCF_028858775.2. Lineage (NCBI taxonomy): Eukaryota > Metazoa > Chordata > Mammalia > Primates > Hominidae > Pan > Pan troglodytes. The sequence goes on along the minus strand of NC_072401.2, from coordinate 111,320,789 downwards.
CTGGGTTCCTGATGAGGCTCAACCATTAGTTAATTCTGTGACCTGGGTGATGCAACCTTGCTGAGCCTGTTTTCTCATCGGCAAAATGGGAGAGTTGACTAGATAAATGCTAGAGCTTTTTACAGCCGTAACGTTCTATCAGCCTATAAAATAAAAATAATGATCATAGACTAAAAGAAACCAAAGATGGAACAACAAACTAACACTAAAATCCATCATCACTCAGTAAAAAGCAGAAGAATATGATAGAATGCCTAATTTGTAACATTTTTATCTCTATTGATTGAGGTGCTAAAGATAATCAGTGGATCTAGACTCTCCTAATAGTGCTATTTTTAAATCTTTCAAGTTTGTGACTTTTCTATGTCTACATTGATACACAGTTCAAATGTGAATATCATACAAAGTGAAGCCAGTTTATCAACTTTGACTACAATACAGACTAAAAGTAGTCAATTCTCCTTTTATAAACAATATAACTGATTTTACTTATTAAAATGGAGGGGAGGGGGAATCATGAACCTCTTCCAAAGGCAGAAATCCTTTCAGTAGTTTATTTTACTTTGTACACGTATTTTTCACATTAACCAGTTTTGCCTTATATACATGTAAATGTTATTATAAAGAACTAAATTTGGAATTAGATTGTTAGACTGTGACCCACACAGTTTAACAAATTAATCAGGTCAGTTTGTGTATAATGTGCCAATAACCTCTACAAAAAGTTATAAAAGATTAAAAATGTTGCTATCAGTTGGTATTGTCAGCATTATGAGCTGTAGTTTGCAGGAAATCAATGAATAAATATATGGCTTGCCTCTCACAAATAATTAAATCTCAAAGTGAGGATCCAATCACATGTCTGCTCCCTGAGCGAGAGAGAAAACCAGCAAAGAGAAGAGCACAGGACGCAAACTGGCAAGTGTCCTCTAGGGCAAAGGGATGTTGTCATAGTGCCTAAGAGGAGGAAAGGGGATATTTTAAGTTAGATAAAAACAATCAAAAGATTTAGAAAGGAACATGTAAACACCCAGCTTAATATAGTAAGAATTCATAAATAGAATGATACTAAAACATTTATATTGAAATAAAAGGTTACTTATATTTTATATCTATAAATTTGTGTCAAAATTTATATATAAAAGCTATGCTCATCATAGCTATTTTATTACTTAATTTTAAGATTAATTTCTAAATCTGCCAGCACATCAAATTTATTCAGTTATATAATATGTATAGACTATTTCATACTTTGAAAACACTTCAACTTATGCCAGATTTTTTTCTTTATGTAATACTACCAATGCAAGTTACAAGTTTTGATTGCTTCCTATGTGGCAAAGACCGTGCTTGTCCAAAACTGCAGAGGCTCTGAGATTTGACCCTACTTTAGGGTGACCAACCTATTCCAGTTTGCCAGCAACTCATTTCAGTTTGCCCAGGACTTTCTTGCTTTTAGCACTGAGAGGTCCACATTCTGGGAAACTTCTCAGATATGGGCAAGTTTGCCTGCCATCGTTTTATGGATGTTGGTAGAAGACACAAGACTCCTGCTCAGGGTTGAAGGAGCTCATTGCTCACAGCACTGAAGGGAGACATCTTTATTATACTGGGTAGTAAGCATGCTCACCCTTTGCTCTGGAAGGAGATATATTTCTACCTCCAAAGCTGTTCTCTTGAAAAGATGGTGCAGAATAAAAGGTAATCCTTGAAAAGATAGTGCAGAATAAAAGGTAATCAATGTCTGCCTCTGCTCACAAGACATGCAGAGATTCAGGAGATCAAAGAACAACAGCACTAAGCATCTGAAGGATGGACTGACTCAATCCTCACAAAAGCATGGGATAGGTAGTACTATTATCATCCCCATTTCAAAGATGAGAAAACCAAGGTTCAGGAAGCTTAAGGAATCTGCCCAGGGTCACACAATTGGACAGCCAGGATTTGAACTTCAGTATCCTGATCTTAAACCACCATGCTGGTTAAAGGTTTTAACCACCCACCACAGTGGTTAAAGCTCTTAACCGCCATGTTATGCCTTCTACCACCTCTGGAATCTGGTATTATTCTTCCAATTTTACACCAAAGGAAGCCAAAGCACAAAGATATTACTATCTTGACTTTGTAAATGGCTTAGAATCCTACATCCCAGATTTTTTTAGCATCCTAATCTAATACCCTTTCTATCATAACTCATCTCTTTGCCATCTAAAAACATTTAGAGTCATAGTGACAGTCATAAGCGCTATTATTTACAAATAAAAAAATGTCCAGGCACAATGGCTCACACCTGTAATCCCAACACTTTGTGAGGCTGAGGTGGGAAGATTGCTTGAGGTCAGGAGTTCAAGGCCAGCCTGTGCAACATGGCAAGATCCTGTCTCTACAAAAAATACAAAAATACAAAAATTAGCTGGGTATGGTGGCGGCACTTGCCTGTTGTCCCAGCTACCCAGGAGGCTGAGTTGAGGGGATCAACTGAGCCCAGGAGTCATGGTTTGTGCCACTGCACTCCAGCCTGGGTGACAAAGTGAGATACTCTTTCAAAATAAAATAAAATTTAAAAATGTTAAAGCAGCAATATCTGGAGTATAAATGTTTACATAGGGAAAGATTAAAGAGCTATACAATGTTAACAATTTATTTCATGCTTTGAAATTATTAAAAAATGTATCAATGGTGAAAGAAAATTCTATAAAAAATTAATTTCACTGGTTATATATAAAAGTTATGTAAATATTTTTAAATCCTTCAAAAATAAAATGTCTATTTACTCCAGCTTGAAACTTCTAAGGTCAAAGGTACAATTTTTAAAACCTGAATAAAAATAGTGATCCAAGAACTGAATATATTTAAGTGTTTTTTTCTTCTGAGGACAAAGGTAAGAGAACTCTCTCAAGTTAAACTGTTACTTGCACTGCATTCCTTCAAGGCAATACATCAACTACAATTACACTAATTTGCATTAGTTTACTTTATATAACTATTCTTGGATGGGACAAGTGAACTTTATCCTTTCTAAAAGAATAGTATTTATATGCATCAGAATAGTTGGACTAAATGCGCTATTTTTGTGTGAAAAGTGAGCAATAAATTTTTGTACAAAAGTTATTCTGAGGACTATAAGCCCTTGAAGGCAAAGACTATGCCTACTCAGCTTTGTGGAGACAACCATGTTTAACAATTCAGTAGGGAAAGGAACGTCTTTTTAATGAATGGTGCTGGAACAAGTGGACACGTGTTTGCAAGCATATGAACCTCAACCCCTACTTTACACAATACTCCAAAACTATTTTGAGATGGATAATAGCTATAAGCTTAAGAGCTAAGAATATACAGCTAAAAATTGAGTATAAAGGCTAAAACTATAAGAAAATATCATATCTGTGATTTTGAGGTAGGCAAACATGTTTTAGATGATACACAGAAAGCACTAACTGTAAAAGGAAAAAACTAATGAATCAAATGTCATCAAAATGTAAACCTTTTTTTACCAAAGACACCAGGAAAAAATAAATAGGCAAGTCAGCCTTGGAGAAAATATTCACAGTGCATATAACAGACAAAAGACTTATATTCAATAAAGAAAAGACAAATAGCCCTTAAAAATTAAGCAAAAGATAGTTCATAAAGGAAGATATACAGTGACCCATAAGCAAATGAAAATCTGGCCAACACCATTAATAATCAGGGAAATGGAAATTAAAAACACATTGTGATACCGCTTCCTGACCCACCCACCCCCCAGAATAGCTGAAATGAAAAAGACCAACAACATTAAGTGTTGGTGAGGATATGGAGCAACCAGACTGTCATGCAGTGCTAGTGGGAATGTATAATGTTATACAGTCTCTTTGGAAAACAAGAAGTTTCCTTAAAAGTTATACATATAGCCATTCTTTTTTTCTTTTTTTTTTTTCCACCCAGGATGGAGTGCAGTGACATGATCTCAATTCACTGCAACATCCGCCTCCCAGGTTTCTCCTACCTCACCTGAGTAGCTGGGACTATAGGCATGCACCACCACACCTGGCTAATTTTTGTATTTTTTAGTAGAGGCAGGGTTTCGCCACATTGACCAGGCTGGTCTCAAACTCCTGACTAAAAGTGATCTGCCTGCCTTCGCCTCCCAAAGTGTTGGGATTACAGGAGTGAGCCATGGCCCCCAGCCATATAGCCATTCTATAATCCAGCAATTTCAATCCTAGGAATTTATCCAAGATAATGAAATGAAAACATGTGCCACAAAAAGCTTTGTACAAGAATGTTAACTGCAGCTTAATTTATTATGGCCCCAAACTCGAAACACCCATGTGTCCAACATCAGGAGAAAGGATGAACAATTGCTTCATTCATACAATTGAATACAATTTTGCAATAATGAACTACCAATACATGCGACAGCATGGATGATTTTCAAAAACATGATGCTGAGTGAAAGAAGCCTGGCACAAAGGTTCATCTTATATGATTCCATTTACATAACATTCTAGAGCAGGCACAATTAACCTATAGTGATGAAAATTCAAATAGGTGAGGCAAGATTGACTGGAAAGAAACACAGAACTTTCTGAGGTAATGGAAATATTCTGTATCTTGATGATGGTGTAAGTTATGTAAGGGTATACATTTATCAGAATTTAACAAACTGTAGACTTACAATCCTGCATTCCACCTATACAAAGTATACCTTAATGTCTCCATTAAAAACAAGGTTTTAAAAAATAAAGACTGATGTCTTTGGAGATTAACTGTAAATTTGAAACTTGACTCTGCCAACTATAGAAAGAGGGTGAGGATTAGAGCACCCAGCAAGGCATAAACCTTACCTATGTGGATTTGTTTCCTCAAACCAAAAACGGGTGGGGCACATCTACAGAGATTGATAAGTGTTTTTTGAACTAAATTAACACCATTTTAGAAAAGTCTGGAAATACTAGGGCTGCCACCGTCCTTCAGGCAAACTCCATTTCAAATAGGAAAAGAGCCCATGTTTACAATTCAGCAAATTTGGGTACAAGTAAAGCAACACCCCCCAAAAAAAAGCATTTTATGTTTTATTCTACCACAGGCCTTTTTCTCTGAGACAAACAGTGTCAGGACTTACAGAATATGCCTGTGTAAATATTTACTTAATCTTGAGAAACAGGCCATGGAAATTTACCTGCATTGCAAAACAAAACCTGGTTTTATAGTTAATTCCAATGTTTATTTGCAGGGCAATAGTTTAAGTATTCATGGATACAATAAAGGACAATTTTACTAAGTTGATGTTTTTACTCCTGTAGAAGAGAAAGAGTAATTGAAAAGCCTCACCTTATGTAGGGAGACCCCTTGAAACTATTGCTATGGAATAAAAGATGAAATGCTCCTGATTATTGTAAGTACAAAATTGCATGCAGGATTGTGTAAGGACAATGCCAGGCTGGACTGCCAGAATGAGCCAACAGTGCATGATGTGCTTCCCCCTGCAGAGAGCCTACGAATGGATGTGCAGTCAAGGAGGTTTCACATCACTAAGATTCCTATCCCAGAAAAGCAGATGTTCATAGCTCTGGGAATGGAATGTGACCCTTGTGGAGAGCCTATAAACGGATGCATGAGGTGCACCTGTCCATATGCATAAGATAGGGCTATAAACACCCTCATCTTGCCATGGCTCTTCTAGGCCTCTTTAGGGCATACTTCCTTCTGAGAATTTCTGGTCTAACCGGTTGTCTAGCTTCACGTCCTGTTTCTATGGATTGTTTGTAACCAGCTTTTGCTGCAACTGTTACTGCTGATTAATATCTTGCTAATCATAGGTTATGAAAAGACTGTGTTTCTGTTTTAAGGCTCTGTTAGAAATTACTGATGCACACACTATATTGTAAATTCTTATCTCTGTATACTGTACTTCTGCATACAGATGTTATGTTAAAGAATTACTTCATCCCCATGTGACCATCTCACACACACAATCAAATGACCCTAAATCCCTCACTAACCTACCCCCACCCTCACTAAACTTAATAATAAATGCTGGTATATCCAGTGCATTGGTGGCACCGCGGGACCAGAAGGTGGTGACCCCCCTGGATCCAGCTTTCACTATCTTGTGTGTGTCTATTATTTTTTGACCTGCTGATCTGCCTGGGAACAAAGAAAGAGCCCCGTTGCATTGTGGTTTGCTGGCCAGATCCTGCAATATCTGGCACCCATCTTTTGGAAAATTAGCTTATGTGCATGTCACAGTTGACACCTTTTCCAATTTCATCTGGGCTACCTGTCAAACCAGAGAAGCCACTTCTCATGTTAAAAAACATATGTTTTCATGTTTTGTGGTTATGGGAATTCCTAGTGAGCTCAAAACAGACAATGGTCCAGCCTATTGCAGTAAAGCTTTTAAAAATTTTCTTGATCAGTGGCATATTAAACATATTACTGGTATTCCTTATAACCCACAAGGCCAAGCTATTGTAGAAAGAAGTAACAGAACTTTAAAATTACAATTACTTAAACAAAAAGAGGGGGATAAGGAGTTGTCTACCCCTCACATACAACTAAACTTGGCATTGCTCACATTAAATTTTCTTAATATTCCTAAATCTAGTTCTGTTACTGCTGTCGAAAAACATTTCTCTGGTAACCGTCCCATGGTAAACCAAGGAAGGGAAGTATGGTGGAAAGATGTTCAATCTAATATATGGTCAAAAGTTTCTATTTTAATGTGGGGAAGAGGCTACGCTTGTGTTTCCCCAGGTGAACATCAATCTCCTGTTTAGATTACTGCTAGACACCTGAAATTGTGTCCTGAAGATGCATGCAACAACGAGACAGAGAAATTTGCTGAAAAAATGCCACAGCAGGAAACAACTAACACATCCAATTGTCAAAAAAGAAGAAAATGACCATGCTAACTCCTTTACAACAGACAATCCAGTCAGCCATCCTGAACAACTTGTCTCCAGCGATCCAGGTCCAGCTCAACCTCTGCCTCCTCCTGATGACATTGCTCCTTCTACCCTCTGTCACTCTATAGACTGTTAAAAACTATACATATTGGGCCTATATTCCTTTTCCTCCTCTTATTCGAGCCATGACATGGATGGACGCTCCTACTGAGGTCTATGTTAATGATAGTATTTGGATGCCTGGTTCTGTAGATGATCGTTGTCCTGCCCAACCTTCAGAAGAAGGAACCCCTTTCAATATCACTTTAGGTTTTAGGTATCCACCTTTGTGCCTGGGACCCACTAATGGATGTTTCTCATTAGATATTCAAACCTTGGAGGTCACACTACCATCTGGTCACTCTGTCCCTCCTTTAGGACACTTGGTATCAGGGCTCTCATTAAAACCTCTAAGACAGATCAAAATAGGAATCGCTGATTATATTCACACATCCCAATATAAGCCTTTAGGACCTGTGTGTCCTCTCAACTTGTCTTCAAATGCTGACAAATTAATATGGAAGGATTGTAGTAGTTCAGAAGGAACTGTGTTATTTAATTCTTCTCACTACACCATTGTTGATTGGGCTCCCAAAGGTCATATTACTAATGATTGCTCTCAAGGCCACAGAGATTGTCAACATTTTCTCTATGATATTACTTATCAAAAAAGTAGTGACAACCCTTCCCTATTATATCATAGATTTAACTCCTTTTTTCCTTTAAAGTGTAAAGGGGCAGGGATTGCCCCTCCAAAGCCAAGGCTCGTTGTTCCCCACTTAGGACCTGAACATTCAGAATTATGGAGATTAACCATAGCTATGATTGGTATGAGAGTTTGGGCTGGAGAAAGGGTTATAAGTAAATCCACCTTGTCACCTTGAAAACTAAGACAACAGATTGATTTACACTACTATTTCCACACAGCCAAAAATATCACTATGGCAATCATCAAAAGGTCAATTCAAAGATGGGACAGTAAAGATTATGAGGACTTATACCCCCCTGTTGCTAATGTCCCCCTGCCACCTCTCATACAACCTATTCCCCCCACCCCACATTCACAAAAAAGAGTACCATCCCAAAATATATATACTATCTATATGGAGTCCAACAAAACTATACCACTTAAAAGTTGTGTTAAACCACCATATATGTTATTAGTAGGAAAGATGCATATTAGTTCAAAAACCAACATAATTACCTGTGTTAATTGTTACTTGTATACTTGTATTGACTCATCCTTTAATCAATATCATAGTATTTTAATAGTCAGAGCCAGAGAAGGTAGTTGGCTCCCTGTAGCCTTACATAGGCCTTGGAAATCTTCCTCTTCTATTGATGTTATTAATAATATTCTAAAGAAAATTCTTAAAAGGAGTAAACGATTTATTTTTACATTAATTGCAGTAATAATGGGCTTGATTGCTGTTACGGTGACTGCTGCTACTGCTGGAGTTGCATTACATCAATCTATTCAAACTGCTCATTTTGCGGATAAATGGCAAAAAAATTCTATTCGAATGTGGAATTCTCAGTCAGGTATTGATCAAAAATTGGCCAATCAAATTAATGATCTAAGACAAACTATTATATGGATGGGAGATAGAATTAAGAGTTTAGAACACGGATTACAAATGCAATGTGATTGGAATATTTCTGATTTTTGTATAGCTCCATTCCAATATAATGAGTCTGTTCACAATTGGGAATGAGTAAAACGCCGTTTACAAGGAAGTGAAGATAATTTGAGTTTAGACATAAGCAAGCTAAAAGAAAAGATTTTTGAGGCCTCTCAAGCACACTTAACTTCTTTACCCAGTGATGAAGTTTTAGATGGTATCTCTGAGGGGTTATCTAATCTCAACCCCATTCAATGAGTAAAATCTTTGGGAGGATCCACTACCGGTAATTTTGTTCTGTGTATAATTTGTGCTATTGGTTTATTGTTCATGTGTAAAATTGGAAAAAATATTATTCAATCCAATCATGATCAGTGCCAAGCTATGATTGCTATGGTTCATTTAAATCAGAGAAAATGAGGAGATGTAGGGAGACCCCCTGAAACTATTGCTATGGAATAAAAGATGAAATGCTCCTGATAATTGTAAGTACAAAATTGCATGCAGGATTGTGTAAAGACAATGCCAGGTTGGACTGCCAGAATGAGCCAACAGTGTGTAATGTGCTTCCCCCTGCAGAGAGCCTATGAATGGATGTGCAGTCAGGGAGGTTTCACATCACCAAGATTCCTATCTCAGAAAAGCAGATGTTCATAGCTCTGGGAATGGAATGCGACCCTTGCGGAGAGCCTATAAATGGATGCATGAGGGGTGCCTGTTCATATGGATAAGATAGGGCTATAAACGCCCTCATCTTGCCACAGCTCTTCTAGGCCTCTTTAGGGTGAAGGCATACAAACTGTCTCTCAGACTACAGTGCAATCAAACTAGAACTCAGGATTAAGAAACTCACTCAAAACCACTCAACTACATGGAAACTGGACAACCTGCTCCTTAATGACTACAGGGTACATAAAGAAATGAAGGCAGAAATAAAGATGTTCTTTGAAACCAATGAGAACAAAGACACAACATACCAGACTCTCTGGGACACATTTAAAGCAGTGTGTAGAGCAAAATTTATAGCACTACATGCCCACAAGAGAAAGCAGGAAAGATCTAAAATTGACACCCTAACATCACAATTAAAAGAACTAGAGAAGCAAGAGCAAACACATTCAAAAGCTAGCAGAAGGCAAGAAATTACTAAGATCAGAGCAGAACTAAAGGAGATAGAGACAGAAAAAACCCTTCAAAATATCAATGAATCCAGGAGCTGGTTTTTTGAAAGGATCAACAAAATTGATAGACCGCTAGCAAGACTAATAAAGAAGAAAAGAGAGAAGAATCAAATAGACTCAATAAAAAATGATAAAGGGATATAACCACTGATCCCAAAGAAATACAAACTACCATCAGAGAATACTATAAACACCTCTACACAAATAAACTAGAAAATCTAGAAGAAATGGATAAATTCCTGGACACATACACCCTCCCAATACTAAACCAGGAAGAAGTTGAATCCCTGAATAGACAAATAACAAGTTCTGAAATTGAGGCAGTAATTAAATAGCGTACCAACCAAAAACAGCCCAGGACCAGATGGATTCACAGCTGAATTCTACCAGAGGTACCAGAGGTACAAAGAAAGAAAAAAAGAAAAACAGGAATTCATTTTATGAGGCCAGCATCATCCTGCTACCAAAACCTGGCAGAGACACCACAAAAAAAGAAAATTTCAGGCCAATATCCCTGATGAACATTGACATGAAAATCCTCAATAAAATACTGGAAAACTGAATCCAGCAGCACATTAAAAAGCTTATCCACCACAATCAAGTTGGCTTCATCCCTGGGATGCAACGCTTGTTCAACATATGCAAATCAATAAATGTAATCTATCACATAAACAGAACCAGTGACAAAAACCACATGATTATCTCAATAGATGCAGAAAAGGCCTTCTATAAAATTCAACACCCTTTCATGCTAAAAACTCTCAATAAACTAGGTATTGATGGAATGTATCTCAAAATAATATGAGCTATTTACGACAAACCCACAGCCAATATCATACTGAATGGGCAAAAGCTGGAAGCATTCCCTCTGAAAACTGGCACAAGACAAGGATGCCCTCTCTCACCACTCCTATTCAACACAGTATTGGAAGCTCTGGCCAGGGCAATCAGGCAAAAGAAATAAAGGGTATTCAAATAGGAAGAGAGGAAGTCAAATTGTCTCTGTTTGCAGATGACATGATTGTATATTTAGAAAACCCCATCATCTTAGCCAAAGCTGAAAAGCAACTTCAGCAAAGTCTCAGGATACAAAATCAATGTGCTAAAATCACAAGCATTCCTATACACCAATAATAGACAAACAGAGCCAAATCATGAGTGAATTCCCATTCACAATTGGTAAAAAGAGAATAAAATACCTAGGAATACAATTAACAAGGGATGTGAAGGATCTCTTTAAGGAGAACTAAAAACCACTGCTCAAGGAAATAAAAGAAGATATAAACAAATGGAAAAACATTCCATGCTCATGGATAGGAAGAATCAATATTGTGAAAATGGCCATACTGCCCAAAGTAATTTATAGATTCAATGCTAACCCCATCAAGCTACCATTGAATTTCTTCACAGAATTAGGAAAAACTACTACTTTAAATTTCATATGGGACCAAAGAAGAGCCCATATAGCCAAGACAGTCCTAAGCAAAAAGAACAAAGCTGGAGGCATCACGCTACCTGACTTCAAAATATACTACAAGGCTACAGTAACCAAAACAGCACAGTACTGATACCAAAACAGATATATAGACAAATGGAACAGAACAGAGGTCTCAGAAATAACACCACACATTTACAACCATCTGATCTTTGACAAACCTGACAAAAACAAGCAATGGGGAAAGGATTCTCTATTTAATAAATGGGGTTGGGAAAACTGGCTAGCCATATGCAGAAAACTGAAACTGCACCCTTTCCTTACACCTTATTAACTCAAGATGGATTAAAGACTTAAATGTAAGACCTAAAATCATAAAAAACCCTAGAAGAAAACCTAGGCAATACCATTCAGGACACAGGCATGGGTAAAGACTTCATGACTAAAACACCAAAAAGCAATGGCAACAAAAGCCAAAATTGACAAATGGGATCTAATTAAACTAAAGAACTTCTGCACAGCAAAAGAAACTATCATCAAAGTGATGAACAGACAACCTACAGAATGGGAGAAAATGTTTGCAATCTATCCATCTGACAAAGGGCTAATATCCAGAATCTACAAGGAACTTAAACAAATTTACAAGAAAAAAGAAAAACAAACAACTCCATCAAAAAGTGGGCAGAGGATATGAACAGACACTTCTCAAAAGAAGACATTTATGCAACCAACAAACATATGAAAAAAAAGCTCATCATCACTGGTTATTAGAGAAATGCAAATCAAAACCACAATGAGATGTCATCTCATGCCAGTTAGAATGGCGATCATTAAAAAGTCAGGAAACAACAGATGCTGGAGAGGATGTGGAGAAATAGGAACGTTTTTACACTGTTGGTGGGAGTATAAATTAGTTCAATCATTGTGGAAGACAGTGTGGCAATTCCTCAAGGACCTAGAACCAGAAATACCATTTGACCCAGCAATCTCATTACTGGGTATATACCCAAAGGATTATAAATCATTCTAGTATAAAGACACATGCACATGTATGTTTATTGCAGCACTATTCACAATAGCAAAGACTTCGAACCAAATGCCCATCAGTGATAGACTGCATAAAGAAAATGTGCCATGTACACACCATGGAATACTATGCAGCCATAAAAAAGCATGAGTTCATGTCCTTTGCAGGGACATGAATGAAAGTGGAAACCATCATTCTCAGCAAACTAACACAGAAACAGAAAACCAAACACTGCATGTTCTCACTCATAAGTGGGAGTTGAAAAATGAGAACACATGGACACAGGGAGGGGAACATCACACACTGGGGCCTGTTGTGGGGTAGGGGTCTAGGGGAGGGATAGCATTAGGAGAAATACCTAATGTAGATGACAAGTTGATGGGTGCAGCAAGCCACCATGGCATGTTTATACCTATGCAACAAACCTACAAGTTCTGCACATAAAGCATAATAATAAGAAGAAGAAGAACCAGAGAAATACACATAGAACCTAAACAAGACCAAGTTCAAAATTCCAAAACTAGTCACAGCTAAACTAAGAGACCAAATCAGTTAGGAGAACCATTTGGGGCCAGTAAAATAACTGGTGTTTCCACCATTTCTTTTTAGATTAAGGAAATTTAGAAGCTATTCTTCCTAACTAATGAAGCCACTGCTATCGCATAAAGATGCCAGTGCCCCTCTCCTGCTCCTGAAGAACCTAATGAAGAGCTGAAAAGCAAACTGAGCAGAACTTTGTACCAGAGTATGGAGCAATGCTGTGCTCACAAGAGTCTATGCAGTTGGTGGATTCTGTCTCTCAGCTGGATGCTCTTTAAGAGAAATGGTCCTCTCTCCATTTATGATGCAAGTTCTTCTCCACTTTTCCACACATGTATGTACACACATGCATGCACACACACACAGCTCTTACACCTTACACAGGAGAAAGAGGTAACTTGACCTAGGTTAACTAATAAGGTACTATTCCAGTAAAAGTGCAATTACAGAGTAAAAAGCCAAATCCAACAAATTTTAAAAGACTGGACAAAAAAAGCTATGCATAGCAAAGTAACTATAGATGAAAAGCCCAGAGGCTTGCGAGCTTACCAAGAATAATCCTGCTTGGGGAAAGGTCTAGGACTCCAGAAGGTGTTGAAACTAAATGAGTCCAGCTCTCCAGGAAATCTGGTGGCAATGTGGTGAGTCTGTTGCTTGATAAATCCAAGTAGGCAAGGTTCTTCAGATACCTGAGCGCCTCATTTGGCACACTGGTTATTTTGTTATTGTGCAAGTCCAGGGTCCTCAGAAGGGGCATGTCCAGCAGAGATGCCCAAGGGAAAGCAGCCAGAGAATTCCCATCCAAGCGCAACTCATGCAGTTGCTTCAGGTTGTAAAAGCTGCTGGGGTCAATGCTGGCCACGGAATTGTAAGTCACCCAGAGATACTGGAGCTCCACCAGGTAATAGAAGGCCTCCGCAGAGATTCTGCGGATGACAGTCTTCTCTATGCGAAGCTTCACAGTGTCCACGGGGAGGTTCGTAGGCAGCTCGTTCATATCCATGTCATTACATAGCACCAACCTAGTGTCACAACATGAACAATGTGAGGAAACTCACTTTCCAACACCCATTTGGAAAAAATACTTCTCATTTGAAAAATGTATCAATTTTCAGCTGGGCAGTGGCTCACACCTGTAATCCCAGCACTTTGGGAGGCCGAGGAGGGCCTTGGTTCAAATCTAACCAAGGTCTAAGGTCTGCCACCTCCTCTGTGGCCATGGAAAACCACTTCACCAGTGTCTCAACCTCATTTTCCCATATGGCACTGTTATGGATGATTAATTACAATGGATGTAAAACTCTACAACTTCCTGGCACAGAATATGTACTCAGTAGGTATTTGCTGCTACTGTCAACAACCTCGGTTTTACATGGAAAGTAACTGAGGCCCACCAACATTCAGTAACTTCCCAAGGTCACCCAGCTAGTGGGTTTCACAGCCACCTTTCAAAACCACTTCTGTCCAACTTAAAGTGCACCTCTTTAGGAAATGGCCCATTTTAAAAGAACCCCCTGTTAAAATAATAAATCAATCCTTGTTCAGAGAATAATTTATTTAGGTGAAAAAAAAAAAGTGTTCACAGTACATGTTTAAAGTTGAACTCTGTTTTAATAACGTGACTTGCACATTGCTTTCTGCCTAAGGAATAAACCAGAAATTAGGAGTTGACCTTGAGCAAGTCACATTTTGATCTTGTTTGTTGGCACATATAAAACAGGCATAGAAAAACAACACTGGGCAATGTCCCAGCTGGGCAATGTGGCTCATGGCTGTAATCCCAGCACTTTGGGAGGTCAAGGTGGGCAGATCACCTGAGGTCAGAAGTTTGAGACCAGCCTGGCCAACATGACGAAACCCCGACTCCACTAAAAATACAAAAATTAGCCAGGCGCGGTGGTAGGTACCTGTAATCCCACCTACTCAGGAGGCGGAGGTGGGAGAATCGCTTGAACCTGGGAGGCAGAGGTTGCAGTCAGCCAAGATCACGCCACTGCACTCCAGCCTGGGTGACAGAGCGAGACTCCATCTCAAAATAGAAAAGAAAGAAAGAAAGAAAGAAAGAAAGAAAGAAAGAAAGAAAGAAAGAAAGAAAGAAAGAAAGAAAGAAAGAAGGAAGGAAAGAAAGAAAGGCAACACTGTCCCATGTGTAAATTTAAAGTATGAGGAATCTGAGAATTTAGATTCATTTTAGCCTGGAAAAAGACTTATCTCCTATGAGATACTCATCTGAATTATGAAAAATGAACAATAAGAAGTTTTGCAAAGTATCATCTAAATTATAGCACACTATAAATTTAGTAAATAATTACAATAAAATAACCCTTTAGTGAAACATATGACATTAAATCAGTGGATTTGAAAAACCAGCTCATAATGTATACACACGTAAGCAGCATAAAGCTGCAATGTAGTGGTAGTGTTATGTCCTTTCTATAACTTCAGGAAAAGACCTCATGGAATCTTTGAAATCCTGTAGGGATATCTCTTACTTTTCATCTCTATTTTGTATCACAGATTTCAGTACTACTTTATACCAGAATGGTAGCAGTTTCTACTCATTAAGAAAGTACTGGCCGGGTGCGGTGGCTCACACCTGTAATCCCAGCACTTTGGGAGGCCAAGGTGCGTGGATTACCTGAGGTCAGGAGTTCGAGACCAGCCTGGCCAACATGGTGAAACCCCATCTCTACTAAAAATACAAAAACTAGCCGGGCATGGTGGCACATGCCTGTAATCCCAGCTCCTTGGGAGGCTGAGGCAGGAGAATTGCTTGAGCCCGGGAGATGGAGGTTGCAGTGAGATGAGACTGTGCCACTGCACTCCAGCCTGGCTGACAAAGTGAGACTCTGTCTCAAAATAAATAAATAAATAAAATAAGTATCTCAGCATGCTATCATAGAAGAAAGCCTAGTTTGTACGCTAAAAGATCTAGCATCTTTATGAACTTAGTTACTACATCAACACAATTATATGATCTAGGACAAGTCATTTGGTCTCCATACAGTTTAGTTTCTTCACTTATAAACTGACAAGGGGTTGAACTAGATTATTTCTTGCCAGGCCTAATATTCTATAATTTTTATAAAATCCATCAATAATGGGGTCACCACAAAGAAGGAAACATTTCTGTGATAGTTTCTCAAAAGTACCCTGGCCTGATCCTTCACTGCTACACGTCCCTGGACAAGTAGGTCTTTAACTTGCTACATTCTCTTCATTGTCTTTAACCACCCAGTGAATATCTCAAAAAATACCAAGAATTGGTTAACTAAAGTTTATACAATAACAAGATAAGCTTTTCACAAATATGTCTTATTTATTATTATTTATTTGTTTAAAGTTATAAGACATAAATTGGGCAACTCTTTAAATTATTTTATCTGAGACACCGTTTACTTCAACCAAGACACAAATAACCTGATTTTGTTATTAAATAACCTCTCAAAAAAAAATTCAAGTTCTACTGTGTTTAGCTAGCAAGAGTTCTGTTTTGCATTTAACATATCTAAAAGGCCTCATGCACATTATAAGTAAATAACTCTTCTCACTACACAGGTAGATGCTAAAGCAACCTAGAGATTGAATAACTTCTGTGAGATCCTGCAGTGTCTGAAACAGACAGTATCTTTTTCAATCTTCTTTATTTTGTAAATTCCATCAGCTTAAAATGAAAAATTCTAACTATTAACCTCTCTAACTTCACTCTTGAGATCTTTCTTTCTGCCATTCAATTGGCATGAATAATTCTCAAAGGAAGTGGAGAGCCGTGAAAGCAAAGGATCTGAGCATGTCACGCAGCTCCTGTTCAGCCTGCCCTCTTAGCCTTTCTATAATCAAGGGCTTAGCTGGCCATGCACCTTTAAATCGTTTGATCTCAAACAACGATTTGTGAACATGAGCATAATAAAAATTTTGGAACATAGAATGTGTTTAGAAATTTCCAATACCTTGAGAGGCCTTTGAGAGTTAAACTGCTCAAAATGAAAACAGTGAAGGAGTAGGTAACCAGTATTAACACAATTAAGTTAAAGCTTATGGACACTAAACATTCTCTTCTGCGATTTCTGATCCCCAAACATTTGCTTTCAAAAGTAGGTTTTCTTGTTTGGGTCCTTTTTGTCAAAATAATGAGAACACTTAGTAACAAGCAGAGGAGCATACCTTGATCCTGAGCCGTCATTTCTGCCGTGATAATCACAGGTGCACTGTGAAGGACACAAACAGCCCACTCCTTCCAAAAAGCTAAGGACAATGCACAGACATGCAAAGAGATGCATTGCTCCTTTTAGAGGTTATTTAAACAAAAGGTAAAAACCGAATCCTAAGCATTCAGAACCTGGTATGCCTGGAATACAAACAGCCATTTAGTAACAGCAGATTACATGGGATTAGCTGAGATCTGTAGTTACTTAACCTTCAAGTGTATCTTGCAGGAGATCAATTGATCCAGCCTTTGAATACAGTTTCAGCAAAGTAACACATTCTAAGGAAAATGAAAATCAAACACATGACAAGCAATTTCCATAGTTACCCGTAACTAGATTTGCAAGAAAATGCCTATTAAATCCCTTTCTTCTGGATGTACTTGCCACTACACCTTAAAAATATACTTAATGTAAAATAATTCAGTCTTGGCAGATGCAAGAAAATTCTGTAGATTATTTACATGTTACAACATTATAAAATGTTTTGCATTTGGTTTTTGCCAGCATGTGTTACTAATTCAGTTTTACAAAATTTAGTTTTAAAAATAGAAGCACATGACATAAAAATGATTTAGAAAAGAGTTATCGATGTTGCCACATACTGGCTATCTCTAAAAGTAAAGTAAAACAAGTCAGTTACATAGATTTTATAGGGAAAATGCTTCAATCCACTACTGATGTGGCAGGACTAAGTTCTCCAATAAGAACGTGTTCTGAGACTCTTCCAGGTCATCTCAGTGTGTGGAAGGTTTATCCCAGCACGTTTATTTTTAATGCAGGCAACTATCTCTGTTCAATAGTTTCCCAAGTTATCAGCATCAAAGCCATATTTGAAGATCAACTCTAATTCTTTCAGCTATATTAGGCTCTGTCAGAAAATAAAAATTAAATGTAATTAAATTTAAAAGTATCTCCACACTCATAAAGTGGAGAATCCACAGGGACAATCAAGGATTTAAGTAATAAATATACGTCATTTAACCTTCTTAGTGGCCGCTTCTAACCATCCTCTTTAACTAAAAACCTTTTTAAAAGAAAATTAATTCTATAAAAATAAGCATATTATAGAAAATATTATTTAAAACCAATAGAATGTATATAAAAACCATACAGTCTGAAAAACTGTGCTCAATTAAAATAAAATACTGCAGGTTTTCAGATTCTGCACAACTCGTTTGTTCATCAAATATTTACTGAGTACTTATTCTCTGCTGAGCACTGAGGGGTACAAAGATAAATAAGACAGTTATTACACATAAGGAACTCACACGATAAAGGGAGGAACAGACTACTAAAGAAGCACGAGAAAAGAGCATCAAACCCAGCCTGTGTTAGTCAAGCAAGACTTCCTAGGGTGGGTGGTGCCTGGCTGCCTTTTACAGGGTGCATGACGATGTATTATGGGAAAATCCAGAAAGTTGCATTGCAAGCAAAGGGAATAGTGGGAACAAAGGGAGGGAAGTGAGAAACAGTGTATTGTCCTCAGAGAATTTCAAGCACTTCTTGTTGCTCAGGCATAAGATTTTGAGGCAGGAAGTTAAAAAAGATAAAGCTGGAGAGATAAGCGGGGACGAAGTTATCAAGGAAACCCTTAGATTCCCTATGGAGAGCTTACTCTCAGCCTACAGGCAATGGGAGCAATAAAAGTTAGGCTTGGGAGTGGCATATCAGCTTATCCTTTCAGGAAGAATTCTCTGGCGGCTGTGTGGAGAAAAGGTTTAGACAGAGCAAGCAAGAAGAAAGGAGGAGGCTTCAGGTGGATGTCTGTGGTTATAGTCCAGGTGAGCAGCCATTAGGCTACAGCCTTGACTGCTGTGCTAGTAATCGTTAGGATAATGCAGCTTCAGGAAACACCCAGGAGAGAGAAATGATTGATTAGATGTAAGGATGAAGAAGGGATTTAAAAACAACCCTAAGGTTTCCCAGTGCTGGAGATGCAGTGAGAGGTGGTGGCCTCGAGTTTTTGAGCACAAGAGGAAAAAGAAATTGGATGGGTAAAGCTCTGATCGCCAAGTGACCAAGGGTTTTTGAATCATTAATTTAATGGATGTTATGACTTACATGGAAGCAAGACGTGCCAAATTGAGCATAGAAACACTGTTTAAAGATAAAAACATCAGAAATTAGCAAACTAAGAGGTCAGAGGGAACTATGTAACCAAAGCCAGGTCTTCCTAGTTTTATCATATAAGCAAATTAAAAAATAAATAATATAGCATTGAAATATAATTACTGTACACTGTTGAAGTCCTTTATATTTGAGGCAAAGTTGCTTCTTGCTTATCGCTGGAAATGAGTTCACAGCCTTGCAAATTGGAACTCTGAGTCCATTTTTCTAGACATTATTACAGAAGTTGTCCTGGCCTTTTAATGGCTCTGGGACTTTGGGTGCAGATTTCACTATGCTTTCCCTGTAAAAAGGCTCGGCTATGATAGACAGGATGAGGGAAGACCTAGTGACACAAAGCATTCAGAGCTCTCTCGGAACACTAGACATTTTAATTTGGCCATGAAGAGAGACAAAAAGCTGAAAAGTCCCTCTTGAAGTATGTTAAAGAGGGCCTTGAAAATCCAGCTGAGGGGTTTATACTTACTTGGTGGGTGAGTGAAGGTTTTTAGCCAAAGAATTTGGGCATTGGAACTTTATTTTTAAAAGATTAGCTATGAAATTGTATTGATTGAGGTTGTATTGTATGAATTGATTGCAGTGGGAAAGTCAGAGAGTTAGGAGATAAGGTAGATTACTATGACAGTTTACCTTTCCATATACATAGAAGACTGTACACATAAAACTAATACCTGTATTTTACTTAATATGTAGCCAAAGGTGCTAAAGAGACAATTTATAGGAAGAAAAAATAGAGATTAAAAAATACAATATGCAAAGATACACAGCCTCACTAGCAGTTAAAGAAATGTGAAATAAAATGACTTTAAGTTAGAGTATATAACTCATAATTTAAATATATACAGGACTATGAGCAGGAATATGCAGTGAAAAGCTCACTTAGACACTGCCAGTATCAGTGAAAACTAATTCAATCTTTCCATAAAGCAAGCTAGCAAAAATAATAGTGTTTTTGTATTTGTATCCAGTATTTCTAGTCTGAAAAGAAACACTCAAATAGAATAACTTCTCCCAAAGAAAAAATATATTTGCACTGAAATATTTTCAGTGGTATATCCATGAAACTAAAAACTGGAAAGCAATTTAAATGTCTACTATTTAAACAATGGTATATTGTATTATGCTTAACAGTCATTTAGAATGACAAATATGTGAGTCTACAAATTCATTTGACATTGAAAAAATATTTATTGAGTGCCTACTACATGCCAGACAGAATTGGGTATATGTGCTAAGGATACATCAAAGAACAAACATATAAAAATCTCCACTCTGATTGAAGTTAACTCTGTTGGCAAATATATGGAATATATATGCAGAAAAATGGTACTCAAAATTGCAGAAAACATCAAAATATGCACAGGGGTCATAATGCTATATAATATATATGCATTGACTTAACATTTTATTTAGAAACAATCATGTTTAATGTTCATTTATTTTTGTTTAATAACATAAGTTAATTGATTTAAATGTTAAAATGTTGAAATGCAAAAAATGCTTTCTATTCTAACTGGGAACATCCAACAACTCATTTCAGTAATTATCTAGAATTATTCATTTATTCTAACATTAAATTAGTGACTGCTTTTATTCTAATGGAGGAGCCAGGCAAGTTAAAGGTCATCAGTACAGTGTAATGCATGCCATAACAGGGAGAAAGAAAGGGGACCTTAACCTCTGATGCCTAATTCGTCAAAGGAGATGAGCAATAAGTTGATATATCAGGACACAGAGAAGCATACACTACAGCAGCCAGAGTGCACAAACAGAAGCATGAGCTGTGCTTGAGGAGCTTACACTCTCATAGGACAATGATCCATGTCTGCACTTGATCTAAATGGGCTCATATTTAAAAGAAAAGCATTGTCAAAAAACTAAAGTGTTTTGATAGTGTGTCCTTTTCTCTTATTTCAGATTCTTCCAGAAGCCAATGGGTTTTGAGATACATCCATGGGTAAAATACTTGTCACAGGCATTGTTTGGTGAGTCTGACATTTGAACATAGCAAGCATTGCCCTCCGAAACCTACGATAAAAAAAGGAAAATCTGGCATTAACCCATAATGATTTGGAACTTCTAAAGCATTTTCAAATATGGCTAAGATGCCACTACTGCCAATTTACATCTCTGGATAAATTTCTGCCTCCAACTTTAACATGTCCTGTTGAGAACCTTTATAAATATATAAAGTATATGGTACAGTTAAAGCCCATTTTGCACTATTGATTCTATAGATTTCCTGTTGAGAAACTTTATAAATATATAAGGTATATGGTACAGTTAAAGGTCAATTTTGCACTGTTGATTCTATAGATTGAAGACATCTAATAAAAGTAAATAATTATATGTATTTAAAAGGACGCTACTAATGTCAAGTGCCATGAGTTGTTTATTTGAACTAACGATGTGTATTTCATCCATCTGTTCTTCCTAGCAAGAATTTTCCAAAAGAACTACCAGCAGATTCTGAATTTAAAATGTGTTCTTCATTCTTCTTATGTGGTCTGTTTGGTCTGTAAAATTTTATGTTTCTTCACATACCTGTAGCTAAAGCTGCTTTTCCAAACATTGCCATTCCAGGATAAAATTACCTGACCTCGGCTGGACGCGGTGGCTCACGCCTGTAATCCCAGCGCTCTGGGAGGCTGAGGTGGGCGGATCACGAGGTCAGGAGTTCAAGACGAGCCTGGCCAAGATGGTGAAACCCCATCTCTACTAAAAATACAAAAATTAGCCGTGTGTGGTGGCGGGCACCTGTAATCCCAGCTACTCGGGAGGCTGAGGCAGGGAATTGCTTGAACCTGGAGGCAGAGGTTGCAGTGAGCTGAGATCACACCACTGCACTCCAGCCTGGGTGACAGAGAGAGACTCCGTCTAAACTTCACTGAGGAGGCAGAAAAGGAACATTTTGCTAAGAAACCCAAAAAAGAGAGGAGGTAAGAATTCCCTAGTATCCAGATGCCTTTTATGTTGGGACTAAACTTTTCCCTTGCATTTGAATGATATGTCTTATTTCTTGTAAATATACATCTGTGCTACCCACCAAGTGAGCCCAATGTTGCCTTGTCCATTTTCCAGTTATAGAATCCCTGTTTTCTTTGGAAACCACTATTCCATGTATTTGGGATGGGGGTAACCATTTGAACTAAGCTGACCACTGACATCCCAGGCTCTTTTCTGTCAGAGAGCCATCTGAGATGCAGTTGGCATTTGGGGATGCTTAGCTGGTAGAACTTGGGTCTGGGGTTGCCCACAATCATCTCTGCCACTGTGTGGGAAGAGTCTGTAACAAATCTGGAGCTCTAAGCATTTAAGGTCCTAGATGCTGCTCCAGTCACATGAGGCAAATGACCTTTATGCTAGATTGAAGTGGGTTTCTGTCACTTCTCTCCCAAGAAGTCTTAACATTCTTTTTATATCAGTTTTATTTTGTACTGCAAGCATTTTAGACATTACTTACTTTTTATTAGCAACCACATAAATGCAGGGGTTATAGAATGTAGAAGATTTTGCAAACAGTGGAGCTATGATGGCCATGGGGGGAGGAATCTTCTTTGGGTCACCAAAAGAAGCCCATAAGCACACGATGGAATAAGGGGACCATGCCACCAGAAACATGCAGATCATGATCACAGACATCTGAAAAGAAATAAATATTCACCAAGCCCAATACCTAAAATATTTAAATATTAATATATCTAAAGTTGGGTAAAAATCTATCTAGGTTGGAATTTGAATATGTTTATGTTTTTGATGACATAAAGGAAATAGTTGAGGTTTTTTTCTGCCTTCAATGTTCTTTTTTCAAGTGCCTGAAGTCCTCGATGATAATAAGACCTTGTGAAATGGGTATATCAAGAATATATAACATTGCTTTTAAGAATGGTACACACACATAAGGAATGCCCTCTTTCTTTCTGCGTGCTAGGGGAGAGTACAAAAGCTGACTTTGATGAAAGACAGATAAAAACCCACCCCACCCCACTTCACATCATTATGCTATGAACTCCTGGCATGGCTATTATTATTATTATCACCATCATTATTATTTGCTCTTACTGGGATTACCTGCTAAATTAACAAAAGTAACTTTCTAACTTTCTAAACTCAATCTGGAAACAAATACAATCCTATCTTGAGCTCAGTGAATTCTAACACAGGCCATTTCTGCTGGATATATGTTACACACAATGCAGATAATTTTGTAAAGGAGATCTCTTGCATCTTGTTTAAATGGAAAAATTATATTTTTATATTGCTTCCCTAGATTGCCTGCTAAAATTATGGAACAGAGGTTAAAGAAGACATAAACCCATAAGGACAGAGAATCAGAGATTAGATAATACATATTTTTAATGGAAAAAATGGCCATTGGATAAGTGGCAAATTATGTAAGAAACATGAGAATAATTTTATAAATAAGTAAATAAATAAACGTTAAAAAGAGCCAACTATGAGGGAAAACCAGATACAGACCAATCCATACTACAGAGCTACAGAAATTCTAGTAACAAAGGGTACCAGAAAACTCTAGATGTGGGGGTGCACATGGAGCTCAAAATAGAACTGGTTGAAATCTACAAAGAAAGTAGACTTCCAAATCTTTACCCCTGTCCACTCAGTCTACTCAGTAACTTCCCCTTCCTCTCCCTAGAAGACTTCCAGAGGCTCAGTATAAAGAAAAAAGAAGGCTAATTTGGGAAACTCAGAACACAGAGACACCAGGTTCAGCTAAGCACTTCAGTACTGTATTGAAAAGAGGGGTACTTGTATGCTGCTCCCTCCCTGCACTGAGTGTGAAAAAACTTGGAGATAGACTTGTACCTCCCACCCAGGAACATGAAAGGAACTGATCTGCCCAGAATAAAATAGCTAAAGATACAGTTACCTAGACAGTTAGAAATTCCCCCAAACCTCCATTCCATCATTTTAGCAGGCAATCAGGAGGGAGCAACATGAAAAATATAATTTTTCCATTTAAACAAGATACAAGAGAGCTCCTTTACAAAATTATCTGCATCATGTGTAATATATATCCAGCAGAAATGGCCTGTGCTAGAATTCACTGAGCTCAAGATAGGATTGTATTTGTTTCCAGATTGAGTTTGGAAGTTAGAAAAAAAATTTTTTTGATTAGCAGATAATCACAGTGAGAGCAAATAATAATAATGATGATGGTGGTCATAATAGTAATAATAACTACAGAGACAATTAGAAATTCCCCCAAAAGAAACATCTTGCTAATGAGCATCTCCATGCTTACAATCAACATTTTTAATGCATTACTCTTAAGTATGAAGGGACAATCATTGACCACCAGATATTAAGAAAACTTTTACATTGACAGGCAAAGAAAAAAAAAAACAGTGCAAGAACTCAGGGGAAACAAAAATATGTGGTAAACAGAAGGAAGTATAAATATATACATAATATCACAGAAATAACAGGAGATATACATCCATAAAACAAGGAGAGAATAGAGTATAAAATAGCTGTTTTATCAATAAAAATGGTTTTTAACTCTAGAAGAGAACCCAGGCAATACCATTCAGGACATAGGCACAGGCAAAGATTTCATGATGAAGATGCCAAAAGCAATTGCAACAGAAGCAAAAGTTGACAAATAGGATCTAATTAAACTAAAGAGCTTCTACACAGCAAAAGAAACTATAAACAGAGTAAACAGACAACCTACAGAATGGGAGAAAATTTTTGCAATCTGTGCATCTGACAAAGGTCTAATATCCAGCATCTACAAGGAACTTAAACAAATTTATAAGATAAAAACAAGCAACCCCATTAAAAAGTGGGCAAGGGACATGAACAGGCATTTCTCAAAAGAAGACATATATGCGGCCAAGAAACGTGAAAAAAAAAAAGCTCATCACTGATCATGAGAGAAATGCAAATCAAAACCACAATGAGATACAATCTCATACCAGTCAGAATGGCTGCTAATAAAAAGTCAAAAAATAACAGATGCTGGTGAGGTTGTGGGAAAAAAACACTTTTACACTCTTGATGGGAGTATAACTTAGTTCAACCATTGTGGAAGATTGTGTGTGGCAATTCCTCAAAGACCTAGAGACAGAAATACCATTTGTCCCACCAATTCTTTTACTGAGTATATACCCAAAGGAATATAAATCATTCTATTATAAAGACACATGCACATGTATGTTTATTGCAGCACTATTCACAATAGCAATCATGGACATGACATGGAATTAACCTAAATTCTCATCAATGATAGACTGGATAAAGAAAATGTGGTACATATACACCATGGAATACCATGCAGCCATAAAGGAATGAGATCATGTCCTTTGCAGGGACATCGATGGAGCTGGAGGCCATTATCTTTAGCAAACTAATGCAGGAACAGAAAACCAAATACCGTATGTTCTCACTTATAAGTGGGAGCTAAATGATGAGAACACATGGACACACAGCGGAAGCAACACACACTGGGGCTTGTTGAAGGGTAGAGGGAGGGAGGAGGGAGAGGATCAGGAAGAACAGCTAATGGATGCTGGGCTTAATACCTGGATAGTCTGTGCAGCAAACCACCATGGCACACGTTTACCTATGTAACAAACCTACACGTCGTGCACATGTACCCCTGAACTTAAAATAAAAGTTGGAAATTTTTAAAAAATGGTTTTTCTCCTATCTGTAAAAGTGAGAGTAGAATGTAAAAAATGTTACAGAAAGGTTGTATGATATTATCAGGCTGGGAACAGGGGGAGGTGAATCAGGTGAATTATATCAGTGCAGGGTCGGATCCTGTTTTTATTTAAAATTTCTATTTTGTTCAACATAATTTTTACATTAATATTGTTTTTTAAGTACTACATTAAACCACTTTTTTTATTAATGAGTTTTTTGGTGCTTGCTTGAATTTTGCACCCAAGGGTTGGCCTTCACTATCCTCACCCTTATCCTAGACCTAAATATGGTTAAGCAAATCTCCCAGAAAGTAGAAACAAAAAGAAACAAACAACAACCACAAAAGAAACAAACAAAAATAGACAATATAGGAGAGAAAATTTAAGAAAATCAGAAGGTAAATCTAGCAGATTAAATATCTAAATAAAAGGAATTCCAGGGAAAGAGAAGAAAAGAAAAAACAGAGGGACTGAAATAATCAGAGAAATGATACTAGAAATCTCTTAGAAGAGGAAGACTGGAGTCTCCACACTGAAAGTACTCACCAAGTACCCAGCACTGGATAAATACTCATATCAAGGTGCATCAGTATACATTTTCAGAAAACTAGAGACATAGAGAAGATCCTATAAGCTTCCAGAGAGAACCCACAGATCACCACAGAGCATCAACCACCAGAATGCCATCAGCCTTTGTAGCAGCAATGCTGGAAGCTAGGAGACTGTAGAGCAATGCCTTCAAAACTCTTTGAATATTACTTTTGCACCTAGAATTCTAGACCAGGCAAACAATCAGTCAAACATGATAGTAAAATTAAGACATTTTCAGTCATGCAAAGTCTTAAAAAATTTACCTCTCCCATAACCTCAGGAATTAATTGAAGAATGTGCTCCACCAAATCAGAGGAAATAAACTAAGAAAAAAAAAAGGAAGACAAGCATTCCAGAAAACAGGGGATTTGACCCTGGAAGGAGGTGAAAGCATCCTGAGCTGGTGATGAAGGGAGGCCTGAGGATGTTGGCTTTCTGAGCAGTGGTCCTCAGGAGCAATCAGTTCAAAGCAGAGCAAGAGGCCCCAGGGAACCAGGAGGATGGCTCCAAGAAGAGGATAAGGTTCATCACATCTGTGGTGTGTTTAAACATACTGAGAGCAGAGAAAGAGCCTCTTTATCTAACCAAATATTGTTAACATTATACTGACAGGTAAGGAGAGAGAAAGGTGTGGAGGAGGAGTTGGGCAGGTGGGTGGTATAAGAGAATAAATCCTCATCATCCATAGTAGGAAATCAAGAGATGATGACCAATAAAAATATCCAAAAGAGCAAACAGTATATCATTCAGAAATAAGAAGGCAAGTGGCCAGGCGCATTGGCTCACACCTGTAATCCCAGCACTTTGGGAGGCCAAGGCAGGTGGACCGCCTGAGGTCAAGAGATCAAGACCAGCCTGGCCCAACATGGTGAAACCCCATCTCTACTAAAAGTACAAAAAAAATTAGCCAAGTGTGGCAGCGGGTGCCTGTAATCCCAGCTACTGGGGAGGCTGAGGCAGGAGAATCACTTGAACCTGGGAGGCGGAGGTTGCAGTGAGCCGAGATCGTGCCATTGCACTCCAGCCTGGATGATAAGAGTGAAACTTCATTTCAAAAAACAAAAGCAAAAAACAAAAATAAAAGCAAAAAAAGAAATGAAGAGGCAAACACAGAAGAAAGAGCTGGGGCGTGAGAATTGGAGATGAGGGAGAGAAGACTGCAGTGGTCCCAGGGACTCTTTCAACTATGAGTGGGTAAAAGCTCCATGACAACAATTTTTCAAGGATTTTGATCTCTTACCTTTGTTACATCTATCTGATCTGACCAGTCTCTGTTGAGGGACTCAGTGCAGTCACTGGTAGTGTGATGTTTAATGGATAGCGTGACATGGTAATAGCAGTAAAACATCACTGTCAAGGGCACAATAAAATTTATCGCAATAACTGTCATGGTGTAAGACACAAAAGATCTGAAAATAAGAAAAGGCAATCATGATTGCTCATTTAATGTCCTAAGTGGGGGAAGGAGAAAGAGGAGATAATTATTAAAAACAATACTGGTAGTCATTATATTGCTAAATAATTTTAGAAGTATATTTGACTTTTAGTTCATTTAGGC
This sequence comes from Pan troglodytes, assembly GCF_028858775.2. Classification (NCBI taxonomy): domain Eukaryota; kingdom Metazoa; phylum Chordata; class Mammalia; order Primates; family Hominidae; genus Pan; species Pan troglodytes. The sequence continues at coordinate 111,292,897 of NC_072401.2, read as the reverse complement.
CCGGAGTTGGCAAACTATGGACTGTAGGCCTATTTCAGCCTATCACTCATCTTTGTAAATAAAGTTTTATTGGAACACAGCCATGTACCCTCATTTACATACTGGCTATGGCTGCTTTTACAGGACGATGACAGAGTTGAAGAGCTGTGATAGAGAACATCTGGGCTATAAAGCCTAAATTATTTACTTTTAATTCTTTTCAAGACATAATCTTGCTCTGTCACCCAGGCTGGAGTGCAGCGGTGCAATCACGTCTCACTGTAGCCTTGAACTCCCCAGCCCAAGCCAATCTCCATTTTAGCCAACCGAGTAGCTAAGACCACAGGCATAAACCACCACAGCCACCTAATTTCCCACCCCCCGCACCACCCTCTGCTTTTTTTTTTTTTTTTTTTTTTTTTTTGTAGAGACAGGGTCTCAATATGTTGCCCAGGCTGGTCTCAAACTCCTGGGGTGAAGTGATCTTCCTGCCCCAGCCTCACAAAGTGCTGGGATTACAGGCATGAACCACTGTGCCCAGCCTTTACTTTTTGAATCTACAGAAAAAAATTTAGATCGGGTTTGAGATCTAGAAATTTTCTGTTCATTTCCTTCATTTCCTCTAATGAACTAAATTATTATCTTGTTCCTGGAAAATATAAAGAAGCCTCACTAACTAGCAGGCAAATCTTTGCAGTGACTGTGCTTTTGCTACGCAGTTCTCAGAATGTGCTTGAACACCAGACCATCTTGAAAAGACAGCAGGGAGGCAGCCTGGGCTTTTGCCAGAACTGCACACTCTGTCTAGCTCCATTAACCCTTTTCCTGCTCATGAGCCTACCTTTGAAATGTGCAAATATTGGAAGGGTGATTGGTACCCTGCATTGCTGCCTTAAGAGAGAACACAGGGGAGGGAGGAAGGAATGGGGTAAAGGAGACAAAGGGAGCTGGATGACCTTTACTTGCAAACAAGCATAAGTCACTTTTCTCAATTCCGTCTTTGAACTGAGAATCACATCATCACTACCAGGGAAGCGCTTCGCCACCTTCTGTATGAGGAACACATGATCTGAGCTTAAATTTGAAAGGGTGAGAAAATGTCTACATTAGAAGCATTTGATTATAAAGTGTAAACTTGTCTCTTACCTATCATTTTTCCTCCAGTTTATGGTACACGTAGCACCAGTAGGATCTGGGGCATAACTAGCCCACCCTATGATAGGCATCAAAGCCCAAAACAGGCCATTGATCCAGGCTCCCAGAATCAAGCCGATGTAAGTGTTGGTGGTCATTCTTCTCCCTATTATCAAGCATAAGAAATATTAGCAACATTTGCCATTAATGGGACTCACTTTTTTAAACTTGCTTGATTTGTAAGTGTTATCAAGTAGATTCTTTACAGAGCACTTTGGTTGGCCTTAGGAGCCAAAATATGAGTGCAACACCTAATAAAAGTAACACAAATATTCTCCCTTTTACTAAGCCTATCTACATAAGTTCACATTCTGGAAAAAAAAAAGATATTTAAGCTGAAACCTAAATGAGAAAAGAATCAGCCAGAGGATAAGCAGGAAGAGTAGCTTTCCAAACCTAGCAAAACAGCAGGTATGAAAACCTCACTTTGGGCTTGGACCATACCTCAAAGTGTGAATAGCCTTATGAAATTTGGATTTTATTCTAAGTACAATAAGAAGCCATTGAAACATTTGAACAATTATTGCCAGAGAAATAAAACTGACCCTAACTACAAACCATTAGGTTTATATTTTAGCGTATATATATATTGAGTGGCCATTAGTCAAGAAATGGATTCATTAAGAAAGCTGAGAAAAGTGTTGTACCTACGTCAGGAAGGCAGATGGTCAGGTATCGGTCCACAGCCACGACCGTGAGTAATCCAATGCTTGCCATTCCAAAAAAAATATTCAATCCAGCATAAACCTGAAAACCAAAATTGAAAAGACTCTACCATTCTAAACACCCTCCCAAGAAACATTAAATTTTTGTCCATTGTTAGAATATATCTCAAATATACTAAAGGTTTTTTACTTTACTACTTTAAAATACATCTTCATTGTCAAATTATAACTGGTTTAATAAAAGAATTTATGGAAAGTAATTTGTAATTTCATTAACTAAAATGGACTTTTTTGAAAATTTTAAGACTTACAGTGAAATTTCTTTACAACACTCTATGAACAGAGTGCAGAACAACCACAAACCAGCAAAAGACTAGTATTCAGAACATGGGCAATTCAACAGGAGGAAAAGACAAACTCAATAGAAAAATGGCCAGATGACGAACGGGGTATTCACACAAGCCCATTAGCATTTGAATGTTTATAACATAAGACATACAACCACAATAATTCAAAGAAATACTGATTATAAGATGGCATTTCACACTCAAGAAAATGAAAATTTAAAAGTCTGACAATCCCAAATGTTAAGGAGAATGTGGAGTAATAGATGTTCTCATAATTTGAATAACTGTTTTGGACAGCAATTTGGCTACTTCTGATAAAGTTGAAGATGAACATTCTCTACAACTTAACCATTCCACTCCTAAGCAATGTGGCTAAAGAAACTCACATATTGCAGAAGGAGACATATGTAAGAACATTTATTGAAGCCTTGTCTGTGACAGAAAAAAAAAATTGGGGGGCCGGGCGCAGTGGCTCACGCCTGTAATCCCAGCACTTTGGGAGGCCGAGGCGGGCGGATCATGAGGTCAGGAGATCGAGACCATCCTGGCTAACACGATGAAACTCCGTCATTACTAAAAAAAAAAAAATACAAAAAAATAAATTAGCCAGGCTTGGTGGCAGGCACCTGTAGTCCCAGCTACTCGGGAGGCTGAGGCAGGAGAATGGTGTGAACCCGGAAGGCAGAGCTTGCAGTGAGCGGAGATCACGCCACTGCACTCCAGCCTGGGCAACAGAGTGTGACTCCATCTCAAAAAAAAAAAAAAGGAAAAGAAAAAAAATGGCAACAAAGGTCCAGTAAGAGTAAAATGAAAATCTACATTGGGCTTTCTATGTTCACAAAATGGAATATTATATAGCAGTTAAAATGAATGACTTACAGTCATATCCATCAACATGGATAAACCTCAAAAACATAATATCTAACAATGAAAGGAAATCGCATAATGCAAATAATATGATATCATTTACACAAAACCTGAAGTATTCAGACAGTATCTGGTTTATGTGCACATATATTAGAGAGAAAAACATTCATGGGAGGAATAAGATTGAAGATGGCATGCGGTGGCCTTCATCATTATCTGTATAGTTTTATATCTTTAAAAAGAAAAACAATCTGAAGCACAGATTGCGAAACATTAAGATTTAACAAAACTGGTTGGTACTTACGTGGTTATTCAGTATTCACTACTACTTTCATTTTATTCTCTATAGTTTTTAGCTTATGATAGTAAACTGCTAAAAGAATTAGGCCAAAAGTAATATTTGCTTACTGTCTTAAGGCAAATTAATATTAACTCATTTCCTTTTTACTAAAAAATAACAAATACATTTAGTAACAATTCTCATGGAGGACTTTCTATAGGAAAAACTTCAACAACATGGTAGCTTAACTATCTTCCATAATATTATGATTAAATCACTACTTTATTGTTTCAGATGAAAGCAGGGTATTTTTTTTAATTTGCAATATGCAAATATTTATTTGCATATGCAAATCAGCACTCTTCTCCTTTAGTTGAATGCTAGTTATTTTGTTTGTTTCTTCCTTTGAGTTGGGAGAATTTTGAAAATATAACAACGGCTGGTGATTTAATTTCTCTTATTAAAGAATATATTCCTAGTCACTTCTGTTGTTTTCCATAAAAGCACTGTATCTATTATTCTACAATATTCAATTTAAACTCTTGGGATTCGTTTTAGACATTTAAATTTACATTTATTTGATCTATTTATTTTGCTTTCATTCCAATGATCTCCAATACCTGACAGCCTGCGTATCCAAATTTCCAACTTCCATACAGATCTGAGGCAGCAGACATGGGATAGCCAATGCTACTGACCCCTATATCAGTAACAGCCAGGTTAATAATAATTGCATTTGTGGGTGTCCGAAGTTCCTTGTACTTAATGAAGATGCCCAGAACTATTATGTTGCTGATAATACTTATCATACCTGAGAACACACACAAAAATATGATGCATTTTGTTTAATTTGAATGTTTCAAAGTAGACTCAAAATTAAATATTTAAGCCCCTTTAAAAACATAACAGATCTATTTTAGTTCATTTATTTGAAGAGCTCCTGCTGTTCTTAAAACTGTATGTAACATCTTCACATCCCTTCTGTGAAATAGAAATGAGAAAATTAAAACACAAAGAATCTGGTAATTGCACAAGGCAGCACTGAAGGTTGGTTTTAATGTCTTCACTATTGAGTGTTCTGTCCTTGAAACTTCTTCATTGGCTTTCATACCATTCCTGCTGATTTTTAGGACAAATGTATGACTGACCATACCCTCTTTTTGTCAGCTTAACTTCCTCCTCTTCCTTCCTGGGGTCTGGGGCTCTTCTTTTTCGATAGTTGCCTTTCTCAAGCTTCAATTATCATTCTATCCTCACAGCACCTTTGTCACTATTTTCAGCCATGACATAAGCTCCAGTTCCACATCTTCTTTTTTCATTGAACTCATTGTCGTTTACTAAGCATCTACCATATGGAAGCTCATATGACTATTCCAGTATTTCTTGAAACTCAGCATGTCCAAATTCTTCATTCCAACACACACACACACACACACACACACTACCCCAATAGAAGAATGCATACTACAAGATTTGACTATCCAGAGAGGAAGTTGAGCCAGCTTTTTGGTCCATAGAGAAGCCTCACAGCTGATACCACCTTAATCAAGTTTCTGGAAATCAAGTTTCCAGAACCTCAGTGTTGTCAGTGCCCCAGATTGGTTGCACTGAGGTAGACAGATAACTAAATTTATTAACCAGAATGCCACTGTTTTATTTTACACTGAGAAATACTGTTGAGTGTACTGGATGTGCATGTTCAACATCCCCTACATGTGCCAGATATGGGCATACTAGATCCTAAAGGGGTGTGAGGGGGTGGGGTGTGAGTAGATTTCAGCCAAGAAGCTAGAATCATTACTGGATTGTTAGAGACTAAAGGAGGGTTGTGCAACAAGCAGGAATAGAGTTGAGTTCCCCATCAAGAAAAGAATTACTTGGTGATCAATCCCCAACTATTGTCAGAGAGGGACAGTTTCCAAGCACCAACATACAACATCAGCTCAGTAAAAACTTTTAACATATCTTGGCACTTCAGTCAGAACTTCTGCCTTAGCCTGTTAAACTAACCTTCCAGATTCCTGTTCTTTTCCCCTCCTTGCTTCTGGCAGAATCAGCTTGCTATAACATAGACTTAACCATGGTTCTTCTCCTCCCGAAAACTTGTAGTATTTCCCACTGGCTGTGGGATAACAATCCCAATGTCCCGACCTGATATTCCAGGCTCTTTGCCTCATCTGTTGTCACTCTCTAGAAGCAAATTTCTACACTTGTCAAGTGAACTCTCCATTCTAGTTTTTCCCCAGATACACCATGCTTGACTCATATTTCTCCCACTTGGAGCGCCCTGCTCCTTCTCTTTTCCTATCCAAATGCCATCCATCCTTCAAACTTCAGTTCAAGCCCCTAAGCGTTATCCTACCCACACTATCCTCTCCTCCCTAAATTTCCGAACTACTTGCTTATGATTAACTTAGTCTTATGTAACACTATATAGTTTAACTGTTACTTTTCCTTGTCTTTTCATGTGGATTTCAGGCTCCTCATGATTTCTGTGGTTTTTGAATACGTGACATACAGCAGATTTATTTAATAAGTGGGCTACAACTAAAACCCATATTGCTTAATTTCTATCATTCCTTCAAGATAATTAGCACACAATGACAGCAAATTTGATGATTCTTTGGCCCTATTTTTAGCATCTAGGATTGTAGCATGTATACAAGATATACTCCGAAGAATTTAATGAAATGAAGACTCTTTCTGGGCTAGCTACAAATTCAATGACTTTTTAAAGTTAGATAAAAACAGTGCAGTAAATTGCTGCCTACCAAGTACGCAACCAGAATAAAGGAACTATAATTCTGGGAGTCTTAGAAATAATGGGGGTTATGAACTAAACAGTTTAGCCCTTTCTCTATTCTCTCTGCAGCTGTACCAAGCACACTGCCTTGTTTCCACAGCTGTAGGTCTTCTAATGAGTATATAATAGATCACCTAGTTGTTAGATTTTAGTTGAGTCCCATTTCACAGTCAGTCTGAACACTAAGTAGCACTTGATGTTGACTTCTCCTTCACTCTTGAAACATTCTCCCTCTCCCCCTCCCCCTCCCCCTTCCTCTCCCTCTCCCCTTTGCACGGTCCTGGTCTCCCCTTTGCACAGTCTCCCTCTGATGCCGAGCGGAGGCTGGACTGTACTGCCGCCATCTCGGCTCACTGCAGCCTCCCTGCCTGATTCTCCTGCCTCAGCCTGCCGAGTGCCTGGGATTGCAGACGCGCGCCACCACACCTGACTGGTTTTCGTATTTTTTGGTGGAGATGGGGTTTTGCTGTGTTGGCCGGGCTGGTCTCCAGCTCCTGACCGCGAGTGGTCTGCCAGCTCGGCTTCCCGAAGTGCCGGGACTGCAGATGGAGTCTCGCTCACTCATTGCTCAATGTTGCCCAGGCTGAGTGCAGTGGCGTGATCTCGGATCGCTACAACCTCCACCTCCCAGCCGCCTGCCTTGGCCTCCCAAAGTGCCGAGATTGCAGCCTCTGCCCGGCTGCCACTGCATATAGGAAGTGAGGAGTGTCTCTGCCTGGCCGCCCATCGTCTGGGATGTGAGGAGCCCCTCTGCCTGGCCGCCCAGTCCGGGAAGTGAGGAGCACCTCTTCCCGGCCGTCATCCCGTCTAGGAAGTGAGGAGCGTCTCTGCCTGGCCGCCCATAGTCTGGGATGTGAGGAGCCCCTCTGCCTGGCCGCCCAGTCCGGGAAGTGAGGAGCGCCTCTTCCTGGCCGTCATCCCGTCTAGGAAGTGAGGAGCGTCTCTGCCCGGCCACCACCCCGTCTAGGGAGTGAGGAGCGTCTCTGCCTGGCCGCCCATCGTCTGGGATGTGAGGAGCCCCTCTGCCCGGCCGCCCAGTCCGGGAAGTGAGGAGCGCCTCTTCCTGGCCGTCATCCCGTCTAGGAAGTGAGGAGCGCCTCTTCCCGGCCGCCACCCCATCTAGGGAGTGAGGAGCGTCTCTGCCTGGCCGCCCATCGTCTGGGATGTGAGGAGCCCCTCTGCCTGGCCGCCCAGTCTGGGAAGTGAGGAGCGCCTCTTCCCGGCCGTCATCCCGTCTAGGAAGTGAGGAGCATCTCTGCCTGGCCGCTCATCATCTGGGATGTGGGGAGCGCCTCTGCCCCGCCGCCCCGTCTGAGATGTGAAGAGTGCCTCTGCCCGGCTGTGACCCCGTCTGGGAACTGAGGAGCGTCTCTGCCCCACCGCCACCCCGTCTGGGAGGTGAGGAGCGTCCCTGACCGGCCGCCCCGTCTGAGAAGTGAGGAGCCCCTCCGCCTGGCAGCTGCCCCATCTGGGAAGTGGGGAGCGTCTCCGCCCGGCAGCCACCCCGTCCGGGAGGTGGGGGGCAGCCCCTGCCCGGCCAGCTGCCCCGTCTGGGAGGTGGGGGGCGCCTCTGCCCGGCCACCCCGTCGGGGAAGTGGGGAGCCCCTCTGCCCGGCCGCCACCCCATCTGGGAGGTGGGGGGCCCCTCTGCCCGGCCGCCCTGTCTGGGAAGTGAGGAGCCCCTCTGCCCAGACGCCACCCCGTCTGGGAGGTGTACCCAACAGCTCATTGAGAACTGGCCATGATGACAATGGTGGTTTTGTCGAATAGAAAAGGGGGAAATGTAGGGAAAAGAAAGAGAGATCAGATTGTTATTGTGTCTGTGTAGAAAGAAGTAGACATAGGAGACTCCATTTTGTTCTGTACTAGGAAAAATTCTTCTGCCTTGGGATGCTGTTAATCTATAACCTTACCCCCAACCCCGTGCTCTCTGAAACATGTGCTGTGTCCACTCAGGGTTAAATGGATTAAGGGCGGTGCAAGATGTGCTTTGTTAAACAGATGCTTGAAGGCAGCATGCTCGTTAAGAGTCATTACCACTCCCTAATCTCAACTACCCAGGGACACAAACACTGCAGGGCCCTCTGCCTAGGAAAACCAAAGACCTTTGTTCACATGTTTATCTGCTGACCTTCCCTCCACTATTGTCCTATGACCCTGCCAAATCCCCCTCTCCGAGAAACACCCAAGAATGATCAATAAATACTAAAAAAAAAACAAAAACAAAAAAAACATTTTCCTTCTTGTCTTCTGTGACTTCCGTGCAATCTCTTCGACAGACCCTTCTTGATCTACTTCCTGGCCTTTCTTTCTTCATCTATGTCTTATTAAATATGTGCATTGTCCAACCTTCTGTCCTAGATCCCTTTCTTTTCACATTTAACACATACTCTGAGTGATTTCTTCATACCCAAGGCTACACCCTGATATTTTTCAGCCTCCAGACACTCAAACCCATGTGTCCAGCTTTTTATTGGACACCTCTCAAACTGAACTGAGAGACTTTTTCTCCTGCCTCAAACCTGTTCTTCCCCAGGTGTGTTCCCATCTGATGAAGAGCATCACCATCTATTCAGTGGCTCAAAAAAGAAACCTAGGCATCATCTTTGATACTTCTCTCCTTCTCCCACAATCCCATCATCCAATCATCAATTCCACCTTCTGGCTCTTGAATGTATCTACTTTTTTCTGTCCCCACTGCGATTACTCCCTCCTCAGAATCACTGCAATGGCCTCCTATGTGGTCCCTTAGCTACCACTATAGCACATTTCTAAAACACAAATCAGATCATGTCACTCCCATTTCAAACCCTTCAGTGACTCCCTGTCACCTTTAAAACTTACACGGCTCATCACTGTCTGGTACTCAGCCATCTTTTTCAACCTCTCACCCTTCAATTTACAGTTCATCCATAATGATTTATTTCAGATCCTCAAATTCACCATGTCCTCTTACCTCCCAGCCTTAACTGGGGAAAGGGAGAGTGCTCAAGGACACTAAATTAACAAAATGTCTGTTGCACTGGAAGTTGTAACAGTTTATAGGAGCCAAACTATAAACGAAAGATCAAATTAAAAATTAAATAAAAAATAAAAAATCTAAATAGGCTCTTGGTAAAAGTAACAAATGAAATAAATGCTTTCACTACACCCTTTCCTCATAGTTTTGGTTTTGATTTGCAACTTTAAGTGAGTTTTGTTAAAGGAGGAAAGTTAGGGGATCTAAAGAAAAATAGATGCTTGATACAGGGGCAGAACAAAAGCATAAAGAGGTCAGCTATGCTTCCTTCAGTGGATCCACCAGAAACACAAGCAAACAACACACACTCATTGTATACCTTGATAAAGCTGACTCTTGGATTTATATGTGAGGGCTCTAGAACCAAAATGCCTGGGTTCAAATCCTGGTGTAGCTACTTAGTAAATGTGTGTGCTGGACAAGTTTCTTAAGCTCTTCATCTGTATAAACTAGAGAAATAAAACTGAAGAGTAACTTACTAAATTAGTGTAAGGATGAATTATTCTGTATGTGTAAGGTTTTAGAACAGTGCTTGGTATATAGCAAGTATTCAAATGATAACATTAGTAGCAGTAGTAGTAAGATTACTATTATTATTACTGTTACAGAGATAAGAACTAAATAGAATATTTTCTGCATGCTAATTTTGTAACCAGGTCAAAAAAGGATAGTTTTGGTTGTTTTTTGGAATTTTTTTTTTTTTTTTGGTCATCTACAAATAACTAACTAAACCAAACACTTGTATACAAAGTATTTCCATGTAATTGTTAGGAGATTTTCTCAGTCTTTTTTGCAATTACAAAAAAACTAGAACTTGTCTAGTACTTATCATAGAGGTATTCAAATGAACGAGATAACGTCACTAAAATCACAAAACTTAACTGAGGAACTCAATTTCTAGTACTAGAAGTAATACGCTGAATTATAAGGAAGCAACTAAACAATTATAAACTGGGTATAGGATAGTGTGTTATACTTTTCACTCTACTTTTGAATGTTTGAAAATTTTTATAAGTCAATCCAAAAAATAATGAACTCAATATAAGAGTTACTTCTACAACTCGTTAGAGTATAAAGTTGAAAATTAAGTGATTGCTCAATATAAAAGTTACACAATTCAATGATACATTAAAAAGATAAAAAGTTTCTGTCATTCCCCCATCCCTTTTTTTCTGCAAACAATCCTTTACATCAATGAGTGTGTAGGGAGGAAAGGGAAAAAGAAACAAATATTTGTCCAACACCTACTATATGGCATTTATGTGTCACTTAATTTTACTCCTTATAACAATCATGACAGGTAACTTATTCTTATCCTTGCTTTACAGATGAGAAAATGGAAGAACAGAAAGGGAAGATACTTGCTCACAGTTGCAAATATACTAAAAGATGAAATCCAAAACACAAGTTTTCCAATAAGCATTCTGGAACAAGCTGAATTTTCAGACTCTGTCCTCAATGACAACATACTCTGCTCTGTCTTCTTAGGACTTTTTCTTTCCAGAACCTTTAAGTTCTTAGCTAAATTCTACCACCAAGAACAAAAATATGAGGGTTATGTATAAGAATAGTAAATGACATAAAAATATATTTTTGCCATGCTGCATACTCTTCTCCAATAAAAACTTTAACAATCCAATAACCAAATACATAGATTTTTATAAAAGAACTATTTATCACATAGAAAACTTTTCTCAGCCCCACTTCACTGCTCTTACATTATTTATCAAAATTCAAAATAACCTGTGACAATGGCCATCACTAACAATGCTTTCACTTATTCTTTCACCACATTCTCTTATTTGATCTTTACAGCCCAGAAATACAATATTATCATCATGGTAAAGCTTGTTGCTTTACCAACAAGCAAGCCAAGTCAGGATAAATGACTTGTCAAGGTTGGCCAATAATATGGAACTTGAAACAATGCATGCCTTATGCTGAAAATTTCTGACTTTCTTCACCCATTCTAAAGAAAGATAACTTACTTAAATATCCATACCTGCCATAATCAAGTAAGTTGCAACAATATTGTGTTCAGTCTGTGAAAAGACCGAGCCATCTTCATTTTTAGAGTCTGAACTGTTGCCTAAATTATTTCTTAGCATTTTGGAGGGAAGATACCGAAACACCCTTCATAAGCCTTCGATAATTATGAACTGCTTTATGAGCTACTGAGGAAAGATTTTTTAGGACCAATCATTTCCACTTAGAGACCTCAAAGAAGGGCCTTTTCATAGAGGCCCTCCCTTAACAAATTTAATTGGGCTAAAGAGGAAAGGACTTTAATTCCCAGAATAAGGGAAAAGCCTATTAGCAAAACAAAAAGAAATACCAAGCACCACACATTTTAACCTATTTGGGCATCAGTCTTCTATCTAAGGAGATTATCAAGCACACACATCCTATTTAACAATAAACAAACTCAGGAAATCAGTATAGGAGCCAGCCTTAGTCCTCTAAAACTATTCGGATTAAGGTCCCTGTTTTCTGTTGACCATTGAAGTCTTTCCATTTCGGCTCCTTTTGTTTTTTTTTTCTTAACAATTTAAATATTAGTGATAAAGAAGTAGTCTCCTTCCTACTTCCAAATCTCACTCTCCTAAAGGTACCAGTATTGTTTGGTTCATATCCTTTCTTAGGCTTTTCTCTGCTTATACACATATTCATACAAGTGTTTCAGGTTTCCTCCACTTTTTTCTTATAAATAAAAATGAGGGAAAAAAATAAGTACAAATGTATATATATAATGCAACTTGTTTTCCTGTAAGGCTGTATTATAATATCCAAGTTAATAAGCCCAGAATCTAATAAAGTCTAATTTATTAGTAGCTATGTATTTCATAGCATGGATATAATATGATCAACTCCACCATCCGTTAATTTCCCCTATAGTTTGATATGCACATGAGTAATTAATATTATCTGATGATAGTAATCATTGTATACTTTGCCAAAGTATCTGAATTCAATCACTGATATTGTAAAGTACAGAATAAAAATATTCTGGATTATCACATTACAACCTGAAAACCAACCTGAACATGTTTAGTTAGAATAATAAGGTATCCCTATTACCTTTTTCCCCATATTCTTTATGCCATTAACATTATTAAAATCTGATTCTCCTCAGTTTCCTAAAATCAGTAAACATTAGAGAAATGCTTAGATGCACCAAAGTTAACAGTGTAAGCATAAATCAGAACCACTAGAGGGCTATATTTACCCACTTAGTTTAATTTTATAAAAATCCTAGAATGGCACAGCAGAAACCTAAGATAATCCTTTTGCTTCAGTTCTCTTGCCTGTGTATAAACTCAAGATGAACAGGTTGATTTATCTGTCCCAAATCTTATAGCTACCAGTACTCACATTTTTATAAATGTAATATTGTTATACCTATACTAGAAAAGCGAATCTCGTCAGTATTGTTTTCAAATGACCCTAGAGCAAAAAACATAATACCCAAGAAGAAATCACTCCCTTTAAAAAGTCTCTGTCTTTTCTTTCATTCAATATGCAAAACAAAACTTAAAATTTTTGAATTTGCTTTGGGTCATACTACCTTCCTTTTCTGTAATAAGTTATACCTAGTTGTAGCATCCATGAAAAATTTTCCAGAAATAATTATTTCTAAGAACTGAAAAATATATAATTTCAGATAGCTTTCTGCTGCAGATGAAAGTTTTGATATGAGTGAGGTAGGTGCATTCGAAGTTCTTTTTTATGCTTCCTTCATGGGTGATACAGAAAAGCTATATTGGGATAAGGCTTAGAAATACATGTGAATTTGATTCAAAATGAAATGCCTCAAAAAAACCCAGAAACTAGGCCAGGCGCAGTGGCTCACACCTGTAATCCCAGCACTTTGGGAGGCCAAAGCAGGCGGATCACCTGAGGTCAGGAATTCGAGACCAGCCTGACCAACATGGAGAAACCCCATCTCTACTAAAAATACAAAATTAGCCGAGCATGGTGGCGCATGCCTGTAATCCCAGCTACTCGGGAGGCTGAGGCAGGAGAATCGCTTGAACCCAGGAGGTAGAGGTTGCAGTGAGCCGACATTGCACTCCAGCCTGGGCAACAAGAACAAAACTCCGTCTCAAAAAATAATAATAATAAATAAACAAATAAATAAACCCAGAAACTATAAGGAAAAAAAAGATGTGGAAATAAAAGCTTAAAGATGGACAATGACCAAAAGATATACATAAGCTAAACGGTAAAATTCCCAAGTGGTTTGTCTACTGATCTATATGTTGTTTCCATTATTGCCATTTTAGATTTATTTTTAATGTTAAAAAAACAAACTGTAGAAATGTTGCGCTATTATTATTTGTCCTTGGGACAATGCCATCACCCTTTGGTGCTTACTAACATCTTTTCCAAACCACGAGCAAAAGCCCTGGCCCTAACACTCCATGAAAATTTCATCACCACAATTCTAAATCAAATAATCTCCTGTCCCAAGCTGTAAAAGCATAACTGCCTATTCCTGTAAAAACTGTAATTTTCAACACATTTGCTCATCATATATATTAATGGCCTGTGTATTTATTCATCCTGCTGCAATTCCATCAATCAGAAAAAGATAAAACCCCAAATACTGACAAAGCCAACACTGTATGCTCCTCAAATGAGCATTCAAGAGCGTTCCTCCATGGGCATGTTAGAAAATTTAACAAACGATATAGAAACATCATTCCTTTTGAGAAGTGAAAAATGAATGGCAGGGTAAATGGCTCCATATCATGGCATTCTAACTTGCTACCACAGTCATTTCTTTACATCCACTAGCAATGGTGACCAAAACCAATTTCATTTCTAACATCCTTACCCAGCAATCTGAACATGTAGTATGCAATCGAATTCATGTAGTATACTACATGAATATTTACGTGTAGTAAATAACACCTTAAACTTTTAGAGTCCCTTTAAAAAAGTAAAAATAAAATAACATTCAGTAAAACTTCTAATATTCCATTTATGTTGGATGAGAAAAATTAACTTTAGAAATTTCTTGCTATAGTTTTCACTTCAACAGAGCTACTGCATCTTTAATACATTACTAATATGGAAAATTTTTAAATCAATTATTAATTGCAATTAGAGAAACAGCTTAACTGATTTATGTATTAAAATACAAAAGGCAAATACAAAGCTATCTTCTCATACATAAAAGGCCAGAGTTTTGAAAGGCAGTGTCAACTTGTAAATTATCTTAAAGTACTGCTACAGTAGTCTATTTTTTAAAAGATCAGTAATATAAATAAACAAATCCTTTTTTCCATCTGCAATTCACTGGGTTTAAGCTTTAGTTATTCCTTTCTACTTTAAAAAATGGGTTTCATTTAATAAACACACTCTAAATAACTTAAGGGAATAAAACACTTTATTTTAAAAATTCAAATATGCTTCAAATGAAAACTCCTATCCATTTATTGAGCACCCACAGAGTGCCAGGCACTGTACAAAACATTAGAAAGACTTGTTCATGCTCTTTTAGAGCAAAATTCACTATTCCGTTGCACTTTGCATGATGCTGACATTTTAGATCCATTGTCATAAAATGACCAAGATCTTCAAGACTTGTTCAAGAAACAAGTTTCCAATCCATAGTAGAAACAGATCATGCAGGTTAACGCAGAAGTCAACTGGTGATGTCTGTCAACTGTTTCACTTAATGTCCTCTCCCTGATTAAGAGAAAATTAAAGTATTAAGGGCACAGAAAATGGATTTTTAATAGTATTATAACCTAAATCTCAAGTTTAAAATCAGCATTAGTTCCAATAATGTTTAGCAAACATACTTTACCAAATTTAACTGTCATTCATATTACACCTTTATTTTTCAAATTAATAATAAAGCAAAACAAATTAGAATTAGGTGAAAAAATTGAAAAGAAAAGGCAAAAAAAAAAGTGATATAAAATGAAACCACAAATTAGGCTAAGCAAAGAACACCATGGTGTTCTATATACTTGCTGGCAGAGAAAATTAAACTTAAGTAAAAACAGAAAATGCCAGATAATATCAATTTTAAAAATTAAGCAATTTAAAGACTTTTTAAAATACTCACCTCTGAAACCACCACCTCTTCCTCCTCTGAAGCCCCCACCTCCACCTCCTCTTCCACCTCTAAAACCACCTAAAAAACATTTATTAAATAATAATGCAAAGTATTTAAATAACAATAGAATATAATAATCATTAAGTTATTAACTGTATAACCTCTTATATTGATAAGCCTAAAAAGATCAATACAATAACTATAATTATAATGAATAAATATAGATTCACATATTTTATCACAGAAAAAATTTTAGAAGATAAAAATGGAGAAACTGTAGTAGTTTACCAACTGGGCAACAGGCTAAAACCCCAGATTATTCCATTTCAATAAATTAGAAAAACTTGTTAAAGTATGATTCAGTCTTGTTAAATGTATGACTATTGCCTTAGCTCTTGCTTATGATAAATACTTTTTTGATTCAACTAAGGATAGTTTGATGGAACTGTGGCTTTTTATCCTAACAACAAAGGGTGGCAGATATGGGTGCTTTTGCTCTGGGGGTAAGATAATAAATATGATAGTTAAGATTAACTGAGCTACATAAGTAAGATTTTAAAAAACTAAGACAGCTGTGAATTTTTTGAAATGTTAAATGATACTCAACATCACATGAGAATAGGGGAATCTCTGTTCATCAAATTCTCAAGAAGGTACCCCTGAAAATTTTCCTACCTATATGGACACAAAAAAATACCTTTATGGAGTGAAATGGTGACTAAATTGAGAAACGCCAAAAGTGAGGCGTTCCTTCTCTTTTTCTGATCCAGTAACAAAAGCTGTCCAAGCCCAACTTTCAGCTCCTCTCCCTTTCCACTTTGGCTCTGCCCATTACCCCATCACTTGCCCTTCTCCTACTCACAGGGCATGGCAGCCCCACTCCCCAGAGCCCTGCTCATCACCTAGCTGTCCATAATGATGAACGTGCCCAAACCTTGGGGGAAAGGCATACATCAAAACAGGCATACATCAAAATACCCCAAAACCTTGGGGGAAAGGCATACATCACAACAGTGAGATCACAGTAATGAATTTATTAGTAATAGTTCTTGACATCAGAAGATATGCATTTTAATTCTTGGGTCTGCCAATTGTTTGATTGGGGCAAATTAATTTCTGTAAGTCTCCATTTCCTCATTCATAAAATAAGGATATCATCTATCTCAAAAGGTTTCGCTGAGTATTAAAAATATATACATGAAAATTAAAAGAATGTATGACCAGCTTTCAGCATGCAATCTACACTCAATAATATTAAGTAAGGAATTAAAATTAAGATAATCTTACGGTTTATTAAAATGTCCAAGAAAACATGAATAACCCAAAGAAATGAAGTCCCTCAAAAGTATACTTTAGTAGATTTTCTTCTTTTTAAGTAAGTTGTTGAAATGAAGCATTATTATTATGGACAATCTGCCAATATTGGAAAGCAGCTTTAATAAAAAGAACCATAAGGGAGGTTTGCTATGTACAAAGCTAAATTGTATTATATGAATTAGCTGTGAAAGTCACAGTTAATTTCATTAGAAATTTTCCCCAAGTAACTTACCGCCTCTGCCACCACCTCTGCCACCTCCTCCTCTTCCTCCTCCTCGGCCTCCCCTGCCACCACCTCTTGGAGGTCCTTTCTCACCTGGAGGTCGAGGTAAAAACCTCTGCAGTGGCAGCAGCTTATATGGGTCTATATAAAACTGGAAACATAATAGAAGCAATTAGTATACAACTTGGGGGACAGTATAGTATAATCATTAAGAAGCTACATGATAGAGTCAAAACTGCCTGGGTTCAAACCCCAATCCTACCACTTTCTACTACATATCCCTGGGTAGAGACTTAATTTCTTACTAACTTAGGTTTCTTTTTTTTTTTTTTTACTTTAAGTTCTGGGATACATGTGCAGAACGTGCAGGTTTGTTACATAGGTATACATGTGCCATGGTGGTTTGCTGCACCTATCAACCCATCATCTAGGTTTTAAGCCCCGTATGCATTGGGTATTTGCCCTATTGCTCTCCCTCCCCTTCCCCCCATCCCCCGACAGGCCCAGGTGTGTGATGTTTCCCTCCCTGTGTCCATGTGTTCTCACTGTTCAACTCTCACTTACAAGTGAGAACATGTGGTGTTTGGTTTTCTATTCCTGTGTTAGTTTACCTTAGTTTCCTTATCTGTAAAATGTAGAGAATAGAGTATCTATCTCACATGTTTGTGTGATGATCAAAAATTGATGTATATAAGGCACTTGTACTTTGGCACACAATAAGCATTACATGCATATTAAAAAATCAAGACCAATTCAATATCATTTCTCTTTAGAAATAGATTATTTAACATTTCCACTCAACAGAACTGCCGTAAGAAAAATAAAACTATTAAAAAACACAGCATTAAAATTCAAAATAAAGCATTCGCATACTAGTTGTTTCAAGTCTTTAATAAAGGATCAAAAGGGTATCTTCTGAACACACAAAGTAATGAAGGATATACAGAAACTATACCCATCCTATAATTGGGGTTAAAGAGGACATTTCTCAAATAATGAGATGTAAAGAGCATATTGTATCATAGTTCTTCTACATAAAACACATGAGGATTTCAAAACTGTAATATATGACTTATAATAAGATCTCTGAATCCCTCTCTAGATATCACCTTATTACTCATCTTCCCTTCACAGCCCATCATCTCAAAAATATTGTCTAGATCTACATTGTTCAATATGGCAGCCACCAGCCACAGGTGGCTTATATTTACATTAATTAATGTTTAAAAAGTCAGTTCCTGAGTCACATGAGCCACACTTCAGGTGCTCAATAGCTACATGTGGCTAAGAGCTACTTTACTGGGCAGGGATTCCCATCACTACAAAAAGTTCAAGTGGAGAGCACTGGTCTACAAACTTCGCAATAATGCAGGCTGGGTAAGGAGGGCTGAATCTCAACATAGCAGGGGGTATGGAAACCGGGAGAGGTAGAATGTACTCAAGTTAATATCTGTAATTAAAAAGCAAAAACCCAAAAAACTAAACAATAAGCCCCCAAATAAATAATTCTGAGAAATTTAAGTGATTTAAGGGATTCTGATGAATTTAAGTGGCTATTACCAGCATTTTTTTTTCAGGTCACAAGATGAGAATCCCTTTTCAGCATTGTTTCTTTCTGGGCTCAACAGCTCCAGGCACGCCAGAAGCAGTCAATCCCCTGAGTACTTGCCAAGGTTTCTACAACTAGTAGCCATATGCTGACAACAAGCTATTGTCTCCCTCTCATTTCCTAATCCATTCTGGCTCCCGGGCCCACCAATGCACTGGCTCCATGACTCCCTGATGTCTATGTGGCTGTCTTCCAATGAACACTTTGCAGCCTTTTGCCATAGCTAAGCAGTCCCTCCTGGAAACACTCTTTCAATTTTTGTGATACCACTTTTATGACAGGCTTGTGGTTTGCCTTTTTTTTTTAAACTGGCAATTACTTCTGAGTTTCCACTACCAGACCTTTAGTTTTAGGAGGTGCCCCAAAACTCTTCATAGGTGCTCTTTTCCTTTCATTCTTTCTTCCTACAATGTTTCATGTACTGTCTGTATACTTAACAAATTCCCAATTCTATTTCCAGTCTAGACTCTTCCTTTAAACTGACCATGACTGTCTCACAAGTACCTCAACCTCACTATGTCCAAAACCCAACTCATTATCTTCCCCCAATCCCCCTCCTCTGCATTGTTGCCCATTTCATTAATTGGTACCATCACCCACAAAGATGTTGATGTCAGACATCTGAAAGATGGTGATTTTTTTACTTCTTCAATTTCAATAGCTAGTCAATTACCAAGTCCTATTGATTCTACTTCCTGTATCTTTCATAAATCCATTTTTTCCATTTCCACTGTCACTACCGAGTCCAAAATACCATCTCTTTTAGAACTACTATTATAGCCTCCTATCTGGCCCCTCTCACACAATATTGACCTCTTCCCAAGGTGCCTTTTTTATCTTCCCAGTATTCTTTTGAAGCATTCATTTAACTGTGTTATCCCATTATTCAAAAATAAAACACAATTGAAACTAAGGTCTAAACTCTTCCCTGTCACCTGAAGGCTTAAGTTAATCAAGCCCCCTCCTACCTCTCTGGTCTTAATTCACAACTTTCCCCACCTCTCCTAAATGTTTCATTCCTAACCTATATGTCTGCCTTTTTGTATCCTTTCAGTTGCCTGCTCTCAGAGACTGCACATACTGTTTTCTCTACTTGGAATGCACTTTCCTCTTCCTCTTTGACTAGCTCAGCAGCTCTCAAGTGTTTGACTAACTACATCAAAATTATCCAAGTGCTTTTCCTTTTTAAAATTGAATCCTGGACACTACTTAAGAGCTCCTAGGTCAAATTTCCAGAAGTGGAAACTAGAGATACATCTTCTTAAAAGCTCCCCAAGATAACTCTGACACACAACCAGGTGTGGAAATCACTGTTAGTCAACAATCAGGCCTCAGCTTCAAGCTCACTTTTTCAGGAAACACTACAGACTAAAAAGCTGGTGGCACTACAAAGCTTCTCATGGCAACCTGTATTTTTCCTTCATAGCATATATCATGTTATTGAAGTTCTTGTGAAATCACTTAGTACCTACCGCCTCTCAAATAACATAAGTTTTATAAATTAAGATTCTACCTAGAATGTTTGGTCATGAAAGCTTTTCAATAAGAGAGTTTTACATAAACAAAAAACTCTTACTCTAGCAGTTTACAGATTGTGGTAATATGAGCAAAAGTTGTAATTTTTACTTTCTAAAGGCTGTATCAAATAAATCACTTTTAAAGATTAGTGTGTTCAATATTTATAGCATGGAACATTTCAGTTTAAGAGCTTTACTAGTGATATGTTGGGAAAGTCTCAAGTGCTCCAAGTAGGACTTTCCTAAGATAGGTCGTTCCCTTATAAAACCAAGGATCCCAAGTATCATAAGTTTGACTCACCTTCTGTAGTTTTTTAAAGGATGAAGCCTTCATGTTTTCTGACAACTTAACTGAAAAATACTATTATTTTCATTAAGGAACAAATGAGCAATTAAGATGAAAGATGATATCGAATGTTCTGAATTCATGTATAATTTCAAAAACAAGGTTAGAATGTATGGCCATATATAGGAAAGATAAGAAATGAATTTCCAGGGGCTGGGCATGGTGGCTCACACCTGCAAACCCAGCACTTCAGGGGGCCAAGGCGGATGGATCACTTGAGGCCAGGAGTTTGAGACCAGCCTGGCCAACATGGTGAAACCCCACCTCCACCAAAAATACAAAAATCAGCCGGGCATGGTGGCACTCACCTGTAATCTCAGCTACTTGAAAGGCTGAGGCACGAGAATTGCTCGAACCCAGGAGGCGGAGGTTGTAGTGAGATGAGATCGTGCCACTGCACTCCATCCTGGGCAACAGAGTGAGTCTCTGTCAAAAAAAAAAAAAAAAAAGGAAAAAAGAAAGGAAGGAAGGGAGGAAGGGAGGGAGGGAAGAAGGCAGGGAAAGAGCAAGAGAGAGAAAGAAAGAGAGAGAGAAGAGAGAGAAAGAAAGAGAGAAAGAAAGAAAGAGAGAAAGAGAAAGAGAAAAAGAGAGAGAGAGAAAGGAAGGAAGGAGTTTCCAGAGTAGTGGGGGCACCAAACAACTTCTAATTCTACATTTCCAGTGGCACCACTACATCCAAATCAGCCAACTTAATCCTGTAGTACTTATCCAAATGGCCATCATTAATAGAATTTTCCAAAAAAAAAGTCACCGTTCTAGGGTCTGTCATTTTAATATCTATGGATGAATACATTCTCCCCTTGATTCTCCTTCATGGTCCAATCTGTAGCAATCCTGTCTAATTTAATGAAGCAACAACTTTAATTTATACTTAACTGCCTCCTCAGAAAAATATAAATAGCAACCTTTGAATATTATCAGGCCTTCCAATGAAAAAGGATACAAAATCTCTAAGTTGTCCAAATATTTCATCCACTTTTCCAATTTGTTCTTTGTTTTCTAAGTAAACAGGAGCATTGAAATAAGGCACCTTATTTTCATCTGTGGTACATTTACAAACTATGTCATCTTCACAGGGATGCAGGAACTCTCCTAATACTGAAACAGCAAAAGAAAATGTTAAAACATAGAACTATTTCAAACGATACTGACCAACTGCTTCTGGAAGCTTTCTTTTTGGCTACCTGGGACTTCACCATAACTGCTCTCCTCTGAGGCAGAAGACCACAGTCTTAGGACTTCCTGGGCTGGTATACCAACTCCACAACACACTAGCTATGTGACCTAGGAGAAGTTACCCACCCTCTCTCTAATTCAGTGTCTCATTTTTAGTATGCACTAATAACATATAATGTATAGCTATACCTAATATACAGTAATGTAAGCACTCAATGGAATAACAGATGTCAAGTGCTTAGAACAGTGCCTGGCACATTGACACCATTCAACCTGTAACAGTTATGTTATTATAACTTATTATCTGATTCAAAACTCTGCTTCATTCTCTTAGTTCTCCCTTTTCTTCAATGCCTAACAGAATCAGCCTTCATTCTTTTTTTTTTTTTTTATCTTGCCTTAGAACTTTTCCATTCCCACTACCACTTCTTTAACAATGATTCATTGTTTTCAAGGACATCTGGAATCTCAAAATAACTACCTTTATTTCTAAGTAGACTGTCACCCCAAACTAAAATACCACATTCCTGCAAAACCAAGTCTTCATTCCTATCACCCAAGCTCAAAACCTGGAACCCTTTATTATCAGCATTAGCTAAGTTCTACCGATTTTGTTTCCTTTGAAATCTCTCTCCTATCTAACCCTTCCTTTTTTTTCCTCACTGTCACCATCCTGATTCAGGCTCTCAAGGTCTCATGTATGGACTGGTACAACAGCTTGTGGGCTGGGACCTTTTATTCTAGAAACTGCTCCTTTCAAACCATCCTGCATACTCATCCAAGCCATTCTTAGTTAGACACTATTCATCCTCTCTCCTCTTTAATGTAGTAAGTTTCACTTTCTGTGACTTCCATTCCCATCTCATTGTTAATTACTCTAAAACTACCCTAAATAGGTATTTTTCTAGATTTCCTCTCTGGCAGTTTCCCTCTCAAGCAAATTGTTTTCTCACTTATCTACTTTTGAGTAGTAACAGAAAGCATGGGCTTTGGAGTCAGAATACTTGGCTTTGTATTTCTTTCTTTTCTGTACAGACAGGGTCTCCTGCTTTATTATCCAGGCTGGTCTCTAACTCCCGGCTTCAAAAGATCCTCCCGTCTTAGCTTCCCAAAGTGTTGGGATTACAGGCGTGAGCCCGCACCCAGCCTGTATTTCAGCTATATCACTAATTGATCACTTATCACTAACCTTATAACCCTAGCAAAAAAACTTAACCCTAAATCATAGTTTTCTCATCTGTAAAATCGGGGAATTAGGGATAAGTACTCACGATTACCTATTTAATATCTTCCTGTCAACCCTCAAGTTCCACCCCCATGATGCATTCTAAGTATCCCTCAGCTTTCTTGATCTCCCAACTCCACACTTACATGCTACATTCTCCACACAGGCTTGTGTGTCCCAAACTTGCTGCCTAACAACACAAACCCCCAACCCACACCTACTCCTTCAAATAGGCTAAATATTGAAGACTGCATACAGACTACACGTTCTGGAGGTCCTTGGTCTTGGCCTTTGTTAAAGCCTCCGCGGCCACCCCCTCGTCCAAATCCTCCCCTGCCGCCGCCTCTGAAACTGCCGCCGCCTCCACCGCCGCCTCCACCTCGGAAGTGGTTGCTGCTGCCGCCTCGGTTGAAGCCGCCACCTCCACCGCCTCGGTTGAAGCCGCCACCTCCACCACCTCGATTAAAGCCTCCACGACCTCCGCCTCGAAAAGACATTCTCCTCCCTGATGAAAAAAAACGACCCATGTCTTCTAATCACTGTAGCCTCTGAGTATACTCCAACCCCTCGGAGTCCCGGTGAGAACACCATAAAGGAGACAAAAGCAGCCCTGTCACCTTACCCACGGTCAGACAGCCACCAACCTGATGGGTGAAGAGTTTACTTCTCCATGGTCTCGTGAGCGCCGACCGACCACACACCACCCTTGCCGCCCCATGATTAGTAACTCCTCCCCCTACAGACAGCACGGTCTTCGCACCGCATCCCCTTCCTTCCTCCCTCCCTCCGGCAGCTGGGTTCCACGTCCAGCATTTTCAAATCCTCCGGCTTCTACGGCCACTCACCGGCGCCACGTGCCCCTCTGGCCCTGGCCTCGCGCACACACCCACCCGCGGGGTACTTCCGCCGCGCTGGAACCTCCTCGGCTACCGTACCGCCACAGAGTTTTTTAAAGACCAGAAACTTTAATAACTGGTTTGCCAAAAAAAAAGCCAATCACCCGCGGAACAAGCAACACTGGTTCCAAAACAGCCTTTAGCGCTGGAAAAGTGGCAATAATAGATAACCTTAACCACTAATTTACAACAGAGGGGTCAACTTGCCTGACGCGGAGCCGTGGAAGTGACGTATAACAGCGGCGTCCTTTGCAGCACGACGTCCCGGAAGTGCTGCGGCAATGTTGCTCTTGGAGATAGCTGGCGTTAGGGATCCGCCTTCTCTCCCAGAGGCGGGGCAGGTTTCTGTTTGGTTGCCGCCCTAACGGCCAGAACTGAAGCACCTTGCAAGGAATGAGGTTGGTTCTTGAAGTCCGTGCTGACTGGCTGGGCGCATTTGCGCATTTGCTTCTCTGGCTGCAAAATGGCCCGCAACAGCACTCACTAATTTGTTGCTAACTTCAGCAACTGTGCGGACAGGTCTCTGAGGCTTCTGAGCCGCCCTATGTCCAGTAGATCTGGGCGCCTCAGAACCTGTCACAGCCGACGGAAGCGTTTATCTGAGTTTCTTGTTTCTTCCCAACCTTTTGATTTTCGCACCATTACGCGCTCAACTATGCCTCTTCTTTTGTCCTATGGTCTCAACTAATTAAAGGAAGAAAAGCAATGCATGTGTGTGTGTAATTTTAAAGAAACTATGCTGTCTTATGGAAAACCAAACCATCATTTTTATCTTTTGTACCAGATATTCAAGTATGTTTTGAGCACCGACGGGCTGTGAACTGGACTGTGCTGGAAGCTCCTCTCCCTCTTCTCTCTTTAAGCCCTTTATATTTGACATCAGCTTCCCCCACATTCTCCAAAGCTTCTCTCACAAATAAAGGTAATGACTTCCCATTTATTAAATTTGGTTGGAGTCTTTTACACCCAAACCCTCTGAGACCTTACCTTGATATTTGATCTCGTGTTTAGAAGAGGGTGGAACTTGGTACCTATCTAATTCAGAGGATTATTGTAAATGGGATTTTAAAATACCTTTGTAGGCGGGGCGCGGTGGCTCACGCCTGTAATCCCAGCACTTTGGGAGGCCAAGGCGGATGGATCACTTGAGGTCAGGAGTTCAAGACCAGCCTGGCCAATACGGTGAAACCCCTTCTCTACTAAAAATGTCAAAATTAGCCGGGCATGGTGGCACACGCCTGTAATCGCAGCTACTCGGGAGGCTGAGGCAGGAGAATCGCTTGAACCCGGGAGGCGGAGGTTGCCGTGAGCCGAGATCACGCCACTGCACTCCAGCCTGGACGACAGAGCAAGGCTTGGTCTCAAAACAAACAAAAAACAAAATAAGTGAGAGAGGAAACTTTACTTGTTCTTTTTCTTTTAGTTTAGTAAATGCTGCAATTTGATTTTAACGAATGTTGGTCTTTTTATGGGCCTATATAAGTGTATTATTTTTGAAACAAAAAATGAAAATTACCTATTTAGTGTGAAACCTTTGCTTGTCTTTTGCTGTGTATTTGCTCAATTCTGAATTGAACTTGAGATTGTCACACACAGATTGCATTTTCAACTGAAATGAGATGATTTTTGTCTTTACTCTTAAAACTTAGTAAGAAAAAGCTTGCTTGAACAAGAAGTTTAAAAGTATGTCAAAATGTTTATTACTTTCCTAAAAATGTCAAGCTGCTCTTCTTTCTCAGAAATCCAAAACTTGTAGAAGCACAAATCAGGCCAGGTGCTGTGGCTCACGCCTGTAATCCCAGCATTTTGGGAGGCTGAGGCAGGCAGATCACTTGTGGTCAGGAGTTCAAGACCAGCCTGGCCAACATGGTGAAACCCTGTCTCTACTAAAAATACAAAACTTAGCCAGGCGTGGTGGCGGGCGCCTGTAATCCTAGCTATTTGGGAGGCTGAGGCAGGAGAATCGCTTGAACCCGGGAGGCAGAGGTTGCAGTGAGCCAAGATCGCGCCACTGCATTCCAGCCTGGGTAACAGAGCAAGACTCCGTCTCAAAAAAAAAAAAAAAAAAAAAAAAAAAGAAGGAAAAACACAAATGAGTACATTTCATCTTATATCTACAGTCATACATTCACAAAGTTCTTCCTCTTTTCTCAAAGCCAGGTGCTCAGGCTGAGAAGATTCAAGGAAAGGGTTCCTCACTTAGTTATACAGTTGTGTTCTAGGGGAAGGAAAATATTGTTCGGTTTTGTTCTGCAATTCCCCATGGTGGTTTTCGGTAAGACTTGAGACTTCCTTATTCTAAAGTCCAAGCAGCAGTGGAAACATTTCAAGATCACTTTTTGCAATATAACTTTTCCAAAGATTCAATATTTATTTAAACCCAAAAATCTTGTCACTCGAAGTAAAACGATTTTCTCCAGGGCCTGAAGATCCTTGTTCAACTAGTTAATGTGATGAAAATGTCTGTTAAGTAGGTGATATAGTTTGAATGTTTGTTCCCTCCAAATCTCATGCTGAAATTTGATTCCCAGTGTCGTAGATGGGACCTGGTGGGAGGTGATTGGATCATGGGGGCAGAATTCTCATGAATGGCTTAGCACCATCCCCTTGGTGATAAGTGAGTTTTCACTCAGTTCACTTGAGATGTGGTTGTTTTAAGAGTCTGTGACCTCTTCTATTTCTCTCTTGCTCCCACTCATGCCATGTGACATGCTGGCTCCCCATCACCTTCCGCCATGATTGTAAGCTTCTAGAGACCTCACCAGAAACTGATGCCAGCACCATGCTTCCTGTAAAGCCTCCAGAACCATAAGCCAATTAAACCTCTTTCTTTATAAATTACCTAGCCTTGGGCATTTCTTTATAGCAATGCAAAAAAAAAAAAAAAAAAAAAAAAAAAAAAAAAGCTGGTTTCCACAGCCATTCTTTATCTTCAAAGAATTTGGTAAAATCTGGGCTACTGTTTTCTTGAATGTATTTCTGTGATGCACTTTCTAGGTCAAGCGTCCTGTTAAGGAGCAGAATCTGTATTACCTTCTCTCACTCCAATCTGTAGTGTCAATAAACATTATTTTGTGTAATTTCTGTGGGTCAGAAATTAAGGAGCAGCTTAGCTGGATGATTTTGACCCAGGGTCTCTCATAAGGTTGCAGTCAAGGTATCACCTGGGGCTGCAGTCCACTGAAGACTTGACTAGGGCTAGAGGATCCTTTTCTGAGGGAGCTCACTGACATGCCTAGCAAGCTGATGCTGCCTACTGCCAGCCCCAGTTCCTTGCCATACAGACCTCTTTACAGGATGCTTGAGTACTGACATGACATGCCAGCTGGATTCCCCCAAAATGATCTGCTAAGCCATAAGATTTATGCATGTGGAAGGAGATTTATATGGGCCTTGTCCAGGTTTTCACATAGTTAAAAAAAAATTTTTTTAGAAGTGAATTGCCCTATGTTTGATAAGTCATCTTCATAGCATCATCTAGAACTTTTTTCATTTCTGCTCCAAAACTTTCTGACATCAGCACTCTCTGGGAAGAAAGCAATGAGTTGTGAATATGTCAGGATTTTAATGAGAATTGAAATCTCTGAGGGAACCAGTCGTTGATAGGGTACCATAAATAGATACTGACACAGTTCTTCCAAGAGGTACCTTCTTTTTCCAATATGAAGACAGTAAATATATCTTTACCTTTGCTTCTTTGCAGCAGTGTTTAATAGAAGAAAAATTTTCTTGAATTTTGCCGTAATTTATAAATCTTGCAAATGCTACTCTATGACATTTGTTGTTGAAATCTGATGATTCATCAACCTGGATAAGAAGTTGTTAGGTTCTTTTGATGCTGTGCAGCATTATGTGACATGTCATCAATCACATCAATTTATCAAACTTTGAAAGTGAAACCGTTTTAGTTTCTCATTACATCATATGCTGGCGTCTGACTCTCTGTAATTATACATGCTGAAATTGTGAGGTCCCATCAATTGTGGGGCTTTTTCCTTTTCTAGTCAAAAAGTTCTTCTGCTAAATAACTTGCTTTCTGTGCCTTTTTACTGAAGGTGACTTAAAAAAATAAATACATTCTTTACTCTGGGTTTCCAAAGGCCATATAAAATTATCTGCTCCTTTACTATAGTTTGCAGTTAAGTGTCTTTTCAATTTTTCTGGAGCCATTGCTTCATTTATAAGTTGTGATTCTTCATTACTAACTTTATCAGAATTATTAAGACTTAGAATTCTCTTCCATCTCCCAGTTCATCTTCAAAAATCACCACATTGGACTATAAGTCATGTTTGTAAAACACAGATGCTAATAAAGTATAAAACAAGCAAACTAAACAAGGAAATTTTTTAAAAAAATGATATCTTCAAATGCAATTCACTTTTAACCTACAAGCTCCATGTGTCAGGCCTCTGAGCCCAAGCCTGCGTGTATACATCCAGATGGCCTGAGTCAACTGAAAACTACAAAGGAAGAGAAACAGCCTGCTCCTGTCTTAACTGATTGACCAACCTTAAGACATTCCATTATGACCTGTTCCTGCCCTGCCCAACTGATTGATTGATCGACCTCGTAACATTCTTCTGGACCATGGGTCTTTTGATCTCCCCACCATGCACCTTGTGACCCCCTCCTCTGCTGACAATAGATAGCCACCTTTAACTATAACTTTCCACTGCTTATCCCAGTCCTATAAAACTGCCCCACCCCACCTCCCTTTGCCGACTCTCTTTTCAAACTCAGCCCACTTGCTCCCACGTGAAATAAACAGCCTTGTTGCTCACACAAAGCCTGTTGGTGGACTCTCTTCACATGGACACGGACGAGCGTGACACCGTGTTTTACAACATTTACAACATTAGCAAAGCAACAGGGAGGCATTTGAGTTATGGGGCATTAAAATTGCTTCCTTAAAATGTTGTCTTTGATTGTCTATTACATCAGGAGAGCTTGTTAGCTGTCAGTTGACTGTGAATAAGGGGAGGCCAGGGGAGATTAGGAAATGTAAATCAGGAAGGAGAGGCTGATGTCATCAACCTATTGTCTCTCCCTCTCCCTCAACCTGTTGTCCCTCCTTAATTCAGCACCCACCAATCATCAACAGCACCCCCTGTTTGCATCAAAAGCTGAGAATGGACTCAATGAAATGAACATAGTTGTGTGGAGCACTGTCATGTTTGTGAATGACCTCTAGCGAAATTCCTAACAGAGTTGTTTGATCACTAGTCATTACTACAAGTGTTGGCATTACATGGAGAAAGAAGTTCAAAATAATGCAAAAAAAAAAAAAAAATTCCAATCTCTTCTGGAATCCCTAGTAACCGCTCCTAGACCCCTAATGACATCTGCAGAAACTCACGCTAGAGTATAAGCTCCTGAAGAATGAGAACTACATCTTCTTTGTTTTGGTATCCTCAGCACTTAGTACAGTGCCTGGAATAAAATTGATGCTGATGCCCAATAAATATTTGTTAAACGGAACTGAATTCCTCTGTGCTTTGAATTTCTGCTCATGCCTTGAGAACCTACTTATCAACAAATGGTCATAGAATGATGGTCAAAGAGACAAAGAAAATATAAAAGAGATGGGGGTAGAGAAAGTATATAAGCACAGTCTAGTTGTGGTATTCAAGATCTAAGAAGGTGTCCATCCAGTTGTTTCACTGGAAGGTTAGGACATCTAATTAAAATACCAGTAAGGAGATACAGATGTTCCTCAACTTACGATGGGGTTAGATCCCAATAAACCCATCATGAGTTGAAAATATCTGAGTGGAAAATACATTTCATATATGTAACATACTGAACATCATAGTGTGGCCTAGTCTACCTTGAAGGTGCTTAGAACACTTACATTAGCCTACAGTTGGGCAAAACCATCTGGCAGCACAGCACACTGGAGAGTCTCATTTGCTGCTGCTGCCAAGCATCATAAGAGAATATTGCATGCATATCACTAGCCAGGGAGAAGATCAAAGTTTAAAATTTGAAATACAGGTTTTGCTGAATGCTTATTGCTTTCACACCATTGTAAAGTAGAAAAATTATTCAGTGTAACCATTGTAAGTTGGGAGACTGTATTGCTAATGACAGAGAAGAGGGCTGGTAGCTAGGAATAGGGCTGAAAATTTTTATATTAGAACAAAATTTTAAAAGTACTTAGCCGAAGCTAGGCATGGTGGCTCACGCCTGTAATCCCAGCACTTTGGGAGACTGATGAGGGGCAGATCACCTTAGGTAAGGAGTTGGAGACTAGCCTGACCAACATGGTGAAACCCTTTCTCTACTAAAAATACCAAAATTAGCTGGGCTTGGTGGCGTGGGCCTGTAATCCCAGCTACTCGGGAGGCCAAGGCAGGAGAATCACTTGAACCCGGGAGGCTGAGGTTGCAGTGAGCCAAGATCGTGCCACTGCACTCCAGCAACACAGCGAGACTCCACCTAAAAAAAAAAAAGGCTGGGCACTGTGGCTCACACCTATAATCCCAGCACTTTGGGAGGCCAAGGCAGGTGGATCACGAGGTCAAGAGATCAAGACCATCCTCACCAACATGGTGAAACCTCGTCTCTACTAAAAATACAAAAATTAGCTGGCCATGGTGGCACACATCTGTAGTCCCAGCTACTCGGGAGGCTGAGGCAGGAGAATAGCTTGGACCTGGGAGGCGGAGGTTACAGTGAACCAAAATGATGCTACTGCACTCTGGCCTAGTGACAGAGTGAGACTCCATCTCAAAAAAAAAAAAAGAAGTACTTAGCCAAGGTGCCATTAATTGTAAATATTAATGTGAACTCATGACTTTCTCTTTTATTTGGTTTTTATTATGAAAATTTCAAACATAAACAAGAGTTGAAAGAACAATATAATGAACCTCTCTGTACAACACCTTCAGCCTTTTGCAAATGTTATTCCTCCTATTTCCTCACTGTTATTATTAAAATTATTATTGCTAGAGTGTTTTATAGTAAACATTCTGTTCATAAATCTCCAGCAGAGGACTTTTTTAAAAAACATAAGCACAGTACCATTACCACACCTAACAAAAATTTTCTTAGTGTTAGCGAATATCCATGTGGAATTTTTCCAAGTTATTTCAAAATGTAATTTAATAATTGGATCAATCAAATGAAGATCCAAACAAGGGCCATACATTGTATTTTATTGATATGTCTCTTAATTTTCTTTTATTCTGTGTCAATTTCCTCTCCCTGTTTTTTTTCCCGCCCTGCCCCGCCATGGCATTTATTTGTTGAAAATACTGAGTCTTTTTGTCATGTAGAATTTTCTACTTTCTCACTGATTACATCCTTGTGGTGGTATAAATTGTTTTTCTATCC
This sequence comes from Pan troglodytes, assembly GCF_028858775.2. Taxonomy (NCBI): domain Eukaryota; kingdom Metazoa; phylum Chordata; class Mammalia; order Primates; family Hominidae; genus Pan; species Pan troglodytes. The sequence goes on along the minus strand of NC_072401.2, from coordinate 111,262,028 downwards.
TCTGTATTTCCCATAAACTGGTAGTTAATTGATAGTGAGATATAGAGACTTGATTGTTTTCAGGTTCTTTTCTTTTCTTTTCTTTTCTTTTTTTCCTCCTTCAAGAATACTTCCTACCGTCCCATGAAGAGACACATAATATTTCTTATCCTTGTGGTGGTATAAATTGTTTTTCTATCCTCTGTATTTCCCATAAACTGATAGTTAATTGATAGTGAGATCTAGAGACTTGATTGTGTTCAGGTTCTTTTTTTTTTCGTCCTGCAAGAATACTTCCTACCGTCCCAGGAAGAGGCACATAATGTCTGGTTGTCCCTCTTTGGAGATGAGATCAGTCAGTAGGATCAGTGTTATCAGCCTCATCAATCTCTTAGAGTTCCCTGCCAGCTTTTCACCTAACGGTTTTAGCAGCTGTTGGTGATCATCACTAGATCCATTGGCTCATAAGGTAGTGCAAAATAGTAATATGATAATTCTATCATTTCTTTTGCAATTATTAACTGAAATAAAGAAATTTCCTTTTTTATTTCAATTTTTTGCTATCATTGTTCCTTATAATGCTTAAAATATTTCATCTTTGAGAGCCCCTTCAAGTATTTTAATACCACCAACTAGCCTCCAATGGCTTCCTTGCTTTCTGGTACAAAATATTTCTTTCACATTTTATGCCCCAGATGTGGAATCGCCCTTTCTCCAAAGAGCCTTAGTTTTTTAAATGGAAAATGGTAAGTAGAGAAGACAATCTGCCACTAAGGAGTGCTCATTGCTTCTGGATTGTTAGGACTTCTAGGCCCTATCAGTGGACACAGTGGGCAACTAGAAGGTAATTATTTTTAGAAAGAAAAAAACTGAGGGTCATAGTGATATTTCCAATTCAAAGTTAAGACTACAGGGTTTCCATTTCTTTGAATTTAAACTTGTGTTTGTCTTACCCTGAAATTCTTATGACATTAGCATAATTATTTATTTGCCTTAGCCTCCATATATATATATATATATATATATATATATATATATATATATATATGCTGTCAAGTAAGTATTATTATTAATGGTAAGATTACTGAGTACTACTCAAGATTTTGTATCAGTTTGCTAATATTTTGTTTAGAGTTTATGCATCTATATTCATAAGTGAGGTTGGTCTTTTTTATTGTGCTGTACTTCTGCTTTTGTAGATTCTGATTATAGAGCTCTGCCTTCAATGACTGCAGGAGAAGGGTGGGATATGAGGCCTCAGGGGTTTGCCTATGGCTTGCCTCTTAAGTTCAGAGACTCCCTTAACTTCATGGAGGCTGGTGTCATCTAGAATGCTTCTCTGCTTCTGCCTCAGTGTCCACTCAAGGGGTTCTGGGTTAGAACATGTGCTATAGAGAGCCTTACTGTAGGCTTTAGCCTGGAGTAAATGCTCAAGTTACCCCCGAGTGGGGCACTGGCTCAAATGTTCTTCCCTTTATTTATTAATTACTTAGTCCATCACTTATCTCAGATTCTACTGTTTCTATTTATTCTATGGTCTTTCTTATTTTGGATATCTCGTTGTCACCTATATGAATTTGACACTTCTTAAACTCCTTTAAGTTTTGCAGTTAATCTTTTCCTGTCTATTATATGTATTCTAGTAATTCCTCACTGTTTATGTCCTATTAATGAATCCTTCTTCATTTTTCAATGGTGCAATGGAATTACTTTTATTTTTATATTTATTTTCATTGAGATCATAGGAGGAAAGAGACTTAAACTGAATAAAATTTCAGTCCTCATGAGCACTTTACATTTTCTTTTTGTTAACTACTGTATTGGTCCATTCTTGCACTGCTATAAAGAAATACCTGAGACTGGATAATTTATAAAGAAAAGAGGTTTAATTGGTTCGTGGTTCCACAGGCTGTACAGAAAGCATGATGCTGGCATCTGCTCCGGTTCTGGGGAGGCCTCAGGAAACTTACAATCATGGCAGAAAGCAAACGGAAAGCACGTGCATTACATGGCTGGAGTAGGAGCAAGAGAGAGGGGGCATTTTAATCAGAAAGGATCAGAAACAGTTCTCATTCACATGGAATGGGCAACATATACACTTAAAGTTTTCCCAGGCCTTATCTGCCACCTTCTGACATAATATAATATGCAGAGATCTGGATCATCTGGATTTCCCATAAGACACCATTGTTTTTCCATTGATAGCATTATCTTGATCAGAGGAGATGAGGAAGTAGCATGCTAAATACTTTGGTAAGACAGATGTGCTCCAGAGGGTAGGAAATAAAGCCTGGCACATCGGTAAAATTTTTAGGAAACCAGTGTTCAGGAATGTGCTAGCACATCCTCTTTAAAAGACAAATTATTGTATCTTGTACTCTCTTTAACAAAGAAGGAAGCACAAAATCTGATGAGGCTTTTTGGACTCTGGGAGCAAATATTCTGCAGTAGGGAATACTGCTCCAGCTGCCAAAGCAGAAATGGCTTCTGCAGTGGTCCAGCAGACTCTATGGCATCAGAAGTCTCAGTGATGGGGGAAAAAATGCTGTGTGGTGTTTGAGGAAGATCCTGTGGGAGAACCACAATATAGGACCTCAGGGTTCTGGAGCAAGGCCATGCCATCTGCAGCAGAGAATTGTGTGTCTTTTAAAAACCAATTTGTATATTACTGGTTCCTGGTAAATGTAGAATAATGAATCACAGGACACTACATCACCATACGGCCAGAACTGCCCATTATGATCTGGATCCAAATGGACCCGCAAAGTATAAGGACAAGCAGGCCTAGGAAAAATGTATTGTAAGATAGAAGTGTGACATCCAGAGCCAAACACAAACAGGACCAGAGGTATGAGCAACGTGCATAAACAGGTAGCAGGTAGCCCAGACTGCCCCTGTCCCCAGCATCCAAACAGTTGCACTCATGGCCCTTCCTCAGCTCACACCTATAGCTCCCTGGGGAATCTGGTATGACCAGCTGAAGGAGGAGAGAAAAGGTCACATTTTGTTTACAGATGGGTTGGCTTGGTATATAGGCAAGTTAAAAATAGACAGAGGCGGCTTTACAGCCACACTTTGGAGTGGTTTTGAAAGACAGTGGTGAGAGAAAGTCCTCCCAAAGGGCAGAGCTGCAGGGGGTACACCTGGTCATCCACTTCGTGTGGAAAGAGAGGTGGCCTGAGGCTAGACTTATATAGAATCACAGGCAATAGTGATTTCCTGATCATCTTTTGTTCCTGAAATGAAAAATATTCAAAGATCAAGAGCAAAAAGTTCTGGGATGCAAACAGCAACTTTAGCCTGAGAAGTGAATGGTAACCAAGGGCTCAGACCACTCCTGAAAGAGACCGTGGGTCATGTCATCAGGTACGTCACTAAGATCAGCAGAGGTGGGAGGTCGGAGTGAAGAGAATCTAGAATGGATACGTGTACATACAGGACTGGGCATGAAGTATAAAAATCTTTGTATCATGGCCAGGCGCAGTGGCTCACGCCTGTAATCCCAGCACTTTGGGAGGCCGAGGCAGGTAGATCACAAGGTCAGGAGATCAAGACCATCCTGGCTAACACAGTGAAACCTCATCTCTACTAAAAATACAAAACATTAGCCGGGCGTCGTGGCGGGCGCCTGTAGTCCCAGCTACTCAGGAGGCTGAGGCAGGAGAATGGCATGAACCCGGGAGTCGGAGCTTGCAGTGAGCCGAGATCACGCCACTGCACTCTAACCTGGGTGACAGAGCGAGACACTGTCTCAGAAAAAAAAAAAAAAAGAGAGAGAAAAAAGAAAAAGGAAAAAAATCTTTGTATCACATGTTAATGCCTACCAGAAAGCATCCACCAAAGAAAAGGCACTAAATAACCAACAAAATGGCTCAACCAGTTTGGCTCAACAAAACGATTGAGCCAAAATGACTGAGTCTCAGTCATCAGCCACCCCACTGCTGGCACGATGGACACAAGAATGAAGTGACCGTGGTAACAGAGATAGAGGCCACCCATGAGGCCAATAGCACGGACCCCGAGGCTTATCTAGCTCCCATCATTAACAAATGCCCAACCTGACAGCAGCTGACACTAATACTGTCCCCACAAGATGGCACAATTCCTCAAGGAGACCAACTAGTCACTTAGTGGCAAATTAATTACATCTGATTCTTTCACTCTTTGGAGGGTCAGTGGTCTATTCTTATAGGAATAGACATATTTGAGGTATGAGTGTGCCTTTCTTGCCTGCAGGGCCTCCATTAGCACCATAATCCAGAGAATTATAGAGTGCTTAATTATCTAGCAAAGATCACATCCTGCCAGACAAGGGTGCCCACTTTACAGCAAAGCAGGCCCAGGAGTGGGCCTGTGATCATGCAATCCCCTGGTCATATCACATACCACACCACTCAGAAGCTGGTGGACTTACAGAATGTTATAATGGGCTGCTGAGGACAGAGCTGAGGTGCCAGTTAAATGCAAAACTTTGTGAGAATGGGGTGCTATCCTCCAGGAAGCAGTATATACATTCAATCAAAGACTTTCATATAGCATTATGTTCCCAATAGGAAGAATACCTGGGTCTGGGAACCAAGGAATAAAGGCAAGAATTACCACACTTACCATCACCGCCATTGACCAACTGGGGGCTTTGTGCATCTTGTCTCCACAGTTGTAGACTCTGCAGGGTTCGTTATCTTGGTCTCCAAAGGACTGTACTTTCACCAGGGGCAAGCAAGAGTCCCATGGAATTATAAACCAGAGCTGTTGCCTGGTGTACACTGGGTTCTTTGTGTCTAGGAACTAGCAAGAAAGAGTCAGAATCCACAAGGGTAATTGACCCTGATCATTCCGAGGAAGTAGGGCTGCTATTACTATAATGTGGGCAGGGAGGAAGATGTGTAGAACCCACATAACCTACTGGGGTACCTCTTATTTTTTGCCTTTTTTGGTTTCTTTTTTAAGAGAGGGTCTCTCTTTGTCACTTAGGCTAGAGTGCAGTGGTGCAATCATGGCTAACTGCAGCCTCAACCTCTCCCTGTGTTGCCCAGGCTCATCTCAAACTCCTGGCCTCAAGCAATCCTCCTGCCTTGACCTCCCAAAGTGCTGGGATTACAGGAGTGAGCCACCATGTCCAGCCTGCCTCTTGTGACAGTAGGGATAAAAATGGTAACTTTTGCCTGAGAAACAAAAGGTAACCAGGGGCTCAGACCAATCCTGAAAGACAGTGTGGGACATGTCATCCAGTAAGTCACCGAGACCAGCAGAGGTGGGAGGTCAAGGTAAAGGGAATCTAAAATGGATAGGAAGGGGGCCAAGGGTAAGTTTCAACTACAGCCCCAAGATCAACTGCAAGGGTAGGAGCTGTAGTTTTTCCCATTAACTTCCTCTTCTAAGTTTTCTCTCAAGAATAGGGACCCACTGAAATGTTTAAGGAGCCACTCCTGGAGTGTATATGGAACATAGATCTAAGAGGTGCAAGTATGTACTCTGAAAGACACAGAGATGAGTTTCCCAGAACCCTTGTCAAGGAAGGTCTTGCTACCTGGCTGTAAAGAATGTAGTCAGAAGATACCTCCTCCTGATAGCACATAACTGTCAGATCCTTCTGTGTCTGCCTTAGCTACAGAAAACTGTCTCACCTAAGTGTATGCCCTTCCTGGGCAATATATAGTAGGGGACCAAGCAAGGCAGAATATAATGGCCCAGCCATTTATACTGAAATCAGGGGCACTGTGACAGGTCACATTCACTCCAGTTCAACTTCTACCTCTGTTCACCCCTGCTTCCCCTCCCTTCCTTGTATGGATATCGATCCCTAACAAACACTTGTACCCCACACTCACTGTCTTAAGTCTGCTTCTGATGAACCCAACTGTGTCAGCATTTCTGCTATCACACATTTATTTCATAAATAGATAAATCCTGCATGATAGTTGGTACTGGCACAAGAATACTTGTTTTTAAAATTTCTTGTACTCCAAAAATACAATTTGATCACAGCACAACAAATGCATGGTAAAGAAGCTGGTTTCTAGAATTTTAAATGTACTTTGCAGCCTTCACTATATGGTCTACTTTTATTCTTACTGTCTCCTAGTCTTCAACCTTAAGTTTAAAAAATTATATTTTTACTGTACAAAAAAAAGCCAAAAAATTGCTTCCAATATAATTTCTGTCTTCCCTGGAATACAGAATTGAGTCATTGCAATTAACAGGGTGGGAGGAAATCAGTCTCTTCTGGTGGAAACAAGTTCCTATTGGTCACCTCCCTCAGCTCTTTAATGGGAAGGCCATTTTTTGGTTTCAGTTACGGTAAATCTCTCTGGATTTCAGCCAAATTCTTTCAGAGTTCAAAAGTACAAAGCTCTTTAGGAGGTTTATTCTTTTGAAATATTTTTTCAGAGGTTAAAAATTAAATTTCAAAAGAATAGCTGGAGTGGAAAAGAGTTCTCAGCAGAGACAAAGACCCCGAACACCTCCAACATGAAGCTTCTTCATGTTTTCCTGTTATTTCTGTGCTTCCACTTAAGGTTTTGCAAGGTAAGTAATTCAACCTTTATGCAAACAATTTTAATTGATAATTTAAAGGTTGTAAAAACATAGAAAATAATCTTAAATATATAATTTTGATTTAAATATTACATAGTTCAGTTACAACAATGCCACTCTATAGTCAGCAACAAATGTTTTATGTTAATATCCTGATAAAAGTGATTTTTTAAAAATAGTTCTTTTTATGTGCTTATATATGCAGAGGCATTGAACTGAACAAGAGTTTTACTAATACAAGGCTGTGATTTACTGTAATTGTAGTAAATCAAAAATATTTACCAGGCTCCTCCTGTGTGTAAGGTACAGTGCTACAAAGACAGTGAGACTGATCTCTTCCTTCAACAGCCTCTTAGTACGCTCTATAGTTATAGAAAGGGGAAATAATAAGCAAATTTGAAACATCTGAAAACACAAAAGTGCAAGTTACAAGACAGTATATATTTAATTGTCAAAAGTGATACAAATATGTGGTAAAGGACTTTAATGAGAGGACAAATCACTTCATGCTGAGAGGTCATGAAGAGATTATAGATCAAGTAGGATTTGAGCTGAACGTTTAATTCTGTATTACATGTGATCAGTGGTGAGAAAGAGGAGTGATTTCCAGCTTCTTTAGCCAGGAAAAGCAGCAAGTGCTACCATAGGAAGGCAGCAATGCACTAGGCCCCTCCAAATAAATGAATCCACTTGATCAGAATGAAGGCTTTGTGGGCTACAAAGGAACTCGAAACTGAAATGACATATTTTATTGAAGTTAGAGTGTCATCTATTAAGGTGAAAAATGTTTAAAATATTTTGGATACTTATTGATGATTGCCAACTTTGGTGGCAATCCAAAACTATCTTGTCTTAGTGCCAGCTTGTAGAAGAAAATATTTAAAGAAAACTACTTAAGAAAACACACTTTAAGATTCTTGTAACTTCTAAAATAGTTGCCATCATTGCAATGTTTATAATAGAGAATAAATGGAAATAACTAAATGCTTATTAATAAGACACTGGTTAAATTATTGTATATCCAAAATTGAACTATTACATAGCCATTGAAATATTTATCTAAATAAAAAGTCCTTACTACAATTTTATTTTTATTGAAGAAAAACACACACACACATATGTATGTGTGTTTATATGCATATATATAAATGCATACTTTTACCTACTTATATATATGACTAAAAGATCTTACAGTGTATGTATCAAACAGTTAATAGTTGCTATCATTGGCTAATAAGATTACTGGTGATTCTATTTTCTGTTTTCGGTTTTACTGAACCTACTCAGACGAGGAAACTAGGGGATTCAGAAAAGATGAAAAAGAAACCCATAGCACAGTGGGAGTGGCTGCTGGGGCCTTCTAATGGGAGGAATAACCAAAGGATGTTCAACAACAAGGAAGCTGACTAGGTGTGGGGGTTCACACATGTAATCCCAGTACTTTGGGAGGCTGAGGCAAGAGGATTGCTTGAGCCCAGGAGTTTGAGGCTGCGGGGAGCTCTGATCATGCCACTGTATTCCAGCCTGGGTGACACAGCAAGATCCTGTCTCAAAAAAAAAAAAAAAAAACAGAGAAGCCAAATATTTCAGTCAACATGATTACCTACTATAATTGTGCTGTGACGTAATCACCAACTGATACCCTAAATTTTATTGTACCCTAAAATTTTATTACAAACTCAGGCACATATGGGTGGCATTTTAGAGAGAAAGAACTGGGGTAATGTTAAGCAGAATGACAACATCCTGGAAACAAGGGTGGCACACAGGAGGGTGTGCAGTGCAAATGATGGCAGCGGAAATGGCAGAGTAGGCAGATCCACCAAAACCAAAAACCAAAAATCCATTTCCACAAAAACCAAAGGGAAGCTGTCAGATCCAACTTTATTTAGAACTCTGGAAAACAGTCAAAGGTTTATAGCACCTAAGAAAATGTTGAATGAAGGAACAGGCAACTAAAAATGGTAGGAAAGCTTTGTAGCATTTTGTGTGTCTGTCTTTTGTGTCCTTGCCCCATACCCTCCCTAATTTGGCAGTGGTCTTGAAGGATATCTGTGTACATAAAATAGCCTGAACACAATAACAACAAATTTTGGTTTATTAAAACAAGTTCACACATTGTCATTAAAAAGGCATTTTGAAATTCACTGTATTCTCATTACCTTAGTTTGCAAATGTTAAAGCAATTTTCTTCTAAAAATACAAACTGTTTCTCTTACTATGCAGAATATTATCCTAATCACTTACCACACTTCTATCACCCTATCACTTATAATACTGTTGTAAACCAACCACTAAGTGGCCTTTCCACTTACCATTTCTTCATGTATCTTAGATTTCAGTTCCTTAATCTTCCATGGGAAAGTATATAAATCTGTCTATCTAATATGGAAGAAATTCTCCTAACTCTGGTGCAGCAACCACTGACCATGTACGTTTCTCACTCAGGGAGGGACCCTGTTCCCTAGCACTGGAAAGAACAGAGAAGACCTTATTCAAAAATAATGTGTTTGTCTTTTCTATCCTAAGGCCTTCCTGTAGGACAGACCCCAGGCACTTGTCTTGGTTTCACCTAGCTCAGAACTCAGAGCAGAAAAGCATTAATATTACAAAGCACAGGCATTGCAAGATTAATGAGCAATCTCAGCTGTCTGGGGCAAAGGATTACAGTGGAGGCACACAACAGAGCACCAAAGCATGGGGAAAAACTAAGATCCTATGGAAAATTAGGGCATTCAAAAGTGCCTGTGTGTATTGGGGAGTTTAGGAAGCCCCATACATGCTCAGGGCAGGATACATGCTCAGAAAGACCTCAGAAGACTCTGAGCCTGCACCTCTGGTGGTTGTCTAAGTTCAGTGCAAGTATGAAGTGAAGGCTAAGGTAGAGTTGCAAATGGCCTGGATGAGTGAGTGCCCAGGACAGAACCAATCTGCGAAGACTGGGAGAGATTTTGAGATTTTGATTTGTTTTTCTGGGTTTCTTTTTCTTCTCTCTCTCTCTCTCCTTTTGCATTGAAGGAAATCTCTGTCTAAATACTAGCCGAATATAAGTCAAAGGAACAGACTTCAAAGACCACATGTGATAAAGAATAGACTTGCCAAAAGTAGTTTAGAAAAGTCATCAAACACCAAGCAACCAAAACAAACCCCAAGCAACCAAAACAAACCCCAAGCAGAAGGAAGAGTCTGATTTCAAGAGTTACTGTAAGAGTCAAAGTGTCAACCAAAAATTTTCAACCAAAAATTATGATGCATGCAAGATATGAGAAAGTATGGACCATTTACAGAAGAAATGAACATAATCTGTTCCAGAAGAACCACAAACTTTGGACTCACTAAACAAAGACTTAATGGTCTTTTTTTTAAAAAAAAAACACTTTATCGAGTTATGATTGACATATAATAAACTATACATATTTAGTGTACATAACTTGATGAGTTTGAGTTTGGAGATTAGTATATGTCTGTGAAAATATCACAACATATGCCATAAACGTATTCACCACTTCCAAAAGTTTCCTCTCACTCTCTTTATTTATTATTTTGTGTGTGCATGTAACAACTCTTAACAAAGAAATTATGCTCTTAGCAAATTTTTAAGTATACAATACAGTATTATGAACAATAGGCACTATTCTGTAGCACAGATCTCTAAGAATTATGCATCTTGACCTTTGACTAACACTTCCCTGTTTCCCCCTCACCCAGTCCTTGGCAACCACCATCCCACTCTCTGGTTCCATGAGTTTGACTATCTTAGATTCCTAATATAAGTTGTATTACGTGGTATTTATCCTCCTGTCCCTGCCTTGTTTCACTTAGATTAATGTCCTCTAGGTTCATCCATATTGCCACAAATGGCAGGATTTCCTTCTTTTTTAAGGCCAAATAATATTTCATTGTATGTATATACCACATTTTCTTTATCAATTCTTCCACAACTGTAGAAGAATTTCCCTTTCTGCATATCCTCAGCTACCTTTGTTACCTTTGGTTATTTTGACAATAACCATCCTAACTGGTGTGTGATTTTGATTTAAATTTCCCTAATGGTTAGTGATATTAAACACCTTTTCAAGTACCTATTGACCATTTACATATCTTATTTGAAGAAATGTCTATTCAGCTCCTTTGTCCACTTTTTAAAGTAGACTATTTGGTTCTTGGCTTTTGAGTTGTAGGAATTCCCTATGTATTTTAGATAGATATTAACTTCTTCCCAGATGTATGGTTTGCAAATATTTCTTCCATTGTATATGTTGTCTTTTTATTTTGCTGTGCAGAAGGTTTTTAGCTTGAGGTAGTCCCGCTTGTCTATTTTTGCTTTTGTTGCCTGTGCTTTTGTCATCATAGTCAAGATATTATTGCCAAGACTAATGTCAACAAGCTTATCCCTTATGTTTTATTCTAAAAGTTTTATGATTTCAGGTGTATGTGTAAGTCTTTAATCCATTTTGAGTTGATTTGTGTGTATGGGGTAATATAGGGGTCCAATTTCATTTTTTGCATGTGGATTTCCAGTTTTCCCATTACCACTTATTAAAAAGACTATTCTTCACCCATTGTATATTCTTGGCTCCCTTGTTGAAGAGCAGTTGACTATCTATGCATGGGTTTATCTCTGAACTTTCTACTTTGTTCCATGAATCTATATGTCTGTTTTTATGAGAGTACCATATTGTTTTGATTACTGCAGCTTTGTGATATTTTTTGAAATCAGGAAGTGTGATGCCTCTGGCTTTGTTCTTCTTGCTCAAAAAATTGTTTTGGCTATTTTGTGTCTTTTGAAATTCCATATACATTTTAGAATTATATTTTCTATTTCTGTAAAAAAATGCCTTTGCAATTTTGGTAGGGATTGTATCAAATCTGTAGATTATTTGTAATAGTATAAACATTTAACAATATTAATTCTTTCAGTGAAGGAATGTGAGTTGTCTTGCCATTTCTTTGTGCCTACTTTAATTTCTTTCATCAGTGTTTTACAGTCTTCAGGGTATGAGTTTTTCACCTTGTTGGTTAAATTTATTTCTAAGTGCTTTATTCTTTTAACTGCTATTGTAAATGAGATTGTTTTGTTTTGTTAAAGACAGGGTTTTGCACTGTTGCCCAGGTGGGAATGCAATGGCAAATTATAGCCCACTGCAGTCTTCGCCTCCTGTGCTCAAGCTAACCTCCTACCCCAGCCTCTCAAGTAACCGTGACCAAAGGTGTGCACTACCATGCCAACTAATTTTATTTTTTTATAGTGATGGGACCTTGCTATGTTGCCCAGACTAGTCTCAAACTCCTGGCCTCAAAGGATCCTCCCACCGTGGCCTCTCAAAGCACTGGGATATAGGCATGAACTGTTGCACCTGGCCTGAGATGGTTTTCTTAAAATTCTTTCTAGGACAGTTCATTATTGATGTATAGAAACACCACTGATTTTTGTATGTTGTTTTTGTATCCTGCAGCTTTAATGTTGCTGTTTATCATCTTTTCATTTCAACTTGAATAAAACCTTTTATCATTTCTTGTAAGGCAGGTGATGTATTTCCTGTTTTGATTTATTAGGGAAAGTCTTTATCTCTCTTTCATTTTTAGAGGATAGTTTTTCTGGGTATAATATTCTTGGTTGGCAGTGGTTTTGGGGTTTTTTGTTTCTTCGTTTTGACACTTTGAATATATTATCCCACTCTTTCCTGGCCTGCAATGTTTCTGAAGAAGAAGAAATTTGAAGAATAAATCCACTGATAGTTTTATAGGGTTTTTTTTGTATATGACAAGTTGCTTTTCTTGTTCTTTCAAAATTGTCTTTTTGTCTTTGACATTTGACAATTTGATTATAATGTGTCTCAGTCTAGACCTTTTTAGGTTCGATATCTTTGTGATCCTTTTGGTCCTCATGAATCCAGATGTCCATTTCCTTCTCTAGATTTGAGATGTTTTCAGGCATTGTTAATTTAAATAAGCTTTCTTTCCTTTTCCCTTTCTCTTCTCCTTCTGTAAATAACATAATGCATCCATTTGTTTGCTTGATGGTATCCCACAAGTCCTGTAGTCTTTATACTTTTTCATTTTGTTCCTCTGACCATATAATTTCAAATAACCTGTCTTTGAGTTCACTGATTCTCTCTTCTGTTTGACTAAGTATGGTGTTTGAGCTCTCTACTGAATTTTTCAGTTCCTTTATTGTATTCTTTTCACCTCCAAAATTTCTCTTTGGTTCTTTTTTATGGTTTATGTTTGTTGAATATCTCATTTTGCTCATGAATTATTTTCCCCTAATTTTGTGTAGTTGTTTATCTGTGTCCTTTTATAGCTCTTTGAGCTTCTTTAAGATGTTACTTTGAATTCTTTGTCAAGCAATTTGTAGGTCTCCAATTCTTTAGAGTCACTTATTGGAGCTTTATTTGCTCCTTGGATAGTGTCTTTTTTCTTCATAATCCTTGTAGCCTGTATTAATGTCTGGATGTTTGAAGAAGCAGCCACCTCTTTCAGTCTTCACAGACTGACTTTGGCAGAAAAAGTCTTTCACAAATCAGTCAGCCAGAGATTCTGGGTGGACCAGCTGGCAAGGCCCGTGTGAACGGCTTGTTGCTTGAGACCATGTGTGGGTGGGCCTGGTGCCTGGGTCTACCAGTGGGCCCGGTGCTGTGGTCCACGGGCAGGCCTGGTGCCACCGTCACTGCATGGGTGGACAGTCTTGATGCCAGTGTCCAGGAGCAGGGTTGCTCTCTTTTTCCCCGACAAGAGAGCTCATGATCCAAAGGAATCTCTTTCAGCATCGTGTATGCTGTGTAGGGTAAAGGGTAACTCTATAAAGTGAAATTTATTTCTTATCCTTTCAATTTTTTCTCATATCTTTGTTCCACTTGCATGCTGTAACCTCTCACCTTGATCCTGGAGCTCTCATAAAGGTATTTTTATTTGTAGATGGTTGTTACATTGGTGTTTCTGTGGGAAGACAAGTGCTGGGACATTTTGTTCCACCATCTTGCCAATGTCACACGCTTCAACTGTCTTAAATGTGCTCAGAGCTACAGGAAACCCTGATAATAATGTATAAACAAATATAGAATATTAATAAATAAATAGAATTTTTTTGGAGACAGAGTCTTGCTCTGTCACCCAAGCTGGAGTGCAGTGGCACAATCTTGGCTCACTGCAACCTCTGCCTCCCAGGTTCAAGCAATTCTCATGCCTCAGCCCCCTGAATAGCTGGAATTACAGGTGCCCACCACCACACCCAGCTAATTTTTGTATTTTTAGTAAAGATGGGGTTTCACCATGTTGGCCAGGCTGGTTTTGAACTCCTGAACCTCAAGTGATCCACCCACCTCACCCTCCCAAAGTGCTGGGATTACAGGTATGAGCCACCGTGACTGGCCAACAAATAGAAATTTTAAAAAGGAACTAGACAAAACTTCTGGAGTTGAAAAGCACAATAACAAACATGAAAAATTTTCTAATAGGTTTCAGTAGAAGATTTGAGCAGGCAGAAGAAATAGTCAACAAACTTGAAGATCAGTCCATTTAATTATTTATCCAGTATGAGAAGCAGAAAGAAAAAAGGATGACAAAGAATGAACAGAGCCTATGAGACTCGTGTGACACCATAAAGCATACCAAAATATATATAATGGAACCCCAGAAGGAGAAAATAAGAAAGTAAGAGAGAATATATGAAGAAATAATGGCTGAAAATTTTCCACATTTGATCAAATGCATGGGTGTCCACATTCAAAAAGCTCAATGCAATCCAAGAAGGATAAACACAAAAAGGTCCAAACCAAGACACATTATAATCAAATTGTCAAAACCAAGGATGAAGAAAGTCTTGAAAACAACAATGAGATTCCGTAAGATTAGCAGCAGCTTTCTCATCAGAAACCATGGAGGCCAGATGAAAATTTTATTTGTTGAAAGTAAAAAACTGTCAACCAAGAATTCTGTATCTGGCAAAACTATCCTTCACAAATGAAGGACAAATGAAGAAATTCACAGATAAATAGAGGCTGAAGGAGTTAGCTACTAATAGACCTGTCCTACAGGAAATGCACTACACGTGGCTGGATGTGGTGGCTCATTGCCTATAATCCCAGCACTTTAGGGGAATGAGGCAGGAGGACTGCTTAAGCCCAGGAGTTCAAGACTATCCTGGAAAACACAGCAGGAGCCCATCTCTCTAAAAAATAAAATTAGCGAGGTGTAGTGGCATGTATCTGTAGTCTCAGCTACTCGGGAGGCTGAGGTGGGAGAATCACTTGAGCTCAGGAGTTCAAAACTGCAGTGAGCTCTGACTACACCACTTCATTCAAACCTGGGCAACTGAGTGAGATCATCTCTAAAATAAAATTAAATTAAAATAAAGAAATACAGTGCAAGTCAGAGAACCCTGCATACTGCAGTGAAAGGACATTTGGCAGTTACTTGAAGTAATATGAAGAAATAAAGAACTCCAGTAAAGGTAACTACATAGGTAAATATAAAAGCCAGTATTATATTATTTTGGTTTTGTATCTCGTCTTTTCCTTTCCCACATGAGTTAAAAGACAACTATATAAAACGATTCTAATTCTGTGTTAACAGTGCACAATGTATAAAGATGTAACATGACAATAACAACATAAAGGAATGGATGGAGCAGTATAGGAACAGAGTTTTGTATGCTCTCAAAGCCAAGTTATCAATTCAAACTAGATTACTATAAATTTAATCACTATTAATTGTAATCTCCATAGTACCCAAAAAGAAAATATCTAAAAAATATACACAGAAGGAAATAAAGAGAGAACCAAAATAGTTGAATATGAAAAAATCAACTAAACACAAAAAGGGCAGTAATGGAGAAAATGAGAAACAAAAAAGGTATAAGACATACAATAAACAAATAGCAAATAGAAGAGTAAGTCCTTTCTTATCAGCAATTACTTTAAATGGAAGTGGATTAAATTCTAATATCAAAAGGCAGAGATTGGCAGAATCAGTTTTTTAAAATTATTATCCAACTATATGCTGTCTAAAGAGGCTGCCTTTAGGTCCAAATAAATAAAGGATAGAAAAGATATTATGTGCAAATAACAACCAAAAAAGAGCTAAAGTGGCTATACTAATACCAGACAAAATAGACCTTAAGTCAAAAACCATTACAAGAGATAAATTACATGATATATTAATGAAAGGGTCAATCCTTCAGGAATATATAACAATTATGAATATTATACACTAAACAATAGAGCCCCAAAAGATATGAATGAAAAGTGACAGAATAAAAGAGAGAAATAGACAATTCTTGTTTTTTTCGGGGGGGTTTGTTTTTGTTTTTGTTTTTGTTTTTGAGATGGAGTCATCCAGGCTGGAATGCAGTGGCATGATCTCGGCTCACTGCAGCTGATTCAAGTGATTCTCATGCCTCAGCCTCCCAAGTATTTGGGATTATAGGAGTGCACCACCACGCCCGGCTAATTTTTGTATTTTTAGTAGAGACAGGGTTTCACCATGTTGCCCAGGCTGATCTTGAACTCCTGACCTCAGGTGATCTGCCCTTGGCCTCCCAAAGTGCTGGGATTATAGGCGTGAGTCACCGTGCCTGACCAGAAATAGATAATAATATAATAATAGTTGGAAGCTTCAATACTCCACTTTCTATAATGAATAGAAGGTCAATAAGGAATGGAGAACTTGAACAACACTATAAGCCCAGTAGACCTAATAACTAGACATATATAGAACTCTGCACTCAATAATAGCAGAATACACATTTTTCTCAAGCGCACATGGAACAATTTCTAAGATAGACCGTATAGGACTTGTCACAAAATGAGTCTTAATAAATTTTACAAATATTGAAATTATACAGAGTAGCTTCTCTAACCACAGTGGAATAAGGCTGGAAACCAATAACAGAAAGAAAATTAGAAAATCTACAAATATGTGGAAATTAAACAACACATTCTTAAGCAACCAATGGTCAAAGAAGAAATCACAAGGGAAATTGTGAATACTTGGAGATAAATGAAAACAAAACATACCAAAACATATGATATGCAGCGAAAGCAGTTATCAAAGATAAATGTATAGCAGTAAATGCCTACATTAAAAAAGAATAGAGGACCCAGAAATAAGGCTGCACGCTTACAAGTATCTGATCTTCTACAAATCTGACAAAAAGAAGCAATGGGGAAAGGACTCCCTATTCAATAAATGATGCTGGGATAACTGGCTAGCCAATTGCAGAAAATTGAAACTGGACCCCTTCTTTAGACCATATACAAAAATTAACTCAAGATAGATTAAAGAATTAAATGTAAAACCCAAAACTATGAAAACCCTGGAAGACAACCTAGGCAATACTATTCTGGACGTAGGAATGAGCAAAGATTTCATGACGAAGACACCAAAAGCAATCACAACAAAGCAAAAATTGACAAATGGGATCTAATTAAACTAAAGAGCTTCTGCACAGCGAAATAAATTATCAACAGAGTGAACAGACACCCTACAGATGGGAGAAAATGTTTGCAAATTATGCATCTGACAAAGGTCTAATATCTAGTATCTATAAGGAACTTAAACAAATTTACAAGAAAAAAAACCCATTAAAAAGTGGACAAAGGACATGAACAGATACTTTTCAAAAGAAGAATTATATGCAGCAGCAATCATATGAAAAAAAGCCCAACATCAGTGATCATTGGATAAATGCAAATTAAAACCACAATGAAATACCATCTCACACCAGTCAGAATGGCACTATTAAAAAGTCCCAAAAAATAGCATGCTGTCGAGGTTGTGGAGAAAAAGGAATGCTTATACACATTTAGTGGTAGTGTAAATTAGTTCAACCATTGTGGAACACAGTGTGGCAATTCCACAAAGACCTAAAAGGAGAAATTCCATTCAACCCAGCAATCCCATTACTGGGTATATACCTAAAGGAGTACAAATTGTTCTATCATAAAGACACATGCACACATATGTTCATTGCAGCACTATTCACAATAGCAAAGACATGGAATCACCTTAAATGCCCATCAATGGTAGACTGGATAAAGAAAATGTGGTACATATACACCATGGAATACTACTCAGTCCTAAAAGAGAACAAGATCAACAAGATCATGTCTTTTGTAGGAACATGGATGGAGCCAGAGGCCATTTCCTCAGTAAACAAATGCAGAAACAGAAAACCAAATACCACATGTTCTCATTTATAAGTGGAAGCTAAATTATGAGAACACATAGACACATAGAGGGGCCTATCAGACACACTGGGCCTATTAGAAGATGGAGGCTGGGAGGAGGAAGAGCATCAGGAAAAATAACTAATGGGTACTAGGCTTAATACCTGGGTGATACAATAATCTGTACAACAAACCCCCATGACACAAGTTTACTTATATAACAAACCTGCACAAGTTTACCTATAAAACAAACCCTGAACTGAAAAGTTTTAAAAAAAGAGTAAAGATCTCAAATTGATAATCTAACTTTACAACTTAAGAAGCATATCTTCTTTAGAAAAAGGAAGAGCAAACTAAACCCAAAGCTAGAAGAAAAAATAGAATAAAGATTAGAGTAGAAACAAAAAATATATAGTAAGACAATAGAATCAACGAAATCACAAGTTCGTTCTTTGGAAATAGCCACAAAATTGTCAGACCTTAGCTAAACTGAGAAAGAAAAAAGAGAGAAGATACAAATAACTAAAATCAGAAGTGAAATTGGAGGTATTACTATTGATCTTACAGAAATAAAAAGAATGATAAGAGAATGCTGTGAGCAATTATATGCCAGCAAATTAGATAACCTAGAAATATTAATGAATTCCTAGAAACACACAAATCACCAAAACTAATTCAAGAAGAATTGGAAAATCTGAACAGACCTATAGCAAGTAAAAGTATTAAATCAGTAATTTTAAAATTTCCCAAAAAAGAAATATCTGTAACCAGATGGCTTCACTAGTGAATTCTACCAAACATATAAAGAGAATTAACACTAATTTTTCTCAAACACTTTCAAAAGGTAAAGAGGAGGGAACACTTCCTATGCATTCTGCGAGGCCAATAAATTACCATAATAGCAAAGTCAAAGATACCACAAGAAAAATTGCAAAACAGAGATGAAGACTATCTTCCCACCAAATCAAAAACTCCCAAAGATTTCCAGTATCCTTAATTTATTTGTATAGATCAGATTTCCCTCTGTGATAATTTTCCTTCTGCTTTTTCTTGTACTGCAGGTATGCTGCTAATTCCTTCAGCTTTTGTGTGTCTAAAAAGGTTGTTCTTTTGCCTAAATTTTTGAATGATATTTTTGCTGGGTATAGAATTATAGATTGCCAATTTTCTCTTTCAGTACTTTAAAATTGTTGCTGCATTGTCTTCGCATTTGCATTATTGATGAGAAATGTCATACTTATCTTCGTTTCTCTGTACATAGTGTGTCTTTTTTCCTTGACTCTTTTGAAGATTTTCTCTTAG
The DNA here is from genome assembly GCF_028858775.2 of Pan troglodytes. NCBI lineage: Eukaryota > Metazoa > Chordata > Mammalia > Primates > Hominidae > Pan > Pan troglodytes. The sequence continues at coordinate 111,243,042 of NC_072401.2, read as the reverse complement.
TTATTGGTTTCCAAGTAATTTGAGTGTGACATGGTTTGGTGCAGTTTCCTTCATGATTCTCCTGCTTGGGGTTCATTCCCCATTTGTTCTCAAATTTGGATAAATTTCAGCCATTATTTCTTCAAATATGTTTTTTGTTCCCTCATTTTGTCCTCTTTTTTGGAGGCTCCAATTACAGATGTACTAGGCTACTTGAAGTTGCCCCACAGTTCATTTATACTCTATTCTTTAATTTTTTTATTTTTTAAAATTTTATTGTAGTTTCCATTGATATGTCTTTAAGTTTCCCAGTCTTTTCTTCTGCATATCTGGTTTGGTTTTGGTTCCATCAAGTGTATTGTAGTTTTTATCCCTAGAAGTTCAGTTTGGATCTTTTTCATATCATCTGTGTCTTTATTTTTGAACATGTGGAATACAGTTAAAATAACTTTTTAAATCTCCTTGCCTGGTAATGCTAACATCTGTTTTAGAATTCTGGGTAAGTTTCAATTGCCTGTTTTTTCTCCTCATCATGGGTCATATTTTATGACTTCTCTGATGCCTACTATTTTGTATTAAATGTCAAATATTATTAATTTTGCCTTGTTGGATGCTGTTTGTACTGTAATATGTATTTTAAATTTACTTTTTAAATTTTTTACAGATTTGATTATATATCTGAATTTCCATTTAAAAATGTTCACTTTGCATTTTCTTCATAATTCATTATTCCTTTCATTTCATGATTTTTACTAAAAATAATTTTCTTATATGGGGGTGTTTTAAAAGTGTCTGTGCTGTGGGACAAATACACTAAACTTGCCGTTAGTTTTGCAATTCATATTCCAGATAAAGTGCTGGTTTCTTTAATATATAAAGAGTTACTACAAAAAACAAGAAAAAATCTATATCACTGAAAGATATGGTTAGGATGTAAAGAAAGAAGTAAAAATCTCTCTTAAAATTTGAGCATACTGAAGATGCTCAACTTCACTCATAGAAAAAAATGCAAGTAAAAGTGTGCTGTGGAAACATAATATATACTCTGTAACCAAGAGTATGGAAACTAGATATTCTCATATATTGATGATGGGAATGCAATTTAAAACAACCTCTGTAGAGCAAAATTAGCCAATATCTTTCTGGATATTAAAAGTACTCATTCCTTTGATTCAGCAATTTCACTTCCAGGGAAGTATCTGGCAGATATACTTAGCATATGTGAGAAATGATGTGTATTATATAAGGAGATTCATCATAGCATTATTTATAATAGTAAAACATTAGAAACTATCTAACTGCCCTTTGCGGGCTGATTATAGGGCCACTAGTTACAAATGCACTGATGTTGGGGCACAGATTGGAGAGTAACATGGGCTCATGTATACATTCATGATCTCTGGAAAGACTCACAAAGAGCTGTTAAGTGGTTGCCTCTGAAGTGGGGCCTGAGTGGATTGAGAAGATAAGGAGAGGAAGGAAAAATAACTTTTACAGGCACATTTTTGAACCTGTTTGAACAATTCTCTCTGTTTCCTATTCAAAAAAATCTATTAAAAATTTAAAAAATAGACAAAATTTTAGCCATCTTACATTCATTATGAAAAAAACAAGACCAGAAAACTAGACAGATGATTTTCTTTTTAATCTCTGAGACAAAAATAATGGAGTTGACCCCAAAACAATATTTCCAGTTTTTTAGAGAGACTAAAAATTAGCACACAAGAATCCATCCTACCTGACCACAGCATACAGTCATCTTCCCACAATTCCCAACAACATTCTGATTCTGGAAAAAAGATGAATATTTATTTTTAAAATTAAAAAAACAAAAGACCTTATCAAATTTCTTATGTGAATTGGAACAATTCATTGTTAGGTATTACCAGAGAAACATTCTCTCCCTAACTATTTTTTAATCTGAATAGAATGGTTGCTGTTAAGGAGTTTGTGGGGTATCTGTGGCATCACTTTATGTCAAAAGCAGGGCTGCTCCCAGGTACAATGCAAAATGGGCAGCTCCAAGGAGAGAAAAAAGTGGAAGAAAAATTGCTAGTAAAGACCATGATGGGGATAACTAAGGCCACAGGGGGCCTAAAACTCTTTCAATGGAAAGGTTTCTGATGTGGTTGTTAACTCTTGGGATCCAAGTTGCTTATTCACTTCTGGAAGAAAGACAACAGTTATATAGTTGGCTGTTTTTGAAAGTTTTCCAATTGTTTTTCTCAGTGATTTCCAGGGAAATCATCATTGTACCAGTTGGTTAATGCCATAATAATAAAAGCACTACATAATCTCAGTGGTATACAACTTTATTAGGTATACAAGTCTGTAGGTCAGTGGGGAGTCAGCTGGCCTATACTGGGCTCAGCAGGGCTGGTTCTTCTTTTTATGTCTGTGCTAGCCTGGTCATGCTCTTCTCCTAGCTATTCAGAGAAACACAAGGACAAACCCAGTTGCACAAGTACTTTCCAAGCATCTTTCAAAGAACAGGGAAATACACCCTGTGCCCGGTAAAGCATACAGTAAAGAACTAGGGTGAAATGAGGATAGAACAAGGGGGGGCTATAGGCAGTCTATCAAAATCATTATCATATTCACATTTATACAGATCTTCAATGTTTATTTGTGTTTCCCATGTATTTTTCATCTGATCCTCACACTATCTCTGTGTGAACATTATTTTTATTTTCCACATTTTATAGAAGAGGAACAGGATCAGAAGGATAAAGTCACTTATCCAAGATCACACAGCTAATTAGCAATAGAAGGGGAACATTCCAATAGTACCCAGAAGAAAGGGAAAGGGGTGGACTTTTCCTTGCTTTAATCATAATTGATGATGTTTTTTTCTTGTTTATAGGTTAAATATGGAAAAGACAGGCAAAACAGGGCAATGAAGAAACTTGAGGATAAGGCGTATAACTATATACTGGGTTAATAAGGTCTAGAAAAAGGAGGTTGTTTTATTTCTTGTTTGTTTTCTAATGAACGACCATCTAAAATTGTTTCACTGGTCTCCTGCCTAGAGAAAAAAAAGATAAAGTTTACATAAAAATAATTGCTATGTCACTGCAAATACCAAAGAAATAATTTTTAGGCTGGATGTGGTGGCTCATGCCTGTAATCCCAGCATTTTGGGAGGCTGAGGTGAGTGGATTAATGGAGGTCAGGAGTTTGAGACCAGCCTGGCCATTATGGTGAAACAGCATCTCTACTAAAAACACAAAAATTAGCCAGGCATGGTGGCAGGCACTTGTAATCCCAGCTACACAGGAGGTTGAGGCAGAAGAATTGCTTGAACCCAGGAGACAGAAGTTGCAGTGAGCTCAGATTATCACTGCACTCACTCGCAGAGCTAGACTTTGGTTTTTTTTGTTTTTTTTTTTAAGAATTTTTTAAAAGCCCATTGTATTAGTCCATTTTCATACTGCTATAAAGAACTGCCCAAGACTAGGTAATTTATAAAGGAAAGAGGTTTAATTGACTCACAGTTCAGCATGGCTGGGGAGGCCTCAGGAAACTTACAATTATGATGGAAGATGAAGAGGAAGCAAGGCAGGCACCTTCTCACAAAGCGGCAGGAGGAAGTATTAAGTGAAGGAGGAAGAGCCCCTTATGAAACCATCAGGTCTTGTAAGAATTCACTCGCTATTATGAGAACAGCATAGGTGAAACCGCCCCCATGATTTAATTACCTCCACTTGGTCTCTCCCTTGACACAGAATTATGGGGATTATGGGGATTATAATTCAAGATGAGATTTGGGTGGGGACACAAAGCCTAACCATATCACCCATATACATAGAGAAGCAGCAGCAGCTAGAGGAGATGGAATCATGTTTTGTAGATCACCAGGCTGATTAATAATTGTTAGAAAGATTTTGGGGAGGGCGGGTGGAGAGCAAAAAAGCGTGGGTGGGGAGCAAAAATATAAATAAATAAATTTCTGAATATGTGCTCCTAATATATGTGAATGTATTTATATGTAAATAATAAGTGCACTGCTGTACAAAGAAATGCATCTTAAAACAAACAAAATTTTCAACACAAAGATAATATTTTCACAACAATTTTGACTACTACTCTTTCATGGAATAATGCCATTAATCACACTTCATTATTTTTAAAATTTTTCACTTTATTTTAATAACATATTGGCTGGGAAGGATGTCACATGTGTCTGTGTGAAGAGACCACCCAACAGGCTTTTTGTGAGCAATAAAGCTTTTTAATCACCTGGGTGCAGGCGGGCTGAGTCCGAAAAGAGAGTCAGCAAAGGGTGGTGAGATTATCATTTGTTCTTATAGGTTTGGGATAGACAGTGGAGTTAGGAGCAATTTGTGGGCAGGGGGTGGATCTCACAAAGTACATTCTCAAGGGTGGGGAGAATATTACAAAGTAGCTTCTTGCGGGGGTGAATATCACAAAGTACATTATCGCAAGGGTGGGGAGGGTGTGTTGTCATAAGGTCAATTGACCAGTTAGAGTGGGGCAGGAACAGATCACAATGGTGGAATGTCATCTTTTGTGGTTCTTCAGTTGCTTCAGGCCGTCTGGATGTATACGTGCAGGTCACAGGAGATATGATGTCTTAGCTTGGGCTCAGAGGCCTGACAAAAGATACTTGAGAAAGAGCAACATGCACAGTAAATACATAGGAGGAGGTTCATCATTAATGTATTAGATATAAGTCTGTATTTCAAGTAGTCTTTTTAGTACTGCTGATGGAGAGAAAGAACAGACTTCTTGTCATATCTGATTAGCTTTTCATTATTTTTTCTTCTCATAATGTGGCTAATGAACAGCTTCTACTGATGCTAGAAGTGTAGACTCTGACATTTTTTGTTTTTCATTGGTGTTGTATTTTGGCATTGTTTTTAATCCAGGATTCATCTATCAACAAGAATCTCTTTAAATCACTTGTCAGTTTGTGAGGATTAATTTAGCTAAAACTAGATCACATAAAATTCCTTAATCAAGCTCATGTATATGATTCTCTATCTTAAAAGAAAAACTCTCCTTTAACCCTATACCCTCCTCCAACTATCACCCCATTTCTCTAAACTGTGCCCCTTCACATCTAAACTCTTAAAAATTTGTTATGCTTATTTCCCTCTTTCTATTCTTTCTTGAATGTAATTAGGCTTGGTTTTCCCCATTCCACTAAAATTACATTTGTCAAAGTCACAATGGGGAAGTATTTAACACAGTTGTTCATCACTTCTTTTTATTTTTATTTTTTATTTTTCCATTAGTTATTAGGGTACAGGTGGTATTTGGTTACATGAGCAAGTTCTTTAGTGGTGATTTGTGAGATTTTGGTGCACCCATCACCTGAGCAGTATACACTGCACCATATTTGTAGTCTTTTATCCCTTGCCTCCCTCCCACTCTTCCCTCCAAGTCTCCAAAGTTCATTTTATTATTCTTATGTCTTCGGGTTCTCATAACTTAGCTTCCACATATCAGTGAGAACATACGATATTTGGTTTTCCATTCCTGAGTTACTTCACTTAGAACAATAGTCTCCAATCTCGTCCAGGTCACTGCAAATGCTGTTAATTCATTCCTTTTTATGGTTGAGTAGTATTCCATTATATATATATATATATCACAGTTTCTTTATCCACTCATTGATTGGTGGGTATTTGGGTTGGCTCTGCGATTTTGCAATTGTAAATTGTGCTGCCATAAACATGCATGTGCAAGTATCTTTTCAGAATAATAACTTATTTTCCTCTGAGTAGATACCCAGTAGTGGGATTGCTGAATCTGATGGTAGTTCTACTTTTAGTCCTTTAAGGAATCTCCACACTGTTTTCCATAGTGGCTGTACTACTTTACATTCCTACCAGCAGTGTAGAAGTGTTCCCTGATCACCACATCCACACCAACATCTACTGTTTTTTTATTTTTTTATTATGGCCATTCTTGCAGGAGTAAGGTGGTATCACATTGTGGTTTTGATTTGCATTTCCCTGGTCATTAGTGATGTTGAGCATTTTTTCATATGTTTGTTGGCCATTTGTATATCTTCTTTTGAAAATTGTCTATCCATGTCCTTAGCCCATTTTTTGATGGGATTGTTTTTTCTTACTGATTTGTATGAGTTCATTGTAGATTATGGATGTTAGTCTTTTTTCAGATGTAAAGATTGTGAAGATTTTCTCACACCCTATGGGTTGTCTGTTTACTCTGCTGACTGTTCCTTTTGCTGTGCAAAGGTTCTTTAGTTTAATTAAGTCCCAGCTATTTATCTTTGTTTTTATTGCATTTGCTTTTGGGTTCTTGGTCGTGAAATCCTTGCCTAAGCCTATGTCTAGAAGGGTTTTTCCAATGTTATCTTCTAGAATTTTTATACTTTCAGGTCTTAGGTTTAAGTCCTTAATCCATCTTGAGTTGATTTTTGTATAAGGTGAGAGATAAGAATCCACTTTCATTCTCCTACATGTGGCTAGCCAATTATCCCAGTACCATTTGTTGAAAAGGGTGTCCTTTCCCCACTTTATGTTTTTGCTTGCTTTGTCGAAGATCAGTTGGCTGTAAGTATTTGGGTTTATTTCTGGGTTCTTATTCTGTTTCATTGGTTTATGTGCCTATTTTTATACCAGTACGACACTGTTTTGGTGACTATGGCCTTATAGTATAGTTTGAAATCAGGTAGTGTGATGCTTCCAGATTTGCTCTTTTTGCTTAGTCTTGCTTTGGCTATGTGGGCTCTTTTTTTGGTTCCGTATGAATTTTAGAATTTTTTTTTCTAATTCTGTGAAAAATGATGGTGGTATTTTGGTATTTGGATTGCATTGAATTTGTAGATTTCTTTTGGCAGTATGGTCATTTTCACAATATTGATTCTGTCCATGCATGAGCATGGGATGTGTTTCCATTTGTTTTTGTCATCTATGATTTCTTTCAGCACTGTTTTGTAGTTTTCCTTGTAGAAGTTTTTCAACTCCTTGGTTAGGTATATTCCTAAGTACTTTTTTTTTTTTTTTTTGCAGCTATTGTAAAAGGGGTTGAGTTCTTGATTTGATTCTGTGCTTGGTCGCTCTTGGTGTATAGAAGAGCTATTGATTTGTGTACATTAATCTTGTATCCAGAAACTTTACTAAATTCTTGTATCAGTTCTAGAGCTTTCTGGAGGAGTCTTTAGGGTTTTCAGGGTAAACAATCATTACGTCAGCAAAAAGTGACCATTTGACTTCCTCTTTACCGGTTTGGATGCCCATAAAGAGAAAGAAATAAAATTATTTCTCTTGTCTGTTTACTCTGGCTAGGACTTACAATACTGTGTTGAAGAAGAATGGTGAGAGTGGGCATCCTTGTCTTGTTCCAGTTCTCAGAGGGAATGCTTTCAACTTTTCCCCATTCAGTACTATGTTGGCTGTGGGTTTGTCATAGATAGCTTTTATTACATTAAGGTATGCCCCTTGTATGCCGATTTTGCTGAGAGTTTTAATCCTAAAGGGATGTTAGATTTTGTCGAATGCTTTTTCTGCATCTACTGAGGTGATCATGTGATTTTGGTTTTTCATTCTGCTTATGTTGTGTATCACATTTATTGATTTATGTATGTTAAACCACCCCTGCATCCCTGGTATGAAGCCTACTTGATCATGGTAGATTATCTTTTTGATATGTTGTTCGATTTGGTTAGCTAGTATTTTGTTAAGGATTTTAGCTTCTGTGTTCTTCAAAGATATCAATCTGTAGTTTTCTTTTTTGGTTATGTCCTTTCCTGGGTTTGGTATAAGGGTGATGCTGGCTTCATATAATGAATTGGGGAGGGATCCTTCTTTCTCTATCTTGTGGAATAGTGTCAAAAGGATAGGTACAAATTCTTCTTTGAGTGTCTGGTAGAATTCTGCTGTGAATCTGTCTGGTCCTGGACCTTTTGTTCATTGGTAATTTTTTAATTACCATTTCAATATGGCTGATTGTTATTGGTCTGTTCAGGGTATCTAATTCTTCCTCATTTAAGCTAGAAGGGTTGTATTTTTCCAGGAATTTATCCATCTCTTCTAGTCTAGTTTATGTGCGTAAAGATGTTCATAGTAGCCTTGAATGATCTTTTGTATTTCAGTGGTGTCAGTTGTACTATCTCCTGTTTCCTTTCTTATCGAGCTTATTTGAATTTTTTTCTCTTCTTTTCTTGGTTAATCTTGCTAATGGTCTATCAATTTTACTTATATTTTCAAAGAACCAGCTTCTTGTTTCATTTATCTTTAATTTTTTTTTCAATTTCATTGGATCAAAAAGAAAATCAAGTTGGAAATTTTTTTTATACTTTAAGTTCTAGGGTGCATATGCACAACGTGCAGTTTTGTTACATATGTATACATGTGCCATGTTGGTGTGCTGCACACGTTAACTTGTCATTTACATTAGGTATATCTCCTAATGCTATCCCTCCCCGCTCCCCCGACCCCATGACAGGCCCCAGTGTGTGATGTTCCCCACCCTGTGTCCAAGTGTTTTCATTGTTCAATTCCCACCTATGAGTGAGAACATGCGGTGTTTGGTTTTCTGTCCTTGCGATAGTTTGCTCAGAATGATGGTTTCTAGCTTCATCCATGTCCCTACAAAGGACATGAACTCATACTTTTTTATGGCTGCATAGTATTCCATGGTGTATATGTGCCACATTTTCTTAATCCAGTCTGTCATTGATGGACATTTGGGTTGATTCCAAGTCTTTGCTATTGTGAATAGTGCCGCAATAAACATACGTGTGCATGTGTCTTTATATCAGCATGATTTATAATCCTTTGGGTATATGCCCAGTAATGGGATGGCTGGGTCAAATGGTATTTCCAGTTCTAGATCTGTGAGGAATCGCCACACTGTCTTCCACAATGGTTGAACTACTTTATAGTCCCACCAACAATGTAAAAGCATTCCTATTTCTCCATATCCTCTCCAGCACCTGTAGCTTCCTGACTTTTTAATGATCACCATTCTAACTGGTGTGAGATGGTATCTCATTGTGGTTTTGATTTGCATTTCTCTGATGGCCAGTGATGATGAGCATTTTTTCATGTGTCTGTTGGCTGCATAAATGTCTTCTTTTGAGAAGTGTCTCTTCATATCCTTTGCCCACTTTTTGATGGTTTTTTTTTATTTTTTCTTGTAAATTTGTTTGAGTTCTTTGTAGAGTCCAGATATTAGCCCATTGTCAGATGGGTAGATTGCAAAAATTTTCTCCCATTCTGTAGGTTGCCTGTTCACTCATGGTAGTTTCTTTTGCTGTGCAGAAGCTCTTTAATTTAATTAGATCCCATTTGTCAATTTTGGCTTTTGTTGCCATTGCTTTTTGGTGTTTTAGTCATGAAGTCCTTGCCCATGCCTATGGCCTGAATGGTGTTGCCTACGTTTTCTTCTAGGGTTTTTATGGTTTTAGGTCTAACATTTAAATCTTTAATCCATCTTGAATTAATTTTTTTATAAGGTGTAAATATACACCTTATAAGGAAGGGATCCAGTTTCAGCTTTCTACTTATGGCTAGCCAGTTTTCCCAGCACCATTTATTAAATAGGGAATCCTTTCCCCATTTCTTGTTGTCAGGTTTGTCAAAGATCAGATGGTTGTTGATGTGTGGTATTATTTCTGAGGCCTCAGTTCTGTTGGATTGGTCTATATCTCTGTTTTGGTACCAGTACTGTGCTGTTTTGGTTACTGTAGACTTGTAGTATAGTTTGAAGTCAGGTCACATGATGCCTCCAGCTTTCTTCTTTTGGCTTAGGATTGTCTTGGCAATGTGGGATCTTTTTTGGTTCCATATGAACTTTAAAGTAGTTTTTTCCAATTCTGTGAAGAAAGTCATTGGTAGCTTGATGGGGATGGCATTGAATCTATAAATTACCTTGGGTAGTATGGCCATTTTCACAATATTGATTCTTCCTCTCCATGAGCATGGAATGTTCCTCCATTTGTTTGTATCCTCTTTTATTTCGTTGAGCAGTGGTTTGTAGTTCTCCTTGAAGAGGTCCTTCACATCCCTTGTAAGTTGGATTCCTAGGTATTTTATTCTCTTTGAAGCAATTGTGAATGGGAGTTCACTCCTGATTTGGCTCTCTGTGTGTCTGTTCTTGGTGTATAGGAATGCTGGTGATTTTTGCACATTGATTTTGTATCCTGAGACTTTGCTGAAATTGCTTATCAGCTTAAGGAGATTTTGGGCTGAAACGATGGGGTTTTCTAAATATACAATCATGTCATCCGCAAACAGGGACAATTTGACTTCCTCTTTTCCTAATTGAATACCCTTTATTTCTTTCTCTTGCCTGATTGCCCTGGTCAGAACTTCCAACACTATGTTGAATAGGAGTGGTGAGAGAGGGCATCCCTGTCTTGTGCCAGTTTTCAAAGGGAATGCTTCCAGTTTTTGCTCATTCAGTATGATATTGGCTGTGGGTTTGTCATAAATAGCTCTTATTATTTTGAGATACATCCCATCAATACCTAGTTTATTGAGAGTTTTTATCATGAAGGGCTGTTGAATTTTGTCAAAGGCCTTTTCTGCATCTATTGAGATAATCATGTGGTTTTTGTCTTTGGTTCTGTTTATACCCTGGATTACGTTTACTGATTTGCATATGCTGAACCAGCCTTGCATCCCAGGGATGAAGCCCATTTGATCATGGTGGATAAGCTTTTTGATGTGCTGCTGGATTCGGTTTGCCAGTATTTTATTGAGGATTTTTGCATTGATATTCATCAGGGATATTGGTCTAAGATTCTCTTTTTTTGTTGTGTCTCTGCCAGGCTTTGGTATCAGGATGATGTTGGCCTCATAAAATGAATTAGGGAGGATTCCCTCTTTTTCTATTGATTGGAATAGTTTCAGAAGGAATGGTACCAGCTCTTCTTTGTACCTCTGCTAGAATTTGGCTGTGAATCCATCTGGTCCTGGACTCTTTTTGGTTGGTAGGCTATTAATTATTGCCTCAATTTCAGAACCTCTTATTGGTCTATTCAGGGATTCAACCTCTTTGTGGTTTAGTCTTGGGAGGGTGTATGTGTCCAGGAATTTATCCATTTCTTCTAGATTTTCTAGTTTATTTGCATAGAGGTGTTTATAGTATTCTCTGATGGTAGTTTGTATTTCTGTGGGATCGGTGGTGATATCCCCTTTATCATTTTTTATTGCATCTATTTGATTCTTCTCTTTTCTTCCTTATTAGTCTTGCTAGCAGTCTAGCAATTTTGTTGATCTTTTCAAAAAACCAGCTCCTGGATTCATTGATTTTTTGAAGGGTTTTTTGTGTCCGTATCTCCTTCAGTTCTGCTCTGATCTTAGTTATTTCTTGCCTTCTGCTAGCTTTTGAATGTGTTTGCTCTTGCTTCTCTAGTTCTTTTAATTGTGATGTTAGGGTGTCAATTTTAGATCTTTCCTGCTTTCTCTTGTGGGCATTTAGTGCTATAAATTTCCCTCTACACACTGCTTTAAATGTGTCCCAGAGATTCTGGTATGTTGTGTCTTTGTTCTCATTGGTTTCAAAGAACATTTTTATTTCGGCCTTCGTTTCGTTATGTACCCAGTAGTCATTCAGGAGCAGGTTGTTCAGTTTCCGTGTAGTTGAGTAGTTTTGAGTGAGTTTCTTAATCCTGAGTTCTAGTTTGATTGCACTGTGGTCTGAGAGACAGTTTGTTATAATTTCTGTTCTTTTACATTTGCTGAGGAGTGCTTTACTTCCAACTATGTGGTCAGTTTTGGAATAAGTGTGATGTGGTGCTGAGAAGAATGTATATTCTGTTGATTTGGTATGGAGAGTTCTGTCGATGTCTATTAGGTCCGCTTGGTGCAGCGCTGAGTTCAATTCCTGGATATCCTTGTTAACTTTCTGTCTCATTCATCTGTCTAATGTTGACAGTGGGGTGTTAAAGTCTCCCATTATTATTGTGTGGGAGTCTAAATCTCTTTGTAGGTCTCTAAGGACTTGCTTTATGAATCTGGGTGTTCCTGTATTGGGTGCATATATATTCAAGATAGTTAGCTCTTCTTGTTGAATCGATCCGTTTACCAATATGTAATGGCTTTCTTTGTCTCTTTTGATCTTTGTTGGTTTAAAGTCTGTTTTATCCGAGACTAGGATTGCAACCCCTGCCTTTTTGTTTTGTTTTGTTTTCCATTTTCTTGGTAGATCTTCCTCCATCCCTTTATTTTGAGCCTATGTGTGTCTCTGCACACGTAGATGGGTTTCCCGAATACAGCACACTGACGGGTCTTGACTCTTTATCCAGTTTGCCAGTCTGTGTCTTTTAATTGGAGCATTTAGCCCATTTACCTTTAAGGTTAGTATTGTTATGTGTGAATCTGATCCTGTCATTATGATGTTAGCTGGTGATTTTGCTCGTTAGTTGATGCAGTTTCTTCCTAGCCTTGATGGTCTTTACAATTTGGCATGTTTTTGCAGTGGCTGGTACTGGTTGTTCCTTTCCATGTTTAGTGCTTCCTTCAGGAGCTCTTGTAAGGCAGGCCTGATGGTGACAAAATCTCTCAGCATTTGTTTGTCTGTAAAGGATTTTATTTCTCCTTCACTTCTGAAGCTTAGTTTGTCTCGATATGAAATTCTGGGTTGAAAATTCTTTTCTTTAAGAATGTTGAATATTGGCTCCCACTCTCTTCTGGCTTGTAGAGTTTCTGCGGAGAGATCCGCTGTTAGTCTGATGGGCTTCCCTTTGTGGGTAACCCGACCTTTCTCTCTGGCTGCCCTTAATATTTTTTCCTTCATTTCAACTTTGGTGAATCTGACAATTATATGTCTTGCTGTTGCTCTTTTCGAGGAGTATCTTTGTGGCATTCTCTGTATTTCCTGAATTTGAATGTTGGCCTGCCTTGCTAGGTTGGGGAAGTTCTCCTGGGTAATATCCTGAAGAGTGTTTTCCAGCTTGGTTCCATTCTCCTCGTCACTTTCAGGTACACCAATCAGATGTAGATTTGTTCTTTTCACATAGTCCCATATTTCTTGGAGGCTTTGTTCGTTTCTTTTTACTCTTTTTTCTCTAAACATCTCTTCTTGCTTCATTTCATTCATTTGATCTTCAATCATTGATACCCTTTCTTCCACTTGATCAAATTGGCTACTGAAGCTTGTGCATGCATCACATAGTTCTTGTGCCATGGTTTTCAGCTCCATCAGGTCATTTAAGGACTTCTCTACACTGGTTATTCTAGTTAGCCATTTGTCTAATCTTTTTTCAAGGTTTTTAGCTTCTTTGCGATGGGTTTGAACATCCTTCTTTAGCTTGGAGAAGTTTGTTATTACCAATTGTCTGAAGCCTTCTTCTCTCAACTTGTCAAAATCATTCTCCATCCAGCTTTGTTCCGTTGCTGGCAAGGAGAAGAGGTGCTCTGATTTTTAGAATTTTCAGCTTTTCTGCTCTGGTTTCTCCCCATCTTTGTGGTTTTATCTGCCTTTGGTCTTTGATTATGGTGACATACAGATGGGGTTTTGGTGTGGATGTCCTTGTTTGTTAGTTTTCCTTCTAACAGTCAGGACCCTCAGCTGCAGGTGTGTTGGAGTTTGCTGGAGGTCCACTACAGACCCTGTTTGCCTGGGTATCACCAGTGGAGGCTGCAGACCAGCAAATATTTCAGGACAGCAAATGTTGCTGCCTGATCCTTCCTCTGGAAGCTTCATCTCAGAGGGGCACTCGGCTGTATGAGGTGTCAGTTGGCTCCTACTGGGAGGTGTCTCCCATTTAGGCTACTCCAGGGTCATGAACCCACTTGAGGCAGTCTGTCCATTCTCAGATCTCAAACTCCATGCTGGGAGAACCACTACTCTCTTCAAAGCTGTCAGACAGGGACATTTAAGTCTGCAGAAGTTTCTGCTTCCTTTTGTTCAGCTATGCCCTGCCTCCGGAGGTGGAGTCTACAGAGGCAGGCAGGCCTCCTTGGGCTGTGGTGGGCTCCACCCAGTTAGAGCTTCCAGGATGCTTTGTTTACCTACTCAAGCCTCAGCAATGGCAAACGCCCCTCCCCCAGCCTTGCTGCCACCTTGCAGTTTGATCTCAGACTGCTGTGCTAGCAATGAGTGGGGCTCCGTGGGCATGGGACCCTCCGAGCCATGCACGGGATATAATCTCCTGGTGTGCCGTTTGCTTAGGCCATTGGAAAAGTGCAGCATTAGTGTGGGAGTGTCCCAATTTTCCAGGTACCATCTGTCATCGCTTCCCTTTGCTGGAAAAGGGAATTCCCTGACCCCTTGCACTTCCCGGGTGAGGCGATGCCCCGCCCTGCTCCATGGGCTGTACCCACTGTCTGACAAGCCCCAGGGAGATGAACTTGGTACCTTAGTTGGAAATGCAGAAATCACCCGTCTTCTGCGTCGCTCACACTGGGAGCTGCAAACTGGAGCTGTTCCTATTTGGCCATATTGGAACCTCCTCAAGTTGGAAATTTAAAAATTCTTTGAACTGAATGACAATAATGACACAACCTACCAAAACCTCTGGGGTACAGGAAAGGCAGTGCTAAGAGGAAAGTTCATAACCCTAAATGCCTACATCAAAAAGACTGAAAGAGCACAAATTGACATTCTAAGATCACACCTCAAGGAACTAGAGAAATAAGAACAAACCATATGCAAACCCAGCAGAAGAAAGGAAATAACCAAGATCAGAGCAGAACTAAATGAAACTGTCATTCCTTTTTTATTGCTTTTGTGCCATCTGCAATTTATTTGCCTTTTGCTTCACTGACCACATATTCTCAGTCTCCTTTACTGCTCAACCTCTACACACTGGAGGGTTTACACCCTCCAAGGGCTTTATGATTCATTCAGAGTATAAGCCAGTCTTTACAGTAGCCAACAGGTTCCTACAAGATCTGTCACCCACTCCTCCAATTCTGTGACCTGATCTCCTCCTATTCCCCCTGTTACTTATTCCCATCCACCCACACTGGCTCCCTTGACCAAGAATGTACCACATACACTTCCTCAGAGCTCTTGCCCTTGCTATCTCCTCTGACCATGATACATCACCCCTAGAGAGCGGCATAGCTTGCTCCCTCACCTTCAGGTTCCTAGTCCAAGGGAAGGTTTTCTCCAAAATCTTCTCTGACAACCCTATAAAAACAGCAGTTCTCCCCTCACTCTCCATATTCTGTATCTTTCTTACCCTACATAGCATTTATCACCTTATGTCATCTTATATATTTACTGTTTATTCATTTTTGTCTGTCTTGCCTACTAGAATGTAAACTCTATGACTTTGTCCTGCTCACTCTTGTATCTTCAGGACTTAGAACAGTGACTGGCCATAGTAGGCTCTCAATAAATATTGTATGAATATAGGCCCAAGTGATAATCCATGTTTAAATATTAGTAAAGTTTTTTTCTTACTACTTTCTAAATAAAACATATAAATCAATAAAATTTCTGATATTTTTTCCACATTCCACTGATTCTTTCATATATCCCGAGATGTGAATAAGCCACTTTGGAAATTACTGGGCTACAATAGTGGTTTTCAGTTTTGGGGACACATAAGAATATTTATGGAGCTTGTTTACAGTGCGGAATCCAAGATCTGTCCCAGAGATTCTGATTAAGAAGGTCTATTGTTCGGGTCCAAGAATCTGCATTTGTAGGATGATGCACCTCAGGTGGTTTTGGTGCAACTAGTCTGGGGCCACAGTCAGGAATACCTGATCCATGTGTTTGATAGTCTCCTATTTCAGCTCTTAACAGCCAACCCAGTAAAAATGAGAAAAAACTTATTTAACATACCTCCCACCCACAGAATGATTTAAGTCCCATACTCCCTACACCAGTAGTTCTCGAGGGTTTGAATTATAAAGAGTGTATCATCCATATAGGCTAGGTTGTGCACCAGTAAGAACCAATCCCCAACTCTCAGTGGCTAAAACACAACAGTTTATTTTTGTTTGTTTGTTTGTTTTTGAGACGGAGTCTTACTCTGTCGCCAGGCTGGAGTGCAGTGGCGCGATCTCAGCTCACTGCAACCTCTGCCTCCCAGGTTCAAGCGATTCTCCTGCCTCAGCCTCCCGAGTAGCTGGGATTACATGCGCACGCCACCATGCCCCACTAATTTTTGTATTTTTAGTAAAGACCATGTTGGCCAGGATGGTCTCTATCTCCTGATTTTGTGATCCACCTGCCTCAGCCTCCCAAAGTGCTGGGATTACAGGCGTAAGCCACCGCACCTGGCAAAAGTTTATGTTTTGTTCATGCAAAGCCTACTGTGGGTCTGGGTGACTCTGTAGGGAACCCATGTTACATGTGTTGGCCCTGCATTCTAGGCTACTTTGATTCTATGGTATCTCTACAATTTGTGTTCCCATGATCACATGACACAGGAAGAGAAAGCTGGGTTGTTTAGCACTGGCAATTAAATGCTTCTCTCTGAACCCAACAAATTATTTCATCTTACATTTCATTGGCCAAAGGAAATCACCATGCCCAACCTCAAGGGGAAAATGCAATCTTTGTATTTTCCCAGAAGTAGAGGAAAATACGATTTTAGTAAGCAGTATTAATGTTTACCACAAAACTAAACATTAAAAGACTCTCAGGTTAGGCAGGGTGGCACACATCTGTAATCCCAGCATGTTGGGAGGCTGAGATGGGAGGATTGTTTAAGGCCAAGAGTTTAAGACCAGCCTGGGCAACATAGTGAGGCCCCATCTCTACAAAAATATTTTTGAGATAAAAATTAACTGGGCATGGTAGCGTGTGTCTGTCCTAGCTACTCAGGAGACTGAGGCAGGATGATCACTTGAGCCTATGAGTTTAGGATTACAGTGAGCTGTGATCATACCACTGCACTCCAGCTTAGGCAACACAGTGAGACTCTGTCTCAAGAAAAAAAAAAAAAGATCAAATTCACCACTCCATCTTATACCACCAAAAACACACATAATAGTAGTTGTTATTTTAATCTGTTATTGTGGGAGACACAGAAATGACAGTAACTATAGTTTCAATGGTGATTTAAATAATTTTTCTTATTAACCATAATAGCATTTACATATATTCAAAACACAGGTGTACATAGACATATGAGGCATACTCACATCGTTTATATTTTGTCTTCAGGCAAAGCCTGGTGTACACATGCATTTACAAACCTCTTTAATAACGTCCTCAAAGATCATCAGCTCATATTTTGGCAACCACTGTTCTAGACATTGAGATACATGTGACTTACCAATTCTTTTAAATTAAAGCTACTGTCATCACGTTTTAGACAGTGTATAAATAAACCATATTCTTACTATGCCCAGCTATTTTTCAACAGTGATTTTCTATCTCTCCGTTGATTAATGTTGCCTTTGTTAACAGCCACTGTGTTCGTGTTATCCTTTACCATCCATCTGAAATTTAAAATGGTAATGTTATCATAAAGTTGCTTCCAATTTACAATAGGAAATTATAAGTATAGCAAACTGCTTAATTTCTAAGGTGAACTTCACCGTGCTCTGATTGCTTCTCCTATCCCCTCCTCAACCTTGTTTCAACAGTTTCCCCCTCTCTCTCCCTCTTGAAAATGCAATCTCTCCTATTTTGTTAAATTCCTCCCCTTAGCCTATAACCATGATGAAATCCCTTTTATCCTAACGAAAACAAAAATCTCTCTTTACTCCGTGGCCCTTTATGCTACTATCCCATCAAATGTTCTCCTGCTTCAGAGCCTAGCACTTAATCTTCTACTTTTTTTTTTTTTTTTTTTTTTTTTTTTTTTTTTTGGTGATGGAGTCTTGCTGTGTTGCCCAGGCTGGAGTGCACTGGTGCGATCTCAGCTCACTGCAACCTCCACCTCCTTGGTTCAAGCAATTCCCCTGCCTCAGCCTCCTGAGTAGCTGGGATTACAGGCACACACCACTACGCCCGGCTAATTTTTTTTTTTTTTTTTGTATTTTTAGTAGAGACGGGGTTTCATCATGTTGGCCAGAATGGTCTCAAACTGCTGACCTCAGGCAATCTGCCTGCCTCAGCATCCCAAAGTGCTGGGATTATAGGCATGAGCCACTGTGCACAGCCTGCCTAGCTAATTTTTTTTTTTTTTTTGATTTTTAGTAGAGATGGGGTTTCATCATGTTGACCAGAATGGTCTCGAACTGCTGACCTCAGGCAGTCTGCCTGCCTCAGCATCCCAAAGTGCTGGGATTATAGGCATGAGCCACCATGCACAGCCTGCCTGGCTAATTTTTTTTATTTATTTTTTATGTTTTTGGATTTTGAGTAGAGTTGGGGTTTCACCATGCTGGCCTGGCTGGTCTCGAACTCCTGACCTCATGATCCGCTGGCCTCAGCCTCCCAAAGTGCTGGGATTACAGGAATGAGACCACTGCGCCTGGCCCTAATCTTCTACTTCCCTACTGAAAGCATAAGGACATCAGATCTTACTTAAAATGAAAAACACTCCTATCACCCGTCTCCCACCCCTACCTCTCTCTCCAGGGACAAGCACTTTCAAATCTTTGCTGTTTCTTCTGCTGTTTACAACAGATTCCTCAGTAACATGTTCATACAACCATCTCTTTCAACCAGTTCCCTGTTTGTTAGCCACTCCTTCTTCAGAGGTACTAGGTCCCCCAGTTCCTAAGCTTTTCTGGGGTTCTGTGGGGCTTAGCTTTCAGTTCTCCTTGATCTGCTAAATCCATTAGCACTAGCCCATCTGTTTTCCAGCTTCCAATGTTTTGATATCTTATATCCTGCAGTCCTCTCCCCACTCTCTTTGACCTTGTGATTTATGATCTTTAAAAAAATTACTGTATTCTCAATTTAACAGAGCTTGGAGAGGAGACAGAGACTCTTTTTTTTTTTTTTTTTTTTTTTTTGGTCTGTGTTCATATTTTCATGTCCAAATGGCAAAACCAGTAAAGTGGTTTCTTTTTTTTTTCTTTTTTTTTTTTTAGAGATGGAGTCTCGCTCTGTCATCCAGGTTGGAGTGCAATGGTGCGGTCTCCGCTCACTGCAAACTCCACCTCCCGGGTTCAAGTGATTCTCCTACCTCAGCCTCCTGAGGAGCTGGGATTACAGGTGCCATCATGCCTGGCTAATTTTTGTATTTTTAGTAGAGACGGGGTTTTGCCATGTTAGCCAGGTTGGTCTCAAACTCCCGACCTCAACTGATCCGCCCGCCTCAGCCTCCCAAAGTGCTGGGATTACAGGCGTGAGCCACTGTGCCTAGTCAAAACCAGTCAAGCTTCTACTTCTACTTCCTCACCTCCTATTCCAGCCTCAACTCACCAATGTGTGGTTTCCCATTTCCTTAAAGTTTCAGTTTAATTACATGCCACTTAGCATAAGTGACTCCATTTTGGTTTGGTCTTTGGGGCTTGGTGCAGGAGTACAGTTTAAAAAAATGGCTTCCCGTAATTTTATGTAACAGAGTGAGGTAGCGTTCTCCCTTCCATCTCCCACCTGCACCCCAGGCAAAGAGGATGGAAGGTGCTGCCGCTTCTCTTCATTGTGAAAGGGCTTCCCACAGGTTTCCTTGGAGTGCTTGACATGTGTTCCCTGAAGTCTGAGGAGAAAAAAGAACTAGTACTTGACCCGTACGTGAAAGGGATAAGGACCCAAGGCTGGAGGTGCCTGGTGGCAGAGATAAAAGAGGTGGCTGTGTTGGAGCAAGCCCTGTTTCAATGGTAGGCAGCAGGGCAGGCAACAGACAGGTGTGGGCCCTCAGGAGGGAAATAGGACTCCTGCCCAAGAGGCTCCCTGCCAAAGGTAAGCAACCTCAGCAGAAACGGGCTAGTACTGTTGGATACTGGAGCTGAGAAGACATGGACCATAAGCAGCCAGCTGGAGGAGAGGTACTGCCAGCAGGAGGAGAGGTACTGCCAGCATTGAGTGAATTGACATCAAATGTCCCCAGTAGTGCAATCTCTAGAGAACCTCATAGTACTCCGCATGAGAGAGTTGGCTCTAACCCCCACCTTGCCAAGGCTAGTTCTCAGCCGTAAGAATCAGGTGAGACCTGGCTGCTGTCCCTCTCTTCCTCTCCTGAGAGGTGGAAAGCATGACCTGAAAGCTGTGGAATGGAGGAGAGCTCAGAAAGGACCCATCACACACCCTGGAAGCAAGTCTGAGCTGAGAGGAAGGAGAGGCTTTCATCTGACATGAAGGTCAGAGCTTCAGTGGTTCCACAGCACTAGACATTGTCATTGCTATTTAGTGACTATTCCTGGAACTAAACATCCTTTAATTTTTTGTTTTTGTTTAAATCTAAGAGTGACTGAGAAAGTTATGACATTTGCCAAAGTTTCTATCCAAAGATCAAGGAGGAATGAGATTTCAGAAATGATTTAAAGGAATAAAGGTAGAAAAAAATCAAGTTGCTTGGATTTCTCATCCAATGAGAGCATCATTGTTTCAATATAAAGGTGATACATAAAACCTGCTGTCAGGACACTTGCAAGCTGGTCAGTGGAAGATACAGGAGACAAATTATTACAAAAATTTCAACTCTAATAAGTGCCAAAAAGAGATACGTGGAACCATGAAAATTGTGTAACTGGCATATTTCATTCTAGATCACTGTGTCAAAAGCCAGTTTCCAGAATGACCAATTTGTCATTTGTGTGTGTGTGTGTGTGTAAAACTATTTGTACAGTTTATTGAAAAGCAAATTATGGAGAATGACTTTGACAATCCTTACAAGGTTTTGCATGGTTTTAATTAGCTTATTTGCCTTCTTAACGGCATTTAAAGACTATGATTTTTGTCTGCCCCAGCTTGATGCTTCTCAGCTGCAGGGCACTGAGGAAGGAGCGGGGCTCACTGCGGGCAGCAGGGGAGACTAGAGGACAGGAGGCGCATCCTCAGGAGGAAGCTCTGGGGGACAGGGAGACAGCATTGGCTTTTCTTCGCAGATTGACTTTTGGCCCGATTGGCCTGTTCCCAGCCCTCATATTATTTCTACTGGAGTCCTGCAGGGTAATAATAGCTCTCATTAATTTTATGCCTAGTACCTGTCAACCATTACAAACATAGTGTTTCTAATCTTGCAAAATAGGAGATATTATCTCATTTTACGATGAGGAAATTCACGTTTCAGGAGGGTCACTTGCCTGCGTCATGTAACAGTAAGTGCCAAAACTGGGTCTAGAAGCCAGGTTTGTCTGATTCTTTTTTTTTTTTTTTTTTTTTTTTTTTTTTAGGATTTCTTCATGGTCAAGATGGCAGTCATACCATTCTTTTTTTTTTTTTTTTGTACTTTAAGTTTTAGGTGCACGTGCACAATGTGCAGGTTAGTTACATATGCATACATGTGCCATGTTGGTGTGCTGCACCCAGTAACTCGTCATTTAACATTAGGTATATCTCCAAATGCTATCCTTCCCCCCTCCCCCCACGCCACAACAGGCCCCAGTGTGTGATGTTCCCCTTCCTGTGTCCATGTGTTCTCATTGTTCAATTCCCACCTATGAGTGAGACGATGTGGTGTTTGGTTTTTTGTCCTTGCAATAGTTTGCTGAGAATGATGGTTTCCAGTTTCATCCATGTCCCTACAAAGGACATGAACTCATCATTTTTTATGGCTGCATAGTATTCCATGGTGTATATGTGCCACATTTTCTTAATCCGGTCTATCATTGATGGACATTTGGGTTGGTTCCAAGTCTTTGCTATTGTGAATAGTGCCGCAATAAACATACGTGTGCATGTGTCTTTATAGCAGCATGATTTATAATCCTTTGGGTATATGCCCAGTAATGGGATGGCTGGGTCAAATGGTATTTCTAGTTCTAGATCCCTGAGGAATCGCCACACTGACTTCCACAATGGTTGAACTAGTTTACAGTCCCACCAACAGTGTAAAAGCGTTCCTATTTCTCCACATCCTCTCCAGCACCTGTTATTTCCTGACTTTTTAATGATTGCCATTCTAACTGGTGTGAGATGGTATCTCATTGTGGTTTTGATTTGCATTTCTCTGATGGCCAGTGATGATGAGCATTTTTTCATGTGTCTTTTGGCTGCATAAATGTCTTCTTTTGAGAAATGTCTGTTCATATCCTTTGCCCACTTTTTGATGGGGTTGTTTGTTTTTTTCTTGTAAATTTGTTTGAGTTCATTGTAGATTCTGGATATTAGCCCTTTGTCAGATGAGTAGATTGCAAAAATTTTCTCCCATTCTGTAGGTTGCCTATTCACTCTGATGGTGGTTTCTTTTGCTGTGCAGAAGCTCTTTAATTTAATTAGATCCCATTTGTCAATTTTGGCTTTTGTTGCCATTGCTTTTGGTGTTTTAGACATGAAGTCCTTGCCCATGCCTATGTCCTGAATGGTAATGCCTAGGTTTTCTTCTAGGGTTTTTATGGTTTTAGGTCTAACATGTAAGTCTTTAATCCATCTTGAATTAATTTCTGTATAAGGTGTAAGGAAGGGATCTAGTTTCAGCTTTCTCCATATGGCTAGCCAGTTTTCCCAGCACCATTTATTAAATAGGGAATCCTTTCCCCATTTCTTGTTTTTGTCAAGTTTGTCAAAGATCAGATGGTTGTAGATATGCGGCATTATTTCTGATTCTTGAAGCCACCAGACCACACCATTCTCATCTGTACTGTGGGCTGTATCTGTTTTGCTCTTTTCCTTCACTTACTCATCTTCAAACAGGAGTCTTTAATTTGTTGCTAAGTTAATGTTTATTTTGCATTTACAGGTCACTTATACATCTCAAGAGGATCTGGTGGAGAAAAAGTGCTTAGCAAAAAAATATACTCACCTCTCCTGCGATAAAGTCTTCTGCCAGCCATGGCAGAGATGCATTGAGGGCACCTGTATTTGTAAACTACCGTATCAGTGCCCAAAGAATGGCACTGCAGTGTGTGCAACTAACAGGAGAAGCTTCCCAACATACTGTCAACAAAAGAGTTTGGAATGTCTTCGTCCAGGGACAAAGTTTTTAAATAACGGAACATGCACAGCCGAAGGTAGCAAGAGACTAGTTTTCAAGTCATTCTATGATATAAGAGGGTATTTGTATGCCATACTTTCTATCAGAAAATAATTCTCTGGTGTATGTTATGATGACAACTCAAAATTTTTTTCTAGACTCTCAATAATAATTGGAGTAATCACTAAAGAAATCAGGGGTTGCCAGAATCCAGCCAGCCTTTGAGTGCAGAGTGTGGGATGCTGAGTCCAGACCTTCCTTCAGTGCCGGTGCCACTCCCTGCTGCCCAGCCCTTTAGAATTGTCCCCACCCTCACTTCTACTTGGTTAAAGGGATTATTCCCAGGGCCATCGAGTTGGTTCAGAACCCAGTGAAAAGTCTTCCAGTAAGGTTGGTACTCACATGTAGGCTAGTCAGGCCTCAGGTCCTCCTGTGGCCCCAGTAATTTCTGTTTTTGTTTGTTTTGTTTTTTTGAGATGGAGTCTGGCTCTGTTGCCCAGGCTGGAGTGCAGTGGTGCGATCTTGGCTCACTCCAACTTCTGCCTCCCGGGTTCGTGCCATTCTCCTGCCACAGCCTCCTGAGTAGCTGGGATTACAGTTGCCTGCCACCATGCCCAGCTAATTTTTTGTGTTTTTAGTAGAGATGGAGTTTCACCGTGTTAGCCAGGATGGTCTCGATCTCCTGACCTTGTGATCCGCCCGCCTCGGCCTCCCAAAGTGCTGGGATTACAGGCATGAGCCACCGTGTGTGGCCTACCCCAGTAATTTCTTTCAACAGCCATCCCCCCCAACCCTCTCCCCCAGCCCTGACCCCATTGTTCCTAAATATCCAAGGGCCGCTTGAGCCACTGCTGACCTGGGACATACTCCAACCTAGCAAACCCAGACGTCAGACCCAGAGATCTTGTCTACAGTCCCTTCCAGGTGCTTCATGTGCTGAGGAGGCTGGGGCCCTAGCATTCAGACTAGTGGGCAGTTATGATTAGGGATTTCACTGTCAGTCCAATTGAGTTTCAAGTCCCTCCAAACCCCACCTTGGTTGTTGACAAGCTGGACCTCACTGGACCCCAGTTCCCTCGTCTGTAAAATGTGAAGTTTCTAAGTTGTACAATTCTTGTGAAAATTAAATAAAACAATGTATGCAGGGCTCTTCACACAGTGCTTGGCATGCAGAAAGTGCTTGTTACATTTTATGTCTGACAGCAAAGCTTAGGTTCATTGTCTTCTAATAGCAAGTTATTACAGACACTTCATTACCTAAGGAACACTTAAAACATTCTTTTTAAAGGCACCATGACATATACCAGCTCACAGCAGCCTGTATGTTTTTGAGATGCTGAGTTAAGATGTTGAGATACTGTGGAAAAGGAGGGGAAAAGCTCCCTGTTTGAGCTCATCTATAATCCCTGTTGGAAAGGCAGAAGGCAATAGTGGAGGTTATTTCATCAGTGTCAGACTTTTCTTCTCTTGAGGCATTAAATGCCTTAAATACATGAGAATACATAAACCCTTTCTACATTTTACATTTTTACGGTTGGGCTTACTTTTGAGAGCGTGGACTTTGGAGTGAGATCAACTGAGCAAGTTCCAAATCCTGGCTTCATCACTTGGGCCAGGAACTTAACTTCCCCTAGAATTAGGTTCCTTGTGTAAAAATGGGAATAAACAGGCTTTATCCTCATAGGGTTGATGTGAGGATTTAATGATCCTCTATACAGCTGAATAGCACTGCCACTGACACATAATAAACACTCATAAAATGATTGCTTACTATTACTTGTTAAAATCGTCATGATGTTCAAAGCTCACTTGACATTAAGTACATTATTATTTTTAAAGACTTTTAATTAAGAGAAAAAAGTGAATGGCTACATATTGCACATTATTTTGTTTTTTTATTTTAGGAAAGTTTAGTGTTTCCTTGAAGCATGGAATTACAGATTCAGAGGGAATAGTTGAAGTAAAACTTGTGGACCAAGATAAGACAATGTTCATATGCAAAAGCAGCTGGAGCATGAGGGAAGCCAACGTGGCCTGCCTTGACCTTGGGTTTCAACAGTGAGCGCTTGTATCAGTGGATTTTCTCATGGTTGATTTAATTGTTGTTTGCTTTTTGATTGCCTAACTTTTCTGTGTATTAATTTCCACATGTGTAACCTAAGAAAATTAACTACATGCATCATAGCATTGTTATGAGGATGATATGCATTCATATTTACCCAACACTTGGAACCCTGCTGACAACAAAGCATGGATAATAAGTCTGTTGAAGTATCTGGATGTGAATCCTTTAGTGATTCTGAGAGTCAAAACACATTCATTTCTGTCTGTCTCCTACTCATCTACAATTATGTACACTTTTTCACACTTAGTATAGTTTATATACTGTGTGTGAGTATAGTTTATAGTTATATAATATAGTTTATACTATAAACTATACAGTGAGTATAAACTATACAGTTATAGTATAAACTATATAGTTAGGATAAATTATAGTTTATAGTTTTATAGTATAGTTTACTATAATTATAGTATATAAGTATATATACTAAGAGTATAGTGTATAAACTATAATTTATATATAGTTTATATAATATAATTATAGTATATATACTTATATATAAGTGATATTTTATTTATTGTTTGGTTCAAAATATCTTCTAACTTTCAATGTAATTTCTTCTTTGCCCCATATGTAATTTAGAAGTTTTCTTTATTATAATATTAGTTTTAGTTAATATGTTAGTTTGCTTTTGGTTAACTTTGTGTTATTGATTTTCTTATTCTCTGTGGTTAGAGAATATCCCTGTATGATAACAATTTTTTCAAATATTTGTTGAGACTTGCTTTGTGGCTGAGTATTTTTCAAATGCTCCATGTGCAGGGTTCTAGATAATAGACATGTTACTCATTATTAATAGAATTAGCTGCTCTGTTTAGATCTTTCTCTATTTCTTTACTTTCAGTCTTCCTATATCTTTAGATTTTAAGCATGTTCCTTATAAACAGCACATATCTAGATTGGTTTTAATTCAATATTACAATCACTGTTAACTAAAGAGTTTAGTCCATTTACATTATTATACTTACTTACATTGTTGAATTTATTTTTCCTCTTGTTTTTAGGCTTATTATTTACCCTGCTTTTTGTGTGCTTTTGTCCTTTTTCCTTTTATAATTTCTACTAAATTAAAGATTTTTAAAAATCTTTCCTCTTTTCCACCTCTAGTTGGTTTGAAAATTATGCATTATATTTCTACTTCTTTAGTTACCTTTGAACTTATACCATAAATCATTGATTTAGGAAGTCCTCACCTTCTTCAGTAATAATAGAAAAAAATGTAATTAACCCATCAAGTTTCTAATATTTAGTTCCACCTTATTTTTCTATATCCCAGAAGTTAATCACTATGATGATATAATAAGCCATTATCACTACTGTTAAGGCAATGCTTACTCAGATTTACTTCATGTTTACCAACTTCTTGGTTTGTTCTTTCTTGTATCTCACCCCTTCTTTCTGAATTCAATTTTCTTCTTCTTAAACCACATCTGCTAGTAGTTCATTAGTGAGAGTCTCTTATATTGTTAAATTAAGCCATAGGCTATTTCTGAGTTTCATCAGTTTGTTACCTACAACTTATGGTTCAACCTACTGGTAGATTCTCTCAGTATTTGATTTCTCAGTATTTTGCTCTTATATTTTGCATAAGCTCATGAACAGACATCTCTAATTTTAACCAGTGCAGATTTCCCTTACTTCCTTAAGAACTCATTGAGGAAAAAGATGGCATTTTATATAGTATTTTTAGATATTTTTAGGTTGGTACGTTTTTCAGATTATTAACCTGTAAGATTGCCTCAAATGGCTCTTGTTTGTTCTCATGGCATAGCCTCATGATCTGAAATAATTACAAATCTTGGCTTCACCTTGTTTTCTTTTTGCTTTTTATCCTAGTTAGTCTAATATTTATATTGTCATTACTGTTCTATTTTTGTTTCCATTTACCTGATGCATCTTTGCTCAATTTTTTATTTTTAACCTATTTTCCCCATTTACTTCTAGAGAGAAGCAAGGAATAATTGAATGTCCTAGAAGAATAGTTCACTGTAAATCATCATCTCTAGGATAATACGTCACTGAGGAAGTCTCTTCTCACAAATTCTGAACAAATTGAGAAGTCCAAGCAATGGCACACAGATGCCAAAATATCACCTTAATACTGTCAAGGCTGAAGTGAAGATGTAGCTTACTGTAAAAGCAAAATTGACCTACAGGAATTAAACTAACCTAACCTTCCAAGTCTTAGGCAATAATTGAACCAACCAGCTAAAGTTTACAGCATGGGGCAGGCAGAGAGATTCCCAAAAGGAAAAGATGGAAAATTTTTTTTTTTTTTTTTTTTTTTTAGACAGAGTCTCACTCTGTTGCCCAGGCTGGAGTGCACTGGCACGATCTCAGCTCATGGCAACCTCCACCTCCTGGGTTCAAGTGATTCTCCTGCCTCAGCCTCCCGAATAGCTGAGACTACAGGTGTGGGCCACCATACCCAGCTAATTTTTGTATTTTTGGTAGAGATAGGATTTTCACCATGTTGGCCAGGCTGGTCTCGAACTCTTGACCTCAGGTAATCCACCCTCCTTGGCCTCCCAAAGTGCTGGGATTACAGGCGTGAGCCACCACCGCCAGCCAAGTTTTAGTTAATCTTTACAAAACCCAGTGAGGTAGTTATATTCCCTTTTATAGATGAAGGTACTGAGGCTCAGAGTTTCGGTATCTTGCCCAAGCTGTAACTCCTATATAGAGGATGAGAGGACATTACTCTAGTTTCTTACCTGCTACAGTAGGGTTATAAATGCAAAGTACTAATTATTCTACCATAATGTTTCCTTTATTCTATTTGCAGAGGTGCTGATACTCAAAGAAGGTTTAAGTTGTCTGATCTCTCTATAAATTCCACTGAATGTCTACATGTGCATTGCCGAGGATTAGAGACCAGTTTGGCTGAATGTACTTTTACTAAGAGAAGAACTATGGGTTACCAGGATTTAGCTGATGTGGTTTGTTATACACAGAAAGCAGGTTGGTGGAGTATTTGCCTGTTATTTTCCCTTCCTTGAAGGTTGGTTATTTTACACCAAGCCTATAGTAAACAAATGATTGATGCCTCGTTGCCAGTCACAGAGGCAATAATATAGATTCTGTCAAGTTTTGGGCTTTAGAGTCTAAATTGGTACCTTTCCCCTATTGTACCATTTTGCCATTCAAACATTGCCTCTCTACAGGTTCACATATGGGAAGCAAAGTTGCCTGACTCCCCTTGCTTCATTTGAACATCTGGATTAAAGTTACTGTAGCAAACACAAGTCAATCAAACATAAGAAGAAAGCTCAGCATCTCCTTTAAGAGGGCCAGCATATATGAATTTATTTAAAACCTTTAAGTGACCACATTGGTGCCTCAGTTTTCAGGCGTTCATTGAGACTTTTCTCCTCCTTCCTGACACTGGAATATTTTAGTCATACATGTAGTTTTAAAGACCAAACCTATACCCATTCCTTTTCAGTGCTAAAAAAAAGTACCACCAAAATGTAAACAAATGGCACTAACCAAGCAAGTCTTGGGAGTAGGGGTGAGGATGAGTATAGCAGCATGAAAGAAATGGGTGGAAACCAGTGTTTGTCAATGTCAGCACGTACTCTTGATTCCTCCCCATCTCAGCAAATATAGACTTTCACAACAAATACTGACTTTCAGAGATAATAGAAGAGCCTCCATAAGCCAGGTTTGATCTTTATTTTCTGTATGAGTCATATGTACTATGTTGATAATACCAATACATTTTATACATTTTTTTGAAGTTTAACTTTCTCTTAATGACTCCATTATCCCAAAAATCTGATAAGGATGTCATGCCACCACTCCATAAATAAATTTCACAAAGATAATTCCTGCTTTACAGATTCTCCAATGAATGACTTCTTTCAGTGTGTGAATGGGAAATACATTTCTCAGATGAAAGCCTGTGATGGTATCAATGATTGTGGAGACCAAAGTGATGAACTGTGTTGTAAAGGTAAACATAAATCTAGCCTCTAAATCCTCTAAATTCATTTTTCTGACTAAAAGAGGAAAAACAACTTTACTATTGAATTTTAGATTGTACCTCG
This sequence comes from Pan troglodytes, assembly GCF_028858775.2. NCBI lineage: Eukaryota > Metazoa > Chordata > Mammalia > Primates > Hominidae > Pan > Pan troglodytes. The sequence goes on along the minus strand of NC_072401.2, from coordinate 111,214,013 downwards.
TTCAATTTTAAGGAATTAAAAAAACCTCTCCTGCTTATGTTTGCACAGCATGCCAAGGCAAAAGCTTCCATTGTAAATCGGGTGTTTGCATTCCAAGCCAGTATCAATGCAATGGTGAGGTGGACTGCATTACAGGGGAAGATGAAGTTGGCTGTGAAGGTAATTTAAAGACTTGGGGTGACTTTTTTTCATTATTGAATCCAGGGATTCTGAAACTTTTCTTTAGGTAAAGTATAATCTTAAGGGGACCATAGATGGGTGTAGCAGTAAGAACACTGAGTGGGCATTTGCAGAACTATGGAATGTTCATCTCCTCATATTTTCATCCGCTAAATATCTACTTGTTATTTCAGAACTTTCTATTAAAAGATGTTCTCACTGCACATACAAAAAATAGACCATTAGAACCAATCCTTAAGTACCCATTTTCCACCTGCAAGTTATTGATAGTTTGCCAATCTTGTTTATCTCTCTTCCAGTTTGTTTGTTTGTTTGTATGTTTGTTGGAGTATTTTATTTTATTTATTATTACTTTTTTTGTGATGAAGTCTTGCTCTGTTGCCCAGGCTGGAGTGCTGTGGCACAATCTTGGCTCGTTGCAACCTCAACCTCCCGAGTTCAAGTGATTCTCCTGCCTCAGCCTCCCAAGTAGCTGGGATTACAGGCACCTGCCACCATGCCTGGCTAATTTTTGTATTTTAGTAGAGACAGGGTTTCACCATGTTGGCCAGGGTGGTCTCAAACTCCTGACCTCAGATGATCTTGGCCTCCCAAAGTGCTGGGGTTACAGGCGTAAGCCACCGCACCTGGCCTGTTGGAGTATTTTAAAGTAAATTTTAGATATCATATCACATCATTTATATGCATCTCCAATGATAAAAGCAATATATATATATATAACCATTCATTCTCTCATTCGTATATCTAAAATCTATGTTAGGTATAATAATTCACTATAATAGTAATTCACTAACGTCATTTAATAACAGCCATGTTCAAATTTTCTCAACTATCTCAAAAATGTCTTTTTTGAATGAATAGATTCAAATCAGGATCTAAAAGAATCTGAATGTTCTGTTTGGTTATTACGTTTTTAAAGTCTTCTTTATTCATCAAGAGTTATCTTCCCCACCTCCCTACCCAAATTTTTTTCATACTATTATTATTATTTTTTTTTTTTAGAGAAACTGAGTCGTTTGCCTGTAGTATACTTCTATTCTGGATTTAGAGAGACTTGATTATAACCAAGGTTTTGAGCTTTGAGTCAATGACAAATAAACACTTTTTTTTAAGAGCAAGGTTTAATATTTTAGGCAAGAATTCTTTTTATTTTCTTTTTTTGAGACAGAGTCTTGCTTTATTGCCTAGGCTGGAGTGCAGTGGCACAATGTAGGCTCACTGCAACCTCTGCCTCCTGGGGTCAAGGGATTCTCCCACCTCAGCCTCCTGAGTAGCTGGGATTATAGGCATGTGCCATCACGCTTGGCTAATTTTTCTGTTTTTAGAAGAGACAGTGTTTTGCCACATTGGCCAGGCTCGTCTTGAACTCTTGGCCTCAAGTGATCTGCCTGCCTCGGCCTCCCAAAGTGCTGGCATTACAGGCATGAGCCACTGTGCCTGGCCTTAGGTAAGAATTCTTGATGAGTCTTGCATGTATTTCCTGTTACACATAATGTCTTCTTGTCTGGTTGTCCCTCCTCTAGTGATGCTAAGATGATTACTTGATCAGCTTGGTGTGTCCATTTCAAAGTGCCCCACAATCGTTTGCCTAATGGTTTTAGCAGCCTTTTAAATTGTTGCCTATGTCCATTTTGTCAATAGGGCTGTAAAATGGCAATTTCTAATTTTATCATGCCTATTGCACTTATTAACTAGAAATCTATAGAGAGGCAGAATAATGCTTCATTCTTTCCTTTTACTTACCAAGTTTCAAAGCAATGAATTGGTGCTCTGGATAACCTCCAATGGTGAAAAATATTCCTTATGTACCTATTCTAGACTATGCAGACTGACTCTTTGCTTCCATCAGTGCTTTCTGGAGGAAAAATCTCTTTAAGTTATATTTATTCGTTTACTTGATGAATATTTATTCAGCTGCTACTGTGTGTGCCAGTCCCTGCTCTAGGTGGTGGGGTTCCATTAGTGAATAACATTTCAAAAATCCCTGCCCCAGCCAAGTGCAGTGGCTCACGCCTGTAATCCCAACACTTTGGAAGGCGTGTTGCTGGGATTACAGGCATGAGCCACTGCACCTGACCTCCTTTTATCTTTTTAAAATCTGTTTCAAAAACACATTTAGCCAACTATCATTGTTACTTCAGTTTACTCTTATTTAGGGATGAGCTCTGCCTTTGCATTTTAGTGATGCTTCTAACTATTAAGTTGTACTAGTCTGAAATTTAATAATTTGTGCATATTTTATTCAAATCAAAATGATCTCTTTGCTATAGTGAGTTTTTTGTGTTTTTTTTTTAGCAGCTAGACATCCTACAATTCAAGGTAAATCATTTTTATAATAGAAAAATTATATTACCAAAGAAAACAGAAATAAGGTGCAATGGTTTTCATGATATATGTATAGTATATTGATATAGTGTGCATTTTTTCCCAATTAAAAATTATCCTTTGATAAATTTTTTGTTTTTGTTTTCTTCAGGCTTTGCATCTGTGGCTCAAGGTAAAATTTTTATTAAAATTTGGGGATATTAAAAAATTGAAACAAAACTCAGGTTCTTTGGTCTTATATTTTAATGTAACTGTTAATGGAGCATGATATGACCACATTTTAGCAATAACCCAGCCTGAACATTAGTTTAGGCGTAGAGGCCTTTTCTCAGTGTGATAAACTTTCACTCTCATACACCCCATCCATAGCCTGCTGACCAAAACACCATCCAGAGTGGACTCTTCCCTGCACATTTCACCTTTGCCGAATACCTTTCTTCTCTTCATTTTCTCTCAAAATCAAGGTAGCTCCTCAAGAAATTGCCACCTGAAAAAAGATAACATCTTTTCATGATAGGCATTTTCTTATTTACTTCTATCAGTCAGATGTCCCCAAATCCTCTAGCTCTTTGGGACCACCCTTTTAAAAAATATTCATGTAAACGGCTGGGCGCGGTGGCTCACGCCTGTAATCCCAACACTTTGGGATGCCAAGGCGGGTGGATCACGAGGTCAGGAGATTGAGACCATCCTGGCTAACACGGTGAAACCCCATCTCTACTAAAAATACAAAAAAAAAAAAAAAAAATTAGCCTGGCGTGGTGGCGGGAGCCTATAGTCCCAGCTACTTGGGAGGCCGAGGCAGGAGAATGGCGTGAACCCGGGAGGCGGAGCTTGCAGTGAGCCGAGACTGCGTCACTGCACTCCAGCCTGGGCGACAGAGCTGGAGTCATGTAAATGTAAATGAGTCATGTAAAATGATTCATATCCCCAGTTCATGTAACGTCAAAGTTCATGATCCTCCTCAGGATTTCTTTCTTTCCTTCTTTTTTTTTTTTTGAGACGGAGTCTCGGTCTTGTACTTGGTCTTGTAGCCCAGGCTGGAGTGCAGTGGCCTGATCTCGGCTCACTGCAACCTCCACCTCCCGGGTTTAAGCAGTTCTCTGCCTCAACCTCCCGAGTAGCTGAGATTACAGGCACGTGCCACCACACCTGGCTAATTTTTGTATTTTTAGTGGAGATGGGGTTTCACCATCTTGGCCAGGCTGGTCTTGAACTCCTGCCCTCGTGATCCACCTGCCTTGGCCTCCCAAAGTGCTGGGATTACAGGCGTGAGCCACCTCCTCAGGATTTCTTAGGATTCCTGAGGGACTGGCTAGCTCAAGACCACCCTTTGCTCTAAATGCCTATTATTTCATTGTATTCTCTCACTTGTCATTTTGCCCTCTGAAGCTGCTGTTCCTCCTCCTCCTCCTTCTTCCTCTTCTTCTTGTTCCTCTTTTCTCTTCTTCTTGTTTTCTCCTTCTTCTTCCGTCTCTTCCCTCGTCCTCCTCCTCCTCCTGCTTCTTCTTCTCTATTCCTTTTTTCCCTCCCTCCCTCCTTCTTTTCCTTCCTCCTCCCTCCCTAGTTTCAGATCTCAGAGGCAAAGTGATGAGTTAATGATACTCCTCAGCTCCTTATACATGATCATCAGGGGTCAATCAAGGCCCCTGTCTTGTTTGACTCATTTATCCCTCTTTATCGCTATACCTTACTCCCATTCCTCTTCCGCAATAGGCAACCATTTTTAAGTGGTGTAATATGTACCTTTTTTTGTTTCATGCATTCGTATCCAATGTGTATTGTTATTTTGCAAGCATACATTTTTTTACTCACATAGTATTGTGTTGTAGATCTCTATTTCCTTTTTTTCTTTTCACAACTCATTACATTTTAAAGACCTGTCCATGTTACTGTGTGTTCATCTAATTTGTTGCTTCTAACTGCTGTATAAAATACTCCACTGTGTTTATCTTGCACAATTTACTCTCCACTTTCTCAGTAATGGACTTTCAGCCCACAATCATACTGTGATGAATATCCTCTCCTTAAGTATGTGTGGGAGGATTTCTTTGAGGCATCTAGCTGGGCAAGTGTCTTCTTTTGTGTTGCTATAACAGAATACCACAGACGGGGTAATTTATGAAGAAAATACATTTATTTCTTACAGTTTTGGAGGTTTGTGAGGTCGAAGGTCGCAGGTCCCACATCTGTCAAGGGCTTTCTTGCTCCATCACCCATGGCAGGAGGTGGAAAGGCAAGACAGCAAGGGAACAAGAGGAGTCCGAACTCACTTTTGTATATAACAAGCCCACTGTCACTACAGCTAACCCACTCCTGAGATAACGACATTAATCTATTAATGAGGAAAGAGCCCTCATGACCTAATCCCTTCTTATTAGGCCCCACTTCCCAACACTGTTGTGTTGGGGATTAAGTTTCCAACACATGAACTTTGGGGGACACACTCAAACCATAGTAGCAAGTTGAATCTTAGAGTATGCATATCCTTAATTTGATTACTAGTGCCTGTATGTTCTTTGGCAGTGCTGTTATATACCAGTCCTTACTTCCACCAATAATGCCTGAGGGTTCTCTTCAACCCCACCAACATCAAGCGTGTTTCTCCAGCTGTCAAGTGATGGCATTGTTTATTAACTTCAATTTTTATATTAACCAATGATTCTGAGTTTCTCTTCATGTGCATACTAGCTTTTTAGTTTCATCTTCCTTTTCTCTGTTCTTTCACTGGTTCACATCCTTTGCTCAATTTTATATTTCTTTCATTGTAATCTTTCTTACTGATTTGCAAGGGTTCCTTTTACAGTCTAGAAATTAATCCATTGTCAGTTTTAAACATTACAGATATCTTCTTCCATGCTGTCTCTCATCTGTTAACTCTATCCATGTGAGATTTGTTGAATAGAAATCCTTAATTTTTATATAATCAAAGGTGTACTAGCTGTTCTTCTAATACCTAGTACACCTCAGCTTTGATTATATTAAATCAAGTTAGTGCTGTTCTTCTAATACCTAGTACACCTCAGCTACACTGGACTTTCTCATCTTCCTTTGTTGGGCATTGAATGTGAATACTTGAGTCTTCTCTGATTCACAAGGGTGCTTTTGTGAATGCATCTGAGCAGAGCCTCTTTCTACCCCAGAAAACAACTTAGGTGTGTGGCATAACAAACACTCATATGCCTGTGCCAAAGAGAACTTAGCAAATTCAGTGAGAAGACACAGGATTGCAGCAAAGTGACGCTGCCATTCTGGGCTATGTGATCCCCAGCCATATCCTCATCCATGACAGAGCAACATGTTGGTGGGAATTCACCTTCAGATCCCCAGGTCAAAGAACTCATGATTCCGTCCACAGAAATGTTCTAGAATGGCAGAGCAAAGATGAAAACATCTGGTATAACTTCAAGAAAAAAATCTAAAAAAAAAAAAGAACATTCTTTTTTTTTTTTTTTAACTTCTGCATCCCAGATGCCTAATGCTAACCCATACCTGTACAAACTGAGAGGAGCCTTTTTCATGTCAGCTCAGGACTCCCTTGGCTAGTGCTGATGACTGCTCCCTACCTTATGTAAACACCTTGGGAGGCCGGGCACAGTAGCTCACACCTGTAATCCCAGCACTTTGGGAGGCCAAGGCGGGTGGATCACGAGGTCAGGAGTTCAAGACCAGCCTGACCAATATGGTAAAACCCTGTTTCTACTAAAAATACAAAAATTAGCCGGGCTGGTGACGCACACCTGTAATCCCAGCTACTTGGGAGGCTGAGGCAGGAGAATCGCTTGAACCTGGGAGGCGGATGTTGCAGTGAGCTGAGATCATGCCACCGCACTCCAGTCTGGGCAACAGAGTGAGACTCCGTCTCAAAATATATATATTTATATTTTTTAAATATATATTTGATAAAAATATCAAATATATAAAATTATATATTATATTATATAATATAAAATTATATATTATATTATATTATATATAATTATATATTATATAATATAAAATTTTATATTATATAATATATAATAAAAAATTACATATTATATAATATAAAATTATATATTATATAATATAAAATTATATATTATATAATATAAAATTATATATTATATAATATATAATATATAATTATATATTATATAATATAAAATTATATATTATATATTATATAATATAAAATTATATAATATATAATATAAAATTATAGAATATAATATAAAATTATATATTATATAATATATAATATAAAATTATAGATTATATAATATATATAATCTATAAAATTATATTATATATAATATATAATATAAAATTATAGGTTATATAATATAATATATTATATAATATAAAATTATAGATTATATAATATAATATAAAATTATAGATTGTATAATATAATATAAAATTATAGATTATATAATATATAATATAAAATTATAGATTATATAATATAAATAAAATATAGATATTTTATATTTATGTATTATAAATATTTATATAATAAATATATATTATAAATATTTATTTATATAATAAATATATATTATAAAATATTTTATATATATATATAAAACACCCTGGGGATGCAAAGAGTTGAAATAGAAGCCTTCCTCTTCTGGGCTGTGCATTTTGCCTGCTCTAACTACTGGAAACTGTGACACCATGAGTCTCAACATTCACTAGTACCAACAGATATCTCTAGTTTGTGCCAGCAAGAATTTCTATACAGTGCATCTTGAGCCTTTACAATTACCTAATTATAGAAAGGAAATAAGATGACATGCCTTGGGGATTTTATACAGTCCTTTATAAAAGGGAGGATAAGTTTTAAGGCAGAAAATTATAATCAATGTTTAAATGATTTTAATGATTTCATTTTGACTATAATTAACAACTTTAAACATTGGAATCTTTTGTTTTATCATAGAAGAAACAGAAATTTTGACTGCTGACATGGATGCAGGTAAGCTAACGTTATACTTTTTTATTGGTGGCTCACTGGTTTAGGCTGTAATTTCAGTGTCATTTGCATATATATAATTGATTCAAGCAACAATTAGTTTTGGTATCAATTTAAATTAAAACATATAACATTATTATTCTTTCTCTGTCACTTTTAAGAAAAGTAAGCTTAAATGATTCTTGAGAATTGCTTTTAAAACTGGATTAATTCATATGGCTAATTTTGAAATGAAAACAATACTCCAATCATACATAAGCTTTTTCTATTTGAAATGAACTTTGTCAGGTCAGTTTTGTGAAAAAACAAGCAGCTCTCAAGCATGACTCATGACATAATTTTTTGAAATAGAAAAAATAATAGATGTTAATTGAATTAACCATTCTTTCACAATGTTTTAAATCATGGTAATAGGAGACCTTTGAAGATCTGTACCTTGGCCAGTTGTGCGCTAAAAGCCAAATTAAATTAAAGTATTAAGTTCCTGGGAAGATAGCAATTGATTAGAGATTTCTAGTCAGACAGACTTACGTTAAATTCTGACTCAGTTATGTATTAGGTATAAAAACTTAAGAGAGTAACTTAACCTCAAATACAAATTGGGAATTTTAAATGAAGTTTAAAATGTTTCAGTGGGATTTTTAAATGAAGTTCATGTAGACTTCTTTCTAATTGTCAGTAACCAAAATTAAGTAACAATCTTTAAAAATCAGGCAATGAGTAAAAGATTTAAGGCCGGGCACAGTGGCTCAGGCCTCTAATCCCAGCACTGTGGGAGGCCAAAGCAGGTGGATTACTTGAGGTCAGGAGTTCAAGACCAGCCTGGCCAACATGGTGAAACCCCATCTCTACAAAAATATAAAAATTAGCCAGGCATGGTAGCAGGTGCCTGTAATCCCAGGTGCTCAGGAGGCTGAGGCAGGAGAATCGCTTGAACCCGGGAGGTGGAGGTTGCAGTGAGCCAAGATTGTGCCACTGCCCTCCAGCCTGGGCAACAGAGTGAGACTCCATCTCAAAAAAAAAAAAAAAAAAAAAAAGATTTAGCTCTCAAAGCTATAGATGTTAGTCAAAAGGCATTTTCAACAATGGCCCTTTATTTTTACTCAGAATAACATTCATTTTCAGATACTACCTAAGTTGGTTTCACAGTCCTCAGAACATGAGATCCCTCTTCCTTCAAAAGTCTAAGCAAAAACTTACCATCACACTCTTCCCCCACCCCAGTTCTTAGGATGGGTGAGACCAAAAAAAACCATCTTCTATCCATGTGTTTCACAGTGGGCAGGTTCACACAAATCGGCCCCCAAAGTCTAAGGAAGCTGAGAGGCCAAACAAAGAGGCTGACATATCCAGTTCCTTAGAAAGAAACATTTAATAGGGACTTACTAATGGAAGCCAGGTCTGTGTCCTGGACAACAGTGAGACAAGATGGTGGATCCTTGTGCTAGTTCTCTCCCGACTCAGAGATTATATACTGTAGGGGAGGGGCACACAGGCTTCAGAGCTAATGGGTAGGAATTTGCCATAAGGCCAGGATTTACAGTAAGTACATGCTCTTATACAAGGAATAATAGATAAACTGGAAATCTCAGAGGCCTTCCCAGAATTGGGGTTAATCAGAAGCTAACATGGCAGATTAGTATCCAAGATGAAGTTGCTTTAGCCTCCATACAACAACCGCTCTTTCTTGGGGGCCTAACTCCTTTCGGTATGCCCAAAATTATTAACAGCAATATTCATTTTCCTTTCTCATCTGGGGCTAAGAAGCAAGTTTACAAAAATTTCCATGACATGTTAAAATATAGAGAGGAAATAAAGGGATATATTTTACTTTCTTCAGTCATCATAAATTCTTTGGAAAATTCATGTCATAAACTTTGCTCTACCGTGTTTTCTCATGACAAATGTGCCAGACATCTGCATGCTCAACTAGACAGAGGAAGGAAACATTGTCACATGTCAAATGGCTAAAAAACACTCCCCAGCCTGCTAACCCACTTGTCCTGGGGTCACTGGCACATCACCTCTCAGGGTTAATAGGATGATTAAATGAGATAAACTATATACAAAGACTCAGTATGGGGCCTGACATATAGAAAGTACTTAATATGAGTATCACTATGTTAACATTGATATTAATATAAGAGTTCCATATAAACAGCCTCTAGAAAATAAAAACTATGGCTGGGCATGGTGGCTCACCCTGTAATCTCAGCACTTTGGGAGGCCGAGGCGGGCAGATCACATTAGGTCAGGAGTTCGAGACCAGCCTGGCCAACATGGTGAAACCCCATCTCTACTGAAAAAACAAAAATTAGCTGGGCGTGGGGGTGGGCGCCTGTAATCCCAGCTACTTGGGAGGCTGAGGCAGGAGAATCCCTTGAACCCGGGAGGCGGAGGTTGCAGTGAGCTGAGATCGTGCCATTGCACTCCAGCCTGGGCACAAGACTGAGACTCCATCTCAAAAAAAAAAAGAAAGAAAGAAAAGACAAGACACAGTTTGCCATGTTGTTAGTTTACCCTGATGATTTCAGAATGTGATTCCCTTCTGAGCTGCCACTGTCACAGTGCCTGGACATGTGGCATCCTTTATCAGCTAGAGGCTGGTAAATGTTTAACCTCTTGGCCAGCCCTTTTCTGCCACGAGTCTATCTTTAGGCAGAACTTCAGAAAATCAAGCCAATTTTAATATCAAGCCAGAATTTTTAAATAAGATAAATAGTATGGTTTAGCATTCAAAATAATTTACTAATGATTCCAGCCTGTCTTGTACTGGCTGTGACTCTCCTGTTTTTGTGGCATAGATAATCAAGAAGTGTGTTAAAAAGGCTAATGGGTTCAAGATAATAATGATGTAATCTCTTCCTTTCTTGAAGAAAGAAGACGGATAAAATCATTATTACCTAAACTATCTTGTGGAGTTAAAAACAGAATGCACATTCGAAGGAAACGGATTGTGGGAGGAAAGCGAGCACAACTGGTAAACGCGCATGAAAAGTCACAATGCAACTGCCCAGAAACAGCCTAAATTTGGGGGGGAAAAGGGGCAGGAGGATGATGTAATTATAAGAGACTGGGAGTCTTGCCATGGAAATATCTTAGGGCTGTTTGTATCGCTATCTGTTAGAATGGCAGTGACCACACAAATGTCTTTTACAGGGAGACCTCCCATGGCAGGTGGCAATTAAGGATGCCAGTGGAATCACCTGTGGGGGAATTTATATTGGTGGCTGTTGGATTCTGACTGCTGCACATTGTCTCAGGTAAAAGATGTCTTCAGTAAATTTTAGATTTCCCGAAACAATGAAAGTGAGTAATAGAGATTGTGGCAGATGATAAAGCATATCTGAAAAAGGTAGTGACAAACTCCACTATATTAATTGCAAAGTATCCTCTGGTATTCGCGACTGGAATTCCAGAGGCTAATCCTGTAGAATCTACTGTGTCCTCCACAGACCAAAATTGCTGATCTCACTGGCAAAGGCAGATCAAACCCATAGCTGCCAAATTACTTCACCTGGCTTATTTGCAAGGTGGGAGAGTGGGTAGGTACTACTTACATTTTGTTCTCCACTGTGGCCTACCTATATTTTCTTTACTGTGTGGCTCAAGAGTCATGTTGCCATACCTAGTTTTGATTACTTGTCACCTAAAATGCAATGACTTTGCATTCCTCTTAGGATAAGAACTGAAACAAAAATTTTAACATGGCCCATGAGGCCCCATGTAATCTGACCTCTGCTAACCTTTGCCAATCTCATCTTGCCCCACAGAGCCACCTCCTGCTCCCTGTTCCACCACCTCTACTCTGGATTGCTTTCTGCTACTCAAGTGCATTTGCCCCCTCCTGCAAAGGGACCTTCATATATTGTTTCCCCTGCCAGAAATGATCTTCCTTACCCTTTTCCCTACTTAGTCGTACCCTTTGTTCAGATCTCAGCTCAATCTTCACTTCCTTAGGGAACCTTCCCTGACTCCCTTAAGTCAAAGCCCTCTTGATAAGTTCTTAAAAGCCCACATACTGTTCATTCCTCTCACTTTTCATGGTAGAACGTATTATCTTCATCAATGTGATGATCCATTTACTGCTGCATCTTTCCCTAGATCGTGAACTCCATGAAAGCAGGAACTGTTTCTGATTTTGCTCATTTCTGCATCTCAGTGCCTTACACAGTGCCTGGTACATATAGGTTCACACTAAGTATTTGTTGAATAAATTGACTAAATAAATAATATTTACAACCTGTGATCCTGAAAAACAACCAAAATTAATATGAAGGACAGTATTCTTGGAACACTATAAACAAAAGCTTCCTGAACATCTCATTATTTCCTAGGACACGACCTTTTAAGGTGGTTACCTGAATCACCCTTATGTAAAGATAAATTCTGTTCAGTTAATGCTGTTTGAGAAAGCAGAAGTTATATAGATCAGGGATACTCTACCCCTGAGCTGCAGACAAGTACTGATCTGTGGCCTGTTAGGAACTGAGGTGAGTGGTGGGTGAGCATTACCACCTGAGCTCCACCTCCTGTCAGATCAGCAGCAGCATTAGATTCTCATAGGAGTGCAAACCCTATTGTGAATTGCACATGTGAAGGGTCTAGGCTGTGCAATCCTTATGAGAATCTAATGCCTGGTGATCTGAAGTGAAACCATTTCATCCGGAAATCATCCCCTCCTCCCCCGAGTTTTCCACAGTTCCATGGAAAAATTGTCTTCCACAAAACCTGTCCCTGGTGCCAAAAAGGTTGAGGAACACTGATATAAATAATACATTTTTTGAAAAGATTTCCATTAAATTGTTTAAAAATAAGTTTTATTGCTTAAGAAAAATCCATTCTGTAAAATAATTTATTGTTTGGAAATGTTAGACTATGAGGTCATAATTTAGCACCCTACTTCTAATCAAACCAAAAAAACTAAGCTATAATACTTTGCTGAAGTGACTCTATACTGTTCCATGAGAAGATGATGGTAGATGCCTGATTTGCTTGAAACTATGAGTTGAAAATTGATAAGAGGCCAGGTGCGGTGGCTCACGCCTATAATCCCAGCACTTTGGTAGGTTTGAGACCAGCCTGGGGAACATAGCAAGACCCCATTTCTACAAAAAAAATTTTTTTTAATTAGCCTAATGTGGTGGCACATGCCTGTAGTTCTAGTTACTAGGGAGGCTGAGGTGGGAGTGTCTCCTGAGCTCAGGAGTCAAGGCTGCAGTGAGCTATGGTCACACCACTGTACTCCAGCTTAGGCAAAAGAGTGAGACCCTGTCTCTGTTTTAAAAAGAAAGAAAGGAAGAAAGAAATTTGATATGAAAATGTAGTGAAGCATAAGAATAGGCAATATTTAGCTCATTCACCATTTCAACAGGATTTTAAAACAGCTACTATGATCCAGATATAATAGTAGGCACCAGGGCTGCACAGATGAATCAGACCCCATCTCTGGCTTCAAGCAGCACAGTCTAGTGTGAGGAAAGGCATGTGAACAAATAAATACAATGCAATGTTAGGATAAAGTTAGTCTTAAGGGTCAGGATAATGACTGCTGTGGCCTTTGCCCTGAGAACCTCTAGGGTTGGCAGAGTAATGAGTGTGTGTGGTCCAACTCCCTAGTTCCTTAACTACATTTATGGCAAGATGCTGTCTGGTCTCTGCTTAAACACCTGCAGCGACGGCACACTCACTCCAGAGGCAGCAAACTCATTCCACTTTTGGGCATCTCTAGTTGTTAATGTGTTCTTTATGTTCCTCATATTGAGCAGTTACATGGATTATTCCTAGCTTTACCATTTACCATTGACCTAATTCTGCACTAAGTAAATTTAATCTCATTGTTTCATGACAGCAAGCATTTACAAAATTCTGGGGAAATGAAAAAGGTTTTTAAAAGGGAAAAATATAAAAGTGAAGTGTCAGAATTCCTATTTGTATTTTTTCTCAATATATTTTATTTCCTTTTTTTTTTCTGTTATAGAGCCAGTAAAACTCATCGTTACCAAATATGGACAAGAGTAGTAGACTGGATACACCCCGACCGTAAACGTATAGTAATTGAACATGTGGATAGAATTATTTTCCATGAAAACTACAATGCAGGCACTTACCAAAATGACATCGCTTTGATTGAAATGAAAAAAGACGGAAACAAAAAAGATTGTGAGCTGCCTCGTTCCATCCCTGCCTGTATCCCCTGGTCTCCTTACCTATTCCAACCTAATGATACATGCATCGTTTCTGGCTGGGGACGAGAAAAAGGTATATGTCTTACGGTTTGTTAATCAGAAGCCATGAGTTGGAAATCAAAGAGAATAGAAATGTATGGGAGCTAATTTCCTAGCACTCAGAGAGAAGCATAACATCATATCCAGAAAAGTAAACATCCAGCCATGGCTGGCTTCATGGGTTTGCAGCATGTGCAGCTGCCCAGCACCCCATGCTCAGAAGGCCCTGAGGCTTGATTTATTGCTGTGCTGTCACCATCATGAAATTCTTCATAATTTTTGAAATGGCCCCATTCCACATTTCCATTTTTCACTGGACTCTGCAAATTATGGAACCAGTCCTTATCTAGGCTTTCAAAGGTCATATATATTCTCTCTATGATCCTGTGGCAAACTTTGAAGGGTAGCCATTCACCAAGAAAAAAATATAGAGACAGGGAGACATACAGCATGGACTGTTTGGATTTGTTGGGGAGATGTGGGTAAAAGATAAAAAGGTTTACAAAGGGATAGCCTTGGTCTATGTTGAATTGCTGATGCCCACAACCCTCCTTCTCACTCCCCTCCTCCCTCTTTCCCTGTTCCCCAGGCCCTACCCTCTCTACAAAGAAAAAAAGAACATAAGGAATTCATTTTTTGAACTTCTAAGAAGACTTGTGGTGAACACTTCATACGAATAAAAGATGTGGACACTCAGAGACAAATTATTAGAAAGATCTGCTGAATTAGATATTAGATTAGAATTAAACTAGTCAACACCTTTCCCTTCATCTTGAAGATTTAACCTTGGGCTGGGCATAGTAGCTCATGTCTCTAATCCTAGCACTTTGGGAGGCCGAGGCAGGTGATCACTTGAGCCCAGGAGTTTGAGACACTGTCTCTACAAAAAATTTAGAAATTAGCTGGATGTGATGGTGTGTACTTGTAGTCCCAGCTCCTGGAGGTTGAGGGGGGCTGAAGTGGGAGGATCACTTGAGCCCAGGAGGTTGAGGTTGCAGTGAGCCATGATTGTGCTACTGCCGTCTAGCCTGAGTGACAGAGCGAGACTCTGTCTCAAAACAACCACAAGCATAACAGAAAAAAAAGAAGATTTAACCTTAAAATTTAGCTTCCTTTCAACATCTTAAATTGTCTTTGATAGCAGAAACTCTAAGTACCTTCATTGCATTGGTCTTTTAGACTCATATTCCAACACATTCATTATAATTGCCACATTGGAAGGTATAAAATATATGTAGAAATTAATCTGGATTTGTGGTATGTCTGAATACCTAAAACTTCTAAAACACCAAATTGTATTAGGAATTAATTCATCAAGAGAGTATTGTGTCCTTATACTTGTTCTGTTTTTTTAAAATCTTTTATTATGTGCATTTACAAGTATACACAAAAATAGAGATTAAAGTATAATAAACCCTTACTTATCCATCATCCAATTTTCACAGTTATCAGCATTCTGTCATTCTTGTTGTATCTCCCCATATTAATTGGGGTCTCAACGGAGCAATTAGGAAGATTTATTTATAACAGGGTTCATTACAAAGATATACGTAGGGGGTTGGGGAATCACAGGGGCTACGAAGGTACCCAGGACTAGAGGTACCAGAGCTGTCTTAACTCCTGGATCTGAAGGCGGAAGAGTAGGAGAAGTTACTAGATGGAGAAAAAGTCTCAGGTAGAGCAGGCTGCCTTGAGAGAAGCAAGGATCTTGAGCTGAAGGGTATAGCCAGTCCCAATCTCACTAGCCTACCTCTTTCCTTTCCTCCCTCCTGCTAGGGTCCTCTTTGTCTAAAACCACCTGGGAACCAGAGGCCACAGGTCAGGCTCTTAGGGCAGGATGCACGGCATTGAAGGGTGGAGAATGGTCTGAGGCACATTCAGGAGCTATTCAACATATTCCCCCACATATTTTTCCTGGAGTATATTAAACCATATCCCAGATGTCATATAATTTCACCCATGAATACTCCAGTATATATCTTCACCAGATAAGGACACAACACCATTTTCATACCCAATAAAATAAAGCCCATGTTTAATATTCCTCATTTATTTTTAAAAATATTTTTATAATCAGGTTATTTGAATCAAGATCCAAACAAAGTCCACACATTGCATTTGGTGGCTATTTTTCTTAAATCTCTTTTAATCTAGAATAGTTACCCCTTCCTTTTATTTAAAATTTAATCATTAAAGAGAATGGGTAATTCTTATTTTAGAATTCCCATACCTTGAATTTGGCTAATCACATTCTTTATCTGGATTTTTTTTTTGAGACAGGATCTTGCTCTGTTGTCCAGGCTAAAGTGCAGTGGCACAAACCTAGCTCACTGCAGCCTTGAGCTCTGGGGCTCAGGCGATCCTCCCACCTCAACCACCAAATCAGCTGGGACCACCATGCCTGGCTAATTTTTGTATTTTTTGTAGAGATGGGATTTTGCCATGTTGCCCAGGATGGTCTCAAACTCCTGAGCTCAAGTGATCCTCCCACCCTGGCCTCCCAAAGTCCTGGGATGAGCCACTGTGCCCAGCCTGATCTAGCATTTAACATGTTCCCTTATTCCATGTACTTCATATAAACTGGTAGTTAGATATGGCCTTAATCAATGATCAAAGGTTTAACACATTTATTAATAATGGTTTAACACATTTATTGAGGATTTACTATGTCTGCAAGATAGCAATGCTAAAGTGCTAGGATTTCACTGATGGAAAATATGGACCCAGTCAACAAACAAGGGGATGAATAAGTTCCATGGCTGAAAGATGAAGTCCAGCTCTCCAGGTGTTTACTGACCACCTTAAAGTCTAGTAGTTAAAATTCTGCCCTTTCGCTGCCTCAGCTACCATCGGAGAGCTGCCTCAAGAAGCTTACAAGAGTGCCAAGGCACAAACTATCTCCTGGGCCATTAAGAATTGCTCACAAATTGATTTTCCCAAATTAGGGGAAATAAGAAATTACTATTTTTAAAAAAGCTCTTGTTCTAAGGAAGGCAGGTATCTTGAGACCAACTTGAAGTAGAGCTTAAAGGAAAAAAAAATAAACTCCTTCCTGGCTGGGCACGATGGCTCATGCCTGTAATCCCAGCACTTTGGGAGGCTGAGGGGGGCAGATCACTTGAGGAAGAAAATCTTAAATCCCCTTTTAAATAACTTCAAATCACTTAGGAGATGGATTTTTCTTCTCAGACACACAAAAACACACAAACATTGATAACTTCGTATGTATTTCCTTTATTTGAAGTTCTTATATTAAAACATTGTTTTCGCTTTAACAAACATTCTCAAGGAAATAAGGGACTATGAGAAGATAGGAGGTATTTATGTGAAAAGACCTTATCACTGATTCCTATCCAATTGCCTGACTGAGTTCTGCAACCAAAAGGGAAAGATTTATCTCATTCAACTTAGGGTACCAGCTCTTTATTAAATGAGTGTGACTTCAGACCATATGTTCAATAGTCCCCCTTGACTATCCATCCAATTTTAGAAATAGAGATATGATATGATTAAACACGCTAAGGAAGAGTTCTCAAAAATTTATATATATTGAAAACTATACACCCTTTCATAATACTAATGGTTTAACTTATGAGAGTATGTATTTAGATTTCTCATTTGTGACTTCTAAATGTTTGCTTTCTCACTTTGTTTAGATAATGAAAGAGTCTTTTCACTTCAGTGGGGTGAAGTTAAACTAATAAGCAACTGCTCTAAGTTTTACGGAAATCGCTTCTATGAAAAAGAAATGGAATGCGCAGGTAAGTGCCAAGTGGTTTATCCAAGATGTCAAGATGTATGTATTTCCCCTATCAAACATCTCCTCCCACCACATCAGCCCCCATGCTTTGGGCCCTAATTCCCTCCATTTGGCCTTCTGGCTGTAGCACTCTCAAACACTTTCAGTCCCTTCCCTGTAGCTCAGGTTTCTTCCTCTAATACTATGAGGAAAAATCCTCCTTAAGCGATTCTATAGCAGCACAGCAAGGTGACTAAGAGCACGACCTCTGGAACCAGACCTAGATTTATATCCCAGCTTTTACTAATTGCTAGTCATGTGACCTTGAGCAGGTTTCTTCATTTGTAAAATTGAGGATCATAGATAAGGCATCTGAGATGCAGAGCAGTTACATAATTTGTCCAAAGTCTTACAGACAAGAGGTGGTATACCCAGGATCAAAACTAAATTACTTTTAAATACAAATTCAAGTTATCTCATCTCAAATGAGATGAGATTTACTTCCATTTGGAAGTAAATTTTTCCCTCCATGGAAATCACAGCGCATTTCTTACACCACGGACTCCTTTGATAACATGGTTAAGCTAATTCTCCTGCCCAATACAATAGCAGCTCCTACTTTTGGAGGTGATACAAAGGCAGGCAAAGTACCAGCCAGTGTAGTGCATTTAGGTGCTTTATTGAAACCATTTCTAAATGGTGTATTACTGAAAAGGCAGTTATTGACATCCTATAACTTACTGGATACAGTGATTTAAAAATCTCGGAAAATCATGAGTAAGAAGAAAGTGTCCTCCCATCTTGAAATGGAGTTCAGGATTACAGTGGACAAAAGAGGTGAACAGCACAAAATCTCCCAAAAGGGAGTATCATGCTCAAGAGGACAAGCTCTGAGGTGTGGTTGCCCGGGTTCAAGTCCAGGACCTGTCGTTTGTTAGCTGTGTGACCTTAGACAAGTTAAACTCCGTGTCATAGTTGTCTTATGTATAAAATAGGGGCAATAATGATATTTGCCTCACAGGGTTGTGGTAACAATGAAGACAATGAATGACTAATAAATATTTAGCACTCAGTAAGCACTAGGTAGTCCTATCATTTTCCTGCTCAGCATCTGATGCAACTTTCAGGTTGCAATCTCATCTCAGTACTCAGTTGCATAAAGTAAAGAACACAGGAAGAACATGCTGAATTGGGGGAATGAATAGAAGACTCGTAAAGAATTTTCCAGCCTGCATCTCTGCAACTCTGCAAGCCCAGCCAGGGACTCTAAGGAGAGCCCATGCTATTGCTGTCAGAAAACTGTAAAAAAGCCAAAGTTGTTAAATGCCATGGAGGAGGCATGGCAGCCTTGAAAAACGGAAGGAAATGTGTGATTTTCTCTTTCACATTTCTTTCTTAGGTACATATGATGGTTCCATCGATGCCTGTAAAGGGGACTCTGGAGGCCCCTTAGTCTGTATGGATGCCAACAATGTGACTTATGTCTGGGGTGTTGTGAGTTGGGGGGAAAACTGTGGAAAACCAGAGTTCCCGGGTGTTTACACCAAAGTGGCCAATTATTTTGACTGGATTAGCTACCATGTGGGAAGGCCTTTTATTTCTCAGTACAATGTATAAAATTGTGATCTCTCTCTCCTTTCTATTCTTTTTCTCTCAAGAGTTCCATTTAATGGAAATAAAATGGTATAATTAATAATTCTCTAGGGGGGAAAAATGAAGCAAATCTCATTGGATATTTTTAAAGGTCTCCACAAAGTTTATGCCATATTGGAATTTTGTTGTATAATTCTCAAATAAATATTTTGGTGAAGCATACAAGTTTTATTTATCACAAAATTTTATTAAATTATCTCACTGCGGGAGTGATTTATTGACTGAAGTTAAAACTAATTGAATAATGTTGGACTCACATAAGGTTGGGTTCAAATCCCAGCTCTATCACCTACTATGCCCTGGACAATTTATTGTCTTCTTTGTGTCTCCTTTTCCACCTATAAAATGGAAACTGGAATTCTGTGAAAATGAAACTACATACTTATATAAATGTTTGGCATAGTACCTGTCACAGGGTAATAACTGACTTCACAGCTCTTGTCCCATTTCCCTGCTTCCTCTTTATTTCTTTCTCATCTTTTCTTTCTTTCTTTCTTTCTTTCTTTCTTTCTTTCTTTCTTTCTTTCTCACTTTCTCTTTCTTTCTTTTTCTCTTTTCTTTCTTCTCTTTCTCTCTTTCTTTTTTTGAGGCAAAGTCTCCGTCTGTTGCCCTGGCTGGACTGCAGAAGTGCCATCATAGCTCACTGCAGCCTTGAACTCCTGTGCTTAAGCAATCATCCCACCCCAGTCTCCCGAGTAGCTGGGATTACAGGTGCACATTACCATGCCTAGCTAATTTTAAATTTTTGTAGAGAGGCATCTTGCTTTGTTGCCCAGGCTGGTCTTGAACTCCTAGGCTCAAGGGATCCTCCCACCTTGGCCTCCCAAAGTGCTGGGATAACATGCGTGAGCCACCACACCAGGCCCCTGCTTCTTTAAGTATTAAAATTTCTTGAAAAATTAGCCTTTGCTCCCCCATTTCACAAGCATTCCTTGACCCTCTCTCTAAACCTATCCACAGATAATTCAATACAACCACCTACCTCCATGGTGTCAGACCTCACAGTCACTTCTGTTCTCATCGCAGCAGCATTAGCCCCTCAGGGCATCACACTCCTCCCTCACTGCTGTTCTCAGCCTCTTCCTTCTGGTTGCTTCTCTCACTTTGCCTTTCCCTGGTAATCTCATCTAGACTACGTTTTAAATCCTGCCTACAGTCCGGTGACTCACAAATCTGGATCTTCAGCTCTGACCTTTCCTAGAACCTCAGATTAGTATATGCCACTGAACACTAGTATATACCATTGCCATGTGAATATCTAGTAACATTTCAAAAGAAAAGTAGTCAACCCAAACTCAAAAGTTGCTCCTTCTTAACCTACAGAAAATAGCACCCCCACCCCACCCCAAGGCTATTGTAGGTGCCCAGTCTCCCTCTGTCACACCACCTACTTTAATCTCAGCATAGTACTTTTCTTCCCCCAGTGTATTCTGTTTTGATTGGGTTGTCTACCTCTTCTCAACACTGTCTCCTCCAACTACAACATAAGACACATGACAAGAGAGACCTCATTTGTCTTCCTTCTGGCTACATCCCTACCACTTGCCTCATAGAGGCTGCTCAGTGAATAAACATTAGCTACTCTTTTTTTTTTTTTTTAAGCACAGCTATCTTTATCCTGAAGACAGACATATATGTTTCACATAAATATTCCCTTTATTATTTTATTTAGGGCCAGTCTTGGATAGATCCCTATTGGTTTAATAATATAAATACCCATTTTTACATATATTCCAAAATCAGTTACTGACCAGATTTTCTTCTAAAAATTGTGGTAAAATATGCATAACATAAAAGTAACCATTTTAACTATTTGTAAGTGTAAAGTTGAGTGACATTAAGTACATGCCCATTGTTGTACAATCATTATCACCATCCATCTGCAGAAAATTTTCATCTCCCCAAATTGAAACTTCATATCTATTAAACAATAACTCACCACTCCTCCCTCCCATGCTGCCCAGATTTTTCATCCATTAAATTCAGGAAAGTATTTGGTTATTTATTGCCGGTCAGTTCCCCTTTCAGTCTCTCATGCTGTTGCCGTCAGACAGGATTGGACCAGAGTTATCACGAAGGCTTATTCACTCATGTGTTTGGTGCCTGGGCTGGGCAGACTTAGACAGCTGGGGCTTCTCAGATATGTCTCTCTATGCACTCTCCCCATGGGCTCTTAACATGGCAGGGCCAGGGGCACCAGACTTCCTACATAGCAGCCGATGAGCCTCCCAGGAGAAACTGCAGAACCTGCATGGCCTTCTCTAACCCAGCTTTGGAAGTCCCTTAGCATCACAAAGACCTGCCCAGGCTCAAAGGAAAGGAAATAACCCATCTCTTGATGGCGGCAGGGAGGAGGTGTATCAAAGAATTTATGGACATATTTGAAAACCACCTTGTCCTGTCTCAGCAATCCTGGAGCAACGCAGCACCTTAGAATATGTCTGTGTATGAGATAAAAAGAGAAAAGTGGCTGGGCGCAGTGGATCATACCTGTAATCTCAGCACTTTGGGAGACCAAAGTTGGTGGATCATTTGAGGTCAGAAGTTTGAGACCAGCCTGGGCAACATAGCGAGACCCCATCTCTACCACACACACAAAAAAGCTGGGAGTGGTGGTGCACATCTGTAGCCCCTGCTACTTGGAAGGCTGAGGTGGGAGGATCATTTGAGCCCAGGAGGTTGAGGATGCAGTGAGCTGTGATTGCAGCACTGCACTCCAGCCTGGGTGACAGATCAAGACCTCGTCTCAAAAAACAAAAAAAAGAAAAGTACTCCAGTGCTACAAGGTGGGAAACCCAGCATATAGGGCATCCTCAGCCAATCTAGGAAGGGGGCCCCCAAAAGGGCCAAGCCAGTCTGCACAGTAACCTAGCATCTGGCAGCTTCACAGAAAAGTAGACCAGGGTCAAGCCTTGAAGGGTGAAAGCCAGCCCTCTGAAGTGACTCTATGTGACAGAGACCAGGAACAGCAGGAGTGAGATGACCTGATTCCAAGCTTCTCCTAGTTTGGAGGTCTGTCTCAGCGCTCCTAATTCCAGACTACAGAAGCCAATCTAACTGGTTTAATGAAAAAATAGATTTATTCAAAGATATTATGCAGTTCATAGAATTTCCAAAAGAGCCAGAGAATTGGAGTCTACACATCTGGAAATAACGCTCACAGACCACACTGCAGGACTGCTCCATCAGAGACTACCATGGCCACTAGCATGGGTCCCAGTCTCCACGTACAGCTTGTACTGCAGAGCCTGGGCACTGGACATTGCTGCTTCTGTGAGCTGGCCTGAAGGTGGCCAGGGACAAAACTCACTGGATGTGGAGCTCTGCCATCGTCTTATGTTTAACCCTGGTTTCAGAGCTCTCTGTCTTACAAGAGAAATGGGAAAATAAATTATGCGGCTGCACCTTGCCAGGTACAATGGTAAGGAAAACTAAAGGGAGATCTAGAAATCAGCCTGACATATTAAAGAGGGCTTCTGCAGAGGTGAGCTTAGTCTGAATTATGGAAGAACTTTCCAGGCAGATACAAATGCAAAGGCCCTGCAGTGTGAGGAGCTAACCACACACAAGGATGGAGAGCAGTTCATAGTGACTGTAGCCCAGGGTGCAGCTAAGGAGCTGGAGAGGGGGAAAGGCCATAACAGGGAGAGCCTCATACCAAAGTGTTTGGACCATTAAAGGATTCTAGGAAGTTCAAGCTGGAGACAGCAAGGAAGATGTATTGGAAGTGGGTGAGAGAGGGTAGGGAAGATGGTTAAGACACTCTTGGAGTAATCAAATGAAAAATAATGAAGGTAGAAACTAAAGCAGGGATAAAAAGGATGGCACTGACTCTAAATATGTTGAGTGAAATAGATGGCATTTGGGGACAAATAGATTACAGTACTAGGGAGAGGGATTGGAGACTAGGATAATTCCCAGTCTCTTAGATGGTGAGGTGATTGGTGTTGCCACTGAGTACAGAAAGGAAGGAAGTAGAGGAATGGAATCAGATTTAGACAGTTAGGGATATTTTGAAGTTGTGATGTCTAAGGAAGCCCAGTGAAGGTGTACAGTACGTGATAGGAAATACGAAGCTGAAAATCAACCAGAGGTTTGGAAGTAGCCAGGAACCCTAATTAGAAAAACTACATACGGACTCTGTCCTGGTGGCTTAAAACCCTGCAGTCTCAACTAAGTGGGTTCTTTCCATCCCTCCTGTGTGCCAAGCAATCTTACATTGTGCATACAAAGATAACTTGAAAATATCTTTTTGATCAAATTTTCTTGATGGTAGACCCCCCACCATACCCAAGCAGAGGATCATTGTCTTCAACATATTATGGAACAAGCCCATGCTCATAGATCTGGTGCAGCCATCTCTTGTCCTTCACTTTGTCCCAGCTTGGAAGCTATTAATGCCATTGATTTTCTAGCCAAATGCTGGAACCTAGTACTTATTTCTCTTTAACTTAAGTTCCCTTTTAGAGACGAAACTTCTAGCCTTGGTGAGGTGGGAAATTAAAGAAATAAAGAAAAATAAAATTAAAAAGAGAAAGAAGTAAGCTTTCCTGTATTAGGCTGACTCATCCCAAAGGCAGTAGCAGGCAAGGCCCAGACCCAGGAAAAAGAGTCTTGATAAACACTATCTAAGAAGCTAGGACACAAAGGAATGTGCTCTGGAGACTCTCCCAGCACTCCCTCAACATAAGGAGAAGAAAATCAAATTTTCCTTTCTCTTATAGTATGAGTTTATAGATTCCTGTTCTCTGTAACTAGCAACTTCAAGCACTCTGTTTTATCTAAGTAGTGGAGTGAAGGTCATAAACTGTCTGAGCAGGCCTGAGATACAGCCACCTGGACGCCATAGTGAAGGTCATGGAATAAGCCGTGCTAGGCACTAAAGGAAAACCTAGATAACTGACATCTGGGTTGCATAGCAACGGTCATATGTAATCCTGAGTTATGAACCTGTCACAATTTGATTAATTGCTCTGCCTCTGTATCCTTGCTTTCACACCACTGTAACTGTAAGCCTGCTTCAACTAGCCCACTCCCTTTTTGAAGTGTGTATAAAAGTCAAGTGCTGTCTTTGTTCTAGGCCCAGTTTTCCAGATGTAAGTCTGAGTACACTCAATAAAGATCCTCCTGCTTTACCCCGAAGTCTCTCTCATCTGCCTGATTCCTGCGACATTGGCACTAGACATAGATTAATCATTATGGATGGAATTGCTTCACCATGTGGCTTTTATTTTCATCCTGGACAAAAATTAACCATTATGGCTGGAACTGTTTTCACCACGTGGCTTTTATTTTCATCACAACACTGCTGAGGCCATTAGTGAGACATTGGAAAATACTAAAAAATAGAAATTGCTGTTGATCATTAATATTTTATTGATTTTTTGTTATTTAAAATAACACAAAGCATTGTGTAATATTGTAGTTTCCAAGCATTCTAAGTTAATATGGTACGTTAAACCCCACAAATTTTGCATTCTCATCTCATCAATACTACCATGTTTTTCCATGATGCTCATATATATAGAAGAAACCATTAGGTGTTTCTAGAAGAGATCTGAGATCTGACTGCCTATCCTGATTATTGTTCTGGGAAGTTCTATATAGAAAATATAGTGTAGGGCTGGGTGCGGTGGCTCATGACTGTAATTCCAGCACTTTGGGAGGCCAAAGCAGGAGGATCACTTGAGCCCAAGAATTCAAGACCAGCCTGGGCAACATAGGGAGACCCCATCTCTATAATAACAATAACAAAAATTAGCCAGTCACAGTTGTGTACACCTGTATTCCTAGCTACTCAGGAGGCTGAAGCAGGAGGATTGCTTAAGCCTAAGAGTTCGAGGGTACAGTGAGCTATGATCATGCTACCCCCGCCTGGGTGACAGAATGAGACTCTGTCTCTGAAAAAAGAAAAAAGAAAGCCAGTCTCGGCCACCCAGAATCTCCCATTCCAAGGTATTTATTAATATATCATTCAGACAAGAATAAGCACAAATATAGTATATTTTATATTTTCATAATTTATTTTGATATTCACTGTAATTGCATTTCTTTTCTTTTCTTTTTTTTTAGACAGACTGTTGCTCTGTTGCCCAGGATGGAGTGCAGTGGCATGATCTCGGCTCACTGCAACCTCCACCTCCTGGGTTCAAGCAATTATCCTGCCTCAGCCTCCCGAGTAGTTGGGATTACAGGCGCCTGCCACCACACCCAGGTAATTTTTTTGTATTTTTAGTAGAGACAGGATTTCACCATATTGGCCAGGCTGGTCTCGAACTCCTGACCGTGTGATCTGCCCGCCTTGGCCTCCCAAAGTGCTAGAATTACAGGCATGAGCCACTGCGTCCTGCCTGTAATTGCCATTTCTAATTCTTTTCTTCCTCTGACCACAACTGTGTTTTCTCCCCAGTACATCAATGAGACTCTTGTGAAGTTCACCAATAACCCCCAAGTTACTAAATCTAGTAGTCAATATCCGGCCCTCACCTTCCTCATATCAGCAGAATGGGTGGTTCTGTCTTTCTTTGACACACCAGAATATAGCACTTTTCCACTTCTGCTGCACTTGGCTGCTCCTTCTTAAGCGCCTTTATTTGTTCTTTTTTCCTTGACCTCCTAAGACTTAGACCCTGCTCTGCTTCTTTGTGTACACTCACTTTTTAGAGGATCTCATTTAGCCCCATGTTATTTATTTATTCATTTATTTAAGACAGGGTCTTGCTCTGTTGCCAGGCTGGAGTGCAATAGCGCAGTCTTGGCTCTCTGCAACCTCTGCATTCCGGACTCAAAGGATCCTCTTGCCTCAGCTTCCCAAGTAGCTGGGACTACAGACATGTACCACCATGCCTGGCTAATTTTTGTATTTTTTTATAGAGATAAGGTTTTGCTATGTTACCCAGGCTGCTCTTGAACTCCTGGACTCAGGCGATCTGCCAGCCTTGATCTCCCTAGGTGCTGGGACTACAAGCATGAGTCACTGCGCCCAGCTAAGCCCCATGACTTTAAAAGCCATTTCTATTCTGACAACTTCCCAATGCGTTTCTAACCTTTATGCTGAACTGCAGACTCAGAATAAGCTTCTTGGATATGGTATGACTGAAATTTATTTTTAAAATTTTCCTGCAAAACCCTCTCCTTCCACAATTCTCCCCATTTCTGACAGTTAGAACTCTCTCCTGTGGCTTAGGCCAAAATTTCAATGCCATCCTTGATTCCTCTTTTTCTCTCATATTCAGTCCATCAGCAAATCCCTTCTGCTCTACCATCAAGTTACATCTAGAATATGAGCACTTTTCACACCTCCACTGCTCCTTTCCTGGACCAAGCCATACTTATGCCATACCTAGATTACTGTATCGTAACTGACTTCCTATCTTCAGCTCCTGCCCACCACAAAGTATATATAGACAAGCTAGCCACTCTCTAGCAGGAAAGACCTGGAACACAGCTGTGGATTTGCAACTAATGATGTCTGTCATGAAAATAACAGGTTTTTCTGGTTAGATGAAAGCGTCCTGTAAAGAAGGCTCTTTTCAAACAGTTTATGCCAAAATTTGGGAAGAAAAGATGGAAGTGGGTCATCTAGAAGTTACGTGAGATGAGCTGGGCACAGTGGCTCATGTTGTAATCCCAGCACTTTGGGAGGCCAAGGCAGGGGAATGACTTGAGGTCAGGAGTTCGAGACCAGCCTGGCCAACATGGTGAAACCCCATCACTACTAAAAATACAAAAAATTAGCAAGGTGTGGTGGCGGGCACCTGTAATCCCAGCTACTCGGGAGGCTGAGGCAGGAAAATAGCTTGAACCTGGGAGGCGGAGGTTGCAGTGAGCTGAGATTGTGCCACTGTACTCCAGCCTGGGCAACAGAGACAGACTCAAAAAAAAAAATTTATATGATATGGTAAATCAGAGCATGCATCCTGTGTAGTGGCACAAGGCCCCACAGTCAAAAGGGCTCTGCACTTATTTTAATGCTCTGCTGTTATCACCTTGAAATTCTTTTATTTTTTTTATTTTTTTATTTTTCTGAGAGTCTTGCTCTGTGGCCTCGGCTGGAGTGCAGTGGCACGATCTTGGCTCACTGCAAGCTCTGCCTCCCGGGTTCACGCCATTCACCTGCCTCAGCCTCCCGAGTAGCTGGGACTACAGGTGCCCGCCACCATGCCCAGCTAACTTTTTGTATTTTTAGTAGAGACAGGGTTTCACTGTGTTAGCCAGGATGGTCTCGATCTCCTGACCTCGTGATCCACCCATCTCGGCCTCCCAAAGTGCTGGGATTACAGGCGTGAGCCACCGCAGCCGGCCATCACCTTGAAATTCTTAATTTTTGAGCAAGGGGCTCTGTATTTTTATTTTGCACTGAGCCCTACAAATTATACAGATAGTCTGTGGTCAATGCAGATCCCTGGTATTTAACAGCATCAATTAAGAGGAAAACGTAAACCTTGTAATTACTGCAGCAGAACAACAAATATATAATGATTAAATGTGAAAAGAATGTGAAAATAAAACTTAGAGTCTTGTTTTCTACAAAAATGGTGGTGATTCTCATGGGGAAGACAGTGGAAAAGATTTGCTTGAGAGAAAGAGAACAGCTCCATCAGCCAGAAGAACTGGCATTTGAGAATTTAATCCCTAAGGAGAGATCAGACAAAGAAAACTACGTCTGATTCCTCAGAGTATAGGCTGTAGTTAAGGTGTAAGAAATTAGATGAGATCACAAAGAAGTAAATAAATAGAGAAAGTGGGGGAAAGGAGAGGCTTTGGGTCATAACTGAGGGCTGGAACCAGGTTATTTTATTACATTCTATCCTTTCTTTTGAAAGTCTTGTCCCTGGACTAGGGAGTTTCTCTGGAAGAAGAGTTGTAAGAACCAAGCCTGGTTTAAGGATTCAGTTGGTGGTATCTCAGAGGTAATCTAGTCCAACTTTCATACTTTGGAGCTGAGAAACCAATGTTCCAGAAAGCTAAGATAATGATTCTAAGTTCCCTTTTTAAAATGTATTGAAATGTGTTGTCTAAAAATTAAAAAATAAAAATATCTATGGTATTTTGTGAAGACAGAGGCCTTGGTTTGGAGTAGATACTGTCACATGACTTCTCACCTCGACTCTTTTATTGTAAAAGAGGAAGATAATAATACCTTCCAGGGAACATTCTTCCCCCTTCTCCATTGTGGTAGGAATTAATCACTGCCCAAGACTCCTGGTTGAGGGGCTGAGTGAAGTGCAGGCAGTCTCCAGCCAGGAGCTACACTGTTTGTTGGGCTACCCCGTTTGTAGGGAGGAATGCATTTCTATGTTTCTAACTTGCCCAAAGGCTGCATCCTTGTAAAGCAGTGTTCTGAATGTGAGCGATCATATTCATGAAGTGCCTGGCACATAGTAAGCACTCAATAAAGAGGGATGTAATTTTTATGAACTGTGCACTGAACGTTTATTATAAGCTCATTTAGTTTGTAACAAACACAAAAGGCCAAACCTAGAACTTATTGGTAATTCTTATAGAAAGGACACACCTATGCCCAATACTTACTCACTTTCTTTTTTTTTAGAGTCTCGCTCTGTGCCCCAAGCTGGAGTGCAGTGGTGCAATCTCAGCTCACTGCAACATCCATCCACCTCCTGGGTTCAAGTGATTCTCCTGCCTCCGCCTCCCGAGTAGCTGGGATTACAGGTGCCCGCCACCACGCCCAGCTAATTTTTTGTATTTTTGGTAGAGATGGGGTTTCACCATGTGAGCCAGGCTGGTCTCGAACTCCTGACCTCAGGAGTTCCAGGCCTCCCAAGGTGCTGGGATTACAGGCATAAGCCACCGCGCTTGGCCTGCCCAATACTTTCAACATTGCTCTGGATCTTACTGTAAAATTCTTGGAAACTGCTGTGATACTAAGATAAACATATTTATAACTGATACAAAGTACTACTGCAATAGTTATTTATGGATCCCGCACAATGCTGGGGGCAGGGTGGTAGGTCCAGAGAAACAAACGTCACTGTAACTATCAAGTTACAAAATCCCTCGAGTAGGAAAACAATGACTTCCTTAAGATTTATTTTATTTTTTACTGTATTTAAGTTTACACTACTGTTTCTTCCTTACCAGGGGAGAATTTTATGATTTTTACTGTTGGCCCATTTTCTTTTTCCGGAAAGTCTAAACTAGCATTTAGCTCGTCCTGATTAGAGTCAGGCACTGCCAAGGCATGGGTTGGCATCTTCCAGATCCCGCTCCCCCAACCGCGGCCACAGCAGATCTGGAGGACCGGGAGAGGACGCAAGGAGGAAAAGCCCTGCTCTGCGAGCTGAGAGCTGGACTCTGCCCACATTGCCAGTGGAACCACGTCTTCAAGCCGGAAACTCAGTTGGACCTCTCGCAGCGCTCTCTGCGAGGGGGTACAGGGGTCATTTTCTCCGATGTTGTCCACACCCAGAAAAGCTTGTCTCTCGGGGCTACTGTGCTGAGCCCCGACTGGTCAGGTTAGGCCACCGGGGTTAGCTCTGCACTCTCGCTTCACGGTTAACAGCCCGGAGAGCTTTCTTAAAAAATACCGACGCCCACTGCCACCTGGGACAACGTAATCAGGCTCCCTAGAAAAGGGGCTCAGGCCTGGGTACTTTTTAAGGTTCTCTTGTGAACCAGGACCAAGGGCCTTGGGAGGGCGCCACGGAGACCACGTGGGCATGGAGGCCCCGCCCCCGGTTCCCCGCCCCCGCCCCGCCCCACCGCCTGCGCGTCCCGCCCCTCCCGTGCGCCGCTGACGCGCCGTGCTCCGGCGCAGGCGCATAGGGGACGGTTGCTGGCCCAGGTGAGCGGGCGCGCTGGTCCAGGTGAGCGGGCGCGTTCCCGCGACGGCGCTGCCTGCCCGGGGCGGTTCACGTAAAGCCAGCGAGATCCTGCGGGCCAGCCGGGAAGGAGGCGTGGATATGGAGCTGGCTGCTGCCAAGCCCGGGGCCCGCGCCGCTGCCTAGCGCGTCCCGGGGACTCTGTGGGGACGCGCCCCCCGCCGCGGCTCGGGGACCCGTAGAGCCCGGCGCTGCGCGCATGGCCCTGCTCTCGCGCCCCGCGCTCACCCTCCTGCTCCTCCTCATGGCCGCTGTTGTCAGGTGCCAGGAGCAGGCCCAGACCACCGACTGGAGAGCCACCCTGAAGACCATCCGGAACGGCGTTCATAAGATAGACACGTACCTGAACGCCGCCTTGGACCTCCTGGGAGGCGAGGACGGTCTCTGCCAGTATAAATGCAATGACGGTGAGGGGGCACCCGGGCCCAGCGAGGGCTCGTGCTTTCGGGGGATTGAGGTGACGGAGATCCTGGAGGTGTGAGTGACAGATGCAAGGCAGACCTTGACGGTGTCCTTCGGCTGTGGAAAAACTTAACCACTGCTAGAATCTTGCCGTTCTAGTGATTGAGCAAGCTGGGTACAAGTTCGCACCACTATTGTTAGAATGTGAGAGGTCACCTGAGTGTACTCTCCGTCCCATTTGCATTGCTTCTGAATTACCTTTTCCCCCCCTCAATTGCACCAAGTTGCCCAAGAACTTACTGACGTAGGAATCATGGGAATAGAGTGGAACAGACTGATTTTAGCTCATTTTTGCTTCTGTAAATTGGATGAACATGCGAAGCAAACTGAGAATTTAAAAACCACGCCGTATTAACTTTCTCTATAATTGATATTAAATGGTTTCTTTTCTGCAAACCCATAGACAATAACTTGCGACCTTTGTACAGACTTTTGGTGTACTCGAGTGTTGAGAAAGGGTTCCGATAACTCTTCTTTCCTTAGATATCAGTGACCCGCCTCCTCCTCATTGTTGGTTAACGTTAATACAGTTATCTTCATTTACTCTTTTAATATTTTTTGAACTTTCTCTTTGAACCTGAGAATTTGTTTGGTGGCGGTATGAGTACTAATCAACTCAGTATTTCAGGCAGAGATGGTTCTTCTGTAGCACATTTTTGAGTGCTTAAATATTTTAATAGGTCAGAAAAATATTGGACTTTTGTTTGGAAATTGAAAATGTTAAGAGAGCACTTGGGAGATCATGTTTCCAATAAGATTAGCCAAGGTTAGAGTCTCATTATGCTGGCAGCGGAAAATAATAGGGGATCCAGTGACTTCATTGTTGGAACCTGATTGTATAGGTGAACTTAAAAGGAACTGGTATCATGTAAACCTGTGATGCCACCTGCTGCCTGCAATTTTCAAGATAATTTCTAGTTTTATGTTAATAGAAGTAAAGGATGAACTGTATCTTGTATACTTTAAAGCGCTGAACAGGTGCTGAGACATGTTGCATTGCTTCTTAAATTTGTGCCTAAACGTTACCACCTAAACGTATGCTTCATGAAGATGCTTTTATTCTTGTAGAACTTGTTCGGAGGATTAAGTGCATAATTTAAGGATCAAATAGTTGCCTTTCCTAAAGCAAATGTTACAGTTTTACTTAGTCATTCCTATTCATTATACAAATATTTGAGTCCCAACTGTGCTTCAGATGTTGTTCTAATTTGAGATTCAGCAGTTAATAAAACAGACAAAAATCTCTGTCCGTGGAGCTTGAGTTCTGGTGAGGGAGAGATGGGCAGTAAACTAGTAAATAAGTAAAATTAGGGGAAGTGTGGAGTCTGATCAGGGCAGACGAGGGGCCATGTTGGAGGCAATTTACTCTTCTAAATGGGTTGTTCAGCAAAGGCCTCACTGATGAAAGAATATTTGAGAAGAAATCTGCACGTGGTAAGGGGAGGGAATGTGGTTATTTGGAGAAACAGCATTCCAGGCAGAGGGAATAGCAAGTGCAGTGGACCTGAGGAGAAAGGCCAGTCAAGGATGACTCTGAAGGTTTTGGCCTGAGCCAAAGGAAGGAAACGGTTGCCATTTACAGAGATAGGGAAGACTTGGAAGGAGTCGTCTTCATAAATTTATTAGTCTAGGGTTCTAGAGTTTATTTACATTTAAAACATCCCTGAAGTTGAATGAATACCAGCCTTGTTAAAATACTGTTTTAGTCTTTTTATTTTATTTTTTGTTAATATTTTTGAGGCAAGGTCTCCCTCTGTGCCCAGGCTAGAGGGCAGTGGTGTGATCATTGCTCCCTGCAGCCTCCAACTCCTGGGCTCAAGCAATTCTCCTGCCTCAGCTTCCCAAATAGCTAGGACTATAGGCCATGCCCCCACTACACCTGGCTTAATCTTTCTTTTTAATCTTTTTCATCTTCTACAGGCTTCTCAAAATTTACTCTTTGGAGTTTAGAGTAAGGTCTCTGGCACAAAAAACACAAAGGAATTTGAGAATTTAAGAAATGTTATATGCCTCAGTGAAAAAAAATTTTTTGTCTTAGTAAGTACTCTACGTTTAACGGACATGTGGTTTCAAGTCCAAGTCACCATACTGATAGATAATTGGATCTCAATGAAAAAAAAAATTAGGCAGGGCGTGATGGCTCATGCCTGTAATCCCAGCACTTTGGGAGGCTGAGGCAGGCGGATCAGTTGAGCTCAGGAGTTCAAGACCAGCCTGGCCAACATGGTGAAACCCCGTCTCTACTAAAAATACAAAAATTAGCTGGGCATGGTGGTGCACACCTGTAGTCCCAGCTACTTGGGAGGCTGAGGTAGGAGAATAGCTTGAACCTGGGAGGCGGAGGTTGCAGTGAGCCAAGACCGTGCCTCCAGCCTGGGTGACAGAGGAAGACTCTGTCTCAAAAATAATAATAATAATAATAATAAAATTGCCGTTACTCGAGCAGTCTCTCTGGAACAATGATTCAACCTTTCCTATATTTTGGAATTCAGGTGACCAAATCAGAACCAAACAAAACAATCCCAAATCTGGAGAAACATGGTGATTAAGGGGTGTTTTAGTTGCAAGAAAGAGATCAAGAGAGCTTAAAAAAAAAAAAAAAAAAAGAGTGAGTTAATGGTAGGGAGAGGTTGGTCAAATAAAGGGCACATGTCCTTGCTTTACCTGAGGGACTGGCATTATGGAGACTTGCTCTCTTAGTTTTGGCCATCCTCTCTTGGGTAGGAAAAAGGCCTTATTGAGAGTTAAGTATTTAGGGAAATAAATTTGATGATCCGTTATTTTCTTCAACTTTTTTCTCCCTGACAGCAAGGAAGATTTAAGGAAGAAAACTTTTCGATTTCCTTTGAAAAATAGAACACAAAACTGGCTTGTAAATGTTTTTAGAATGATGAATAAGTCATTAATTAATTCAGTGACGTATGTTTTCTAGGATCCCTCTGGCTGTTGTGCTGAGAACAGAAGGGGTCAAGGGAGTGGGGGAGTAAAAATGGAAGCAGGGTGACGCATGCAGGAGTCCAGACAAAAGATGGGTGATTTTGCTCAGGTTGGTAGCAACAGAGGTAATGAGAAGTAGTTGGATTTTGGATATATTTTGAAGGAAGGACCTAAAAGATTTGCTGATGGCTTAGAAGTTAGGTATGAGTTAAGTCAAAAATGATACCACAGTTTTTGGCCTGAACAACTGGAAGGACAGAGTTACCATTAACTGATATGGGGAAGACCGTGGAAAGAACAGTTTTCAGGCATTAGGAAAAATAATAACACATTTGTATGCTTTTGAGAATGGTTCAGTGGAGAGTAGAAATACTGACGAGGGAGAGAATTGTTGGAGTCATAGCCTTGGGTAAGTGAGAGGGGGTAGTTTCTAGTACATACTTAGAGAGTTTGGCCAAGAGCTTATAGCATAGCCCTGTTAATAGGAACACAGGTAGAGGATATGAGCACTGATGCTGGTTAAGTGGGTGGATGTTCAAGTTCTCCTGATTGCCTGCTTTTCTCAGTAAAGTAGGAATCCAGGTCATCAGCTGACAGAGAAGATGGAGAATGGGGATGTTGGAGATTTGAGGAAAATATAAAAGTGAGCAGACTAGAAAAATAAAGTAATATAAGGACCTTTTGGAGATTAATGATCATGAATACTTAAAGTCTCAAGTGTTTGGGAGTGCAGGTTGGAATCTTACAAAACTCTGCCATGAGACCTTTGTGTGACCCAGCAGACTACTTCTTGTGCTTGTCATCTGCTTCATATTCTGTCAGGTGAAAACAGTTGGTCTATCTGGAAGTATTTGCATCAAATTTAGAAAAAATACATGGAAAAGAATCAACTTTGTCTCAGTCTATGAAAATCTTTAGATTTCAGCAGTCCATACAAATGATAAACAATCAAGAGAAGGAGCTATTGCTTAAGTCAAAAATGGAAATTAATGAATAGTCTTTCCATGCAGTTGTACACAGTGGATTTGGTTTGTATCCGCTTACAAATTTTAGAGGACAATGGCCCCAACACATCATGGTGTTTTGATGTTACTCTGATTTTGTTTCTTCCATTATTGAGTTTTTGCTTTATTTGTAAAAACTGGCACCAGTAGAAATGCTAATTTTTAAAATGCTTAGCCATTTATAAAACTATAACAAAATTTAAAATATTAATACATTTGTAACATTGGTGTCTGAATCAACTTAACCTCTAATAAAGAACTGTCTATATAACTTGCCTTGTTCAGAAATAACTTTTAATTTAAAGGTGAATTTAGAATTTCAAAATACTTTAGAATTTCTCAGGAAACTAGTTACTTCCAAGTTTTCAGTTTTTTGCTGTGGATAAGGAATTATTTTAATTTCATCAAAGAATGTTTCCCATTTTTTAATCTGGTAATTTATTGGGTGCCCACTGTGTGCTAAATATCTTCTAGGTGAGCAAGACTAAGTCCTTTCTTCATAGAAACTGACTAATGTTAATGTTAATTAGGTCAATAAATGCTAGAAAGAGAGGGGGTGCTATTTTAGATTGGGTAAGCAGGGAAGACCTCTCTGAGGAAATGACATTAGGAGTTTGCCTTGAAAAAAACTAAAGAACCATACACATATGCCCCTTTTGCCATTTACACTAGGGAGCCAAACTTTTTACCAGCATTTATTTCATGGTGTTATTATCCAGTTTTTCATGTACAGTAGATGTTGGCTCTTTATTACTTGATTTTTATCAACTTTTCTTCTTTAGACAGTTATAACCACTAGCCCTGTTTGGCACAGCAGCCTCCTACTTCCTCGTACCTCCATTCTCATTTTTGCCAGTTGTCCTTCTCTGTACTATCTCTTCCTCTTTACTCTCCTATGGTGGGCATGTTTTTAGTTTTTCTGACTTCATTTGTGTCTGATCATTCCCCCATTCAAAGGTAATTATCTCTTATGAGAAAATGTCTATATATTTACACACATGCATACACATATATATGTATCACTGTCATTACACACATCATCAGCATCAGGAATGTTTTTATAGATTTGAAATCAGAGTCTATGGATTTAGATAAAATACAAAGGGAAGGAAAAATAGAAGTACTGCTGTTGTATGTACATTGAGGGAAGTATCTTTCTGATTAAAAAAAAAGGCCGGGCGCGGTGGCTCACGCTTGTAATCCCAGCACTTTGGGAGACTGAGGCAGGCAGATCACCTGTCAGGAGTTCAAGACCAGCCTGACCAACATGGAGAAACTCCATCTCTACTAAAAATACAAGATTAGCCAGGCATGGTGGCGCATGCCTGTAATCCCAGCTACTTGGGAGGCTGAGGCAGAAGAATCGCTTGAACCCAGGAGGCAGAGGTTGCAGTGAGCTGAGATCACGCCATTGCACTCCAGCTTGGGCAACAAGAGCAAAACTCAGTCTCAGAAAAAAACAAACAAACAAAATAAGACAATTGAGACACATGTCTTTAAAGCCATAGGCCCATATCGGTTGTCTGAGGGTGGTAATCTTTGCTTCTCATGGAAAAGGGTGAGGTGCCAGAAATCTCTAGACTGGCAGATGGGAGGGAGGGAGAATGTACAAGGTGTCTAAAAAGTTGGAAACATAGGATAAACATTATATTTTATTTTCAAATGACACACTCAATATGTTTTTCATTAACCACTAGACACTTTTTTAGATGATATACTTCTAAATTTAAAACAGTCCAGTTGTTAACCTGAACAATATATATTGTAAATACATTATTATTCCTGTTTCCAGACTTTTTGAACATTCTCTGGTGTATTTATTGTACTTTTTTCAGATTAACAGCTTGACCTATTTCTTAGTGTGTATCTCTAGATATGTTTCTAAACATTTTGAACAGTTGATTGTCAAAACCCCTGACGAAAGAGAGTTTCATGATGAAGCTTGAGGAACTAGAATGGGCTTCCCAAGAATTAAATGCTGATCCAGCCTCCTTTTCTGTGAAGAGATTTATAGTGTGTTAGGGCAAAGAAAACTATAGATAAATGTATAGTTTCTCATGATACTCCTGTGAGAAAAACTGGTTACTATTTGATGACTTCACGGCTGCTTGGAGAGAGGACTCATCTGTAGTGGACCTCTGTCCTGATTAATATCTGCATCTTAAATTTGTGAATATCTGGGAGCAACAGGCAACACTGGGTGAATAGCTCTAGATTTAAAAACTGCTCAGCAGTCGAGAATGGTGAACTGAAACTAACAAGATTGAATCTTATATACAATCTTATATTTAGACTCAAAATTAAATTGCAGAAGTGCTAAGCCTCTAGCAGTAGGTATTAAAAAGTCCATTTTAGAAAGAACCGATGATTTTTTTTTTTTTTTTTACTACTGTCTATGTTAGCAATGAGGCACAGCTGAAACATACTGTGTTAGGCTGTTTTAATACAAGTACTTTATCCAGCACAAAAGGTTAAAAAGCCCATCTTACCCTACAGTGTTCAGTCTGAGGTGCCGTATTTTAAAGAGATGTGACAAGCTAGAAGTGATCAGTCTTTGGAGGCTGGCTGATGAATGCTCACCAAGCACAAAAGAGACTCTAGGGCAAACAGCAGGGTTTCTTAACAGATAATCTCCATTTATAATGAATATTCCAAGCCTTCCAAGTCTTCTGTTCATTAATTCATCACATACTTATTGCAAAAATTCATCACAAAGTTATTCCAGGCACTGTTCTAGGCATTGGGAATCCAAAACACAAAAATGTCTGCTTTCGAGGAGTTTACATTTTAGGATGGGGAGACATAATAAAATAAGTAGATTAGTGATATAGTATGTTAGAAGGTCATATGTGCTACAAATAGTATGGTCAGGGAAGACTTGCTGAGAAGGTGAATGTCTTAGTCTGTTCAGGCTGCTATAACAAAATGCCTTAAACTGGGTGGCTTATAAACAACGGAAATTTATTCCTCAGTTCTGGAGGTTGTGAAGTCCAAGATCGAGCATTTGGCAGATTCAATGTCTGGTAAGAGTCCACTTCCTTGTTCATAGATGGCACCTTCTAGCTGTGTCCTCACATGGTGATGGATGGGGCAGGGCAGCTCTTTAGGGCCACTTTTATAGGGCACAAATTCCATTCATGAGAGATCTGTCCACATGACCTAATCACCTCCAATAGTCCCACCTTCTAATACCATCACATTGGTGATTAGGTTTCAACATGAATTTTGGGGTGATGCAAACATTCAAACCATAGCAGTAAAGGAGAAACTAGTGTCAGGAGAAAGAGCATCCACATACAGGAAGAGCAGGTTCAAAGGCCCTGGGACAGGAGCAGACCTGCAGTGTCTGTGGAACAGCAAAGAGGAATAGGTTGAGGAAGAAAGGAAGAGAGAGACTAGGAAGAGGATGAGGTCAGAGAAATCATGGGAAGACCAGGTTATACAGGGTTTCATAGGCTTTATAGACTTTGGCTTTTGTTCTGAATAAGATGAGAAGCCATTAAGGCGTCTCTGAGCAGAAAAAGACTTGATCTAACATATTTTAATACAATCATTTGTGCTCGGTGTTGAGACTGGATTATGGGGGGTTGGTGTGGAGCAGGCGAACCAAAGTAGGGCAAATAGTTAGGAGTTTATAGCAATAATCCATTGTGGCTTGGAGCAGGATTGGTAGTAGTGGAGGTGGTAAGAAGTGATTAGATTCTGAATATTTTGAAGGTAGAGTCAACAGGATATACTGTTGGATTGAATGTGGGGTATAAGAACGTAAGAACATAAGCAAAAATGTCTGACATTTTTGCTCTGAGCATCTGGAAGGACAGAATTACTGTTAACTGAAAACAGCAAACTGTGAATGGAGCAAATTTGAGGTGAATGTCAGGAGGGACAGCTTAAGTTTGAGATGCCCACTGGACCTTCCTCTGTAGGCCCTTGTAAGTAGGAAGCCAAGTCATAAACTGTTTTCTTAGGAATGAAGGACTGGGCCGGACACGGTGGCTCACGCCTGTAATCCCAACACTTTGGGAGGCCGAGGCGGGTGGATCACGAGGTCAGGAGTTTGAGACCAGCCTGGCCAACCTGGTGAAGCCCCGTCTCTACTAAAAATACAAAAATTAGCCAGGCCTGGTGGCACACTCCTGTAATTCCAGCTACTGGGGAAGCTGAGGCAGGAGACTCACTTGAACCCAGGAGGCAGAGGTTGCGATGAGCCAAGATCGCGCCATTGCACTCCAGCTTGCTGGGAGGCAAAGCGAGACTCCATCTCAAAAAAAAAAAAAAAAAAGAATGAAGGACTAAAAGTAGGCGATGAGAGTTGAAGGATCACGGTGATTCATCTGTGATAGCCTGAGTCATCTACCCTCATCTTCCAGGGGTCCAGAAACAACCCTTCCTTATGGACAGGGCTGGAGAAACAAGACGAAGTGCTATCATTGGCCTTCCGTTTTCTAGACTCATCTTAACCATTCCTTTTCGTATACATTTTTCCTTTAGAGCAGGCTATAGGTTTTGTTTTTGTTGTTACTGTTTTTTGAGACAGAGTTTCGCTCTTGTTGCCCAGGCTGGAGTGCAATGGCACGATCTCGGCTCACCACAACCTCCGCCTCCTAGGTTCAAGCGATTCTCCTGCCTCAGCCTCCCAAGTAGCTGGGATTACAGGCATGTGCCACCACATTGCCCAGCTAATTTTGTATATTTAGTAGAGATGGG
This sequence comes from Pan troglodytes, assembly GCF_028858775.2. Classification (NCBI taxonomy): domain Eukaryota; kingdom Metazoa; phylum Chordata; class Mammalia; order Primates; family Hominidae; genus Pan; species Pan troglodytes. The sequence continues at coordinate 111,174,978 of NC_072401.2, read as the reverse complement.
GTTTCGCCATGTTGGTCAGGCTGGTGTTGAACTCTCGACCTCAGGTGATCCACCTGCCTCAGCCTCCCAAAGTGCTGGGATTACAGGTGTGAGCCACCGCTCCCGGCCCAGGCTATAGCTTTATATCTTCGTGAGGTTATACTACTCTCTTGAGGCTATGTATGGTGACCTTAGTTGAGCATGGAACTGCTGAGCAAGTCACTGAAACCGTTTATTTTTTTCTCTTTCTTTTTTTATTTTTTTAAAATTCATATATATACATATACATATATATATATATATATATTTTTTTTTTTTTTTTTTTTTTTGAATACAGGCAGAGTCTCATCATGTTGCCCAGGCTGGTCTCAAAAACCTGAGCTCAGGCAGTTTTACCACCTTAACCTCCCAAAGTGCTGGGATTATAGGCGTGAGCCACCACGCCCAGCCAAAACCATTTTTCAGTTATTACCTTGAGGGGTTACTTATTTTGATGGTTGATTACTGAAAGAGCTGCTTTTTTACCCTCAATTTACTTTTGGAGGGTAACCTTGTCTTTATAAAATCTACCAATAAATGTTAAATGAAAATTGGCGGAATACTTTGTGTCACTCCTATGTATCCAACTGTGGGGTTGTATTTGGAAACTGCCATGTCTTAGGGTAAAATACCTGGGAATATCTCATTTTAGAAGGCAAGATAAATTGTAGCCCAAAATATTTGAAAGGATTATTGTGTAAAATAGGGAGTTGGCTTATTTTTCTGTTTCCCCAAGGGGCAGAGGATTGTTTATAGGTAGAACTTAAAAGAAGGCAGAAGAATGTCTTAACAATTGATGTCATTTCACAGTAGAATAGGTTATTTCTTGATGTAGGAGGGTTGTGGGAAACATTCAAAGAGCCAGTAGGTGACTGGTAGGTTGAAGTGATTTCTATACAAGCATACTTCATTTTAATGTGTTTTGCTTTAATGCACTTCACAAATAATTGTGGGGGTTTTTTTGCTTGTTTGTTTTTTAACAAATCGAAGGTTAGCGGCGACCCTGCATTGAGCAAGTCTATCGGTGCCATATTTCCCACAGCATGTGCTCACTTAGTATCTGTGTCAGCATTTTTTAGCAATAAAGTATTTTTAAATTAAGGTCTGTACATTGGTTTTTTTAGACAGTGTTATTGAGCACTTAATAGACTACAGCATAGTGTAAACAAAACTTTTTTTTTTTTCTTTCTTTTTTTTTTATTAATTTATTTATTTTTATTGATCATTCTTGGGTGTTTCTCACAGAGGGGGATTTGGCAGGGTCATAGGACAATAGTGGAGGGAGGGTCAGCAGATAAACAAGTGAACAAAGGTCTCTGGTTTTCCTATGCAGAGGACCCTGCGGCCTTCCGTAGTGTTTGTGTCCCTGGGTATTTGAGATTAGGGAGTGGTGATGACTTTTAACGAGCATGCTGCCTTCAAGCATCTGTATAACAAAGCACATCTTGCACCACCCTTAATCCATTTAACCCTGAGTGGACACAGCACATGTTTCAGAGAGCTCAGAGTTGGGGGTAAGGTCACCGATCAACAGGATCACAAGGCAGAAGAATTTTTCCTAGTACAGAACAAAATGAAAAGTCTCCCGTGTCTACCTCCCTCTACACAGACATGGCAACCATCCGATCTCTCAATCCCTTCCCCGCCTTTCCCCCGCTTCTATTCCACAAAACCGCCATTGTCATCATGGCCCATTCCCAATGAGCTGCCGGGTACACCTCCCAGACGGGGCGGTGGCCGGGCAGAGGGGCTCCTCACTTCCCAGTAGGGGCGGCCGGGCAGAGGCGCCCCTCATCTCCCGGACCGGGCGGCTGGCCGGGCGGGGGGCTGACCCCCCACCTCCCTCCCAGACGGGGCGGCTGGCCAGGCAGAGGGGCTCCTCACTTCCCAGTAGGGGCGGCCGGGCAGAGGTGCCCCTCACCTCCCGGACGGGGCGGCTGGCCGGGCGGGGGGCTGACTCCCCCACCTCCCTCCCGGATGGGGCGGCTGGCCTGGCGGGGGGCTGACCCCCCCACCTCCTTCCCGGACCGGGCGGCTGGCCGGGCAGAGGGGCTCCTCACTTCCCAGTAGGGACGGCCGGGCAGAGGCGCCCCTCACCTCCCGGACGGGGCGGCTGGCCGGGCAGGGGGGCTGACCCCCCCACCTCCCTCCCGGACGGGGCGGCTGGCCGGGCAGAGGGGCTCCTCACTTCCCAGTAGGGGCGGCCAGGCAGAGGCGCCCCTCACCTCCCGGACGGGGCGGCTGGCCGGGCAGGGGGCTGACCCCCCCACCTCCCTCCCGGATGGGGCGGCTGGCCGGGCAGGGGGCTGACCCCCCCACCTCCTTCCCGGACGGGGCGGCTGGCCGGGCAGAGGGGCTCCTCACTTCCCAGTAGGGGCGGCCGGGCAGAGGCGCCCCTCACCTCCCGGACGGGGCGGCTGGCCGGGCGGGGGGCTGACCCCCCCACCTCCCTCCCAGTCGGGGCGGCTGGCCTGGCAGGGGGCTGACCCCCCCACCTCCCTCCCGGACGGGGTGGCTGGCCGGGCGGGGGGCTGAACCCCCCCACCTCCTTCCCGGACGGGGCGGCTGGCTGGGCAGAGGGGCTCCTCACTTCCCAGTAGGGGCGGCCAGGCAGAGGCGCCCCTCACCTCCCAGACGGGGCGGCTGGCCAGGCAGGGGGCTGACCCCCCCCACCTCCCTCCCAGACGGGGTGGCTGGCCAGGCGGGGGGCTGACCCCCCCACCTCCCTCCCGGACGGGGCGGCTGGCCGGGCGGGGGGCTGACCCCCCCACCTCCCTCCCGGACGGGGCGGCTGGCCGGGCGGGGGGCTGACCCCCCACCTCCCTCCCGGACGGGGCGGCTGGCCTGGTGGGGGCTGACCCCCACCTCCCTCCTGGATGGGGTGGCTGCCGGGCAGAGACGCTCCTCACTTCCCAGACGGGGTGGCTGCCGGGCGGAGGGGCTCCTCACTTCTCATATGGGGTGGTTGCCAGGCGGAGGGTCTCCTCACTTCTCAGACAGGGCGGCTGGGCAGAGACGCTCCTCACCTCCCAGACGGGGTCGCGGCCGGGTAGAGGCGCTCCTCACTTCCCAGACGGGGCGGCGGGGCAGAGGCGCTCCCCACATCTCAGACGATGGGCGGCTGGGCAGAGACGCTCCTCACTTCCTAGATGGGATGGTGGCCGGGAAGAGGCGCTCCTCACTTCCTAGATGGGATGGCGGCCGGGCAGAGACGCTCCTCACTTTCCAGACTGGGTAGGCAGGCAGAGGGGCTCCTCACGTCCCAGATGATGGGCGGCCAGGCAGAGACGCTCCTCACTTCCCAGACGGGGTGGTGGCCCGGCAGAGGCTGCAATCTCGGCACTTTGGGAGGCCAAGGCAGGCGGCATGCTTCGCCGGGTGGTCAGAGCTATTCGCCCATAGTCCGTAGCCCAGAGCCGGGGCTGCTCGGCTCTCCGTCCCGGGGGGCCGGGGCCGGGCTGGAGGCGTGCGAGCCTCTCATCGCCGCCTCCCTAAACAAAACTTTTATATGCACTGGAAAACCAAAAAAATTTATGTGACTCACTTCATTGTTATATTGGCTTTATTGTGATGATCTGGAACTGAACCTGCAATATCTCTGAGGTAAACCTGTATTAAATGAGGTGAGATGTTTCTGAAGTACCCTCCAAAATTTAAGATAGCTATGATAATGTCATCTTTTTCCTTGTTACTGAACCCTTGATGCTACTGGGGAACATTAGCCTTCCAAGTCTTCTGTTCTTTAGAAGTACTTCATTAGAGCTACAGTACTTCTGGAGTACCGTAGTTCATCAAGTATCCCTCCTAACCTTTTCCTTAGATGGCAAAGAAGTATATTTGTGGAATGGTTGACTCGGTGGGAGGGCAGCAGGCAGAATGCGTGGTCCTGTAATGTCTTGTAGTACTAAGGTTATTGAATGATCATCAGATGACCCTTGTCTTCCTTAGCCTTAGGCTTTGCCCAAGTAAACTGGTTGGTTAATGGTTATTGAGGTTTGTATGCAATGAAGCATTTGTGGGAGTTGGGAAGATACTGTCTTAGCTCTAAAAAACAAAGTGTTAGAATGTACAGGAAAACAGGGTGGATTTATCTTTCATACATATGAACCCTATCTGGCAGGTGACCTCTGAAATCTCCAGAAGTACAGGATAAGCTTTTGTATGTTTCGTATGGCATAGGCTTACAAATAATTACATTTTATGTGTTGCTATATATGTGCATATGTATATATGTGCACATTTGTATATATTCCTCACCACAGGAGAAATAAAAAGTCTAATTAGCATTCTTAATGCTCATCAGAATAAAGACATATGCACTTATGTTAGCATCCAAGTAAATATTAAATATTTCTAAGGCTAATGTAGCATATTGACCTTTTTGAGTATGTATTTTACTTTTATCATATTTGAAAATTAATTATGATACCATTATATTTTATAGGATCTAAGCCTTTCCCACGTTATGGTTATAAACCCTCCCCACCGAATGGATGTGGCTCTCCACTGTTTGGTGTTCATGTAAATATTGTCTTTTATTTGATAAGTTTTGTAACTGGTAAATCATGTAATACTTTTGGTGATATAAGACTATCAGCATGTTCTTAGATTCACAAATAATTTAGCTGGGTGTAAGAGTGATCAGGTTTATTAGATTCTTTTTGGCAAAACTAACAAAAGTAAATGAAGTAAAATTGTTTTGTTTTTGAATCTTATAGATGTTCGTACTATTTAAATGATATTTCCCAATATCACATACGTAGTTGAAAAGTTTGGAGTACAGAAGTGCTACTACTTAGAGGGAAAAACTATAGATAAATCATGTTTTCGACATTAAAACAAGGCTAAGGGGGATAGCTGTGTGGTTGTTGTAGGAGTGACTGGATCTAAGCCAAGTATTATGGGAAAAAAGTGTTTATGAGAATGATTCCTAGACACAAGGATTTTGTGTATAAAGTTATTTAAAATAATTGAAGTTATAGATTCAGAGTAATAGTATCTTTGGGGAATGGAGAAATATTTAAAGATTAAAAAACAAAAAAAATTGAGTTGTAGGAAAGTTTTCTGTGATATTTCACATAAAGTAAATTTTATTTGGAAGGAGAGGCCACAAACACTTTGAGTATCCAAAAATCATACTTGCCTAGCCCCTGGAGAATCGTTAATGGACTTAGCCTCATCTTTCTTTTTTTAAAACTTACGTTTTGTGTTTTGGATAAATGGAAATTTTGTTACTGACAGGTAACTGTGAGTGTTCTAACGTTGCAGAATAGGGAGCAGTGAGGCATAGCTGAGAGAGTAACATGGGTGGGTATGGGTAAGTGTAATGGGGAGATTTATAACACAGAAAATACTTGTAGGCAGAAATGGATTTTGGAACTACCTATACAGCAGTAATTATCATTTATACCTATTTAGTCTATTTGAATGCGGTACTTCAGAGGAGTTTTGCATTTCATTGACAGTAATCCATCCAAATGCCTTTTGCAGCTTAACATTGGTATCCCTTCCCTGACAAAGTGTTGCAACCAACACGACAGGTGCTATGAGACCTGTGGCAAAAGCAAGAATGACTGTGATGAGGAATTCCAGTATTGCCTCTCCAAGATCTGCCGAGATGTACAGAAAACACTAGGACTAACTCAGCATGTTCAGGGTAAGGATGATCTGGTGGCTTGGGGTTGAGTGTACTTTTTAAAGTTTTATCAAATGCTCTATGTTTTAGTATAGGATTTACCAATAGAAATCTTTCACATATATTATCTATTGTGACACAGACTTCAATTTTCTGAGGTGAGGAGCTGATGATTTTATAATCTAAAATGATTTATAGTCACAGAAGCAAAAAGCATTAGGAAACCTTGGGACAGTAGGGGTGTCTAAGGCTGAGAGAGAGAAGAATTCATCTACCTTGTGCCCTAAAATATATCTCCAGTCATCATGTAAGAACCTAAAGTAGCTAAAGTTTGAAACTCTGATTCCAGTTGTCTTAGTCCGTCTGGACTGCTACCGTAGACTGGGTGACTTATAGACAACAGAAAGTTATTTCCTACAGTTCTGGAGGCTGGGAAGTCCAAGATCAAGGCACTAGCAGATTTGGTGTCTGATAAGGACTCATTTTCTAGTTCATAGCAGTTGCCTTCTAACTGTGTCTTCACTTAGTGGAGAGGACTAGATAGCTCTCTGGGGCCTCTTTTATAAGAGCACTAATCACATTTACCATCCTTTGGAACTTAGACACCTCCAAAGGCCTCACCTTCTGATTTCATCACTTTGGAGGTTAGGATTTCAACATAAATTCTGGAAAGACACAAACATTCAGACCATACCACCAGTGAATTTAAGAGTATAGCACACTGGATTTGGAGTAGGAATTTCTAGAAGACTTGTCTTATGTGTTTCTGTTGGGAAGGTCCCCAGATGACCCCCAGGTTCAGTGATTTACTAGGAGGACTCACGGGACTCAGCATATAGTTGTACTCACTGCCATGAGGTATTATGGTGAAGAGATAGAAAGCCAAACTAGCAAAGGGAAAGGGCCCTTTGGTGTCATTTTTAAAAGAATGATGATACTCACCTCACAGAGTTGTCATAAGGATGAAGTGAAGTATTTGTGGAAATACAAATAAATCACCATTCAAATACTGGTAGTTATAAGATTTCTCTACTGTCAAGCCAAAGAACATATCATACACTGAAATCAGAAGAGGCAAGGCAGGAAAGGAAAATAACATTTTAAGCACTTATCATAAGATACTGTGCTAGATATTTTATTCATGTTTTCATTTGATGCCAACAAAAACCTAAAGAGGTAGGTAGTGTTATCCCCATTTTTCAAGGAAGGAAACGATGGTTCAGAAAACAGTAACTTGCCCCAAGTGAGCATTTAGCCTGACTTTAAAATCTGTGTTCTGTCTATTATACAGTATTCTCCAAATAGTCTCATATTATAGCCCTGATTCTAATATCCTAATAATTCATGTCAAGGAAGAAATCTCTGCTGCAGGTAATCTTGAATTCACAGCCTCTGTATCCCTTTGCAGCTTTTGGCTAAGGTAAACTAGCTGTAAACCTGAAGCATAGATAGATTTATTTCCTGTTTTCTGATTTAAGAAGAATGTGAAACCAATCATCTTGTAACCTCCTATTTAATAGTCATAGCCTCTCCACTTCTGTGGTTGGTTGTTTCTTAATGGCACAGTCTTTTGGAGAACTTTGAAAATGTTAAGATTTTGTAATGACAAGTTTCTTCCTTAACATGAATATTTTGAAACGAAAAGTATTTGGATAACTAAAAGCCACTCTGTGCTATATCTCTGTAAGTGTAACATGTTAAGATAATCTCACCTGGATGTTTCAGGTTTCTTACAATAAGAAAAGTAAATAAATTACCTTTTCATAGTCTTCAAAAAATTTAAAAACCTAACTGGGGCCGGGTGCGGTGGCTCACGCCTGTAATCCCAGCACTTTGGGAGGCCTTGGCTGGTGGACCACTTGAGCCCAGGAGTTTGAGAGCAGCCTGGCCAACATGGTGAAACCTCATCTCTAACAAAAAATACAAAAATTAGCCAGGCGCCTGTAGTCCCAGTTACTCAGAAGGCTGAGGTGGAAGTATCGCTTGAACCCAGGAGGCAGAGGTTGCAGTGAACCAAGATCATGCCACTGCACTCCAGCCTGGGTGACAGAGTGAGGTGAGACCTTGTCTCAAAAAATAAATAAATAAAATAAATAAATAAAATAAACCTACCTGACTGGGGAAAAATACTTTTGATTTATATGCTCCCATATCCCCAAGTCAAATTAGGACATTGGTCAAAGAGATTGGATTCCGTTTACTTTAAGCCTCTTAACTGATGTATGATCAGTCCTCAGAAGCCATTGGCCATAATGAAATGTTTTGAGATTTCAATTTTTAAACTTTGTTTCTTCCGCACGTAAAACATTTTTTCTTAAAATGCAAATTTAAGAGTATTGTCAGACAACTCTGTTAGTGATTATGTTTTTCAAATAAAAAGAAAGTTAAAACACTGATTAATCAGTGCTATTTTAAAAGACTCTTATTTGTCTAGTTTAAACAATTGGGCCAGGCATGGTGGCCCACGCCTGTAATCCCAGCACTTTGAGAAGACAAGTCAGGAGGACTGCCTGAGTCCAGGAGTTTGAGACCAGCCTGGGCAACATAGTGAGACCTCATCTCTACTAAAAACAAACAAACAAACAAACAAAAAGAGCTGGGTGTGGTGTTGTGTGTCTGTTTAAAATTAAAAATTAAATTTAAAAATTTTAAATTAAAAATGAGCTGGCCATGGTAATGCCAGCTACTCAGGAGGCTGAGGTGGAAGGATCACTTTAGCCCAGGATGTGGAGACTGCAGTAAGCTATGACTGCACCATGACACTCCACTCTGGGTGTCAGAGTGAGACCCTGTCTCAAAAAAAAAAAAAAAAAATTGGGTTAAACAGTTGAATGCAAACAAAAAATAAGATGCATGAGACTAAAACTGGAAATCTGTAGATATATGTGTGTGTATGTAAATATGCTACAGGTTGTGAGAGTTTGGTGATTTCATCTAGCATACATTTCAGTGCTCACGAGGGATATGCTTGTTGCTGTGCTGTAATGTGTAACAGGTGAAAAGAGAGCAATGTAGTTGCCCAACAGTAATCCCATTTTCTTATTTTGCAGCATGTGAAACAACAGTGGAGCTCTTGTTTGACAGTGTTATACATTTAGGTTGTAAACCATATCTGGACAGCCAACGAGCCGCATGCAGGTGTCATTATGAAGAAAAAACTGATCTTTAAAGGAGATGCCGACAGCTAGTGACAGATGAAGATGGAAGAACATAACCTTTGACAAATAACTAATGTTTTTACAACATAAAACTGTCTTATTTTTGTGAAAGGATTATTTTGAGACCTTAAAATAATTTATATCTTGATGTTAAAACCTCAAAGCAAAAAAAGTGAGGGAGATAGTGAGGGGAGGGCACGCTTGTCTTCTCAGGTATCTTCCCCAGCATTGCTCCCTTACTTAGTATGCCAAATATCTTGACCAATATCAAAAACAAGTGCTTGTTTAGCGGAGAATTTTGAAAAGAAGAATATATAACTCAATTTTCATAACCACATTTACCAAAAAAAGAGATCAAATATAAAATTCATCATAAGGTCTGTTCAACATTATCTTATTTGGAAAATGGGGAAATTATCACTTACAAGTATTTGTTTACTATGAAATTTTAAATACACATTTATGCCTAGAAGGAACAGACTTTTTTTTTCTATTTTAATTACACATAATATGTAATTAAAGTACAACATAATATGTTGTTTCTCTGTAGCCCGTTGAGCATGAGTAAGTCACATTTCTATTAGGACTACTTACAAGGACAAGGTTTCCATTTTTCCAGTTGTAAAATTGGAATCATCACCTGATAACCTCGTAGGGAGCAACCCCAGGATAGCTAAGTGTTATGTAATATGCCTAGAAGGTGATGTGAATGCGATTCAGAAGCATAGCCACTCCCATTTTATGAGCTACTCACATGACAAATGTCATCTTTTGCTATAACCTTTGCCAAGTTGGAGAAAAGATGGATTTAATGAGATAAATGAAAAGATATTTAACCTAATATATCAAGGCACTATTTGCTGTTATGCTTTGTTATTTATTTCCCAGCACTTGTTCCTTATTGTAGATTTTTTAAAGACTGTAACCTTTTACTAACTGTGGTCTTACTAAAATTTGTGCTTGATACTGCTTTTCAAAAAGCCTTTAATTAGAGCCAAAAGGATGGAAAAGGCAAGATATAAATAACTGCCTTTTATAGATCTCTTATTTACATTGAAAATTATTACCATATGTTTAGAGAAAATCCAAGAAAACTTCAACAGCTTCTGAAGATGTCTATGAATGTTGAAAACTTTTCAGTCTCTTGGAATGCTCAGTTATGTTCCTAGACTGGTCTTTGCTGACTACTGGTTGTTAACCTTTCCCTAGCCCGGGACCTCAAGCCATATATATCCTTTGGGTGACCCATGGCCAAAGTTATTAAGATGAACTGACTTTCAAAGTCAGAGAAGGACAGCATAGGGAGAGGCGGTTATTTGTAAGTCATTACAGGTAGAACAGGGCAGAAGGAAAAGTATGTTCTGGAGAAAGGGCCATGTTCCTAACTTTGGAGATATGTCATTGCCGGGAACCTAGTATCTTCCAACTTGAATTGGTGGCAGCTGTTCCAGTGAGACAAGGCACATGTATGCCTTGTGGCTAAGTGAGCAAACTGGGTTTCCACTTAAATGTTTGGGACACTCAATTGATTCTTTATTTCAAACCTTTATAAAAGGTACAGTTTTGTAAGCCATTATTAATAATTAATGCTTATCGGCTGGGCACAGTGGCTCACACCTATAATCCCAGCACTTTGGGAGGCTGAGGCGGGTGGATCACTTGAGGTCAGGAGTTTGAGACCAGCTGGCCAACATGGCGAAACAGCGTCTCTACTAAAAATACAAAAATTTGCTGGGCGTGGTGGCACATGCTTATAGTCTCAGCCACTCAGGAGGCTAAGGCAGGAGAATCACTTGAACCCAGGAGGTGGAGGTTGCAGTGAGCTGAGATTGTGCCACTGCACTCCAGCCTGGGCAACAGAGCAAGACTCTAAAAAAAAAAATGGTTTATGAATATTTATTATTGAAATATTTGTCCAGGTAACTTTACACTTACAATGAATTCATGGATTTTGTTAGCAGCATTGGCTTTCTCAAAAGGACAAACTCAATATCTTTATAAAATATAATTCATGATCACAAATTACACAAAAATCAGTAGAAACAGTTATGTTCAGATTTTTAAAAAAAAAACTTGGGATAATTTTAGATTTACAGAAAAGTTGCAAAGATACTTGGAGAGCTTCTGTGACCACTCACCCAGTTCCCCCAGTGTTAACCTTTTATTTAACCATGAAGCATTTGTCAGAAGCTAAGTAACCAGCAGTGGCAATTACTATTAACGGAACTTGACTTTATTTTTCAGATTGTACTAGTTTTTTAATTAATGTCATTTTTCTTTTCCAGGATCCAATCTAGGATACCACACTGAATTAGTCGTCATGCCTAATTAGCCTCTGGTCTGTGATAGTTCCACAGTCTTTCTTTTTCATAACCTTGACAGTTTTGAGGAGTACTGGTCAGGTGTTTTGTAGAATATTCCTCAATTTGGGTTTGTCTGATGTTTTCCTCATGGTTAGAGTGGGGTTATAGATTTTTAGGAAGAATACCAGAGGTGAAGGTCCTTCTCACTGCATCATGTCAGGAGTTACATGCTATCAGCTTGATGGTGTATTAACTTTGGACACTTGGTTAAGGTAGTGTGTGTTGGTTTTTTGCTGCTGAAAATTACTGTTATTTTCCCTTTCCATACTTCTGTTCTTTGGAAAACAGTCACTAAGTCCAGTCATGGGAGGTGGTGGGTGGGAAAGATTACATTCAACCCCCTGGAAGTGGGAATATCCATATGTAGTATTTGGAATTTTTCTATATGGAAAATTTCTTTCTCCCTCCCACCCTAATTTGTTTACATCAGTATGGACTCATGTATATTTTGTATTTTGGGTAACACAGTATTTATTTTGTTGCTTAAGTTGTCCAGCTTGGCTATTAGGAGTTCTGCCAGGTTGGCTACTATGTCCTTTTGATGTGCCCATCCTTTTGATTTTTGAGCACTTCTTACTTTCTGGCACTACAAGATGCTCCAGGTTCATCTTGGATATTCCCTGCCCCAACCCTAGAATCCCTAGAATCAACCCCTGCTCCAAAGAGCCCTGGTTCCTTTTGTTGGAGAATCATACTTAGAAACCAAGATCTGGGCATTAGATGTGCTTGTTGCTACTGGGATGTCACTGTTTGTAGCAGAGTTGAGAAATATGTGTGTATATTAATCCATGCATATGTACACATCTATAATTATTTATGTGTGTACAAAGCTAAACATGAGTTTGTACTGCCGTCTTCAACTCAAAATTTGTCCCAAAATTTTGTGGCATATGTTTAGATTTTAAAGTTGATATTTTCCCTATTGACAGAATAAACTCATTAAAAGAGCAAAAAAAAAAAAAAAAAAAAAAAAACTAACTTTCAGCAGCTCTTTGCAAGAAATGTAATATTGATACTTTAAAATAATACTGCCTTCAAATGATGCCTGTCTCTTTAAAATCTTTTGACATAGTTCTTCCAGGGACAGATATGGCCGTATTTATTTCATAGATGGAGAAACTGAGCACAGAGCTGTAATGAAGACAGAATTGAGATATAAGGGCAAAAGCTAATTAAACACATCCTCACAGGTAGCCTTTCTTTCAGTGAACCTGTAGACTAGTCCAGTAATACTTATTAAAATTAGTTGTTAGAGGCTGGGCATGGTGGTTCAGGCCTGTAATCTCAGCACTGTGGGAGGCCAAGGCGGACAGATCACTCGAAGTCAGAAGTTCGAGACCAGCTTGGCCAACATGGCAAAACCCTGTCTCTACTAAAAATACAAAAATTAGTTGGGCGTGGTGGCACATGCCTGTAATCCCAGCCACTCGGGAAGTGAAGGCACAAGAATTGGTTGAACCTGGGAAGCAGAGGTTGCAGTGAGCTGAGATTGCACTGCTGCACTCCAGCATAGGCGTCAGAATAAGACTCTGCCTTGGAAAGAAGAAAAAAAATTGTTAGCCTAAAACCAACTCTCTCTAAATTTAAAAGAGTGATTATTTCTCTCAGTATTTATAGAAGTATGAGATTATCAGAAGGTGCGATGCACAATGCTCATTATTTTATCTTAGTACAAGACATAACATCTAACAGTAGAGAAGATGGAATCTTTCTATAAAAACAATTCTGTTATTAATAGTTGACTGACTTCAGTAACTTTGAGGAGTAGAATGAAACTTATTAGCAAGATCTTTCCACATACACTACATTGTATTGTTCAAAATTCATAGAAATTACTTGCAATATATTGATTTAAGCCTTATGTAGTGACTGTTGCTATATTTGAAGTAGCATTTTTAGTTTGCTGTTTTTCCTCACTGCTTAATCCTACAAAAACCAGCCATCTGCCTAAAAAATAAAAGAGCAAAAATGAATCAGTGCAACCGGTATATGAAAAATAATAATTATTAATAAAACTGTAAAGGGATCACTAGTGTCATCTTTTATATATGTCACAATGATGTTAGACTTTTTGCCTCAGGCTTACTTATTCAGTTTCCATAACATCCTTCAAAAATCTCCTTGTTGACAACTTGACAAACATTTCTCTGTTGGCTTTCAAGTTTTAAGTATAGCAATCAGAATCATCATAGAAATTAATATTTCTATGAATTCTGTAAGAAAAAATATTAAACACCAAAATCAGTGACCAAAATTTTTAAGTTGTAGAATTATCTCTGAACTTAACTTTATTCCCTATATTTCATTCCTATGATAGGTGACAAGCCAAGACCTTCAGTTTCAATAAGTTCCACTTTTATTTATATTTTAAAATAATATATTGCCTTCGAATAATGCCTATCTCCTTAAAATCTTTTGACACATTTCTTCCAGGGACAGAGATGGCTGTTTATTTCATAAAGGAGACATTGAGCACAGAGAAGCTGTAATGAAGACACGATTGAGATATGAGGGCAAACCAGTTTCAATAAGTCACTTTTATGGAAAACTATTCAGATATAGGAAGAATCAAGTCATCCTATCAGTTAACTTAGTGTATCTGAATTTTAATGGATTTGCTGTGGGAATATTTTTCTTTGAGAGGGAAGAGAGCGCTTGGTAGGATTCCAGTCTATGTTGGTGGTTCTCAAACATGAGCATGCGTGAGACTCACTGGCGGGCTTGTCAAAACACACTGCTGGACCCCACCCCCAGAGTTTCTGATTCAGTAGGTCTGGGGTAGACAGGAGAATCTGCATTTCTAACAAGTTCTCAGATGATGATACTGCTGGTTCACAGACCACAGCTTGGGAAGTAGTTTAGGTAATCTTCAGTGCTGAAAATAACTAATGTACTGAAAGCTTGCTGTGGGTTCAGTACTTTCATAGGAGTTTGCCATTTATTGTCTCAAAAACTCTGGAATAGATTTGGACCTCATTTTACAACAAAGAGTTTGAAGCTATGAGAGGTTAAGTTGCATTACCTGTCACATATCTAACAGCAAATAAAATGGAGAAGCCGTGAGTAGAACCTGGGCAGCCTGTTTCCCAGTCCCAGGCACTCAGCCATTTTACTGTGGCTAGCTGTTGCTTTAAGAGGCTAAAATTATACATTTGTAATTCTGAAATAAGTACCCAAGAAAATGCTCTGTATTTATGTTTTTAGACAAAATCCTGATCAGTGGTGAATAAGGGGGAAAAAAGGTAGACAAAATATTGTTTTAAAATACTTAACCACGTAGACTATAGTAGTAACGTTGAGATAATAAGATACTTATGGAGAAAAAATGACAAATTCCTTCCATCTGCTCTTTTCAGATAAGTAGAACGTCAGCCAACTGGAGTTCCACTCTTGTCGAGGGAATGTTTTCAGGACTCAGAGACCCTGAAAGTGAGGCCAAAGGACTGGAAGTTCTGGTGGTCAGATAACTCATTCAGACTGGATAAAAGCCAGAGTGTAAATGTGAAAACCCTGAATTGTAGTCAATGGCTAAATATTGAGCCACATGCAAGGCAACTGGGGTAGGTAATGAGGAAACCAAAAAATGCCACTCCTGTTTCCAACGAGTACAAGAAGATGGTAATAACCAATATTCATTGAGCTCTTCACATGGCAGGCAGTATTCTGAGTCCTTCACAGTCACTTAACCCAGTCATCACAACCACCATACAAGGGAAATATGGATATTCCATGTCTTTGTTGCAGGATAAGTTACTAAGACAGTGATTTCTGAAATATTTTATGCATACAATGAACAGTAAATGGTTTGAGTAAAAACCCTTCTTTGATTTCGTACTCTAATGACATCAAGACTTGAACCACAGGCACATGTAGAAGTTACCAAATTAGATTTTTTATCTCCCAAATAAGAGTATGAGATGAGTTCCTTATACTTATTTCTTAAGTATTCATTATACTTATTTTAATATATTAGAAGTGGTGCCTTAACACATTTTAATTTTTTTCCCACTCTAAGGTTGCTTACTTTTAAAATTACAGGGTCCAGAGGAATTACAAAAGATAAAGCCACCGTTTCATCAAATCTGAAAGCATTGTCAAAGTAAATTTTTTACAATAGCCAACCACCCAAGGAGGAGCTAAGTTAAATCCAACATTGAGCACCCCATGGCACCTTGTTGGCACACTGTTTGGCTGCTATTTTTGGGGTAGGACAACATGCTGTCCCCAGGAAACACCATAATCTAGAGACCCTCATCGTTCTGTGAATTTCTGCATGATTCTGTCCCTGAATTAGCTCTACCTATGAAAGCCAGATTTGAAAAATCCAGGAGAAGCCGGGTGCCGTGGCTCATGCCCGTAATCCTGCCTGTAAAATACCACCCAGTGTGCCAATTGAAATATATATAATTTTTAAATATTTATATATGTATTATATATATATTTATATATATTTAAATTTATATTTATATATATATATTTTTTTTTTAAAGAGTGTCTGTCACCCAGACTGGAGTGCAGTGGCACAGTCAGCTGACTGCAGCCTCAAACTTGGGCTCAAACAATCCTGCCATCTTAGTGTCCTGAGTTGCTGGGAATACAGGCATGTGCCACCACTCTTGGCTAATTTTAAAAAAATTTGTAGAGACAGGGTCTTGCATTGTTGCCTAGGCAGGAGAATCGCTTGAACCCAGGCGGCAGAGGTTGCGGTGAGCTGAGATCATGCCATTGCACTCCAGCCTGGGCAACAACAGCTAAACTGTCTCAAAATTTCCCCAGTGCGAGTTACTTTGTAGGACTTGCAGTAACTTATTTTAAATGCTCTTTGTATACGAGACTTGGGCCAAAGTAAACTGGAGGTAACTCCTGGATTTTTTGTTGCCTAGGCTGGTCTCAAAACTCCTGGCCTCAAGCAATCCTCCCACCTTGGCCTCCCAAAGTGCTGGGTTTACAGGCATGAGCCACTGTGGCTGATACATGTACTTCTAATTTTTCGTTTTTCTTTTTTTCCCCCTCTAGTCTCTAGTTACATACCGTAAGTGGATATTTTGACCTCCCATGAATCACAAATGTTCTTAATGGCATCTCGAATGATGAATCCTTTCCAGAAGATTTTCAATTTACTTTGCTCAGAACTATCAGAGGAATCACGATGACAGCTATAGCTTTATGAAATGTATTTTGTAAATAAGACTTGAAAGTCAAAATTTCTCCTTGATCCCTGGGCTTCAGAATGGATGTTGTGTTAGCAAGCATGATAACACCATCAGTCTCTGTACATCTCTATCAGAACTCTTGGATGACCAGGTGTATTGTCAATGAGTAATATTTTGAAAGGAACCTTTTTTCTGAGCACTAGAGCTCAACAGTGGGCTTTAAATATTCTGTAAGCCATGCTGTAAATAGATGTGCTGTCATTAACTAGGCTTTGTTGGTCCATTTATAGATCATATTTAGCATAATTGTTAAGGGCACTAAGATTTTCAGAACGGTAAAGGAATGTTGGCTTTAAAGTCATCAGTTGTATTAGCCCCTAACAAGAGCATCAGCCTGTTCTTTGAAGCTTTGAAGACGGGCATTGACTTCTCTCTAGCTATGAAAGTCTTAGATGGAATCTTCTTCCAATAGAAGGCTGTTTCATATACATTTAAGATCTGTTGTTTTGGCTGGGCACGGTGGCTCACACCTGTAATCCCAGCACTTTGGGACACCGAGGCGGGCAGATTGCTCAAGGTCAGGAGTTCAAGACCAGCCTGGCCAAACATGGTGAAACTCTGTCTCTACTAAAAATATAAAATTAACCTGGACATGGTGGCACATCCTGTAATCCCAGTTACTTGGGAGGCTGAGGCAGGAGAATCGTTTGAACCCAGGAGGCGGAGGTTGCACAAGATCGCACCACTGTACTCCAGCCTTGGTGACAGAGCAAGACTGTCTCAAAAACAAAAGATTGTTGTTTAGTGTAGCTGCCTTTATCAATGATTTTAGCTAGATCTGGATAACCTGATGCAGCTTCTACGTTAGCACCTGCTGCTTCACCTTGCACTTTTATGTCATGAAGATAGCTTCTTTCCTTAAACCTCAGGAACCATCCTCTCTGCTAGCTTCCAGCTTTTCTTTTGCAATTCCCTCACCTCTCTCAGCCTCCATAGAATTGAAGAGTTAGGGCCTTGCTCTGGATTAGGCTTTGGCTTAAGGGAATGTTGTGGCTGTTTTTATCTTCTATCCAGACCAACTAGAACTTTCTCCATATCAGCAATAAGGCTGTTTAGCTTTATTGTCTTTTGTGTGTTTACTGGAGTAGCATTTTTAATTTCCTTCAAAATTTTTTCCTTTGCATTCATGACTTGGCTTTTCTCCTTTGCACTCACAACTTGGCTAACTGGAGCAAGAAGCCTAGCTTTCTGCCTACCAACATTACTTCCTCACTAACTTAATCATGTTTGCTTTTGATTTAAAGTGACAGACTCTTCCTTTCATTTGGACACTTAGAGGCCTTTGTAGGATTATTAGTTGGCCTAATTTCAAAATTGTGTTTCCAGGAATAGGGAGACCCCAGGAGGGGGAGAGAGAAGGGAAAGTTCGGTGGAACAGTCCAAACACATACAGGGCTTATGGATTAATTTCCCCTTCCTTTATGAGCGCGGTTCATGGTGCCCCAAAACAATTGCAATAATATTAAAGATTACTGATCACAGATCACAATAGCAGACATAATAACAATGAAAAATTTTGAAATATTGCGAGAGTACCAAAATGTGACACAGAGACACAAAGCGAGCCAATGTTGAAATACAGGCAGTATCTGCTAAGCGGTATAAAACAATCTATACCTGTACCTCTAGAAAGTAAGGAAGAGCAAATGTTTGGGGCAGCTGGGATTAAATGAGGCCGAGCTCACACAAGTGATGTGAAATTGCCTCGGGCTAGGCGGTCTGTGTGTCACCCCGGGTGGCAACTGGCATGTCCCCAGGGCACGGTTAGTCCCAGCGGGCCTGGAGGCGAAGACCGCGTACCTCTCCCTGCCCCCGCGCTCTTGGCCCCCGCCGGCTCCGGAGCGACTGGGAGGAGCTTTAACTCTGGGAAGGACCAGCCCAATCCACGGGAGCCCGGGCGGCGCGCAATCAGAACCAACTGGCCCCACGCTCGGGGGCAGGGGGCGGGGCCGCCGAGGAAGGGCCGAGGGCGGGGCCGGGCCCGGGAGCCTGTGGCTTCAAGAAGCGGAGGTTGGGGAGTCTGGCTGCGCGCTTGGCTGCAATGAGCTCGGCCTCGGGGCTCCGCAGGGGGCACCCGGCAGGTAGGCAGGGGGCGTCGACTGGGCACCGAGCGGGTCTGCGTCTTGCTCCGGCTGGAGGGGAAACGCGGGTTAGCTGACCGGGCGCGCGGACCGGAGCGGGGCCGCGGGTTCCTTCGGCTTTGCAGGGCGGCCTGGAGAAGTTGCACTCTTGGATTGAAGCGCTCAGGGCGGGTGGGGACGGCTTCGCGCTTCAGTCTAAGAAACACTCGGGGACCTGGCTGCCGCCTCCTGGCGGTCCCGAGTAGCGGCGCCGGCGCGTGCCCCTGCCGCCTTTGTCCTCCGGGGCGATGAGCGCTTTCGGGGCGTCCCGGCTGTTTAAACCTTAAAAGGCTGTCCCCACGCGGGCCTGGCGTTTCCCCACACCTGGCCGTTTGAAATGTTGACTTTTGGGGGTTGGATCTTTTGTTTGCTCACTTCGAAAAGTGAAAAGGAGGGGTTGTTCCGCCGAATCATAATAAAAACATAACAGGCCCGCGGGGTGCCCGGGCCAAGACCCTGGGTCCGCCCGGGCTTCAGCTGGAGGCGGCCAGTTCCTGGCGGCCAGCACACACCGGTCTCTCTCTTCTTCATCCAGGAAACCTGCTGCTGTCTGTCGGTTTGAGCCAAAACCACAATAACTTTATTCTGCAAAGTAATCAACTGTTAAGAGCGTACGTTCTGTCACTTATTACTGGTAAAGTTTAGAAACTTCAAGCTTGGCCAGAGTAAAACAAACAAAAAGGTCGAAACGCCTGCAGTTGGCCGGCCGTGGTGGCTCACGCCTGTAATCCCAACACTTTGGGGGGCCGAGGCGGGCGGATCACCAGAGGTCGGGAGTTCTGGACCAGCCTAACTAACACGGTGAAACCCCGTCTCTACTAAAAATACAAAAAAATTAGCCAGGCGTGGGCGCAAGCTACTGGGGAGGCTGAGACAGGAGAATCGTTTGAACCCGGGAGGTGGAGGTTGCAGTGAGCCGAGATCGCCCCACTGCACTCCAACCTCGGCGACAGAGTGAGACTTCGAATCAAGAAGAAAAAAAAAAAGAAAGAAACGCCTGCAGTTGGTTAGAGTGCCTTTGTTTAAGAACTTTTTATATTTTGCTGTACAAAGGAAGTGGTGCTCCAGAGGCAAGCTGTAAAAGTCACATGGTCGTAGAGGAAGTAGATAGGTAGCCTTGTCCTGGAGGCACAGTGCAGGGTCCAGTTGCAGTCTCTAGGGGCGGGAAGCCGGGGCTTTCCTTCACTCACCTGCTCCCTTCCTCTTCTTTCTCCACCGCACTCCCCAGTGCATGTTCTAGGCCTGATGGAGGTTACTCTACATAGGGTTATTAAATACATTGTTGATGGAGCCGATGGGTAGATTTTCATAGAGAGTGCAGTGAATGAAGACGATGACAGTAGAATGACCGAAGTCGTTTGGGAAGTTGAACAAAGTTTAGAAAGGTAGCCGGTCTCGGGTGGGAGGGGCTGCGTGGGGATGGGCCTACAGAGACTTTGGACTCTAGGTGGGCTGGCTTTCAATCCCAACTCCACTTTGCCGACCTTGGCACGCCTGGCCCACTTTCTCTGTCCCTGTTCCTGAGCTGTGGAGCTGTGAGATAAGGTATCTAAGGCGTCAGGCCATCAACAAATGGTAGCTGGCAGGATTATCTGGAGGGACTATCAAATTAGAGTGAGGTGAAAAAAGGAATGATTAGTTTTGTAAAACCTAAGCTGATTTAAGGAACAAGGAGGTGGCAGTTACATTATCCTGCAAAGGAAGAGAAGTGAAAAGAGGGCCAGACACAGTGGTGGGCGCCTGTAGTCCCAGCTACTGGGGAGACTGAGGCAGGAGAATCGCTTGAAACCGGGAGGCAGAGGTTGCAGTGAGCCAAGATTGTGCCACTGCACTGCAGCCTGGGCGACAGAGGGAGGCTCTGTCTCAAAAAAAAAAAGTGAAAAGAGGTCAAGAATCAGGTTTAAAGAAGGGCACATTTTTGATAAGTAGATTGCAGATGAAAAGGAATTTCTATATCTGTTACAGAGGGTAGCTCCTTCATTAAAATTTATTTTCTCCATATCAATAAAGCTATTTCTTACTTTATCCAGGTTTTTAAATGTTAATGCAGGCCGGGTGCGGTGGCTTATGCTTGTAATCCCAGCACTTCCAGGAGGCTGAGGCAGGTGGATCACTTGAGGCCAGGGGTTCAAGACCAGCCAGGTCAACATAGCAAAACCCCGTCTCTACTGAAAATACAAAAAAAAAATTAGCTGGGTGTGGTGGCGCATGCCTGTAATCCCAGCTACTCAGGAGGCTGAGGCGGGAGAATCGCTTGAACCCGGAGGCAGAGGTTGTGGTGAGCTGAGATCACGCCACTGCACTCCAGCCTGGGCGACAGAGCAAGACTCCATCCCAAAAAAATAGTAATAAAAAATAAATATTAATGCGGCATAATGATACTTAAGTGCCCCCTTCTGGAAAGCTTGTCTGCTTGGGATACACAGCTCAAGGTGGTCATGATGTGTTATTTTCTCTGCAATCTGTGGGTAAAGTTTATCAACTCCAGAAAAGTATTGGAACTTAGGTCCTGGCATCTGTCTCCATAGCTTTTTGTTCTGATTCAGTGTTTGCTAGAGTGGCCACTGGACCTGGTCATTAACTGGTACTGCAGGATTCAGGGTGCACTTTGTGAGAGTGAAGGTAAGTTACAGCTGGCCAGCATCAGAACTGGGATGTCCAGAGCCTAGGTTTTTTTCTACATCCGTAGCATTAACAAACAACAACAACAACAAAAAACTTAAAAAAAAAAAATCCCTCACTGAGGTTGCCAAATCTGTTAACTTTGAAACTAAATGTATTAAGAGATGGGGTCTAGCTCTGTTACCCAGGCTGGAGTATGGTGGCTATTCACAGGGGCAGTCATAGCACACTATATCCTAGAACTCTTGGGCTCAAGAGATCCTCCTGCCTTGGCCTTCCAAGTAACCGGGACTATAGGCTTGCCACTATGCCCGGCCAGAACGTCATTTTAAACAGATTTTCTTGAGCAGCTACTTAATACTAGTTAGCCATTCCTAAACCTGTAGGTCTTGACTAATGTGAGGGCATATTTGAGACAACCCAAACTCACATCTTAAGTTATTAATTTTAATGTGTCAGCTAACAACTGGGAAGCTAATTCTTTGGGAATATGAGAAACAAGAGTTTTAAAGACCCAAGCAAGAATACATCTCCAGTGTTTTCACCCTGAGGGATATGAGTTAGTTTGCTGAGCAGCCATTTGGCACAGCTTCCATGAGTTAGGTTGTGAGCCGCCTTCGGCTCAGCAGTCAGTACGGAGCAGAAGCCACAGGAGGTGAGCCGCTGGCCTGCTGCCACCGAGGAAGACACTGAGACACTGAGTGCTTTCCAAGTTGTGCAGAATTTTGGCAGGTGAGGAGGATGGTTGTGACATATGGATTTAATTTTCTTGAAGTTATTGTTTCTTTATACTCTAACTGGTTAAAAGATAAGCAGGTGAGGTTATCAAAAGGCAGTAGATCCCGACAGCTTTTGAAAATGGGAAGAGTGAAATCCCTGTGCTGTCTTCATAGAGCAGTGTGTGGAGTAGGAAGTACCTGGTTACTGTGCTCACCTAGGGCAAAGGTCGGACTAAACAGCTTTCTTATCTGCCATGCAGCGGGGAGGACCAGTTGGAGAGGTTGCTTTTGGCTCTCACACCTTAGTGTAAAAATCACTTTGTGAAAAATGCAGCTGTCACCTCCTTCCTCCAAGATTCTGATTCTGCCTCAGTTAGGATCCAGGAATCTGCATTTTAACATGCACACCAGGAATTCTGATGCCCAAGGTTGAGCAAAACTGACTTAGGGCGTACAGACAGAGGATGCCTTAGTATGGGGTCTTAGTTGGGTTTCATTGCTTGGGGCAGTTCCAGGAGGAATAGGCTAAAAGGGACTTGAACTGAATTCCCCACCTTGTATTTTTTTTTTGAGGAGAAGTGAGGTTAGATCAATCAGGTGATGGGGGCTAGTAATGGGGAGATCTCTAAGGAGAGGGGAACCAACCCTTTTGGCTAGGAGATGATGGGTAAGAGTCCGTGCTTTAGGGTCATTCTTCCTCAACTGAAAGGTGCATCTTGCTATGCTGCTAATATTTCGGTTTATTCATTGCTGTCTCCCCTCTAAGCTGTTGAGCTATCAGGTAAAAACAGATGCATGAGTGGATGGGGCCTTTATTGTAGAAGATGCCACACTTTTTGCACTGTCCAGTGTAGAAGCCACTGGCCAATTAATTTAAATTGAAAATAAAATCGAGTTCCTCAGTTGCATTAGCTGCATTTAAATGCTCAGTAGACACATGTGCCCAGTGGCTACCTTATGAGACAGTGCAAATACGGAACAATTCCACCATCACAGACACTTCCATGACATAGCACTGCTCTAGAGAGTAGAGAGGAATTCAGTGGAAGGCTGTCCAGGGAGCAGGGAGTCCAGTTGAGAATGGAGAGCAGAGGGCTCCCCTTACAGGGTTGGAAATGCAGATGTGTCATGCAGGAGATCCAAGGTCCAAGTCTTTGCCCTTGCCCTGCCCTTCCTCCACCCAAACTTCTACCTCTTCCAGGCCTACACCACTGCTAATCCAGCATTAACCACAAACTATATTTCAGTTTTCCCGTAGGACTTAATTCTTTGTTTCAGAAAACGTGCAAAAACATTTTCTGCATAACAAAGCAACTTCATATTTCAACTCCGTAATCACAGAACTGTTACTCTAGGCATATTTTGCAGTGAACGCATTTGTGTAATATTTTCTCCATTTCTGTTTATAAGATTGTTATTTTGCAGGTCGAGTTGGGGGTGAGAAAGCATAGAGCTGTTAATTTATAGTTTGTTTATTAGTAAGCAGTTTCCCTTCATTTCCTTTTCTTCACATACTTTGGCTTTTAAGCTAACCAAAACAGAAGGGTCTTACAGTTTGGGAGTCAGAAGGGGGATGGGAGTTCCTACTATATTTTACTACCATAAGTCAAAAATAATTAACAAAAATCAACTTTTTTTGATAGGTGGGGAAGAAAACATGACAGAAACAGATGCCTTCTATAAAAGGTAAAGCTGTGCTCTTTTCTAATAAAGGCCTCTTCCTTTGATGGTCATGATCAGCCTACAGAAATCAAAGCAAGAATGGGTCCTGGGAGCTAGGAAGTAAAACTGAGTAGGCCAAGTTTTAGCCTTTGGGGAGCTCATTTGTAGATAGGCAGGTTGTGCTGCCCCTGGTTGTCGAGGGACCTGGAGTGATGTTCAGAATGCATATTAATTGGCATGGCATGAGCCTAGAGCTAGAGCTTGGTTCTGAGCCTCGTGGTTATTCTTGGTTGCTGGATCCTGGGGGCCAGGGGAAAGACATGAAGGCAGTGGGTTAGGGATGTGTCAGGATGGCACATGGCTGCTCTTTACCAATTGGCAGAGAGATATTTCAGGACTTTCCTTATTAGCATGGCCTTTCCTGGAGCACACCAGTGGAACATCAGCCTGGCAAGGAGGAAGCTCAGATCTCTATCTACATGTTGACCTAGAACTTGGAGGGGCTTATTATTTAATGTGACTTGAAGTGATTGTTTTTCAACTTTTCATTAACAGAGAAATGTTTGATCCGGCAGAAAAGTACAAAATGGACCACAGGAGGAGAGGAATTGCTTTAATCTTCAATCATGAGAGGTTCTTTTGGCACTTAACACTGCCAGAAAGGCGGGGCACCTGTGCAGATAGAGACAATCTTACCCGCAGGTAGTAGATTTATCTACCTATCAAGATGAGGCAGTTAAGTGATAAAATTACTTTTGGCCAGGTGTGGTGATTCATGCTGGTAATCCCAGCACTTTGGGAAGCCAAGGTGGGAGGATCACTTAAGGCAAGGAGTTTGAGACGAGTCTGGGCAACAGAGTGAGACCTGGTCTCTACAAAAAATAAAAATCAATTAGCTGGGCATGGTGGCGGTAGTCCCAGCTACTCTGGAGGCTGAAGGGGGAGGATTGCTTGATCCCAGGAGTTCAAGGCTGCACGGAGCTGTGATCATGCCACTGCACTCCAGGCTGGGCAACAGAGTGAGACCTTGTCTCTAAAATAAAAAATAAAATAATTTTTTTCCATGTTTCCAAAAGAAAAGTTAAAAAAAATTAAAAATTAAAAAAATTCCAGACTTCTAGATGTAGGGAAAAAAAGTTACTTATCATAACTTGTCAACACTAATGAGGTAACAACAGATCAAGAGTGTTGGAGGATGGGCCTTGCTTTGATGCAGCCTCCCTTAAGAACTTGCCTGAGTTGGCTGGGCATGGTGGCTCACTCCTGTAATCCCAGCACTTTGGGAGGCTGAGGCAGGCGGATCATGAGGTCAGGAGATCGAGACCATCCTGGCTAACATGGTGAAACCCTGTCTCTCCTAAAAAATACAAAAAATTAGCCGGGCGTGGTGGCGGGCGCCTGTAGTCCCAGCTACTCGGGAGGCTGAGGCAGGAGAATGGCTTGAACCCAGGAGGCGGAGCTTGCAGTGAGCCAAGATCGAGCCACTGCACTCCAGCCTGGGCGACAGAGAGCCTCTGTCTCAAAAAAAAAAACAAAAACAAAAAACTTGCCTGAGTTATTTTCCTTACTCTGTTCTATTAAATGTTGATAGGCTTTTGCATTTGTACTAACATTTGCATAGTAGACAACAACACTCTAAATTGAATCGGCTGTCATTATGATTAAATCCTTTCCGACCATGGTGAATGAAGGGAAAACCACCATTGTTATATTTCATTTCTTTTCTCCTAAAGAAAGCAAATTTATGTGTCATTAAAATGTGTATAGATTCTTCCAAAGTAAGGGTATTTGACAACTTTTCAAAGTTTATAGGCTAACATTTCATTTAATATATCACTAGGTTTTCAGATCTAGGATTTGAAGTGAAATGCTTTAATGATCTTAAAGCAGAAGAACTACTGCTCAAAATTCATGAGGGTAGGTAGTTTTGCTATCATATAGTTCATCTTCCTCTAATGAAACCGAGTCCTTTATCCTATCTGTAAAGACAGGTATAAGTAATTACTTGTGTGACAAAAAAAGTATTAATTTAGCACAGGTTACAGGTTTTGGGTATGCTGCTGTGTTTCCATTACCCAGCACATTTAGAGACCCTTGCAAATAATTATGCCTCTAAAGTTTATATTTAGCATACCACTAGTTACAGTCTATTGTAGAAATGAATGAAATGACCCCTTCAATTGGCAGTAAAAGCCTAAAATGCAAGTACTACAGGTGCTGGGCAGTCAACAGGCTCATTTTCTCATTGACTCCTTTCATGCCTCGTTTTCTCACTGGTTTCCAAATAGTGTTGGTTTACATACATTACCTCCTTTAATTCTCACAGCGTCAATATGGGGTAGGTATTCTAATTATAACAACCTATATTATAATCATCACTGCATGCCAACCATTATATTTGCATAATTACTTTAAACTTTCTTCAGAGCTCTTCTTTAAACTGCACATCATTCTAACTTTGGCTGCTTTTACCAGCTTTTCTACTTTGCTCAGAAGCTTTGGAGGACATCAGTCTCATGTCACCGCACCTGGCTTTGAGTACTCTTTTGGAAGCTCTAAGTGCTATAATCTTTTTGTTTTTTTTTTTTTTTGAGATGGAGTCTCGCTGTCCCCCCCAGGCTGGAGTGCAGTGGCGTGATCTCAGCTCACTGCAGCCTCCACCTCCTGGGTTCAAGCAATTCTCCTGTCTCAGCTTCCCAAGTAGCTCGCCCCCATGCCCAGCTAATTTTTGTATTTTTAGTAGAGATGGGGTTTCACCATGTTGGCCAGGCTGGTCTTGAACTCTGGCCTCAAGTGATCCACCTGCCTCGGCCTCCCAAAATGCTGGGATTCCAGGTGTGAGCCACTGCGCCTGGCCCTAAGTGCTGTATTCCTATAGTGAAAGTGCAGCAATGCGTGGGGAGCTGTTGAGCAGCAGTTTCTGGGTCTTTCCACTCTGCTCTAAGGTCTCTGCTGATACAAGGAAATTTTTAGTTTATTGCCAAAATAACTTGGATCTTAAGTGAGATTCCCTATCATAATCCCTTCATGTTTTCCACATCATTCTGTGTTTTAGAAAGGCTAATGAAATTTGGTCAAACTCTATTACTCTGAACTTTAATAAATTTGGATTTTTTAAAAAATAAGATACAGTACAGTATATTGTTTGATTAAAGACTAAATTAAGTTGTTTCATCACAGATATTTTACACTTATTAAAGAGTAGGCCGGGCATGGTGGCTCATGCCTGTAATCCCAGCACTTTGGGAGGCCGAGGAGAGGTGGATCACCTGAGGTCAGGAGTTCGAGACTAGCCTGGCTACATGGCAAAACCCCGTCTCTACTAAAAATACAAAAATTAGCTGGATATGGTTTCGAATCTGTAATCCCAGCTACTTGGGAGGCTGAGGCAGGAGAATCGCTTGAACCCGGGAGGTGGAGGTTGCAGTGAGCCAAGATCGTGCCACTGCACTCCAGCCTGGGCACCAAGAATGAAACTCTGTCTCAAAAAAACAAAAAAGACAAAACCACAAATTTTCCTCCTCCCCAATCATGTGGATGTAACTTTATTCTGGTGTTAATAAACTGAATTTTTATGTGTAGATAACAAGCATCATATTTTCATTTCTATATTCTCTTTTGGGTCCTTTATAGCGTCAACTGTTAGCCACGCAGATGCCGATTGCTTTGTGTGTGTCTTCCTGAGCCATGGCGAAGGCAATCACATTTATGCATATGATGCTAAAATAGAAATTCAGACATTAACTGGCTTGTTCAAAGGAGACAAGTGTCACAGCCTGGTTGGAAAACCCAAGATATTTATCATTCAGGTAAGACTGAGTACATTATCATCTTAATTATAAAGTCTGTCATTCTGAACATGTGATAAAGGTCTAAAAGCCAGTTTTGAAAGTAACTTTCTCCAGTAATTGGACAGGCCCTTTTTGAATTCTGGCCAATCATCGTTGCACTTTGAGCTGTTAGTAATAATTCTTTGACACTCTCATTGTCTATATTACAAAATAACAGCATTTGGATTGAGATTTGAAGTGACTCACAAAGTAACCAATGTGCTACTCCCTGTCCGAGCCTGATACCAAGGAGAGCCATTGGAAAGCGTACCTGCTGATTGAAGAGTGCCGCACAAGGCAACCTCATCAGACTAGGTTTGCTTCTTTGGGAGGTAGAGAGCATATAAACCAGTGGAAAGAATGGAAAAATAAAGCCTTCTAGTCCTATCCTGTCTCATCCCTTTCACATTGCCCCTTAAACCAAGATTGTTTCCCCGCTGCCAAATTGGTTTTAGGGATAAAAGTATTTTTTACAGGTGTGATGGCTCACACCTGTAATCCCAGCACTTTGAGAGGCCGAGGCAGGCAGATCACCTGAGGAGTTCAAGACCAGCCTGGCAAACATGGTGAAACCCTGTCTCTACTAAAAATACAAAAATTAGCCGGGCATGGTGGCAGGTGCCTGTAATCCCAGCCATTCGGGAAGCTGAGGCACGAGAATTGCTTGAACCTGGGAGGCAGAGGCTGTAGTGAGCCGAGAGCATACCACTGCACTCCAGCCTGGGCGTCAGAGCGAGACTCTGTCTAAAAAAAAAAAAAAAATTTTTTTTTGCATGAATATTACTTGGCACATCATTAAGGATTTTTTTTTTTTTTTTTTTTTTGAGACGGAGTCTTGCTCTGTCCCCCAGGCTGGAGTGCAATGGTGCAATCTCGGCTCACTGCAACCTCCGCCCCCGGGTTCAATTATTCTCCCACTTCAGCCTCCCGAGTAGCTGGGATTACAGGCACCTGCCATCATGGCTGGCTAATTTTTGTATTTTCATAGAGATGGGGTTTCACCATGTTGGCTAGGGTGGTCTTGAACTCCTGACCTCAGGTGATCTGCCCGCCTTGGCCTCCCAAAGTGTTGGGATTACAGGCGTGAGCCACTGTGCCCGGCCAAAGATTTTGAACTACAAAAGAGAAACCTGACATGCCAGTGTCACAATTCTGTATTTCCATGAATGGCATGGAGGACATGAAATAACATTATGTTAGTCTATTCTTGCATTGCTATAAAGAAATACCTCAGACTGGGTAATTTATAAGGAAGAGAGATTTGATTGGCCTACAGTTCTGCAGGCTGTACAGGAAGCATGGTGCTGGCATCTGCTTCTGGTGAGGCCTTAGGAAGCTTACAATTATGGTGGAAGGTGACAGAGAGCCAGCATATGACTTGTTGGGAGTGGGAGCAAGAGAGTGCCAAGGGAGAGGTCCCAGACTCTCTTAAGTAACCAGATTTCATGTGAACTGAGTGAGAGCTCACTTACACCAAGGGGATGATGCTAAACCATTCATGAGAGATCCTCCCCGATGATCCAGTCACCTTCCACCAGGCCTCACCTCCCACGCTGGGAACCACATTTTAACATGAGATTTGGAGGGGACAAACATTCAAACCATATCAAACATGAAACTGCATTTCGCATCCTACCATAAAGCCTTGTTTTGGGGTGAGGAAGTGGCTGTAAGTGAAGGATGACTGCCTCGTTTCTGGTTTGGACAACTGCATTGGAATGTCTGTGGGACATGGAATTGGTCATACAGGTGTAGAACCTAAGACAGGTGGCCTCGGCTGGAGAAATAAATCAGGAGGTGGTCGTGGAAGCCATGGGATTAGATGAGTTTACTCGTGTTGAATACAGCCTGAAAAAGGAGCATAAAACAAAACCGAGGGACACCCATGAGGAATGGGCTGAAGAGGGAAGATACTGAGGAGGATGGACACCAGGAGAAAAACAAGAAACAAATAATGACATGATTGTTTTGTGAAAAGGGGAGTGGCCAACACTGTCAAACACAAGAGAATTGGAAATAACTAATGAGCTACTGTGGGAAGAAAGCCACAAATGAAATCGTTTGCCAAGTTACTTTCTCTCTCTATGCCTTAGATTCTTGGTAAAAAGAGCACCTGCCTCATGGGGTGGTTGTGTGGGCAAAATCACCTGACTGACTTAATGAATGAAAACCACTTAGAACAGTGCCTGGCATACAGCACGCCCTCAGTAAAGGCTCGCTCTTACTCTTATTGCAGTTGACTGGGCAGGTGATGTCATTAGGTTAAAGGTGTTCTATGTTATATTTAGGAAGGACAGTAGAAAAAAGGCCTGAAAATAAGCCTGCTGATACGAAGATTAAAATCTGCCTATAAAAACGGGATAGTAGGGATTTTCTATTTATTTTATGATTTGAAATCATTCAGGACTTTCTTTTGATGCTCATAATTCTTTAACCATTTCAGAACTGATTGATGCATTTATAATGCTACAACAGAATCTTATTGGCTGGCTGTATTCGTGTATAGGGTGACCATAACAAAGTACCACAGACTGTGTGGTTTAAACAGCAGGAATTTATCGTCACAGTCCTGGAGCTGGAAGTCTCAGATGAAGGTGTGGGGAGGATTGGTTTCTTCTGAGGCCTCCCTTTTTGGCTTGTAGGTGGCCATCTTGTCCCTGTGCCTTCATATGGTCTTTCTTCTGTGCATGTCTGTGTCCCAATTTCTTCTTATGAAGACACTAGTCATGTTGGATTTGGGTTCACCCGTATGACCTCATTTTCCTTAATCACCTCTAAAGGCCCTGTCTTCCAATACAGTCAGAGTTGAGGTATTGGGGCTAGGACTTCAACATATGAATTTTTGGGGAACACAATTCAGCTTGTAAAAGTCACTTATGAGAAGAGTTTAATGTTAGCCTCTGAGTGAGTCAGAATTTAATGTTAATTATGAGTCTAAATTTAATGTAAATTCTGAGTGAGTCAGAATTAGTGGGTAAAAATTTGAGACCTCACTTTTTAATGGGCACACAAGGAAGATGGTGCATTAGTAGGTATCTCCTCAGGTCAGGCTGGATGTCATTTTAACTCCTAACAATTTATAGCAGCAGCCAGGCAAGCAAAAGTCAATCTGGAAATACACTGCCTGCCTAAATAGAAACACTTAGGTCAATACTATAGCTTTCTGGGTGTGGTTAATCTGTAAGAAATTTTAAAACCACAAGCTTTTTCCTCTACAGTATACCCTTCTACCAACATAATTTGATGTATACTTGGGGATGCCAATTTTTTCTTAAAACATTAACTAAAAGAAAACCTAAGTAAGGAAACAACTTTGTTGGCTTTTGTGCCCTCCAAACCTGAATGTATTGCTTCTGAACTGCTCAGAATGTGGTTTCTGTTGTATGAAGGGGTACTGGCTTACACATTCACTGCACACATTAAGCACTGGGAAGGAAACAGTAGGCAAAGAGGTGGGTTTTTCCTCCTTGTCTTGTCCTGTAGGCATGTCGGGGAAACCAGCACGATGTGCCAGTCATTCCTTTGGATGTAGTAGATAATCAGACAGAGAAGTTGGACACCAACATAACTGAGGTGGATGCAGCCTCCGTTTACACGCTGCCTGCTGGAGCTGACTTCCTCATGTGTTACTCTGTTGCAGAAGGTGTGTGGTGTTTAAAACAAACATATAATTGCCTCTCTTGGCTAAGGTCCTGTAAGTTTCACCTTTGATTGGTTTGGGTCAGATCTTTCGGTTGGGACATGGTGATTCCATCCTGAAGCTCACAGACTTAGAATTTCTTTGACCACATGGCACAGAGTGATAAATGAAAGTGTAAAGTACCTTACAGAAAAATCATTCCTGAGAGTTATGTTGAGTAAAGCAACAGTCTAATTAATTATATTAGTATTAGCAGCCTACCATCAGTTACTGAGGGTGGTAGTGCCATTGTGGTAATTGTCATGGAAAGCTTTAATTTTTTTTTTTGAGACAAGGTCTCAACTCTGTCACTGAGGCTGAAGTGCAATGGCATGATCATGGCTCACTGCAGCCTCAATTTCTCAGGCTCAAGCAATCCTCCCACCTCAGCCCCCCTGTAGCTGGGACTATAGGCATGCACCACCATGCTTGGCTAACTTTTTAATTTTTCTGTAGAGATTGGGTCTTGCTATGTTGCCCAGGCTGGTCTCAAACAATCCTCCAGCCTTGGCCTCCCAAAGTGCTGGGATTACAGGCATGAGCCATTGCATGCGTGCGTGTGTGTGTATTTTTTTTTTATAGTCTCACTCTGTTGCCCAGGCGTGTGTGTGTGTGTGTGTGTGTTTTTTTTTTTTATAGTCTCACTCTGTTGCCCAGGCTGGAGTGCAGTGGTCCAATGTCAGCTCACTGCAACCTCTGCCTCCTGGGTTCAAGTGATTCTCCTACCTCAGCCTCCCGAGTAGCTGGGAATACAGGTGCCTGCCACCACGCCCAGCTAAGTTTTGTAGTTTTAGTAGAGATGGGGGTTTCACCATGTTGGCCAGGCTGGTCTCGAACTCCTGACCTCAAGTGATCTGCCTGCCTCAGCCTCCCAAAGTGCTGGGATTATAGGCATGAGCCACCATGCCCAACTGAAAAATATTTTGATAATGGTTCTTTGCTTTTGTAGTAAATAATTTTGACTTCTTTTTAGTAATCTCATGTCTCAATCATTGTTTATCTTGGGAATTTTTTAGGAAATGGAAGAAATTATACAGAATTAACCCCGTGTATATAAAACTATATAGAATTAATCTCTTTTCCCATTTGAAAAGAGTCAAAAAAAAATTAAAAGCCATTTATATCATGGACACATCTTAAGACTCTTCTAAGGATTTTTAAGAACTTATACTTCTGTAACTAAAAAGAATACATACAGTAATTGAAAGCCAGAAAACTGCAGCAACATTTTCCTTCTCACTTTTTTAGGATATTATTCTCACCGGGAAACTGTGAACGGCTCATGGTACATTCAAGATTTGTGTGAGATGTTGGGAAAATATGGCTCCTCCTTAGAGTTCACAGAACTCCTCACACTGGTGAACAGGAAAGTTTCTCAGCGCCGAGTGGACTTTTGCAAAGACCCAAGTGCAATTGGAAAGAAGCAGGTTCCCTGTTTTGCCTCAATGCTAACTAAAAAGCTGCATTTCTTTCCAAAATCTAATTAATTAATAGAGGCTATCTAATTTTACACTCTGTATTGAAAATGTCTTTCTCAGCCGGGCGTGGTTACTCACACCTGTAATCCCAGCACTTTGGGAGTCCAAGGTGGGCAGATCACCTGAGGTCGGGAGTTCGAGACCAGCCTGACCAACATGGAGAAGCCCCGTCTCTACTAAAAATACAAAAAAAAATTTAGCTAGGCATGGTGGTGCATGCCTGCAATCCCAGCTACTTGGAAGGCTGAGGCAGGAGAATCACTTGAACCCAGGAGGTGGAGGCTGCGGTGAGCCGAGATTGCACCATTGCACTCCAGCCTGGGCAACGAGTGAAACTCCGTCTCAAAAAAAAGAAAATGTCTTTCTCTTCCTTTTATATAAATATCGTTAGGGTGAAGCATTATGGTCCAATGATTCAAATGTTTTAAAGTTTAATGCCTAGCAGAGAACTGCCTTAAAAAAAAAAAAAAAAAAAAGTTCATGTTGGCCATGGTGAAAGGGTTTGATATGGAGAAACAAAATCCTCAGGAAATTAGATAAATAAAAATTTACATGCATTTGTATTATTTTTTAATAAACTGCAGGGTTACACAAAAATCTAGCTGATTTAACTTGTATTTTGTCACTTTTTAATAAAAGTTTAGTTTGATGTTTTTAAAGGTTTTTGAAATCCAGGAATTAATTAAATCATCCCTTAATAAAATATTTGAAATTCATATTTTATTACATTTTTCTAACATTCTTGTTCATTTGTGTAATTGATAGATGTTTTTTACTCGGTCATTTAAATGTTTAATATTTCATCTACATATGAATTACCACATTTTGTGTATGACTTTAATTCCTACTTTAAAAAAAATCAGCATTCCAGAATTGTTGTATGGCATTCTGAGGATGAAAATAGAAAACATGATAATTCTTAGCCACTATAGGTTGAACACCTGCAAAATCTGATTCTGTCAGCATCTTCCATGTTAAGTTCCTACAAACAGTCCAACAGTCATCAGACCCATTCACACACAATCACATTAATAGAATAACAGATGTTACTTTCAAGGTTCAATTCTCATTAATATGATATAGAATCTGAATAATACTGTTTTGTTAATAATCTGCCAGAGGCTGAAGAAAGTTAACTGTTTTGGCTTCGATACCTGAAACTTGTGATTTGCAGGTTCAAAAGCAATCGTTTATATACATTGTTTCAGTTGAAGTTCAAAAAGTACCAACTATACTTTATGGTTGGTGGAACATTTATGCCTTTTTGATAAATGATAAAAAGACCTTACTCCCAACTACTGCATATTAAAAAAAGAAGTTAATGACAAGATGATTTCGTGGGAGGTTGAGGCAGGAGGGTTGCTTGAGCCCAGGAGTTTGATTTGGCAAGACCTGGTCTCTGATTTTTTTAAAAGGATGATTCCAAATTAAGTCTAAGAATGAAAGTGAATGCCAAGCACAGACCCTTTCACCTCCACATGGAGAATAAACGTGGGACAAGCTGACAAGGATTTTTAGCTAACAGCAGCCACTGTTGCTTTGATAGACGCATACAAGCCCTTTCTAACATTAGCAAGTCATAAAAATCCAAAAAGTAAAAATCTCAGTTGAGAACTTCAAACAATACTTCTGTTTTACAAGAATTTAATAACAAAGATTAAACAATCAAAATGAACCATGGGACTCAAAAACATCCTAAGTTGCAAAATCAATACGTAATGGAAAATCTGACGACATTTAAAACTCTTAAGATTAATTCTTTTCATTGAGTTCTTCTACTTGCATTTGCAAATAGAGAGAATGACGCGCCTGTTTCAGGGATTCTTTAGCCTGTCATGGGAAAAAGAAAAAGCATGTGATCAGAAAGAAGAGAAACATACCAACATTACTGCTTGAGAGGAATTCTATAAACTTAGCATCTCCTTACAGCAATAAAATGTTTAAACTATTAGTGGCAAATGGCTAAAATATTTTTTTTTTTTTTTTCTTGAGATGGGGTTTCATTCTGTCACCCAGGCAGGAGTGCAGTGGTACCATCTCAGCCCACTGCAACCTCTGCCTCCCTGGTGCAAGTCATTCTCCTGCCTCAGCCTCCCAAGTAGCTAGGACCACAGGTGCCCACCACCATGCCCACCTAATATTTTTTGGTATTTTTTGTAGAGATGGAGTTTTGCCATGTTGCTCTGGCTGGTCTTGAACTCCTGGACTCAAGTGATTTGCCCACTTTGGCTTCCCAAAGTGACGGGATATAAATATTTCAATTTTATATGTGGATCTTTTTAAAAGATGAGTTTAAGTTTACTAATTCATCCTTATGCCTTAAAAAAAAAAATACAGTTTATACCCTTTATAATGGTTTTCCAGTTAACATTCTTAAAAAAAAAAACCCTTAACCTACCACTTTTATCTTTTTATCTCCACTTTATTACCTTAAACATAATTAACAAGGTGTTATATTTAAATTTTTTTATTTTACAGATGGGGTCTTGCTCTGTTGCCCAGGCTGGAGTACAGTGGTGTAATCATAGTTCACTGCAGCGTTGAACTCTTGGGTTCAAGGGATCTTCCTGCTTCAGTTTCCCAAGTAGGTAGGGCTACAAGCATGTGCCACCATGTCCAGCTAATTTAAAAACAAATTTTGTAGAGATGAGGTCTCACTATGTTGACTAGACTGGTCTCCAATTTCTGGACTCAAGAGATCCTCCCACCTCAGCCTCCCAAATCACTGGGATCACACTGGGCTTACCTTCTAAATCTCAAATGCACTGTCTTGTAAACTAGCTGAAAGAACATTCCTTAGCCTTCTCAGATAGGATTATTCAAATATAAGGGAATCCACAAATTTTTTTTAAAAGCATTATATTTTTCCTATAGAATGACTATATGAAATAAAATACATTATTTAAAAAGGCTTGGCTGGACATGGTGGCTCACACCTGTAATCCTAACACTTTGGGAGGCCAAGGCAGGTGGATCACTTGAGGTTAGGAGTTTGAGACCAGCCTGGACAACATAGTGGAACTCTGTCTCTACTAAAAATACAAAAAGTAGCCAGGTGTGGTGGCGGGCACCTATAATCACAGCTAACTCAGGAGGCTGAGGCACAAGAATCACTTGAACCCAGGAGGCGGAGGTTGCAGTGAACTGAGATTGCACCACTACACTCTAGTCTGGGCAACAGCAAGAATCTGTCTCAAAAAAAAAAATTAAATTAAAACATCCTTCAATTTTTGGACTACAAAATTTGAGTGATTCTGTTTTAAATTCTAGGGATGAGTAATTTACAAAGTACACATAACAAAAGGTTTGATTACCAGCTACTAAACAAGCATGCATTGAGCAATGGAGGATATTTTTACCAAACTTTTTTGTTATGAAATTACTGATAAAAATGAAAAATCCAGTGATGTGCTGAGAAGTCACCATCTGAACAAAGTTAATGAGTAAATTGGGAGGCCAGAGATAACTGGCTAACAAGCAGACTGTGAAAAAGTACTTAAGAATATAGACTCCGAAATCAAACTTGTGTTCGTACCATGGTTCCTTCACTTTCTAGCAGTGTATACCTGAGTAAGTGCCTTTCAGAAGGGAAAAAGATGAAGGGAGGAATACTATAATGATTCTTCTATCTTTAGGGAAAAGAAACTTATAAATGCCTTAAGTTCCTTATCACAGTGTTCACCTTCCTAAAATTCTATTTTTTATTATTTGCTTAGAAATGGATTTCCAGTGAAAACTTTTATTTTACTATCTCAAGTCATTTAAGAAATTTTAACACACATATTTAAAGCTATCTTCATGTACAGAAGAGTAAAACTGTGGGATATGAAATTAACATGAAATATGTCAACCATTTCAATGAACAATCCCACAACACACAGAAATCTAGGACCAAGATTTAATTTGTGAGGATGAGCCACCAGTTATACTTCCCTGATACTAAGTTCTGGCTCCCAAACAAACCAGCTATAAGATGTATTTGTAGTATACCTTAGCAAGGTCTTCTTTTAACTTGTTGTATTGCTGCACATCAAAATGCTGTTGCTTTGATTTCTTGTGGAAGAACTGAAGAAATTGCCTACTCTTAACAGCTGAGTAAGTATAATCCTTAAAAAAAAAGAGAGAGAGAAGAAAACAACATGTTTTGAATGAACATAATGCCTCTGCAAGAAAGATACTTGACTCAGCAACACCAAGGCAAAAGAAGGCAGATGAATGAGTGAAATATTTGCAATGGCCATGAGAGTAAGCATAAGCCAACACAAAACATTTAGTCTCATTTAAGATCTGCTGCTCCTTTCAAAAACAGGCAAGCTGGGAAGAGAAATTACACATAATAGGAAAGAAGAAGGAAGAAATAAGAAAAGGGAGATTTTTGGCATATTAAATAACCATGAGGCAAAGCTGATGTTACTGAATGTTTTGCAATGCAAATTCAGTTTTTTTTATAAATGAGGGCACAGAGAACACATATTTATCCCAATGGAGGAATTTGTGTGTTACACTAATTACTTCTCCAAAGAAGTTATATATAATTTCTCTGTGTTGTGAGTCTTCATTCAGTCTTGTGAAAAACAATAAAAAATTTACCAGCTCATAAAAACCAGATGGCAGTAATTCAGTAAATAAAAAGGCTTTTTTGCTCATTGCTTAGATAAGACATTCTTTGCAAAGATGTTCTAACTTACCATTTTCCTAACAAACTACTCACCTGTCGAGTGACTATAAAGTATGCAAAAAAGACCATAGAATTTGCAAATGTGATGAAGTATGTAACTGGCTCCATGATATCCCAGGAGTACACCCACCACGTGAGCCAGGCCAGTGCCCCACCCTGAATGGACAGCAGTGCCAATCCAGCCCACAGGAGTCCACTGGTTTTGGCTTCCGAATGAGCTTCTATTCCAGCTTTCACCTGAGGGGGAATGAAAAACTGTTAATTCTGTTTACAAATACACCAACTAAAGGGACAAAAAGCAAGATGAAAAGGAACTCTTGCCGGGCGCGGTGGCTCATGCCTGTAATCTCAGCACTCTGGGAGGCCGAGGTGGGCGGATCACGAGGTCAGGAGATCGAGACCATCCTGGTTAACATGGTGAAACCCCGTCTCTACTAAAAATACAAAAAATTAGCCGGGCATGGTGGCAGGCGCCTGTAGTCCCAGATACTCGGGAGGCTGAGGCAGAAGAATGGCGTGAACCCAGGAGGTGGAGCTTGCAGTGAGCCAAGATCGCTCCACTGCACTCCAGCCTGGGCGACAGTGCAAGACTCTGTGTCAAAAAAAAAAAAGAAAGAAAAGAGGAACTCTTGAACAAATGCACATCTGCATTACTTTGAAGAGGTCAGACATATGGAAAAACAATTTATGAAACATACATGAATGAATAAATGCTCATTTCAAATCAGCTCACTAATAAATCTCTTTAAAACTATAAAGGTAATAACTGCCCTTGGAAAAATGAATAGTAAAGTATACAATTGAAAACTCAGAAGTCATCCTCTGAAACCCAACTAAAATTAGAGGCCTATTTGACTCAGCAATTCTACTTCTAGGAATTCATTCTGAATATATACCTGCATACACAAAACCCATTACAGATTCATTCTTAATAGCTGAAGTCCAAAAAGAATCCATATGCCCATCAAGATATTACACAACTGTAATGAAGCTCTGTGCCAATAAGGAGAGATTTCTATAATACACTGAAAAAAGATGAGAATAGTGCATAATAGTGTGCTTCCTTTTCTGAGAAAGAGAACAAAATAAGAATGTATTTGTTTGTACACAGATAAAGGAAATCTGAAATGATTCGTAAGTGTGGAGAATATAGTAACTGTGTGGAGGACAGGGTGGGAGGAAAACTTTAGATTTTAAAATTTTAATCCAAGTAAATATATTACAAGTAAAGAAAAAACTAAAATGGTAAACGATAAAAAAAACCAAACAAGTCCCTCTCTCTGCCATCCTCCAAATACCCTTAGAGGTAATCACTATTAAAACTTCCTTACATCTCCAGAAACTTTCCATTCATATTCAAAGATACACATATACCTTCCCATTTAAATAAAAACCACAAATGGGATTATAAGTCTAAAGAATGCAATTCTTTCCCTTGAAACAAACCAATTTCCCCAACTATCCCCCCAAATCAAAGTTATTTTTTCCACACCATTGATTAACTTTAGATGCTAGCCATTACCAACCTTCCAGCTGCAATTCTGTTAGGCACAGCAGGGGCTCTGGGCCTATTCTCTAAAAAGGAAAGGGAGGTAGGACTCCAGCTAGTGCTGCCCTGCTCATATTATACTTATTTACAGAGACATTATGACTGATCTCTGGAGAGGAGGCATGGCATAGAGTTTAAGATGGCAGCTCTGAACACATTCCACATGAGCTCAAGTCCAGGCTCTACCATGTATTAGCGATATAGCTCTGTTGCTCAGTTTCCTCATCTGAAAAATGAGGAAGATAAAAGCACTGAACTTACAGGTTTTTTGTGAGGCGTAAAGGAGAAAATTAGCATATGGAAAGCATTCAGAAAAATGCTCACATGAGGAGCACTCAATAAACACTAGGTATTATTTTCAAATATACTCAACCGTGATGCTTCCTAACCTGTTCAAGGGGCTGCAGCTGTTCCTTCAGGTGGTCAATTTTCTCCAGTAAATGGTGCTCTCTCTTTTTCTGAGACTCTTCTAAATGCAAGATTGTAAATAGTCTGTGAACCAAGGATTTCATGTGTTCCATCTCAGCAGTGTGCTCATTACTTGGTTTTTCTGAGAAAAGACACAAGGGAAACAAGCCAGTCACCACATTGTTCCCGCAGGGTGTGTAAATCTTTCGGTCCCCAATTCTCTTTCCAAATATTATCTTAGGATCCACAGGGTAAGGAAGCTGGTGTACAAACATGTAAACAAAGGTATAATATACATTTGAAAAGCAGTTCAAGTGTACTTTTCAACAAAGAGAGTCACAGTAAACAACAAAGTGTGGATCTGAAGAGCAGTTCATATACAAGGTAAAAAAAAAAAGTCACCAAAAAAATGACTTTGGCATAAG
Organism: Pan troglodytes; assembly: GCF_028858775.2. NCBI lineage: Eukaryota > Metazoa > Chordata > Mammalia > Primates > Hominidae > Pan > Pan troglodytes. The sequence goes on along the minus strand of NC_072401.2, from coordinate 111,135,421 downwards.
GATTATTTTCAGCTGAAGGCAATTGAGCATAAGCAGCTACAAGAAAGGCTCTCCGGCCTCTCCCTATTTGCCCAAAAGCAGGACACAAATTTTACAAAGACCTCTTGAGAGACAGAACTAGCTGGATTTCCTAGGCCAACTAAGAATCCCTAAGCCTAGCTGGGAAGGTGACCGCATCCACCTTTAAACACGGGGCTTGCAACTTGGCTCACACCCAACCAGAGAACTCACTAAAATGCTAATTAGGCAAAAACAGGAGGTAAAGAAATAGCCGATCATCTATTGCCTGAGAGCACAGCGGGAAGGACAAGGATCGGGATATAAACCCAGGCATTCGAGCCAGCAATGGCAACCCCCTTTGGGTCCCCTCCCTTTGTATGGGAGCTCTGTTTTCACTCTATTTCACACTATTAAATCTTGAAACTGCACTCTTCTGGTTCGTGTTTGTTACTGCTCGAGCTGAGCTTTCGCTCACTGTCCACCACTGCTGTTTTGCCGCCGAAGCAGACTCGCTGCTGACTTACATTCTTCCGGATCCAGCAGGGTGTCCACTGTGCTCCTGATCCAGCGAGGCATCCCTTTGCCGCTCCAGATCGGGCTAAAGGCTTGCCATTTGTTCCTGCACGGCTAAGTGCCTGGGTTTGTCCTAATTGAGCTGAACTGGGTTCCATGGTTGTCTTCCGTGACCCACGACTTCTAATAAAGCTGTAACACTGCATGGCCCAAGATTCCGTTCCTTAGAATCCGTGAGGCCAAGAACCCCAGGTCAGAGAACACGAGGCTTGCCACCATCTTGGAAGTGGCCCACCACCATCTTGGGAGTTCTGGGAGCAAGGACCCCCGGTAACACTCTCTACCAGAAAGAACAAAGGTAGATCGCCAGAGACAACTTTAGACCCTTTTCAGCTTGGAGACTGCACCAGAGGAATCTACAGACAAACTTTAGTAGCTTTTGACTACCTTTAACCAACTTATTTGCTTTTCCACAATTTGCTGACCCCAGAGACTCAAGGCCCTTTTCCTTTGACTTGTCACAACTCTAAAAATGTATTATTCTTTGTAGAAGATGCTCTATCAGCTGAGGTTCAGAGCCACCTCTTTGAGAATTACTCATTCCTTGGATACCTCCCATGTGTCTATGGAATATACACATTAATAAACTACTGTTTGTTTTCTTCTTAGTAATCTCTCTCATCACAGGGGTCCATCCCAGCTAAGAACTAAGAGTAAAGGGAAAATTATTTTTCAACTCTTACAGGAGTTACGGTTTCAGAGTTTTTAATATAAAGTTCTCTTGATTATAGACTTCCCTCATCCCACCTCCTCTATGGGTTTATAAGTCCATATAAAATTAGGCTCTGCTATGAGAAGTCCCTCAGATTGATATCTTTCTGAGGGCTGTAATTGTTCATTATCACTGTTAAGAGAACCTGAGGGAGGACAAGGTGAGAGGAAGGGAAGATGGACCTTCCCACCAGGCAGCAGCAAACAACTGCAGACAAGAGAGACATATGTCTAGAGTTGGTATCAGCCCAGTAAGTTTTCCAGTTTGTGTCAGTAGTCCTGAAGTTATTTTTCTTCCATCACTACCCAATTCAAGACTGCTGTGGTCTTTACCCCCTTCCATAGTCTAGGCTATAGCTGCCACAGAGGAGTGAAAGCTAGGTGTTCTCTTTTAGGCTTTGAGATCTGTAGAAGAGTCAGAGTCCTTTTGTTAATGAAAAATGTATTGGTACGTAAAACATATACATACAGAGAAGAGGCATAGATGGAAGATAGGCAAAGCTAGGCACTAAAACAGCAAGGGTAAATTTTATTAATAACTATTGCAATAGGGTCCAGCGTGAACTGAACTCAACTTGAATTTGTGCAGAGATGACTGTTTTAAAGAAAGAATGACAGAATGGGCAGGGTGAACAGCAGGGGCTTGAACAGAGTCAGGGAAATGAAAATTTACAAAAAGTGGATAGTTGGTTAATGTTACTGGGCCATCTGGGTTTGTTAACTGGTACCTATCCAGAAGAGAAATAAACTTCTCATACCTTACGACAGGATGCAAGTCAGAGCCAGGCACCCACGGGTTGGGAGTAAGAGCCAGAGTTATGTCCTTGAACGTTAACATTTCAAAGAGAGACTCCCAAGTCCTTGAGAAGACAGGTCTGGGTGATAAAAAATTTATACCCTCAGGCCAGGTGAGGTGGTTCACGCCTGTAATACCAGCACTTTGGGAGGCCAAGGTGGGTGGATCACCTGGGTTCAGGAGTTTGAGATCAGCCTGGCCAACAGGGTGAAACCTCGTCTCTACTAAAAATACAAAAATCAGCTGGGCATGGTGGTGCACACCTGTAGTCCTAGCTACTCAGGAGGCTGAGGCAGGAGAATTGCTTGAAACCAGAAGGCAGAGGTTGCAGTGAGCTGAGATTGCACCATTGCACTCCAGCCTGGGCAACAGAGAGAGACTCTGTCTCAAAACAACAACAACAACAACAACAAAATTATACCTCAAAGGGGGAGAGAAAGTTCATAATTGCAAGCTTTCTAAAGTAACTGCTTGTCTGAGTCCACTAGTCCACTTTCTGCTTATATAACACGATACCACAGACCCCATAATTTACAAAGAACAAAAATTTGTTTCCCCCTCTCCCACTCCCTCTCTACGGTCTCCCAGTCTCCCTCTCTTGCCGAGGCTGGACTGTACTGCCATGATCTCGGCTCGCTGCAACCTCCCTGCCTCGGCCTGCTGAGTGCCTAGGATTCCAGGCATGTGCTGCCACTCCTGACTGGTTTTTGTATTTTTGGTGGAGACGGGGTTTCGCCGTGTTGACCGGGCTGGTCTCCAGCTCCTGGCCTCGGGTGATCTGCCCGCCTCGGCCTCCCGAGGTGCTGGGATTGCAGACGGAGTCTCGCTCACTCAGTGCTCAATGTTGCCCAGGCTGGAGTGCAGTGGCGTGATCTCGGCTCACTACAACCTCCACCTCCCAGCCGCCTGCCTTGGCCTCCCAAAGTGCTAAGATTACAGCCTCTGCCTGGCCGCCACCCCATCTAGGAAGTAAGGAGTGTCTCTGCCGGGCCACCCATCGTCTGGGATGTGAGGAGCGCCTCTGCCCAGCTGCCCCGTCTGGGAAATGAGGAGCGCCTCTGCCCGGCCGTCCTGTCTGGGAGGAAGTGAGGAGTGCCTCTGCCCGGTTGCCCCTAATGGGAAGTAAGGAGCGCCTCTGCCTGGCTGCCCCATCTGGGAAGAGAGGAGCGCCTCTGCCCGGCTGCCACCCTGTCTAGGAAGTGAGGACTGTCTCTGCCTGGCTGCCCCGAATGGGAAGTGAGGAGCGCCTCTGCCCGGCCGCCACCCCGTTTGGGAAGTGGGGAGCGTCTCTGCCCGGCTGCCCCATCTGGGAGGAAGTGAGAGTGCCTCTGCCGAGCTGCCCTGTCTGGGAATTGAGGAGAGCCTCTGCCCGGCCGCCCATCGTCTGGGAGGTGAGGAGCGTCTCTGCCCGGCCGCCCTGTCTGGGAGGTGAGGAGCGTCTCTGCCCGCCCGCCCATCATCTGGGAAGTGAGGAGCGCCTCTGCCTGGCCGCCCCGTGTGGGAAGTGAGGAGCGCCTCTGCCCGGCCGCCCCACCTGGGAGGTGTACCCAACAGCTCCGAAGAGACAGCGACCATCGAGAACAGGCCATGATGATGATGGCGGTTTTGTCGAAAAGAAAAGGGGGAAATGTGGGGAAAAGAAAGAAAGATCAGATTGTTACTGTGTCTGTGTAGAAAGAAGTAGACATAGGAGACTCCATTTTGTTCTGTACTAAGAAAAATTCTTCTGCCTTGGGATGCTGTTAATCTATAACCTTACCCCCAACCCCGTGCTCTCTGAAACATGTGCTGTGTCAACTCAGGGTTAAATGGATTAAGGGCGGTGCAAGATGTGCTTTGTTAAACAGATGCCTGAAGGCAGCATACTCGTTAAGAGTCATCACCACTCCCTAATCTCAAGTACCCAGGGACACAAACACTGCAGAAGGCCGCAGGGACCTCTGCCTAGGAAAACCAGAGACCTTTGTTCACGTGTTTATCTGCTGACCTTCGCTCCACTATTATCCTATGACCCTGCCACATCCCCCTCTCTGAGAAACACCCAAGAATGATCAATAAAAACTAAAAAAAAAAAAAAAAAAAAAATTTTGTTTCCTTATAAGGAACAGAAATTTGTTAGCGGAGGCTGGGAAATCCAAGATCAATGCACCAGCATCTGACAAGGGCCTTCTTGCTGCATCATAATGTAGCAGAAAGCATTACGTGGGTGAGAGAGAGCAAGCAAGCAGGGGCTGAACTTGTCCTTTATTAAGGAACCCACTGCCAAGATAACACACTCCCATGATAATGACATTAATCCACTCATGTTGGTCCTCATGACCTAAACACCTCTAAAATGTCCCACTTCCCAACAGCTTTGCATTAGGGATCAAGTTTCTAACACATGAATTTTGAGGGACACATTCAAACCATAGCATTCTGCCCCGGCCCCTCAAATTCATGTCCTTTTCACACACAAAATACATTCACTCCATCCCAAGAGCCCCAAGCATCTACTCAAAAGTCCAATTCCAAAGTCTCATCTAAATCAGATATGGGCAAGAATCTAGGCATGATTCATCCTGAAGCAAATTATCCTCCAGCTGTGAGTCTGAAATCAAACTCACAGCTGGAGTTTGTACTTCCAAAATACAATGGCTGGATAGGTATGGGATAGATATTTCCACTGCAAAAGGGAGAAATAGGAAAAAAGAGGTAACTGGTCCCAAGTAAGTCCAAAACCCAACAGGGTAGTAAACAACATTAAATCTTAAAACTTCAGAACAATCTTTGAATTCATATGCCACCTTGTGGATACACTAAGGCAGGGGTTAGGTCCTCAAAATCTTGGGCAGTCCTGCCCCCATGGCTTTGCTGGGCTCAGCCCAGGCAGTAGCTCTTACGGGTTGAGGTTTCATGCCTGCAGCTCTCCCAGGATGCTGCTGCACACTGGTAGCTCTAAAGTTCTGGATTCTCAGGGGCAGCTGTGAATTTTCCAAATATTTTACATTCTGCCTCATTTTTAATTGTGAATTCTGTCTTTAAATCTATTCTCCTCTCATTTTACTGTATGCAGTTAAAGAAACCATGCAGATTCTTCAATATTTTGCTTAGAATTTTCTTCTGCCAGGTAAATTAGTTTGTCACTCTTAAATTCTGCCTTCCATAAAGTCCTTGGATATGAAAACAATTCTTTGTAACTGCCCAGTCTTGTGATATTCTGCTATTGCAGCAGAAAACAGATTAAGACAGAAAATTGGTACTAGGAGCAGAGTTACTGCTATAACAAATACCTGAAAAGGTAGAAGTGGCTTTGGAATTTGGTAATGGGCAAAGGCTGGAAGAGTTTGGAAGAGCACACAAGAAAAAGCCTGTATTGTCATGAACAGAGTATTAAGGGCAATTCTGGTGAGGGCTCAGAAGTTCTTTGCAAGTCCATAACAATAATGGTATTTATTCCAGCTTCCAGTAAGATATTCCTCATTTCAAAGAGCTTATCAGATTGGCCTTTACCATATACATATTTTTGGATTTTTAGTAGAGACAAGGTTTCACTATGTTGGCCACACTGGTCTCAAACTCCTGACCTCAAGTGATCCACCAACCTCAGCCTCCTAAAGTGCTGGGATTATAGGTGTGAGTCACCACACCCAGCCTACCATCGATATTTCTACAAACATTCTGATCATGACCACTTAAGTAAATCTCTAAAAACTTTTAGACTTCCTACAGCTATTCTCTTCCGAGCCCTGACCAGAATTGTCCTTAACACTGTTCATGGCAATATAGGCTTTTTCTAGTCTGCTCTTCCAAACTCTTCCAGCCTTTGCCCATTACCAAATTCCAAAGCCACTTCCACCTTTTCAGATATTTCTTATAGCCCCACTCCTGGTACCAATTTTCTGTCTTAATCTGTTTTCTGCTGCAATAGCAGAATATCACAGACTGGGCAACTTAGGAAGAACAACATTTTATTTCCTCACAGTTCTGGAGTCTGGGAAGTCCAAGACCAAGGTGTTGGCATATTTGGTGAGACCCTTCTTGCTGCATCATCCCATGGCAAAAGGGAGGCAGAGAGAAAGCAAGTGTTTATGCACAACAGCACAAGAAGGGGCCAAACTCATCCTTTTATAAGGAACCTACTGCCAAGATAACCTCTCCAGTGAAAATGGCATTCATCTATTCATTAGGGCAGTGCCCCCATGAGCCAAACACCTCCCAATACGCCTCACATCCCAACACCACAACACTGGGGATCAAGTTTCCAACACATCAACTTTGGGGAACATACTCAAAGTACAGCACTGCTCTAAAGATGAGGTTGTATGGCTTATTGACCTATCACCAGGTTTTGGCTGGAATAAACAGTAAATTTTCCAGAGGGTACTGAGCTTTCTCAGACAGACATTCTAAAAGAACCAGAGTTGTCATCCAAATGATGTGGCCTTGAGCTATTAGAAACTATGCAAATGTTGGTTCAAGTCTCTTAGTGTGTGTGGTGTGAGGGGGGCAGTGTTGACAAAATCTGTGCTGAGAGTTTACAGTTTTTATAGGCCATGGTTAACGCCTAGTTGAGAAGAGGGTTCCGAGGAACCTGACTGAAGTTTAGTCAAGGTGAGAGTCTTTGTCAAGTGGCACGAAATGTTTATCTGAGTTCAACAATGAGTGCCCTTGGCTCTGCTCTTTCAGAAGCATGGGCACCACAGAATTCATGTTACACCACCAACCTAAACTGACTCATAACATTTGTCTGTGGCATTTCCTAATAAAGGCCAAAAATGAGAGAGAATTATTCTTTTCCTTTTCTTTTTTTTCTTTTTGACATGGGTCACTTACTTTAATAACAATACATATACCATGTTATCACTATGGAATGTAAATTGAGATTAGACAAGAGAATTTCACAAGTGTGATAGCCTTCTGTATATTATATAAAAGTTTGGGTATACTGTCTGGCCAAACCAGCTTGCTCGTAAGTCATTAATCAAATCCGTTATAGGTAATTTGTTCAGTTCAATGTTTACAATTCTTATGTAAAAAATAAGCAACACACACATTTAAAAAGTGTTCATTTACCTTTGCATGAGTGCTTAAAATACATATTTCTATTTCAAGATGACATTTAAAAATTATTCTATCAGCAGCAAAAATATAATTTGCAATTACAAAAAACTAAACTAGAATCCTTAAGTTATTCTCATGTTTACAATTGTGATTCTTTAATAAATACTACTGTTATGCAGCTCTATTGTTTAAACTTTCTGGATTTGGTTTAAACACATGCACATATATTGTCAATTGTGGGAAGCTTTACAAATTATATTCCATGCACTTTTTGGACAGAGTTCTAACAGAGCCAGCCAGTCCACAAAACACGCAGACAAAAGTTGAATTAACTGGGGCAAATAGGACTCTTATACAACATTCAAAATAGGTGAGATTCTGCAGCAAACTGGGAGTACCTTCAGGATTGGCCTGTTATCTTCTTTAGAACTAAGTTCATCTTAAAAATTTAAGAAGGTGGACATTTCAACACCATCAAGTGCATTTAGGTGACATGTTTAAGTTAACTTGACTTCCTTGAATGACCGAGTTAGTAAACTAGTCACTAGTAATTCAGTCACCAGGCAAATCAAGCCTGCAAGAAAGGAAGCCAGTATTCAAAATGCCATGTTACCATCTAAACCCATACAAATTAGTTTATTTCCAACAATAATAGGTAACTTCAATAATGAGACGTCTAACTAAAGCAAGCTCCTCCAACAAGACCAAGGCAGCATCTCTTCTTCTAAGGCTTAGGTTTTGCTCAGAATTCCCGATACATGGAATAGCCCATACCAACAGTCATTGCTCCTACAACAAAGCCTTGGGCTACCACACGCATGTGGATCAGATGAATGGACATTTTAGTATTTCCCCTGCTCTTCAGTTTGTGTAATCCATATGCAACAACTGCTGCAAAACCTGCTATTCCAATGGGTACGAATGGTGCCTCTTTAGCTTTTCGAATAAGTTTGGATCCCTGATATTCCTCATATGAAGGAAGAGAAACACCTGTGTCTGTTGACATAGTGATTGCTTGAAGAATCTCCCTAGAGTGAAAAAACCTCTCACCCGCCAACCGGCTTCTGATCTTTTCCTTTTCTTCAGAAGCTTATTTCTCATTTATGTGTCTTCCTTGTGAACTTAATTTTCATACCCCAAATTTTCAAATCCACATTTGCAATGTATTAGGAATATTTTAGTTAAATGGAGTTTAAATAACTTTTTTGAAAACTCCAAATTTGTAATTTTATAAATTTCATTTTCAGTTAATCCAGTATGATTCCTCTGCCATTGTTTTCCTTCTAACTATACCTGCTGTGTCCCTGTTTACTTTACACTGTGAGACTTGGCAAGTCTGATACAGTTTTCATAAGCTGAGGTTACAGGGAAACCTGGGCTCACTGACCTCCCATCTCCAGGGAGGCTTCTGCCCTAGGAGTTCAATCCCAACACACAGCCCTTCCAGGCAGCAAGAGGGGTTTTCTAATGAGTGGGCAGGAGTGTGGAGGTTGTGCTTTATCCCACTTAGACCTAAGACTTATGGTCCATGTGGTGGTTTGAGGGATGGGAAGGTCATATAGAGTAATGGGATGGCCTGTAAACATCTATTTCCACTTGTTTGTTCATAAATGCAACCCAAAGAACAGCAAGTGAAAGACCTTCCAGGGTGTTAGGAACTCATTGGACATGAAAGTTGTATAATATCTTAACAGGGATTTCCTCTTCCATATTTTTCAATTTCTGTCACCCTTCTCTCTTTGAAGTTAAATACTGCCCTGATGTTAAAAGAGAATTCAGAATGGAAGCAAGTTTGTAAGTGTTGAAATGAGTGATTCATTTTAATTTCTTTTTTCTTGTTTGTATTTGAAAATCCCGCATAATGTTCAAATATACAATTAAAATTTTAAAAAATTATTTTTGTTTGAGGGGTCCTCAGAGAAATGGCTGATAAAAGTGATGGGACATGACAGGTACAAGGTCAACCTGGATCATCTTTCTATATCAAAAAGTAAAAGTACTTACAAAAAAAGGGGGAGAGGGAGCAAGTCACAAAGACACAGGAGTCACTGGTGTTCAAACTGTACCAGATAATGGTTAGCTGGAGCTGCTTCAAGCTGGAGGACTTTAACAGCAATTTCTTATCTAAATTCCCTCCCTGTTGATGGCTCTTGATCAACAACAAGATCTAGAATTGGCTGCAAAGTGATGATTTTCCACCTCCAGAAACTCTCCCACATTTACCAGTAGATGCTCAGCACCTCACTGTAAGTAAGAGCCTTCTATTATTTGTTGATCTATTTCTTTTATCACCAGTTTATTAAGGCATAGACTTATGAATTTCTTCCTCCTACCCTTAACAGTCTATAATTATAGCTTACTGAGAGAAGAAGCCTCAGGAGCCAATACTAGCCAGAATTCTTAAACTGTAATTGGTGAATTGCTGGACACTCAGTGTAAACTAGCATTGAAGGAAAAACTCCCACACTTTCATGAGTTTTATCTCCTGGAACCTTACCAGGTTCTCACAGTGAAGATCAGAGATCAGAGAAAAATACTCTCCCTGCTTTGGGCAGGAGGGAAGGAAAAATAACCATTCTGAAATAGCCCTGAGCACATGTCCTCCATAATAGGAAACTACTTTACCAGAGCCTTATCTGACTTGGAGAAAGGGCAATTAGTCAACTACAGACCCCTCTAGCCTTACTGCCTCACACAGGAGAATAAAAGAGCCTAAGAAACTCTTGTAAAGATTACATTTTAGAGACACAGGCCCAATTAAAAATATATATATATTTAATAATAAGATTATAGAATGATTCCTCTCCTCAATATCTTACCACTACATTAACAGGGCTCCAGTTTTATACAAGGCACAGATTCTGTTTGAGAAAGAATTTATAGAGAAACCCCAAAACATGAGGAGAAACAAAAATAAGGACACTAGAGGAAAGCCTCTGATACCTACAGCTACAGCAAACATTAAACATCTAACTCCTAGCCACATAAAACCTCACACTAAAGACCTATTCAGCTCAGTTTCTATTGCCTGATACATCATGTCTAGCTTTCAGCAAAAAATTTAAAGACAAGCTAAAAGGCAAAGAAAAAAACAACAACAACCACAGTTTGAAGAGACAAAACAAGCATCAGAACCAGGCTCTGATATGGCAGAGATTTTGGAAGTATCAGAGTAGGATAGTAAAGCAACTATGATTAAAGGCTCTAATGGAAAAAGTGTACAATATGCAAGAACAGATGAGTAATGTAAATGGAGAGATAGAAACTTAGAAAGAACCAAAAGGAATTGCTAGAAATAAAAACCACTGTAACAGAAATGAAGAATGCCTTTGATGAGCTCATCAGTAGACTACACACTGGGGAGGAAAGAATCAGGCAGCTTGGGGGTATGCCAACAGAAACTTTCTCAAACTGAAAGTCAAAGAGAAAAAAGAATGGAAAAAAAACCTAACAAAATATCTAAGAACTGTGGGACAATTGCACAAGCGTAACTTAGGCATAATGGGACTACCAGAAGAAGAAAAAAGAGAGAAGGGAAAAGCAGCAATATTTGAACTAATAATGGCTGAGAACTGTCCAAAAGAATATTGCTAATGGCCAAAATGGTAATTTGAGATGAAAAAAGCTCTCTTTAAGAAAGAGTTAAGACTTCCATTTTCCTGTCTGACATAAAAAAACTCCAAAGTTGTCAGTCCATCCTAACAATTAATAAATGGCTGAATACAATGAAAATCAACAACTTTTCTTAGATGCATAAGAAAACTAAGGTTAGAGGGAAAATTGCTGTTGCCAAAATTGAAAAGATAGATAAATACAGACAATGACAACTTAGCGAAGCAGAGACTCATGAGCAGAAATCTGCAAAGAATCAGTACCAGGGTAGGAAAACCTGAACTGTAACTGACAAATTGCTGGAGGTTCAGCGTGGACAACTCTTGAAATGTAAGCATTCCAGGGAGTCCCATAGGTGGGCGCATTCCCACACTTTTGTGAGTTTCACTTCTAGGAGCTCTACTAGATACAGTGAAAACTGAAGAAAAATCTCCTCCTCCTTACGGCAGCAGGAAAGGAAAAGTAGTGATTTTGAAATATGCCAGAGAATTCTGTTCTTTCTTTTTCTTTTCTTTTTTTTTTTTTTGGAGACAGAGTCTCCTCGCTCTGTTGCCCAGGCTGGAGTGCAATGACATGATCTTGGCTCACTGCAGCTTCCGCCTTCTGGGTTCAAGCGATTCTCCTGCCTCAGCCTCCCGAGTACCTGTGATTACAGGCACCTGCCCCCATGCCCAGCTAATTTTTGTATTTTTAGTAGAGACAGGGTTTCACCATGTTGGCAGGCTGATCTCAAACTCCTGACCTAGTGATCCCCACTCCCTCAGCCTCTCAAAGTGCTGGGATTAAAGGCATGAACCACTGCGCCTGGCCAAATTCTGTTACTCTTAACAAGGACTGTCCACAAGGTAAATTATTTTCCCAGAGCCTAACCGATTGGGATTTCATTAGAGCTTAGTTAACCTAGGGGAAAAGAAAAACCCAACTTCAGCAACCTGTAACCATCCTATCCCACCTAAGGTGGTGGGGGGTGGGGGAAGGGCTGAGAAGCACTTGCGAAGTTCTAAGTCCAGGGGTACAGGCTCACTAAAAGACTGAGACCTAGTCCCCTTAATCATAGGACTACAGAACACTTCCCCTCCATACCTTACTTTATCACTATATTATAAAAGGCTTATTTACTGCAGTTCCCTTTATCCAGTATATCACATCCAGCTTTTAACATAAAATTACAAGACTTACTAAAAGGCAAAAAACACAGTTTGAACAGACAGAATAAGCATCAGAACAAGAGCCAGACATGGCAGGAACATTGGAATTATCAGACTAGCAACTTGAAATAACTACAAATAATATGCTAAGGAATCTACTAGAAAAAGTAGATAACATGCAAGAACAGATGGGTAATGTAAGAAGACAGATGGAAATTCTAAGAAAGAATCTAAATAAAATGCTAGAGATAAAGCATTGTAATGGAAAGGAAGAAGGCCTTTAATGGGCTTGTTAGTAGATGAAACATAGCTGAAGAAATAATCTCTAAGCTTAAGGATATTTCATTAGAAACTTTCAAAACTGGTAAGCAAAGAGAAAAAAGACTGAAAAAAAAAAAAAAACCAGAACAGAACATCCAAGAACTTTAGGACAGCTACAAAATGAATAACATGTATGTAATGAGAATACTAGAAGGAGAAGAAAGGAAAGAACAGAAGAATTATTTGATTAAGGACTGAGAATTCCCCCCAAACTAATGTCAGATAGCAAACCACAGATCCAGGAAGCTCAGAGAACACAAGCAGAACAAATGCCAAGAGAAAACGACACATACGTATATCATTTTCAAACTGCAGAAAATCAAAGATAAAGAAAATAATTCTTAAAGAAGCCAAGGAAGGGGGGAACCCTTAGCTATAGCAGAGAAAAAAAAAGAAATTAAACCTGACTTCTCTGAAATCATACAAGCAAGAAGTGGGATAAAATATTTAGCATTCAGAGAAAAAAACAAAGCAGCCTAAAATTTGGTACCCTGTGAAATTATTCTTCAAAAGTAAAGGAGAAACAAAGATATTTTCAAACAAAAATTGAGTGAATTTGTTGCTAGCAGGCCTGCCTTGCAAGAAATATTAAAAGAAGTTCTTCAGAGAAAAGCAAGATGATATAGGTTGGAAATTTAGCTCTACAGAAAGAGAATCAGAGAAGGAATAGTGGAGGTAAAATAAAAACCTTTATTTTTATTATTCTTAATTGATCTACTAGATAACAGTCGGTTCAAAAGAATAATGCTAACACTGGTTTTGACTATGTATGCTTAGTATACCTATGCTTATGAATCACTGAAATGAATGACAGCCGTGAGACAAGGGGCGTGAGGGAGAAATCAGGATTATTTTGTTATTATAAGGTATTTGCACCAGCCGTGAAGCAATATAATGTTATTTGAAAGTGGACTTGCAATAGTTGTAAATGTATATTGCAAACTCTTAGGCAACCACTAAAAAAAGAAGTATAAATAATATGCTGGAAAAGGAGAGAAAATGAAATATACAGAATGCTCAATTAAAAACCAAAAAAGGCAGAAAAAATGTGGAAGACAAAAACAGGAAAAAAAAAAAAAACAGTGGCAACAAATAGAAAACAGTAGCAAATATGGTAGATATTATGTATATCGGTAATCAATTTGAATGTCAATGGCCTAAATGAACCAATCAAAAGATAGAGCTTGTCAGAGTGGGCCAAAAACCCAGATCCAACTATATATTGTCTATAAGAAACCCACTTTAAATATGAAGACATATATAGATGAAAAGCAAAGAGATGAAGAAAGATATACTATGCTAACACTAATAAAAAGAAAGCTGAAATAGCTATATTAATTTCAGACAAAACAGACATTAGAGCAAGGAAAGCTACCAGGAGTAAAGAGAGACATTACATAATAATAAAAGGCCAATTCTCCAAGAAGACAGAACAATGCTTAATGTGTATGCTCCTAACACAGCATCAAACTACATGAGGCAAAACAAAAACTAATAGAACTACAAGAAGAAATAGATGAATTCATGTTTACAGTTACAGACTTCAACATTCCTCTATTAGAAATGGACAGATCTGCCAAGCAGAAAATCAGGGGGTATACAGTTGAACTCAATAGCACCACCAATCAACTGAGATAAACGTGACATCTATAGACTATCCAACAACAGCACAATACACATTCTCAAGTTCACAGGGAACATCTCATCAAGACAGATCACAATGAAGGCTATAAAACTCACATGAGTAAATGTAAAAAAAGAAAAATACAATGTATGCTTTCGGATCTCAGTGGAATTAAACTAAAAATCAATAACCCAAAGATAGCTGGAAAATCCCAAAATACTTAGATATTAAATAATGTACTTCTAACACATGGGTCAAAGAAGAAATCACAAGAAAAAAATTAAAATATTTTAAAATAAATGAAAATACAACTTATCAAAATTTATGGAAGGCAGTGAAAGCAATGCTCAGAGGGGAATCTATAGGATTGAATACATATAACAGGAAAGAATAAACATCTATAAGATCTGAACTTATACTTTAAGAAACTAGAGAAAGAGGAGCAAATGAAATGAAAAGCAAGCAGAAGAAAAGAGATAATAAATATAGTAGAATATTTATTATATAGAGTATATAATATACTCTACATAATATATATTCTATTCTATATTATAAACATAGAGTAGAAACCAATGAAATCGAGAACAGGAAACCCACAGAGAAAAATCAATGATGTTAAAAGCTAGTTCTTTGGAAAAAATCAATTAAATTGATAAACTTCTAGCCAGGTTAATCAAGAAAAAAAGAGACAACAAGTTACTCATGGTAGAAATGAAATGAGAGGATTTAACTACAGATCCCATGGACATTAAAAGGAAAATAAAGAAATACTATGAACAACTCTATGCCCACGAATTCAATAACCTAGACAAAATAGATTAATTCTCTAAAAGGTACAATCTATCAAAACTCACACAAAAAGAAATACACAATCTGCATAAGCCTATACCTATTAAGCAACTGAATCAATAACTAATAAATTTCCAAAACAGAAAGCACCAGGTCCAGATGGATTTTCTTGGTGAATTCTACCAAACATCAAAGGAAGAAACTATATTAATTATCTACAATCTCTTTCAGAAGACAGTAGCAGAGGGAATACTTCCTAACTCATTCTATGAGGCCAGCATTACCTTAATACTAAAACCAGACAAAAACACTGTAAGAAAACAAAACCACAGACCAATATCTCTCGTGAATATAGACACAAAAATCCTCAGCAAAATAATAGCAAATAAAATACAACAATGTCTAAAAAGATTGCTACACCACAACTAAGTGGGATTTATCCAGGTATGCAAGGCTCAACACTTGAATATGAATTCATGTAATCCATCATATCAACAGACTAAGGAAGAAAAATCACATGATAATATCAATAGATGCAGAAAAAGATTTGACAAAATTGAACACCAATTCACAATGAAGACTCTCAGCAAACCAGGAACAGAGGGCAATTTCCTCAACTTGTGAAAGACAATGAGAAAGCAAGCCATAGCCTGGGAGAAAATATTTGCAAACGACGTATCTGATACAAGACCGTTATCCCAAACATACAAAGAACTCAAAAGAAAATGAACAACCTGATCACAAAATGGGCAAAGATCTGAAAAGACACCTCAACGAAGAAGACATAGATGGCAAATAGGCATATGAAGAGATGCTCAACATCATACGTCATTAAGAAACTACAAATTAAAACAATGACTACCCACCTACTACAATGGTGAAAATCACATCCAAATCACTAATACCACCAATTGCTGGCAAGGATATGGGGCAACAGGAATTCTCATTCACTGCTGGTAGGAACACAAAATGGTACAGCCACTTTGGGAGACAGCTTGACAGTTTTACACAAAACTAAACACTCTCACCATATGTGCCAGCAATCATGTTCCTGGGTATTTAACCAAATGATTTGAAAATCTACGTGCAAACAAAAGCCTGCGCATGTGTATTTATAGCAGCTCCATTCATAATTGCCAAAACTTGGAAGTATCCCAGATGTCCTTCAGTAGGTGAATAAACTGTGGTACATACAGATAATGAACTATTATTCAGCACTAAAAGGAAATGAGCTAACAAGCTCTGAAACACATGAAAGAAACTTAAATGTATATTACTAAGTGAAATAAGCCAATCTGGCCTTCCTCTTCACTTTCTTCTTTACTGCCTCGTCTCCTCCCTTATCACTCCCTTTTCTTCTCTTTGCTCTCTCTTCCTTTCTCCCTTCTTCTTTCCCCTCTTGCCTTTCTTTTTTTCTTCCCACTCTCCCCCTTTTTTCACTCCTCCGTCTCACTGTTTAGTATTTTCCCTGTTGTACCCCCTTTCTTAAATATCCTATTTTCTCTTCCCTTGCTCTCTCATGTCCCTGGCCCTACTACCATGCGCCCCCACCCCTGCCAAAAAGAAAGAAAGAAGCGAATCTGAAAAGGCTATACAATCAGCCCTTCTTATTTGTGGGTTCTGCATCTGTGAACTCAACCAACCATGGATTGAAAATATTTGGGAAAAAAATCTAATAAAAATTAACAATACAACAACAACAAAATGAATGAAAAAACAATATAGTATAACAACCATTTACACAGCATTTACACTGTCTTAGGTATTGTAAGTAATCTAGAGATTTAAAGTATATGAAGGGAGTATGGAGGTTAAATGCAAATATAACAAACATTTTGTATCAGGGCCTTGAGCATCCTTGAATTTTGGTAGAGTTTGGTAGAGTTTGCCTGGCCCTATTCTGTATAATTCTTAATGTCATAGACAGGTTCTTGAAAACTGCAACTTTAAATGAAACAACCATAAGGAAACCAATTTTACCATAGGCTAATTGATATAAGCAAGAGTTAGGTTCTTACAGCATATTTCTGGTCATAAAAACATCACTAAACATCTAAATAAAGACCCAAGACACTTTTAATGTTAAATATTAAAATAAATGTAAGCTACATATACATTTAAGAAAGATTAATAAAAACAAGATGATTATTTACATTATGTACATTAATGATGAATACATGTAGTTCTACATTTGTCACAATCTATAGAATATACAACACCAAGAGTAAACCCTAATGTAAACTATGGACTTTGGGTGACAATGATGTGTCAGTGTGTTCACCAATTTTAACAAATATACCAGTCTGGTGTGGGATATTGATAGTAAGGGGCGTGGGGTGCAGACAGCATATGGGAACTCACTCTATATTCTGCTCGATTTTGCTTTGAACCTAAAACTGCTTTAAATAATACAATTTTTTTTTTTACAAGAGTTAAGAGCTATACAATCATATATACTTGAATTCTTGATTTTCAGGCCTACCTCTCTCTTAACCCAATAATGTCGGTTAAGCATTCAAGATCCTAAAGTAAAATCCTGAAAGTCTAAAAAGAGTATATGGGACTAAAAGCCCTGCTAGGCAACTGTAGGTGATCACTTATACCCCTGCTGGAAAAGGTTAAACACTGGTTTTCCAAAGACTTCTTGGTCATCTGATAAATTTAAGATTCTTAACATAAACTTTGCTCCCTCTGGAAACCTCACAGCTAAAGGTAAAAGTGAAGATACCAGCCTGGACAACACAGGGAGACCCAATCCCTAAAAAAATGTTAAAAAATTAGCCAGGCATGGTGGTGCATGCGGGTAGTCCCAGCTACTCTGGAGGCTGAGGTGGGAGGATTGTATGAGCCCAGGAGTTTGAGATTACAGTGAGCTATGATGACGCCACTGTACTCCAGCCTGGGAAACAGAGCAAGTGAGAATTCATCTAAAAAAAAAAAAAAAAAAAAAAGTAATAGTTGGATAGCTGTGTTTCTTACCTCTCTTTGGACACTGCACATCATATGCTATTTTATTAATGACAAGTTTAAAATCATTCATTAGCAAAATATCCATCAAGGTAGAAGCTGAAATCGTGTTGCCATCTGAAAGAAAAACATCATGCATGAGTACGTCTTTGTTTTAGAACAGTAAGAACCATTTTCCAACACATAGAAAATCACTAACCCAGGTCTTTACAATATAATAGTGGACAATTTACTTTTGTGGGGGGTGTCCCCAAACCCAAACACTATTCCCATTGAGGGGAATCCTCCTCTATTGCTCTACCTCCCATTTCCTTGGACGAAATGGAACAGGTAGGCACTCCCTCTCCCACCCTGTCAGCTGTGCTGGAATCCAGGTAGTGCCCTTGGTGAAACTGCATCTGTGGAGAGTCATGCAAAGGTTCAGGGGAGGTGGAAACCCTTCACAGCAAGGCCAGAGCAGTGGCAGGTGACAGTTTTGGGGGTAGGGTGGAGTGTAGGCAGCAGAGCTCATCAGGTGGTTACTGGGTTAACCTGGTCTCTGCTCCTGTCTTCTCTTAGTTCCTGCCCTCTTCTGGGCCTGTCTTCTGCCACTTCCAGCATGAGAGCCTGCTGACATACTCCTCTGCTTAGCCAGAGTCCATTCTGCTGCTTACGGCCAAGCTTCTGACTGGCACATGTAGGCATAAGGGTATAACTATTTAAAAACCCTGCCTTTCTCTTATTTTTAATTATTAGAGGTAACTGATTTGTGGTGGTTAAAAATTTAGTAGCTAAATAGCACCACAAGCTATCACCACATGGGTTCATCTTCCTTTCAAGCTTGAAAAAAATGAAGAGGCAAACTGTCAAGGAGGTGAGGACAATAATGAACGTGATGCCTAAGAAATAAATTTGCATTGTATGGTTTATTTTGTGGAAGGGGAGAGAGGCAGGAGAGATTCTAATAGTAATTTCAAATATCCTAGGAGTATTTCAGGAAAAAAAAAGTCTTGAAAAATTTTAACCACAATGTGCTTTGCACAGCTTCTCATAGAGCCTAGGTTTTGTTATATTTTTGAACCAAACTTTAATGTAATCCAGGTGTTAAGAAAGCAAATTCACTGAACAATAAGCAAAAAATTGGTGCTGGGTAGAGGTTTCTTTTTCTATCATTTTCCCTTCAGAATAGTTCACATATAATTACATGAAATTAAGTCCAGGAAAATGCTGGATGTGTATTTTCAAATCCCGGCCTGACATTCATTTGGTTACATTCAACCAGAGCTATTTTAGCTACATTAATATGTGTGATGACAGGACTAACACTAGTAACATCCCGAAGAAACTGGCTGCTGCCTCTTGTCTGCCTCCCTATAGTTCTTTTGTTCTGGAAGACTGCAAATCAAGTCTGCACCTGTGTCTGTTCCTAGAATTTGGCTGTTTGGGTTGCTGTTCATCAGTTGCAGTGAGATCATTTTCCAAAAAATTGCCAAATAATTCAACCCACACAATGGGCAAAACTGTGACAAGCTTAGAACACTCTTTTCAAGCCCAAATTAAATGCAGGCAAATTCCACCCACAGAGTCTTTTAAAAAGAAGAAAAAAAAATCAGCAACACACCAATCACTTTATCTTTCCAAGTGTCATTTAAAAATTTACATGTAAATGACTTCAAACCAGCTCCTTAAAATCTTACTAAAAAAGACATCCACTGAATATGATTTCTCAGTTGAAATACTACATTATCCTTTATACAAAGGTATGAATAGCAAAAGACTGACGTGAAACATTTTTAAGCTCTAGTGATACAGTGTTAAATTTTTCATGTATTCTTGGGTATCAATTTAAACCCCCGATAGGGTGTTTGCACTCAGTCCAAAGAGTCCCTTTTCTCTAAGACTTCTATTCTCTTTCTTCGTGCTTTCTGTTTCAAAGCTACTAACCTCATTTTTAGAAATAAGCAGGATAAACACCTATCGTTTTAACCTCTCTTATTTCATTCACTTCAATACTAATTGGGTACACACCACCAGGCAAGCGCTGCTCAGTGCAGGCCCTTCTGACTTCCAGGTTTGGGTCTGCCTGCCCCTAGAAGCTTAGAAAGAGAGCCCTGCCCCTGTGGAAAATGCCCATGGACATTCCAGTATTCCTGTGCCTGGGGGAAATGTCTGTCTAGTTCAAGGATGAAATATATGAAATATTAGGAAGCCCATTGTGCCATAGGGCTAAAACCTTATTCTCTGATCCAGGTTTTAGCAGGAAGAAACGTCCCTTCCAGCTAAATCTATAGTCCTAACAACAACCTACAATAAGCCTTTCCTGATCTGCCCTTCCCCACCTCTCAGAACTCCTCCTTTCTCCCAGCTCCCTCCTTTGTGGTCACTGTGTAGTAGGCTCCCACCTCAATGCAGTCTCACTCTATCACCCAAGCTGGAGTGCAGTGGTGCCATCTCGGACCACAGCAACCTCCGCCTCCCATGTTCAAGCGATTCTCCTGCTTCAGCCTCCTGAGTAGCTGGGATTACAGGTATGCAACACTACACCTGGCTAATTTTTGTATTATTAGTAGAAAAGGGGTTTTGCTATGTTGGCCAGGCTGGTTTCAAACCCTTGACCTCAGGTGATCCACCCACCTTGGCCTCCCAAAGTGTTGGGATTACAGGTGTGAGCCACCGCATGCGGCCCAGAGCTCTCTTCCCTCTACGTGACTCCCTCCCTCATTTCCCCCCAGGTCTTTGTGCAAATGTAATCTTATCAAGCCCACCCCTGCCCACACACATCTTCCACATTCTGCTTTATTTTTCTTCATAACACTTATTATTTAACATAATACATAATTTATCTTGTTTTTTTCTCCTCCTAAATATAAGCTCCATAAGGGCAGGAGTTTTTATCCCTTTTGTTCTCTGCACTACCTCTAGCGTATAGAACAGTGCCTGACATACATTAGGTGCTCAGTAAATATTTGTTGAATGAATCAATTAATCTCCATTTTCCAACTTCTCTATCTTTTAATTAATTTGGAACTTGGATAGGGAAAAAGTATGTTTATTTCCCTTTCAAAACTGCAACAGTAATCATGAACCTAAATAACTTTATTCTAAGTATTTAATATCATAATAAAATAATGCAAATTTATTAATTTATCTATATTTGCAGCTGCTATATAGTGGGATAGGGTAAATAATTATTTATTCTATTTAGAAGCAGTTGGTCTAAGACCATTTCAGACAATGAGAACATGAAAGCTGTATTCTAAATTTTAAATGTCTAAGTGATGACATACTTCTGGTTTTTTAAAAAATGTATATTCTTCCTAAGAACTAATTCTGCCAAAAAACATACTAGACTGTAATTGCTTTATAACAGTGGTGAATAAATTTTTTGTGTACTTTAATTATTCACTGGCTTATTTTAATAATTAAAACTGCATTTTGTTTTCTAATTATTCAAATTTTGCTGAGAATTGCACGCTAATGCCTGTGCTACTAAGATTTTCTCATGAAAAACCTTTAAGGCTAAGTTTATAAAATAAGTAACTGAAATTTACATTAAATTTATTCCATTAATTTTTCATTCAATGAAGTTAAAAGTTTTTTTTTTTTAATTTTCTTTTCTTGGGATGGAGTTTCACTCTTGTTGCCCAGACTGGAGTGCAATGGCGTGATCTCGGCTCACTGCAACCTCTGCCTCCTGGGTTCAAGCAATTCTCCTGCCTCAGCCTCCCAAGTAGCTGGGATTACAGGTATGTACCACCACGGGTGGCTAATTTTGTATTTTTAATAGAGACGGGGTTTCTCCATGTTGGTCGGGCTGGTCTCGAACTCCTGACCTCAGGTGATCCGCCTGACTCGGCCTCCCAAAAGTGCTGGGATTACAGGCATGAGCCACCACGCCAGGCCAAAACAGTTTTTAAAATAGTGTTGATGCATAAAAATGAAAGAATAAAGACCAACCATTTATTATCTAATGAATTAAACAATGTACTTCCTTCTAGAAAAGTAAAGAACCAAACAAAAGTTCAGGAGAGACAGAAACCCTGGCACAAAGTTGTAAAATTATATACATATATACCTGCTGTGAAGATGGCTGCAGTTTTGATACCCTTATCTTCATTTTGTAGGTCCTGAAGGAATGAACCAACTGTTGACAACATTGGTTTGACTACAAATTGACAACGTTCTTTTCTAGATGGCAAGGTAAGTGTTACCAAGGGAAGGCCATGTCTATAATTAACTGTTATTTCTGTTAAGGAAAAAAAGAGAAAAAAATGGGCAAAATTTACTTTTAAAAAAACCATAAATACAAGAATTCTAGAAGGAATGCTCAAACATGAAATTCACAAACCTCTGAAGTCCTATAAAAATTTGTATTGCTCCAATAATGCCTTCATTTTACTACAGTTTACATATTCCCTACCATTCTATAACATTTTAGTGTAGCACGTACCACACTTTATTATCTGCTTAAAGTCTTCCCAGGTGGCCGGCATGGTGGCTCATGCCTGTAATCCCAGCACTTTGGGAGGCTCAGATTGGTGGACTGCCTGGGCGCAGAAGTTTGAGAGCTGTCTGGGCAACATGGCGAAACCCCATCTCTACAAAATATGCAAAAATTAAGTCTGGCATGGTGGTGTGCGCCTGTAGTTGCAGCTACTTAAGTAGGCTGAGCTGGGACGACGGCTTCAGCCTGGGAAGCAGGCAGTGAGCCGAGATCGCGCCACTGCACTCCAGCCTGAGTGACACAGCTAGATCCTGATTCAATGAAAAAGAAAAAGAAAAAAAGTCTTCCCAGGTAAACACTTAAGTTCTAGTTTTCTTGAGGACAGAAACTATTTCTTGTTTTGTTTTGTTTTTCTTTTTGAGACAGGGTCTCACTCTGTTGCCCAAACTGGAGTGGCACGATCATGGCTCACTGCAGCCTCTACCTCCTGGGCTCAAGCAATCTTCCCACCTCAGTCTCTTGGGTAGCTGGGACTATAGGCATGTGCCATCACGCCTGGCTAATTTTTGTATTTTTTGTAGAGATGGGGTTTTGCTTTGTTGGCCAGGTTGGTCCCAAACTCCTGAGCTGAAGGGATCCGCCTGCCGTGGCTTCCCAAAGTGCTGGGATTACAGGCCACCACGCCCACCCGACTATTGCTTATCATCTCTGACTCCTCTGATTGCTGAGGTGGGAATTTGACAAAAGACAGCAGCTATATTATGGGAGCACAAAAAGGTGGAAGTGAACCCAATCAGGGTGGGGTGGGATGGGGATAGTGTAAGAAAAGTCTATTCTGCTCAAAACTCTCGCAGCTCTTTATATGGAAGAAAGGGAAACAATTAACATATGAATCAAATAAATGGTAAGAAAGCTTACCATCAGGTGGCACCACGGTACTATAATGGTGTGACTGGTAGTATTTCACATTTCCACACAGCTTCACACACAAAACCTACAAGAAGGAAAGATTAATTTGTTTTTTTAAAAAAAGAGTGGGAAAGATGAAATAAGTGTCTTTATTTTACCATAAGATTCTTTTTAATACTATATGAAAAGCATAATGAAAAACTCAACTTGTCATGCATCCCCAGGGTGAGCCCTTGGCAAGCTCACTGAACCTTCCTGGCTATATGCTTGCCTGCTACTATGTATGCTGTAGCAGTAGCACACCAGGACGGGATCCCTAAATTGGGGTATGAGGCCCCCTGAAAATCCTACAGTTCTGTGAGAATTTTTACTTTCAGTATTTCCTTTCAGGTAATAATCTAAAACAAATGGATATAAGTATATCTAGTCTAGAGACATGCTTCTCAATATGTGGTCCCCAGACCAGAAGCATCTTGGGGCTAATTAAAAATGCAGAATCGGGCCGGGCATGGTGGCTCACGCATGTAATTCCAGGACTTTGGGAGGCCAAGGTGGGCGAATCACCTGAGGTCAGGAGTTCGCGACCAGCCTGACCAACATGGAGAAAGCCTGTCTCCACTAAAAATACAAAATTAGCCAGGTATGGTGGCACATGCCTGTAATCCCAGCTACTCGCGAGGCTGAGGCAGGAGAATCACTTGAACCCGGGAGGTGGAGGTTGCCGTGAGCCAAGATCCCATCATTGCACTCCAGCCTGGGCAACAAGAGCTAAACTCTGTCTTAAAAAAAAAAAAAAAAAATGCAGAATCACAGATTCAGACCAGATTTACTGAATTCCAGTCTGCATTTTAACAAGATCCTCAGAAGATTCACATGCACATTAGAGTCTGAAAAACACTGCTCTAGATCTGTGCTGTCCGATATGGTAGACACTTGTTAAATGTGGTTATTTAAATTAGTTAAAATTACGTACAGGTGGGACACGATGGCTCACGCCTGTAATCCTAGCACTATGGGAGGCCGAAGCAGGAGGATTGCTTGAGCTCAGGAGTTCAAGACCAGCCTGGCCGACACAGTGAGACCCTGTCTCCTATAAACAGCAACCACAAAAAAATTATATACACAAACATTCAGAACCTCAGTCACCTTTGCCACATTTTAAGGGCTCAAAAGCTCCCTATGCCTAATGGCTATCTCACTGAAAAGCAAAAGCGCAGGAGTAGCATATTTCTATCATCACAGAAAGTTCTATTGGACAGCAGTGCTGAGTCTACAACACCTGAATGGCCACCTCACCACGGAACATGTTTTGTGGGCTTGCATTGGTGTTTGTGTTTACACAATTGCACGGGTGCTTAATGAAGACCAAATAATATCATGGTGCACTGTGTGAACAAAGATATTGTGGGAGTAGAAAGAACAGGCATTGGGGAATTGGTTCACAGGCATCTGGAACTCAAAAGGACTTGTACCAGAGAAATTAGTACCAAAGTCACAGCACGGTGGCTGTATCATACTGATCCAGATTTTTTAATGCATCACCTTACAGTAGTTTATTAACAATAAGTTTGCCAGTAATTGTGCAAAGAATAATTCTTTTATAAACTGCATTTTTAAATTTTTCAGGATTTGAGG
This sequence comes from Pan troglodytes, assembly GCF_028858775.2. Taxonomy (NCBI): domain Eukaryota; kingdom Metazoa; phylum Chordata; class Mammalia; order Primates; family Hominidae; genus Pan; species Pan troglodytes. The sequence goes on along the minus strand of NC_072401.2, from coordinate 111,110,870 downwards.
GTACACTATTAAAATAGTAAATCAGTGGTTAAAAGTGTGTTCGCTGTTTCAAAAAATAAAGATGACACTGACCCAAATGAAGGTCCATTATGTTCAAAATTAAAAGAACCTCATCAATAAGTAAAACAAAACATTCAAATACATATTTTAGTATTAAACACAACATAGGCAATAAATGTCAACACAACATCATCTTTTATATTAAGACTGTTCATTTGAGCTTTCTAATTTTTTTTTTTTTTGAGATGGAATATTGCTGTTGCCCAGGCTGGAGTGCAGTGATGCAGTTTCAACTCACTGCAACCTCCACCTCCTGGGTTCAAGTGATTCTCCTGCTTCAGCCTCCCAAGTAGCTGGGGTTATAGGCACCTGCCACCATGTCTGGCTAATTTTTTGTATTTTTAGTAGAGATGGGGTTTCACCAAGTTGGCCAGGCTGGTCTCAAACTCCTGAACTTGTGATCAGCCTGCCTCGGCCTCCCAAAGCGCTGGGATTACAGGCGTGACCCACCACACCCGGCCTGAGCATTATTCTAAAAATGTAGCTCACTACTAAGATGAGAAGAAAAAGGCAGATGATGTCTTAAAATAGATGCAACTCTCAATAAATAAATATAGGTAGAAGTTCTCCAAGTGTGGATAATGGATATTACAATACCGTCTACTACTTTTAGCAAAACTACATAAAAATGAGACACATCAGAATTCTCTATCAAAATTCTTCTATAAAAATAATGAGACAGATAATTTTCCATGCATAAAAGTCAAATATACGAAGGTAGGGAGTAGGCCAGGCGTGATGGCTCATGCCTATAATCCCAGCACTTTGGGAGGCTGAGACAGATGGATTGCTTGAGCCCAGAAGTTCGAGACTAGCCCGGGTAACATGGTGAAACCCTGTCTCTACAAAAATTACAGAAAAAGTCTGGCATGGTGGCACATGCCTGTAGTCCTGGCTACTTGGGAGGCTGAGGCAGGAGGATTGCTTGAGCCCAGGAGGAGGCGGCTGCAGTGAACCGAGATTGTAGCTACTGCACTTCAGCCTGGGCCACAGAGGGAAACCCTGTCTCCAAAAAAAAAAAAAAAAAAAGTAGAGAGTAAAAGTTAGAGCTCCTCCCTTTACTTCTCTATAATCCTGGAAGTCTCCCCAGAGGTAACCACTGCTAGTGGTTTGGCATGTATCCTTCCAGATTTTTTTCTACACATTACCTACCAAATTCTATGCTAGAGTCCGTATAATGCTAAAGACATATGAGTCAGGTTCCTAAATACCATTGGTGATAATGCCTGTGAGAATCCAGGAATCCAGTTGGAGGCAATATAAAATGATTACAAAGTATCATTTAATATACTGATAAAGTTTCAGGTGTACTACTGAAGAAGTAACTGTAGCACCCACAAGATAGAGGCACCCACATGACAACCAGAAGATGCTGAAAGACGGCAGAGTGGCCTGAGAAAAACAGCAGGGCTTTCTCAAACTTTTGCTTGCCTAATAATCACCTGGAAGCCTTAAAAACACAGATTCCCAGACCCCATACACAGAGATTTTTAATCTAAAAGGTCAGTTTGTGAGGATTTGCATTTTTAATAAGCTCCAGAGGTAAACTGAAGTTTCAAGGGTGAGAACCACACTTTGAGAAGCTGGGCTTTAGTCAACCTCCCCACAACCCCCACCACCACACACACACACCCCCTGCTGCCCCAGGCTTCGTGGCAACATGCTAAATTTCTGCGTAGAATCATTCTGAATTCCAAATTTTAGTGCCTGGTTAAGCGTTACTGCCTTTAAATGGAATTTGGTATCAGGGCAAAAGATGATTTGGGCTTCTCTTTGACCATGAAGCGTTTTTTGTTCCTGACCACAGAGCTCCTGAATCCCTTGGAATTTCCCGAGTGATTGAAGTTTCTGTGGTTTTAACAAAGTAACTCTTGGTGGGATGCTAGATGGCTTCAGGATGGGGCTGGTTGCTAGAAAGATCAAACCTTGATTAAAAGCCTAGAATGTTCAGTCCCATCTTCCCAGCCTCCAGGAAGGGGACAGAGGCTGGAGACTGAGTTAATAAAATCCATTATGCCGACACGATGAAACCTCCATGAAAGTCCCTAAACAATGAGGTTCAGCAAATTTTCAGGTTGGTGAATGCAACCACGTTTTGGGAGGGTGACATAATCCAACTTCATGAGACAGAAGCTTCTGGGCTTGGGACCTCCCAACAGTGAAAACTATGTTCACACAAACTGTACCTTGCTTTATGTATCTCTTAATCCAACAGTTTAGCTGTATCCTTTAGAATATCCTTATAATAAACCAGTAAGCATAAGTAAAGTGTTTCCTTGAGTTTTGTGAGCAATTTTAGTAAATAGCTGAGGTTGAGGAGGGGGTCATGGGAACCCCTGATTTACAGCCTCCTGTGAGAAACATGAGAGGCCCAGGACTTATAATTGGCATCTTAAGTGGGGCAGTCTTGTGGCACTAAGCTATTAACATGTGGGATCTGATGTTAACTCCAGGTAGGTAGTGTCAGTATTGATTTAAATTGTAGGACACCCAGATGGTGTTTGGAAAGTTGGAGAATTGGTTGTTGGTATGAGGAAAATATCCACACACGCGCTGCCAGAGTATTCTGTGGGTAGAAACAGATCATAGTAACCCATATGAGCATTATGATTTTACCTATTTCTGAAAATTATCTTTTAATAGTCCAAAACAAGAAGTAACTGAGAATTTGACATTCTATTGGCAGGAGACTAAAAGTGGCCCATGTGAAGATCAAGCTAAGCCTTCCAGTAGTTTGAGAACTTGATCTATGATTTTTTTTTTTTTCTCCTGAGACGGAGTCTTGCTCTGTCGCCCAGGCTGGAGTGCAATGGTGCGATCTCTGCTCATGGCAAACTCCATCTCCCAGGCTCAAGCAATTCTCCTGCCTCAGCCTCTCGAGTAGCTGGGATTACAGGCACCCACCACGACACCCAGCTAATTTTTGTATTTTTAGTAGAGATGGGGTTTCACCATATTGGCCAGACTGGTTTTGAACTTCTGACCTCAAATGATCTGCCTGCCTTGGCCTCCCAAAGTGCTGGGATTACAGGCGTGAGCCACCGCACCTGGCTGATATATGATCTTAAGTATCACTATAACATCCAGGACAGGGATCTTATGCTGGTAATTTAAGAGCTGGCTCAGGCCACAGGAATCCAGTTGGAGGCAATATAAAATTACTAGACAGAAAAGGGTAAGTGCAGAAAGAAGGATAAATTCCTACTTAGAATCTGTAATCCAAAATTTGAATACATGAGGAATTAAATGCTAAGAAAAAAAAACAACACATTTATTTTTAAGATTAATTTACTTTAGAGAAAATAAGAGTCTTCCAAAACTGATGTTAACATAAATTATATTTAGTGTCTTCACAAAGATAAAAGGGATAACTGGCTTCCAGAAAATGAACAAGAAATTATGATACTAAAGTTGGTAGAAATAAAACAAAAATGAGTGACTATGATTAACTAATTAGAATTCCTGGAAACAAAAAGTCTATGTACATGTAAAAAGCCCATCTTAGGCTGGGCGCAATGGCTCATGCCTGTAATCCCAGCACTTTGGAAGGCCAAGGCTGGTGGATCACCTGATGTCAGGAGTTCAAGACCAATCTGACCAACATGGTGAAACCCCATCTCTACAAAAAATACAAAATTAGCTGGATGTAGGGTGCAGGCCTGTAGTCCCAGCTACTCAGGTGGCTGAGGCAGAAGACTCACTCGAACCCGGGAGGTGGATTTTGCAGTAAGCCAAGATTACACCACTGCACTCCAGCCTGGGCATCAAGAGTGAAACTCCATCTCAAAAAAAAACCCACCTTAATAGCCTAAATTCTAGTCTGAATAAAGTCAATAGAAAACGAATGAATTGGACAATAACTCTCCTAGGTGCAACACAGAAAGACATAGAAACTCTAGGAATACAAAAAGCAACTAATTCTCATACATTGCTGGCAAGAATGTAAATGGTAAAACTATTCTGGAAAACATTTGGCAGTTCTTTTTTTTTTTTTTTTTTCTTAAGACGGGGTCTTGCTCTGTCCCCCCAGGCTGGAGTGCAGTGGCATGAACTCGGCTCACTGCAACCTCCACTTCCCAGGTTCAAGTGATTCTCCTGCCTCAGCCTCCTGACTAGCTGGGATTATGGGTGCATGCCACCAAGCCTGGCTAATTTTTTGTGTATTTTTAGTAGAGACGGGGTTTCTACCAGGTTGGTCAGGCTGGTCTTGAACTCCTGACCTCGTGATCTGCCCAGCTCAGCCTCCCAAAGTGCTGGGATTACAGGCGTGAGCCACCACACCCAGCCTGACCGTTCTTTATAAAGTTAAATATACATTTCTATGTGACCCAGTAATCCCACCCCTAGCTCTTTACCCTAGAGAAATGAAAGCTTATGTTCATTCAATTTGTACAAATGCCATTTCATTTCCTCCCACTAGAGTGCATACTCCCCAGGAGCAGGCAGGGACTTGGTCTGGTTCACTGCTGTATTGCCAGCACCTAGAATAGCGCCTGAAACATAATAGGGGCTCAATAAATACATGTTAAATAAATGCAGGAATGTTTTCAAGATGCTAAGGAAAATAATTACCAACCTAGAATATTATGCTCAGGAAAATTACTTCAGGCTTGCTGTGATTTGATTGTGTCCCCCAAAGTCCATGTGTTGGAAACCTAATGCCCAATGCAACGGTGCTGGGAGGTGGGGTCTAATGGGAGGTGCTTAGGTCATGAGGGCTCCACCTTCATAAATGGATTGATGCCAATTATAAAAGGGCCTGAGGCTGCGGGTTTGACTGAGCTTTCTCTCTCCCCCTCTTGCCCTTCCACCTTCTGCCATGGGATAATGCAGCAAGAAGAACCTGACCAGATGCGACCTCTCAATCTTGGATTTTCCAGCCTCCAGAACTGTGAACTAAATACATTTCTGTTCCTTATTAATTACCCAGTCTATGGTTCTGTTACAGCAGCACAAAAGAGATTACAGCAAGGCTGAAAGAAATGAGTTTTTCAGGTATATCCAAGATTACGGCTTATTTCCACAGATTTTTGCTAAAGAACTTCTTCAGGAAGAAGAGAACTAAACTCAAGTGGAAGCTGAATAGAACACTATTATGAGCTGAACTGTGCCCCACCCCCTGCAAATTCATATATTGAAGTCTTAACCCCTAGTACCTCAGAATGTGACTGTACTTTAAAGAGATTATTAAGTTAAAATGAGATCATTAGTATAGGCCCTAATCCGACATAACTGGTGTCTTTACAAGAAGTGGTGATTTCGACAGACATGTACACCCAGAAGAAAGACAGTGTGAGGACACAGGGAGAAGACAGCCATTTACAAAACAGCCATGTACAAGCCAAGGAGAAGGCTTCAGAAGAAACCAACTGAGCCAACACCTTGAACTTTAACTTTTGGCCTACAGAAGGGTGGCGAGGAAGGTTTCTAAACAGTGGAGGGGCAATTAGTGTGGGTGTCATAGCCCAAATGGGATGAAGATGGCCTCCGCATGGGAAATAGGCTCAGAAAAAAATGTTGGAGCCCAGTTGGGGTAAGAAAGCCATCTCTGCAGGGGAAGGAGTGGTAGTGGAGATGAAAGACTGTCACATGCAGAAGAAAAAAATATATCAAGAATAATGGAAGTCAGATTTATCCTGTGCAAGAATGGAACCACAATTATGGAAAGGGAGTAGAATAAACTCTGTAGTGTTAGATTGAAGTACTGGTGTGAATTCATGGTTTTTAATGTGTAATAATGTAAAGAAATATAATTAAATGAAATTAAATATAAAATTTTTAAAAGATGCAAATGTTTAATGTACGTGTGTATATAAGTATAGAAATTTTAAATTTTACATATTTATGTTTTCATACTGACATATATATGTATATGTATATTCTCTTTCTGAGAGAGCCTATGAGCAGTGGCACTTCTAATAACATCTAGCATCTAGTTCTTGGCACCAAATACTATGCTTACCTAAGAGGAAGCAAGCCTCCTTGGAGAAATGGCTATTCTAGGGCTGGGCATGGATAAGGACAAAATGAACCTAGAGCATCTCGCTGTACTAGAAAGCAAGGAAGTGCTCAATGGATGATGGAAGACTTATCAAAAGAACCCAGAAGGCAGGTCAAAGGGTGTCCCTATGGTAAAATCTGGAACAATTTTTAGCATTAAATAATGATAGTAACAAATTATAATCCATTGAAGGAGATAGGAAACCATGAGTGTATTCTGACATAATTAACTGAATAAATTTAAAGTTTAATAAGGAATGAGATATTTACACAGTTTTAAAATGCCTTCACACAAAAGCATTAATCCCAAAGGAAAAATAATAACTTCAAAGGGAAGAAGCCTGACAGATACCATCTTAATTGATCAAAATTAATATTATCAGTAATGGGGTGAGTTGAAATCATGCAATGAGAATACATGGGACACTTTTGAGATATTCCCGACAAAGATGCTATATAATCTGAAGCAAATCACAAGGAAATACCAGACAAACCCAAACAGAGGCATTCTACAAAATAATTGTAATCTTTAAAAGAGTCAAATCATGAATGTCAAAGAATGTTGTACTGATCCAGAGTGGAGGAGACATGACAACTAAATTAAACTGTGATTCTGAACTTCTGCCAATAAAGAACATTATTGGAAAAATTGGCAAGATTTTAATGAGGTCTAAAAATTAGATGGTGGTTATGTACTAACATTAATTTTCCTATTTTGATGGTTGTTTGTCATTAAGTTGGAGAATGTTCTTATGGTTCAGGGGAACTGGCATCAAGTTTGCAATGTATTCTCAAATAGTTCAGAAACAAAATAGTCTTCCCACTGTGGTTACAACTTTCTTTATGTTTGAGACTGTTTCAAAATCACACAATTCTGAGAGACTGGTAGGCCAGGTTAAAAAAAATTAATAATTCAAAAACAATAGGTTTAGAACACCAAAATTACCATATACAGAGATAAGTGATTAATAACAAGGGGTCAAATATTAAACCTTTTTTGCATGCCAGTAAGAAACTATGGTTACTTGGGAAATTGAAAATAAAAAATGTTTTAAAGCAAAGACACTCCTGTACAAGTTTTTATTTAGAAACCCCAAGAATATTGACAATCCTCAGACATGTTAGTAAAGCTTAAAAGAGAAACTACCATACCCTGTAACAACCCTTTTTAGAGGGTTATTATTAAAATTCTGAAAATCTTACACAAACCCATCACGCATGCAGAGCTGAATTTCAAGAATGACTCACCAAAACTCAGGTCTTCCTTTTAGTTTACACCTCACCTCAAACCCATCTTGAGGAGCCTACCATTCCCCCCCTTGATAGGGGGATTTGATAGTTTTGAATAAACCAATGGTATGAACCAAATCTGTTGCTTTTCATTTAATCCAGTTAGCCGGGCTGCTCCTCCATACCACACCTGGGTTCAGATTCCCCAAATCAGGCCCCACTTCTCAAATCTAAGGATTCTCAGGATGAATCCTTAGATTTAAGAAGTATAATGAGTCCTAGCTGGACGCAGTGGCTCATGCGTGTAATCCGAACACTTTGGGAGGCTGAGGCAGGAAGATTACTTGAGCCCAGGGGTTCAAGACTAGCCTGGGTAACAGGGTGAAACCATATTTCTATTTTTATTTTCAAAAATCATAATAAATGAGTCCCAGGCAGGAAAAATGAAATTAACTCTGTCCCTGACACAATGTGATGAAACTACAGAACCCCAGAAACAAAAAATTCTTATAATGCCTGAAAAAAAAAAGAGATTGCCTACAAAGGAAAGCAATTAAATTTACATAAGGTGAATTAATAGACAGCAGAGGCAAAGGAATATCTTCAAAGTTCTGAGGGGAAATAACAACCAACCTTGAATTCTATAGTCAGATAACCTACCATTTTGAACAAAACTGAGACTGAGCGACTAAAACATGTTTACTGAAAGCATTTTGCAGGAAAAAGGAAATCAAACACATAAGAAAACACGATGTAAGAAAACTTACACACCACAGGATGTAAAACTAAATGAAGAGAGAAAAAAAGTATGTACTTCCAAACCAATAGAGATAAAGGAGTATAAAAAAACACTTAGCCAAATTATGAGAAGAAAGGAGAAAGAAAATGAGCAAAGGAAAATCAGGATGAACAGAATGCACAGAATAAGGTGGTAGATAGATATCCACATTTGTCTGAAATCACAATAAATGTAAACAGATTAAACTCAACAGTTAAAAGGACAGAAGTTGGATTTATAACAACACAGACTGAGGGTTTAACTACTCATAGGCTTTCATTGAAGGCACTACTCAGCTGTAGTGAACAAAATGTAACAGGAACAAGGAATAAGAATGCATGAGAAATTCTGAACAAGCAAATTGGTAAAATATATGCATAAAATAAATAAAAACTCCATCATTTTAAATGTTGTTTTCTGTGTCACTTAATATAAAGTACTTTTGTACTCCACAGAAACAAGAAATTCTTGTGTGAGGCAAGAAAAATGGTGCTTTTGGGGTTAGGCTGCTTTGTACACTCCTCAGTTACATAGTTGTTTTGCTTTGAAGCTTGTCTTTGGGTTCATTAGTTCTACATCCTGTGGTGCATCATGATCTTTTGTAGAATCTCACACTGAGCGTCAAGCTTTAATGATTTTTTTTTTTTTTTGCTTCTCTGTAACCAAAAAAAAAAAAAAAAAATCAAACTGCTATATAGGAGCTCTCTTTTGATGAACTCTTACTTGCCTCTAGATCTATGTATCTCCCTAACAAAAACTGCATTTTGTAGCACAGACTAGAAAGTTATCTTAATATTTCAGTCTCAGGTACTACATGAATCATCACTGTGAAAATAAATTTTTTCTTCTGGTCTGGACAGCCCAAGACGAGTAGTTAATCCACAAAATGACTGAAACAGAACAGAAACAGAATACGTTTGGCATTTGGCTAATATAGAACAGAAACAGAATACATACATACAATATTTGGCTAGTAGCCAACAATAACTTCCACCTACTGTAATTTCTCACCAGCTCCCTCTCAGCTAGGCTGTATTTACATCCCTTCTGAGAACCAGGCATTTAAGTCAGTCATCCCTTTGGACCTGATCTCAACAGGACCACTGAAATTATATTCTTGTATAAATGCATTTTCCTCCTTCTCTCTCTCTTTCCTTCCATTTCGACAGGACATTGGTTTTGAAAGCAGATAATGAAGGACTACAACCCAGAGAAAAGATGTTAGACAATCTTCCTGTCCTACTGTCGTCTGTCAGAAAAAATATTGAAATATTTGGGTATATTGCCTTAAAAATACATTATTTATAATTAATAAACTTTTTCAACATCATTATGTGAATGCAGTTTCTTAAGATCTGTTTGTAATGGAAATACCTAGTACTTTTTCCTCTAGTTCAGATCACTTATGCCTGGAAGCCTTGTTTTACATGGTTTTCAATAGTGTGAAGCTGGTTTTAACAGCTACTATTTCCATCTGCCCAGCACCTCTTCCTTACACTGTCCCAACAGGTGCAGACACACAATTATGTGGGCCAGGTGCAGTTCTACATCCCTTTTACCATAAGGTGGTGGTTCAGTGGCACATTTAACAGGGTGGGGGCTCCTAACTATTAATACTAGACTGTGGTCACTTATTATGGGTGTGACCTTAGATTACTTAATCTCCATGTGGTCCCTGCATTTCAGTATTCTAGCAATTAAAATATGGTAAATAAACTGCACATGGATATTTATAATGGCTTTGTTTATAATTGCCAAAACTTGGAAGCAGCCAATATGTTCTTCTTAGTAGATGAATGAATAAATAAACAATGGTACATCTAAATAATGGAATATTATTCAGCACTAAAACGAAATGAGCTATCAAGCCATGAAAAGACATGGAGGAACCTTAAATGCATATTACTAAGTGAAAGAAGCCAATCTGAAAAGAATCAGACTGTGTGATTCTGACTACATGACATTTTGCAGAAGGCAGAACTGTGGAGACAGTAAAAGGATCAGTGGCTGCCAGGGGTTATGGGAAACACAGGGATGAACAGAGCACAGAGGATTTTTAGGGCAGTGAAACTCTATTGTATGACACTATAATGTAGACACATCACTACATATTTGTCCAACTCCATAGAATATACAACACCAAGAGTGAACCCTAATGTAAACTATGGACTTTGGGGGATAATGGTGTACCAATGAAGGTTTATAGGTTGTAATAAATGTACCACTTTGATGCAAAATATTGATAACACCAGAGGCTGAGGGAGTGGAGGTAGACAGACAGTATATGGAAACTCTTAGAGCTTTCTGCGTGGTTTTGCTATGAAATTAAAACTGCTGTAAAAAATGGTCTATTAAAAAACAGTGGGGAGGGGTGCTCCCTTTGCCCCACATGCTGTTATTTGCCAGCTCTTGTTCTATAGTTACTTCTATCAATGCTGAGTTATTTTTTTGATAAATTGATACATAAATACATTTTAATGAAAAAATATGAGAAACAGTAGTGTTCGCTTCATAGTTGGTAAGAAGATTAAATAAGATACCACATGTAAAACACTTAGCTATACAGAGAGGGAGAGAAGAACATTCCAGACAGAACACCATGTGCTATGTCCCTGAGGTCTAAGAAACTTGTCATGTTCTAGGAATTGAGGGAGGACCAGTAGGACCACAGTAAGGTAAGTGAGAGGAGAGGGGAGTGAGATGAGACTGGTATGAGGAGCGCTGTCTAAGTTATGCAGCATCTCATTGTCCACAAGCTTTTATTTTGTTAAAGTGTAATAAGGATTTATTGAAAGGTTTTAAGTACATGAATGGAGTGATTCTATTTACATTTTAAAATCACTTTTCCTGCTTTAAAAAGGGCAGCCTAGAGGAGGGCAAGGGTGGAAACCAGTTTAGAATCTGGTACAATAGATGATGGTGACCCGGCCCAGAGCACTAACAATAAAAATGGAGAGAAGCAGATAAAAGTATGCAGGTAGAATTGATAGCTTAGTGGACTCAAGAACAACTCCTGGGTGTGACTTCAGCAACTACAGAGATGGTGAGTCAGTTACTGCATGGGGAAGAGGGGGCCAGAGGAAGCTGTTTCATGGGAAAATAAAGAGTTTTGTTCTAGATCAATTTAGTTTCCCATGTCTGTGATTATGTAAGGGTAGATGTTAGTCAAGTATTTGGATATTCTCCTTTGGACCTCAGGAAAGGTCTGAGCTAGAAAGCTGAGGGGCTGGAGACAGAAACCAGATGGTAGTATGCTGAAGAGTGAGTGGGAAGTGATGATGAGAAGACAGCCACTCTAGATGAACTGAAAAGTTTGGCTAAGGGGAGCACATGAATGGGGCAGTAGCTGGAAGGCTATGTGGTTACTGGAGGGTTTGGGACTTTCTTAAGCTGAGAGACATCAGAGTATATTTGTATGCTGATGCATGTACTTGCATAGCGTGAGAGATAGTGAGAGTGACAACTGAGGGAGTAAAGGGAAAACATCTGTTTGTTTGAGAAAGCCTGAGGGACACAAGATGGAGAACATCTGAGCAGGGGGACTGGCCTTTGAGGAGGAAGACCGCTGTACTGCAGGAGGAAAGGAAGAGATGGTAGGTAGAGATTGAGTCTACAGATTTTATGGTGGGAAGATGAGAGTGGTAAGAGCATGCACAGTGGGTACACGGAGCAGGGCTCTCTATGCAGTGAGTAGAGAAAGTATAAAAGCAAGGAAGTATGCAACAGCATGCCACGTTCAAGAAACTGTCATGGGTTCAGAATGTCTGAAATAGAGGGTTGGGAGGTGGGTGGTGCTGCGGATGATAAGGTGAGGCTGGAGAAGAGGATACAAATCAACTCATGGGAAGTTTTTTTTTTTCTTTTTTAATGTTTCTCTTTGCAATAGAGGTCTTTAAATCTAGAAGTAATTTGACTTTACTTGATTTTAGAAGATTGGAACAGATTTAGATCTGGAATTGGTTGGTGGGGGAAGCCAGTTAAGAAACTGTTAAGGTAATCTAGGGGAAATAAGAATCTGAAGTAGGGCAGTGGTGATGGAGGGGAGAGGATAGGATGGATTTGAGAGGTCTGTATGAAGTACAACCAGTAGGCCTTAGTGACAGTTCAGTTGTAACTACTCGTACAACCTCTACCAGTTGATTTTAAGGAACATTAATTTAAGATAACTTTTAGCCTTCTAGTTCTAATGACTGGTAGTGGAGCCAGTTTATCAAGAAAAAGAATAAAGGAGAGAATCAGGTCTATAGAGGAATAAGAAAGAGCTCAGTTCAAAAAATGCTGAGTTTGAGGTACCTGGGGACTATCCCAGTGAAGACATCTGTTAGATATGTGCGGGAGTGAGTATAAAGCGGGAGGCTTGTTGCTCCAGGAATGCCGAAGTGTGTGTTATTGTTTGAGTCCAAACCTTCTAAAGATATGCTTGTTTAGGTTCAGACTACTACTAACCTGGGATTATGTTGAGAAAAGCAACATGAAAAAAAATTCCCCAAAGAAGTTTGATAATACATTATCAGGATCCTAAAGCTATTCATACATTATGATCTCATCATTCCAAAATTTACCCTACAGAAATAAAAATGCAAACAAAGATTTATGTAAAGGTGTTTGGAAGCAATTTAGGTGTAATGGTGAAAAACTGCATACAGTGCATAGAAAATAAACTGCAAAGTATACATCAATGTTAACTGTAATAATTTAGATGATAGCGTTATTGGTGATTTATTTTCTCCTTTTGGCATGCCTGTGATTTACACATTTTCTAAAATGAGAATGTGTTCCTTTCTAATGAGGAAAAATGAAGGTGGAAATAGTATATAAAATGGAAATGCCTAACAATAGGTAAATAGTAAATTCTGTTAGATCCATAGGACAAGATGTGATAGAGCTAAATTACTTTGTTTATGCAAAGTTTTTAATAAGGTGGGTAAATGTTTAGAAAATGTTAGCAATCAGCCTTTAGTTGACTATGACAACGTGAGCATATCTATCTATAGACAGATTGGCATAAAAAGTCAGGACTTAGTGGGATTGTGGCTGCTTGTTTTTTGTCTTCTCTATTTTCCAAGTTTTTCAAAATGACTTTTATTATATTTATTTCCTTCATATTTTTAGTTTTGTTTTATATAGTTTTTTGCTCCTTTTATTACTTTCCTTGAAAAAGTCTGTTCTATTTATTTTCTACCACTTTAGAAACTATACACATACTATACTAACATACACACATATTTAACTATAACTTTTCTAACAAAGCCTCGATTTTTTTATCTTTGCCCCTCTACTGAACATGACAAAGACCTTCACATTTTCAAAGAATCCACTGAATATAATGTACCTAATTTTTTTTTAATCGGGCAGCCTCCGAACCAGAATAGGTTCAGAGAGGCTCCCCCAAATCTTGTTTAATATTTTTTTACTCATTTTAACACAAATTTGTTTAAAATGTCTTATAGCAAATAGTTTATTTTCCAACATGTTTTACAGCTTTAGTGTTTGTATCTGTTTCCTAGGGCTGCCGTAACAATGTACTACAGACTGGATGGCTTAAAAACAAGCATCAGTTATTTATAAAATCAGGTGCAGTGGCTCATGCCTGTAATCCCAGCACTTTGGGAGGCTGAGGTGGGCGGATCACCTGAGGTCAGGAGTTCTACACCATCCTGGCCAACGTGGTGAAATCCCATCTCTACTAAAAATACAAAATTAGCTGGGCATGGTGATGCATGCCTGTAATCCCACCTACTCAGGAGGCTGAGGCAGGAGAATCACTTGAATGTGGGAGGCGGAGGTTGCAGTGAGCCAAGATTGTGCCATTGCACTCCAGCCTGGGAGACAAGAGTGGAACTCCGTCTCAAAAATATAAATAAATAAAAATAAAAAAGTAAAATAAGGCCAGGCATGGTGGCTTATCCCTGTAATCCCAGCACTTTGGGAGGCTGAGGCGGGTGGATCACTTGAGGTCAGGAGTTGGAGACCAGCCTGGCCAACATACTGAAACCCCGTCCCTGCTAAAAATACAAAAATTAGCTGGGTGTGGTAGTGCACACCTGTAATCCCAGCTACTCAGGAGGCTGAGGCAGGAGAATTGCTTGAATCCGGGAGGCAGAAGTTGCCGTGAGCCAAGATTGAGCCATTGTACTCCAGCCTGGGTGACAGGGAAACTCCATCTCAAAAATAAAAGAAAATAAGTCTCACCTACTCAGTCAAGTTTGAATAATATTTTTTCTCTTGGATGTTTAAAAAAATGGTAAGTTGTTTCCCGTATTAAAATCTAGCTGAGAGTGGCCGGGTGCGGTGGCTCACGCCTGTAATCCCAGCACTTTGGGAGGCCGAGGTGGGCGGATCACCAGGTCAGGAGTTTGAGACAAGCCTGGCCAACACAGTGAAACCCCGTCTCTATTAAAAATACAAAAAATTACGCCATTGCACTCCAGCCCAGGTGATGGTGCAAGACTCCGACTCAAAAAAAAAAAAAAAAAATCTAGCTGAGAGTATTGTATATCAATAACTCTACTACATATCATTTAACCAAAAAACAATACGTCAGGGAGTATGACAAAAAGAACATTCAGTTAAAAAAAAAATTTCAGTCTTCATCTCTTTAAAGTAGAAATAGCAGCTTTTTGTGATCCAGCCTCCTATTCTAGAAGCATTAGGAAAATGTCAAGTATCAAGTAGAAAATATAGCCTAAAAAGAAGTTGAGCTCAAGCAGAAAATAAAAAAGATGCAGCAGCCTGATTTCAAAAAGGAAACAACTTTTTAACCTGGGGTGAAGAAAAAATACTGATACATAATGGACAACAGCAGGGACTAGCATGATTTGCCTAATGACTATAAATCAGAGGGTAGCAGTTTAAGATTTCTTAGTATAAAAGCAACGGCTAACACACTGATACAGAAAAATAAATAAAAACAATTACTTCTAAATATAAGCCTTTTAAGGACAACTTTAATTACCCTGCCACAAAAGCACCATATCTGACAATAATCTCAGTATGAGGCTTTCGAAAATAATATGGTGCTACGATTTGCCCTTTCCATATCCATGACCAAGAACTCCATTATTCTTGCTGTTTCAGGGCTCACTCAGTCGTATTCCACAGATATCATTAAATCATGTATTTTCTTTAAAAAGATTGAAGACACAAGCTGAAACCCGGGTAAGAAAAAGCAACAGACTTGGTTCGTAATATTTGCTTGTCAAAAACTATCCCCTTGAAAAGATAAATTCTTATCACCACTAAAGATCTGCAAAATAATATGTTTCAAGATCCAAAAACAACTCCAAAAATGCAGTCACAGTATTTTGTGAAATCAATACAATTATCTATTTTCCTGAGCCAAAGATAATTTCTTCAGCTATGCATCTAGACCATAGAATTTTGTGTACAGACACAAACTATTTAAATGAATATATCTATTTATAGTCACCACTTTTATATAATGCAGAAGTACTTGAAGATCTTTGCATGACAAAGGTAGTAATTCCAAACTGGGAAACAAATGGGAACTACAGGAAGGTAGTAACACATCTGAATTTCTAAAGCACAGAATTCTAAGTTGCTACACCCTCTGTTGTAATGAATACGAAATCAGAAGATTCCTTCACAGGAGGTTTGAAAACACAGAGAACTGACAAATGAAATGGCAGTATATAATGCCTGAAAATACAGGCATACCTCATTTTATTGTGCTTCACTTGATCACATTTCACAAATACCGCCTTTTGTACAAATTGAAGGGCTGTGGTAACCCTGCTTCTAAGCCAGTCTATAAGCACCATTTTTTCTTAAAGCATGTGCTCACTTTGTCTCTGTCACATCTTAGTAATCCTCACAATATTTCAAACTTTATCATTACTATTACATCTGTTATGGTGATCTGTGATCTTTGATGTTACTATTGTAATTATTTTGGGGCACCAGGAAACTTGGTCGTATAGGATGGGGAACTTAATTAATTAACATTGTATGTGTTAGGCCGGGTGCGGTGGCTCACGCCTGTAATCCCAGCACTTTGGGAGGCTGAGGCAGGCGGATCACGAGGTCAGGAGATCGAGACCATCCTGGCTAACATGGTGAAAACCCGTCTCTACTAAAAAAAAAAAAAAAAAAAAATACAAAAAGTAGCCGGGTGTTATGGCGGGGGCCCATAGTCCCACCTACTCCGGAGGCTGAAGCAGGAGAATGGCGTGAACCCGGGAGGCGAAGCTTGCAGTGAGCCAACATCGCACCAGCCCGGGCGACAGAGACTCCGTCTAAACAAAAAAAACACTGTATGTGTTCTGACTGCTCCGCCAACCTTTCCCTTCCCATCTCCCTCTCCTGGGGCCTCCCTATTCCCTGAGGACAATATTGAAATTAGGCCAACTAATAAGACTACAATGGTCCCTAAGTGTTAAAATGAAAGGAAGAATGGCATATCTCTTACTTTAAATCAAAATCTAGAAATAATTAAGCTTAGTGAGGAAGGCATGTCAAAAGCTGAGGTAGACTGAAAACTAAACTTCTTGTACCAGTTAACCAGGTAGTGAATGCAAAAGAGAAATTCTTGAAGGAAGTTAAATGTGCTACTCCAGTGAACACACGAATGATTAGAAAGTGAAATAGCCTTATTGCTGATATGGAAACATGATAAGTGTTAGTGGTCTGGATATCAAACCAGTCACAACATTCCCTTAATCCAAAGCCTAAGCCAGAGCAAGGTCTAACTCTCTTCAATTCTGTAAAGTCTGAGAGAAATGAGAGAACTGTAGGAAAAAAGTTGAAAGCTAGTAGAGGTTGGTATATGAGGTTTAATGACAGAGGCCATCTCTGTAACATAAAAGTGCAAGGTGAAGCAACAAGTGCTGATGTAGAAGTTGGAGCAAGTTATCCAGAAGATCTAGCTAAGATCACTGATGAAGGTGGCTACACTAAACAACAGATTTTCAGATTCCAATACTGCCTTGCATTGGAAGACGATGCCATCTAGGACTTTCATAGCTAGAGAGGAAAAGTCAATGCCTGGTGTCAGGCCTCTGAGCCCAAGCTAAGCCATCATATCCCCTGTGACCTGCACGTATACATCCAGATGGCCTGAAGCAACTGAAGAACCACAAAAGATGACATTCCACCACTGTGATCTGTTCTTGCCCCACCCTAACTGATCAACTGACCTTATGACAATACACCCCCCCGCCCTTGCGATAATGCACTTTGAGATATTCCCCTGCCCTTAAGAAGGTACTTCGTAATATTCTCCCTGCCCTTGAGAATGTACTTTGTGAGATCCACCCCCTGCCCACAAATTGCTCCTAAATCTACTACCTATCCCAAACCTATAAGAACTAACGATAATCTCACCACCCTTTTCTGACTCAGCCCGCCTGCACCCAGGTGAAATAAACAGCCTTGTTACTCACACAAAGCCTGTTTGGTGGACTCTCTTCACACAAACGGCACGTGACACCTGACTTCAAGGCTTCAAAGCTTCAAAGGACAGGCTAATAACGCTGTGTTGGGTCTGATAGGGGCTAATTATGCAACTGGTGACTTTAAGGTGAAGCCAATGCTCATTAACCATTCTGAAAATCCTAAGGCCCTTAAGAATTACACTAAAGCTACTCTACCTGTGTTCTACACACGCAACCACAAAGCCTAGATGACAGCGTATCTGTTTACGGCATGGTTTACTGAATATTTTTTTCTTTTTTTGAGATGGAGTTTCACTCTTGTTGCCCAAGCTGTAGTGCAACGGCATGATCTCGGCTCCCTGCAAGCTCTACCTCCCAGGTTCAAGCAATTCTCCTGCCTCAGCCTCCTGAGTAGCTGGATTACAGGCACCCACCATCATGCCTGGCTAATTTTTGTATTTTTAGTAGAGACGGGATTTTATCATGTTGGCCAGGCTAGTCTCAGACTCCTGACCTGGTGATCCACCCGTCTCGGCCTCCCAAAGTGCTGGGATTATAGGTGTGAGACCCTGTGCCAGGCCAATTTACTATTTTAAGCCCACTGTTGAGACCTACTGCTCAGGGGGAAAAAGAAAAAGGATTCCTTTCAAAATATTACTGCTCACTGACAATGTATCTGTTCATCCAAGAGCTCTGATGGAAATGTAAAAGGAGATTAATGTTTTCATGCCTGGTAACACAACATCCATTTTGAAGTCCATGGATCAAGGAGTAATTTACACTTTCAAGTCTTCTTTAAGAAATGCATTTTGTAAGGCTATAACTGCCATAGATAGTGATTCCTCTAATGAATCTTGGCAAAGTATATTGAGACCTTTCTAGAAAGGGTTCACCATTCTAGATACCATTCAATATATTCATGATTCATGGGAGGAGCTCAAAATATCCACATTAACAGGAGTTTTGAAGAAGTTATTTCCAACCCTCTTGGATGACTTTGAGGGGGTCAAGACTTCAGTCTAAGAAGTAACTGCAGACATGGTAAAAATAGCAAGAGAACTAGAATAAAAGTAGAACTTAAAGATGGGACTGAATTGCTGCAATCTCATAATAAAACTTTCACAGATGAGGGGTTGCTTCATATGGCTGAGCAAAGAAAGTGGTTTCTTGAGATGGAATCTACTCTTGGTGAAGATGCTGTGAATTTCATTGAAATGATAACAAAGGATTTAGAATAAATTTAGTTGATAAAGCAGTGGCAGAGTTTGGAGGGACTGACTCCAATCTTGAAAGAAGTTCTTCTATGTGTAAAATGTTATCAAATAATATCACATGCTACAGAGAATCGATCATAAAAGGAATAGTTGGTGGATGCAGCAAACTTCATGGTTCTCTTATTTTAAGGAATTGCCACAGCCACTCCAACCTTCAGCAACCACCATCCTGATCAGTCATCAGCCATCAACACTGAGGCAACACCCTCTACCTCTAGCAGCAAAAAGATGACTTGATGAAGGCTCAGATGATTGCTAGCATTTTTAGCAATAAAGTATCTTAATGTATGGTTTTTTTTTTTTAGATATAATGCTATTGCACACTTAATAGACTACAGTTCAGTAAATGTAACTTTTTGAGACAAGGTTTCACTCTGTTGCCCAGGCTGGAGTGCACTGGCATGATCTCAGTTCACTGCTGCCTTGACCTCCTGGGTTCAAGTGATCCTCCTACCTCAGCCTCCCCAGTAATTGGGACTACAGGCATGCGCCACCATGTCCAGCTAATTTTTGTATTTTTTTGTAGACATTGGGTTTCACCATGTTGCCCACGTTTGTCTCAAACTCCTGGGCTAAAGTGATCCTCTTGCCTTTGCCTCCCAAAGTGCTGGGATTACAGGCATGAGCCACCGGGCCCTGGACTGTACACATAACTTCAATATGCACTAGGAAACAAAACAAAACAAACAAAAAATGTTGTGACTCATTTTATTGCAAGACTTGCTTTACTGTAGTGGTCTGGAACCAAATCTGCAATATCTCTGAGGTATGCCTATATACAGTCATTTTAAACATTTAAAAAATGTACTTAATTATATTTTATTTCAATTGGTTTTGGGAACAGGTCGTATTTGGTTACATGAATTAGTTCTTTAGTGGTGATTTCTGAAATTTTGGTGCATTCATTACCCAAGTAGCACTGTACCCAGTGTGTAGTATATTCCCTCACCCCCCTCCCACCCTTTTCCCCTGAGTCCCCAAAGTACATTGTATCATTCTTACGCCTTTGTGTACTCATAGCTTAGCTCCCACTTATGAATGAGAACAAAAATGTTTGGTTTTCCATTCCTGAGTTACTTCACTTAGAGTATTAGTCTACAATTCCATCCAGGTTGTTGCAAATGCCATTACTTCATTCCTTTTTATGGCTGAGTAATATTCCATTGTGTGTGTGTGTACACACTACATTTTCTTTATTCACTTGTTGATTGATGGGCATTTGGGTTGGTTCCATAGTTTTGCAATTGCAAATTGTGCTGCAATAAACAAGGGTGTGCAAGTATCTTTTTCGTATAATGACTTCTTTTCCCCTGGGTAGATACTTATATAGTCATTTAGTCCTCAATTAATTCAGCTAATTTTACTGAACACCTAGTATGTACTGAGTGACTAGCCTCTTTCAAACTTCAGCCACAAAACCAGTCATCTTTCCCTGCTCCCTTATGGTTACACTGGAAGAAGTCTTTCTGTGTCCCCATAGGGCTGACACATTTCCCCACAGCTTGGGATCATATCTCCTTCCAAGTGACCTTACTTTACTGAGTATCTTTCTCAACTGCATCTTCCTCATCAGCAGGTAAGTCTGCTCAAGCTTCTCCTGCCTTCTGACTGCCCTTTCTCTATGCCTGCTTCCTTTTCCTTCCATAGCTAAATGACTTGAACAAGTTGGTGACATTTATTATCTGTATTTCCTCTTCTTTCACACATTCCTGACCCATTGCAATCTGGCTTCTGCCCCATCATTTCACTAAAATTACTCTCAGAAGGCCACTGGACTACTGGTCTCTAGATCAAATGAAAGCTTTTCATTGCTGACCTTGCAGAAGCAATCGCCACTTTTGATCACTCTCTCTTCCTTGAAACATTTTTGTTGTTTTTTGAGATGGAGTCTCACTCCGTCTCCCAGGCTGGAGTGCAGTGGCATGATCTTGGCTCACTGCAACCTCCGCCTCCCAGGTTCAAGCGATTCTCCTGCCTCAGCCTCCCAAGTAGCTGGGATTACAGGTGGGCACCACCATATCAGGCTAATTTTTGTATTTTTAGTAAAGATGGGGTTTTGCCACGTTGGCCAGGTTGGTCTCGAACTCCTGACCTCAGGTGATCTGCCCGCCTCGGCCTCCTAAAGTGCTGGGATTATGGGTGTGAGCCACTGTGCCCGGCCAAACATTCTCTTTCTTAATTTTCATGACATCACATTCCATTGGATTTCTGATTATATTTTCTCAGTTTACTTTAGAGATTCCTCTTCTTGTCATCCTTTAAATGTTGCTGTTTTCCAGAGTTCTAACAGAGGCTACCCTCTCTTATCTCACTCTAAGCAGTGTTCTTAGGCAATCTCATCTAGTCACGTTGCTTCAACTACATTACTTTGCTGATGGCTTGAAGCTGTATCTCCAGTCCAGAGCCTCTCCTTGTGCATCTAATTTGTATATATGTGACTGAAACCTTTTAGGGTATCTACCCAGTTCATACAATCTCCGATGTTTTAGAAATTGCCTCTACTTCCACCTAGAATGCAGCAGTGGTGGGCCTCCCAAAACCATGTCTGTACTATGTGACCCTTAATCCCCTCATTGTAATTGACCAGATACCAGCTCCAAGCTGGGTCAGTTAGATTCCCAGTCCCGGAATTAGATTGAGACTAAGTCTATGCTCAAAATGAAACTTTTGTACACTACTGTTGGGACTGTCAACTACACTTTGGAAAACTGGCAGTATCTCTAAATACACATATACCTAATGACCCAGAAATTCTACTCCTAAGTGTAAACCAAAATAATTAATTGCATATGTTCTTAAAAGGCAAACATAAAGTTTAGAGCTGCATTTTACATAATAAGCAAAAACTGGAAACCACACAAATCTTCATCATCAGTACAAATGATACGGCTCGGATGAGTGGAGAAACACCAGGGCTTTTTTGTTTTACCTTGAATTAGATGAGAAGACACAGACACACGTGCAGTGGTTTTAAGGAACAGAGAATTTAATAGGCAAGAAGGAAGGGAGAAGGAAGGAAGACGCTCCCTTGTAGACAGAGAGGGAGGGAGGGAGGCTCCAAAGCCGAAAGAGAAGACCCCAAGTGGGGCAGAAATTAGCCCGGTATATACAGAGACTGAAAGAGGTGGTGTCTAATTTGCATAGGACACAGGGGATTGGTTTGACCAGGCATGTCATTTACATAGCCTGCAAAAAAGCTGGCCCTCCCACCCTAGCCTTTTAATATGCAAAGGAAGGGCAACATGATGTTTTACACATGTGGATATGTGGGGGCGGCCATGTTGCCAGGAACATGGGGCAAGGGTAAGAAGGCCGCAGGAACTGCCACGTTTGGGTGGACCCAGTTTCTAATGCCTGGCATTTGCATATTAAAGGTCGCTGGCCTGGCTCTAAGTGCTGGGTATATACCCAAAGGATTATAAATCATTCTACTATAAAGACACATGCACACGTATGTTTATTGCAGCATTGTTCACAATAGCAAAGACTTGGAACCAACCCACATGTCCATCAATGATAGACTGGATAAAGAAAATGTGACTCATATATACCATGAAATACTATGCAGCAATAAAAAAGGATGAGTTCATGTCCTTTGCAGGGACATGGATGAAGCTGGAAGCCATCATTCTCAGCAAACACACACAGGAACAGAAAACCAAACACCACATGTTCTAACTCATAAGCAGGAGTTGAACAGTGAGAGCACATGGACACAGGGAGGGGAACATCACACACTGGGGCCTATCAGGGGGTTGGGGGGCTAGGGGAGAGAGCATTAGGAGAAATACCTAATGTAGATGACGGGTTGATGGGTGCAGCAAACCACCATGGCACGTGTATACCTATGTAACAAACCTGCATGTTCTGCACATGTATCCCAGTATAATAATAATAATTTAAAAAGAGCTGCTTTAAAAATGAAAATGTCCAAGGACCCCTTTTCCTATCTGCCTAAAATAATTTAATAACTTCTACCACACAATGAATAAATAATGGCATCTTCATCAGATGGAATACAGTAACAATGCAACAACATGGTTGAATCTCACAAAGTTAAGCAAAAAAGACAGACACAAAAGAGTATATGAGATTCCATTCATATAAATTTGAAAAAGAGGCAACAGTAATCTACAGTGTTGGAAGTCACAATGGTGGTAACACTGCAGGGCTTAGGTAGTGACTAAAACGGAGCATGGAGACACTTCTTTTTTTTTTTTTTTTTTTTTTCTGAGACAGAGTTTCGCTCTTGTTGCCCAGGCTGGAGTGCAGTGGCGCGATCTCAGCTCACTGCAACCTCCACCTCCCAGGTTCAAGTGATTCTCCTGCCTCAGCCTTCCTGAGTAGCTGGGATTACAGGCACGCGCCACCACGCCCAGCTAATTTTGTATTTTTAGTAGAGATGGGGTTTCTCCATGTTAGTCAGGCTGGTCTCGAACTCCCGACCTCAGATGATCCACCCACCTCGGCCTCCCCAAGTGCTGGGATTACAGGCATGAGCCACCGTGCCTGGCCTGCATGGAGACACTTCTAAGGTGCTGACAGCATTCTGTTTTTTGTCTGGATTCTAACTGCATGGCATGATCACTCATTAAACTTATGGACTATACATTTTCTATATGAATGTTATTCTTCAAGATTCTCAGCTAAATCTGGACTGGACCTCTGAAATGAGATTTAAATTCTCCTTGGTGAGATTTCTTTATAATAATAAGAGTTAGGACAGGAATAATACAATGAAAGTACAGCGTGATAATAAAAATAATAAATAAAGTGTAATAGAGCCCCAGAGAAAGAAATAATTTAGGAAGAAAAGCTGTACATGGGCGGGATGGTGGGGGTGGGGGTGGTGTCTCTTAGATAAGAACATATACCAATTTTTTTCCTAATCTAAGCCAATTATTGTCAAGCACGGTCTCAAAGGAAGAGAATCTACATGGCGGTCTAGCCAGATGGTGCTAACAAAGTTGTCTTCCTTGCTTTGATGCCTGGGTGTCTGAGATGATAGAAGGCTGAGAGCCACATGGGGTAGCACAGTTGGCAACTCTATTCAAGTCGTGCAAATCAACACATAAAATGCTTTACATTTATTCTACTTCAGGCATATTTAGTGATGTACTTATAGTTTCATTTAAAAATTAATTAAAGGCTGAGTGCAGTGGCTCATGCCTGTAATCCCAGCACTTTGGGAGGCCGAGGCATGCAGATTATGAGGTCAGGAGATCGAGACCATCCTGGCTAACACTGAAACCCTGTCTCTACTAAAAATACAAAAAAATCAGCTGGGCATGGTGGTGCATGCCTGTAGTCCCAGCTACTCAGGAGGCTGAGGCAGGACAATGGCGTGAACCCGGGAGGCGGAGCTTACAGTGAGCCGAGATCGCGCCACTGCACTCCAGCCCGGGCGACAGAGCGAGACTTTGTCTCAAAAAAAAAATAATAATAATTCATTATAAAATATTATGTTCTATCCAAATACACGCAAAACAAAAGACTTCATCTGAAAACTGGAATGGTTTAAATTTTATTTTTTCAGTAGGTATTTCTTCACTTCTGTCGCTTCTAATGTTATAAATGTATAGTCATACATTTCATTTTGGATCCCTTCCTATAATACAATGTATGTATTTCTATCACATGTCACCTCCTTACATCTCTACTTTCTAACCTCACACCTTCTTACCTATATTGTAGTTTCATAATCATTATTTTGGCATATCAGCCTCAGGGCTTGACATTCACTTGGCCATTCCACCCTGACACCTATCAAGATAGTGCTGATATAAAAATTGGCAATGACAGGGCAGGTGTGGTGGCTCATGCCTGTAATCCCAGCACTTTGGGAGGCCGAGGCAGGCGGATCACTGGAGGTCAGGAGTTCGAGATCAGCCTGGCCAACATGGCGAAACCCTGTCTCTACTAAAAATACAAAAATAAGCCAGGCATGGTGGTGTGCATCTATAGTCCCAGCTACTTGGGAGGCTGAGGCAAGAGAATCACTTGAACCGGGAGGTGGAGGTTGCAGTGAATCAAGATGGCGCCATTGCACTCCAGCCTGGGCAACAGAGTGAGACTCCACCTCAAAAAAAAAAAAAAAAAAAAAAAAGCAATGACAGAAGACATAAAAGGGATAAAAAATTTAAAAACTAAAAAATCATCACCACTTTAACGAGCACCCACAATCTCATTCGAGACACTGAGCTGGTACCGCCTAGGTAATCTGCTCCCAAATTCCTGCCCCACATAAACTGTGAGAGCAATAAATTATTACTGCTGTCTTAAACCACTAAATTTTAGAGAGATTTGTTATGCAACAATAAATGATAAGTCTAAAATTCAGACTTCTCACTATTTTAGATTAGATTTCTCTAGTTGAAAAAAGCAAGATTTTACTTTATGCATACTCTGAACCAGCGTTCAGCAAACCATGGCCCATGAGCTAAGATTTTTTTAAATCTTTTCAAAACACTGTTTAAGAAAAAGAAGAATATGAAACAGATACATATGTGGTCAGAAAACCTAAAATATTTACTATCTGGCCCTTCACAGAGAAAGTACACTGACCTCTGCTGTAAATAAATTTCAATAATGGAGGGATGTATTATTTCAGTTTTGTTCTTTGGATCTTAGTGCTCTTTAATAACATTTACCTAGGCTGAGATTCGGACCTCTTCAAAGAGGGTGTGGTTATTGGCTACATGAGAAATACACAAGCATCAGCGCCGAAGAGCCAGAGCTGGGCTGTGAAAGGGGCCTGCCGTTTGTCAGCAGTGTAAACAGGACCAAGCTGTTCTCTAGACCAGCACTCTTGGTGGGAGGAAACCACCCAGAAGACTGGGCTGGAGCTGCCTGATAAACAGCCTGCAGGTGGGGAGAGAAAGGTCTGAGAGTGCTGCTTAAGTTGATCTGTGAGGACCCCTGGGCTGAATAAAGGAAGGTGAAACAGAACTGGAAGGACAGTACCGATCTACTGTTGCCACCATGCATTGTCTCCCCAGGTCCTGCACCGACAGAGCCTAAAGCTGCACAGCTGGCAAGGGAGAAATGTTGACAGAGTCCAACTCCAATATCACAAAGCAGGGCAAAGAACTATAGATTTGGGGCTGACGGATAATAAATTAATAACTGAAACTATACTTCCTCTTTTTTTCCTTACTGCACTTTGCACTGCACTTTTTAAAGGAAAATCCTGCAAACATGTATTGTGTCCAAAGCATATATTTAATATTTACCACAATATTTAGTACATATGCCACAGGCACTCAATTTCTATTATTTAATTTATTTTCTGAATAAAAAAGAGCTATGTGAAGGAGTTTCACATTCCTATCTAGTTATCTGATGTTGGGAGATGAAAAATAAAAGAGGTCTGATAGTTGAAAAGAAAAACAGATTCCTAGAGTCACAAAGCATGAGAGATGAGTAAAGCTCATCAACTAGAAATGTGTTGACATCAGAAGCCACAAATCAAGTGCCCGTGTGTAGTGTGGTGTTAAACATCACAACAAACAGAACTGTACAGATTGTGTGCATACTCAGTTTCTAATTGAGCGTAAATTATTTATATAATAACTTGCTTCCTCTGAAAGATTATCCTCTATGGCAAATTATACTAGCTTGATCTCATTTGAGTTGCCACTGACTTCTGTCCAGAAATTGAGTATCTAGGCAGAAAAGGTGAAAAAGAGAATAAACTATCATATAAAGAATCAAAAAGAATTCTGTATGTTGTCAGGTCTGCGAAATGGTGAAGCTCAGGGACTCTTCAAATAATGAGTCAGCTTGTATAATAGGGAAGTCCAGGAACGGCAGTACATTTAATGCAAGAATAAAAAAAAATTTTGCAGGCCAGGCGCAGTGGCTCACGCCTGTAATCCCAGCACTTTGGGAGGCTGAGGCGGGTGGATCACCTGATGTTGGGAGTTCAAGGCCAGCCTGACCAACATGGAGAAACTCCGTCCGTACTAAAAATACAAAATTAGCTGGGCGTGGTGGTGCACGCCTGTAATCCCAGCTACTCGGGAGGCTCAGGCAGGAGAATTGCTTGAACCCAGGAGGCGGAGGTTGCGGTGAGCCAAGATCATGCCATTGCACTCCAGCCTGGGCAATAAGAGCAAAAAATCCATCTCAAAAAACAAAAACAAACAAACAAAAAACAGAATTTTGCAGCTGAAATCATTTATGTATCATCTGACTTATATTATCTGACTGAAAACTCCCAAGAAAAAAAAATTTAGATAATGAAGAAAAAAATTTTTTTAGAGATGGGGTCTCACTTTGTCACCCAGGCTGGAATGTAGAGGTATGATCATAGCTCACTGCAGCCTCCAACTCCTGGGCTCAAGTGATCCTCTCTCCTCAGCCTCCTGAGTAGCTGGGACTACAGGCTTGCACCACGAAATCTGGCTGTTTTTAATTTTATTTTTTCAGAGACAAGGTATTGCTATGTTGACCATGCTGGTCTTGAATTCCTGCCTCAAGTGATGCTCCCACTTCAGCCTCTCAAGTAGCTGGGATTATAGGCACAAGCCACCGCACCCAACAAGGATTCTTTTTTAATCTGATAAAAAGAAAAAAAGCAGCTATGTTTCCTGTAATACTATGAAATATATATTTGGTCTACATCCCCGTTTCCTGGCAGGAGCTCTTAAAATCCTTGGAATCTTCAAAGTGGTAAGTGTCTTTTATATGCTAATGTGTTGACCGATAGCTGCCAGCTCCTAGGTAGCTTCAGGACGAGAGCTACTCACTAGAAGGACCAAGGCAGGATTAGAGGGTTGGGACTTTCAGCCCCACTGCCCAATCTCCAGGAAGTGGGGGAGAAGCTGAAGGTTAAGTTGATCACCAATGGCCAAACGTTTAATGAATCATTCCTACATAATAAAGCTTCCCTAAAAATCCAAAAGGACTGTGTTTGGAGAGCTTCTAGGTAGTTGAACACATAGATGCTCCGGGGGAATGGCATCCCCAGAGAGTGGACAGAAGTGCCACACCCTTCCCACATGTTTTGCCCTATGCATCTCTCCATCTGTATCCTTTGTGATATCCTATATAATAAACCAGTAGATGTGTTTCCTTGAGTTTTCTGTGAGCCACTCTAATAAATTAATAGAACCCAAGGAGAGGACAGTGGGAACCCTGATTTATAGTCAGTCAGCAGCATAGGTAAAACAACTAGTGTCTTTAGATTATCATGGGAAGCTATCTCCAGGTATACAGTGTCAGAATCAAATTGAATTAGAGGATACCCAGCTGGTATCCGTTGCAGAATTAACTGATTGATGGCTGGTGGCGAGAAATCTCCATGCAATTCTTGGCGACTAGGGGTCACAGAAGTCTTCTGTGTTGATTGTTGTTAAGACAATAGAAAAAACACTGGTTTTTATTCCTATATTTTCAGGTTCCTCAAATCAAATTTCTAGTAAACAGTCTAGGCTGGACAAAAGCTCTAACTTAAGCTCTTAAGGCTGAGGGAAGAGAATCGCTTGAACCCAGAAGGCAGAGGTTGCAGTGAGCCAAGATTGCAGCACTGCACTCCAGCCTGGGTGATAGAGCAAGACTCCATCTCAAGAAAATAAAAATAAAAAATAAGAAAAAATAAAAGAAAAGTTCTAAGGAGGACTGACTCAATTTTAATTTAGGGAGATGAAGAAAACATAATCTAAATTTCGCTAAGACACTACCTAACAGGTCCCACAAATAATTCTTTAGCACCAAGTCCTAAACTGCTGCTCCAAACATTTCACTCTTTGGTGGCTTCTACACCTTTGGCCGTGGCTTCCTTTGCCTTGAATGCCCTTCCTCCTAGACTCCAGTCTATAATTCTAACCATAAAGACAAACAAGCAAGGTGCAGGCTTCAGAGGCAGACTGCCTGTATCGAAGTCCTGGCTCTATCTGCAGGGCCTGCGCCCACGTCCTTAACCTTTTAGAACCTCACTTTGCCCTCTCTCAAGAAAATCTCAATTTTGCAGAAGGGTAGAAATTATTTTCTCTCTATACTCAGCCCTTCACCTACTTTTCCCTAGCTCAGTAAGTGGTACCGCCATACACCCAGCTGCTCAAGCCAAAAACCAGGCTTTCTCTTTCAAACATACAATCCCTCAGCTGGTGCTATCAAGTCTGCTTTCAAAATAAACTCCAAATCAATCAAATTTGTTCTTATTTCCACTGTTTCCACCCTTATCCAAGCCATCACCATCTTTCCCTGACTACTTTGCCTCCTAACTGGTTTCCTGGCTTCTACTCTTGCCCTCTGCAATCATTCCCCATGTAACAGCTAATGTGATCTTCTAAAAGCATAAATCAGATTGTTACTCCCTTGATAAAAACTCAATATCCCACCATTATCACTTAGAATTAAATCTCTGCCTTGTCTGGCCTCTGCCTACCTCCTTTATTTCATCTTCTATTTCTCTTTCCTTCGCTCTTTCCTCTCCAGGCGCACTGGCCTTCTAATGTATTCCTTACATACATTCTTAAATACAATTTCATTGCTGCTTGTGGACTTTGCACTTGGCCATTTCTTCTGTCTGGGATGCCCTTCTATCAAATCTCTGTACCACCAACTCCTTATCATTCAGAACTCGCTCAAATGTTGCCTCCTCAAGAGGGCCTCTCCTGACCATCCTACCCAATGTTGCTCCTGCCCCAGGACTCTTTGTCCTGTACCCCTCCTGTTCTAACATCTTCCTAATTCTTATTTCAATCTGAAAACAAATGACTTATTTATATGTTATATGTTCCCTTTTTTATTGGCTTCTGCCTACTAAAACTTCAAGAGAGCAAGGATCCTCTTTTTTCTTTTTTCTTCTGAGACAGAGTCTTACTCTGTCACCCAGACTGGAGTGCAGTGGCCTGATCTCAGCTCACTGCAACCTCCACCTCCCGGGTTCAATTGATTCTCCTGACTCAGTTTCCCGATTAACTGGGATTACAGGTGCGCACCACCACACCTGGCTAATTTTTGTATTTTTACTAGAGACAGGGTTTCACCATGTTGGCCAGGTTGGTCTCGAATTCCTGACCTCAGGTGATCCGCCTACCTTGGTCTCCCAAAGTGCTGGGATTACAGGTGTGAGCCACCGTGCCCAGTCTAGAGAGTAAGGATCTTGCCTCTGTGTTCTCAACTTTATCTGCAGCACCAAGGGCCACGCCTGACACATGGCAAGCACTCATGAAAATATCTGCTGAATGGAGGAATGACTGTATAAACAACTACAAGATAATGTGACAGTTGCTGTAATAGAGTTATGAAAAACTGCTATGGGAGCACAGCAAAAAGCTGTTCATTTCCTAAAATGCTTGACAGATTCCATTTGAGGAGGCAAAACCTAGACTCTTTCAATTCCCTGAAATCACGTATCATACCACCTTATCCTCAAGTAATTATTGAGATTAATTTAATTCTTCAACAACAAAAAACTAAACTACTCCTTTTGTCATTCCTTCCAAAATGCTTCCAGATACATGCCAGCAAACACTGGTCATCTTCTGTCAGTCACAAAAAAAGTGAAGAATTAGGATTTATTTGGGCATAAACAAAGTATATTGAGGAAATTTCTGAAAATATCAAAAAACTAAATTTAGAAATAGTGGTAAATAATAGAAGACTAGAACTGAAAACTAAATATCCCTAGCAAATGTTCATAATTCATCCACTAATTCAACATATGACATTAGCAATTTTAACATATTAATGCCTATATTTTGTCCTTCTTTGCTCTATTTACCCCTTAATGTTGAACAAGTATCTCCAAATAAAATTTGTTTTGTCCTAAAAGAAAGAAAATCAGCCTGTTTTAATTATAATGTGACAAAATGCAGCTAATGCTCCTCAAGTTGTTTACTACAGTCTTGCAAGTACGAACGCTATCCAGGCTTCCTTTTTTTTTTTTTTTTTTTTTTTTTTTGAGTCGGACTCTCACTCTTGTCACTCAGGCTGGAGAGCAATGGCATGATCTCAGCTCACTGCAACCTCCGCCTCCTGGGTTCAACTGATTCTCCTGCCTCAGCCTCCCGAATAGGTAGGATTATAGGCACATGCCACCATGCCTGGCTAATTTTTGTGTTTTAAGTAGAAACAGGGTTTTGCCATGTCAGCCAGGCCTGTCTCAAACTTCTGACCTCAGGTGATCCACCTGCCTCGGCCTCCCAAAGTGCTAGGATTACAGGCATGAGCCACTGCGCCTGGCCCAGGATTTCTTTTTAATTAAAAAAAAAAATCCTGATTTTCAATGGACTTTTCATGAGTCTGTGTATTCTGAATTATAACTACTTATCTATGTAGCGACAGAGATGATAGCACCTATGTACTACAGCCATGATTTCTGAATATTAAATTTTTGAGTATTAAATCTACTAAATCTCTTCTATAAAGGCTTTTACACTCTTCTTTAAAACAGCTTATTTATAATCACTGGAAAAGAAAATTTGTGATAAGAACTTTTTTTCTTGTAAATTTTCTCTGCCAGAAAAATCTTCCACATATCTCCTCTAAGAATTTCAGGAAGGAATTTGGGATTGGTGAGAACTGTAAAATTAGTCCAGAAGGAAATTATGTAGCAGAGAATCAAGTGCTTACTGTAAACAGTGCTAACAAGCCAGTTTTGTCACAGTCTTAGAACCTAAATTTCACTTGAGGAGTTACCTCAGACTGTAGGATACTGGTCAACAGAAACCCTAATCTAGGACACCCATTTGTAACTAAAATGACGACAGAAAAAGGCTAAAACTGAATCATGTCTGAGCTTTAACACTGAGGACCAATGCATTAAGGAAAAATCATTAAGGAAAAGACTTACAACAACCTAAACAAAAATTTTTCTTTGCAGATAATTTAAGACAACCTAAAGAAATAATTTTCTGACTACTGTATACTCAATGGAAACTGCATTCCTCAGAACGATGAGATACTGTACCTCACCCTGTATCCTCTCTTTCTCCCAAAACCATTTATTGACCATTTATTATATTTGCTATATAATGCACTAGACTCTGGAAATCTACTAGTAAACAAGATACAGTCCCTACTCCATGAGATCAAAGAGTGATTGTAATTGTAATATGGATGCTCTTTAGCTTATGATGAGTTCATTCCAAGAACCCACTGTAAATTGAAAATATCATAAGCTGAAAATGCACCTAACCTATTAAAATAAACTTCAAAGATTAGCCTAGCCTACAACTCAAATGTGCTCAGCATGCTTACACTAGCCTACAGGGTTAACATCTTCTAACACAAAGCCCATTTTATAATAAAGTGTTGAATATATCTCATGTAATTTATTGAATACTGTACTGAAAGTGAAAAACAGGATAGCTGCATGGATACTCACAATTAAGTAACATACACAGGTGAATGCATACTGGGCCTTAAGAATGTTTGAAGCATTGAACTAAAATTAATTGCTGGATGATGGGGATGCTACTGCAACGGGGGCATTAATTTCTCTTCTGATGAGGCCTGAGAGTAGCTGGGAGAAGGCACTGGGGCATCGATACTTGTTAATGGTTTAGCAGGCATAGTGTTCTTCAGGAAGACATCAAGTTTTTTTAATTTTTAAATTTTAAATTTTTTGTTTTTTGAGACAGAGTCTTGCTCTTTCACCCAGGCTGGAGTGCAGTGGTGCGATCTTTGCTCACTGCAACCTCCACCTCCCCGGTTCAAATGATTCTCCTGCCTCAGCCTCTTGAGTAGCTGAGACTACAGGTGTGCTCCACCACACCTGGCTAATTTTTGTATTTTTAGTAGAGGCGGGGGTTCACCATGTTGGCTAGGCTGGTCTTGAACTCCTGACCTCAAATGATCCACCCACCTTGGCCTCCCAAAATGCTGGGATTACAGGTGTGAGCCACCAGCCTGGCCGACATCAGGTTTGGACTATACAGTTTGTTCTCCTTTTCATTATATATTTCTCTGTAGCAAGCAAGAGCATCCTGTACTGTGTGTCAGCTCCTGTGAATAATGACATCCCTTTCTTCTAACTTCTGAATGACACTGCTGATAGTGGCAAATATCTCTGCCAGTTTCTTTGCCGTTAACTTTCTTGGTGCCTCAGGTATAACTTCTTCCTCTTTCTCAACTTCTTTCTTCCTCCAGTTTGATTATCTCCTCATTGGAAAGCTCTTCAGATTCAATGCCAAGAAGTTAATAAATATCCTCTTCATCAATTCTAGCTATTCTCCAAGCACTAGTATCTTGTTACTGTTTCATCAACAGCAGGACCTTGCTAAGGCCTTTGAATGTGTTCACATGTCTTCAAAACTTTTTTCCAAATGCCATTCATGCATTGCTGTGTGACTTCTTTCCATGCTCCAGTGATATTCTGGATAGCATTTAGAATGTTAAAACTTTTCCAGAACTCTAGGAGCATTCAGCCAGATTCATTCACTTCAACAGCCGGAGCAAATGCCTGGCATAGTGTGCTTTGAATGCAGCTATTGTGCCTTCGTCCATGAGTTGAGTGTGGTTGTGTTTGGCAGCAAACTCATAACTTTCCATAAGAATGCATGTCACCTATATACTGTGGGTGCCCTGGAGCACTGTCTAAGATCAGAAGAATCTTGAATGGGGCCAGGTACAGTGGCTCGTGCTTATAATCCTAGTGCTCTGGGAGGCTGAGGTGGGAGGACTGCTTCAGTCCAGGAGTTTGAGACCAGCCTGGGCAACATAGTAAAATCTTGACTCTACAAAAAAATTTTTAAAAATCAGTCAAGTGTGCTGGTGTGCACCTGTGATCCTAGCTACTTGGGAGGCTGTGCCAGGAGGATCATTTGAGTCCAGGAATTCAAGGTTACAGTGAGCTATGATCACACCATTGCACTCCAGCCTGGGTGACAGAGCAAGACTGTCTCTCTAAAAATAAAAATAAAAGATCTTGAATGAAGTGGTTTTTTGCTTACAATATTCTCTTGCCTGTGGAATAAAAAACAGTTCAAAAGCCAGTCTTCGAACAATGCTGAGGTCCTCCAGGGTTTGTTGTTATGGTGATAATAAATAAGAAGCGAATGCTTGCTCACATACTTGAGTGTTCTTGGGTTCCCTGAGTTGTAAATTAGGAAAAGCTTTAATTTGAACCCTGCAACATTTCCACCCAAAAGCAGCAATACACAGTCTGAATGCCTTAAGTTCTTGATAGGGTTGCTCTGGAAGCAACCTATTTTATTTACATAAAATATTTGTCCTGGGAAATATTTATGATCCACAATTATCGTATACAGCTCTTCCTAAAAGCTTTGACACATTCAATATCAGCGCTTGCTGACTCTCTGCTGACCTTCACATTAAGAAAATTATGATGCCTTTTGAAGCACTGGAATTACCTATGACTTGCCATAAACACTTGTGTATAATAGGATCATCGACACATTCATTCACTCTTTTAGTGTAATCAAAAACACTTCTTGCCCCAGCTGGCATCATCAGTAAGTAGTATGCCCTTCGATATCTGGTCTTACATCCACATGACAAGTAATTTTTCGATATTATCAATCAGCCAAGCTCTTTTCTTCGTGGTAGTGGATTTAACTAATGCTGACGATTTCACTGCCTCACTGATTCACTTCTTATTCTTTAAGACGGTTGAGGATCATGGATCGTGAAAGTCCCAACTCTTGTGCAATGGCCATTAATCCCTTGCCGTCTTCATGGAGGGCAATTATCTTGAGTTTCATCTCAAGGGTAATTGCCTTCCTCTTCTTCTCACCAGAAGCAGGAGGCATAGATGAGCGTACTGTAGACATGACAGGATGCAAAAGCGCGAAACACAATGTCCAAGAAACGCCAGTCACACAATACACAGCAGAGTATTGGTTGTTGACCTGCATGATGCGTGGCTGGCTGGGAGCTGTAGCTTGCTGCTGCTGCCCCACATCGAGACAGAGTATTGCACTGCATATTGCTAACCCAGGAACAGATCAAAATTCAAAGTACAGTTTCCACCAAATGCACATTGCTTCACACCATCATAAAGTCGAAGCCATCATAAATCAGGGACCATGTGATAAGGTGTATGATGGATTAAGTTTGGGGTGCTGTGGGCACACCCATGGAGGCATATATATAACTTAATCTTGAAGTGATTAGAGCAGATTTTATCAAAATTACAATCTACATTATTGGTTTTTAAAGTGCCTCAGAGGATCCTCAATTTTAAATCAAACTGACATTTCTAAAAGAAACGAAACATCCTTGCAGTCCAGAATTGCTTTTCAAAATCCTAAAGTTCCAGAGATCTTTCTTAGTAGATTTTAACTTTTAGTTTCCATCCATTGAAATCTCTTGGCCAATAAATAATTTGGTTATTTTACATATTTTATCCCACATTTCAGAAACATTAGATTTTCTATTCCTTATTAAAAACTTTTTCTTTAAAATAAACAAATATACACTAGAGGTTACCACAGGATGTGTGAAGTGAAAGACAATGTAGAGAACAGACTTTTGTCTTTTGCTTTCTAACACTTGATTCTTCAAGTTCTTTTTACAAGCAGCATGTTGTCCTTTTATAATTCAGAAACATATACATATAATTATTAAAAATGCTCACCAGGCACAGTGGCTCATGCCTGTAATCCCAGCACTTTGGGAGGCCAAGGTGGGCAGATCACTTGAGGTCAGGAGTTGGAGACCAGCCTGGCCAACATGGTGAAACTCCCTCTCTACTAAAAATACAAAAATTAGCTGGGCATGGTGGCGGGTGCCTGTAATCCCAGCTACTTGGGAGGTTGAGGCAGGAGAATTGCTTGAACCTGGGAGGCAGAGGTTGCAGTGAACCAAGATCATGCCTCTGCACTCCAGCCTGGGTGACAGAGTGAGACTCCATCTCAAAAAATAAAATAATAAAAAAAAGTCCTAAAATCCCCACATTATAAGTTTCATGTTTTCTATGGATGAACAACAGAGGTGTAAGTATACTAGCCATTTCATTGTGATTTAATTATTCCTTGGTAATAACTTATAGTGACATTATAATTTTGTGACTTAACATTAAGCAGGAACAAGAACAAAATAATAATGCTCTATTTAATATACTCTGCCCCTTATTTTATTACAGTATAGAAGCTTAAGGGATAAAATTTGCTTTATTTCTTCTGTGTACAGCCACTGTAGAACATTACGTTCCTTTTTCTCAGGGTATGATAATTCAATACTGCTGACTTAAATTCATGTCCTTTTTCTTCCAAGCCATTTCAAAGTGTCATTTGGCATTCATCTACCTTGTAACATTTCTGTGTGATATATTACAAATAATTAGGATAATCCTTTTTTTTTTCCTCAAATATGCAGGGTAAAGATGGAGGATGATTATATAAGCTCTTTGTACCACCCAACTCTAAGAGTAGCCTTCAATTGTATAATTTGTAAGTTATGGAATCAACTAAACTCTTAATAGTATCTTAATCATTACTCCTCATCCCATTCTTCCTTTCCAACCAATTCAGTCTATTAGTAGCCATTGAAAAACAACAAAAAATTCTATCAAACTGGTAAGATTTACTGTGGCTTAAAAGTTAGAAGAATGAGGGGGCTGGGTGCAGTGGCTCACACCTGTAATCCCAGCACTTTGGGAGGGCAAGGCAGGTGGATCACGAGGTCAGGAGTTCGAGACCAGCCTGACCTACATGGTGAAACCCCGTCTGTACTAAAAAAATACAAAAATTAGCCGGGCGTGGTGGCATGCACCTATAATCCCAGCTACTCAGGAGGCTGAAGCAGGATAATTGCTTGAACCTGGGAGGCAGAGGTTGCAGTGAGCCGAGAGAGAGCCACTGCACTCCAGCCTGGGTGACAGAGAGAGACTCCGTCTTGGGGAAAAAAAAAAAAAAGAAGAAGAATGTTGAAGTTCTTGTTCTTTGAGCAAGTTATTTAGCCTCTCTGAGCTTCAGTCCCATAACCTGTAAAAGTAGGGATAAAGTTGCCTCTTGACTACCTGGAGTTGCTCAAAAGCTTAGGGGAAGAGGCTTTGTGAATTATAAAGCATCATAAAGACAATATGTTATTAATGTAATCAATACTCTTTACTTTTAATCAACTGCCAGTCTCTTTACATCAATAACAAAGAGAAAAACAAAATTATTGCCATAGGATCATTAATGCACAGAGGCAGTTATGATAAAAATTGAATGCTAATTTATACATGCATGAGATTATAACACCTAGCTTGGGAGGCTCTCAGCAAATGCTTATCTTCTACTACCTTCTCCTGTTATATCTAGTATGTTACTTGAAGTTTCTTCATAAATGGCTCTTTAGGGCACATGTACAATACATTTTAGGGGCAAGGGAGGGGAAACTAAAATCCTTCTATGATACAATTGAATAAAATTCTGATGCAATAATTTATTATAATTAGTACTGTCCAGTGAGGAACTATTTCCTGCCCACAGTGTGCCATAAAGAAAGAAATCAGGATGTACAGACAGGCCTCACTTCTGACCTGTTGCTGAAGTTAGTGTGCCTGGATTTGCTCTTCTGAAAACCTGTTTGGGGATATCAGAATTTAAATTTACATTGCAGTTAGAAGTAATCGAGGCATCTGTCTGACATTGGTTGTGCCTGTAAGCAAAACGAGAAGGAACAGAACACTTGGTAGTTGACCATGAATCCACTCAGCAGTTCCTCCAACACTGTCCTTAGGGATATCCGGCTGATGCCTAGAGGCCTCAGAAACCATCTGATGAGACAGGGAACTGGCATGAAGAGTTTAAAGGCAGAGCTCAGTTAGGCAGGCAGGGATGGGTATCCACACTGTCACTCAATAGCTATGTGACGTAGGTACCTTAACTTCTCTAAACCTCAGTGTCCTTATCTATACAATGGGGATAACAGTACCTACTTCACAAGGCTGACACAGCATTAAAGATGAGCAGGCTTGTGTAAAGTGACATATGCCACAATATCACTTTACTATAACTATTATTATTATAACTTCTCAGGCAGAAGCAACATGTCCCCAAAATACAATTACAGACTAACTTACTGATGATCTAAAAGCTTTGTTACTTTTTTCTTTCTCGAGACAGAGTCCCACTCAGTCACCAGGCTGGAGTGCAGTGGTGCGATCTTAGCTCACTACAACCTCCACCTCCCAGGTTCAAGTGATTCTCCTGCCTCAGCCTCCTGAGTTGCTGGGACTACAGGTGTGCACCACCATGCCCTGCTAATTTTTGTATTTTTAGTAGAGATGGGCATTTCACTATGTTGGCCAGGCTGGTCTTGAACTCCTGATCTCATGATCTGCCTGCCTCAGCCTCCCAAAGTGCTGGGATTACAGGCGTGAGCCACCACGCCCAGCCTTTGTTACTTTCAAGAAGAGCAACACATCATAGAAAGAGGTTTAATGGGCCAGGCATGGTGGCTCACGCCTGTATTCCCAGCACTTGGGGAAGCCAAGGCGGGCAGATCACCTGAGGTCAGGAGTTCGATACCAGCCCAGACAACATGTGAAACCATGTCTCTACTAAAAATACAAAAAAAAAATTAGCTGGGTATGGTGGCAGGCACCTATAATCCCAGCCATTCGGGAGGCTGAGGAAGCTGAGGCAGGAGAATCACTTGAACCTGGAAGGCAGAGGTTGCAGTGAGCCAAGATCACACCATTGCACTCCAGCCTGGATGACAGAGCAAGACTCCGTCTCAATAAATAGGTAGGTAGGTAGGTAGGCAGGCAGGCAGGCAGGCAGATAGGTAGGTAGGTAGGTAGGTTGGTAGAGAGAGAGAGAGAGAGAGAGAGAGAGAGAGAGAGAGAGAGACAGAGAGACAGAGAGACGTTTAATGTTCAATAATGAACCTGAAACCAACTGGGATTTCTGGTGTGTACATTTACAGAGGGTAATAAATGCATCTTCTAAGAAGCTTATTCTTAGGTTGGCAATTTTATTTATTGAATGTAAGTCATAAGCAAGAAAGATTCTATAGAAAAAGAACATTCTAAGCACATTTTAGACTATGTAACTATTTAAAGACTAATGGTATTTACTAGAAAATAATACCTTCAGTTAGGTCACATGATATTTTATTTCCCCTATAGGTTCTACTTAACTTTAGCCCACTGATTTTGTATCTTTGCTAATTATAATCTGTTACACCAGGCTGTTTTCTCACTTGCCATTTAGTTAGGTTAAAGTATATCATATGAATTTAAGAAGAAGCATAATAAACAAAAAAGTCCTAACATGAATCTTAGCTTGGGTTTCCCCAAAAGCAGAGCCTAAGACAAGGATTTGGGTGTAGTAACTTCTCTGGGAGGTCATCTTATTATAAAGCAGGAGAAAGAGAATGGGAGGCATGATACAGGAAGGAAAAAGAGCTAATGTAAGAGCACTACTGAGGTGACTGCTAGAGACAACAGGGGACTCATTCTGCCAGTACCTATGAGTAGCACTTAGAATATCACTCACAATTGTCCATCTGAAAGACAAGAGGCTGAAACATTTATTCAACCATTTGAGGGTTGTCCTCAGCTCCCTGATATGGGAGCAGAAGGGAGATAGAGCGGGGAAGGAGGGGCATTAACTCCACAGTCCTCCCATGCTGCACTGGGTATACAGGCTCAGCAAACTCCCGAGTTCCTGTGCTGCTGAAGAAGGCATTGAGCAGAATACAGAAAGACTGGGTATAGCTTGGGTTTGAGATGAAACACCAGCAATGGAAGGTGAGTCTGAATTTGTAAGAAACTATCCACCAGTTACAAATGAAATCAGAGGTGGGCAAAAATGGATGCATGCAAGGACCAAAGGCATCTCCTACAAATACAAGAAGTTACATGTGAAAACAAGACTTCCCAGGCCTTTCCAAGAAATAAAGAGAAGCTACTCTTATTCTGATCTTCCCCAAATAGCTCTGAGAACATCTTTACCTAAAGTAGGTATAAAAAGAGATCAAAAGAGAAAATAAAATTTTTGCATATTTCTTATTGTGGGTTTAATAAATACCTAATTAGATTTTATCTATAAAGATGTTAATTGTAACATTATTTATAACAGCAAAAAATTGAAAACAATTCAATTGTCCAATAATAATAGACGGTTTAATTATTAATCGTAACATATGATGATTATGCATTCATTACAATTGCTTTCAAGAAAATATTAATGATACAAGAAAAGATTCATGACAATGATACTTTGAAAAACTTTAGACCCCAAACTATACATAATGTTATTGCAACTGTGGTCTTCAAATTTCTTACATTTCAAAACCAGCACTTTGATAATTATACATTTTCACTTCTAAGCCACCTTTACATGAAATTTGGACTTCAATGCATCAGTTACCCAGCCATGGTCCTCCCTCCCACCCCCGACACACTAAATGTGGAAATGTGTGAGGAGCCTTATTTGGCTGTCACATTGACTGATGGGTGCTAAAAACGTGTAGTATACAAGGTCAGAGACACTAAACATTCTGCAATGCACTAAACAGAACTTACCAAAAAATTGCCCTACCAAAATGTGAAGAGTGCCACAAGTCAAACCAATGAGCTAAGGGAATAAACACTTAGAATGATCCTATAACAGCCAACAGGCCAATTGTGCAAGCATCTGTGCCAGAGTTGAGGCAAATTGGGTCTGTTAATTTGCATAAATCATTATTATGTAAAACAGTGAAGATAGGTAAATCAAAATGCTGATAGTGTTACAAAGCAGAGAGATCACAACAATATGGTTAGGACAAAGAAGGACATCAACTAGAGGTGCAAAGAATGGTGACTAAGATAACATAAAATTAGATATTCAGACTTTGGCCAACTGAATATGCATATATTCAGTTATAAATTTAAAAACTAAAATTAAAGCCCATGTTCAAATACCAGAAATCCATGAACACTAACTGTACCTAAAATATATAATTCGCAATTTTAATACATGTTCTTGCTTTTTTGGAAGAGGGCAAATCCATAGAAAGTATATTTTATAATTTTGTACTTTTGACTTTAGTACATGTTTTTAAAAACATATTATACACAAACATGCTTGTACACAGAGAAGATGGAAGGTAAGATACCAAAATATTAATATGGTTATTTCTGAATGCTGGAATTATCAGAGGTTTTCCTTTTCTTCTTTGCTGAAATTTCTTAAAAGAAAGACCTACGTATGCAACTCTCTCAAGAAAATCCAAGAGTCAGCAAGACAGGCTAAGTTAAACATGTTTAAAGTGTCAGGTCCAAGTAAAAGCAAAATAGAGCTGGGCTGCATGAAAGGGGAGGATGACAAGATTTAGGGCTATGTTTTCTTCTCACAGCTGGTTATTCTGTTGGGTAATAAATGGCTCACAACATGGACAATACAGCCCTATTGTGCATATTCCACTAGAGGTAGGGTACTGTGAAGAAATTCTCTGCAAGATTCATAGAAGTGGAAGGTACATTAGTCAGGACAGTATACATAATAAAGGCATAAAAGTTTGTCCAACTACTAAGATAAAGCAGTTAAAATAAAATGCAGAATTCTCCAGCAGGAGGTAGCTACAATGTAAGCAAAGCTGGTTCCTGGGAAAGGAAATAATTAAAAGGCAATCTAGAAATATGCACTAAAGGGGAAAAACAAGTAGCAAAATATTCATTTATTCACTCTGCAAATGTGTATTGAATGAGAACTAACTGCGAGGCACTATGGATCTATCACTCATCATTTCACACATATCCTTTTGGAACTTAAATTTTTGGCCTATGCCCTTTCTGTGGTGACCAGTTTCATAAGTTACTACTCACCATGTTGGAGGTACTTCCTTTTCTTGTCCAAAATGAACATGATGGTGCACAGGTGATGACACCTGTCACTCACTGATCGCCAGCACTGATGTGACTGACAGGTGTTGCTCAAGAGTCCCCTCTCCCTCAGCACTACATATAGTGACCCTTCTCAGATGTGCACTTGGAAGAAAAGAGACAATCTTTCACAGATAAAGGAAGACTCTTTTTGATTAGTGTACTTATCCTAAAACCATTTTCTTTAAATTAAATCTTTGTTTTAGCTTGCTGAGACCTAGCAAATAAATTCACATCTATGCCGGGCGCGGTGGCTCACGCCTGTAATCCCAGCACTTTGGGAGGCCGAGGCGGGCGGATCACAAGGTCAGGAGTTCGAGACCATCCTGGCTAATACGGTGAAACCCCATCTCTACTAAAAATACAAAAAAATTAGCCGGGCGTAGGTGGTGCATGCCTGTAGTCCCAGCTACTCAGGAGGCTGAGGCAGGAGAATGGCGTAAAACCCGGGAGACGGAGGTTGCAGTGAGCCCAGATCGCACCACTGCACTCCAGCCTGGGAGACAGAGCGAGACTCCATCTCAAAAGAAAAAAAAAAAAAATTCACATCTATGATAATAATACTGTTGAGGATTTTATACAATGCCAGTATCTTCAAGTCTCTTCTTTTGGGTTGGCCATATTCCCCACAAGACTCTTCTCATCTGCTTGGAAGATATAATCCCGGGGGCTGACATCTGCAATATGGGTAAAGAAAGATGGCTCAACTTCACTAAGTTAACTTTCACCCAATTCTGTTTTCCACAGAGTATGCAAGCTCTCAAGTGTGCCAGATATCCTCAAGTCTAAAGAAATAAAACTCTGAAGTTCCTTCCAGGGGGAAAAGAGGGCACTTGCCAGCTGTGCAGAGTAGAAAAGAGTTTGGAATCTAATAGTTTCTTGAGCAGATTTTCAACCAACTATCATGCTTCTAGCCTACAATTTACCCCATATTTCTGAAAGCACTTGTTCTGTCAAATCCTAAGGTTAAACAGTATAAACTCGTTGATTTGTAGCTTTTCCCATTGCTGCCTAATGATAAGCTTTCTGTGCTGTGTATCAGTTGGGTTCATCCAGAGAAGCGACTACTATGAATGTGTATGTGTGACTATATAAAGATTTGTTACAAAGACTTGGACTTGTACAACTGTGGAAACTGGTTAGGCAGTCTCTATAAGGCGTTTTCTTCATGTCTGGTCTGATTCTAGAGCTGAGGTCCACAGGGCAGGACATCAGGAAAAGATGACGGATGAAAAGTGGGGAAATGCAAAAACAAGATGAAAACCACAAGCACGACCTTGAGTCCCTGGGGGTCTCAGTCAATCTAGGATGCTGTAACAGAAAACCACAGACTAAGTGGCTTAAACAACAGAAATTTATTTCTCACAGTTCTGGAGGCTTGGAAGTTCATTAGGGTGGCTGCATGTTGGGTTCTGGTGTGGGTCATCTTCCGAGTTGGCAAATGGCTATCTTATTCTATGTCCTCACATAGCGGAGTGCAGAAAGAGGAAGCAACTCTGCCCTGTTTCTTCTTATAAAGACACTAATCCAACCATGAGAGCTCTATCCTCATGACCTAATTACTTCTCAAGGATTCCATCTCCAAAAGCCTCCATTGAGGCTTAAGGTTTCCACATATGAATTTATGGTGACACAAACATTCACTCAATCCTACAGCATGGGTTTATAGATGGAAAGAGACTCTGTATTTGGAGCTGTACTCAATGCTGATTCAAATGACACAATTCTGGACTTTGAGCTGACGCTGTAATGTTCTGGACTTTGGGCTGACAATTTTGGGGCACTGGGAGGGGGTTAATGTATTTCTGCATTATGAACCAGTATTATTTTGCATTGTGAACCACTGGGTAGACTGTTGCATGCAAATTTCAAATACAGTCCTCTAACATTAGGAATATCTGGTTGTGGTGGTGGATACATGAACCTACACATGATAAAAGTATACAGATGTAAACTCACGCACACAAGCACAAGTAAAACTGGGGCAATATAAATAAGATTGGTGGATTATATCAACTTCAATATCAGTCAATATCCGGGTTGTGATATTATACCACAGTTTTGCCAAATGTTACCTTTGGGGGGAAATGGATAGAGTATATACCTGATTTCTCTGTATTATTTCTCACAAACTGCCTGTGAGTCTGCAGTTATCTCAATAAATACTTCAATTTTTTTAAGAATATGGCACTCAGTGATCCTGCCTCCTGGTATTCTGACCCTTATGTAAGTGTAATCTCTTCCTCTTGAATGTGGGCAGGACCCAGTGATGTGCTTCTATTAAATGGTATGGAAAAAATGATGGGATGCGTCTTCCATGATTACATAACAAATGAATTACTTCTGTCTGCTAGATTCGCTCTGTTGTCTATCAGCTTGCATACTTTGATGAAACAAGCTTCCATGTTGAAGAGGACCAAGTGGAAATGAATTGAGGGCAAGTACTGGACAACAGCCAGAGAGAAAGTCCAAAGCCCATTCCCCTATAAGTAACTGAATGCAGCCAACAACCAGTGAGTGCACCTGAAAGCTTTCCAACAGCCTTGTAATGACTACAGCTCCAGCCAACAACATGATTTCAGCCTGCGAGAGACCTCAGCATACCTGGATTCCCGGACTACAGAAACTGAGCTAATAAATGTGTGCCATTTTGAGCCACTAAGTTTTGGCACATTTTTTTGGGCACATTAGATAGCAATAGTAGATAATTAATAGAAGCTTGTTACTATTTGTCCCTCTACTT
Organism: Pan troglodytes; assembly: GCF_028858775.2. Taxonomy (NCBI): domain Eukaryota; kingdom Metazoa; phylum Chordata; class Mammalia; order Primates; family Hominidae; genus Pan; species Pan troglodytes. The sequence continues at coordinate 111,066,619 of NC_072401.2, read as the reverse complement.
TCTACTCTAATATTTTGTTGCTATTGTCTTCTTTCCCAATCTCTTTATCCTTGTGGGCTGATATATTTTTTAATTCCTGTATTCTTTTTTTTTTTTTGAGATGGAGTCTCGTCCTGTTGCCCAGGCTGGAGTGCAGTGGTGTGATCTTGGCTCACTGCAAGCTCTGCCTCCCGGGTTCACACCATTCTCCTGCTTCAGCCTCCCGAGTAGCTGGGACTACAGATGCTCGCCACCACACCCAGCTAATTTTTTATATTTTTAGTAGAGACGGGATTTCACCATGTTAGCCAGGATGGTCTCGATCTCCTGACCTTGTGATCCGCCCGCCTTGGCCTCCCAAAGTGCTGGGATTACAGGTGTGAGCCACCGCACCCAGCCTAATTCCTGTATTCTTGTTAGGATTTCAGGAAGGAAATTTATGTATTTGTCAAGCCTGCCATCTTTTACTGGAAGTCATCCCAGGTCTTCTGTTATGGATTAAATATTTGTATGTCCCCCTCTCCCCTATTTATATGTTGCAGCCCTAACTCCCAATGTACTGGTATCAGGAGATTGAGCCTTTGAAAGATAATTAGGTTTAGAAGAGCTCATGAGTATGGAGCCCCCATGATAAGATTAGTGGCCCTTAAGAGGAGGAGGCTGGGTGTGGTGGCTCACACCTATAATCCTAGCACTTTGGGAGGCCGGGGCAGTCAGATCACCTGAGGTCAGGAGTTCAAGACCAGCCTGGCCAACATGGTGAAATCCCATATCTACTAAAATACAAAATTTAGCCGGGCATGATGGCAGGTGCCTGTAATCCCAGCTACTCGGGAGGCTGAGACGGGAGAATTGCTTGAACCTGGGAGGTGGTGGTTGCAGCGAGCCGGGATCACACCACTGCACTCCAGCCTGGGTGGCTGGCTGAGTGAGACTCTCTCAAAAAAAAAAAAAAAAAGAAAAAAAGAAAAGGAGGAGGAGGAAGAAATACCAGAGCTTTCTCTCTCCTCCTGTTGAAGAATGCAAGAAGAAGGTGGCCGTCTGCAAGCCAGGAAGAGAGCCCTCAATAGGAAAACAATCTTCCTGCACCTTGATGTTGGACTTTCCAGCCTCCGGGAATGTGAGAAATAAATGTCTCTTTATAAGCCACCCCATCTATAATATTTTGTTACAGCAGACTATGCAGACTAATACACCACAAGACTAACACAATTAATGGAGACAAAATTAACAAGCAGTCTGTTTTAAATGAGTTATTCTAAAATTTTCACACTACAAGTCTAGTCAAGGAGATCAAGAGAAATTCTGTTACAAAATGTTCTTTCATTTTAATCACTTGATCAATGCAGCATCATCATAGGGCTTTATTTTCTTCTTATAGTTTTAGCTAGCAGTGGAATTTAAAATGCCCCAGTTTGCCATCTGCTTCATTTTCACAGGCATGAACCATACCAACAAAAAGAAATGGACTTCAAATCATCAGCCTTTTTTTTTTAACAGAGAGAAAAGAAAAAGAGAGAAAAAGAAATACATGTCTAGATTGTGGCTTCTATTTGAACTACTGTGAGGTTTGGTCCTAATTTTGAAAAATCCTCACTTGTATGATATCTAAGGAATTGAATATCTCTATTATCTCCACTAAGTCACAATTTTTTTGTTGTTAAACAATAGGGAACATCAGAATTGTGTAAGTATTCTTTGTAGATGTGGGGAAATAAGATTTATCTGGATTTTGCTTAGCTTCTGTAAAAAGCCCTAGCCTCCCAAGACATGGAAATACATACACCATAAAGCTAGAGAATTTGCTTTCACTTCCCCTAGAAGCATTTTATTTTTCACATATCCTGAGGATTAGCTCTATAGCCATTTGTCTACTTAACTGCTCTAATCCAAAAGGATGATAAAACTTCTCTTATCTCTACAAGCGGGTCAAATGGTTACAGCCCAGAATAGGCCCCTGGGCTAAGTTCCAAAGTGCCAGGAAGACTCTCTCTGGGTATTTACGGAAGCCTAGACCTTGGAAACATCTCCTGGCAGTAACTTCCCCACTCTCTCCATGACAGCGATGTTTATCTAGCCCTTGGAAAGTCATATTTACATTCCAAATGGTTTATAAGAACTCAAGATTCTTCTTATCCTATCTCAAAGGAATAAAAGTTTTTCTCTCTCTTTTTGGAAGAGGAAGTTGGTGGCTACCTCTTTTCTGTATACAGAGAAAATACATTATTCTCTATCACTTTTCTATGGGGTGAAACCTGCCACCCGCATAAAAAATTTCCATTGATTCTCATCACAGGCCTATGGATCTGGGTACGGGAGAAGATACTCATCTTTCTGCAGTTACTATATTTTTACTGTACATTATATATGTTTCGGATACAGAAAAACTTACCATAGTGTTGCAACTTCCTACAGTATTCAATATAGTAAGATACTGTATAGGTTTGTAGTGTAGGAACAATAGGCTATACAATATAGCCTAGGTTTGTAACAGGCTATGCCATCTAGGTTTGCATAAGTACACTCTGATGTTCGCATAATGATGAAATCGCCTAAGGATGCATTTCTCAGAATGTATCCCTGCCGTTAAATGATGCGTGACTGTTATCTTTTTATGTACATCTCACATAACTTTACAAGTATACTAATGTCATAGTCTTCACAAAACAGTAGGGAACAGCAGATTTAAGATCAAACAAGCAGGTTAGAAAGGGAACATCCACCAGGAAATGAACACTATCTCTCAATATATTTCATCATATTCGTCTTAGAGAAAAGCTTCCCCAGAGGTGAGAGATGCTTATAGAATCATTAAATTAAAAGATATAATAGGAGAGGGGCAGAGAAAATGGCCAGATCCAAGCTGCCATGGATCCTCCCCAACCTCCAACAGGAACACCAAATTTAGCATCTACACAAAAAAGACACCTTTATAAGAACCAAAAATCAGGTACCAGTTCGGCCACATGGGGTAGAGCACTGAGCAGGCTCTTGGGGTCTGCCATTCCGGGCACTGGCTCTTAGATGGTATTTCTGGACCTGCTCTAGGCCAGAGGCGAGCCCACTTACCTGAAGAGTAGAGTCTCAGGCCTGGTAGCATTCACCATGAGCTGACTGAAGACCCTTGGGCCTTAAGTGAACATTGGCAGTAGCCTGGCTGTACTCCCCATGGGCCTATGGTGGCAGTGGCCACAGGGAGAGGCTCCTCTGCTTGTGGAAAGGGGAGGGAAGATTAGGAGGAACTTTGTCTTGTGGTTTGAGTGCCAGCTTAGCTGCAGTAGAACAGAGAACCAGGCAGATTTCTAAGGTTTTCATCTCCAGTCCCTGGCACCTGGATGGCATCTCTGGACATGCTTCGCCCTCAGGGAACTCACTGCACTGAAAGGAAGGACAGAAGCCTGGCTGGCCTTGCCACCTGCTGATTGTAGAGTCCTAAGGTCTTGAGTAAACATAGGCAGTAGCCAGGGAGTGGCTGCAGTGGGCACTGGGCAAGACTCAGTGCTGTGTTGGATTCAGGTCTGAGCCAGCACAGTCCCAGTGGTGGTGACCATAGGGGTGATTGTTTCAAGAGGCATCTGAACCAGAGCAACTCCATCTTAAATAGGGACTGGGTAAAATAAGGCTGAGACCTGCTGGACTACACTCCCAGGAGGTTAGACATTCTAAGTCACAGAATGAGATAGGAGGTCGGCACAAGATATAGGCCATAAAGACTTTGCTGATAAAACTGGTTGCAGTAAAGAAGCCAGCTAAAACCCACCAAAACCAAGAGGGCGACAAGAGTGACCTCTGGTCATCCTCACTGCTACACTCCCATCAGCACCATGACAGTTTACAAATGCCATAGCAATGTCAGGAAGTCGCCATATATGGTCTAAAAATGGGAGGCATGAATAATCTACCCCTTGTTTAGCATATCATCAAGAAATAACCATAAAAATGGGCAACCAGCAGCCCTAGGGGCTGCTCTGTCTATGGAGTAGCCATTCTTTATTCCTTTACTTTCTTAATAAACTTACTTTCACTTTGCACTGCGGACTCACCCTGAATTCGTTCTTGCATAAGATCCAAGAACTCTCTTTTGGGGTCTGGATCGGGAGCCCTTCCCAGTAACAACTGTGTCACCCCACTCCCAGCTCCAGGCAGCTCAGCACAGAGAGAGAGAGAGAGACCCCATTTGTCTGGAGAAAGCAACGGAAGATAACACAGAGTCTCTGTCTGGTAATCCAGAGAATTCTGGAGTTTATCCAACACCAGCAAGGCAGTACCTCTACAAGTCTTGAAGAACCACAGCGTTACTATGCTTAGGGTGCTCCCTAATGCAGATATTGCTTAGATTACAACACCCAAGTCCCTTTAAATATTTGGAAATCTTCCCAAAGATGGGTACAAACAAGCCCATACTGCAAAGACTACAATAAATACCTAACTCTTCAGGCCGGGTGTGGTGGCTCATGCCTTTAATCCCAGAACTTTGGGAAGCCAAGGCAGGCAGACTGCTTGAGCCCAGGAGTTTGAGGTCAGCCTGGGCAACATGGCAAAACCCTGTCTCTGAAAATAATAATAATAATAATAATAATAATAATAATAATAATACAAAAAGTAGCTGGATGTGGTGGTGCATGCCTGTAGTCCCAGCTACTCAAGAGGGTGAGTGGGAGGATCAATTTAGTCAGGGAGGTCATGGCTGCAGTGAGCCATGACTGCACCACTGCACTCCAGCCTGGGCAACAGAATGAGACCCTGTCTCAAAACAAAACAAAACAAAACCTAACTTTTCAACGCCCAGACATCAACAAATATCTACAAATACCAAGACCATCCAGGAAAACATGACCTCACCAAACGAACTAAATAAGGCACCAGAGACAAATCCTGAAGAAACAGAGATACATGACCTTTCACATAGGTATCTCAAAATAGCTGTTTTGAAGAAACTCAAAGAAATCTAAAATAACAAGGAAAAGGAATTTAGAATTCTATCAGATAAACTGAACAAAGAGATTGAAATGATTTTTAAAAATCAAGCAGAAATTCTGGAGTTGAAAAATACAATGGACATACTGAAGAATGCATCAGAATCTCTTACTAGCAGAATTGATCAAGCAGAGAATTAGTGAGCTTCAAGACAGGCTATTCGAAAAAACACAATCAGAGGAGATAAGAGAAAAGAGAATTTTAAAAAATGAAGCATACCTACAATATCTAGAAAAGGGCTTCAAAGGGTCATATCTATGAGTTATTGGCCTTGAAGAGGAGGTAGAGAAAGAGACAGAGGTAGAAATTCAAAGGGATAAATAACAGAGAACTTCCCAAACCTAGGAAAAGGTAACAATATTCAAATACAAGAAAGTTACAAAACACCAAGCAGATTTAACCCAAAGAAGACTACCTCAAGACATTTAATAATCAAATTCCCAAAGGTCAAGGATAAAGAAAAGGCTCCTAAAAGCAGCAAGAGAAAAGAAACAAATAACATACAATAGAGTTCCAATATGTCTAGCAGCAGACTTTTCAGTGCAACTCTTACAGGCCAGGAGAGAGTGGCATGACATATTTAAAGTGCTGAAGGAAAAAAGACTTTTACCCTAGAATAGCATATCCAGTGAAAATATCCTTTAAACATGAAGGAGAAATAAAGACTTTCCCAGACAAACAAAAGTTGAAGGATTTCATCAACACCAGACCTGTTCTACAAGAAATGCTAAAGAGAGTTCTTAAATTTGAAAGAAAAGGAGGCCGGGCATGGTGGCTCATGCCTGTAATCCCAGCACTTTGGGAGGCCAAGGCAGGTGGATCACCTGGGGTCTGGAGTTTGAGAACAGCCTGGCCAACTTGGTGAAACCCTGTCTCTACTTAAAATACAAAAATTAGCCGGGCGTGGTGGCAAGCACCTGTAATCCCAGCTACTCAGGAAGCTGAGACAGGAGAATTGCTTGAACCCGAGAGGCAGAGGTTGCAGTGAGCCAAGATCGCGCCATTGCACTCCAGCCTGGGGGACAAGAGTGAGACTTTGAGAAGAAAAAAAAGAAAGAAAGAAAAGGATGTTAATGAGCAATAAGAAATCACCTGAAGGTACAAAACTCACCAGTAATAAGTACACAAAAAAACAAAGAATACTATAACACTATAATTGTGGGGTGTAGACTATTCTTATCTTAGGCACAAAGACTAAAAGATGAACCAATAAAAAATAATAACTATGGACCAGGCGTGGTGGCTCATGCCTGTAATCTTAGCACTTTGGGAAGCTGAGGCAGGTGAATCACTCAAGGTCAGGAGTTGGAGACCAACCTGGCCAACATGGTGAAACCCCATCTCTACTAAAAATACAAAAATTAGCTGGGCGTGGTGGCAGGTGCCTGTAATCCCAGCTACTCGGGAGGCTGAGGCAGGAGAATTGCTTGAACCCAGGAGGCAGAGGTTGCAGTGAGCCAAGATCGTGCCATCGCACTCCAGCCTGGATGAAAAGAGTGAAATTCCATTTCACACACACAAAAAAGAACTATGATAACTTTTAAAGAGACAGTAAAATAAGATATAAATAGAAACAATAAGTTAAAAAGCAGGGGGATGACATTGAAGTATAGAGTTTTTATTAGTCTTCTTTATACTTGTTAGTTTGCTTGTTTATGCAATCAATGTTAAGTTGTCACCAGTTTAAAATAATGGGTTATAAGATAGTATTTGCAAGCCTCATGGTAAACTCAAATAAAAAAAAATACACAAGAATGGATACACAAGAAACAAAAAGCAAGAAATTAAATCATACCACCTGAGAAAATCTACCTCCACTAAAAGGAAGACAGGAAGGAAAAAAAGAAGGAAGAGAAAACCACAAAACAACCACAAAACAAATAACAAAATGGCAGGAGTAGGTCCTTACTTATCAATAATAACATTGAATGTAAATGAACTAAACTCTTCAATCAGAAGACAGAGAGTGGCTACATGGATTTAAACAAAACAAAAAAAAAAAACAGGCCAGGCACAGTGGCTCACGCCTGTAATCCCAGCACTTTTGGGAGGCCAAAGCAGGTGGATCACGAGGTCAGGAGATCGAGACCATTCTGGCTAACATGGTGAAACCCCGTCTCTACTAAAAATACAAAATATTAGCTGGGCGTGGTGGCGGGTGCCTGTAGTCCCAGCTACTCAGTAGGTTGAGGGAAGAGAATGGCATGAACCCAGGAGGTGGAGTTTGCAGCGAGCAGAGATCGCACCACTGCACTCCAGCCTGGGCAACAGAGCGAGAGTCCGTCTCAAAAAACAAACAAAAAAACAAACAAACAAAAACCCAGGCCCAACGATCTACTGCCAACAAGAAACATAATTCACAAACAAAGAGACACATAGACTGAAAATAAAGGGATGAAAAAAGATATTCCATGCTAATGGAACCCCCCCAAAAAAGGAGTAGTTATATGGGACAAAATGGATTTCAAGACAAAAACTATAAGAGACAAGAAGGTCATTACCCTAGAATAGGGGTATATATTCAGCAAGGGAATATAGCAATTATAAATACATATGCACCCAACACTGGATCATCCCAATATTTAAAGCAAATATTATTAGAGCTAAAACAAGAGACAGACCCCAAAACAATAATAGCTGGAGACTTCAACGCCATACTTTCACCAATGGATAGATCATCCAGACAGAAAATCAATCAAGAAAGATTAGATTTAATCTGCACTATGGACCAAATGGATCTAATAGATATTTACAGAACATTTCATCCAACGGCTATAGAATACACAATCTTCTCTTCAGCACATGGATCATTCTCAAGGATAGATAATATGCTAGGTCACAAAACATGTCTTAAAACATTTAAAAAACTGAAATAATATCAAGTATTTTCTCTGACCACAATGGAATAAAATTAGAAATCAATAGCAAGGGGAATTTTGGAAACTATATAAACACGTGTACAATAAACAATATGCTCCTCAATGACCAGTGAGTCAGTGAAGAAATTAGTAAGGACACATACAACCTACCAAGACTGAACCATGAAGAAATTCAAAACTTAGACCAATAACAAGTAACATGATTGAAGCTGTAATAGCCTCCCAGCCAAAGGAAAAAAAAAGCCCAAGACCCAATGGCTTCGCTGCTGAATTATACCAAACATTTAAAGACGAACTAATATCAATCCTACTCGAACTTGTGAAAAATAGAGGATGAGGGAATATTTTCAAACTTATTCTAGAAGGCTGGTATTACCCTGATACCAAAACCAGACAAAGACACATCAAAAAAAGAAAGCTACAGGTCAATATCCCTGATGAATATTGATGCAAAAATCCTCAACAAAATGCTAGCAAACCAAATCTAGAACACATTAAAAAGGTCATTCACCATGACCAGGTGGGTTTTTATCCCAAGGAGGGAACCATGGTTTGACATATGCAAATCAATCAATGTGATAATGTGATACATCACATCACCAGAATGAAGAAAAACTGTATCATCATTTCAATGGATGCTGAAAAAGCACTTGATAAAATACAACATCCTTTCACGATAAAAACTCTTGAAAAACTGGGTATAGAAGAAACTTACCTCAACGTAATAAAAGCCATATACAACAGACCCACAGTTAGTATCATACTGAATTACGAAAAACTGAAAGCCTTTCCTGGATCTGGAACACGACAAGGATGCCCACTTTCACCACTGTTATTTACCATAGTATTGATAGTCCTAACTAGAGCAATCAGACCAGAGAATGAAATAAAGGGCATCCAAACTGGAAAGGAAGAAGTTAAATTTATCCTTGTTTGCAGATGACATGACTTTATATCTGGAAAAGCCTACAGACTCCACCAAAAAACTATTTTTTAAAAAATTTTTTTAGTATTTATTGATCATTCTTGGGTGTTTCTCGGAGAGGGGGATTTGGCAGGGTCATAGGACAATAGTGGAGAGAAGGTCAGCAGATAAACACGTGAACAAAGGTCTCTGGTTTTCCTAGGCAGAGGACCCTGCGGCCTTCTGCAGTGTTTGTGTCCCTGGGTAGTTGAGATTAGGGAGTGGTGATGACTCTTAACGAGCATGCTGCCTTCAAGCATCTGTTTAACAAAGCACATCTTGCACCGCCCTTAATCCATTTAACCCTGAGTGGACACAGCACATGTTTCAGAGAGCACGGGGTTGGGGGTAAGGTTATAGATTAACAGCATCCCAAGGCAGAAGAATTTTTCTTAGTACAGAACAAAATGGAGTCTCCTATGTCTACTTCTTTCTACACAGACACAGTAACAATCTGATCTCTCTTTCTTTTCCCCACATTTCCCCCTTTTCTATTCGACAAAACCGCCATCGTCATCATGGCCAGTTCTCAATGAGCTGTTGGGTACACCTCCCAGACGGGGTGGCGGCCGGGCAGAGAGGCTCCTCACTTCCCAAACATGGCGGCCGGGCAGAGGTGCCCCCCACCTCCCAGACGGGGCAGCTGCCGGGCGGGGGCGCCCCCCACCTCCCAGACGGGGCAGCTGCCGGGCGGAGGGGCTCCTCACTTCTCAGATGGGGCAGCCGGACAGAGGCGCTCCTCAGTTCCCAGATGGGGTGGTGGCCGGGCAGAGGCGCTCCTCACTTCCCAGACGGGGTGGTGGCCGGGCAGAGGCGCTCCTCACCTCCCAGACAGGGTGGCGGCCAGGTAGAGACGCTCCTCACCTCCCAGACGATGGGCGGCCAGGCAGAGACACTCCTCACTTCCTAGACGGGGTGGCGGCCGGGCAGAGGCTGCAATCTTCAGCACTTTGGGAGGCCAAGGCAGGCAGCTGGGAGGTGGAGGTTGTAGAGAGCCTAGATCACGCCACTGCACTCCAGCCTGGGTAACATTGAGCACTGAGTGAGCGAGATTCCGTCTGCAACCCCGGCACCTCGGGAGGCCAAGGCAGGCAGATCACTCAAGGTCAGGAGCTGGAGACCAGCCCGGCCAACACGGCGAAACCCCATCTCCACCAAAAAATACAAAAACCAGTCAGGCGTGGCGGCGCGCGCCTGCAATCTCAGGCACTCGGCAGGCTGAGGCAGGAGAATCAGGCAGGGAGGTTGCAGTGAGCCGAGATCGCGGCAGTACAGTCCAGCCTCCGTAACAGAGGGAGACCGCGGAAAGCGGGAGACAGAGACGAGGGAGAGGGAGAGCCAAAAAACTATTAACCCTGATAAATTTCATAAAGTTGCAGAATACAAAATCAACATACAAAAATCAGTAGCATTTGTCTATGCCAACAGTGAACAATCTGAAAAAATAAAAAAGTAATCCCATTTACAATAGCCACAGATAAAATATCTAGGAATTAACCAAAGGAGTGAAAGATTCCTGCAATGAAAACTATAAATCATAGATGCAAGAAACGGACACCAAAAAAGGAAATATATTCCATGTTCATCGATTAGAAGAATCAATATTGTTAAAATGTCCATACTTACCAAAGCAATCTACAGATTCCATGCAATCCCTATCAAAATGCCAATGACATTCTTCACAGAAATAGAAAAAACAAATCCTAAAATTTATATGGAACCACAAAAGACCTAGATTAGCCAAAACTATCCTAAGCAAAAAGAACAAAACTGGAGAAATCACATCACCTGAGTTCAAATTATACTACAGAGCTATCATAACCAAAACAGCCTAGTACTGGCATAAAAAGACACATAGACCAATGGAACAGAATAGAGAACCCAGAAACAAATCCACACACAGTGAGCTCACTTTCAACAAAGGTGCCAAGAACACATGCTGGGGAAAAGACAGTTTCTTCAATAAATGGTGCCAGGGAAACTGGATATTTATATGCAGAAGAATGAAACTAAACCCCTATTTCTTGCTGTTTACAGAAGTCAAATAAAAATGGATTAAAGACTTAAATTTAAGACCTGAAACTACAAAACTACTACAAGAAAACATTGGGGAAACTCTCACTGGAGCAGGCAAAGATTTCTTGAGTAATATCCCACAAGCACAGGCAACCAAAGCAAAAATGGACAAATGGAATCACATCAAGTTAAAAATCTTCTGCAGAGCAAAGAAAATAATCAACAAAGTGAAGAGTCAATCCACAGAGTGGCAGAAAATATCTGTAAACTACCTATCTGACAAGGGATTAATAACCAGAATATATTAAGGACTCAAACAACTCTATGAGAAAAAAATCAAATCATCAAATTAAAAAATGGGCAAAAGATCTGAATAGACATTTCTCAAAAAATACATACAAATGGCAAATGTCCATCAACATCAATCATCAGAGAAATGCAAATCAAAACTACAATGAGATATCATCTCAGCCCAGTTAAAATGGCTTATATTCAAAAGGCAATAACAAACGTTGGCGAAGATGTGGAGAGAGTGAGCCCTTATACATTGTTGGCAGGAATGCAAATTAACACAACCACTAAGGAGAACAGTTTGGAGGTTCCTCAAAAAACTAAAAATAAAGCTAGCATATGATCCAGCAACCCCACTGCTGGGTCTATACCCAAAAGAAAGGAAATCAGAATATCAAAGAGATATCTGCACTCCCATGTTTACTGCAGCACTGTTCACAATAGCCAAGATTTGGAAGCTACCTAAGTGTCCATCAACAGATGAATAAAGAAAGTGTGGTATATATACACAGCAGAACACTATTCAGCCATTAAAAAAAGAATGAGATCTCGTCATTTGCAACATGAATAGAAATGGAGATTATGTTAAGTGAAATAAGCCAGGCACAGACAGACAAACTTTGCATGTTATCATATTCATGGGAGCTAAAACTTAAAACAATTGAACTCATGGATAGAGAAAGTAGAAGGATGGTTACCAGAGGCTGGGAGGGGTAACAGGGGTAGGGAAGGGAGTATGAATAGTTAATAGGTACCCCCCCAAAAAAGTTAGAAAGAATAAGACCTAGTATTTGATAGCACAACAGGGTGACTATAGTAAATAATAATTTAAAAGAGTATAACTGGGTTGTTTATAACACAAAGAATCAATGCTTGAGGGGATGGATACCCCATTTACTCTGATGTGATTATTACACACTGCATGCCTGTATCAAAATATCTCATGTACCCCATAAATATATACACCTACTATTTACCCACAAAAATTGACAGAATACTTTTTTTAAAAAAAGATACAATAGGCCGGGTGCGGTAGCTCACGCCTGTAATCCCAACACTTTGGAAAGCCAAGACAGATGGATCACAAGGTCAAGAGATCAAGATCATCCTGACCAATATGGTGAAATCCTGTCTCCTCTAAAAATACAAAAATTCGCTGGGCTTGGTGGTGGGCACTTGTAGTCCTAGCCATTCGGGAGGCTACGGCAGGACAATCGCTTGAACCCAGGAGGCAGAGGTTGCAGTGAGCTGAGATTACGCCACTGTACTCCCGCCTGGTGACAGGATGAGACTTTGTCTCAGAAGGAAAAATATATATATATAATAAAAATACGTGTCAAAAACTCAAGTCGCCCCATAGAGAGCTGGAGGCCTCTCAATTCTAGCCCAACCTAACTAAATCTTGTTCTCAAAGCTAAGTTTAGGAACCAGGGTTTTTCTCAGTTCCCTGTCAGGCCTATTCCTACCACCAGCTGACAGAAACCCAGGAATATCCAATTACCTAAAGCAATGTTTCATTCCCAAAGAGCTAACCCCATTTAGGTCAGTGTGGGCTCCTCAGAGCATCAGATGGGTGACTGTGTTGGACTGATCCTTAAAATGGCTTTTAACCTATGGTCTACCATTTTACTGTAATAAAATAGAAAAGCAGAAAGTGGAAAGTTAGCATACTCATGGCATCTGAATGAGAAATGGGATTTGTTACAGGCATTAAGGACTAGTAAGAGAAGGAAAATCTCCATCCTAGGCTCATAGACTCTAGGTTACCTACTTCTATCTGTTGGGGAATCATTTTTCAGATGAGGGCTACATGACCCAAAAAGAAACGAAGTACAGGTAGTACAGGTAGTGGCAGAACTAAAACTAGAAGCACAGGTAGTGGCAGAACTAAAACAGGTAGTACAGGTAGTGGCAGAACTAAAATTAGAAGCAAGATCTCTTGAATCACAATAAAGTGCCATTGCCATTTAATCATTAAAAACCTATATTTCCAACAGTGGAAATGGGTTGTTCATCACAGCCTAGATAATACATCCCTTAAATCCTGGTCCAACAAACAGTTTTCTGATTGATTTGCATCTCCAAGATACCTCAATATTAGGAAAGCACTATCTTGTGTACAACATACAACACTTCAGACTCTAAATATCAACATGGGGTGCGGTGGCTCATGCCTGTAATCCCAGCACTTTGAGAGGCTGAGGTGAGCGGACTGCTTGAGGTCAGGAGTCTGAGACCAGCCTGACCAACATGGTGAAACCCTATCTCTACTAAAAATACAGAAAATTAGCTGGCTATGGTGGTAGGCACCTGTAATCCCAGCTACTTGGGAGGCTGAGGCAGGAGAACTGCTTGAACCTGGGAGGTAGAGGTTGCAGTGAGCCAAGATTGTGCCACTGTTCCAGCCTGGGCGACAGAGCGAGATTCTGTCTTAAAAAATAAATAAATAAATATTAACATGATTTTAATAAAAGGTATACGTTTGGCCAGCACAGCCTAGTTTTCTCTAGGGCCAGACTACCCAAGGGAACTTACAAAACCAAGATTCTGAATCCTCAAGATCACTCACAGGATCCAGCAAAAAACATTCAAAAAGCAGAGCTACCTCCAAGGACCTTCTAGACAGACTTCCCTCAACACTACTGAAGTATAAAGGCCTCAGATACTCTAAAACCACACACTTTGGAGCTGAAAAAATTTAGATTCAGAAAAGAGTAAAGGTTGCAAAGTTGTTTCCTGTCGTTTCGGTGGTCTTCAAAACTCCCAAGGTGTTTTCAATCGCATAAGACACACAGCCAAAGGAGGCTGAAGAGGAGGATCAGACAAAGCTGGGAGGGGTGGGATGGGGCTTTAAATGGAAACTATGCAAAACAAGTTTCACCTGATTTGATATTCAAACCTAAGCAAAGCTCAACACTTGATTAAGGAAGGCTTCAAATTCCACTGTAACCCACGATATTCAATTCTGTTCTTGGACGACAGAGCTTAATTAAATATCCATTGTTGAGAAGACCTTCTCTACTTTCACCTTTTTTCCCCAGATGAAGTGAAAGGTTTTTAAAAATATATTAAATGTCAAGGACATTCAACACTTTTTCATCCAAAAGTCAAAATTTAAGCATCCTTCATAAATGATTAATGCCTAGCCTATTTATTCTGACAACATTTGGCTGATAGAGAATAGCTAATTTACTGTATTCAGAACAGCTGAATATATATTGGTCTATGGATATATTTTCACAATTATTTCTTTTGTTACCAATTTAGAGAAAATAAAATTAACCATTTGACTATGGAAAGAACAACTGCATATATGTATTTTAAAAGGAAATGAACTCAATAAGAAGTTTCAGTTTGATGTTCTCGGACAAATCCTTTGTAACCAGGCCTCACCAGCAATAAGAAAAATCAAGGGCCCAGATCATAATTGAAAGAGAATTTGACCCATTTTTCCGGAGGCCTCTCCCTTCCATCCTCACTTCAGGCTGAGCTACTCTGTCTTCTTGAGGCTTTCTCTCCAGGGATTATTGAGGGGGCTGCCTTTCCCTCCTTTTTTTTTTTTTTTGAGACAAGTCTCATTCTGTCACCCAGGCTGGAGTGCAGTGGCGCAATCTCGGCTCACTGCAACCTCCGCCTCCCGGGTTCAAGTGATTCTTCTGCCTCAGCCTCCTGAGTAGCTGGGACTACAGGCATGCGCCACCACACCCGGCTAACTTTTGTATTTTTAGTAGAGATGGGGTTTCACCATATTGGCCAGGCTGGTCCTCCCTGTTTTTAATACCAGTGTCTAGTAATACGACAATGGGCTTCATTGCGCCCTTCACAGTTCTCTTGAAAAGCTTTGGAAATCTGAGGCTAGCAGGCCACTAGGCCTATTATGACATTCCTGAACAACATATGCAAACTGGACCCCGCTGTAACCCTCACAACAAAACTACACTTTTCGACAGCCTTCACAGAATCTATGAAGCAATTTTTTAGACAGATATTTACTGAATGCCCAATATCCACATAGATTGTATCCCATGGTAAATACTCTGTTTTAGAAATTCTCAAGGATCTGCTGAATTTGAAAGAGAAGTGACAGGCTAGCAGGCAGCAGGCATGGAAGCATTGAGCTATACCGGAACTAAGGCTATACCTCTTCCCACAGGCTTTTCTTCTCTAGTGAGACTGAGTAACCCTTTGCCAATAATTCATGTCAAGGAACAAGTCAAGCTGACAAGTACTTCTAGAGTGCTAACATTACCCTTGGACTGACTGGACTATATAGCATCCGAAAGGCACAGAGGCAGCACTAGGAAAATTTACACAGACTTAAATTCTGCCCATTGACTTCATATCTATGATATGATGCCTGGGAGAAATTGAGCTAAATGATCTGGAAAAAATGTATTATATTTTATTACTAAAAATGATGAAATAAAGAAAAAATCAAAATAGCTGAAACTTCTAATGTGACATAATTAGCTTGCTTTTATGACTAGATCCAAAGTGGGAGATGTAAGGGTATATTGCATTGGCAATGTTAAGAAAATCAGGTTTTCTTAATTATAGAGCTGCTTTTCAAATAAGTCTTTTCCTTCTTTCTGAGTAAGAATATTCACTTGGTGTTCTAAACAAATTTCACTAAAAATATTCATTTCATATTTTGGGCACTTTACCTGTGGATCATCATACATGCAGATACAGAAAGGAATGGACACACTTTTCAGAAGGCCCAGCGTGATCTCAGATAATCATCCAGTCTCTGAATCACTCCGTCTTAGATATGCTTGAAAAAGGCAACAGGGCTGCATCAAGTGGGGCTTAAAGTTCCAGTAGGTGCTTTCCCCAACTCCATGGGAAAACTGGAAATAACTGACATTGGGTATCTTTTCCCAAGGTTACTTTACAACCAAAGACTGGACTATACTGTTTCTTATTATCCGAGTGATTCCCTATAGACTCATCCAATCTTTAGGGAGAACTCTTTTTTAAATTACGTAAAAAGGTATTGATTGACACGAAATAAGATTCCTGATATACCTTTGGGTATTATCCTAACTGCCCCTTTTCACCACATCCCATCCCTGCTAACACACGAGAAAGATGCACGCATTTATATTTGTACACACACAGAGCCAACTTGCTCTAGCCTTGAAGTGAGCATTGGAATTTTCAGCACTGAAAGAAGCATTTGTCTGTTATCTAGAAATAACTGAAGAAAAAATTAAATCATGAGTGGTGTCTCCCAAGTAAATGCGTAAAAAGGAATTTATAACAGAACATACCTTAAACATGTTTTTTTCTGAGTCTGTTACTCTCAAAACATCTGTGTGTATATTAGAGCTTTCAAATTCTCTCCATGGCTAAGAGAAAGCATGAGAGAACTTGCTGGTGTGATGGAAATGTTTTATATCTTTATAGAAGTATGAGTGAATAGGTCTGTGTATTGTCAAAACTCCTGAAAGTGTGCACATAGGATACATGTATTTCATTTAAAATTTTATTTTAAAAAGAACTATAAACAAGTATGGAACTAGAGTAGATTTACTTTTTGCAGTGGTATGGAATAACAGTTTAAAACTACTACTTTCTGTATATTCTAGGCTTGAGTAAATGATTAAATATAGTGAAATAATGGCTGACAGGTTCCTCCTGTTAGATAATCAGTTACAGAAATGTGGAAGATGAGAACATAACCTTAAGTGTGGCACTGGAGTTGTTGGTTTCAAACATGAACTTGTGGCATGTTTGTGTTACATAAAAATATCTACAGGTGTTATAAAACATACATAAATATATATACATATAATTTTTTTTTTTTTTTTTTTGAGACAGAGTCTCGTTCTGTCACCCAGGCTGGAATGCAGTGGCATGATCTCAGCTCACTGCAACCTCCACCTCCCGGGTTCAAGCAATTCTCCTACCTCAGCCTCCCAAGTAGCTGGGATTGCAGGTACACGCCACCATACCCGGCTAATTTTTGTATTTTTAGTAGAGATGGGGTTTCGCCATATTGGCCAGGCTGGTCTCGAACTCCTGACTTCAAGTGATCCAACCCACCTCGGCCTCCTTTCAAAGTGCTGGGATTACAGGCGTGAGTCACCATGCCCAGCTGCATTTTTATTAAAGGAGGAAATTCAGCAAATAAAGTATAGTTCTTGGAAATTAAAGAATTAAAACAGCAGAAAGAGAAACCTCAAAAGAACATTTAAAAGATCAAGTTAAGAAAATACTCGAGAGGCTGGGCGTCGTGGCTCACGCCTGTAATCCTAGCACTTAGGGTGGCTGAGGCGGGTGGATCACCTGAGGTCAGGAGTTCAAGACCAGCCTGGCCAACACAGCGAAACTCCATCTCTACTAAAAAATACAAAAATTAGCCAGGTGTGGTGGCGCATGCCTGTAATCCCAGCTACTTGGGAGGCTGAGGCAGGAGAATTGCTTGAACCTGGGAGGTGGGGGTTGCAGTGAGCTGAGATCGGGCCACTGCACTCCAGTCTGGGTGACAGAGCCAGACTCCATTTCAAAAAACAAACAAACAAACAAACAATGGGACTTAAAATATGATGGAGAAACAACTCAAAAATTCTCTCTCTAGTTATTGATGTAGTCAATGCAACTAAACTACCCACTGTTGTCTTTGAAAAATGTATACCACTCATATATATACTTCCCCCTCCCCCAAGTCTACTGAAAGAGGTCTTCTACCAAATTGAGTGACTGAACCAACAAAGTCTACACAACAGAATTTAACATGAGAGGCCTGGAGTGGTGGCTCACGCCTGTAATCCCAGGACTTTGGGAGGCCAAGGAGGGCAGATCACCTGAGGCCAGGAGTTTAAGACCAGCCTGGCCAATATGGTGAAACCCTGTTTCTACTAAAAATACAAAAATTAGCCAGGCGTGGTGGCGCACACCTGTAGTCCCAGCTACTCGGGAGGCTGAGTCATGAGAATCACTTGCACCTGGCAGGTGGAGGTTGCAGTGAGCTGAGATCGCACCACTGCACTCCAGCCTGGGCAACAGAGTGAGACTGTCTCAAAGGAAAAAAAAAGAAAAAAAGAATTTTAACATTTAACATGAGAGAGGACGATGGTGAAAAGGAGAGAACAAAGTGGCAGCTGTGCAGTAGACAGGAAAGGCATGTCAGAAGGCTTCAGGGAAGATTTCTTTAAGACAAAACTGAAAGAATTTCCAACGAGTTTCAATGTATTGAGAGGAGATTTACACAGCTGAAGGAACATTTGAGATTTTGAGATTGAATTACTAAGTGGTATGAAGAGAAACTAATTGCAAATGTGGGTGCATGCATACCAACAATTTTTAACTTCTGACAAGACATGATTACCTTGTGTAGAAAAGACAAGGTAATCATGGTTTTCTACATGTCTCACCAGTGAATAGCCTTTATGTAGTCACAACAAAGTAAACCCTGAATACTAAGCTAAGATTATGATAACACTTTATAGAGAGAAAGGGGAGACAAGCATGGGGCAGGAGTGAAAAGAGCTAAATCCTCATCTTCTATAGAGGTCAACAGAAAATGCCTAAAACTGAAATATCAAGTGACAGCAACAGAAGCGTTATCATTCAGAGCCATGAAGGTAAGTAAAACTTACCAGCTAACAGTAGTAAGTGATTGCTTTTAAGGAGTGCATGGAAGTCTGCTGTTTTTCATAGCAATTTGTACAACTATTTGACTTGTAATGTATGCACATATAAACCTGAAAATAAAAACTAAATTTTAAAAACTCAATTTTTTTAACTCCTTTTACATGGGCTTTCCAATTATTAATAAAAAGAAGCTCAATTTTTAAAATCCCATAAAACAGCTAGATAACACACGGAAATGGCATTGGATTTAGTTTTCACTATTCTCATCAGTGTTTCAAAACTGGAGTAGAAAGTATTTAAACTATAAGCAAAGAAAAGCAAAAGGGTAAGCCAATTATAGAGCAATGACAATTGTAAACACCATACTGATCATGAAATACTTTCAAATATATCCCAGTTTTACACAAAATTGGCAAAGAAATTGAGGATTATAGGGTTATTACTTACTCTTAGAATTAAAAAATTAACGATTATTTCTAGCATAATTCTAATGGCCTTAAAAAAGTCAACTTTTAAGAATATGCCTTTCTCACAAAATAACAAAAATGAAACAGATAATTGATATGAATTTGTCTTAATTGAAGAATATTCCTCCCTAGTTAAAAAAAAGGAACAACGTAGAGAGCTTACCACTAGACAAATTGGTTGATGGTAATTTTTTGGATCTGTATCAACTAGAGGAAAGAAACACAAGATGTTCCTAGCATTCTTATCTAAGATATGATAAGGCAGTTCTAAATAAAAGCCATGTCTGAGAAAGAAGTGTGAGGATTCCTGCATGGTCAGGCAGATGGACAAAAGTCAGTCAGGTGAATAGTATGTACGGAGCACCCACTCTGTGCCAGGCACCCTGCCACCCCCTGAGGATACAACAGTAAACAGGGTGTAATCCCTCCTCTCATAGATCCTACTGGTCAGATCTAAAAGGAAGGAGAGAGAGAGAAAAAAAAACCATCACCAGAAATATGCTGATTTCAGTAAGCTGCAATTAAAGCTTAACCAGGAATTTGTGTGAACACTACTGAAGGGACTCAATTCAATAAAACAATCTGTCTCTGTGTCTCCGTTTCCACATCCCAGCACGGAGGATGGCAAGTAAAACGAATGTTATTTATAGGATTCTGCCCAAGATCCCTAAACCTAAGGGCTTTCTCTACTGCTCTAAAGTAAGTGGGTGAAGTCTGAAGTATCCAGCACAGGATTCATGTTTGCAGAGAGACGGGAAGCACTTCCTGGGTTAGAGTAAACCAAGTTTTCAGTAAACTCCCTGGAAAGTTATTCCTAGAGGGGAGACAAATGCCAGAGTGTAGATGATGAGCTAAACCAAGCAGTCAAACTAGTTCTGCCCTGCCTTCTGGCAATCAGGGTTCTCTGGGAACATCCACCCTACTCATTCACACAAGGAGGAACTACTGGGCCGGGCATGGTCTGCACCTTGAGGCAAAAGAACTGAGTAAAGACCTTATACTTCAGGTTCTACCTTACAAAGAAATCTGTAAAGGCACCAGTAGCTCTCACTTGGAGGACCATCAGAAGGATGCCAACATAGTTACACAAAAATAATTTCAAAAAGCACAATATATTCAATGCTGCCCTGTGTTAATTATGGTTACCTTAATGACTTCTGTTAGGACAAGTCCCTTCTCATTATTTTTTTTTCAGAATTTTCTAGACTGTTCTATCCTTTTACCAATGAATTTCAAAAATGGTTTACCAGGTTGTATGAAAAATTCCATTATACTGCCTTTTTATCAATCATTCTTTATATCCAATTTAGTCCCCACAAAAATATGGATTTACTAGAACTGAAAACAAAAGCCAAGATTTGATGGTGTAGACTAAGCTATCAGAGTGAAGCATAAAACTTGGCCCTTGTCTTCTTGATACACATGACAGGGAAAAAGGTCAGGCTGACTTATTTATATTCATTATCTAAAAGAAAGATGTCAGTTTTTCAGGAGAGAAATTTTTGCTGATACTGAACTAAGAAATGTAACCCTTCATAAGAGATAAAATAGCAGATGGAATCTTCAATTTGGTGGGGGTGAGAGTGGCAGCAAAACAAAATTTTTTTTCAAATGATATTAGCCATTTCCAATATCAAACTTTGCTAAAAGCTGACAGTTTTAGCATCAGAATGCAAACATCAAAATCTCCACAGGAAACACTGAAATGTCAGATTAGCTGGCACAGAGTAAGATGCAACTGAATTCAGTGACTCAAATACCGAGCTCATTCTCACTGCAGTCACACAGCAATTTCTCGGCTGCTGCCCAAGGACACAGAATGAGTTACCTGACGATTTGCATCACCACCGCAAAATGAGAAACACATCCATTGGTTGCAAAATTTCACTCTCACTTCAGCGTGTCATTCTTTAGCATGCATATTTTTAAACAATGATAAATAGATGGCACATTGTTAAAGATATATTCTTGTCAGTTCAGCCACAATCCTACCTTGCCCTTCAGTTAGGACACTAATGTGAAGAGGCCATCATAAAATTTTAATGTGGCTTCTACAGTTGTGAAGATAAAGGCTACTGCAAAACTAAGTAGTTACAACTAACTCCTTAAAAGAGAAACAAATGAATCTTTTCAGCACTGTCCATTAGATACTTAACGCAACACTTTAAGGTTTCTGTATTTTAAATTATATTATAGCTACTAACCACTTAGAATTTTGCTTCTAATTATTTCAAATCTATGAAATAGCTATCAAGTTTTCATTTCGACTGTTATTTTTTCAGTGCATTAAGACAGCCCAATTATTACTTACAACATCTGAGAAAAGACTTTTGAATTAATTTACAAAGCTTCCAGGATAGGCCTATATCTCTTATTTTTATGAGTCTATTTCTTAGAAAAAGTTAAGGTTTTGATCTCAATACTTATGCAACACTTAAAACAGTTTTATAAATTAGTTACTTTATGGTTGTTTCTTACTAAAATCTAGAACCTTTTTTTAAAGATAATATTCTGATTTCCTATAAACTTGTTTCAAACCTGTAAAAGTAATTTTTTTAAAAAAGTTTTTTGGATTTCCGTTCCAAGATGGACAAATAGGAACAGCTCCAGTCTGCAGCTCCCAGTGTGATTGACGCAGAAGACAGGTGATTTCTGCATTTCCAACTGAGGTACCTGGCTCATCTCATTGGGACTGGTTGGACAGTGGGTACAGCCCATGGAGGGCAAGCCGAATCAGGGCAGGGCATCGCCTCACCCGGGAAGCACAAGGGGTCAGGGGATTTCCCTTTCCTAGTCAATGGAAGCCATGACAGACGGTACCCAGAAAAACGGGACACTCTCGCCCAAATACTGCACTTTTCCAACAGTCTTAGCAAATGGCACACCAGGAGATTATATCCTGTGCCTGGCTCGGTGGGTCCCACGCCCATGGAGCCTTGCTCACTGCTAGCACAGCAGTCTGAGATCGACTTATGAGGCAGCAGCCTGGCAGGGGGAGGGGCATCCGCCATTGCTGAGGCTTGAGTAGGTAAACAAAGCAGCCCAGGAAGCTTGAACTGGGCAGAGCCCACCGCAGCTCAGCAAGGCCTGCTGCCTCTGTAGACTCCACCTCTGGGGACAGGGCATAGCTGAATAAAAGGCATCAGAAACTCTGCAGACTTAAACGTCCCTCTCTGACAGCTCTGAAGAGAGCAGTAGTTCTCCCAGCACGGTGTTTGAGCTGGGAGAAAGGATAGACTGCCTCCTCAAGTGGGTCCCTGACCTCCGTGTAGCCTAACTGGGAGACACCTCCCAGTAGGGGCCGACTGACACCTCATATAGGCAGCTGCCCTTCTGGGACAAAGCTTCCAGAGGAAGGATCAGGCAGCAATATTTGCTGTTCTGCAGCCTCTGCTAGTGATACCCAGGCAAACAGGGTCTGGAGTGGACCTCCAGCAAACTCCAACAGACCTGCAGCTGAGGGACCTGACTGTTAGAAGGAAAACTAACAAACAGAAAGGAATAGCATCAACATCAACAAAAAGGACATCCACACCAAAACCCCATCTGTAGGTCACCAACATCAAAGACCAAACGTAAATAAAACCACAAAGATGGGGAGAAACCAGAGCAGAAAAGCTGAAAATTCTAAAAATCAGAGCACCTCTGCTCCTCCAAAGGATCACGCTCCTCACCAGCAACAGAACAAAGCTGGATGGAGAATGACTTTGACAAGCTGACAGAAGTAGGCTTCAGAAGGTCAGTAATAACAAACTACTCCGAGCTAAAGAAGGATGTTCGAACCCATCGCAAGGAAGCTAAAAACCTTGAAAAAAGATTAGACAAATGGCTAACTAGAATAAACAGTGTAGAGAAGACCTTAAATGACCTGATGGAACTGAAAACCATGGCACGAGAACCATGTGACACACACACAAGCTTCAATAGCCAATTCGATCAAGTGGAAGCAAGGGTATCAGTGATTGAAGATCAAATTAATGAAATAAAACAAGAAGAGACGTTTAGAGAAAAAAGTGTAAAAAGAAATAAAGCCTCCAAGAAATATGGGACTATGGTAAAAGACCAAATCTACGTCTGATTGGTGTACCTGAAAGTGACAGGGAGAATGGAACCAAGTTGGAAAACGAAAACACTCTTTAGGATATTATCCAGGAGAACTTCCCCAACCTAGCAAGGCAGGACAACATTCAAATTCAGGAAACACAGAGAATGCCACAAAGATACTCCTCAAGAAGAGCAACCCCAAGACACATAATTGTCAGACTCACCAATGTTGAAATGAAGGAAAAAATGTTAAGGGCAGCCAGAAAGGTCAGGTTACCCACAAAGGGAAGCCCATCAGACTAACAGCCGATCTCTCAGCAGAAACTCTACAAGCCAGAAAACAGTGGGGGCCAATATTCAACATTCTTAAAGAAAAGAATTTTGAACCCAGAATTTCATATCCAGCCAAACTAAGCTTCATAAGTGAAGGAAAAATAAAATCCTTTACACACAAGCAAATGCTGAGAGATTTTGTCACCACCAGGCCTGCCTTAAAAGAGCTCCTGAAGGAAGCACTAAACATGGAAAGGAGCAACCAGTACCAGCCACTGCAAAAACATGCCGAATTGTAAAGCTCATCAATGCTAGGAAGAAACTGCATCAACTAATGGGTAAAATAACCAGCTAACATCATAATGACAGGATCAAATTCACATACAACAATATTCATCTTAAATGTAAAAGGGCTAAATGCCCCAATTAAAAGACACAGACTAGCAAATTGAATAAAGATTCAAGACCCATCAGTGTGCTGTATTCAGGAGACCCATCTCACATGCAGAGACACACACAGGCTCAAAATAAAGGGATGGAGGAAGATCTACCAAGCAAATGGAAAGCAGAAAAAAAGCAGGGGTTGCAATCCTAGTCTCTGATAAAACAGACTTTAAACCAGCAAAGATCAAAAGAGACAAAGAAGGCCATTGCCTAATGGTAAAGGAATCGATTGAACAAGAAGAGCTAACTCTCCTAAATATATATGCACCCAATACAGGAGCACCCAGATCCATAAAGCAAGTTCTCAGAGACCTACAAAGAGACTTAGACTCCCATACAATAGTAGTGGCAGACTTTAACACCCAACTGCCAATATTAGATCAACAAGCCAGAAAATTAACAAGGATATCCAGGACTTAAACTCAGCTCTGGACCAAGCAGACCTAATAGACACCTACAGAACTCTCCACCCCAAAGCAACAGAATATACATTCTTCTCAGAACCACGTCACACTTACTCCAAAATTGACCATAGTTGGAAGTAAAGCACTCCTCAGCAAATATAAAAGAACAGAAATCACAACAAACTGTCTCTCAGAACACAGTGCAATCAAATTAGAACTCAGGATTAACAAACTCATTCAAAACCACGCAACTACATGGAAACTGAACAACCTGCTCCTGAATGACTACTGGGTAAATAACAAAATGAAGGCAGAAATAAAGATGTTCTTTGAAACCAATGAGAACAAAGACACAAGGTACCAGAATCTCTGGGACACATTTAAAGCAATGTGTGGAGGGAAATTTACAGCACTAAATGCCCACAAGAGACAGCAAGAAAGATCTAAAATTGACACCCTAACATCACAATTAAAATAACTAGAGATGCAAGAGCAAACAAATTCAAAAGCTAGCAGAAGGCAAGAAACTAAGATCAGAGCAGAACTGAAGGAGACAGAGACACAAAAAACCCTTCAGAAAAAAATCAATGAATCCAGGGGCTAGTTTTTGGGAAAGATCAACAAAATTGCTAGACTGCTAACAAGACTAATAAAGAAGAAGAGAGAGAAGAATCAAGTAGACGCAATAAAAAATGATAAAGGGGATATCACCACCGATCCCACAGAAATACAAACTACCATCAGAGAATACTATAAACACCTCTATGCAAATAAACTAGAAAATCTAGAAGAAATGGATAAATTCCTGGACACATACACCCTCCCAAGACTAAACCAGGAAGAAGTTGAATTTCTGAATAGACCAATAAGAGGTTCTGAAATTGAGGCAATAATTAATAGCCTACCAACCAAAAAAAGTCCAGGACCAGAGGAATTCACAGCTGAATTCTACCAGAGGTACAAAGAAGAGCTGGTACCATTCCTTCTGAAACTATTACAATCAATAGAAAAAGAAGGAATCCTTCCTAACTCATTTTATGAGGCCAGCATCATCCTGATACCAAAGCTTATCCCCACGATCAAGTTGGCTTCATCCCTGGGATGCAAGGCTGGTTCAACATACACAAATCAATAAACTTAATCTATCACAAAAACAGAACCAAGGACAAAAACCCCATGATTATCTCAATAGATGCAGAAAAGGCCTTTGACAAAATCCAACACCCTTTCATGCTAAAAACTCTCAGTAAACTAGGTATTGATGAGATGTATCTCAAAATAATAAGAGTTATTTATGACAAACCCATAGCCAATATCATACTGAATGGGCAAAAACTGGAAGCATTCCCTTTGAAAACTGGCACAAGACAGGGATGCCCTCTCTCACCACTCCTATTCAACACAGTGTTGGAAGTTCTGGCCAGGGCAATCAGGCAAGAGAAAGAAATAAAGTGTATTCGATTAGGAAAAGAGGAAGTCAAATTGTTCCTGTCTGCAGATGACATGACTGTATATTTAGAAAACCCCATCATCTCAGCCCAAAATCTCCTTAAGCTGATAAGCAACTTCAGCAAACTCTCAGGATACAAAAATGAATGTGCAAAAATCACCAGCATTCCTATACACCAAGAACAGACACACAGAGCCAAATCATGAGTGAACTCCCATTCACAATTGCTTCAAAGAGAATAAAGTACCTAGGAATCCAACTTACATGGGATGTGAAGGACCTCTTCAAGGACAACTACAAACCACGGCTCAACAAAATAAAAGAGGACACAAACAAATGGAAGAATATTCCATGCCCATGGATAGGAAGAATCAGTATCATGAAAATGGCCGTACCGCCCAAGGTAATTTATAGATTCAATGCCATCCCCATCAAGCTACCAATGACTTTCTTCACAGAATTGGAAAAAACTACTTTAAAGTTCATATGGAACCAAAAAAGAGTCCACATTGCCAAGACAATCCTAAGCAAAAAGAAAAAAGCTGGAGGCATCATGCGACCTGACTTCAAACTATACTACAAGGCTACAGTAACCAAAACAGCATGGCACTGGTACCAAAACAGATATATAGACCCATGGAACAGAACAAAGTCCTCAGAAATAACACATCAACAACCATCTGATCTTTGACAAACCTAACAAAAACAAGAAATGGGGAAAGGATTCCCTTTTTAATAAATGGTCTGGGAAAACTGGCTAGCTATATGTAGAAAGCTGAAACTGGATCCCTTCCTTACACCTTACATAAAAATTAATTCGAGATGGATTAAAGACTTACATGTTAGACCTAAAACCATAAAAACCCTAGAAGAAAACCTACACAATACGATTCATGACACAGGCATGGACAAGGACTTCATGACTAAAACACCAAAAGCAATGGCAACAAAAGCCAAGAACTGACAAATGGGATCTTTTTTTTTTTTTTTTTTTTTTTTTTTTTTTTTTTTGTTAAACTGTGATTTTTTTTAAATTTTTATTATTATTATACTTTAAGTTTTAGGGTACATGTGCCCCACGTGCAGGTTGGTTACATATGTATACATGTGCCATGTTGGTGTGCTGCACCCTTTACTCATCATTTACATTAGGTATATCTCCTAATGCTATCCCTCCCCCCACCCCACAACAGGCCCCAGAGTGTGATGTTCCCCTTCCTGTGTCCATGTGTTCTCATTGTTCAATTCCCACCTATGAGTGAGAACATGCGGTGTTTGGTTTTTTGTCCTTGCAATAGTTTGCTGAGAATGATGGTTTCCAGCTTCATCCATGTCCCTACAAAGGACATGAACTCATCCTTTTTTATGGCTGCATAGTATTCCATGGTGTATATGGGCCACATTTTCTTAATCTGGTCTATCATTGATGGACATTTGGGTTGGTTCCAAGTCTTTGCTATGGTGAATAGTGCCTCAATAAACATGTGTGCATGTGTCTTTATAGCAGCATGATTTATAATCCTTTGGGTATATACCCACCAATGGGATGGCTGGGTCAAATGGTATTTCTAGTTCTAGATCCCTGAGGAATCGCCACACTGACTTCCACAATGGTTGAACTAGTTTACAGTCCCACCAACGGTGTAAAAGTGTTCCTATTTCTCCACATCCTCTCCAGCACCTGTTGTTTCCTGACTTTTTAATGATCACCATTCTAACTGGTGTGAGATGGCATCTCACTGTGGTTTTGATTTCCATTTCTCTGATGGCCAGTGATGATAAGCATTTTTTCATGTGTTTTTTGGCTGCATAAATGTCTTCTTTTGAAAAGTGTCTGTTCATATCCTTCACCCACTTTTTGATGGGGTTGTTTTTTTCTTGTAAATTTGTGTGAGTTCATTGTAGATTCTGGATATTAGCCCTTTGTCAGATAAGTAGGTTGCGAAAATTTTCTCCCATTCTGTAGGTTGCCTGTTCACTCTGATGGTGGTTTCTTTTGCTGTGCAGAAGCTCTTTAGTTTAATTAGATCCCATTTGTCAATTTTGGCTTTTGTTGCCATTGCTTTTGGTGTTTTAGACATGAAGTCCTTGCCCATGCCTATGTTCTGAATGGTATTGCCTAGGTTTTCTTCTAGGGTTTTTATGGTTTTAGGTCTAACGTTTAAGTCTTTAATCCATCTTGAATTAATTTTTCTATAAGGTGTAAGGAAGGGATCCAGTTTCAGCTTTCTACATATGGCTAGCCAGTTTTCCCAGCACCATTTATTAAATAGGGAATCCTTTCCCCATTGCTTGTTTTTGTCAGGGTTGTCAAAGAACAGATAGTTGTAGATACGCGGCATTATTTCTGAGGGCTCTGTTCTGTTCCATTGGTCTATATATCTCTGTTTTGGTACCAGTACCATGCTGTTTTGGTTACTGTAGCCTTGTAGCATAGTTTGAAGTCAGGTCGCATGATGCCTCCAGCTTTGTTCTTTTGGCTTAGGATTGACTTGGCAATGTGGACTCTTTTTTGGTTCCATATGAACTTTAAAGTAGTTTTTTCCAATTCTTTGAAGAAAGTCATTGGTAGATTGATGGGGATGGCATTGAATCTATAAATTACCTTGGGCAGTATGGCCATTTTCACGATATTGATTCTTCCTACCCATGAGCATGGAATGTTCGGACAAATGGGATCTAATTAAACTAAACAGCTTCTGCACAGCAAAAGAAACTACCATCAGAGTGAACAGACAACCTACAAAATGGGAGAAAATTTTTACAATCTACCCATCTGACAAAGGGCTAATATCCAGACTCTACAAAGAACTTAAGCAAATGTACAGGAAAAAAACAATCCTATCAAAAAGTGGGCGAAGGATATGAACAGACACTTCTCAAAAGAAGACATTTATGCAGCCAACAGACACATGAAAAAATGCTCATCATCACTGGCCATCAGAGAAATGCAAATCAAAACCACAATGAGATACCATCTCACACCAGTTAGAATGGCAATCATTAAAAAGTCAGGAAACAACAGATGCTGGAAAGGATGTGGAGAAATAGGAACACTTTTACACTGTTGTTGGGAGTGTAAACTAGTTCAACCATTGTGGAAGACAGTGTGGCAAATCCTCAGGGATCTAGAACTAGAAATACCATTTGACCCAGCCATCCCATTACTGGGTATATACCCAAAGGATTACAAATCATGCTACTATACAGACACATGCACACGTATGTTTATTGCGGCACTATTCACCATAGCAAAGACTTGGAACCAACCCAAATGTCCATCAATGATAGACTGGATTAAGAAAATGTGGCACATATACACCATGGAATACTATGCAGCCATAAAAAAGGATGAGTTCATGTCCTTTGCAGGGACATGGATGCAGCTGGAAAGCATCACTCCAAGCAAACTATTGCAAGGACAGAAAACCAAACACCGCATGTTCTCACTCACAATTGGGAACTGAACAATGAGAACACTTGGAAACAGGGCGGGGAACACCACACCTTGGGGCCTGTTGTGGGGTGGGGGGCAAGGGGAGGGATAGCATTAGAAATACCTAATGTAAATGACGAGTTAATGGGTGTAGCAAACCAACATGGCACATCAATACCTATGTAACGAACTGCACGTTGTGCACATGTACCCTAGAACTTAAAGTATAATAAAAAAATAATAAAAAGTTTTATGTTCATTTTTGGGGATTTGGTTCATTATTTCTTCTCTAATATAATTGCTATTTTCAGTCAGACTTTAAATATCATTTTTATTTTGACTCATTCTCTGGATAAATTTAAAGTTGGCAATAACACACAGCTCTTTTTTACATGGCAGTGGTCAGGATTTTTGCACTGATCCTTAGGTGCCTTTAGTGAATTTAAAAGTTGGCTTCCCTTCCTCGATACATTCATGGTCATTTGCCAGAAAAACGTAATAAATTTACCTATCCACAATGCAAATGCCACGTCTTACATGTAGCACCCTAGATTAAGTGCAAAACCTGCCTAATGCTATGTGGTGGTCCTGCTTTGCTTTAAATGTGAGGTTTACACTTTGGGAGGCCGAGGCGGGTGGATCACAAGGTCAAGAGATTGAGACCATCTTGGCCAACATGTTGAAACCCCGTCTCTACTAAAAATACAAAAATTAGCTGGGCGTGGTGGCATGCGCCTGTAGTCCCAGCTACTCAGGAGGCTGAGGCAGGAGAATCGCTTGAACCCAGGAGCAGGAGGTTGCAGTGAGCTGAGATCACGCCACTGCACTCCAGCCTGGTGACAGAGCGAGACTCCGTCTCAAAAAAAAAAAAAAAAGTGAGGTTTAATCAGAGTCTCAACAACTCAAATATGCTATGGAGGAAAAAGAAATCAACCCATACACTTCTGAGTTTCAAATCCACAACCATGCATTTTAAAGTACAAAACAGAAGTATCACACATGGTCCCTGACCTCAGAGAATGTCTAGTCTAACAGAAGTAACAAATCATGGGAAAAACCAATGCCCTGTATAGTGTATCAGTGACAATGAAGGCAGCGGAAGCAAGTGTGAAGAATATTGGAGGTGGGACTCCAATGAACAGGATATGGTTATGTAAACAGAAGGAAAGTAGAATATAAAAGTCCTGATACTTTCAAAGAGCAAGCTGATTTTTCTTGTGACTTGTTCATTTTTATTCTCCAGGAATTAAGGAGATTTCCTTCATAGGGTTCATCTTCAGTTTGCCCATGTCTATTTCTGTGCTTCAAAAAAGAGAGAGGAGAAAAATAGGGCAATGTCATTTTTTGAAAGCATGAGATTCTTTGGGAGGCCGAGGCAGGAGAAGCACTTGCGCCAGGAGTTTGAGACCAGCCTGTGAACACAGTGAGACCTTGTCTCTACAAAAAATTTAAAAAAAGAAAAATTGGCCAGGCATGGTGGTGCACACCTGTAGTCCCAGCTATCTGGGAGACTGAGGCAGAAGGACTGCTTGGGCCCAGGAGGCTGAGGCTGCAGTAAGCTAAGTAAGCTATGATAGATAGCATCTCTGGACTCTAGCCTGGGTAACAGAGTAAACCTGTTTCAAAAAAAAAAAAAAAGTATGAGATTCATTATGAAGACTTGGATTTAAGTCCTGGCTCAACTACCTACTAACTGTGTGAAACATTTACTTAACCTTTCTGGGCCTCAATTTTCCCATCTATATAAGATGTATGACAAGGCCATGTAGAAATTATATGAGATTGTACATACAGAAAATATTTTGTAACAAGTTATTTTTAATGAGTTATCAAATTTTCATACATCAACCAGCCATTCAGATTTCAAGAACTATATTCCCATATATTGGTTTATGAGCACTTAGGAGGATAACTTTAAAATTTAAGATACTGGATTTTGTGTGTGTGGGGGGAAGAGAGAGATTGGTTTTAAGCAACAAAAGAGATAGCTATGTACTAAACTCTAATTTTGCTACAGATACGATACTGAGCCAAACTCTTTTGAAGTTCCTTGCCCAGTATTCTTGGATTATTTGAAGTCATATTTGACATCTGACTATGCAAAGAATCAAACTCTCTTTTAATTAATTGAAGTTTTCCACATAAAACTGATGTGGCTAGGTCACTTTTGTGGTCCCTTTTAATATTTAATCTCATAGGTCTTAAAGAATTCAAGTACCCATTTTAGGCTATGAAATGATCAAGTTTTAGCAATATTCAAAGCTCTACTTCAATTAAGTCAGGTGACAGGCTGGGTCTGAGCCTTAGTTGCTTTATCAGTTGATCAGTAAATACAGGGTAATATCAGTACCTATTTCCTAGGACTCCCAGAAGTGAGGGGGACTGAGTGAGACAAAGCTCATGATAGTGTATGGCACATGCTAAGCATTAGCTATTGTTTTACATGTATTATTAATGAAACAAAAGGAGTGCTGACTTCAAAAGCTGCTGGTATTAAAAACTGCACAGGATTTACTTGGAAAAAATTAGCTCTGTCATTAAAAATGATTGAATAAAGCACCTGAAGTTTTAACCTGGACTGAGGATTTTTCCATTTCAGTTTTAATAATATTAGAAAGTTCATGATTAAAGGAACCATAAAGAAATAATTTCTGCCCAGGTGTGGTGGCTCACGCCTGTAATCCCAGCACTTTGGGAGGCTGAGGCAGGCAGATCACTTGAGGTAAGAAGTTCAAGACCAGCCTGGCCCACATGGCGAAACGCTGGCTCTACTAAAAATACAAAAATTAGCTGGGCGTGGTGGCACATGCTTGTAATCCCATCTACTCAGGAGGCTGAGGTGGGAGGATCACTTGAACCTGGGAGGCAGAGGCTGCAGTGAGGCGAGATGGCGCCACTGCACTCCAGCCTGGGCAACAAAGTGAGACTCCATCTCAAAAAAAAACAAGAAAGAAAAGAAAGAATTTCTGAGTATCTGGCTTGGCCCTTGACACAGGGTTGTTGTCCACAACCCCTTCATCTTGCCCATCAATACTAGTCCAAGGTTAGTACACCATCCCTAGTGGTTCCCCTGCGCCCACATCTCTGTGAATCATCCTTTGTGTATAAACTTCCCTCTAATTATCCTAATCTAAGTGGGCCATCTGTTTCCTGTTGGACCATGAATTATACAATCACTTTACACTCTCACTAGCAACACAAAAGAGTTCCCACATCATGCCATGCTTTACGCTTTGAGTTTTTTGTTTTTCTTTGGCAATTTGACAGGCAAAAAAAAAAAAAAAAAAAAAAGGCAAATGTTATCTTTTTCTACTATTGTTTTTGCATTTTTTTGACTATCAGTGAGGCTGACCACTTTTCATGTTTATTTGCATTTTTATTCCCTGTTCTGAAAACCACTCATGTCTTTTACCCATTTCTTAATGTTTTTCTGATAAGTTTGAATGATCACTTCATATATATTTGTTATTTGGATGAAAGAAACAAATACCTACTTGACTTACCATAAGTAAGAATGGAAATTTACTCTGAGGACTTAGGAATGTCTCTAACGGAGACTACATAGAAGGATTTAATTAAGCCTCAGGAATGGACTCAGGATCAGGAACTGGAGTGTTATATTGAGGTTGGGAAGTCCTCTTGATCCGTATTTCGTCTCCTCCTATCTGCCTGTCAGCATCATTCTGCTTATCACTATAAAATGAATTGTTACTGCTTCTTGGTCCACATGGTAGAAAATGGTCACCACCAAATGGCCCCAAGTACAACTCCACTATTCAAAAGAGCAGCCAGCAGAGGTGAGAATCCTAGACTTAGTTCTAAATTCCTGGGTCAGGTGGCCAATTGAATGAAGGTCAGGTTGGACTAAGATGGCCAATTCGACTAAACCAGGTAGATAAGAGTGAAAAGGTTCCCAGGAAAGCAGTGTGACTAGCACAGACTACAAAGCTGTTCTAAAGTTTCAAAACCAAGAATATTACTATGCTATTATAATATTAATAATTTTAATGGTCACTGCTATACTTATGACCTTTTTCTAATGTCTAATAGCCTTACATAAATGGGATAACTATAAAGATATTTCATCCTAATTTAGTGTGAAAGATACATTAAGGTGGTATATTTTCTCTCCAAGAGAGGTTAGACTTTGGTGTCAGTTTTCACATAATTGCAGGCATAACAACTGTTGATTACAATGCTTAGTCACTGGCACAAATTCAGACTCCACTAATTAAATGGCAGCACAATCCCACTAAATTGAATAAACTAATTAAACGAATGTGGCTGGATTCGTTATAAAGTGAATTTCATATGCCAAGATGGACCATAACCTGTCAGTACAGCAGCCAAGCTTAAGCTCAAATGAACAACAGTTATGAGTAGTACACTTGAGTTGGTTTCAGGCAAAACCTCACAACAAACAGTCTAACCCCCAATGACCTTATACAGAAAGATTAATAATATCATATCAATAAAAAGCTAAAACAAAATTACTCTCACTAAATAGTTATTACACTATAAATAAGCCAAAGCTTTTCCTTGGTGGGGAAGGCAGATGGTAAGGAGCGGGCAGAACAAGGGATGAACAGCAGTAGGCTAATTTTAGCAAGGCATCTGAGTTTATCAATCTCCAAACCTCAGTGGTTTCTGACATTGTGATAGATATCAAAGCTGGGTACCCAAGGGACCTCAGAGAACATCAGCGATGTAAGGAAGCATAGAGATTAAGATCACCTCAGCTTCCATTCTGACCTGCGGCAGCCCTGGGTCTCAAATGCTCCTATTTAAGCTAACTTTTTGGCTTCTCAATAATCTACCCATCTTCCTTTCTACTCAGTCTAACTTCTCATGCAATTGTTAAGTCTCATACTTTTTTTGGATCTCTGTCTTACCCAATCCATCTCTGGGTTGGATTCTCTGTCCCTGGAACAAGTGCTGCTTCCCTGATTTCTATTCTAGGCACTAACACTGTATTTAAAATGAGCACTTCGTTATTAGTGCTTGACCAGTCCGGCTCTGTCTCCCATCCCTCCTTGGCCTGACCAGCGTGGCAGTGCTCATGAGTGCAGCTGCCACCTTCAAGTACTGCACAACAGCTGCTGCCTCATTCCTCATATGATGGTTATTAACGTCTTGTATATGCCCTCAAATTCTCCCTTTTTGACGCTCTGTGAAAATAGATCTGGGACCTTTAAATATTTTTCCTTTGCTGACTGGCACTGAAGTTTTTTCAGTAGAGGACACTAGAGAGCCACTGACGGAGGAAAAGATTTTGCTTCCTGGTTCGGGTGTGTTCACTTCGCAGGCTCCTATTGCATAGATATAGATGGCTTCTCCAGCACCAGGCTCTAGCTGTGTTGGTAGTTTTTCCAGTGCTTCTTTAGCTTCTGCCTGAGTTATTATAGAAACTTGGGAGTCCTACACTTCAAGAAGCAGTCTATTAGGGAACAGCCAGAATGGTTACAAAAATTTTCTTGAACTGAGCTGAACTCTGCCTACCTATTCTGCTCTATCTTGGGAGTAATTTCCTTGCTCGGAAGCAAAACAGAATGACAACCTTCTTTCACATGATACCATCTCAGATATTTGAATGCAAATATCTTGCTTTTCCTTAGCTTCTTTTTCAGTAGATTAAAAATATGCAGCCCCAGTCGGGCACAGTGGCTGACACCTATAATCCTGGCACTTTGGGAGGCAGAGCCAGGAGTTCAACACCAGTCTGGCCAACACGGTAAAACTCCGACTGTACTAAAAACGCAAAAATTAGCCGGGCATGGTGGTGGCGCGCCTGTAATCCTAGCTTCTTGGGAGGCTGAGGCAGGAGAATAGCTTGAACCTGGGAAGTGGAGGCTGCAGTGAGCCGAGATTGCGCCACTGCAATCCAGCCTGAGCAACAGAGCGAAACTCTGTCTCAAAAAAAAAAAAAAAAAAATTCAACCCTTTTAATCATCTCCTACAAGAACTCTCAACATCTTAATCATCTTCTGAATGCACCTCCCTGTCCAGCTTTGTTAGTGTTCTTTGTAAAGTACTGCCCCAGTAACAAAACACAATGCCCTTGACGCAGTCTGACAATCAATGTGACAATCCCAATGTAATGAAATGGAACTGTTTCTTGCTGTAATCAGATGCTGCATTTCTCTTCAATTAGTTAGGAGCCATACTAGCTTCTAGAATCCATCATTCATGAGTGGATCAACGGAAACTTCCAGATCCTTTGTACACAACTACCAAGCCAGGACTCCCTCATCCTATACGTACTTTTCTCCCCCATTAAGAGAAACAACCTTTTCCTAGCATTGCTAAATCGGTTTTGTTTCTACCACTCTTCCTTTTTTTTTTTTTGAGATGGAGTCTCACTCTGTCGCTCAGGCTGGAGTGTGGTGGCGCGATCTCCGCTCATTGCAAGCTCCACCTCCCAGGTTTACGCGGTTCTCCTGCCTCAGCCTCCCGAGTAGTGGGGACTACAGGTGCCCACCACCACGCGTGGCTAATTTTTTTGTATTTTTAGTAGAGATGGGGTTTCACAGTGTTAGCCAGGATGGTCTCTATCTCCTGACCGCATGATCTGCCCACCTCGGCCTCCCAAAGTGCTGGGATTACAGGCGTGAGCCACCGTGCCCAGCCTGTTCCTAATATTCTTAAAGCAACGGTTAATATGTGCTTACTAAGCGCAGATTAGTCTGGTGCGGTGTAGGATGAGAATAATAAGACTCCAGAAAAAGACAATTCCACAGGACCTACAATGATATTTTATGTTTTGACATTGCTGGGCACAGGTACAGTTTATAATATGTTTATATCAGTGATAATAATATTAAATACTTCCAATACTACATATATGTACATATTATAAATAGCACTTTGGACAACTCATTAAATGAAGCCTTACTAATGTTCCACAGACAATACACAAGAGTGACTAGTTCAAGAAATATATATGTAGCTATGGCAATCTAGCCATTTCATTATATAAAACAATAATTATATTGTAGTAGTATGAAAAGCCATTGAAAATATATCTAATATCTCAAAGTTATGCATTTGAAACTGATCAATAGTGACATCCAAATCTGACAAATTAAAAAACCAAGTATATAAGTCAAAAGTGACGTAATTAAGTAAATAACATGACTTCATTATATGAAGTCATGCTAATATAGTTATTAATCTCTTTCTAAATATACCCTGAACTAGAGTGAATTAGTGTCAGTTATGATATTATATACTAAGACACATTTTATTCTGAGATACAGTTAGTTAACATCTTTCAACTATCCTAAATATCTAAGATTTCCAGTTTTTAGAACATATTTATAACAAGCTTGTCTATAAAATGCTACTAAATTAATGTACCAGATATGCATAATACTTTTAATAACTATTATTGATCATTTAGCTATTAATCACCAGAATTCCTCTAAAGTAAGTCCTCCCTAAAACCATATCGTCAGCATCTTTTCTCAGCTGTATTTATTTTCTTCCTTATCAGATGTCATTGCATAAACTTCAGTTCTGGCCTCAAATTCTAATTTAACCATTATAATGTATTTCTCTCTCTTCCTTAGTGTGTAAGTGTACAAGACTATATCCTTTTCTATTATGATACGCCTGGAGGGCGGCTTATAATGAACCCAATAACGTGTCAAATGTTCCTGTTCTAGCTCAAATTACTTTTTAAGTTTTTCAGAGAGAAATAAAGTTTCCTTGTAAATATCTATTGCTGAGGAACACTTATAAGTGAGGCTCAATAGTGTCTTGGAAATTCAGTGACCCCCAAAACAAAACTACCCTGTTTCTGGACAAGGGGACTGTGGCAGATATAGCTAAACATCTGCTAGAATCCATTCTTCCTCTTCCCACAGTAATCAACTTTTAGCTAGAATGTGGTTCCTGGCCAGGACTACATATCTCAGCCCTCTTGAAGCTAAATGTGACCATGTGACATATTCAATAAAATATTCAATGGAACACACACACAAGAGATGTAACACTCCAGGCCTAGGCCATAACATCTTGCAAAACTGAAACATCCTCTGTGCACTTTTGACTTTGGAAGTCACATGTAGAGATGACAAAGGAACAGGTCAGCTTAGGTCCCTGAATGACTGTGTGGAGCAGAGCTACTGCTTGACCTGTAGAGCTCATCACAGAACCATTTCCTAAGAGGGAAAAAACTGGCTTTAACAATAGCCTGGCACGGTGGCTCACGCCTGTAATCCCTGCACTTTGGGAGGCCGAGGAGGGTGGATCACCTGAGGTCAGGAGCTGGAGCAGGGCGACCAATATGGTGAAACCCCATCTCTACTAAAAATACAAAAATTAGCTGGGCAGGATGGCGTGTGCCTATAGTCCCAGCTACTCAGGAGGCTGAGACAGAAGACTTGCTTGAACCTGGGAGGCAGAGGTTGCAGTGAGCCAAGATCGCACCACTGCACCCCAGCCTGGGTGACAGAGTGAGACTCAGTCTCAAATAAATAAATAAATAAATAAAGTTTAATCATTAGGTTTTTTTGTTTCAGCAGCACAGCTTACTCTGAACCAGAAAGATATATAAAATTCGTTTCTTAAAAAAACAGTTTGGGGAAGGAAAAAGAAGGAAAAACATACACACACTAAGTTCTAATGTTGGGCTAGATGAAAGATACCCATGGTTTAATGATTCTAAAGAGAAATAAACCTATTGGAATAAACACCTGTGCCAATG
Organism: Pan troglodytes; assembly: GCF_028858775.2. Classification (NCBI taxonomy): domain Eukaryota; kingdom Metazoa; phylum Chordata; class Mammalia; order Primates; family Hominidae; genus Pan; species Pan troglodytes. The sequence goes on along the minus strand of NC_072401.2, from coordinate 111,028,689 downwards.
CACTGCCTTGAATGTTCCTTAGCCAAGCCTTTTCCTTTTCATCCATCATGTCACTTCTCTCATAGGAAATGCAATTCACTACTGACTCTGATTCTTCCCTTGACTTCAGACAGGAATTCATTATACATCTTAGTCCTAGCATTCCCATTCTCTTCCTTCTCTCATACTTGCCAGGCATTGTGGCCTCATGGTTAGTTATAAGGCTAACACAGAAAACTGCTGAAATCTCTACACATCTTTACATTCTTCCTGTTTTTCCATTGTATCCATTCCTGTTATTCCAGCTCCATGTACAATAACCATGACTTCGTAATTGGTCCTTATTAACGTACTTATCTCATCCCACTATACATATACGGTATTGCTACATCTAAATTAGTCCTCTAGCATAACATCTGTATTAGTACTTCCAAAATCTTGATATTGAGTCTATAGACCAGAAGCTGGCCAAAACTACAGCCTATGGGCCAAATCTTGTCTGTGGCCATTTCTGAAAATAAAGTTTATTGGAACACAACCATGCTTATTCATTTATGTACTATTTACGGCTGCTTTTGTACTACAATGGCAAAGTTGAGTAGTTTGGACAGAGGCCAAAGGCCACCAACAGTGAAAATGTTTACTATTTGGACCTTTACAGGAAAAGTTTACCAATCTCTGACATAGACCAACATAATTTCTCATAAAGACAATGACAGCTATCTCCTTATACCTCATTCATTTAACACTAGGACAAGTACCTGTACTAGCAGAATAAGAAATACAAAGATATACATGCCCAAAGATATAAAAGATACAGCACCTGATCTTCGAGATTACAATGTACAGAGAAAGAGAAGGTACATGGGGGGATGCAGGCATGGTGGTAAGCTCAATACATAAAAAAGCCCTAATACAAGGGAGTACAGAAGTACCAAATGAGCAGTAAAAAGAATAAACACTCTATGGAGATAGATGAAAGAAAGATGATTTTCATCTAGGTAATCAGGAAAGGCTCTATTTATGGAAGTAGTGATGTCAAAGATGGATTTTTAACCAGAAATAGTATGGGTGAGTGGCAGGCCAAGAGAGCATGAGACAAAATGTTATGCTCTATAACATGCATTACATGCCCTCTTCTATTTCAGGTTTAACCATGGATTATCATTCTTGGAACTTCTTTATATTGCTTCCTGACAGCCTCCAACAGCATTCATCTCACAATGTCTCAATCTATTTAGAAACTTTTGGTTGGCTGGTCAGCCACTGGAACAAGATAAGGCACAGGCAGAGCTGCTGTAACACAGAGACCTGGCCAGGAGCGGTGGCTCACACCTGTAATCCCAGCACTTTGGGAGGCCAAGGCAGGCCAATCACCTGAGGTCAGGGGTTCGAGACCAGCCTGGCCAACATGGGGAAACACCATCTCTACTAAAATACAAAAATTAGCCAGGTGTGGTGGCAGGCACCTGTAATCCCAGCTACTTGGGAGGCTGAGGCAGGAGAATCGTTTGAACCCGGGAGGCAGAGGGTGCAGTAAGCCAAAATCACACCACTGCACTCCAGCCTGGGCAACAGAGCGAGACTCCATCTCAAAAAAAAAAAAAAAGGGATAGCCAAGAAAATACTTATATGCCAGGCAGTCCTTCCAGAATTTATATTTTGTTAAATTTTGTTAATTACGCCCTTTTAAAATCCTGATATGAAAGTATATCTGAAATAAAACAATTAATCAAAATATGATTTAAGACTACTATTCATGGCCAGGCGCAGTGGTTAACGCCTGTAATCTCAGCACTTTGGGAGGCCGAGACGGGCGGATCACAAGGTCAGGAGATTGAGACCATCCTGGCTAACATGGTGAAACCCCGTCTCTACTAAAAATATAAAAAATTGGCCGGGCGTGGTGGCGGGCACCTGTAGTCCCAGCTACTTGGGAGGCTGAGGCAGGAGAATGGCGTGAACCCGGGAGGCGGAGCTTGCAGTGAGCCAAGATCGTGTCACTGCACTCCAGCCTGGGTGACAGAGCCAGACTCTGTCTCAAAAAGAAAAAAAAGACTACTGTCCATTTTTAATAGAAAATGTAATATGTATAAAGGTTCTTTTTGTTAACTTTTTAAAAATCTTCAATTATTCAACAAGTAGACAAGAATGCTTCAGGTTTTCCCCCTAGATTAAGTGGAGAAGAGGAAATTGCAAAGATAAAACCTGAACAGAACACACCATTAAGGAACTTTATATACTATTTTGTTCTTTGTCATCTATCCATTCATTCATTTGTTATGTACCTACTGTGCCAGGGCAGAGGTGATCACAGATGGAGAAGAAACAGTTCTGACCACAGATTGCTGAGAATCCAGGTGGGAAAGTCTTACAAGCACAACTAACTATAATGTATGGTCGAATGATGTAAGTTCTGTAAGTATTGTGGGGCTGAAAAACAAAGTATAATGGAATCTGCCTTCAGAGATCTGAAGAGACCTCATGAAAACTGAAGAGGGGTCTGTGGGGAGATGGCGGGTGGCTATTGAAACTCAGCCTTGAAAAAAGAGTAGAAGTCAGGAGGGTGAAGAAGCGGGGTAAAGGGAGAGAGGCACTACCACCTGGGGAACACCATAAACATCAGCAACGAGGGGTGAAAATACATGACAAGCCACAAGAAGAAGAGGAATTAGCTCAGCCACGCTAGAGCTGGGATACGGAAGAGATAGAGCAGAAGATGGAACTGGAGGGATGAGGCCATGGCTCTGGTTCAACTGCTGTTTATGTTTTAAGGCTTGCTTACCTGCTTACCTGCTTACCTTTGTTTCAATAATAACAAACCCATAAAAGGGTATTTACAAGGTTCAAAGGAACTATATTTTCTCTTGAAAAGTGAAAACCGGTTTATTATACCAATTCTATCTTCTAAAACATTCCCGAAGCCGAGTTACAGAAATGAGTATTAGACTACAAAATGTCTTAACAAATATTCTCTAGCAAGGGCTTAGAGGGCCAATGCTGTCTCTTTGCAAAACACTCTCTAAAACAATTTTTTTTCCCCCAGGTTTATGGTCACATTACAGTCAGTCTCTAGAAAGAAGTTATTCATCAATAACTTTTTAAATCCCCTGTTCAGGCCAGGAGCAGTGGCCCACACCTGTAATCCCAGCACTTTGGGAGGCCGAGGCAGGTGGATCACCTGAGGTCAGCAGTTCAAGACCAGCCTGACCAATATAGTGAAACCCTGTCTCTACTAAAAATACAAAAATTAGCCAGGCATGGTGGCGGGCGGCTGTAGTCCCAGCTACTTGGGAGGCTGAGACAGGAGAATTGCTTGAACCCGGGAGGTGGAGGTTGCAGTGAGCTGAGATCGTGCCACTGCACTACAGCCTGGGTGACAGAGCAAGACTCCATCTCAAAATAAATAAAATAAAAAGCCCCTGTTCAAATATCCCATTCAGCCACTAGGAAACAAACACTTTGTTTGTTTTTGGAGATCAAGACCGTCTTGGTCAACATGGTGAAACCAAACTCGGTCTCTACTAAAATACAAAAAATTAGCCAGCCTTGGTGGTGGGATTACAGGCACGTGCCACCATGTCCGGCTAATTTTTTGTGTTTTAGTAGAGACCAGATTTGGTTTCACCGTGTTGGCCAAGATGGTCTTGATCTCCAAAAACAAACAAAATGTTTAACAAAAGAAAACATACTATGTTTGTACATAACATGTATGTACTGTACATGCCCCACAGGAACACATACAGTACCATGCAGAGTCAGAAAAAACAAGAAGGACTTATCAAATAGAATAATGCCTTCTTCCTTCCTCAGCACAGGATCAGGGCATTCATTATTTACTGTTACGCCCAAGAGGTTGAAAATAAGCGAATTCATCTTTAGGTTCCAGAAATGTGATTTGGGCAGTGCATACATTATAAAAAGTTATATATGCAGTTGAATATAATACCACCTGTGTCCACAGCACTTTTTTTTTTTGTTGAGATGGAGTCTCGCTCTGTCGCCCAGGCTGGAGTGCAATGATGCGATCTCGGCTCACTGCAACCTCTGCCTCGCGTCTCAAAAAAGACATCTACTCTTCAACCAATTCTCCTGGCTCAGCCTTACAAGTAGCTGGGATTATAGGTGCCTGCCACCACACCCAGCTACTTTTCTGTATTTTTTAGTAGAGATGGGGTTTCACCATATTGGTCAGGCTGGTCTTAAATATTGATTAATCTAACTAACATCTGCTATATAAACTAAATGCGTTTGGGTCATGAATAGAAATGAGCAACTAATTTGGTTGGTGTTAAGCTAGCAATGCGACACGTGAATGCCTGCCAACCTGGCCCTACCACCACTTAGCTCTGTGAACTTAGCTGAAGTCATTCAGTCTATTTGGGCCTGTTTTGTCCCCTTCTCAAAACAAGGAGATTCGTCTAATTGGTCTTAAAAGTCCTTTCATCCCTAAAATTGCCATTTTGTTGTTTTACCAGGGGAATATAAATACACCATTGAACAAAATATTGTCAATGTCAGAATGGTCTTAATGATTGAAAAATTCTCTTTTATTATCTTAGGCAGTCAACAGAGTGGAAGTTTTACTTAGTGGTTGTAATAACTGTTTTTCCTTTTATTTATTTATTTATTTTTGAGACGGAGTCTCACTCTGTTGCCTAGGCTAGAGTGCAGTGGCGCGATCTCGGCTCACTGCAAGCTCTGCCTCCCGGGTTCATGCCATTCTCCTGCCTCAGCCTCCCGAGTAGCTGGGACTACAGGCGCCCGCCACCAAGCCCGGCTTATTTTTTTGTATTTTTAGTAGAGACAGGGTTTCACCGTGTTAGCCAGGATAGTCTCGATCTCCTGACCTCGTGATCTGCCCACCTCGGCCTCCCAAAGTGCTGGAATTACAGGCATGAGCCACTGTGCCCGGCCACTGTTTTTCCTTTCAAAAGAAATTGAAATTTGGCTGGGCACAGTGGCTCACGCCTGTAATCCCAGCACTTTGGGTGGCCAAGGCAGGAGGATCACTTGAGCCCACAGGGTTGAGACCAGCCTGGGCAACATAGTGAGACCTTGTCTCTACAAAAACAAACAAACAAAACACAAAAAATTAGCCAGGCATGGTGGTGTGTGCCTGCCTGTAGTCCCAGCTACTTTCGGAGGGTGAGGTGGGAGGATCGCTTGAACCCACGAGGTTGAGGCTGCAGTGAACTGTGTTACACCATTGCACTTCAGCCTGGGCAACAAGAGCATGACCCTGTCTCAAAAAAAAAAAAAAGAAATGAAAATTTATTTGATGGGTTTCGCATATCATAATAAATTAGAGTAAGTCTCTCTCTAATGCTTCATTCTGTTACCAGTGTTTTTATCTGTGAAGTATTTCTTATTCAGGATTATCTTCAGAACCCTAAAAGCTTTATATAATAGACATCTTAGGTTATCCTAGAAGTTATCAACAATTAGATAATGAACAAAACAGCATTATCTCAGCCATATTCTAGAAGAATCTTTTTTTATCCCATTTACTTTAACAGTATTAATCTTCCTTGTTTTTTAAACACACACCAGCTGGCTGTTCTCTGAGCTAAGTATTTAACTTTGTGGCATAGGAACCTTCACCCAAATGTTTTCACTGAATTTTCCACATTGGCATACCTTTTAAAAAAGAGGTTGATGAAACATTGGTAGTCAGTTAAAGGTACCCATTAAGAGGACCCATGGAAGAAATTGCTGTCTAGTCTTAATATTAGAATAGTTGGGTTTCTCCAGAGCAGATGCAGGGTATATTATACAGACAGTGAAGCATATAGCCAGTGGTGTTGTTTATGCAATGGCTGTCAGAACGCTGAGGATCAGATTTTTGACCCACTTCTAACAAATGTGAAAGACCTATGCCATGCATGTTATGTATTTACAGTACTCATAGTTTCATCTTCTCTACCTTCATTTTCCTCTGGTCATATCACCACCCATTTTTCCATAAGCATCTTTTAATGGGAAAAAAGTGATGCATAAATAAGGTTTTAAATAAAAATCAACTCTTTAATACTTGAACAAATATGTTCTAAGTAGTTAATTGTGGAAGTTTGGCAGACCAGTCTCTTTCTTGTTCACTTTGTCTTTTTGCTGCTTTGCCCATCGAAGGTGCTCAATACATATTGATTGTGTTGCATGGCGTTGCTGTAAGAATCTAATTTTGATGCTATAGTTCTCTCTCAAAGAAAGATGGTAGTACTGAAGTTACTACTCTCCTCACTCACTTATGGAAGTGGATTCCTCTTTTCTTCCTGCTGCCCTCACCTGCTCTAAATCTTCCTATTTCCTTGCTACCCCATCCCCACCTGAGTTAAAGTATAGTTTGCATCAACTACCAAGCCCTGTAACCATTTGTTCTGAGAGTTTCCTGTGTCATAAACTTCCAGATGTGTTGATTTTACATAATTTTTACCTTAATTACAGGTTCACTACAAGTATTGTAGTTTGCATTTTGGCAGCTCTTTAGGGAACAAATTTCGGTCCAGGATTCACAATATTGATGAGAAATGATCTATGAAATCTGCATGATAAACAAGGTCTATTGAAGATAATTTTTTTTGAATAGATTTGAGGGCAAGAAATAGGGAACAGTGAAAGAGAGGCAAGATATGGGGCTAGACTTGAAATGCATATAGCCAGCTGGGCGCAGTGTCTCATGCTTGTAATCCCAGCACTTTGGGAGGCCAAGGTGGGCAGATCACGAGGTCAGGAGATCGAGACCATCTTGGCCAACATGGTGAAACCAAACCCGGTCTCTACTAAAATACAAAAAATTAGCTGGCCCCCATGGTGGCACATGCCTGTAATCCCAGCTACTTGGAGGCTGAGGCAGGGGAATCGTTTGAACCCGGGAGGCGGAGGTTGCAGTGAGCTGAGATTGCGCCACTGCACTCCAGCTTGGCGACAGAGCAAGACTCCATCTCAAAAAAAAAAAGAAAAGAAAGAAATGCATATAGCCTATAAGCAGAAATAAATAAGAAATGACATAAAACATTGAATCTCATATCAAGAAACTGACAGGTTCACAAAGCTTTGCTGTGGTAAACTTTAGAGAGGAAAATCTTGAAGACTGGCAAGGGTCACCCCACAAATATGAGTTCTTCCTGAGGATCTTATGATATTTACTAGATTGAGTAGATTATTAGGTCTGGCTTTTTCCTTTACTTTTATTTTTTTAAGAAGTGCTGTGGGCTGGGCGCGGTGGCTCACGCCTGTAATCCCAGCACTTTGGGAGGCTGAGGCAGGAGGATCACGAGGTCAGGAGTTTTAGCTCGAGGTTTTCTACCTTAGTTTCACAGGTACCTCATTCAACAAATATCTTTCTGCCAAGACACAAATGATTTCCTAGCTTAGAATTTGCTGTAAAACAGCACTAATACCATTTAATCACAATAACAAGCAAAATCTTAAAAAAACACACTAATACTTAAGTGCTGCAAAGGTGGTAATGTTTAATATTTAATAGACAAGCTGGTCTAGCATTACTTTGAGATCAAAGCATCAATGTCTTTTCCCTAGCGTAAATACAATCACCAACACTTAACCAATTGCTCTCCTCAGGAGAGGGCTCTGAAGCTAGTTTTATAGAGTAGAATACAAAGTACCAACTGCAAATACAAGAGATAGAATAGTAGGAACATGTCAAACAAGAATGATATGTTCATTAAATTAAAAAGATGAAAACAATTTCTAAGTTGACATCTTGCGGTGGAATTTAAACATCCATATGCTTTGTTTCTAGAAGTTAAAAAAAGCATACTCGATACTTAAGCTGCTCTGCAGAGTGCTTGATGTAAAAATTTTTTAAACATAGCTTATGTAGGGACTCAAATGTTGTACTGGGGACATGAAATCGTATCAGGGAGTTTCTCAGTCTAAGTAGCACAAAATCCAAATTAAGAAAGGCACATTTAGGCAAGGGCTTTCTGTTCAGATGTAACTCACCAAGCACCACAATTACTCAAAGCTGAGTCTTTGTGCACAGAAACATCAGCAGGAGCCATGGATTGCCCTGACAACCACTCAGCTAGAGTGCTGACAAGCAGAGATGCTGCCACCAGAGCGTGATTATGGCCACCAGGCCATGCCTTGCCCAAAGATGAATACAATATGCTCTTGCTCTACTACGCTTCAGACTAAATGTGTTCTTTAAAAAACAATTCTGTATATCCATGTCAACAAACTGTTTTTTTCCCCTCACCCAGAAAACACTAGCAGACAATTGCTCACATACAATATGAAGTATGAGAATTGTGTATTTTTCAAAGTTATTAAATGCTCCTATAAGGCACACTCATAGAAGTGTGAAAGACTTCAGAAAGACCAATTATAGTTGGGAACGCTTATTTGAAATACTGCTTACGACAAGTCCTTGCAAGCTAAGATTTTATGAGCTGTCAGGTCACAAACTACTTGTTTTTCTAGCTGCTTCATAGGCTCTAGGGGTGTGAATGTTTCTGGGAAAAAAAATAAATAGAAATAATACTTGCCTTTACCCACAGGATATTTCATAACAAGTGGGAAAGCCACAAAAGAGTGAAATCTTAGAATGAAAAATGTCCCGATAGCCAGGTAATTTGATTAGCAGAAAATGGTTTAGTAGTCCTAGCTAAAACTCCTCAAGAGCCAGAATATTTTTATCGGTTTACTCATGGTAAAATGTAAAAGCTGTATATAAAGAACAGCATTTCCACTTCTCAAGTTCTGAAAATTGTCTTTATAGCTGGACAGTTGGCTTAAAACAAAAATTTGCAAATTAGAAACATTCAAACATAAGGCTTCTTACGATGATTCCTAACTACTGTTTCCCTGTTATTAGGCCTAATAAGCCCGATGGTACCATTTTCTTTTAAAAGGGTATCCACATTCCTGCTGAGGTATGCAATGGCACCACCCTAGACAGCATCAGATGGGAAATATGGAGAAAAGGGTTTGCAGGTGATAATTTGAGAAAGGGCAGCCAGTCCCGGGATCCATAAAAATGCTACTCAACGTGTTAAATGGACTTAATAGAAAACACTTGGGGCTGGTCGCGGTGGCTCACCCCTATAATCCCAGCACTTTGCGGGGCTGAGACGGGCGGATCACAACGTCAGGAGTTCGAGACCAGCCAGTCTGGCCAACATGGTGAAACCCCGTCTCTACTAAAAACACAAAAATTAGCCGGGTGCGGTGGCGCGCGCCGGTCATCCTATTTTCTGGGGAGGCTGAGGTAGGAGAATCGCTTGAACCCAGGAGGCAGAAGTTGCAGTGAGCCGAGATCGCGCAACTGCACTCCAGCCTGGGTAACAGAGCAAGACTCCGTCTCCAAAAACAACAACAAAAAACAATAATCTGTGTTTAAAATGGCATGTGAAAGGGGTTCCTCGTATTGGGTTGTTTTAATGTTTGGTATCTCTTTGACTACACAATGCAACACTTACAGTAAAAGTACAACCTTTAAAAGTATAAAAAGCCCATCTCCCCAATGACTTTATAAGTCTACCATTTTACATTTTAAGGAGTTTGCCCCTGTTCTTACATTTAGTAACAACATGGCCTTCCTCATTCTCTTTCAAACATTCCTGGAATTGATTTTCTGAATGCACTTAATCCTTTGGTCACAAGCTCAATGAAAAGGAAAAAAAAATGCACTTAAATATTCCCTGCATCAATTGAAACTGAAGCCCTCAGACAGCTGGAGGAAAAGGGGGGGAAGGAAAAAAAAAGAACGAAATAAACAGGAAGTGAAAGTGACAAGAGAATCACACTGCTTACTTTTTGGCTTTTAAGCCTTTAACAATCTGAAAGTAATCTAACAGCGTGGGGGAGGAACAAACGAAAACTCAGAAACAGCTCCCTCCCCAACCACACACACCCTGAAGGCTTTGGCTGTCTTTCCTCATCTGGGTCAGAGTTTGCACTCCCGGGCTCCTATCAGGCTCCATCGCAATCCTCGTTAAACTCAGCGCTTTCCCCTTCTTCTAGTCTTTTTTGGTGCACATCCACTCTCTACTCCTCCTCCAAGCCACGGTTCTCCACAGACCACAATACAACGGTGTCAGGCCAACTGTTACTCACCAGCACACACTCATAATTCACCCGTCTCTCGAGTGTCTGAACAAAACGCGAGTTTTTCTTCCTTCTGGGAAAGGGAGGTGCTCGCAGATTTCAGGATGGAAATTTCACTCTCCTGCGACCGTCCACACCCGGGACGGTCACTGCCCCGTTCATCGTTTCCGGGCTCCTTAGGGGCTCGGGCACTGATCACCAAGAGGGAACCGGCCCCGCGGCGCAGCGGCTTTGGAAACTTGCTCCTGACCGAGAGCTGCAGCCCAGAAACTGCCTCCCAGGTTATTCTGCTGCTCCCAGGCCGAAGTCTGGTGGTCCCCGCACCCTATCTCGGCCCGGGTGAGGCGCCCCCAGCCGCGGCGCTCTGGCTTCACCTTCCCCGGGCCCAGAGTCTTGACCTCAGCCCTGGCCTCCGTGACCCACGTCGGCCGCCCGGCCACCACCTGTCGGGACCGCCCGGCGCGCGGAACCCGGCAGCCAGCAAAACGCAGTTGACTGCTCGGCCGCTCGGCTTTTGCTCCCGCCAAAGTTGTCCAACGCAAACTTTGCACCAGCCTACCCCGAACCCCCACAGCCCGGCACCCGCTCTTACCTGGGGCGGAGGCGGCAGCGGCCACAGGCGCGCTGGGCGCCAGGTGCCAGGGGTCGGCAGCAGCCGCGCGCGCCACGGCCAGAGGCCCCTCTGGAGCATCCTCCCGCCCAGGCGCGCGGCTCCCGCAGGCGTCACCGGCGCATCCTCCCTCAGCCGGGCTCCTCGTCAGCGCCTGGTGGCTCCGAGCTGTGGGCGCTCCCGCCCCGCCTGCTCGCTCAGCGCGCCGCGGCTCCAGCTGGGGCGGGCTCACGGGAGGGTGTGTCCCTGTTTCCACTTGTCGGCTCTCTACGCATCCGGGCGCAGGGCCGTTTTCTTTCCTCCGACCAAAAAAAAAAAAAAAAAAAAAAAAGAGAGCGAGAGAGCGGGAGCCCGAGGTCGAGGGCACCCTCCTCCTCCAGCAGAAGACCCTCTGGAATGAACGGCAGCAGGCGACGCACACCTTGCGAGCTCTAGATTTCAAAACTCGCTGTTAATTCCCGGTGCTGCGTGCTCTGAGCGCCGTCTTCGCCATCCAACCCGGACGGGGAGAGAAGTGGGGGATGAGAGGAAAAGAGCGTCCGGCATCTGGAGGGGGCAGGGCCGCTCAGGAAGTTTGTTTTCCCCACCGAGCTTGGAGAAGACGGATTGAAGCGGGTCGGCCGAGGCCTCTCCCACCTCCACAACCTCCAAGGCCTCTGTCCCGGGCTGCGGTGCCGGGCCCCTGCTCGCTGGCGAGTGCGGTGTGAGGCGGGCAGCCTGGGCCTACCCCTGCGGAGGTTTGTAGTTCACGGTATAGTGGCCCAAACCCGAGTTTTTTGGGAAAGTGTCTCCCATAGAATTGGTTTCTCTTTTGAAGCACGTTTTTAATTGAAGAAGCTTCGGAACCGGTATTGAGTTGTTCTAACTACTGGGAAATCGGATGCTTTGTTTCGAGACTACTTATTTTTGAAAGCAAACCAAAGGCATTAAAGAGCAACCTAAACCAATTTTTCGCACAGCTAGCTTACAGTAGGGTTGTTAGATAAAATATAGGATGCCCAGTTAAACTTGAATTTTAGATACAAATAGTGAAGTATGTCCCAAATATTGCATGGGTCACATTTATTATTTTAAAAATGAAATATCTGGGATATACTAAATTTTTTGGTGTTTATCTGAATTCAAATTTAACTGGGCACTCCGCATTTTTATCTCCTGAATCTGCAAGAGTGTTCAGTTAATGAATCAAAATTGGCAAACCTGCAATAAGTGGCAAATCACTCCTGGCGGTAATCTCCTTTCCTTATTGAAAAGAGAAAGAATCACAAGTTTCTACTATAGTAAAAACTTTATCACCATTAAAGGCTGATTCACCTGTGTTAACTAGCATGTCTTTCAAAATAGTTGCCCCAAATGGAGAGTGACACATGAAACTTTAAGTTCATATGGGAAGGTAAATTACCTTACCTGAATCTTTTCCTCCTATTAGCTAGTGCTCCAAGTAAAAGAAGCGTGTATTTTTGTTTTTTTGTTGTGAAGGGTTCTTGTTTAATACATCTGAAAAGAATGCCTATACAAAGAATTGACATGAAAAAGCATTGATTCAACACTCATGAGCTAGGTTCTGAAAGGTGTAAAAAAATTACTTGAACATTTTTAGAAATTGGAAACTACAACTAAAACTGATAAAAATCCCTATCAGCATTTATGAAGAATCTTGATAATGTGTCCTGAATTGGTGGGTTCTTGGTCTCACTGAGTTCAAGAATGAAGCCGCGGACCCTGGCGGTGAGTGTTACAGTTCTTAAAGGTGGCGTGTCCGGAGTTTGTTCTTTCTGATGTTCGGACACGTTTGGAGTTTCTTCCTCCTGGTGGGTTCGGTGGTCTCGCTGGCTTCAGGAGTGAAGCTGCAGACCTTGGCAGTGAGTGTTACAGCTCTTAAGGTGGCGCGTCCGGAGTTGTTCATTCCTCCCAGTGGGTTCGGGTCTCACTGGCCTCATGAATGAAGCTGCAAACCTTCGCGGTGAGTGTTACAGATCATAAACGCAGTGCAGATCCAAAGAGTGAGCAGCAGCAAGATTTATTGCAAACAACAAAAGAACAAAGCTTCTAGAGCGTGGCAGGGGACCCAGACAGGTTGCCACTGCTGGCTCTGGCAGCCTGCTTTTATTCCCCCATCTGGCCCCACCCACATCCTGCTGATTGGTCCATTTTACAGAGCGCTGATTGGTCCGTTTTGACAGGGTGCTGATTGATGTGTCTACAATCCCTGAGCTAGATACAGAGTGCTGATTGGTGTATTTACAATCCTTTAACTGGACATAAAGGTTCCCCAAGTCCCCACTAGATTAGCTAGACACGGAGCACTGGTGCATTTACAAACCTTGAGCTAGACACAGGGTGCTGATTGGTGTGTTTACAATCCTTTAGCTAGACATAAAGGTTCTCCAAGTCCCCAGGAGATTAGCTAGATACAGAGTGCTGATTGGTGCATCCAGGAACCCTGAGCTAGACACAGAGCACTGATTGGTGCATTTACAAACCTTTAGCTAGACACAGAGTGCTGATTGGTGCATTTACAATCCTCTAACTAGACATAAAAGTTCTCCAAGTCCCCACCCCTCTCAGGAGCCCAGTTGGCTTCCCCTAGTGGATGCCATGCCAGGGTTGCGGGCTGAGCTGCTTGCCAGTCCTGCGCTCGCACCTCGTGCCTGCACTCAGCAGCCCTTGGGCAGTCAATGGGACCCGACGCCGCTGAGGCAGGGGCGGTGCCCCTCAGGGAGGCTAGGGCCTAGCAGAAGCCCACCGCGGGGGGACTTGCGCATGGCGGGCTGCAGATCCAAGCCCTGCCCCATGGGGAGGTGGCTGAGGCCTGGTGAGAATTTGAGCGTGGCGCGGGCCGGCTGGCAGTGCTGGGGAACCTGACGCCCCCCCTCTGCAGCTGCTGGCCCAGGTGCTAAGCCCTTCACTGCCCAGGCCGGGGGTGCCGGCCGCCCCTCCAAGTGCGGGGCCACGGAGCCCACGCCCACCCGGAACTCGCGCTGTCCCACAAGGCCACATGCAGCCCCAGTTCCCACCTGCGTCTCTCCCTCAACCTCCCTGCAAGCAGAGGGAGCTGGTACCAGCTTCCGCAAGCCCGGAGAGGGGCTCCCACAGTGCAGCAGCGGGCTGAAGGGCTCCTCAAGCATGGCCAGAGTGGACTCTGAGGCCAAGGAGGCGCTGAGAGCCAGCGAGGGCCGCCAGCACGTTGTCGCCTTTCAATAAGATTCTTTACACAATTTTTATTAAACCAGAGAGCCAGCCAGGCGTGGTGGCTCGTGCCTGTAATCCCAGCACTTTGGGAGGCCAAGACGGGCGGATCACAAGGTCAGGAGTTCAAGACCAGCCTGGCCAACATTGGTGAAACCCTGTCTCTACTAAGAATACAAAAATTAGCCGGGCGTGGTGGAACGTGCCTGTAGTCCTGGCTACTCGGGAGGCTAAGGGAGGAGAATTGCTTGAACCCAGGGAGGCGGAGATTGCAGTGAGCCGAGGTTGTGCCACTACACTCCAGCCTGGGCGACAGAGCAAGACTCCATCTCAAAAAATAAACAAACCAGAGAGCCTCATTTGGGGGCTCTTGGGTTCCTCGTCTGCTACACAGAAGTGAGGAGATTCCCCTGACTGATCTCATGTTGTTAAGTGTTCTATCCATCCCCACCACACCCCAACTTCTTCATGAAGCAGGTCTCCATCCTTATAACTTGAGAGGCTGTGAATCATTCCATAGATGTTGGTCTTCTGGTACCGCTCTTCACATTGCCTCTACATACCAGGTCTTCGGCTGCATTCTAGAAACATCATATACTATTGATTGCAAATCTGTAATAAACAATATAAGACAATGACTGACAGGGAAAAAGTTTTTTAAAGTTACAAACTCAATCCACTTGTTGCATTTCAAAGGTGCAATACTTTTCTTTATTCATCAGTTAAAGAAGTTAGAAATTAACTTCCCCAAAAATCAGCAACCGGCAAACAAATTTCCTTGAAAGTCACAGTCACATATTTAGTGCATCCCAGAAAAGAACAGGGGCAAGAGAATTTTCATCCACTTTCATGAGTTTCATCAAATACTGAGCCTACTCAAGGGTGGAGAGAAAAGGTAACTTTCAAAAAGGGGTATGTTATTAAATAAGGCATTTACTATATTCTTTCCTAAAAGCACCCCAGATAGGGAACATGTTTTTTAAACTAGATCTAGGAAGTCGAATATGGAGTCAATCCATCCTTCTCCTCTTAAGGACTGACCACTGGTTAATGAATTTAAAAAGAGAAAAGAAAAGAAAAGAAAAAAGACTAAAAAACAAACCCTACAAACACTCCTCCTCCAAAAAAGAAAAAAATAAAACCCCACTAAGATGTCCCAGATTACCCTCCAGAATGGACCCAGGGAGCAGCTTCAACAATTCCAATTAGTCTGTTACACAGTCATCACAAGCATGCCTTGCTTTTAAGTAAAAACAAAATTGTTTTTTGAAACAAAAACCAAAAATGAGTACTGATCACTTTTCTAACAATACACAATTACTCAGAATTAACTAGTATTGGGAGGGAGAAGTGGGCCATACCTCTAATCCCTGTCTCACATGGATGCATGTGGGTTGGTGCAGGGTATTTGTCATTATTGCATAAATGAATTTTAATTTTTAATCTTTTGTTTGATTTAAACATTGCTTTTAGTATGATGCCTACACCAGCTGTGCAGAAAGGGCTCTGGAGAGATGTTCATAGCAGCATAGGCTTGCAGCTCTTCTTCAGTTCTGGAGGCTCCAGGACAGCCAATATTGCTTTGTCAAATCCATTCTTTAGATCTTGCTGTGTGGGTACAGGACCGTCCATATACTTGACAGCCTTCAGGTTGTGGGCCGGCTTTTCAGCAGTCTCTGGAGTGATAGGCTTCTATTTGTTCTTGGTAATTTTCTCAATAATAGACCCTCTGAGATCAATTTGGGTTGTGACAAGCAAGAAAGGAGCCTTTGGACAGTGGTGAGTTATCTCAGGCCCTCACTTTTCTTTCATACTTTAAAATGAACATGGAGAGACCACTGAGAAACAGCCTAGAAATATATCTGTGTAGATAACTCAGGAGTTATAGTCTGTCATAATCTTCTTGCCCTGCAGAATTAAAAGTCTAAGAGTATATGGCTCTGCACCAGTCCTAACTGTGAGTGCATAGTTGTCAAAAACAGTCTGTATCTATTAGGATGGAAATTTGTTGTGTAGGATATCAGGAGACATGTTTTACCAACAACTGCATTGACCACAACAATGCATCTAATTGTCTGCATTGCTGAAATAGTTTTGTATCCACTCTAAATATTTGAAATCTGATGTTGACCTCAGCTTCTCCAGAAAAGAGTCTTATTAGGAAGGAGGGGAATGGAGAAGAGGGGGAGGAGATGTCCGTTTCGCAGCACAGAATCTGGCCACAAAGGTGGGATTAGCAAACTCCTGTGGGAGAAGCTCCGGACACTGCAGACAGAGCGGGTTTACCGGGGAGGCACTGTCCACAAAGTCGCTCAGCACACATAGATGTTTCGGGTGCACAACAAACTTTCCCACAGTATATAGGACTCTTGATGAGACAAAACGATTACTCAATGTGAGCTAGTTCATAAGTATTACTTATATGTCACAGCCTTTTCACATTCGAATCTCTGATCTCGCTTTTCAAAAAAAAACTTTGTAAACAGCTCTATTAAGGTATGATCTACATATCATAACTTTCATTTATTAAAAGTTATTTTTGGCAAATTTACAGAGTTATGCAACAGTCACCACAATCAATTAGAACATTTCCATCACTCTAGAAAGATTCCTCAGGCTCATTTGCCTCACTCTCCATTCTTACCTCCAGCCCCAGGCAACTACTAATCTACTTTCTGTCTCTCTAGGAAGCAAAGAGCAAGCTGAGCTGGAGATACATTTACTTTGGGTTTAGTGGGATATTTTTGTGTGGTTCATGGTCATTTCTATGTATTGTTAAGATATTGCTAGCCATGCCCACGTAGGAATGGCTTCCAGGAATACTCCTGTTATCCACTGGGCCTCCCACTTTGATAGAATTTTAATGGTAAATAGAGAAGGATATTCCTTTCCCTATTCTGTCTCCAGGTCCTGGACCTCCATTGCTAATAGAGTATTAAAGAACTCTGTACCCAAATGAGAGTACACATTATTTCAAACACATATGGATGATTCACAATGTAATGCCCACATGGTGGGCCTCAAAGGGAATCTCAAAAATGACCTTAAACTTGCTAACATATAAGCTATGTTCATGAAATTAAATATAAGAAATTGGAGTTTTCTGCCTGCTTCCTGAAGAGCAAGGAGACTGGTGGTCTGGTTCTTGGGCTTCCCTAGCAGCATGGCCCCCAAATGCCAGTCTTCCCTCCTGTCTTGAAAGAAGACACCAAGACCACCTCCTGTTCTGAGACCAGAGGAGACTTCGGCCTCTGTAGGCTTGCCAAAGAAGGGCGAAAAAGAACAGCAAGAAGCAATTGAACACATTGATGAAATACAAAATGAAATAGACAGACTTAATGAACAAGACAATGAGGAGATTTTGAAAGTAGAACAGAAATATAACAAACTCTGCCAACCATTTTTTCAGAAGAGGTCAGAATTGATCTCTAAAATCCTAAATTTGGGGGTAACAACATTTGGCAATCATTTACAAGTGTCTGCACTGCTTGGGAAGAAAAACGAAGAGACGTTGCATTATTTGACCAGAGTTGAAGTGACAGAATTTGAAGATATTAAATCAGGTTACAGAGTAGATTTTTATTTTGATGAAAATCCTTACTTTGAAAATAAAGTTCTCTCCAAAGAATTTCATCTGAATGAGAGTGGTAATCCATCTTCAAAATCCACTGAAATCAAATGGAAATCTGGAAAGGATGTGACGAAACGTTTAAGTCAAATGCAGAATAAAGCCAGCAGGAAGAGGCAGCATGAGGCACCAGAGAGCTTCTTGACCTGGTTTACTGACCATTCTGATGCAGGGGCTGATGACTTAGGAGAGGACATCAAAGATGATATTTGGCCAAACCCATTACAGTACTACTTGGTTCCCCATATGGATGATGAAGAAGGAGAAGATGATAATGAGGAGGAGGAGGAGGAAGGATTAGAAGACACTGATGAAGAAGGGGATGAAGATGAAGGTGAAGAAGATGATGATGAAGGGCAGGAAGGAGAGGAGGATGAAAGAGATGACTAATAGAATACTGATGGATTCCAACCTTCCCCTTTTTAAATTTTCTCCAGTCCCTGGGAGCAAGTTGTAGTCTGTTTTATTTTGTTTTGTTTTTGCCTCCTGTGCTCAGTCGCCCTATTCTTGAGGTCTCTTTTCTCTACACTTAATTGGGGGAAGTATCTTGAGCAGACTACATTGAGAAAAGAGTCTCTACCCCTTTCTGTTCGAAATTCATTTTTATCCCTTCCTGTCTGAATAAAAACTGTATGGAATCAACACCACCAAGTTCTGTGGGAAAAAAGAAAAACCTGCTCCCTTCGCTCTGCTGGAAGCTGGAGAGTGCTAGGCTCCTGCGTAGCAGTGCATAGAATTCTAGCTTCTTGCCTCCTTTCTCTGTATATTGGGCTCAGAAAGTACACTGTGTGTCTATGTGAATATGGACAGTTAGCACTGACCAACATGTATCTATTTTCTCTTGTTTAAAAAAAAGAAAAAAAAAACTTTTAAAAATGGGGTTGGCTGGGTGCAGTGGCTCACGCCTGTAATCCCAGCACTTTGGGAGGCCGACGCGGGTGAATCACCTGAGGTCAGGAGTTCGAGACCACCCTGGCCAACATGGTGAAACCCCGTCTCTACTAAAAAAATACAAAGATTAGTTGGGCGTGGTGGCAGTCACCTGTAATCCCAGGTACTCGGGAGACTGAGGCAGGAGAATCGCTTGAACCCAGCAGGCGGAGGTTGCAGTGAGCTGAGATGCGGTTGGTTGCATTAACTTCTACTTCCTGCCAGTTAGCCCTTACTCTGCTTTTTTTTCCCTTTAGCATTTAATCATTACCTGACATATTACATACTTTTAAAATCTGTCTCCCCCAACTGGAATGTAAGCTCCATGACAGAAGGGACCTTGTCTGTTTTGTTCACTGCTCTATCACCAGCACCTAAGTAGTAGGTTCTCAAATATCTGCTGAATAAATTTAATAGATCAATAATAAAACAGGACTTTAAAACTACAACCACCTTTAGGCTGGGCACAGTGGCTCACGCCTATAATCCTAGCACTTTGGGAGACCGAGGTGGGTGGATTGCCTGAGCTCAGGAGTTTGAGAACAGCCTGGGCAACATGGTGAAACCCCATCTCTACTAAAATACAAAAAATTAGCCAGGCATGGTGGTGTGCACCTGTAATCCCAGCTACTCGGGAGGCTGAGACAGGAGAATCTCTTGAACCTGGGAGGCAGAGGTTGCAGTGAGCCGAGATCACTCCATTGCACTCCAGCCTGGGTGACAGAGCAAGAATCTGTCTCAAAAAAACAAACCCCAAAAAACTACAACCACTTTAAAAAATAATAGAAACACACAAACTTGTGGTTAGTAGTACAAGAGGATTTGCCAGACACTCTTCTAGGCTGATGGTAGAGTGATGAATAAAAACGATGAGTTTCTATATTCACAAACTATGTATTTGTCAAAGGACTAATATCCAGAATCTACAAAGAACTCAAACAAATCAGCAAGAAAAACACAAATAATCCCATCAAAAAGTGGGCAAAGGATGTGAATAGACAATTCTCAAAAGCTTATACAAACAGCCCACAAACATATCAAAAAATGCTCAACATCACTAATTATCAGGGAAATGCAAATTAAAACCACAATGAGATACCAACTTACTCCTGCAAGAATAGCCATAATTAAGAAGTGAAAAAAACAATAGATGTTGGTGTAGACGTGGTGAAAAGAAAACACTTTTATACTGCTGGTGCTAATGTAAACTAGTCCAACCACTATGGAAAACAATATGAAGATTCCTTAAAGAATTAAAAGTAGATCTACCATTCAATCCAGCAATCCCACTATTGTGTATCTACTCGAAGGAAAAGAATTCATTATATGAAAAAGACACGTGCACACACGTTTACAGCAGCACAATTTGCAACTGCAAAAATATGGAACAAACCTGAATGCCCATCACCCAAGTAAATAAAGAAAATGTGGTGTGTATATATATATACACACACCATGAAATACTACTCAGCCATAAAAAACAAAATAATGTCCTTTGTAGCAACTTAGATGGAGCTGGGGGCCATTATTCTAAGTGAAATAACTCCAGAATGGAAAACCAAATATAGTATGTTCTCGCTTATAAGCAGGGGCTAAGCTATGAGGATGCAAAGATGTAAGAATGATATAATGTACTTTGGGGATTCAGGTGTGGGGAAGGTTGGGTGGGGGTGAGGGATAAAAGACTACATAGTGGGGTCAGGCATGGTGGCTCATGCCTGTAGTCCCAGCACTTTGGGAGGCCGGGGCGGATGGATCGCTTGAGGCCAGGAGTTCAAGACTAGCCTGGCCAAAATGGCAAAACTCCATCTCTACTAAAAATACAAAAATTAGCCGGGCATGGTCGTGTGTGCCTGTAGTCCCAGTTACTCGGGTGGCTGAGGCATGAGAATCGCTTGAATCTGGGAGGCAGAGGTTGCAGTGAGCCAAGATTGGCCACTGCACTCCAGCCTGGGTGACAGAGCAAGACTCCAACTCAAAAAAAAAAAAAAAAAAAAAAAAAAAAAAAGACTACATATTAGGTACAGTGTATACTGCTTGGGTAATGGTGATGGGTGCATCAAAATCACAGAAATCACCACTGAAGGACTTATCCATGTAACCAAAACCACCTGTACCCCACAAAACTATTGAAATAAAAAAAAATTTTTTAATTGACACTTAAGAACTTTTTTTTTTAAAGATGAGTTCTGTGTTCTTACTTACACAGAACCTAGTGGGGAAGCTTGTTCACCTAGTGAACAAGTAATTAAGTAGAGTGACATAAAGGTTATAAAACTACAAGGGCTATGTGAACATACAGCAGGGAGACCCCACCTAAGCTAGTGGTAAGGGACAGGCTGGCATCAGTACACACTAATAACTGAAGGAGGAAGAGCAGCTAACCAGATAAAAAAGTAAAGATGAGTTCTTAGCAGGAGAAACAGCATGTTTACAGGCTCAGAGGCTTAAGAGGTCATAACCACTATTGTAATAAAGAGATAGGTCAAAAGCCTGAGATAGTCTTTTTGGAATAAACCTGATAGCAAAAACAAACAAACAAAAAAAACCCACAATTGTGACTTACTGGTGAGCATCGAGTTTTGAAGTCTGATGGTATGTACATGTAATGAACTAAGACTACTTGCTTCTTTCTGTATACCCATCTGTACTGGATGGTCTGAAGCAAAAAAGTGTAGTGAATACATCGATCACAGTAAAAGTGGAGGTAGCAGCAGCCCACATGATAATATTTTGGTTTTCCATGTCCAGTGTGGAAAAATTGCAGTGAAGGTGGAAAGTGATAGGAGGGCAAAGGGCAGGCTCAATGTGGGAGTATTATTACTATTATTACTGTTGTGCTGTTATTTTGTTAAGACATTGACTGCCATTTATCAAGTATTTACTACAAGTAAGGTGCTGCACAAGAAACTTTACATACTCGTTCCATATAATTCTCACAAAACTCTTACCATTATTCTCTAGTAGGGATATGAAAGCTCAGAGAAGTTTAGAGACTTACCCCAGGTAACACAGCTAACAGAGGAACTATAATTCAAATTTTGTTCTGTTTGGCTTGCAAACCCATATTCTTTCTATTACAGTCAGTCTAACATAATGTGACAGATCCAGTGCTAGAACTGAATTCTTTTTCACTATCAAATTTATTCCCACTATACCTCTCAGACTGTCTTCTAATTTCCCTTCAGCACAGTACGGAATGTTGGTTGGTTGGCATTCTTTACCTGGTGGGAGATGCAAATCTTACTTTTGAAGAGTTTGAATCATTAGTGATCCATTCTTTTATTAGGCTGCTATATTTCTTTAACTTTTAGTACTGAACATAGAAGTATTAAGAGGCACTCTGGAAAAATCCTCTAGATTTTCGATATAGTCCTCCTTGCCCCATTATGTCACAGCAAATCAATTCCTCTTCATAATCAGGATGATTCTTCTTCTGGTTGTTGACAAAAGGAACCCAAAATGGCTAGGTAATACTCGTAACTTCCAATACAGTGGGAACATTGCTGTGTCCCTTTGAGAACTAAGCATCTCTCCTTTGTAAACTAAGACCCTAAAATTTGGGGACTATATTAAGGGAATGATTTCACTTTCAATTCTTGACTCTTAGACCTGTGTGTCTGGCTACAGGGGAAAAATGTTGGTTGCTTATTCAAAGCATATACTGTATCCTGTAGGATGATACTCCAACCATCACCATAACTGAGTCATCAGAAGAACATTCCACCTTTCTGCCAGGTCAGCTGCTTTTTGGGGTATGTAGTAGTCTGTTCCTGCATTGCTATAAAGAGCTACTTGAGACTGGGTAATTTAGACATAAAAGGCTTAACTGACTCACAATTCCACAGGCTGTACAGGAAGCATGACTGGGGAGGCCCGAGGAAATGTAAAATCATGGCCAAAGGCAAAGGGGAAGCAGGCACGTCTTACATGACCAGAGAAGAAGGAAGAGAGATCAGGGGTAGGTGCTACACACTTTTAAACAATCTGATCTCATAAGAACTCACTATCACAAGAACAGCAAGGGGGAAATCTGCCCCCATGATCCAATCTAATCACCTCCCACCAGGCCCCTCCTCCAACCTTGGGGATTACAATTCGTCATGAGATTTGGGCAGGGACACAAATCCAAACCACATCAGGGTGACAGGTTGTAGTAAGAGCAGTGAATTCCCATTAACACACTTCTTTTGCTATGAGTTCCTTGATCAGAAGCAATGTTGTGGAGGTCATATGGCAGTGATGAAGGCATTCTGTAAGCCCACAGATGGTGGTGGTAGCAGAAACACTGCAAGCAGGGCAGGCAAATCCATATCCAGATTGTGTGTCTATTCCATTGAGGACAAATGCTCCATGATCAAAGGGGTACAATGTAATCAACATATCAGGTGGCTACTAGTTTTCCCCAAGGAATGATGCCATATTGAGGAATCAAAGAAGGTCTCAGCTGACAACGCTTAGAAATAACAGTGGCAGTAGACAGATCAGCCTTGGTGAAGGGACATCCATAATATTTAGCCCACACATAGCTTCTATCTTTACAAGTATGGCAACTTTGTACATGAACCATTGAGCAAATACTGGGGTGGCTACAGAAAGAGGCTGATATTCACAGGATGGGTCACCTTCTCCACCTGACTGAGATGGACAAATTTTGCTGCAGATGCCCTTTGGGGTGCATTGATATGGAACATAATTATCTCATTTGCTGTGTCCATTTCGTGAAGTTCATTCAAATCCCTCTTCTCCAAACCTCCTTGTCACCAATTTTCTAATCCTGTTCCTACCAAGACCTTTGTCATCTAGTCATTTGCCATTGCCTATGAAGCTACATAGATCTACATCTTTTGAGAGGTACATAGTCTAGACAAAGTGGCGATCAATGTACTGCTTGAAGTTTTGCCCACAAAGAGGATTTCTTTATTATTAGACTAATACTATAGCAGACCAGTTGATGCCAGCACTTTGTCTTAAATTCAGGTTTTAGTTTCTCCCTTAGCTGATTATAGGAAAACATCCACATGAGGCCATAAATGTGAATGCAGGGAAAGGAAGCCATGCAGCAGGAGCAGGTGTCATGAGTCAGAGCTGCCAGCTCGTGCAACTGACTTCAGGATCTGCTGAGCCTAATCCCTTATATACTAATGTTAAGCTGCCACTTAACGATAGATCGCTATTGTGCATGTTCACTTCTACTGCTTGGTTCACACTGGTCAGCATAGATCCCAAGGACATTTGACATCCTGTAGTAGGCAGCTCAATAGCAATATAAGAGCTACTCTCACAAAGGTAAGTTTTTGGTTTTTTTTTTTTTTTTTGCAGAAGAGGGTATGGCTCTGCTCTAAAACCCTAGAGAAGTCTGACTCTCCAGTTGAGGCTTGATGTGGCATTTGTATTTGCCACAGACACTCCCAAGTTGGATCTGCTGGGTCAATAAAGCCCATGTGGCAAAGCAGTTTGCACTGAAGTCTGAGTTGATGTAGAGGCTTCTTTTGCTCTAACCACACCTCAGATTGGCAGCCTTACAGGTTACTTGGTAATGGAGTACAGTGACACACTGAAATGTATACATAGCTTCCAAAAAAAAAAAAAAAAAAAAGCCACCAAGCACTGTGCCTTGCATTATAGAAGGTGGCACAGGGAGCAGCAATTTGTCTTCTACATTAGTGGGGATTTTGCAAGATGCTCCAGACCACTGAAACTCAACTTTGAGGTGGTATACTCCTGAATTTTCATAAGGTTTATTATCTACCTTCTGGCACCATTCTCATTCTATGTCAGATTTTCTTTCAATTTCTATCTAGTGTAGTATAGTATGTTTCTCCTCTTATCCAACTGAAACTGTCTTTATTTTTATTCACAGGTCTTCAGTGCATTTTCTATCTAGCTTGGAATAACATTGGTTCTGCTGGACACAGTGGCTCACACCTGTAATCTCAGTGCTTTGGGAGGCTGAGGTGGGAGGATCGCCTGAGCCCAGGAGTTCAGTACCAGCCTGGGCAACATAGCAATATCTTGTCTCTACCAAAAATAATTAGCCAGGCATGGTAGTACATGCCTATAGTCCCAGCCGCTCAGGAGGCTGAAGCAGGAGGATCCCTTGAGCCCAGGAGTTTGAGGCTGCAGTGAGCTATGATCAATACCACTGCACTCCAGCCTAGCAAGACCCTGTCTCTAGGAAAAACTGGTTCAACAAACATTTCCTAAATGCCTACTATATGTCAGGTATAGGGGGCACTATGACGAAGAGAACCTGGTTCCCATGTTTGAGGGAGAATGTCAATTGTAACACAGTCTGATGGGGGCTACAATAGAGATGAGAATGTGTTATGGATACACACAGGAAGGAGTATTTAACCCAGATGAGAGAGCCATCAGGAGAGGCTGCCAGGAGGTAATGATCCCTAGGCTGAATTCTGAAGGATAAGGAGGAGTAAGTGCTAAGAAAGCCAGGAAGGGAATGAAAGACAGTGTTTTCCAAGCAGTGGAGCAGCATTTGCAAAGCCTGGATGTGAACAAACGACAGCCCCTGTAATGATGTACATTTACCTTCTTTTCCTTTCAAAGTTATTCTTCTGGTTCCTACTCATTCTCCACCCCAATTTTGTCCTCACTCCTTCCCAGATTATGACCCAAAAGAGTGCCATAAATGCTATGAAGACGATTTAGGTTCACTACATTTTTGGTAAAAACCTTTTGAAAGACCACTTTTTGCTTGTGAACACAGTACTCAGGGTCTTAGTTATTAAATAACTCAGCTTTAAGTTTTGACCTTTCTTGTTAAACATCTTATTCATCCATTTCTCCATTTACCTCTATCATTCCTAACTCTGCACATAATTACTTACTTACCAGCTTTTGATAACTAATAGGAGACAGGCTAGAGACACAGTATCTTCCACTCTATTAGAATTTTTCTGGTTCCATAGGAAGCGCATGTAATAGGCGTTTCCTATTGTTACTATGCAAGTCATAACACCTAAGCCCCAAAGAAGCAGAATTTAAAGAAATTGACTACAGGGGAAAAAGATCCATAAAAACTTTCATTAAGAATGGGAAAAAGTCCTCCTAACTGGTATGTTTTACAGATTTCCCAAGGGTCACTGTGAAATGACTCCACTATAAGAAAGGCTAATAAGCTTTTGCAGTTGTTCAATTAAATTTAAATGTGTCTCTGCCATGTATTCTGTCTTGGGAAGAGTACCTGGGGATATGTGAAGTGGGATAAGAAGTATAAGGAAAATCCAAAATACAATCCCTGCTCTAAAGCAAATTCCTAAGTAATAAAGACTTGAGAGGAATATATAGAAATTGCTTATTGTTTATTTTTAAAGAGAATGAGCTTAAACATATGATTTAATATTATAAAACAATATCCTATTAAGTTAAAAAGAAACCAGTTATAATATGGCAGTTGGCTTAATTCTATATACAAGTTAT
The DNA here is from genome assembly GCF_028858775.2 of Pan troglodytes. Classification (NCBI taxonomy): domain Eukaryota; kingdom Metazoa; phylum Chordata; class Mammalia; order Primates; family Hominidae; genus Pan; species Pan troglodytes. The sequence goes on along the minus strand of NC_072401.2, from coordinate 111,002,842 downwards.
TTAAATTAGCACATATTCACTGGCTACATCATCAAAATGTTATAAGCAATATAGAGGGGTAGGTTATGCATATTTATTTTTAGCAATGAAAGTATAATTATTTTTCTACCAAAAATATTTAAAACCCAGCTATAGAAAAATAGAAAAATATAGTGAAATATGCATACATACATCATTATATACAAATCAAATAATCTATAGCAATCTCAATGGCTATCAAGCTAAAATAATACATATCTGAAATGCAAAAATAGCAGAAAAACCATGAACACCTCCCAACAAGATAATACATTCATAAGAAAATGCTTGAGTACTGACCGTAGGATAGTTTCTGTCAGCTGTCTGACCTGCTGTGTGACAGTATCTGTATATACACTTTTGTGCATTCTTGCAAAATTATAAACCTTGTACAGGGACCAGGCATCTTATAAGTAGAATCCTAAGCAAACTCTAATAAAACACTGATTTTCATTTGTGGAAACAAATTTTAGTGGTCTTTTGTAATTCACTTATTAGTAAGTAATAACATTACTAGTAAGTAATTACTTGTAAGTAATGCTGATTGGTCCAAAAGTAAAAATCCACAGAACTGTGCATTGTTTACTAAAGGAAACAAAAAATAATTAATTTTTGGATCTGCCCATGCCAAATCTGAAGGCAATGAATACATTAATAGTTTCTGTGTCCCCTGATTATGGCTACCTTCTCCACTTAAGCCAAGTACACATACACACTTCCTGCCCACTTGTTTTATATTACGTACTACTTCTTATGGTTATTATAAGAATGCAGGCAGGAGGAGGATACCAATTTGCTGGTTGATACAGATCCTGTCTCTGAATTCAGAGGCAAAAGATGAATGAATTATGTAGTATCTTCTATTTTTGTTTTTCAGGTTTCATGTGCCAAACATAGCTTGAGTGTTATTTTTTTTCTTTAAAAATGTGTATGTTTTTTTTTTTCTTTCAGACAGTCTTGCTCTGTCATCAAGGCTGGATTACAGTGGTGCAGTTGTAGCTCACTGCAGCCTCAAACTCCCGGGCCCAAGTAATCCTCTCACCTCAGCCTCCCAGGCAGCTAGGACTACAGGCACACACTACCACAACTGGCTAATTTTTTATTTTTTATGGAGATGGGGTCTTGCTGTGCCGCCCAGGCTGGTCTCAAACTCCTGGCCTCAAGAGATCCTCCCACCTGGACCTGCCAAAGTGTTGGGATTACAAGTGTGAGCCATCACACCCGGCTGAGTGTTTATTTTTTTCATAAATCGTCTTCTTTCAGTAATTTTTAGTTCTATCTAGATAATGTCTGCAATGTTATTTTCAACTTTGTTGTGAGTTTTCCTCTTTTCCTATGTCTTCAAAAGTATTTTAGTGAGAAGATACTTAGAAGAGGAGGGCTCACGGTTTCTTTAATATAACACTTTGCTAATATGTGCCTTTCCTACCCTCACAAGTTGAATATGTAACAGTCAAATCCCCAAATAGCTATCAAATAGTATTTGCCACACACATATATACATATTAATGTATGAATACTTTTAATACATTAATGTATGCATTTTAGTGTATCTCTGGCCAAGCCCCTAATCAGGTAGTGAATATGAATTGAGGTATCCAAAAAGCTCGCCCAGGAAATTCTGATCCCATCCCTACCAATAACACTAAGAACCACTACCTTTTTTTAGTTAGTTGAAAAAGCAGCTCACAGAATTCCTGACAAGCATACCCCTTCCTCTCACCCAACACTCCCTGCCTCACAAAGCAAATGGCCAAAGAGACTTGTCCCATTAGGAGGCAATGAGAATGGATTATCCACCTCCCATCAGGATTACTCTCGTTGTGCCTATATTTTGGTTTATGTCAGTCTCCACACACGCTAACTGAAACCTGGCTGTCTTGAGGATATTACCTTCCTCCAAACCTGTCAAAGGATGGCTGTGTTTGATCCTAAACCCCAGGCAGGCATCCCTCTACTCCTCTGTTGGCATCCAGATTCTTCTTCCTCCTTGCCTACCTCAGGTCCTCAGCATATCCCCTTGCCACTCCTCCTTATTGCAATCATTTACAGTCTCCGTGTCCCCAGCATTATTCCTGTCATTTTTGGGGGATAATTTTAATAATCAAATAGATGATCCATTTGAAATCCTGGGCTCTAAGTTCTCACCTCCCTACCTCTAGTTATCTTTAATAACATCTCAACCACTCATTCCCCCTAGTCTTGTCATTATCTAAACTTCCCCCAAATCTCAATTCCAAGCTTTTCATATCCTAACCACTACATTTTATCTTTCCAACTCATTCTTTCTGACACCTATACTCTTAATAGCTTTTTAACCTCAATGGGACCTCCAAACAACTAAGCCCGCTACCCATCTCTACCCATCTCTATCCATCACCCATTTTGTGCTCTTGTAGCTTAAATGAGTCACTCCCTTGTATACATCCTAAATTCCCTTGCTCCTCCTCTGTTCCTTGTACCCAACTGTGGTTAAATCCGACTTCCTACCAAGCACTGAATATAGCTAGAGGAAAGAGGTACAGTTATGCTTATTAGTTTTATTTTAAGTTCGACTCACAGCCCAAGATGGGTCCTCACAATCCTATTACATACCAGTAGTAAATTCAACATCTTACTCTCCTAGATTATTTTGCAAAACCTCTAACCCTCTTACACCCTTTCAGCTGATAATTCTGTTGCTTCTTTCACAGAGAAAAGAGCACTCGCAAGGTAAGTTCTACATTCATCTACCACAAAGCTCTCCTATTTGGACAGCTCTTGTTCCAGGTATCTATGTGGCTTTAGCTCTCTGCTCAACTCTCATCTTCTTAAAAGAGCCTTTCCTGGTCACTATCAAAAACAGTATTTTCCATCTCCTTTCCGAGCTTTATTTTTCTTTGTAACATTCACCATACTTACATAGAATTATATATCACACTTACAAATTATATAAAATGATTTTTGCCTCTCCCCAGTCTTCTACGTTCTCACTTCAGAGTATAAGCTTTGTGGAAGTGAAGATTTTATTTTGTGCCTGGAACAATATCTGGCAAGCATTAAATGCTTACAAATATTTATCGAATGAGAGACAAAATATCCAGACAAAAGATTTTTGTCTTTTATAAAGAAGAATTATACTTTTTATGGTAAAATTGCAGTATTTAGTTGGCCTTAGAGTACTAAAGTTTCTCTCTCTTTTTTTTTGAGTTGAAGTCTGGCTCTTGCCCAGGTTGGAGTGCAGTGGTGCAATCTCGGCTCACCGCAACCTCTGCCTCCCAGGTTCAAGTGATTCTTCTGCCTCAGCCTCCCAAATAGGTGGGACTACAGGAAGGCACCACCATGCCTGGCTTAGTTTCTCTTAATGTTCAGATTCTCTCTTGCTAGAGGCAGCATGGTATAGGGACAAGTATGGTCCTGTGGGTGGGGGGTGGGGTGGGAGTAGGTTGTGGGTAGGGAGAACATTTGGATTTTTACTATTAGCATTGTCACTAATTAGTAAGTAATGTCATTTAGGGTGAGTCATTTAACCTCTCATTTCCAGCAGGGAATGTGAGAGTACTTTTATTTTTAGCCAAAGAAATGAGATCCATGAAAGCACAAAAACAGTAAAAATAACCCACTACACAGCAAGCCTTTTTCTTTTTCTTTTTTTTTTTTTTTGAGACAGGGCTTCACTCTATCTCCCAGACTGAGTGCGGTGGTGTGGTCAGAGCTCATTGCGACCTTGACCTCCTCGGCTCAGGATGTCCTTCCACCTTAGCCTCCTGAGTAGGTGGGACTACAGATGCACACAATCCCTGGCTAATTTGTTTGCATTTTTGTAGAGACAGGGTTTCCCCGATGTTGCCCAGGCTGGTCTCGAACCTCTGGGCTCAAGCCATCTGCTTGCTTTGGTCCCTCAAAGTGCTAGGATTATAGGCATGAGCCACCATGCCTGGCAGAGTCTCTTTCCTTCCAAAGTTTGTTGATGGGGACTTTCATAGTGTACAGAATAAAATTATGTCCCATAATCTAATGGATCCTTAAGAGTTTTTTATAGTAAATAAGTTGTTAGTGAATGAGAGGTTTCTTGATCAGAAGAAAATCACTTTCAAAATTCAAGATGGCAATCTTAAAGTCAATTAAATAAATGGGATAGTGACATGTGTTACTAAAATTTTCTTGCTGTAAGTGTGCAGGCAAAAATATCTAATGTAAATAAGAAAGACAATTTAAGATTATACTTACTAGTTAAGAATATTTTTGAAAGTAGCACCATTTGTTTTAGAATACAAACAGAATAAGTACTTGGTAATGTCCACAGACTAATGAAAATGTATTGATTCATATATATTACTTTTTTTTTTTTTTTTAAGATGGAGTCTCACTCTGTTGCCCAGGCTGGAGTGCAGTGGCGTGATCTTGGCTCACTGCAACCTCAGCCTCCAGGTTCAAGCGATTCTACTGCTTCAGCCTCCTGAGTAGCTAGGATTACAGGTGCCCGCCAGCACACCTGGCTAATTTTGTTATTTTTAGCAGAGATGGGGTTTCATCATGTTGGTCAGGCAGGTCATGAACACCTGACCTCAAGTCATCTGCCCACCTTGGCCTCCCAAAGTGCTGGGATTACAGGCGTGAGCCACCGCGCCTGGCCTGATTCATATATATTACTAACTGAAATGCAGTATCACTGCACTTCCCCAATTAGTAAATTCAATACATCCTGTATGTAAAAAAACCCACCAATCCCCACAAAAAACCAATCAAACAAAAACCCCAAAAAATCACCAAACCATACTGTCAAGCGAAATAGTTTTAATTAGTAGGCTGATCATAAATAAATCTACATAAAAGATTTAACAGAATTACAAAGAGTTTTGTGTTCCTTTGTGGACTCAATTCATAATATGCATTAGTCAACCTCATTCTCTAACTGTGACAAAAAGAGTTGTCATCCAACAATGCAGCACAGTTTAAGCAATTCATATGCTATAGTTACATTTTTACATTTTCTTTACAAATGTAACATTTATGTACATTATATATAGATTTTTTTCTATAGTTCATGTACTGAAACTCTATTGTTTTTACAGAGAAAATGTTGAATTCATTTAATGAATAAGAAACATTCCTTGTTAAAAAGTAATTCATATAAACAAATAACACGGTACCAATGCCTTTTGGCATCTCTTGCCAGAGTTCAAGTCCAGAAATGTTATATTAATTATAAGAAAAAAGAATTTATCTAATTTTACATTATGACATATCATTCCACATAGCTACATAAATTTGCCAGCTTGCAATGAACAGAGCACTGTACTGCCATACTACTGGAAATGTGTAGAAACCAATTCAAAATATACTTGGTGAAACAGCATCATCGTTACCATTAATTTGAGTTGAAAAAGATCTGTCAAGTTCTTTCTTCCCCTTTACTTTTTACCAAAGCCTCAGAGTGCTGTGTGTTGCATCTTGTATTAACAAATGCCTTCATTTCAAATTTCTCACGCGCTTCTCTGACAGATTATGCTTTACCTAGGTTATAGATCTTTTTCTTATTCAATTTTATTCTACTTCACTTACAAATCTGCTGCTGAACATGAAGCAAAAATTCATAGTAAGAAAATGCAGCCTCTGTCCGGTCTTCAATCAAATGCTGAAAAAATTCTGCTTTGGCAGGACTCTCATCTCTGGAAGAAAGAAAAGGGCATTTGTCTAAACGTATTTAAAAGCCCTGATTTCACCACTTTGCAATCTAGCTCATAAAATTACACTTGTATCCTGTAAATTTATACAAATAAAATAAAAGTGCATATTTCTAAAAATAGTATATATTTTAAAAATTACTGGGCTGGCAACTCACACCTGTAATCTCAGCACTTTAAGAGGCTAAGGTGGGAGGACTGCTTGAGCCCAGGAGTTTAAGACCAGCCTGGGTAAGATAGAAAGATCCCCATTGCTTAAAAAAAAAAAAAAAAAATTTAAAAATCGGCCAGGCGTGGTGGCTCACGCCTGTAATCCCAGCACTTTGAGAGGCCGAGGCAGGTGGATCACCTGAGGTGAGGAGTTCAAGACCAGCCTGGCCAACATGGTGAAACCCTGTCTCTATTAAAAATACAAAAATTAGCTGGGCATGGTGGTGGGCGCCTGTAATCCCAGCTACTTGGGAGGCTGAGGCAGGCGAATCGCTGGAATCCAGGACGCAGAGGTTGCAGTGGGCTGAGATCGCACCATCGCACTCCAGCCCGGGTGACAAGAGCGAAACTTTGTCTCAAAAAGAGAAAAAAAAAAAATTAAAAATTAGCCAGGTGTGGAGGGAAGTGCCTGCAGTCCCAGCTACTCGGGAGTCTGAGTTGGGAGGATTACTTGAGCATGGGAGGTCCAGGCTGCAGTGAACTGTGATAGTAGCACCCCTGCACTGCAGCCTGAGTGACAGAGTGAGACTCTATCTCAAATTAAATAAATAAAGAAAATTAAAAATTACTAATACATGGAGATGTCAGAAAATGGAATACAGGGGATTTAAATCAAGTAACAACATTTTACCATCAGAATATATTTTGCTACTATTTAAAGTTTGCTTTGAAGACAAGCAATTCCACAGACTACATAGGAAAGACAACTTCATAATTAAGTTACAAAAGTACTTACTTTACTATGTGAAGGATTGGACTTAATGGTCTGCTGTCTCTAAGCCAAGTTATGAAGGATCTGGCTCTTTCTGATGAAAGTGTATCTAGCTCTGGAAGATGTGTCTGGTAAAAGAAATACAATTAGGAAACTTTCCTTTCTCATAGACTTCAGCAGTAATAGAACAAAATCATGATTCCTACTATCACCCCCAACTGCCAGCACTCTATTTCTTAGCCTCAACAGCAGCAACTACACAAATAAAATTTAAACTGTTGAAAAATCTGTTTATATTTTTCTGGATAAGTCAATAAAATATGTGCAATGACAAGTATGTCACTGACATTTTAACTGACTATATTTTTCTTGGTAAGTCAATAAAACATAAACAACGATTAGCATGTCACCAGTATTGTGTGGCGGCTTTATGTTTCTTCTAGAGGAAATGTTCAAATGAAGGGGGATACCATTAAATTCCAAATTCCCTTAGCAATTATATATGATTATATTCTATTCTAAAAACAGCCATTCTGGGAGAATTTCATGTTTTCTTTAATTTAAAGGCAAAGAATTTTAAAGTACAGTGTGGATATGTAAATATATTTTAAAACTATACGCGAGACCATTTTAAAAGGACCTAAAAGTCTATTATTTTTTATATACATAAAAAGGTAAGATTTACTTTCCTTTTTCAAAGCCAACTGTAAATTAAATAGTAAATTAACAGTAAATTAAATAATTCAAAAATGTAGTATATAACAAAATTTAAATAGACAAGTTTGGAATAATTATGTTTGTAATTCCGGTCAACATTTTAAAAACCATTTCCATTTTGATGTGAATTTTTTCAGATGTTTTCTAAATTATTACTAAGTATACAAACACATTTTTGAAAATACAAATGGGGATCATATCATGCATATTATTCACTTCAGGCTGTATTCTTCTTCTTCTTCTTTTTTTTCTTTTTAAGAGATGGGGTCTTGCTAGGTTGCCCAGACTGGAGTGCAATGGCTGTACACAAGTGCAGTCATAGTACACTACAGCTTTGAACTCCTGGGCTCAAGCTATCCTCCTGCCTCAGCCTCCTAGCCTCCTAAGTAGCTGGGACCACAGGTGCATGGCACAGTGCCCCAGACTGTATTCTTTTTAATAAATGCACAGCTATTATTTAATACTATAAGCATGTGTGTATATATGCATACTTCTATGAATATATCTACGGGACACATTCTTTGCAGAATAATTTACCCTGTCATAAAGAACATGATTTTCACAGACATTGTCAAATGGCCCTCTAAAAAGGTTATATAAGTACTATATATTCCAGTCAATAATGCTCAACAGTGTCCACTGTCCTAAACTGTCTACATGATTGCCTATTATCAAATTTTAAAATTTTTGACAATCTGGTAAATGAAAGAAATGCTAAATTACTATTTTTTTCCTAATTATGAGTGAGGTTAACTATTGTTTCATATGACCTCTACTTTATTCTTCTTTTATGAATTGCCTATTAAAATCCTTTACCCAGTTTTGTCTGGAGGAGGCAGAAAGTAAGGAAGGTCTTCTCAAAGATTTGTAAGAGAACTTTTTATAGAGAAGTTAGCCCTTTTCAGTCTTATGAGTTACAGATAATCTTAAGATTTTATTGTTTGTATTTTGGCTTTATTTATTTATTTATTGTTACCAAATATAAATGTTTTATATTTGTGCTTTCAGATTTATTGATCTTTTGAATCACCGACTTACAAAGGTGTTACCCATTCTAATATTATAAAAAAAAAAAAAATTTTGGCCGGGCGCAGTGGCTCACGCCTGTAATCCCAGCACTTTGGGAGGCCAAGGTGGGGGGATCACAAAGTCAGGAGATTGAGACCATCCTAGCTAACACAGTGAAACCCCGTCTCTACTAAAAATACAAACAATTAGCTGGGCGTGGTGGCAGGCGCCTGTAGTCCCAGCTACCCGGGAGACTGAGGCAGGAGAATGGCGCGAACCCGGGAGGCAGAGCTTGCAGTGAGCCAAGATTGCGCCACTGCACTCCAACCTGGGTGACAGAGCGAGACTCCATCTCCAAAAAAACAAAACAAAACAAAAAATTGACAAATATTTCTTCTAGTGATCTGCATGGTTTCCCTTTTTACATTTAAATGTTTGATCCATTTGAAAGTTATTTTGATATAAGGAATAAGGTAAATATCCAGTCTTGTTTTTTCCTTAATGACTAATCAGTGGTCCCAAGATTATTTTTCTAATATTCCATTTCCCCACAGTAATTTGAAATGCAATCTTTACCACACTGTATTTTTCATTAATTAGATCTGTTTCTGAACTCTATTCTGTCCCGCTGATCTGTTTACTGTGCCAGTATCATGGTACTTAAATAACTACAGCTTTAGAATAAGGTTTACTATTTTACTTAGAATTTATTTTTCATATATTTCCCCCTTTGCTGACATTATTCTCCCTTTTCATTTTCTTATTATCCTCATTTGTTGAGTTTTACCAATGAACTCTTGGATTATCTGTCATTTAAAAAAAAATCAAACAATGACAGATTGTAATAAGGATTACACTGAATTTATATTAATTTCAGGAAAAAGGACATATTTACATTATCTAACAATAAGCTAGGCCAGCCTTCCCTTTAAATTAATTAATTATACAAATCTGTTTTCAGAATCATATTTCCTTGGTATTGGTTAGCATACATTCAATAAAATCCTACTGAAAATTTTGTGTTTAGTGTAAGCAAAGTAACTTTTTTGTTTTTTTTTGAGACGGAGTCTCGCTCTGTCGCCCAGGCTGGAATGCAGTGGCGTGATCTCGGCTCACTGCAAGCTCCGCCTCCCAGTTTCATGCCATTCTCCTGCCTCAGCCTCCTTAAGAGCTGGGACTACAGGCGCCTGCCACCACGCCCAGCTAATTGTTTTTTTGTATTTTTAGTAGAGACGAGGTTTCACCGTGTTAGCCAGGATGGTCTCGATCTCCTGACCTCTTGATCCACCCACCTCGGCCTCCCAAAGTGCTGGGATTACAGGCATGAGCCACCGCGCCCAGCCACTTTTTTTTTTAGACGGAGTCTTGCTCTGTCGTCCAGGTTGGAGTGCAGTGGTGCAATCTTGGCTCACTGCAAGCTCCACCTCCCAGGTTCAAGTGGTTCTCCTACTTCAGCCTCCCGAGTAGCTGGGACTACTGGCACCCGTCACCATGCCCGGCTAATTTTTTTTGTATTTTTTAATAGAAACGGGGTTTCACCATGTTGGCCAGGATGGTCTTGATCTCTTGACCTCGTGATACACCCACCTAGGCTTCCCAAAGTGCTGGGATTACAGGTGTGAGCCACAGCGTCCGGCCCAGCAAAATAATTTAAACCCAAAGTTAAAGTTGTTGGAAAACAGTTTGGCAGTTCCTCAAACAGTTAAACATAGAGTTATCATGTGACCCAGTAATTCTACTCCTAGGAATATGCCCAAGAGAACTGAAAACATATGTTCACACAAAAACTCATACACAAGCATTCATAGTAGCACTATGCACAATAGTCCCAAAGCAAAAACAACTGAAATATCCATCAATGGATGAATGGGTGATCAAAATGTGGTATGTCCATACAACGGACTATTTTTCAGTCATAAAAAAGAACAAACTGGCCAAGCACCGTGGCTCACACCTGTAATCCCAGCACTCTGGGAGGCCAAGGCAGGAGGACTGCTTAAGCCCAGTAGTTCGAGACCAGCCTGGGCTACACAGGGATACCCCATCTCTAGAAAAAAAATTTTTTTAATTAGCCAAGTGTGGTGGCATACTCCTGTAGTCCCTGCTACTCAGGAGGCTGAGGTAAGAGAACTTTTTATAGAGAAGTTAGCCCGTTTTCAGTCTTATGAGTTACAGATAATCGTAAGAGTTTGTTGTTTGCATTTTTACTTTATTCATTTATTTTTACCAAATAGAAATGTTTTATATTTGCGCTTTCAGATTTATTGATTTTTTGAATCACTGACACACACAAAGGCCTTACCCATTTTAATTTTTTGTTCTTTTTTTAGTTGGAGTCTTGCTGTGTCACCCAGGCTGGAGTGCAGTGGCACGATCTCGGCTCACTGCAAGCTCTGCCTCCCGAGTTCACACCATTCTCCTGCCTCAGCCTCCAGAGTAGCTGGGACTACAGGTGCCCGCCACCATGCTCGGCTAATTTTTTTGTATTTTTAGTAGAGATGGGGTTTCACCGTGTTCACCAGGATGGTCTCAATCTCCTGACTTTGTGATCTGCCTGCCTCTGCCTCCTTAAGTGCTTGGATTACAGGCGTGAGCCACTGCGCCTGACCCATTTTAATAGTATAAAAAAAAAACCCACAAATATTTCTTCTAGTGATCTGCATGGTTTCCTTTTTTACGTTTAAATGTTTGATCCATTTGAAAGTTATTTTGACATAAGGAGTAAGGTTACTACTGATTCCTACTCAGGAGGCTAAAGTGGGAGGACCACTTAAGTATGGGAGGTCGAGGCTATAGTGAGCCATTACTGAGCCACTGCACTACAATCTGGGTGACAGAGCAAGACTCTGTCTAGAAAAAAAAAAAAGAACTACTAATATAAGCTACAACATCAATGAATCTTAGAAACATTAAGGAAAGTGAAAGAAGCCAAATACAAAAGGCCACATATTACCATTTATATAACATATCCAGAACAGGCAAATCCATAGATAGAAAGTAGATTAGTAGTTGCCTGGGGACAGGGATAGGGAAGAATAGGGAAGAACTGGGAGATATGGGGTTCTTTTAGGGTGATAGAAATGTTCTGAAACTAAATAGTGGTAATGGCTGTAAAACACTGTGTAATACCAAAAATTACTGAATTGTACATTTTAAAATGGTGAATATTACATGAATTTTACATCAATAAAAAAAATGAGCAAACAAAAAGTTAAAGGTGTATAAAATCTACTGACCATTTTCTGTGGTATTGATGCAAAATTAGTATATCCAAGCACATCCTCTATGAAGTTATTGTCACAGCCTTTCCCAACCCAAATGTAAAAAACCTAAAAAGAAAAAGCAACAAAATATTAAAACTCCCTAATAGTTAATTCATTTTAATTAATGTTCTCAAAATTATCACCTCAAATAAGGTAGAAACAAACAGAAGAGTAAAAAGGAAATCTATAATTGTTACATTGTGAATCTATATGTAAGAATCCAGAGTGGTTCACATCTTCTTTGATTAAATGTTAAGGCTTACCATAAAATATATTTTACCTTTTGCACTTATTTTCCCAATAGAAATATAATCCTTTAATCAGTATAATTGACTCACTGTATTTCCCATCCACTATTTCATTACTGTCTGTGTATTTTCACTCATGCATTTCTCCCTCTTCTGTGGCTATCCAAATCCTTTTTCTGCTCATAAGGCATCATTTTGAAGCCATCTTAACCATTCTAACTCCCTTCAACAACTACCCCTGCCCAGTGATTTCTCTTGAACTCCTAATCATTAATGAGATTTCTGACAATGGATGTAAGTTGAACTAGATAAACTCTTGAAATACTTTTAAATTCTAGACTCTAGATGGTAAAGTCCCTAAATATAGGAATTTACCTCATTAGTTCTCTTCATCAAGTATATATAATTCATGACAGTAAATAATCCATATTAAAATGTATTACTCTATCAGTATTATCAATACAAATATCAATAACATCAATATAAAATGAAGTCCAAATAGAAAAGTTTAAAGTAAATTGACCTCCAGTGCTAGTTACCAATTTCAGCTCCTAATCCTAATTCACCTTTCACTGCTTGCTCTGTGATAACAGCTGGACCCTATAAGTGTTTCTTTGTTTTTGGTCAGCTCAAACAGTGTTAAGCTTTGCCAGTAAAGGGTGCTTACAGAGCCACAGTCCATAAGGAAAGCACCTTCTCTTGTCAGCTTCTCTGCAGACAATTTTTGAAGAGGTGGCTGTGGTACAACCCTGTCATTAACATGTACTGCACCCTGAAAAGAAAAAGAGAGAATGTGAATGAGATTATATTACTATCATCACAGTTTGGGAGCTAATGGTCACTAACCCTTTATGAAGCATTGGAAAATAACACTTGGGAGTTTTGCATGATATAAAAAATACTGATTATATGCTACCACCTTGGCTGTAGAATCAACACACTCAAATGTATTCAAATTTAAAAAGTAAAAATATGAATACATAAAATGATCTGTCACATTCCCTTCCCTTTTAGGGTGGGGTCAGAATATATTACAAGTGTGACTACTGGCTCTGTTGCATAGCCAGCTTTTTTTTTTACATTTCTTTGGCAACATAACATTATGTTTGGAATACTAATTCCAAAGAATACAGTTTTCACACAGGGAAGATAAAAGACACTACATATTTGCACATTAAAATTATTATTGGATACCAGATTTGGTTTACTATATAATCAAAATTGCAACTGATCTTATCAAAAGCAGTCAATATTGGCCAGGTGTGGTGGCTCATGCCTGTAAACCCAGCACTTTGGGAAGCCGAGATGGGCAGATCACTTGAGGTCAGGAGTTTGAGACCAGCCTGGCCAATATGGTGAAACTCTGTCTCTACTAAAAGTACAAAAATTAGCCAGGCGTGGTGGCATGTGCCTGTAATCCCAGCAACTTGGGTGGCTGAAGCAGAATTGCTTGAACCTGGGAGGCAGAAGCTGCAGTGAGCCGAGATCACACCACTGCACTCCAGCCTGGGTGACACAGCAAGATTCTGTCTTTAAAATAAAATTTAAAAAAAAGAAAATAAAGAGAAGCAGTCAATATCTACGAAATATAAATGGAAATGTCCACTCTACAACTTAGCTTTGTAATACATATTATAAGCAAACCTACAAGACAAATTACTTCTGATATGAAACTATTTTTTAAAACTACTTAACCACTGATGGTATTTAAGAGTCCTGCCATCCAATCAGATCCACAGCCAGTGTCCTTATTTAATGTATTACTACCACAAGGGGGAAAAGAGTTAAAAAGAAAAACCAGTTGATAGTATATTATCATCTTAGCTGTAGAACAAGACACTCAAATATATTCAAATTTAAACATTTCAAATGCACTAAAATACATACCTCATCTGTCAATCTGTCTATCCTGTATAAGTTGGGATGAATCATTTTCATTAGATGAACAAGTGGCTGAGACTTTATCTGACACATGGCATATACACGATCATCCAGCCGTGTGCTTGTACCCGTTCTAAATGCTTTCTACAAGGAAAAAGATAAACGTTTTCAAGTAAAATACAAATATGGTGGACAAATATTAAAACAAATATACACTGTCAATCATGGAAAAAGCATGGCCTTTAAATCAGACAGACCTAGATTCAATTCTCAGCTCTGACATTTAATAGGTATGTGATGCTGGAGCAAGTTACCTAGCTCCTCTGAGCTATACTGTCATCATGAGAAAAACAGGGAAAATAATACCTCCTTAGGTTGTTGAAAGGATTAAATAAAATGATGCATTGACACCTTTTATGGTGCCGGAGACATGGAAAGATGCTTAATATTAGTTCCTGTCCTTAAAGAGTCTCTTTCCAGAGGACATATTAAGAGTGAGCTATGACTGCACCATTATGCAAACTGCTCACACACATTAAAGAAGAGAGAATATGGTTTCACTAAAGTCATCATGTATTTGTATACCTTCATTTTCCACTGATCTTTTCTTTTCTTTTTTTTTTTTTTTTGAGACGGAGTCTCGCTCTGTTGCCCAGGCTGGGGTGCAGCGGCATGATCTTGGCTCACTGCAACCTCCGCCTCCCAGGTTCAAGCAATTCTCCTGCCTCAGCCCCCAGAGTAGCTGGGATTACAGGCGCGTGCCACCAGCTAATTTTTGTATTTTTGGTAGAGGCGGGGTTTCACTATGTTGGCCAGGCTGGTTGCAAACTCCTGGCGTCAGTTGATCCGCACACCTCGGCCTCCCAAAGTGCTGGGATTACAGGCGTGAGCCACCATGCATGGCCCCATTGATCTTTTTCTATTCTTCAACACTCTTTCAATGCTAAAGTGAATAATCCTCTAGTTAAGTATTAGAAAACAACCTAGATTTCCTTTCTTCATATACATATCTGAGAATTTTAAAAAACAATATTAAATATAGCAATGTATAAAAAGCTACCTGTTTGAGAAGAGCCAAAACATAGAGAGGAAACAACTTGAGGGAACTCGGTGCCATCAATGCAGAGTGCTGTAAATTTGAGACAGTTGAGCCATATGCAGACAATGAGTCCACTACAGCATTCACTAAGGCATCTCTTGCATCTGACAGACTTGATGAAACGGACCGATCCACAGCTAAAAAGCAACCAAAGTGAAAGGTATTTTAACCATTAGAATCCAATGGGCACTATAAGAGAGAAAATTTATACGCATTATTTAAGAAACAAAATTTAGCTAAGTTTTTAGGATGGAAAAATGCATTTCATCAGCTCCCTCATTTCAAATGTCTTCTTATACATTTTTTTCTGAAATAAATCTGACAATCAGAACAAGTCTAGATTCTTTTGGACATTTTTGTTTTAATCTCTTAAGTCTAAAAACATTTAGCCAGGCTGGACATGGTGGCTCATGCCTGTAATCCCAGCACTTTGGGAGGCCAAGGTGGGAGGATCACTTGAGTCCAGGAGTTCAAGACCAGATTAGGCAACATAGTGAGACCTTGTCTCTACAAAAAATAAAAAAATTAGCTGGGCATGGTGGCATGTGCCTGTAGTCCCAGCTATTTGGGAGGCTGAAGTAGGAGGACTGCTTGAGCCTCGGAGGTCGAAGCTGCAGTAACCTGTGATTGTGCACTCTGGCATGGGCGACAGAGCAAGACCCTGTCTACAAACAAACCCCAAAACATGTAGCCCCTATTGATATTAGTGAAATGCATATTTTTCCATTTACTTCTGAAAAAGCCTTGGGAAGGTTTCCATTACTCAAACACCAAGTCACATGTATCATTTTTTTCTGCTCAACCAATGTAATTTCTGCAATCTGAATTATACCTTGTGATCCTCTACAATTTTTGTAAAGCATTCCAAGCCAACAAATTTTTTGAAAGGGAAAAATAAACACAAGTTTTCATGCAGCCATTAAGAGACAGGTAACGTGAAACTTATTTTTCTACAATAATATATTCTATTAAAATAGGGATAACCTATAATATATATGCCCAAGCACTAAAAATAAAATTATATTAAAAAACAATTGGTTATGGCATAATTAATTCAAAATCTATATATAAAATTATACTTTAAAAATCTGGATCCTGATGTTTGGGGTACAACTGATTCCATCGTAACGAACCTGCATATGTACTCCCTGAATCAAAAACAAAAGTTAAAATTAAGAAATAAATCTGATATACAAGCTTTTGATTTTAGTTAAATATTTAAGAGAATCTGATTAAATCCTTCTTCTTTTTCCCCCCACCCCCGAGACAGAGTCTCCCTCTGTTTCCCAGGCTGGAGTGCAGTGGTGCGATCTTGGCTCATTGCAACCTCTGCCTCCCGGGTTCAACAGATTCTCCTGCCTCAGCCTCCTGAGTAGCTGGGACCACATGTGTGCACCACCACACCCAGCTAATTTTTGTATTTTTAGTAGAGACAGGGTCTCACTCCATTGACCAGTCTGGTCTTGAACTCCTGAAGTTAAGTGATCCACTTGCTTCAGCCTCCCAAGTACTGGGATTACAGGCATGGGCCACCACACCAGGACTGATTAAATGCTTCTGTTACTTAAAAAAATTTGGATCCTTCAGTAAATGCTATTATAATTTTTCCCAAATTAGTATTAATAACTCTCTTTCTCTAGGACTACATGGGAAATAGCAAGGCTTGTTTCATGTCTAAGTTCATCTACAAGGCAAATTCATTGAAAACATTTAAGTGCTACGTTAATTCTCAAAAGGATTTTTTAAGACTTACATATAATTAGTTTAAGTACAGTTCTATAGTGGTTATGTGTCAAATGCATAGCCATGTAATCTCTACCACAATCAGGATACACAATAGTTCCATCACTACAAAATTATCCCCCTATACTTGCCCCTTTGCAGTAAAACCCTCCCTCAGTCTCAATCCCAATTAGTCACCATTTGATAATTTTCCCTTTCCCTGAATGTCATATATATAGAATCATTTGTATGCAGCTTTTTTTTTTTTTTTTGAGATGCAGTCTCACGCTGTCACTCAGGCAGGAGTACAGTGGCGCGACCTCGGCTCGGCTCACTGCAACCTCTGCCTCCTGGGTTCAAGGGATTTTCCTGCCTCAACCTCCCAAGTAGTTGGGATTACAGGGGTGCAGCACCACGCCCAGCTAGTTTTTTTCTTGTATTTTTAGTAGAGACAGGGTTTCACCATGTTGGCCAGGCTGGTCTTGAACTCCTCACCTCAAGTGATCCGCCCACTTCAGCTTCCCAAAGTGTTGGGAATGAGCCCACCTGGAATGAGCTCATTACAGGCATGAGCCACCACACCTGGCCTATGCAGCTTTTTGAGTCTAGCTTCTTTTATTCAGCACAATGTCTTTGAGAGGCATCCATGTTTGTTTAAGTATTGACAGTTCATTCCTTTTTATTGCTGAATTATATTCTATTGTATGAGTGTACCATGGATTGTGCATATATTATTTGAAGGACATTTCAGTTTTTACCACATTTTTAGAGATTATGAATTCCCTCAAAGATTTTGAAAGTAAGATTAAGGAAGAAATGTGAGGACAGTCTGATTCACAATGCAGTAAATAAAAATGTAAAACATATGCTTTTTAAATAAGAGAAAAATCCTAGCTTCAGTTTCTTTCTTTCTTTTTTTTTTTTTTTTGAGACAGTCTCACTCTGTTGCCCAAGCTGGAATGGAGTGATTGGAGTGATGCGGTCTCGGCTCACTGCAACCTCCGCCTCTCAGGTTCAAGCAATTCTCCTGTCTCAGTCTCCTGAGAAGCTGCGATTACAGGCGCCTGCCACCACGCTCGGCTATTTTTTCGTATTTTTAGTAGAGATGGGGTTTCACCATGTTGGCCAGCCTGGTCTCAAACTCCTGAACTCGTGGTCTGCCCGCCTCAGCCTCCCAAAATGCTGGGATTACAGGCAGACGCACTGCCACCAGCCAAGCTTCAGTTTTTAAGATAGAAAAATACATCTCACATGTTCCTTCAATTTTTACTCACCCATGTTTGCCAGAAGGCAGATGGCAGCTTGTACATCCACTCCCGCATATACATCTGCTAGTGAACTTACCACTGGCAAACAAAGTGTATGTACTCTAATTCTCCGCTCACCTAAAAAAAAAGTCATTGAAAATACATTCGATCAAAAAGGAAATAAAGCAAAGCAAACATGTCGAATACTTTTTTTCTTTCTTTCTTTCTTTTTTTTTTTGAGACGGAGTCTTGCTCTGTCTCTTAGGCTGGAGTGCAATGGTGCGATCACAGCTCACTGCAACTTCTGTCTCCTAGGTTCAAGTGATTCTCCTGCCTCAGCCTCCCAAGTAGCTGGGATTACAGGTGCCTGCCACCATACCCAGCTAATTTTTGTATTTTTAGTAGAGATGGGGTTTCACCAGGTTGGCCAGGCTGGTCTGGAACTCCTGACCTCAGGTGATCCACCCACCTCGGCCTCCCAAAGTGCTGGGATTACAGGCGTGAGCCACCGCCACGCCCAGCCACAAGTCGAATTTTTATTCAAGTTATTGTTTTGGCTAGATTACATCACCAACAGGATTTTGAGATGTAAAAACCAAGTTTTACAATGAACATTTTTAAAAGAAAATTAAACACTCTCCAAATCTGCAGAGTATGAACATACGCTATATCACTCATTCTAAATTATATCCTATAGAGTAAAATACCAGAAAACTTAACTGTCAAGTAACAAATGAAGGCCTTAATTGCTAAGCAGTTTTTTACTTTTTGGGGCAAGAAATAATACAAAGAATGGCATAGCTGGATTTAGCATGAATTGTTTTGAAACAAGATTCTAAGAATACAACTCTTCCATAAATTAAAAAAGTGTACTATTTAAAATTCAAAAGTGAGAGTTAAAAAAAGAAAGAAAATAACAACATATGTTTGATTAACTAATACAAATTCCATTACTTCCCACTGTGTATTCATTCTTTTTCCCCACTCCACTAAAGGGCATGTGAAAGGAGGGAGGAATTACTGCTGCAGACTATATTTCATTTCTGTTAACATTACCTTTGCTTGATGTATATAATAGGGCTGTCTGAAAACATACTAAGGAAGTATCTGTTAAACTTTCTTCAATTGACAACTGCACCGCAAATCCAGCATCAGGATTGATGTTGGCAAGGGATAACAAATCAGTAGAACGGACAAAGAAGTTACCGTGAAAAGTGTGCATTGAAAGACCTAAAAAGGAGAAAATCATAAAAAATGAAGTTAACAATAGTATCTTCACCTCAAGCTAAAGTTACTTTTTTAAGTCAAAGATGTTTATGATTTTGAATCAAAAGGATAACTGGGGAGTCAAGGTTCAAGCATAGGCAGAGTTTCTAAAATATTAATTCAAAAAAACTAGTGGATGTTATATAAAAGGGAGACTATACATTTCACTTGTATTGACACCTAACCTTATTTACATTTTCTCACATGTGACTTGAAGTCAGACATAATCTGACTAAACATTTAATTTACAAAATTAAACAAATGAGGGTTATTATATAACTCATCCTAGATTTAAAATAAAGGTAAAATAAAGGATTAAAACAAATATTCACATAAAACCAAGGAAGTGTACATTAAATGATTATGAAGGCAAAGACCCTTAATTTGACAATTCTTATTTAAGATCTTCCCTATTCCTCTAATTCTCCTTCTAAAATCACTTCTAATATAGGCTTTCTCTTAGGTTCTTCTGAGTAAATCAAACATTACTTTTGTCTACTTATTCAAGTTATTTTTAAAAATTGGGCAAGGATTATTCAATAACTATTATCTATTTAAAACATGGTATAGCTAACGAGATCAAACAGTCTTCCATCATGAACAGTCAGAGGTTTAATATAAAATATAACTTTTACAACTTCATACCTTTAGTACACCTTATTCTCATAACAGCTTCAAATCCAATTTTTCTTGTGAGATACCGTTTTAGGTCTTTTTGTAACTTTTCTGCTTGTGAAGGATTGTGAGTATAGTGGAATGATGGATAATAATAGATGCACCCTGCAGAATACTTGGACATGCAAGCTTTAGAGAGAAATACAAAAAGTATTAGCTATAGAAATAATAATATTCTACTTGTCCAACAGTAGTACAGATTCTACATTATGAAGAAATCTAAGTCATGAGAAAACCTAAGCCATCAAAATAAGAACATACAAATCTGAGAAAACAGTAATATCTATAAAATATATGATAAAGTTTACTGTTGAGCAGAATGGTAAGGGAATCATGCTATCTAAACAAAATACAAGTGACATTTTATATTTGTATAGTGCTTTAAACTTTACTGGTAGTTTTCATAGATATTGTCTATCTAATGCACATGCCTTTCTCCCTAAAATATAGAGAATGCTTACTGAAGAGTTTAGATTTAATTATGCATTAAAAATGTTCATTTAAACAAATGTACCCATGATGACTTTCCTTACCTAGAGAAGCAAGATCAGAATACTGTGAACTTAAAAGGAACAAATCCACTGCAGTTTGCTGTCCCGAGCAATCTAATGCAAGTTTCTTATAAAAATCAGTTGCAGGGCCAAGATGTTGTACCACCTAAGTCAACAGATCATATAGTAAGAGCTAGCAATCTTTATGCTCATATTTTCATGTCATTTTTATAACAAAAAGGATATCCTCTGCCTCCCTACCAAACTAAGAGTTTTCTAAATGTCTAGGCATTTGGTGCAATTTCCTATGATAATAATGATAGATAATCTTTATAAAAAACACTTATGTGCCAGCACTGTTTCACACAAATTAATTTTCATAACACATCTCATATGGTTTTTATCATCTACATTTTCAGACGAAGAAACTGAGGCAATGACTGATTAAGTAACTTGACCAAGATTACATAGATATTGAGAAGTGGATATTGGAATATCAACCCAAGAAATCTGGCTGCAGAATGAGTGCTGTTAACCATTATTAAATATTGTTAAATAACTTAAGAGAGTAAAAGATTAAGGAAGGTGTTTCTTTTGGTATGAGAAGACTTGAGCTGAGAAGGTGACACTGGAGAGAGTCTCCAAGTTCTTAATCACCATACAACATTTCCTAAAAAAAAGTTTCAATCCTCTTAATTACACTGCATGATGATTATATTAGAGCTTACTCTAATATAAGGAATTAAGGATATGAAGGAACATGTAAACCAGAACAGATACTGAAACTTTAGAGTCCTAGGCAGACAGAGAATATTTTTGAAAGTTAAATGAGAAAACAAAACAAATCAAAACAAAACTCTATCAAAGGATTCAGTAAATATATATCAGCTTCCTGTGTTCAAAACACCACAGTAATTTATAATGGATTGTAATGGGTCAACGAACTAAATGCCAGCTACACTTGTTGATGAGTTTAAAATACATACTTATTTTAAAATTAGCTTCCTTCTCAAATGCAATTTTAAAACACAATTTCTATAAAGGGTGAAATATGGTGCCTTTTTTTCTCTAGCATATTGGTGAAGAATAAAAAAAGCAATGCTACTTAATGGTGGTTACAGGATGAGAATCCCTAAGAAGAGAAGTTGATTAAAAAACCCAAATAAACAAAACATTCTTTATTTAATAACTTAAAGATTATGCCCTTTAACCCAATAATTTCACTTCTAGGAATTTATCCTAAGGCAAATCTGGATATGTGGCTAAAGATTTATGACACTATTAAAACTGTTTAATTCATACTCATAACTACTTATAATGATATTTTCTCAAATATGTTAAGGCCAGACAGAACTTGTACAAAAGAAAAATGAATATTTTTGTTCATTTATTATTTGAAATAGGGCTTAAAAATGCCTGACCAAATCTTCACATAAAACCCAAGTAATGTTCAGCTTCGTATATTCCTTTCATTGTTATTATTATTATTGTTTTTCTTTTTTTTTGAGACCGGGTCTCGCTCTGTTGCCCAGGCTGGAGTGCAGTGGCAGTGATCACAGCTCGCTGCAAACTCTGCCTCCCTGGTTCAAGTGATTCTCCTGCCTCAGCCATCTGAGTAGCTGGGATTACAGGCTTGCATCACCGCACCCAGCTAATGTTTGTATTTTTAGGAGAGATGGGGTTTTGCAATGTTGGCCAGACTGGTCTCAAACTCCTGAACTCAAGTGATCCACCCACCTTTGCCTCCCAAAGTGCCGGGAATAGCCACTGCACCCGGCCATTATTGTTATTTTTTAAGACAGGGTCTCGTTACATTGCCCAAGCTGGTTTAGAACTCCTAAGCTCAAATGATCCTCTAGCCTCAGCCTCTTGAGTAGCTAAGGTAACAGGCAGGTGCTACCACACCCAGCCCTTTTTAAAAAAAAATAGTGCAAATACAGGTCTGGCCCACATCTGCAATCCCAGCACTTTGCAGGGCTGAGGTAGGGGTATTGCTTGATCTCGGCAGTTTGAGGCCAGCCTGGGCAACACAGTAAGATGTTGTCTCTACTTTTAAAAAACAAAAGAAAAAAATACTGAAGACAACTATTTAATAGCTGAAAAGCAATCAATTGATTACTTTCACATTTACTTTCTCTGTGACTTCAGAGAATGCGCACAATATATTCTCCAATGAAAAAGGTCAAACACACACACATATATATACACACACACGTATGATGTCCAATTATGCTTATTTGTATGTTTGTATAACTAAATGCTAGTATCATTAGATTATTGGTGATTTATGCTTTTCTCCACTTTCCAAGTGTTATACAATGATCTGTGTTATCTTCATAATTAAAAAGTTTATTAGTATGAGCATGTTGAATTACAATAGTTACATTTAGTAAGTTTTACCACTTACGTAACAGAAAAGAACACTGGAGTCAGAAAATCAAGTTGCACTTTTACCATTAAATAGTTATTTAACCTTTAACTAGACACTCTACTTCCTCATCTATAAAATGAAAAGGTTAGACTAAATGATTTCTAAATTTCTATGACTTACAAAGTATAAAAAGAACATACTGTGACACAAAACCAAAAAGATAATTTGAGTTAAAAACCCTCGCCGGGCGCGGTGGCTCACGCCTGTAATCCCAGCACTTTGGGAGGCTGAAGTGGGCGGATCACGAGGTCAGCAGATTGAGACCATCCTGGTTAACACTGTGAAACCCTGTCTCTACTAAAAACACAAAAAAATTAGCCAGGTGTGGTGGCAGGTGCCTGTAGTCCCAGCTACTAGGGAGGCTGAGGCAGGAGAATGGCGTGAACCCGGAAGGCAGAGCTTGCAGTGAGCCGAGATCGCGCCACTGCACTCCAGCCTGGGCGACAGAGCAAGACTCCGTCTCAAAAAAAAACAAAAACAAAAACAAAACAAAAAACTCTCTGGCGGCCGGGCGCAGTAGCTCATGCCTGTAATCCCAGCACTTTGGGAGGCTGAGGCAGGCGGATCACCAGGCCAGGAGTTCGAGACCAGCCTGACCAACATGGTGAAACCCCCGTCTCTACTAAAAATACAAAAATTAGCCGGGTGTGGTGGTGCACACCTGTAATCCCAGCTACTCAGGAGGCTGAAGCAGGAGAATCGCTAGAACCTGGGAAGCAGAGGTTGCAGTGAGACAAGATCGCACCACTGCGCTCCAGCCTGGGCAACAGTGTGAGACCACGTCTCAAAAAAGAAACAAAAAACAAACAAAAAAACCCAACTCTCTTGCCAGTATTTTATTATTAATGAAATAGAATAAACAAATAATTACACAATCTTGAATATGACAAAAAACTAAACATAAAATACCTTTGTACTTGATCTCTGATTAGGATCTTCTCTGGATTGCAGAAGTCCTGCACCCAAGGAAGGTAACTGTGTCTGAAATACAGACACACGGCCACCTGTTGGAGACATTAATTTAAAGGCAGCCTGAAGTGCAGGACCAAGGGCACTGTGTGTTTCTCTTGTATTGGTGAACATGTTTGGCAATGCATTCAGTAAGTCTTTTATAAGCTGAGAAAACAAAGATCAAAAATTGAATTACTGAGAAGGCAAAGGAATAATCTTATTTTAAAACATTCCATAGTGTATCATGTGTCACTGTATTTCTGGGGACTGGAAACTGAGGAGTCAATAGATATGCCATTTATATTGTCTATTATTTGTAATATTAATATATCAAGTAAACAAATGTTAAACATTTTAGTTACCAGTCACAATATAAATATTTTTATGCTTTAAGATAATAAATCAATCTTACCTCTTTACTTTCATATAGATTCACAAGTAAACTATCCGGTGTAGGTAGAAAAACATCTATAGGGAAAACACATATTTTAATCAACAAATCGAACAAAAGAATACATTAGAAAATCTTAGTTTTTATCAGGTCATACATGTAATGTGTACTATAATTTTGCTTTATTTTATTTATTTTTTTGAGATGGAGTTTTGCTCTTGTTGCCCAGGCTGGAGTGCAATGGCATGATCTCGGCTCACTGCAACCTCCACCTCCCGGGTTCAAGCGATTCTCCTGCCTCAGCCTCCTGAGTAGCTGGGATTACAGGCATGCACCACAACGCCTAGCTAATTTTGCATTTTTAGCAGAGACGGGGTTTCTCCATGTTAGTTAGGCTGGTCTCGAACTCCTGACCTCAGCTGATCCACCCACCTCGGCCTCCCAAAGTGCTGGTATTACAGGCTTCAGCCACTGCGCCCAGCTAATATTGCTTTATTAAATATACACACTCTGTATATATTATACATACATGTGTGTAATACATACATAGGCATAACTTAGAATCAAGTATTTCCAGAAAAACAATTATTTTGAACAAATACTAAAGTGCATGACATTATCCTCACAGCATATAGCAAGATGTATATTAAAATAAAGTAGCCCCCATTTCAAAGTCCGTAGTTAGAAAGGCTTTTATTTTACTGACTGCTTACCATCTATATCAGACACAATCAACATTTGAGGCTGTGATAATCCTTCTTGTAAATTGTAGAAATGAATAGTGCTATCAAAGGTCATGAATCCTATTCTTGTTCGTGAATCTCCAGGAAGCCTAAAGATAAAAATGACAATTTTAAATTCAGAGTGCTCAGTAACATATTTCATTTCAGAAAATAATGAAATAGTAATTTAAGTCCAAGGATAACTACACATATGCTTTTCTACAGGGGACAGAAAAATTATCCCTATCTAAACAAATATATATCAGAGAAGAAGACCAAGGTGAAAACTTACTTCCAGTTCCAATATTAGAACAATAGTATATCTTGCTTAAGCATTTTAAGGGCAGAATGACAAATAAGTACTTTCCAAGAAAAGATTGAATATACTGCAAATCAGATTTTAATGTGTAAAATTTTACACAAAAACCACATTTATGAACACTGAAACATTTTATCTATCATTAATCTTTTAAAATGCTGTTAGAGCTGTTTTCAAAAGTCGATGCTACAATACAAAGAATAAATTACCATTTCACTGCCTGTCAAGCTTTCTTTATTAATAAGATAGATGCCTCATCTTACAGAAGCATATTACTAAGTACTACCAACTATGTTAACTTCAGTTATGTAATTTATTGTTTTAGCAATGCCTTTAAAATATCTTTGGATACTATAGGATGCCAAAATAGAATATGCATCGAAGCAAGAAGCATTATGACTGCTATGGATGACTGATCAGGGTATTCAGATATAGTCTGCAAGGTGGGTCAAGAGCATTTCAGAGAACAGAAAGCTACAAGTTATGTGGATGTTCAGCTTACCAGTATGGTGAATATTTATGATGTTTCCACAGACTAATCTTCACTCCTGTGAGACTTCTAAGATCACTGAGGAGTGGGGTCATTTGTTACTGGCTAGAGGAGACTACTGACCTACTCCAAGCTAAAAATACACAAAGTTGAGCTGAAACTGCTCCAGCATCAAACTCTTCTTTCTCAAAGAAGTTTCCAGAGCCCTTTCCAAAAACATATTATACATTTGTTGCTATTCTATCACTTTCTTTTTCTTTTACTTTCCCAATGCTTGTTTTCTGCTGTAATCAAATAGAAATATTTTTAAAACATTTTCCATTCCCAGTTTTACACTTTTGGTTTTGCACAGTCTATTTAATTTACAAGTTGTCAATCATCTCTCTCAGTGTGGCTCCTATATCATACTTTTCCATACAAGGCTAATAGAGTAAATGGACTTCTGGAGCACAGTGACGGAATAGGAGCTTGCTCCATCCACTCCATGCATCAACCTGGTATTTTAGTACCTCCAAGAATGGTGTACCCTCTTGGGGGATTAAAACTTGGTATTTAAAGACAAAAACAAGCCAGGTGCAGTGGCTGTAATCCTAGCACTTTGGGAGGCCGACGTGGGTGCATCGCTTGAGCTCAGGAGTTCGAGATCAGCCTGGGCAACATGGCAAAACCCTGTCTCTACTAAATATACAAAAATTAGCCGAGTGTGATGGTGTGCGCTTGTAGTCGCAGCTACTAAGGAGGCTGAAGTGGGAGGATCACTTGAGCCTGGGAGGTCAAGGCTGCAGCGAGCAGAGATCACACCACTGTACTCCAGCTTGGGGAACAGAGCAAGCCTCTGTCTCAAAAAAAAAAAAAAAAAAAAAAAGACAGAAACATCAACAACAAACCAACAACAAGCCAACCAATCATTTCTGTAGAGCAGTCTTCCGTTGCCACTCACTGTTAAAGCTATTTTTGAAGTAAGCACTTGTGACTAAAGTAGGGGCAAATACTTCAAGGATTAAAACATGAAAACTCTTAGTAACAAACACCAAAAGCAAATCTCTCAATATCTCTCAATTTTTAAAATCTTGAACATCTTAATGTTATCAGTTTCCTTTCAGGCCAAGATCAGTGATATCAAGACTATGGTGACTAGAAGTAGCATTCAACAGGGCAAGGACTCTTCAAGCTCAAATGAAAGATAGAGGAGAACCTTTTGGAATCACCAAAGTACTTGGGACAAAGTATTCATATATAACAAGCCCCACACCTCGACAGATGTTGAGAACCACTGCAGTAGTGAACCACTCTCACTAACAACCTGAAGCCACATCTCTTGTGGGTGTTGGAGTGAAACAGAAATGTGCAAACAACTGTACTTTCCAGAGATTTGGATGGTTCATTTTTAAAGCTAGATGAGGGGCTCCTTCATGACTAATCTTGGTAGACACAGAGGAGGGAATTAGAGCCAGGTATAAGCCACGTATCCTATACTTGCTATTTCCATTTCCACAATCCAGCTCATTACTAATGTGCCAAAATGCTCAGTTTCTTAGCCTAGTGTGGTGGTGGGTGCCTGTAATCCCAGCTATTTGGGAGGCTGAGGCAAGAGAATTGCTTGAACCCAGAAGGCAGAAGTTGCAGTGAGCTGAGATCGTGCCACTGCACTCCAGCCTGGGCAACAGAGCGAGACTCTGTCTCAAAAAATAAATAAATAAATAAATAAACAAACAAACAAACAAACAAAATGCTCAGTTTCTGGCTTCCTAACATATTTAGCACAAAATCAGTTCCCTCCTTCCCTTTAAACCAGCTCATTCTGTCATCAGTGCAATTAAAACAAGTTTATGAAAAAAATTCCTTGCTCAGGCATAAATTACAGCCAGATTTCTCTCATCCAGATTCTTTTTTAAAAAATCCTTTTATCTTTTTAAATTTTATTTAAACTGACAGATAAGATTGTATGTATCTGTCATGTAAAACATGTTGTTTTGAAATATATATATCTACACTGTGGAATGGCTAAATCTAGCTAACAAATATATGCATTGCCTCACAAAGTTAAAATTTTTGTAGTGAGAACACAATTTTCATCTCTTAGCATTTCTCCAAGAATACAATATATTGCTATTAAGTATAGTCATCATGTTGTACAACAGATCTCTTGAATTTATTCCTCCTATCTTTTACACTTTGGCTAGGATCTCTCAAAACCTCCCACCCCACCCCTGGTAACAACCACTGTACTCTCTACTTTTACGAGATTTACCTTTTTAGCTCCCACAATGAATGAGAACACGCAATATCTGTTCTGATTTCACTTAACGTAATGACCTCCAGGTTTATCCATGGTATCACAAATGAGAAAAATTTTCTTTTTAAAGGCTGGATAGTATTCCATTTGCACATATACCAGTTTCTTTATCCATCCATCTGTTGATGGATACTTAGTCTGATTATGTATCCTGACTCTTGTGAATAAACTACAAATGCTACAATAAACATGGGAGTGCAGATATATCTTCCACACACTGATTTTATTTTCTTTGGATATATTCCAAGTAGTGGGATTGCTGGATCATACGACAATTGTATTAAATTTTCTAAGGGACCTTTATACTGTTTTCTATAATGGCTGTACTAATTTACATTCCCCAAAGTGTGCAGTTTCCCTTTTCTCCACATCCTCACCAACATGTTATCTTTTGTCTTTTTGATAGTCTCATCCAGATTCCCGATATACTGGCTAACTCAACATTTCTGGCCCCTGTGTTCAGATTGGCTGAGTCAGACAGTTAGATGAGATCTAAATTCCTGACTAAATACTAGATTTTTATGATTTTATAATTCAGATACCAAGTCATAAATCATAACTCGAGTATCTGGATTCTTATTCTATGGTACATAAGTAGTACTCTTTTTAGTTGATAAATACAACCAAACCCAATCCCACAAACTGCGAACACTTCATATTTATACACATTTATATATATAACATACACATATGTATAGTATGAATTAAAAATATTCTTACTTGTCTAGATTTTCTAGGAGTGACTGGCACAAAATTGTCAAATATCCAGCTTCCACTGCATTATGAGACACATCTAAAACAAACAAGTAAACTGCAGGTTGAGGAGGACGCAGCTGAAAGGAATAAAAATAAAGTAAGTTATTTGGTAGGTACAATTTATTCTTTTTATATATTACTATTGCTACTGGATATTTACTGAATATATTAACACAAAAAATACACAAATAGGATTGCTATTTTGTAATATGTGCTCATGAAAATGATATGCTTTTAATTTTTTTTCTTTTTAGTTGGTTGTGGACTAAGCATGATAAGGCAGTTGATACACAGCTACAGTTAAATAGATGGGTTAAATGTTTTTCTGATAAGGAGTGTTGGCTAAGAGTTCATTTTTTAAAAATTAGGCTTATGATTTAATACTAAGCTCTCTAGATGTACATCCGTTCCCCTTTCCTAAAAACAAATTTTAAACCCAACAATTTGCCATTAGTACCAGCTATTGGTTTACCTGGAGGTGACTGAATCCTAATGTTTAAGTGCTATGTGTAAAGAAAGTCCTTGTGATGGTATTGTAAATACTTTTCTTTTTTTTGGAGACAGAGCCTCACTCTGTCATCCAGGCTGGAGTGCAGTGGCGCAGTCTTGGCTCACTGCAATCTCTGCCTCCCAGGTTCAAGCGATTCTCCTGCCTCAGCCTCCTGAGTAGCTGGGACTACAGGCACATGCCTCCACGCAGAGCTAATTTTTGTATTTGGTAGAGATGGGGGTGGGGGGGGGGGTTCACTATGTTGGCCAGGCTGGTTATGAACTCCTGATGTCACTTGATCCGCCCGCCTCAGCCTCCCAAAGTGCTAGGATTACTGGTGTGAGCCACTGTGCCTGGCCTTTAAATACATTCTTTGAAAAGTCCTTATGGTTGATAATTGTTGAAGCTTGGTGATGGGCAAAGGATGGCTCATTATACTGTTTTCTTTGGAGTACGTGTGAAAACTGCTGTTATATAAAGTTGAAATAGGCCAGGTGCAGTGGCTCATGCCTGTAATCCCAGCACTTTTGGGAAGCCAAGGTAGGTGGATTGCTTGGGCCCAGGAGTTTGAGACCAGTCTGAGCAACATGGTAAAACCCTGTCTCTAGCTTGGGTGACAGAGTGAAACTCTGTCTCAAGTAAAAATTAAGTACATAAATAAGTAAAGTTAAAATAAAAGAATATATTAAATCTTTTCTTAAAAATATGCTAACTGGAGCCAGGAGCAGTAGCTCACGCCTGTAATCTCAGCACTTTGGGAGGCTGA
This sequence comes from Pan troglodytes, assembly GCF_028858775.2. Classification (NCBI taxonomy): domain Eukaryota; kingdom Metazoa; phylum Chordata; class Mammalia; order Primates; family Hominidae; genus Pan; species Pan troglodytes. Next base: position 110,973,007 of record NC_072401.2, on the reverse strand, counting down.
GGCCGGTGGATTACGAGGTCAGGAGATCAAGACCATTCTGGCTAACATGGTGAAACCCCGTCTCTACTTAAAAATACAAAAAAGTAGCCGGGCGTGGTGGCGGGAGCCTGTAGTCCTAGCTACTCGGAAGGCTGAGGCAGGAGAATGTTGTGAACCCGGGAGGGTGCCACTGCACTCCAGCCTGGATGACAGAGCGTGACTCCGTCTCAAAAATAAATAAATAAATAAATAAAAAATAAAAATGTGCTAACCAAGGGCCATATGAATCATATGGCAAAACTTAAAAGATTATTTCTTGCTTTACCACTTCAATTAGATTAAGATTCCTAAGGACCCAATATGGAGTGGGAAAATAATAAATCATAAAGAAGGTAGGGCTTGAGAGTAAAAGTGATCAAGATAAAGTTTATTACAGTTAATACAGAAACAAACATGAAAATGGTAGTTAGGTGGGCATATGCCAAATTAGACACAAAAGAACACAAAAATTACAAAAATAAAGATGAGCCAGGCACCAAAAATTTAATGCACATCGCTTACTCCTTTTCACTAGCAGCAGTTTAAGTTTTGCGGACAACAAGGATTAGAGTTGTAGCTACAGAAGATATAGTTTTTTGAGTTAGTTTGTTTGTTTTTGAGATGGAGTCTTCCCCTGTTGCCCAGGCTGGTGTGCCATGGCACAATCTTGGCTCACTGCAACCTCCCCCTCCCACGTTCAAGCAATTCTCGGCCTCAGCCTCCCTAGCAGCTGGGATTACAGGCGTGCACCACCACGCCCAGCTAATTTTTGTATTTTAAGTAGAGACAGGATTTCACCATGTTGGCCAGGCTGGTCTTAAATTCTTGACCTCAGGTGATCCACCCACCTCAGCCTCCGCAAGTGCTGGGATTACAGACGTGAGCCACCACGCCCAGCCAATACAGTTTTTATAAATATGTTAAAAAGAGAAGATATGATAATGAAGATGGGCAAACCTTAGGGCCAGTAATTCGTTTTTGAAGTGAAAAGAAGAATGAGATCTTACAGGTCATATAATTAAAGAAGAGACAGAATTTTCTAATTGCAACAGAAGAAAAAATTAGAAGTCCATATCCACTTATCTTGGTATCTTGGTGAAAAAACTTAAGTTTTGGGCAAAAATGTGCATTTCTCTGTTTTGAGAGTCTTAAATGTTAAATGGTAAAAGGGTATCTATATCCATTCCATGCAAGGAAATCAAAATGGCAACAAGTCATAGATGCTAGTGCCCATCATAAGACAGAACTAACATTTCTTATTCATAGAAAGCCTTCTAGGAGATCGAATAACCTTTAGAAAGATTTTCTCTTTGTCAAATATAAACTTCCAGCATTAATTTGTTTTTAAAAATTATGAGTATAAACAACTTCAAAATCTCGATAAGAGTTCACTTAACAGAAAATTACAAATGACCAATGTAATTGTGTTCCATAACAAATCTTAACACTGAATAGTTACCATGTAATCTGAAGAAGCAATGAACTCCACAGTTGAATTCTGAACTTCTGGTCGTTTATGAGGCTCTCCATAAGATCGGGTAAGGGGGTTATACATAAATTCTTCAGGAACTAGATAAGAGGTCCCAGTACAAATTTAGAGACACAATTTGTAACTAAACACATATATACACACCTAAAAATAAATATCTATTATCAATATTTACACGAGGTTTAGCAACAGTTCTGCGAACATTTAATGGTAAAAATCAATCCCTTAAGCCCTCCTTAAAAAATAGATCAGGGCGGTGGCTCACGCCTGCAATCCCTGCACTTTGGGCGGCCGCGGCGGGCGGATCACGAGGTCAGGAGTTTGAGAACAGCCTGACCAACATGGTGAAACCCCGTCTCTACTAAAAAAACAAAAATTAGCCAGGCACAGTGGTGTGCGCCTGTAATCCCAGCTACTCAGGAGGCTGAGGCAGGAGAATTGCTTGAACCTGGGAGGCAGAGGTTGCAGTGAGCTGAGATTACACCACTGCACTCCAGCCTAGGCGACAGAGTGAGACTCTGTCTCCGAAAAAAAAAAAAAATAATCAGGCGGCCAGGTGCGTGGCTCACACCTATAATCCCAGCATTTTGGGAGGCTGAGGCGGGGAAGATCACGAGGTCAGGAGTTCAAGACCAGCCTGGCCAATATGGTAAAACCCCATCTCTACTAAAAATACAAAAATTAGCCAGACATGGTGGCAGACACCTGTAGTCCCAGCTACTCGGGAGGCTGAGGCAGAAGAATTGCTTGAACCCGGGAGGTGGAGGTTGCAGTGAGCTGAGATCGCACCACTGCGCTCCAACCTGGGTGACAGAGTGAGACTCCATCTCCAAAAAAAAAAAAAAAAAGATCAGGGTTAGGTGCAGTGGCTCATGTCTGTAATCCCAGCTCTTGGGTTGGGAGGCTGAGGTGGATGGATCATTTGAGCCCAGGAGTTCAGGATTAGCCTGGCCAACATAGCGAGACCCCATTTCTACCAAAAATACAAAAATTAGCCAGGTGTGGCGGTGCAAGCCTGTAGTCTCAGCTACTTGGGAGGCTGAGGCATGAGAAAAACTTATAGCTTGAACCTGGAAAGCAGAGATTGCAGTGAGCCATATTGTGCAACTGCACTCCAGCCTGGGTGACAGAGCGAGACCCTGCCTCAAAAAAAAATTAAAAAAAAAAAAATAGATCAGAAGGATAAAAAAACTTATGTTCTGAAATCAGGTGAGAAAACCAGGATGCAAGTAACCTTCCTTCTTAGACTTGTATCCTATTTATTATATCAAATGACACGGAAAAAAATCAGACAGAGAAACATAAATTTGAAAGCAATTCTAGTAGGGGAACCCGAAGACATGAATAAAGGGAACAAGAGACAGACACATATACATGCATGCATCCAGATACACTGGCAAAGTTCTACCTGAGTTGAATGAACCAAATATACAAATGTAAGACAATCTTACTGTCAGGGACAAGCATAACTAGTCTGCATAAGTGCAGACTAGTGCATGAGTGTCACTGTTTCTATTTTTCTTACTTTGTCCTCACTGTTACTCTCCTCATTGTCAATTATCCCCTTGGTCAGCCAAAATGAAGAATCCCTACTCCTAGCCTTAGCCTATATTCCCTCTACTAAAAATGGCATGAAAATTCTTTTTAAAGCAATGAAGAGAGAAACCAGGAGATGACAAAAATCTCAAAAAAAAAAACTGAAAATAGGATTAAAACACAATTAAGAATCTAAAACTCACCATCGTTTACTCTATAGCACAAATTGCATTTCCATCTACGTTGATCAATGAAGGATACAAAGGGGTTAATATATGTTCGACAGGATCGGCACCTCACAATGGTATTTGATGTTATCACTGGTAATTGCTAGGAAATAAAATAAAGAAGCTGTAGCAGAAAAAGACACCCCAAGGAAAAACAGAACGTATACAGATCTGCTCCAAATACAGAACATAAACCTTAATTGTTTTTATGTGGTTTTATATGGAAGCATATTAATAAAATCCAGGGACATGCTGAGCAACACATGTAGCCATCAAGTTTTCTCCCTCTTGTCACAAATCATAACACTAAAATAAAGTCATAACAAACATTGGCCAAGAAAATAATGTAAATGAGATCTTATCAGCTTAACTTTAGAAATAACAGTGAGAGAGAAACATACCATATACAAATACCTTTGTCTTTGTTGACTGCACGTGGTACTAGACTATTAGGCACTGCTCATTAGACTGCCACAGCAACTTCTGACAGGAGCCGAGGCCAGAAGCAGTCAAACACAACGTGCCTTTAAAAAAAATTACATCTCTATGCTTAGTTTGGGAAATGAATTTTATATTCAAGTAGAAACTTTAGAAAATATGAAAAAAGATTAAGAGATCACATATTATTCTATGTCTCTGAATTAACCTGCTATCATTTTAGTATACCATTCTGTTTTTTTCTATCTGCACATGAACATTTTGATCTTTGTATTTAATTTTTTCACATATATGATTATTATTATGCAAGTAACCACATATCTGTTGTAAAAAAAAATCAGGAAATACAGTTAACTGAGAATGATAAAATAAAAAATTACAGAACTCTATATCACAGAAGATGTCACTGTAAACAATTTAGTATACATGCTTCCAGAAGGTATCATGTATATCTGTATTTAGAGAAAAACTCTCTCATATATATACATATATATAATATACAATTTCATATATATATATGAAATTAACTGTCTTGGTTTATAGATAAGGTTTTCAGAGTATTATAGGTGATTAAAAATATTTACCCAATGAATAAATTCACGGTACTTATCACATATTACAATTTTTTATTTTCTATTCATTTTGATCTTTTCTATACTTCCTGGTAGTAAAGTAAGCTTCACAAGGAAGCTTTTAATTTAAGCTTTGTATCTCCAGCTTCCAACGTGACAGGTAGTCAATCAATATTTTTTGGATGAATGACAGCAAAAGAAAACTCAGAACCAGTAAGAAGGGTAGTAAACAACAGTAGTAAAAAAAAGTTTGAGACAGAAATGAAACTTATGAAGTACAAATAAAACAGCTCTGAATAAAATTATTTTTGAAGTTTTCAAAATTTAAAACTTTTAAAACTTTAAAAGTTTAAAAATCCCTACTGTTACAAAGGTTATTTGTTCAATTAACAAATTTGTTTAATTTGTTAAGGAACAGGCAGTTTTCCTCTCTAAGTGGACATCACTGTTGGTGTTTCCTTTGTGTTTAATAAAGAACTCCGAAAGTGTATCTACCTTCCAGGGCCATTCCACCTTCCAAAACTACTAATCTTTCAAAATCCAGGACAGACTTCAACACTTATAGAAAACTTTTGCTATTGTATCCACAGGGAATCACTTCTCATACTGTACTCACTACCTAAGTATCTCATAGAATTTGATTAATTACATGTATTAATTATCCTGCACTGTAATTATTTTTACATCTTTGTTCCCTGTTAGATAAGAACTTTTTGGAGGCAACTTCAATGACTTGATCATCTCTGTACTACCAGTGCTTAGTTTAGAGCTTGTCACAAAGCAGGTGTTCAAAAAATGTTTGCCAAGTTGTTATGGAAATGATTATTTCTAACTTCAAATAAAAGAAGATATAGAAAATTCTAAGAAAATATAAAATTTAAGTACCTTGTACATAAGCATACATGTCAGTACCCATAAATATTATAAAATGTTACTTTACCGTTAGGTCTCTGAAGGGATGTAACAACAATCCTAAAGGAAGCTTAGCTTTATTCAGTAAAGCCTGTGTCTGTGGAATATTTGTCAAAGTACACCGAAATGAACTGCAAAAAACATAAACAACATGGAGGATATTAGCTATCAGAGAAAAATACACTGAAGTAGATAAGATAACTAAGAACATTTAAGGACATAAGTGAAAATCATTTGGGCATGTTACTGTAACTATAAGCAAGAAGGTCCTGATTAATTAGGCATGTATGCAATATATGTCAAAAAATCTAAATTAAAGAGTCAACACTTTCATGGTGGAAAAGTAGTACACATTCAGGGAAGACCAACTACTCCATTACGACTAGCCTGAAGGAGATGAATAGGAGCACACAGAAAACATAAGTGAAAAGGCCTACTTCTTTTTTTTTTTTTTTTTTTCTGAGATGGAGTCTTGCTCTGTCGCCCAGGCTGGAGTGCAGCAGCCCGATCTCGGCTCACTGCAAGCTCCGCCTCCTGGGTTCACGCCATTCTCCTGCCTCAGCCTCCTGAGTAGCTGGGACTACAGGCGCCTGCCACCATGCCCAGCTAATTTTTTGTATTTTTAGTAGAGACGGGGTTTCACCATGTTAGCCAGGATGGTCTCGATCTCCTGACCTTGTGATCCATCCGCCTGCCTCAGCCTTCCAAAGTGCTAGGATTACAGGCGTGAGCCACTGTGCCTGGCCAAATAACTTATGAAGTTTTAAAGTCAATAAACAAAGAATGAATAAAGGAGATGCCAAAGAAGTAAAAAGCAGAAGTACTGAAAGCCAGGCAAGAAATTTTATGAAGAGTCGTTAATATCATGTAGAGATATCTATTTATTCCAGCCTTAGTGTTGTTCCTTGAACACAAAAAGCTTGTTCCTGCTTCAGGACCTCCATATTTGCCATTCATGCAGCTTGGAACTCTTTTATTCCCAGAGAAGTCACGTGGCTTACTCTCTCACTTCACCCAGATCTCTACTCAAATGTTAAAAGTCTCTGGGTAAACCTGTCCAGACTCTTCTATTTACAAGAGTCACCCTCCACCTGCACTCCTTATTCTGATTTATTTTTCTTCATTGTAATACCCTGAACATTACGTTATATATTTACTAGTTTGACTGTTCATAGGAGAATATAAGTTCTGTGATTCCACAGAGATCAGGAACTGTGTTTTGTTCACAACTTTATCCCCAGTACATGGAAAACAGTGCTTTGCATTTAACTTCCAAGGCATTTGATAAATGTTTATTGAATGATTTATCTTAGTATGCTGATACTATTATTATTCCTGTTTTACAGTTGACAAAACTGAGACTTTGAGAGGCTAAATAAATTGCACAGTTTCACAGCTACTTAGGTCTGCTCAACTCTAAAGCCTGTACTCCTAATTGTTATTTTGATAAAAGAGACATTTTCGCAAAACACACATAACTGGGTAGAAAAATGTATGCCTTCCCCTTACCTATGGGTTCTCTTATACATATGCAACATATTTTTTTTTAATAATTTTTTATTTTTTTGAGACAGGCTCTCACTCTGTCACCCAGGCTGGAGTACAGCGTTATGATCTTGGATCGCCACAACTTCCACCTCCTGGGCTCAAGGGATCCTCTCACTTCAGCCTACAGAGTAGCTGGGACCACAGGCACATGGCACTATGCTCAGCTAATTTTTTTGTTTTTTTGGAGGAGAAGGGGTTTCGCCATGTTGTCCAGGCTGGTCACAAACTCCTGGGCTCAAGCGATCCACCTGCCTCGGCTTCCCAAAGTGCTGGAATTACAGCCGTGAGCTACTATGCATGGCCCATACACTACATTTACCTACGTAGGGGGTACCTAACCTTTTATACTACAAGGTCATAATTTACAAACTTATCAACCTGATAGCAACTTATATTTGGAAGGATGGGCAGCTGTTTTCAACCTATAATCCATGACACTCTGTATTTTTACAGAAACAATCTTGGCAGTACCTGAGGCACTGATGGTGTGTGGATGGTACAGTGGAAGAAGAGGGGAAATTCTCAAAGCAGCTCCACTTCTTATTTTCTATATTGGAATTCTATATAATATTTTGGTTGAAGAGTGGCTTGCTGCTTTTTTTTTAAAGCTGGAAAACTACTGCTTTAAGAAAAGGGAAATAGGCTGGGCACAGTGGCTCACGCCTGTAATGCCAACACTTTGGGAGGACGAGGTGGGCGGATCACCTGAGGTCGGGAGTTCGAGACCAGCCTGACCAACATGCAGAAACCCTGTCTCTACTAAAAATACAAAATTAGCTGGGTGTGGTGGCACATGCCTGTAATCCCAGGTACTCGGGAGGCTAAAGCAGGAGAATCACTTGAACCTGGGAGGCGGAGATTGCGGTGAGCCCAGATGGCGTTATTGCACTCCAGCCTGGGCAACAACAGCGAAACTCCATCTCAAAAATAAAAAAAGAAAGAAAAAAAGAAAAAGGAAATATTGGCTCTAAAGAACACTAATTCTCCTAATGCAAGGAAGAAGACAATGTTGGCCAAGTGCGGTGGATCACACCTATAATCCCACCACTTTGGGAGGCCAAGGCGGGCAGGTCACCTGAAGTCAGGAGTTCGAGAACAGTCTGCCCAACATGGTGAAACCCCATCTCTAATAAAAATACAAAAATTAGACAGGCATCATGGTGCACACCCGTAATCTCAGCTACTTGGTGGCTGAGGCACGAGAATCACTTGAACCTGGGAGGCGGAGGTTGCAGTCAGCTAAGATCGGGCCACTGCACTCCAGCCTGGGTGACAGAATGAGACCCCATCAAAAAAAAAAAAAAAAAAAAAAAGGAAGACAATGTTGTTCTGTGAATCAGTGTTTACTTTATGAGGAGGAGAAATTCCAGAAGCAGGAGGATGTCTTCTAAAAAAAGAAAAAAACTAGGACCAGGGGGATATCCTATTCATAGGATACAGAAGAACTAAAAGCATGCAAGAACAAAGACATGAGGCACTGTGAAGTGAGTAACAGAGCTCATTCACACAAAGGTACACCAGGGCTTGGTGGTTGCCAGTGCAGTCTGCCAGCTAAACTTCTCTATTAAAGGAAATCCAGTCTAGATTCAGACTGGATTAAGCCTGGGAGTCAAAGGTCTTCATACTCTATATTGAGTGGGAAAAGAAAATTCTGAGATAAACCATTTATCTAAACCTGTTCTTGAGATTACATAAGTGAGGTCTATGTTCTTTTCAAGCAAAGCCTGAAATTTTAAATATCTGTCCTTATTTAAAAGATATCAGAAGTTATTATTATTGAAAAGTGAGGAAAAAGATTTAAGAAATAAAAAATATAGTTAGATTTGGGTTCCTGAAACCCTTCATTCAAATAGAAATAATTTCCCTAACATTAGGTGATGGGAGGAAGGGACTGGATTGAGACAGAGATGGGAACAAAAAGAGATGACCTAAGTCAAATTTTACATCTATACAAACTAAAAGAGAAAAGTCAACATTAATGAAACTTCCAACCGAAGAAATAACATACTACTTTTACTATTTTTGAAAGTCATACAATGTTTTCATCACTTAAGAAAGATTATAAAATAAATAAATACCTACTCTGGGCTACAGTTTAATTTTTTGAGGTCTGCATTCAAGTTAGGTACAGGAGCCCAAACAGGAGTCATAGGTAAAATATTCCTCTCCTGAGTGAGGTTTACAGGTCTCAGGCTTTCTGGTTGTGGAGAACTCTGAAGACTCAATCCTCCTATACTGGAGGATAGCTGGTTCACACCAGGATACTGCTGAAAGAGCAATTCAAAACAAAATAAAAGAACAATAAAACATACATAAATTTTCTTATATATACTACATATCTCAACATACAGAAAAAGCAAAAAGGTAAGAAAATTTAAATCTGGCTTGGTATGCAGTCAATCTAAAGCACACTTGAAAAAAACTCAAAGCAAAAGTACTGAATAAATTTGAATCTTATTAGCAAGGTTAACCCTCGCAATGAAATTTCAGCAACAATGCTTTTCAACATCAGCAATTTGGTTTCCCTGAATACAGTTTATACTTGAAAAACACGATAAGTGCCCCACTGTTCTCAAGGTTCCCCTCCCCCAATTATCAACTTTCACAATAATGAGTTGGTACCATAGAAATGTACAATCGTGTTCAATAGGTTTTGCCTTATTTTGTTTCCTATGTTTTTAATATTATCATGAATTAATGGCTTGTTATCTCAAACTGATGTAATGAATTACAGTCATTATTCTTATGATGTTCAAACTACCCAATCTTTAGCCAGTGAAAGCCCTTTCAAGATGGCCCCAGTGTCCTTTTATATGAACCTAACTAGCCTTTGATAGTTTCCTTGCTTTCTTACACACTATTTTATACTCTTTTACTTCAAATCTAGAATTGTTTGTCTAAAAAGGAATCTTGGCTCCTTTTAAATAGAGATGATATCTAAAAACCATAATCTGGATGATAAAGGTGCTTATTGCTAGTGTGCTGTTATTACTTCCAGATACTTGGCAACAGGTAAAGATGGAAAATACACATGTTAAAGTAGAAGCAAATAATGAGTCCACGTTGACAGTTCCAATACAAATTTAAGATGACGGGGTTTTTACTTAAGTTCTTTGATTTTATACCGGTATCTCTGTTCTCTTTTGCTACAAACCTTTATTTCTAATGGTAACAGCATTATTTTATCCTATAATATACATTTATAACACCACCAATATTATGTCAGATTATTAAATTTTTCATAGTTCTTTTTGTCCTTACGTTATATCCCACTGAGATGTATAAAATACTAGGTTTTAAGATCAGCTTGAACAGTACTTTTCTTGGTATTAGAATGTATCCAACTTGATAAACAGGTTTTTAAATTTTATTTTGTTTTTCATATTTAAGGATCATTTTTAATCTTTTTGGTTTTCGAGTAAACATAACATTTATATAATTCTAATGTCAAAAAACATTACAATAAGGTACTAATACAATAAGGTATTCAGAGATATCTTATTTCACTCTTGACACCTCTGCCTATAGTTAACTATTTTTATTAGCTTATAGTTTAATCCTTCCATTGTTTCTATTTATATAAGCTAAACATATATACTGTTGTAAATATAGCCCCTTTTTGAACTAAAAAAATGTCCTGGCAATAACTCTATGTCTATACCTTCTGCATTTCTTTTTACAGCTATGGAGCACTCCATTATGTTAATGTGCTATAGAATTCCAGCTAATATATGGATAATGATAAATTCAGAAAAATCACTATTTAACAATCCATACTGAAATAAATGATTCAGGTAGTGGTCACTTGTAATGGAAGACCAACAGATATCAACAGATGATAAAGCCACTAGGTGAAAGCTTAATGAGGAACTTCACAATTAAAGGATCAGGCTGTCACTGTATGAGGCACTAATCAAGCCTAGCAGTGGTATAAGTGAAATAAACAGATATTATTTTGAAGTGTACATCACCAAAATACATATTATGGCCTAACTAAATAAATAATTGAAGTAATACACCTAAATATAATCAACCATTAGATCTAACTCCCAATCCACAGAAAATGAAACAGAAATAAGTTAAATGATACCACAAAGAAGCAAAACAGCTAAATTCAGAATGAGGGACATTCTACAGAACAACAGACTCAGTTATTTTACCAAAATCAAAGGCATTAAAAAAAGGGAGTGGGGCTTGTTTTAAATTAAAACAAGAATTAACAGGCATAAGCAAATAGAATTAGTAAACTATTATTTGGGTTTTAATGTGAACAAAGTATACAAAGGCATTTTTGAAACAGTCTGGAAAATCTGAATATAGACTGAATTTTAAATGACATTTAGAAATTATTAATTTTGTTGGCTATGATAGTAGTATTGTGGTTATGTAAGAAATGCTGTCCACCTCCCTAATTTTAAAATCCTCAGCAAGAAAAGTGGTGGTGGGATGGTAGGCAGTGTGGACCCATATGAAACAAATATAGCAAAATGTTGACAGTAACTGAAGGTGGTGATGTTAAGGAAAAAAACGACTGGATAATAAAAAGGATTCTCTTTTTTTCTGTAGAGCTGTAAAGAATCAGAAAAATGATCACATGGATTAATAGCAGCATATAACAGAAAACCCCCCAAAAGACCCAAGTTTCTAAGAATTTAGGATAAAAAATAAAGGTAGGATATTTAATCAGAGAGAGAAGACACATTATCTAATAAATGATAGTGAACTAAGGGTAAACCATTCTGCAGGTGAAGGGGAGAGAATGAGACTTATTTACATTATGTACCAAAATAAAACCTTAGATGGATTAATGATGCAAAACCAAAATCATCAAAGAACTAAAAAAAACCAGCTAGAATACTTTCCTAATCTTAACGCTGAAAAGACCTTTTAAAGGATACAAACAAAGGTAAAAACAATAAAAGAAATTATAAAATGAGGCCAGGTGCAGTGGCTCAAGCCTGCAATCCCAGCACTTTGGGAGGCCGAGGTGGGCGTGTCACTTAACTTCAGGAGTTCGAGGCCAGTTTGGCCAACATGTTGAAACCCTATCTCTACTAAAAATACAAAAATTAGGCGGGGCACGGTGGCTCATGCCTGTAATCCCAGCACTTTGGAAGGCCGAGGTGGGTGGATCATGAGGTCAGGAGTTCAAGACCAGCCTGGCCAACATGGTGAAACCCCATCTCTACTAAAAATTGAAAAATTAGCTGGGTGTGGTGTGGCGGGCGCCTGTAATCCCAGCTACTCGGGAGGCTGAGGCAGGAGAATCGCTTGAAACCGGAAGGCAGAGGTTGCAGTGAGCCGAGATCGAGCCATTGCACTCCAGCCAGGCAACAAGAGTGAAACTCTAACTCAAAAAAAAAAAAAAAATTAGCCAGGCGTAGTGGCACATGCCTGTAGTCCCAGCTACTCGGGAGTCTGAGGCAGGAGAATCGCTTGAACCTGGGAGGCAGAGGTTGCAGTGAGCCAAGATCGCACCACTGCAGTTCAGCCTGGGCTAAAGAGCAAGACTCCGTCTCAAAAAAAAAAAAAAGAAAGAAAGAAATTACAAAATAACTACATAAAATTTAAGTATTTCTCCAAAGTAAAAAATAAAAACACACTAAAATTAAAAACCAATGTCAACATGGCAGAAAATTACAAAACACAAACACAAAAGGTTTACACTTATCGCAGACACACACAACAATGGTGAAAAAATATAAACAGGGATTTCAGTAAAGAAATACATATGACCAATAATTATAAAAAAATTTTTTGCTTATACAAAATAATTATTGGGGTACTTCACAATATAGAGAAAGGGGCAATTAAATACATTCTTGCTTGAAGTATACATTGGTACATTATTTCTCCATACTTGACCAACAACCACTGATCAAATACTGTTTGACATCTCCATTAGGTATTTTAATTTAACATGGCCAACTCAATTCCCATTCCTAGACCTTTGTCTTCATTATCTTAGTAAATACGCTAACCTCTACCCAGGTGTTATGCCAAAAACCTAGGAGTTACTCTTGACACCTTCCTTTCTCTCACCCACCACATCCAATCCACTGGCATATAAAAAGTTATCTCTTATCTATTCACTTTTTACAACCTCCATGATACTACCTTAGCACAAAGAACAACCATCAATTTCCGAATTAGGGCAGAACTTCAATTTGTCTCCCTGCTTCCATTTTGTCTTTTCAAATACTCCTATCTCTAATCCATTCCTCACACAGCAGCCAAATGATTTTCTAAATATGTAAATTAGATGTCATCCTATTACATAAAATCTCTGATACCTCTCTTATGCACCTCGGATAAAATCTAAGCTTCTGACTGTGGTCCTTTAGCTCTTTGATCTCATCCCTATTACTCTTCCCATGGCTGAATTCCCACAACACTGGGACTTTATTCCTCAAACATGTCAAACTTGTTCCTGCCTTAAGTCTTTGCATATCAGTTTACTCAGCCTGAAATGCTTTAACCACAGATCCTTCCATGCTTTTTCTTTCTTCCACATGTTAACTCAAACCTAACTTCTACAATGAAGGCTGCTTATCTGACCACCTACTCCACATTTTCACCCCAGAAACTACTTCAACTTGTCTCACTTCATAGCACTTGTAACTACCTGAAATTAATTCTTTATTTGTTTACTTATTTATTGTCTTATTAATCCTGACCTCCCACCAACCTTCTTAAGAGCAGGAACTGTTTGGTTCACTGAGCCTCCTCTCGTATTCTCAGTGCCTAGAATAGTACTGCCACAGAGTAGGAATAAACTTCTATTGAGTAGAGAGAAATTCTAAAGTCGTAAAGAATTAAATGCTGGCTGGATGCAGTGGCTTGCGCCTGTAATCCCAGCACTTTGGGAGGCCGAAGCAGGTAGATCATCTGAGGTGAGGAATTTGAGACCAGCCTGGCCAACATGGTAAAGCCCCATCTCTATTAAAAACACAAAAATTAAGGTGGACATGGTGGCACACGCCTATAATCCCAGTTACTCGGGAGGCTGAGGCAAGAGAATTGCTTGAACCTGGAAGGCAGAGGTTGCAGTGAGCCGCGATCCTGCCATTGCATTCCAGCTTGGGACACAGAGTGAGACTTCATCTCACAAAAAAAGAAAAAAACAATTAAATGTTTTGATTCTGTAATTCCATTAAGGAAATAGTTAAGACAAATGCACAAATTGTGTGTGTAGTCACATCGCTTAATGATGAGGACATGTTCTGAGAAATGTGTCGTTAGGTGATTTTGTCCTTGTGCAAACATCACAGAGTGTACTCACAAACCTAGATGGTATAGCCTACTACACACCTGGGCTATATGATATAGCCTATTGCTCCTAGGCTACAAACCTGTACAGCACTGTTACTGTGTTGAATATTGTAGGCAACTGCACACAATGATATTTGTATATCTAAACATAGAAAAACTATAAGAACAATATAGTATAAAAGATACAAAATGGTACACTTGCATAGGACACCTAGTATGAATGGAGCTTACAGGACTCGAAGTTGCTCTGGGTGAGTCAGTGAGTGAGTGGTGAGTGAAGGTGAAAGCCCAGGACACTACTGTACTGTAGGCTTTATAAACACACACATTTAGGCTTTATCAAACCTATAAAAATATAGTTTTTGGCCAGGCATGGTGGCTCACATCTGTAATCCCAGCACTTTGGGAGACCTAGGCGGGTGGATCACCTGAGGTCCAGAGTTTGAGACCAGCCTGAATAACATGGTGAAACCCCATCTCTACTAAAAATACAGAAATTAGCCGGGCGTGGTACTGGCAGGCGCCTGTAATCCTCCAGCTACTTGGGAGGTTGAGGCAAGAGAATTGCTTGAGCCCGGGAGGTGGAGGTTGCAGTGAGAGCCAAGATTGTGCCACTGCACTCTAGCCTGGGTGACAGAAGGAGACTCCGGAGGAAAAATAATTTTTCTTTCTTCTGTAATACATTAGTTTACATAACTTCTTTACCTTATAAACTATTTATTTTAATAGGTTGGTGCAAATGTAACTGTGGGTTTTCTCTTTTTTTTTTTTTTTTTTAAGATGGAGTCTTGCTCTTGTTGCCCAGGCTGGTGTGCACTGCTGCAATTTTGGCTCACTGCAACCTCCGCCTCCTGGGTTCAAGTGATTCTCCTGCTTCAGCCTCCCTAGTAGCTGGGATTACAGGCACTCGCCACAATGCCCAGGTAATTTTTGTATTTTTAGTAGAGACAGGGTTTCACCATGTTGGCCAGGCTGGTCTCAAACTCCTGACCTCAGGTGATCCACCCACCTCAGCCTCCCAAAGTGCTGGGATTACAGGTGTGAGCCAATGCGCCTGGCCTGTCACTACTTTCAATGGCAAGAACCGCAATGACTTTTGCACCAATCTAAACAACTTTTTGACTTTTGCAAAAACAGTGTAAAACACCCATTGTACAGCTGTACAAAAAATGTTCTTCCTTTTACAGCCTTATTCCGTAACTTTTTTCTATTTTAAATTTTTTTCCTTTTAAACTTTTTTGTTGAAAATGAATACACAAACACACACATTTGCTTAGTCCTACACAGGATCAGGATCAATATCACTGTCTTCCATCTCCACATCTTGTCTCACTGGAAGGTCTTAAGGTGTAATAACATGTAAGGAGCTGTCATCTCCTGTGATAACAATGCCTTCTTCTGGATTCTTCCTGGAGGACCTGTGTGAGGCTGCTTTACAGTTAACTTTTGTTTTTTATAAATAGAAGGAGTACACTCTAAAATAAAGATAAAAAGTTTAGTATGAGTAAATACATAAACCAGTAGTCATTTATTTTCATTATCAAGTATTATGTACCGTGCATAACTGTATGTGTTATACTTTTATATGACTGGAAGTGCAGGTTTGTTTGATGCAGAGCATCACCACAAACACATGAGTAATGCACTGTGCTATGACATTAGCACAGCTACAAAGTCAATAGGTGACAGGAATGTTTCAGCTCCATTATAATCTTATGGGACCACCATCATATATGTGGTCCATCATTGACTAAAATGTCATTATGCAGCACATGACTGTATGCATGTGCGTTTATGTATGATAAAGTATGTGTGTGTATGTGTGTGTGTATACACACACAAGGATTTTTTTTTTTTTTTGTCACAACTTCTTGCTATATTGCCCAAGTTGGTCTCAAACTCCTCAGCTCAAGTGATTCTCCTGTCTTAACTGGGATCACAGAAGCACACCAAGCTTAAAATGATGTTGATTTTGAAACTGAGTTATGCCCCGCAAATGGGAGACTCATTATAAAACATACAAGTCCCAAAATGATGAAAGATATAATAAGAAAGGTTTCTTCTTATACTGTTAAACAAATTTAAACATTTTCCAAAGTGATATTTGTATTTTTCAACTTCTTTTGTTTGTTTAAACAAGTCATCTAGACAATCAGCTTCTTGCCTGGCTTCCCTAGCAAGGTGTAGTGAAAGAAACCTGGAAGGACAGACTCCAAGCATTGCTGTTTACAACCTGGTAGAAATACTGGTTAATATTTATTAATATTTTTCCTTTTGTTTATCTGCATTTTCTCTAATTGATCTCACTAAATTTGTAATTTTAAAAAGCTATATAGTATCTCTATCTGGTTTTTCATATATTCACTGAAAATATTTTTCTAATTTTTATTTTTGTTTTTAAACATCAGCCTTTTCCCTGTTTTTCGACCCTAAAAAACAAATTTTAAGGTGTTTTTTTTTCCCGTCAAAAACCAACTGTTAGGGTTTCCCACTACTTAATAAGTCATCTCAAATTAATCAATACAAAGAAAAGCCCTTACACAGAGCTCTTTCATTGCACTACATTAGGTACAACATTTAAAGGCATTTCAACTTTATTATGACTGTTAAGACTGTTTAAAGCTAAGCTAAGATATTATCACCCTACCTGGAACTTCAAAAATAAATGGGCCAGGCGTGGTGGGTCACACCTGTGATCCCAGCACTTTGGGAGGCCAAGGCGGGCAGATAACGAGGTCAGGAGATCCAGACCATCCTGGCTAACACAGTGAAACCCCATCTCTACTAAAAATACAAAAAATTAGCTGGGCATGGTGGCACATGCCTGTAGTCCCAGCTACTTGGGAGGCTGAGGCAGGAGAATCGCTTGAATCTGGAAGGTGGAGGAGGCAGTGAGCCGCGAGCCGAGATTGCGCCAATGAACTCCAGCCTGGGCGACAGAGCAAGACTCCGTCTCAAAATAAAAAAAGGCTTCTTTTAAAAAAGTTTGATAATTTTAATCTTCGATGAAAATTTATAATCTTTTTTTAGTAGACAGGTAAGAATTTAAATGTAGGTCCTAGCTGTATACCTAAATCATTACTGTTCACTGACCCTAAAACAGCAGTGTTCAAAAAATGATTTCAAATTCAGATCAGATAAAAATAGCTGCTTGTAATCTTCCTTGGAAAGATCCATCTATCAAGTCTGAGTATGATTTTTTACTGTACAAATCCTTACCAGTTAAAGAGAAAAAAAGTGCTTAATTCTGTACTGCAAGGTCTTTTGCATTCTTAGAACCAAGCCTGGTACTGGACAGGTGATTTCACTTATTTGAGTTTCTATTTCCTCATAAAATGAAAGGAAGGTGACTATTTACAATTTAGAAAGTCAAAATTCCAAGTGTTGACAAGAATGTGAAGCAACTGAACTCTCACACACTGCTAATGAGGTATAAATCAGAATATCACTGTGGCAAACTGTGTAGCTTTAACTGCTAAAGTTGAAAAATGAATATCCAATGGCCCAGCAATTCCATTCCTAGATATATACACTCACTAAAAGACAGGGACAGAAATGTTCACAATAGCATCATTCATAATGGCCCCACACTGGAAAGTTACCCCAATGCCCATCAACAATAGAACAAATAAACAAACTGGTCTATTCACATGATTGAGTACCACATAACAATGAAAATGAATGAATTACAATCACACAATAAGCATAATGTTGAGCAAAAGATTCTAGACACAAGTACATATGGTATGCTTCCAATTATGTAAAAAAAAAAAAAAAGAAAGGTGGGAATGGTTGCTTTCTAATAGTCTACTTCTAAATATTTTGGCTTTATGATGCTCACTTAAGTGTGATTAATAACCCAGGTTACTTTTTAGTATATCTTTGTCCCCTTTATCCAAACTTTCCTAACACTTGTACTAGACCCAGAATATAAAAAGGATTGTGATTACAGAATAAAATGATGTTGTATTTTTTAATTCTGGTAGATATTTATTTTTACTCTTATCCCAAAGGTAATTTTTTGACTTTTCTAAAATAACCTCCCAAATAAAATACGAAATGAAAAATACTTCCTACACTCCTTTGTCACGGGTCAGCAAACTTTTTCTGTGGATAGTCAGAAGGTCATTATTTTAAAGCTTTGAGAGCCACATGATCTCTTTTGCAGCTACTCAACTGTACTACTGTAGTGCAAAAGCAGCCATAGACAATAACATAGAAGAATGGGCATGGCTGTATTGCAATAAAACTTTATTTACAAACAGGCAGTGGGCCCGATTTGGCCAGAGGGCCATGGTTTGCGGACTATTGTCCTA
The DNA here is from genome assembly GCF_028858775.2 of Pan troglodytes. Taxonomy (NCBI): domain Eukaryota; kingdom Metazoa; phylum Chordata; class Mammalia; order Primates; family Hominidae; genus Pan; species Pan troglodytes. Next base: position 110,954,679 of record NC_072401.2, on the reverse strand, counting down.
AGTCATTATGTAAGACCATTTACTATTTCAAAATAATTTTTTTTTCTCCTTGCTCAACACTCCCAAGAATCAATCCTTTCTTTGAACCTGGTTTTCTTGTCATAAAAATTCTAAGTAAATAATATGTTACAACCCCAAATAGGAATTTGCCTAAAAGTACAAGAGTCAAAACAGGACAGACTTAAAAATTGTTTCACATGAAACAACAGAGCCATAAAGAAAATCTAGCAAAATGGGAGGCAGAGAAATCTGTACTAACCATCCATATTCCTCTGATGTCTCTCAGTTTTCTTCCTTTTTCCTCTGTACTTTAATTCTAAGGTTAAATTCCAGAAACAAATAATTTTCCTTTTTCTTTTGCCCCACCCCTGCTCAAGATGGGCTCTTGGTATGTCACCCAGGCAAGATTCAAACTCCTGAGCTCAGGCAATCCTTCTACTTTAGTCTTGAGTAGCTAGAACTACATGAGTAAGCCACTACTCCTCACTGATTATCCTATTTCTCATTTTCATTCTTACTTCACCATAAAATTTCTGTAAGGTTAGTCAACGGAGAACAGTTTTCTGTAAGTAGCAATACTCTTGTCATTAAAATTGTTTCCTGGCCAAGCGCAGTGGCTCACGCCTGTAATCCCAGCACACTTTGGGAGGCCGAGGCAGGCGGATCACTTGAGGTCAGGAGTTCAAGACCAGCCTGGCCAAAATGGTGACACCCCATCTCTACTAAAAATACAAAAATTAGCCGGGCATGGTGGTGGGCACCTGTAATCACAGCTACTCGGAAGGCTGAGGCAGGAGAATCGCTTGAACCCAGTAGGCGGAGGTTGCAGTGAGCCGAGATAGCGCCACTGCACTCCAGCCTAGGCAGTAGAGTGAGATGCCATCTCAAAAAAAAAAAAAAAATTTGTTTCCCTGTATTTTATTTTCTTTCAATAAATATAGATGTGAATGAAATACTGTCCTGTTAAGTATTTAACTGTATAAATATCGTATCAGTTGTTAAACTGCTAAGTTTATGAGGTGGCTCCAGAAAAGGTCATGTCAGAATGGGTCCTAGCAGCAGTGATATAGGAGAAATCACTTAGGTAGATAGTGAGGGTATGGGAATCCTCAGTAAGGCTTTTCTTTTTAATGAAAAGCAGCCCCAAACCATTCTCTAACGAAGAGCAGCCTGTAAAGTAGAGCTGCAGACACAGACAAGCAAGCTGGGAGCCTGCAAGAGTGAATGCTGGCAGGAACTAGGGGCTAGACATGTTCAAGATGGCAGCTCCATCATCCCTTATCTGCCAGTCACACGAGCAGACAAGATGGTGCTGGCCAAAGATAATTCATTTGCATAATAAGATTAGGGTAGGGCAACCAGCCTTTCCCCCAAGGCCTCATGTAAATGTCACAACTAATCGAACCGATCTGCGAGCCCTAGGTAAATAAGACATTGCCTCCTCAAGATGGACTATAAAATTTGGTGCATCCACCTCCAGCCAGTGTTTTCCACTCAGAGGCCCTTCTCTATGGAGAAAGTTGTTTCTCCTTCTCCTCTCTTCTGCCTATTAAACTTCCACCCATAAACTCCACGTGTGTGTCTGCATCCTAAATTTTCCTGGCTGCAAGATGACGAACCACGGGTTTAGACCCCAGACAATGTAGCCACTTCAGCGGTAAATGAGCATGTGAGCCTATGAGCATATTTATGTGTGTGGAGGCGCTCATCAAGGGTGAGTTATGTGTCATAAAGTTCTTCAAATGCAGGGTAGGGACCAAATCACATTTTACCTGTCATTTTCTAAGGAGAATGCCAGCTTGATAATATAAAAATTTTTTAAAAACTTAACATTTACTTAAATTTTCTGATTATAAAATTAATACTTGCAATTGTAGACTCTGAAAAATAAAGATATCATGAAGAAAAACAAAATCATATCTAATATCTTGATCTAGATTTAACCTCTTTAAAAATGTGATATTTATATTTCATTTAATCTTTTTCTACATATATACACACAAAAAAGCTGAGATCAAATTCTATGTATGTTTGATCTAGGCTGACATGTATTTGTACCTGTGATCCACTTGGATCACAGGTACAAATCCCACCAGTAACTTGTCAGAATTAAGTTTTATAACTGTTACAATGTGTGTATATGACTGAATACATACTTGAGGATACTGCTGGAATCCAGAATATACCGGGTTACTGGGCTGTACTCCAGAAATAAGTGGTGCTGTAGCATTCTGATAACCAGGCTGAAGTGTTGGATAGCCATAGCCAAAAGGCTTAGCCATTTTTGAAGGCTGAGGGATGACAGGAGCTGCAGCTGAAGCTGGAGCTGGAGCAGAAGCAGGATCAGGTTCAGGGGCGGGATCAGGAGCAGGACTGCTTGCTGATGAAGAAAGCATATCTAAAAAATGGAAACACATGGTGTTAACAACTGAAAATCAAGACTCCACAAAGACTGGACTCCAGATCCAGTCCATAACCCCTGACATTTCCTTTTTACTTTTTAAAGCTTTTTATTCTAAGAAATTTTGGACACACACAAAGTAGGGGGAATGATGAACCCCATATACTTATCACTAAGCTTCAATAATTATCAATATTTTGTTATCTTGTTTTACATGTTGTCATACTACATTTTTTTTATTTCTTTTTACAGAAACTCCACCCCATATTTTACATCACTTCACCAACAGATACATTAGTTGGTATTTCTTTTTTTTAAAATAGAGATGGAGTCTCCCATGTTGCCTAGGCTGGTCTTGAACACCTGTGCTCAAGAGATTTTTCTACCTCGCCTACCAAAGTGCTGAGCATACAGGTGTGAGCCCCTTGAGTTGGTAATTCTAACAGATAAGAATATATTTATATAATACACACAAACGCACACACAAAGTTAATAAAGTTTTAAAAAATTCTCTCAGCAGAGACTAAGCACCACAAAACAAAGCAAGCAATAAAAAGGGTGCCAACTACTCTTTTCTCTAATTTGCTTTATCTAAACCTACCATCTATATAAAAACTAACTCTATGGAAGGAGTAGCATGTTTCCATAATCCCCTAAAAATATGCATTATTTGCAGTAGCAAAACTGTTAGTCAAGTATGAAAGATAGTGTCTAGAGGCTGGGCGTGGTGGCTCACTCCTGTAATCCCAGCACTTTAGGAGACTGAGGTGGGTGGATCATGAGGTCAGGAGTTTGAGACCAGCCTGGCCAACATGGTAAAACCCCGTCTCTACTAAAAATACAAAAATTAGCTGAGCATGGTGGCGGGCACCTGTAGTCCCAGCTACTCAGGAGGCTGAGGTTGCAGTGAGCCGAGATTGCGCCATTGCACTCCAGCCTGGGCCACAGGGTGAGACTCTGTCTCAAAAAAAAAAAAAAAAAGGTAGTATCTAGAATAGTGTCCTGCTCCTAGAACAATGTTTAGTATGTAATAAATGTCAAATAAAATGTATTTAATGAATGAATGCCCTTATTTAAATTTAAAACAGAAAGTGGAAAACAAAAAAACTGCAGAAAACTTAAATATCATATACGAAAACAGTAACAACAAAAAGAAACTCTAAAAGTTACTCTACACATAACCATTATTAACAATTTGGCATATTGACTGTTTAGTCCTATTTTGAAGTCAACTCTACAATGTGCATTCATTTTAGTTCGTAAGATATCCTTCACCAGCATTTGGGATTCTGCAAAAATATATTCTTAGAAACATTTAACTGAATCAATCTATTTTTTTTTTTTTTCTTGAAGAATCACATCTCCTTATTGGGTCTAATTCTGAAGATACACTCCCAGACATTCTGCTATCATCTTGTGCTGATTAGGCAAGGATCAGCTTACTGGCTTTCTGGTAACCTCCCAGACTTCTTAAAAGGATAAGACCTTCAACATGCTGTCATAATCCTTAGATCTCTTGCTTGTCCCTCCTCATGGTGATGGAAACATAGGCAGAAAGTTCTCTTAACATGGCAAGTTATCAGCATAAGAAATAAAAAAAAACAATGGGGCTGGGTGCAAAGGCTCAAGCCTATTATCCCAACACTTTGGAAGGCCAAGGTAGAAGGACTGTTTGTAGCCAGATGTTTGATACCAGCCTGGACAACAAAGTGAGACCCCATCTTTATGAAAAGAAAAGAAAAAAAAAAGCTGGATATGGTGGTGTGCACCTGTAGTCCCAGCTACTTGGGAGGCTGAGGAGGGAGGATGGCTTGAGCCCAGTAGTACCAGGCTGCAGTGAACCACGATCATGCCACTGCACTCCAATAAACACGAAGGTCTAAATCTTCTCCCCTTCTTCAGGAAAGAATAATATTTCTAGGTTTCTATAGATCTATTCTAGTACCTGACATATAGTAGGCCTACAATTCATTTAACATTACTGCTACAGATGCTCACATAGTTCTTTAATTTTGGTGTAGTATAAATAGGAAGAAAACTTGTCCAAGGTTACTGAAATACTCCCAACACATAGTTCATTATAAGATTAGAATTCGTTGACTGAATGAATAGAAAGAAACCAAAGTCTGACTGCAGGGCCAGAATCTTTCAACTAGACTACACTAGACATTTCATTTCACATTAATCTAGAGCTCATGGGATACTATATGGTTGTTCATCTTTTAGTAAATGAAGCAACTCTTCTAGAAGATCTTGATAAGAGATTGTTTTTGGAATGGTTTACAACTTCTTACACACACAGACACACACACACAAAATTCCTAGGGGAAAAATCCTTAACTACAAAAAACTGAGTCGTTTATTCAAGTATTTTTAAAATATTACAAGGGAATTCCATACTGAGCTGAAAAGATTAGTTTTCTACTGATTCACAGAATAGTGATAGCAAGATAGTATGGGTTTTTTTTTTTTTTAAGTATAGAACATTCCAACTTCAATTAAACTTCATCCTGGATCATCAACAAAGAGATAAGAAATAAAAAGAAGGGCAAAACTGCTTTTTCTGTTAGTTTCGAAGCTTGGAATCATTAGGAAAAGAGAGACAGAGATCAGGTACAGTTGTCAGGTTGTCAGTGATAGGAGACAGGAGGGCAAAAAAATCACAGTATATTAAAATGAAATGATAGTTTTTTCTTTCAATACTATCCAATCCTGTACTTGAATGTAATGGCTAAAGTGATTTCCAGATATGGTTAAAAGTGATGTCTCCAAAACCTACCCCCAAGTTGAAGGTAGCATCTATTTACCTACTAGAAGCAGCCAGAAGCCATTGAGGGAGCAAAGAGTCAAAGACTATACTCAGAGGCTGGTTGAAAAGAATTCAAATTCAAAGACCTAAGCATGACAATAGAAATATAAAATTTATTTAAGGAGTAGTTATTCTTTAAAAAGAAGGGGAAAGAAGAGAAAGGCTACTGAAAATCTTTTAGAAAAAGATAAAGAGTATGATAACAACAAAAAATAATAGCCCCAGAAACAAGCTTCATAGTTGTTAGTGATAACGCTATTAAGTTGAGGCTGAGAAGTGCCAGAAAAATGTCCTTTTTTTCTTGTTAAAAATATAGCCTGCTATTATGTGTAATACATGTTCACATTTGAAGGCAACTGATGGTCAATAACTTTCAAAATGAAGATCAAGCAAGCACAAAACAAATTACCTGGGTAACTGCCTCCTTCCAGGGCATCATAACTGTTGGGCATTGGAGAAGCACTGCTTGTGGTAGAAGAGCTGTCAACACCTAAAAGGAAAACCAAAATATCTACTAGGTTTAAAATGACAAAGTATCTTAAAGCAGCCTTTGGCAATTTTGAAAAAGATGTTTTTGCGGAACTAGGAAAATTCTTGATTCTAGTAAAAAAGTAAAATGATTGATGTCTAGAGACATTTTAAAAACCAATGAATTTCTGTTAAGAATAGAAGAGTGGAGAGAATATGAAGCTGATGAGTGGGATAAAATTCAGTTAAACATGTAAAGCATCTTAGAAAAGAACAGATACTAAACTATTAAAAGTAGTCAAACACATAAACAAAAACTTTAGGTTGATAGAAATGTTAATATAGTCACATCTTAAGGATTACATCTACCAAATATACTACTAGATATATTTTATCAATATTAGGGTATTTTAAGGTAATTAAATTTTAATGACTTTTATTTATATCATAGCACACTGAGACATTCATAAATGAGGAGTCTGTGGCTTAGGTTGCTATCTGGCATGCTACTAAGCTTTTCTGTGTCTCAGTTTACATATCTGCTGAATAGAGATTAAATAACACCTGCCATATTTAATAAGGTAATATAAATGAAAGGCACACTAATTCATATAAATGTTAGACTATAAGAATTTTTATTATGTGTGCTCATTCAAAACCTGTTAAGATTAAGATGAGAGTTCAGTGACACTTTATGATGAAATCTGGTCACAGGTCACATGAAAAGAACAAGCAATATACTTCTTCCATTCATTCAACAAATATTTTGAGACCTACAATTATCCTGGGTACGTATGCTAGCGTATATTATGATGAATAAAATAAAAAATCTGCATGATCCTTCTATCATGTTAGAGATCTTGCTTTGTTTCACAGTAAGACAAAATTCTGTGCTACAGAGGTTATCCCTTGCTATTAATACCAGTATTATAACTGGTGTTTAAACTACATTTAGGTTAATTTTCAATTGTAATAGGGAAGGAACAGGTATGCATAATTATTTTTCATTGAGTAATTTTAGATGAACATGAGAATCAGGTATACCGACTCAGGGCATAATAGCTGATGTTTTTTGTGTAGGAACATTTTCTTATCAGCAAAGAACATGATTTGGAGGCAAAGACTGCAGTTACATCAACTCCATCATTTACTTGCTATGTAACTTTGTGGTTCTTTTCTCCTAAGAATAAATGAAGGTAACTTGCTATATAACTCTTCTGCAAAATGCTAACGATTTTTTTAATGTCCTATGTGTGGTTTTTTATGTTCTTATAAGGTCTAAATGAGACAGTGGATATGAAGACACCCATAAAATAAGTAATAGGTAGAAGACACTAATATTTATGCAGTGCCTTCTTCGTGATAAGTAGAACGATTTTGCACATATATTTTTCCTCTTAATAAAGAATGGAAAGTAATGCCCTTTCCTTTGTGTTCCTTTTATTTGTGAATTTTAAACTAAAGCAGAATGCTGATATATCAGGTCAAAAGTCTCCAAATATTCATCAACAGATGAATGGATAAACAAAATATGGTATATCTATAAAATGGGATATTATTTAGCCATAAAAATGAAGTATGGATACATGCTACAATGTGAATGAAACCTGAAAATTTGCTTATGTGAAATAAATCAAACAAAAAAGACCATATATATTATCATATGTATATATCACATGTATATATCATATATATACTTTATTATAATATATAATATATATAATTCTATTTATATGAAAGACCCAGGCTGAGGGGAGGGGAAAATGGGGAGTGACTGAGTGTAGGATTTTCTTTTGGGATGATGAAAATGTCTAGTACTTCACAAAATTAGATAGAGCTAAATAGAAGTGGGGACTGCATAACACTGTACATGTACTAAATGCCACTGAATTATACAATTTAAAACAGTTAATTTTATGTTATGTATATTTTTCCTTAATAAAACTAAACAATTTACCATGACATTTCAATGAGGAAATAATATTCTTTTCAGCAAATGGTGCTGGAACAACTAGACATATCCACATGCAGAAGAACAAAGCTGGACCCCTTCCCTACACCATAACTAACTCAAAATGGATCATAGACATAAAATGTAAGTGCTAAAACTATAAAACTCTTAGAATACAGGAATAAATCCTCATGACTAAATGAATTTTTAGATATGACATCAAAGGTACAAGCAACAAAAGAAAAAAGATAATTTGGACTTCATCAAAATTAAGAACTTTTGTGCTCTAAAGGTTACCGTATCATCAAGAAGTAAAAAGACAACCCACAGAATGAGAGTAAATATTTGCAAATCATATATCTGATAAGGGGTTAATATCCAGAATATGTAACAAACTCTTACAACTCAACAATAAAACAACAAATAACCAAATTTAAAATGGGCAAAAGATTTGAACAGATATTTATCCAAAGAAGATAAACAAATGACCAATAAACACATGAAAAGATGCTCAACATCACAATCCCATTAGGAAAATGAAAATCAAAACAACGAGATACCATTTCACATCCACTAGGATGGTTATAACCAATTGAATGAGGATTCCAATTTTTCCACATCTTTGCCAAAACTTATTACCAAAGATGTGGAGAAATTAGAATCCTCGTTGGATTGTAAAATGGTGCAGTTACTTTGGAAAACAGTTTGGCAGTTTCTCGAAAGTTAAATACAAAGTTCTGACCCAGCAATTCTACTCAAGAGAAATGAAAACATAAACCTACACAAAAACTTGTTGACAAATGTTCACAGCAGGAGTATTCATAACAGCCAAAAAGCAGAAACAACCCAAATGTCCATCAACTCATGAATGGATAAATAAAATGTGATACATTCACATATGGAATATTTTTTGGTAACAAAAAATAATAAAGTACTGACATATGCCATAATGTGGATGAACCTTGAAAACATTATGTTAAAAGAAAGATGCCAAGTAACAACCACATATTATATGATCTCTACATACAAAATGTTCAAAATAGACAAACCTGTAGAGACAGAGGATTAATGGTTGCCTAGAGCTGTGTGTGGTTGTGCGGGGAGGGTAGAATGGGAAAAAGGCTAAAACATATGAAGTTTCTATTTTGGGGTGAAGAAAATGTTCTGGAATTACATAGTAGTGATGGTTGCTACTTTGTGAATCTGCTAAAAACTGCAGAACAGCACAACTTAAATAGGTGAATTTTATGGTATGTGAATTATTTCTCAAAACTGCTATTAAAAATATCATGGGCATTCTAAGAAAAACTTTTAAATGTATATATCAAGAAATAACTACTCTTGAAAAAAAATAAAGTCCAAAGATAAAAGATTACTTATATATGAACTTATTCCAAAGAACATACTACTACTCAGTTAAGATGTTTAGTTTCTTTCATGTCAAATCAACTGTTAATATTTTAAAGATTGTTCATTTTAATAAGGCTATAAGTTTTAAAGTATTAATTTTTTTATTCTATTTTGTTTACTGAATAGTTTGAAATCTGCTAGTTTACTTTAAATTCACTTTCAGAAGAAAAAATAACTGCAAATCTCTATTTTTGAACCTGTCAAAATATCAAAGCAATGATAATTGTTATAAACCCAAATAAATCAGTAAGCTAAACAGACTCATGATATTTTGCTATTTAGATTAATGCGTTCTAAGTAATGCCTTAATCAGAGGTCATGCCATTACTGGCAAATAAATCAAAAAGGTATTTTTATAAAACAGTACCTGATTGAAAACTTATGTGTTAACATTCTGAACATGCTTAAAAACAACCTTCACTAATTTCCCCACCATCTTAGTGAATAAGGTCTAAATGCCTTCACACTGTCATAAAACAAACTTCAAAATTTGGCTTCTACTTGTCCTTTCCACCTGCATCTCTCACCTGTCCCTTTACCATCCTCCCTTTTACCTTATTTTGCAGTTACACCAAACTTCTGACTCTTGACCCAATACTACATTTTTTTCTTCTGTTTATGCATTATGTCTGTTAGCCATAATTTCCTTTCTTCACATGGCAAATTACTACTCATCCTTCAAATTTCAAATCCTTTGTCAAACTTTTCCTGTATGCCCACAGAAAATCATTTCCTCTTCTATGCTGGAGCACATTCTCAATCCTGAATTAATACACTTTTCTTTTTTTTTTTTTTTTTTTTTTTGAGACAGAGTCTCACTCTTGTCACTCAGGCTGTAGTGCAGTGGCGTGATCTCAGCTCACTGCAACCTCTGTCTCCCGGGTTCAAGTGATTCTCCTGCCTCAGCCTCCAAAGCAGCTGGGATTACAGACGCCAGCCACCACGGCCGGCTAATCTTTGTATTTTTAGTAGATATGGGGTTTCGTCATGTTAGCCAGGCTGGTCTCAAACTCCTGACCTCAGGTGATCTGCCCGCCCATCTCAGCCTCCCAAAGTGCTGGGATTACAGGCGTGAGCCACCGCGCCTGCTTACACTTTTCAAGTTGTACTGTAATCATATGGTATCTGTTTCCCTATCATATTATACGTATTTGATGGCCAGAGCTATGCTAATATATTGATCTTTGGAATCCTGATACCAAGCAAAATACTGCTTTTAGCATACAGGCTGGTTTCCACTGAATCAATGGCTTTGGTACTTGTCCCATGCTTAATCCTTGGATAGCATCGATTTGCCTCAGTCACTTCACACTACAATTACTGATAATAAGTATTCTGAGATCAAATAGGGGTCAAGTATGAAATGCAGTACTTGGAAATAATTTTCTCTCATTCTTTTACTGGCTCTATGTTACAGCTTGAAAGAAGAAAAAAGGAAAGAGAAAAAGAGAGGGAGCTGAAATCTAAAGTAACGAGGAGAACAGATCAGAAGAATAGCTCAGAATCCTTGAAGCTAGGGAAGAGTATCAGAAAGCAATTAAGCCTTTAAAAAAAAGGCTTAAGCTGTTTTCAGTCTCTAAAAGACAAGCAATATGGGTCAACAAAGGCAATATACTTACTAGTATTGCTAAACTTGAAATTAGCCAGATAATTTGAGATTTCCTCATAACCTGCACAAAACATGAAAAGGCTATAACTCAAACTCCATGTCTACTCCCTAACAGTTGAGGGAAAATGGACACCTGACATCTCTGAGCTGCTCCTCATTAGTAACGACAGATTTCATAATAACACCTACTCCACAGAGCTACTATTACAACTTCACAGATATCACAGGTATAACAGATATTAGCAAGAGACTCAGGAAATGTTCTTCGTGTTCTCTCTTCCCTCTATCTCCAAACAGTGCTACAGAGGGGGAAAAAACAAAACAAGACAGATACCTCCTGATAGATTTTCCAATTGTTTTTTTTCCCTCAGCTTTCAGCCAAACTTTCCTCAACACTTAACACTGCTAACCCAATAACTTCTGATTCTCCACCCTGCTGGTTGATTTTTCATCACTGTTTAGTAAATTTTTTTCAAATTTGGAGAACAATCCCACATAAACTAAACACACAAAAATCTCACAAATAAAGGGAATAAATGCCACTGAAATGCTTAAGAAGCAGAGCACTCCAAATCGCTACTTTATTAGACACTTACATGTAATTCCCACACCAATTTCAGCCACTTTCTTTTTACCTCTGTACATATGAAATAAATTATTGTAACTGGGCAAGGTTTAAAAAATAAAATTCCATTTAAAGCTAGACTTTCTTCCCATCCCACCACTGAGAATGTTTCTTTAATTTGCAACCAACAAAGATATTATTTTAAAAAACCATTAATAGAGAACACTAAGATTATAGTAAAAATGTCAATAATATAGTCTTATTTTGTGGAGTAGAAAAAAACACAGGAGTAAGATAACATGTACGTTTAACACTGTAGTGACTACCGTCATGTGCCCTTTACTTCCCACCTACTCTGGAGGTTTATGTTCTCTCACTAGATAGGAAGACACCTTCTTTTTCATACTTTTCTGCAGAAAGACCTCAGTTTGAATCTCTACTCTGCCTACTGAGCAGCTGTGTGACCACAGACAAATGTTACTTAACATGTTCAGGCTGCAGTTAATTCATCTGTAAAATAGAGTTGATTATTTCTGCCTTGCAGAATTGTTGAGAAGAACAGACAATAACACAATCTCAATGCTGGTAATGACAGCTAATCTTTCTGAGTGTTTACGATTTGCCACACACTGTTCTAAGCTCTTTACAAACAGTATCTTCAATCCTTAAAACAACTATATGTAATTGTTACTATCATTATCACAAAGCTAGAAAGTGAAAAAAGTCGGGATGTGAGTCTAGAAAAACTGACACAAAAACCGAGGGAGACATACTAGCTCTGTATTGCTACGACTGGCATTCAGTAAGTGCTAAAAATGTTAGGTATTATTAAAATCCAAATGCCATAAAAACTCAGGAATTTTAAATCTATAATATACTCAAGAAAAATAATAAACAAGACATTAGAAAAAAGCCATAAATGCTAAATTTTTTTTTTTTTTTTTTTTTTTTGAGACAGAGTCTCGCTCTGCCACCCAGGCTGGAGGGCAGTGGCGTGATCTCGGCTCACTGCAACCTCTGCCTCCCAGGTTCAAGCAATTCTCCTGCCTCAGCGTCCAGAGTAGCTGGGACTATGGGTGTGCGCCACCACACCTGGCTAATTTTTGTTATTTTTAGTAGAGATAGAGTTTCACCATGTTGGCCAGGCTGTTCTCAAACTCCTGACCCCAGGTGATCCGCCTGCCTTGGACTTCCAAAGTGCTGGGATTACAGGCGTGAGCCACTGCACCTAGCCACCAAATCTTTCTGATCTCTCTTTTTTTTCTTTTTTGGAGAACAGAACATTTACATAGTCTCAAAGAAACTCCCCACAAATGACTTATTAATTTTAACAGGGAAAAACAGTAACTTTATAGTGGAGAAACCTGGCAGATACCACCTTATTCAAATAATAAAAGTTAACCTCATCAATATGAGAACAAATTGACATCATGTGCCTCAAATAGGATGCACTGAGAACACAACATTGTTTTAGTGGTAATCCTCCGAAAAATGCATGGTCTGAATCTAATCATGAGGAAACCTCAGATAAACCCACATTGGGGAACATTTTACAAAATAACTGGCCTGTACTCTTTGAAAATGTAAAGGCAAGGAAAGAGGCTAATGAACTGTTGGAGACTAAAGGAGTCTAACATGACAACTAAATTCAACGCATGATCCAAATTGGATCCTGGACCATGAAAACAGCTTTATAGCTGATCTACTTCAGACAACTGATATTTGACAATGAACAGTGTTATCAGATATTATTGCATCAATGCTCTATTTCTTGATAACTGTATTTTGGTTATTTAAGACACTGACCTTATGATTAGGAAACATAAAGTATTAGGGGTAAAGTTCATGATGTCTCCAATTTACTTGCAAATGGTATAGCAAAAATATGTTGATAGAGAATTATAAAGCAAATGTGGCAAAAATGGTTTATCTGGGTAAAGCGTACATGCGGGTTTCTTTTACACTTCTGTGAGTTTGAAATTTTGTTAAAATTTAAAATTACAAAAAAAATTTCAGAAACATAGATGGGTACTTACATATTTAGAGTAAGAAAAATTATTTCCCACCTGTCACCCCCAATTTTTATCCTCTCGAGTCGCATATAATGATTTAAATATTTTTAAATGCACAGGAAATAGAAATTTTTGGTTAAAATGATTGTTTGTAGAACAGATCTTCACATTTAGAACAGGAGAATTATGGTCACATATAATAACTTGAAAGATCATCAGTTATTGGTTCAGTCTTAAACTACAGGTTGAGAGTCCCTAATGTGAAAATCCAAAATCTTAAATGCTCCAAAATCCAAAATTTTATGAGGGCTGACATGACACCACAAGTGGAAAATTCCACACCTGACCTCATATGACAAGTCACAGGCAAAACTCTGTATCATGTACAAAATTATTAAAAATATTGCACAAGGCCGGGCACTGGTGGCTCACGCCTGTAATCCCAGCACTTTGGGAGGCCAAGGCAGGCGGATCATGAGGTCAGGAGATCAAGACCATCCTGGCTAACACAGTGAAACCCCATCTCTACTAAAAACACAAAAAATTAGCCAGGTCCACGGCGGGTGCCTGTAGTCCCAGCTACTCGGGAGGCTAAGACAGGAGAATGGTGTGAACCCAGAAGGTGCAGCTTGCAGTGAGCCAAGATCACTCCACTGCAGTCCAGCCTGGGCAACAGAGCAAGACTCCATCTCAAAAAAATATATATATACACATACATATATATATAAAAATACATAAATAAATACATATATAAATATATAAAAAACACATATGTATAATATATGTGTGTGTGTATATATATGTGTGTGCGTGTGTGTGTGTGTGTGTGTGTGTGTGTGTATATATATATATAGAGAGAGAGAGAGAGAGAGAGAGAGTACAAGCCTGGCAAGGTAGCTCATGCCTGTAATCCCAGCACTTTGGGAGGTTGAGGTGGGCGGATTCCCTGAGTGCAGGAGTTCAAGACCAGCTTGGGCAACATGGCGAAACCCCATCTCTACAAAAAATACAAACATTAACTGTGCAGGGTGGCCTGTAGTCTCAGCTACGTGGGAGTTGAGACAGGAGGATGGCTTGAGCCTGGGAGGCGAAGGTTGGCAGGAGCCATGATTGTGTCACTGCACTCCAGCCTGGGTGACACAGTGAGATCCTGTCTCAAAAATAAAAAACAAAGCAAAATAAAAAAATATATATAGTACAAAATTATCTTTAGTTTATGTGTATAGGTGTATATGAAACAAAAATGAATTTAGTATTTAGACTTGAGTCCCATCCTCAAACTATCTCACTATGTATATGCTGCAAATATTCTGAAATCTGAAAAAATATAAAATTTGAAACACTCTGGCCCCAAGCATTTCAGATAAGGGATATTCAACCTGTATTAGAATTAATGGAGGAACTGAACTGCTTAATTTTTAGCAGTGTTCTACCTATCAAAGGCAGAAAAAGATATTAAACAGTTTGCAACACATAACCATATGCACAACTTCTTCAGCTAGCAAGATATGTACTATTTCATGAAGCAGGAAAATAACTACAAATTCTGGGCCTTCTAAATACATGACAAGAAAAGCCAAAAGGACCTCACTGAAACACTGTCCTATTTCTCTATCCCTATTATAAAATCCGCATGGCTTATTTTGATTAGACTAAAGTAGCAGGCAAAGCAGAAAATGAAGCATTATTCCTAAAACGATGCTAGAGCAATCATCAGCCAAAAGCTTCAGTCAGTACTCATTATTTTGCATGTGACATGGGAGAAAATGCATTTCTGAAAGAAGAATGCACTCTACTGTCATGAAAGAGGTATTCTGATTCTATTATTTACAATATGGCAAAGATGCCTAAAGGAGGAAAAACAAAACAAACACCTTATTTTATGTGACACATCTTCTATAATGCAAACCTCGTAAGTTCATCATGCTAAATCTTCAAAGACTCTTTTTTAAAAGGCTAAGTAAGACTGTGGAAACAAAAAGAAAACTTGAGCAGGAAAAGATCAAGAACTGGTGTAAAGCTAAAGCAGACCTGCTTCCTCATCCTCCTCCTCCTCTTCCTCATCATCGGAAGTTGATGACAAGGGAGTTGGTGCGGAGCTAGCTTGGTTATTAACATATTCACCATACTGCACGCCTGTAAAGTGGAAAGCACAAACATAAGAGTCAAACCAACAGGAAAGATGAGAAATAAAAATTTGACATTGCATTAAAAGTGAGAAAGAACTCTGACATTCCAAAGAACATCCCAACATGCATATTAATATTAGCAAATTCATTATCAAAACTAGAACCATTAGAAAATCTCTGCAAAGCAGTTTAGTAAAAGCAGCTTTAATATGGACTGGCTTAAGTGTGAAAAGGTATCTATCATGTATTGTCCAAAACAGTTAGTATTTAGGAAGCTGCAATAATATTGTCTGAAAAGTTTACTGAGCTCTATACATGTTTATCTCCTTTGACCTTACGGCCCTGTGGTATATTTCCTTTGGGATTGTGCATTTTTGGTGGGCAGTGATCATTTACAGTGAACTGATTTTGTACAGCATACAAAACACATACGTGGTACCCCTTCCTTCTGCTAATGTTACCTTGATGGTAAACTCAGTTCCCATAACAGAATAAGAATCACAGTTAAAGAAAAAAACTGTATTCGGCATAGTTCTCTGCTAACAGTAGATACTCTGGGAGTGGGGGACGGGGGGCTGGGGGACTTACTATCTGTGACCCTACAAGTGTGAGAATTACAGAAAACTGAATTTTCTGAGACAGCCAGTCATGTCAGTGTCATCCTATTGCCTACATGTGAGTCTGAAACAGGTGAATAAGACTGGTCCTGTGTGAAATATACCAACAGAAGGCAGATTCTGTAGAAAAGGGCACAATAAACTGGTATTGGTAACTGTTTACTAATTCCCTTAAAAAAATGTAATTGGGTATTTCTATTATTTGATCTGGTAGAATGAGGACTTTAAAAATTAACATATATACAGTTTTTAAGAGGGAAAATAAAAATTATCTTAATTGAAAATGAAGGCCGGGCATGGTGGCTCACGCCTGTAATCCCAGCACTTTGGGAGGCCAAGGTGGGAGGATCACAAGGTTAAGAGATTGAGACCATCCTAGCCAACATGGTGAAACCCTGTCTCTACTAAAAATACAAAAATTAGCTGGGAGTGGTGGCGCATGCCTGTAGTCCCAGCTACTTGGGAGGCTGGGGCAGGAGAATCGCCTCTGCTGGGAGGCAGAGGTTGCAGTGAGCAGAGATTGTGCCATTGCACTCCAGCCTGGTGACAGAGCGAGACTCCATCTCAGAAAAAGAAAAAGAAAAAGAAAAAAGAAAATGAAAACACTTCTTAAATAAGAATAAACATCCTTGTATGGAAAATCTCATGGCTCTACTTTGAAAAAAAAAGAAAAAAGAAAGCCAGAAACATAGTGGGGATTTTTAAGAACATTTCCTAATATTGGGGTACAATGAAGCCCTGCCTCACCAAAATCACACGATAGTGCTTTAATGCTCTCTTTATTTTTTTTTCAGGTGACTAGCATACTTGATTAGCATGGATAAACAACTCATCTCTAGAGTAAGAAAAAAAACTATTAAGAATAAAATTTGAGTTTAGAAGCAAAGGTTAAACTGTAGATGAATGAAGCTTTGATCTTTCAACAATGACTTAAAAAAGTCATGGAAAAATCTGCTAGCTTTGCTGAAACATCTTTTAATATCGGTAAAATAGCAGTATCCCAAATTCAAATCAATGTAAATAAAATAAAAATCAATGTAAATAAAATAAAATAAAATTAATGTAAAATAGGTTCAGGTAATACAAGAAACAAACTTAATACCAAAAACAAATTCAGAGTGGCACATTCTTCTGACAAAAAGCCCAATTAAAACAAATATTTGAGCCAAGCACAATTGCTCATGTCTATAATCCCAGCACTTCATGAGAAAATACAAATAAATGTAAAATAGGTTCAAGTAATACAAGAAACAATACCAAAAACAAATTCAGAGTGGCACATTCTTCTGACAAAAAGCCCAATTAAAACGAAAATTTGAGCCAAGTACAATTGCTCATGTCTATAATCCCAGCACTTTGGGAGGCTCAGGCAGGAGTATCACTTGAAGCCAGGAGTTCAAGACCAGCCTGGGCAACATAGTGAGACCCCATCTCTGTAAAAAGTAAAAAAAAAAATTAGCCAGGCATGGCGCCCTGCTCTAGGTTGGGTATAGTACATACAGACTACAACAAATGGGGAGCTACAGCCGGCAAGGGGTTGATAGCCAAGTCATCTATTCTAGGATATGTGAATGCTTCCTGAAGTGCCTCTAATTCAGATTCTCTTTAAGAGCCAAAATCTATGTATGAGATACATAGATCAAATATATAAGGTGGTAAAATATGACATCCTTTCCCAGAGCTCAGCCTGAAACCCACTGTAGAAATGTATGTACATGGAGTAGCTACCTCTACCACCACCACCACCGAATGGAGAAGGAATGTTATATCATAATTTATTCTATCTTAACCAGAGCTTCCAAGGTATAAATCTACTCAACCAAGAAACATGAAACACTTTATAGAATCTAACATGATGCAGCACTCTGTTATTCAAAGGGCCCCAATATTTTCGAAAGGACATTTAGTTTAAATAACCAACCATTAAAGTACTCTCAGGCAAATCTTTCCAGGAGAACATATCCTTGGTGCTGCTTAATATTCTTCAGTGTTCCCTAGACACAGCTATACCACGAATAAATCAAACTAATCTTAAGAGAACAAATCTCTTGTGGAGATTAGCTTTTTTAAATTCAGGAGTTCAGACTTTTGAGGAACTGCTCTCTTTCCTAAACTGGAAACTAGGTGTACACACTAGAAGACTTTTCAAGGGTCCCCACAAAAGAATGGTTTTAAGGAAATCAATTTTCAGATGTCGATTCCTGTAAGTACTCTCTTTCCTCAAACTTACCCACCTAAAAAAGTGCCCGTGTTAATGACAGCCTTTCTTTTATTTTACAAAGGAAACACATGACCTTAGTTTATCCTAATTCTTACTATGACACACTGCTGTAATGTATGCCAGTCTCTTATTATACAGTACACAGTAGGAAATACTGAACAGAGAAGGAGCGTAACATTATGGATAAAGATGAGGACTCTGGGTTCAACTCCAGGTTCTATCACTTAACTACTGGTATGTCCTTGAGCAAGTTACTAACCTCTGTTCTTCACTTACATTATCTATAAAATAGGGTAATACTTCAAATGGTTGTGGTAAGGATTAAATGAGTTAATATATTTCAAATGCTTAGAATGGTGCATGACACATACTAAATACGAAATAAATGTGAGCTATATCACTAACTTTAAAAACATGTTTTTGGGTATATTCAATTAAAATTATTTTCAGCTGTTCTTTTCAGGGCACATCATTAGAAAAAAAAAAAACCCCCACCAACACTCAGTCCTGCTAATTATTTTATTAATTTTTATTTATTTTTTAAGACAGAGTCTCACTCTGTCACCCAGGCTGCAGTGCAGTGGCATGATCTCAGCTCACTGCAACCTCTGCCTCCCTGGTTCAAGTGATTCTCCTGCCTCAGCCTCCCGAGTAGCTGGGATTACAGGCCTGTGCCATCACGCCCAGCTAATTTTTTTACATTTTTAGTAGAGATGGGGTTTCACCATGTTGGCCAGACTGGTCTCGAAGTCCTGACCTCAAATGATCCACCCACCTTTGCCTCCCAAAGTGCTGGTATTACAGGCGTGAGCCACCATGCTCAGTTGTAATTATTTTAAAAGCAAATGGAGTATTTTCTAGGACTACCAAGTGTTTTTAAAACATACTCACTAAAACTCAAGATAAAAATTCTGTGATTTCAGTCAATGTGACATGTGCAATAAAATATTTTACAACCTTTTCATGATAAAATATAGTCAATTCTTAATTTTTATATTTTATAAAATATTTAACACTTTCTACATCTTTTTAATAAAAAAAATATTTACCAACAAGTGAATCTGTTAGTACTTAGTAGTATATGCTTTGATAAGTTTTGAGGACTGCTTTTGCCAATTAGGTCATATGGCGATATCATCCATAAAATAAATGGCCTGTATCATAGCTTGTTTTTGATAAAAACACACTTACAGGGTATGGTAGCCAGGCACAGTGGCTCACACCTGTAATCTGAGCACTTTGGGAGGCCAAGGTGGGATAATCACTCGAGCCTGGGAGTTCAAGACCAGCCTGGGCAACACTGTAAGACCTCATCTCTACAAATAATTTTTTAAAAAATTAGTCAGATGTGGCAGTGTGTGCCTGTGGCCTTAGCTACTCAGGAGGCTGAGGTGGGAATATCGCTTGAGCCCCAGTGGTCTCAAGGGTCGAGGCTGCAGTGAGCTGAGCTACTGCACTCCAGCCTAGGCAACAAAACAAGACCCTGTCTCAAAATAAATAAATAAATAAAAATAATAAAAAGTATGGTAAGCTATATTGGCCATGGTAGAAGGAAATTCAAAATATTTTGAATAACTGCTGATAGAGTAAAACAAGTACTGAGTTTGAAGGCAAAAGGTGTGCAATGGGCCTGGGTACCTCTCCTTCCAACTCTGTAGGTCTTAAGGTAAGACATGTAACCTTTCTAAACTTAAATTTCCTCACTTACAAAAGGAAGAAAACATATGATATGCTTGTTCCATGTGATGAGAAAGTAAGACAGATAGAAAAAGTTAAAGGGATTTGCAAATTACAAACTGTTATATGAAATAATAATGTTAACAACTACCACCTGGAAAATAAAATCTAACAAACAATAATTTCTGACATGTAACTCAGAAGGTTAAAAAGAGTAAAAGCAAAATAAAGCAAAACAGAATGATACTGCTTTAGCAGAATTCTTACAAGTAATTCTAATCTACTTTATGTGAACAATGTTTCTCAGCAATTATATGTATGAAAATAAAAACTAAGAATGAAATTTATCTGAACATTATCATATTCTAACAATGAATCATATTCAACTCAGATACAAAACTATAGTGGGGAGAGGAGACAGCCCATTCATTTCACTGAAAGATGTACTTCCAATGAAAACGTACTTCACATAAATACCAAAATTCATGATGTTTATGTTGTTTTGACCAATTTTATACCAACAATAAAAGCTGTAGTGATTGGCCAGGCACAGTGGTCACGCCTGTAATCCTAACACTTTGGGAGGCCTAGGCAGGCAGATCACTTGAGGCCAGGAGTTTGAGACCAGCCTGGTCAACATGGTGAAACCCCGTCTCTACTAAAAATACAAAAATTAGCTGGGCATGTTGGCACATGCATGTAATCCCAGCTACTCAGGAGGCTGAGACATGAGAATCGCTTGCATCTGGGAGGCAGAGGCTGCAGTGACCCAAGATCATGCCACTGCACTCCAGCCTGGGTGACAGAGTGAGTCTGTCTCAAAAAAAAAAAAAAAAAAAAAAAAAAAGAGAGAGAGAGAAAGTTGTAATGATTGATGGCTTCATTCAAAAGAAAATATACTATTTAGAGACTTAAAGTCATAGATAATAAAACAAATTTTAACATTTCATTTTATATATTATGGTCATGGAAAAGCACAATAGAGTGATAAAAGAGTTTCTAGTGTAAGAATATATTTTATTATTACATTAAGGAAAGGGGATATGCCATCAAATAGAAAAATGAAAAATGTAAACTTCCCAAATGTTAAAGAAGGGGTATTTGTGTGTTTTGCAAAAGGACGATGGTAGGTATCATTCCAAAGGGTACATTTGAAAGAATAATGTAACATCTCTGTTTTAAAAGTCAGCCAGCATATATGTTAAAAACTGCATAACTACAAGTATTTAAATTTTTGATGAAAAATTTTAGATATTAATCTAAAAAATGTTCAAGTAGGTAGTTTATAAAAAAAATTTTAGGGGCTACCCAAACAAAAATTTGATGTCTCCCCTAAAAACAGAAAAAAAAATGCTTAGTCTTGGGAGAACAACTAAGCAACAGTGTCTTTGAATTTGGAAGAAAAAAGCTAATCTCTTTTTAAGTATAATCACTTTAGTAGGTCATATCAGGCCCACAGTAAACCCTATGCAGATGATACACTGCACAATTCGAAGAAGCTCCATTCATGCAAATGACAATTCGCACCACCATATGTGGTAGCCCTGACTCAATTAGGTTGTGTAGCCCAGATCTCTCCAAAGACAAAGAAGTCACTAAGAGGCCATTCTCCTACTTATGAAAAAGGAACAATAAAAACTACAATTCAGATGTCCCCAGTATGATATTTTCTGTTACTTAAGCAAGAAACTTATCTTAGGTAAACCAAGAGTTAGTTTGTCAACAGCCAATGACAACAAAAATTCAGCTTTATTTTATAGAAAGAATACAAGATAGAGAGATCTGAGTTAAAAAATCTTTTGCTTTGCTACTTATTAACTTGTAGTCTTGGGCAAGTTACCTAACCTCTGTCAATCTCACTTTTCTCATCTGTAAAAAAGGAAGAATATCTATGTCATAAGATTAATATGTGAATTAATGAGATATAAAGTATCTGATATATTGTATGTGCTCAATAAATGGCAACTTCTTCTACTTTCAAAATATATTTTAATAGAAAAAAGAAGAAACATAATTGCAATTGTTTAGTGGGCAAACCATTTACAAAATAATATTTATAAAAAGATGGTAGGATGGTATTTACAGTAAGATGGTAAAAAAGAAAATATGATAGGGGCTGGGCGTGGTGGCTCACGCCTGTAATCCCAGCACTTTGGGAGGCCAAGGTGGGCGGATCACCTGAGGTCAAAAGTTCGAGGCCAGATTGGTCAACATGGTAAAACCCCATCTCCACCAAAAATACAAAAATTAGCAGGGCGAGGTGGCGTGCGCCTGTAACCCCAGCTACCCAGGAGGCTGAGACAGGAGAATCGCTGGAACCCAGGAGGCAGAGGCTGCAGTGAGCCAAGATCGTGCCACTGCACTCAACCCCGGGTGACAGAGCAAGACTCCCAACTCCAAAAAAAAAAAAAAAAAAAAAAATATGAAGAAATAAGCAGCAGGGGCAATGTAATAGGCCAAAAAAAGCAAAACATTTAAGAAATGGAAGGCAGTCATCAATGTAGAGGAAAAACAAGAAAAGACACCATTCATTTAGTTAGGGCTTTGATCTATCCTAAAAGCTTTTTTGATTTGTGATAAACAAAACTACTACTGGACCTTCACTTTGAAGGCAAATACTTCTAAGAACTATATTCAGTTTCCAGTATACCCACTGGTTTGTTGAGAATCAACAGACACTCTTTGGTGCTGCAGTTCCTTTTCCTAAAAAACCAAGTAAGAAAATGTGTAATGTATCATCTGATCAATTGACAGAAAGGTCTCTGTTGATCACATAGACACTCAACAGATACAAGCAATGAGATCACCCTAGGAATTTATCATGCTTTTTTCCTTTTCTCAGTTTCAGACCTATAAGAAGGTTCTTCACACTCAACGTTAGGAGCTGTCATTACATAGTGAGTACAGTCCCTAAAATAATACAATGGTTGCTCTGGAAATACAAACTACAGATTCTTGAAAACAGTTCAATCATCTCTGATCAAATAAAAATGCCATATATTAACCTGAAACATCAATACTTTGGAATTTTAGCCAGACAGGAAAAACAAAAACAAAAACTGCCAAAAGAAACAATGTGGGGAAGCAGGGTCAAAACAACACATTTTATTACCTTTTACTTACTTAACACATGGAGAATATTAAACAAACAATAAATCATATAGTTCTTCAATGACGCAAGAGTATGGGTTACAATTTCATTTTCACCCCCTTTCATTTGCAAAATTCTGTCAAAGCTTACTTTCTATTATCAATAACAAAAAGCACAGAAATAATCAAATAGGATATGGAGAGTCACTAAATAATAAAATTTTGGCTTCTCTATCCTAAAAGAAACTATAATAACCTTTAAAAAATAGGAAATAAATGTCCCATGACAGAGGAATGAAATAAACCATTATACATTGACACAATGAATAATTAGCCATAAAAAGAGCAATAAAGACTCAATATATATGAAGAACTATGTGTAATAAAAAGAAAAGCAAAATACAAAATGGTATGTAATTATGTAAAACATATATGAGACACTGTAAGTTAATATTCCAAAAGTTGTGTTTGGATTGAGATTATAAGTAACTTTTTTTCATATCTTCTATAAATACGTATGTGTGTCTGTGTGCATATACAATAATAAATATCTCAAATACCTTTTTGTTGTAATAGCTCTGATGGCTGTGTAACTGAGGTCACAGGCTCAACTGGGTGATTTGCAGTGAGAGGTGTTCTTGTTGATGAGGATACTGAGGATCCTGATAAAACAGTGGATACCACTGGGCTGGACTTGGGAGGCTGAACATTTTGCATAACAGGACAGGATAAAGAATCTGCAATTGAAGAGAAGAAACTATTTCATCCACAGAAACTTGAAATATATTAATATATAATATAGTACCACATATAATACTATATATAATGTATACAATATATAATTATATAATATATAATAATATATATCACTAACAAAATACAGTTTATCTGAAGTTCTTGTAGAAACTTCAATAGCATCACATTTACCTAGTATATCTAGAAAAGGTGGTACAAATGATTTTTTAAAAACTGAAAAATTACTCATCAAATATTTTAATAAACTTTAATGACAATTTTCCTAAAATATTTCGCAATCTTCCTTACCTTCTTAAACAAAGTGATCTCAAAAAGCTTTTATTTACTAATGATCTCTATGAATACTAATTATTGCACAGATTATTGTACTATGCAATGGTGACTCAGGTAAGGAGGTGAGTAAGAGGTTTTTGACTCTGCAATAATGTGGTCTCTGAATTCCATAAACACTTCTAGTATCAGTTCAGATCTCATTCTGCACTGTAAACTGCTACTTCTCATTTGCTGTTTCTAACCAGATGCCTTATTTCACATGTAACTAAGTAAGGGCCTAACCATAATACGAGGTTGAACTTCTGGAATAAAGTGCACATGACTCATCACTGGTCTTTGTGATAGCTCAAAATACCAATGTCTCCTAGAAGGCAAAATCGTTCCCGGTTGAGAAATACTGGGTAAGTTATTGAAGATAATCTTCAAGATTATCCAACCAAGAGATAACTGAAAAACCTATGGCAAAAGACTACTGGTGAGCAGTCACGATATACTGAATAAATCTACATATATATACCTGCACATGTATGTATGTGTGTCTATGTATAGTGTGTGTGTATATATGTAAACAACCTTAGTTCTGAGACTGAAACAAATAGGAATATGGTGACAAAACAAAATGTGTTATATGTCCTAACAGTGTAAAAACAACATAAGCACATATGAGGAATGGGGAAAGAAGGTAGTCTAAATATGCTGACTGTTTCATCATTTTTAGTAGGAAGACAAACTATCATTGTGGAAGATTAAAAACATCATCACAATATTTTACAGTTCCTTTCATCAATATGGAGTCTATTTTACCACCCTTTGAATCAGAGCAAACCCTGTGACTGGCTTTAATCAACAGTATGTGGCAGAAATAAAAGTGTACAAGTCCCAGACCTCAAGTCTCGAGGGACACTGCAGCTTACACCTTTCCACTCTGAAATGCTGCATGGATCATCATGCAGGGAAGCTGGTCTAGCCACGTACAGAAAAACATAGGAACCCTAGTGAAGAGTCTGCACCAACTGCTAGACATGTGAGTGAAGCCATCTTAGAATCTTCTAGTCCCGCAAACCTCCAGCAAAATGAATTCACATGAGTGAATTCAAGAAAAACCTGCAGAACTACCCAGCAAACCCACAGAACCAAGAAAAATAATAAATCATTGTTATTTTAAACCAGCAATAGATAACTGACATTATCACTAAAACTGCCAACATAAAACAGTAATTAAGAATATTTAACAGTATCCAAGTAAAAACTGAGAAAGATATAATTGTCTAAAATTAGGGTCGGGTGTGGTTGCTCATACCTATTATCCCAGCAGTTTAGGAGGCCAAGGTGGGCAGATTGCTTGAGCCCAGGAGTTTGAGACCAGCCTGGGCAACACGGCAAAACCCCATCTCTACTGAAAAATACAAAAATTAGTCGGGCGTGGTGGTGCGCATCTGTGGTCCTCAGCCACTGGTGAGGCTGAGGTGGGAGGATGGCTTGAGCCCAGGAGGAGGAGGTTGCAGTGAGCCAAGATCTTGCCACTGCACTCCAGCCTGGGTGAAAGCGGGAGACCCTGTCTCAAAACCATAAAATGAAATCATATCAGGTATATGTGTATGTACATGTATTGATACACATGTATGTATGTGTATATATACATATATATGCATAATAAAATAAATACCCATGAACTCAGCATCCAATTTTGAAAATAAAACATTTCCAATATTGTTGAAGCTCTCAATATGCTCCTCACAGAAGGCATTCCCCTGCCCCCTCCTGAATCATGTTTATTATTCTTTTGCTTTTGTTTTCAAATAGTTTACCACACATATAAGTATCTCTAGACATTATTTTTGCTCTTTTTATAAACTTTATAACAATAACATACTGCAGGTATTCTTCCATATTTCCTGTGCTACATTCCTGGGATTCAGTCATGTTAATGAGTGCAGCTCTACTTCATTTTCACTGCTATTCAGAAATCCAATGGAAGAATATAATTTATTTATTCATTCTGCTATTAATGGACTTTTAGGTTATTTCCAATTTTTTGTTTTCACAAACAGTGCAACTATGAATACTCATGCACTTGTCCCTGGTATAGATGTGCAAGTTTCCCTAGGGCAGAGCTTCTATACATAGGTGCCACAGCTCAAATATGTGGAGGTGTGCAGCAAGGGATATCGAATCCCTCAGCCCTGGGGACAGCTCTGTAGGAAATGAGGTCTTTGGCCTAGAAAGCAGACTAGTCTCTTTGTCCAGTATCTCAAACAAAAATCATTTGTCATAGAGGCATCCATCTAAAAGAAGTGGTGCTTTATGGCCCTCATACTCAAAGTGTAGTCTACAGACTAGCAACACCTCATGTGGAAGTTTGTTAGAAAGTAGAATCTTAGGCCAAGCCATAAAAGACCTGGTGAATTAGAACCTACATTTTAAACAAGATCCCAGGTGACACAGATGTATAGTTTGAGGAGAACTTCTCTAGAGTATATGGAAGACAGATAGCTGTGTTGTGGGGTGTGGTTATTTTCAATCTACTAATGCCAAATTTTCCTAAAATATGAATGAATATACCCTCCTACCAAGGGTGTCTAAGAGTTTCCTGTTACTCCACATCCTGACCATTCCTTGGTATTGTTAGACTTTCTAACTTCTCTAGAGTATATGGAAGACAGATAGCTGTGTTGTGGGGTGTGGTTATTTTCAATCTACTAATGCCAAATTTTCCTAAAATATGAATGAATATACCCTCCTACCAAGGGTGTCTAAGAGTTTCCTGTTACTCCACATCCTGACCATTCCTTGGTATTGTTAGACTTTCTAATTTTTACCCATCTGTTAGTAGGTATAAGATGATATCCCATTCTAGTTTTAATTTGCTTTTCACTGTTTATTAATGAGATTATGTTTTCATTTCATCTTCTGTGCAATGCCTATTCAAGTATTTTTCTTTTGGTTGTTGGTCTTTTCCTTACTAATTTCTATGCAGCACTTGTATATTCTGGGTAAATACTGTAAGCACATACATTTTTTCCCAGTTCGCAGCTTATGTTTTTCTTTTTTTCATGTTGTCTTTCAATAAGGAAAAGTTTTAAATTAGAAATGAGTTGCGTTTATCATGTTTACCCTTTATGGCTAGCATTATGTGCATTGTCCTTAAAAATTCCTTCCCTACCCCAAGGTTCTAGAGATAGAGATTTTCTCTGAGAAGTTTTAAAGTTTTGCCTTTTTGCATTTACACATTTACTTCACCTGCAATTAATTTTATACATGGAGACTTTATCCTTCAGATTACAGCTGAAGTATTACTTTCTTAGGGAAGACTTCTCTAGGCTTCATGACTAATAGGCTAAATGCACCTAAAGTAATGCTCCGAAGTACCATAGACGGTTGCTTCATGTTGCTTAAATAATAATAGGAATTTTACATTCATTTGTGTTTATCTGGATAATATTTGCTTCTCTAAGTGAATTGCAAACTTTATGAGGATAGCACTAAGTGTTTTTACTCACTATTTTATCTCCCAACATTAGAACAACTCATGGAACATAGTTAGCTTTCAAGTATTTGTTGGATGAATGGAGACAAGGTCTACTAACATTAAGGACCAGGGAGGCACACCAACCAAGAAGCTGCTCCTTTCACAAAGGGAATTTGACAAAACAAACAACACATAAAACTGGACTACGCGAAATGCACTGCTGCACTGTTTAGTTTCTGAGGTGTGATTTCTAAGAGAAGGAAATCATGATTCAAGAATAAATATTTTCTTTTTTTTTTTATAATTATGGCAGTTCCTCAGTTAATTTTTTACTTTTACTCCTGGGCTCAAGTGATCCTTCTGCCTCAGCCTCCCAAAGCGCTGCAATTACAGGCTGAGCCACCATGCCGGGCCTTTAGTTCTTAGTAGCTCCTTAGTTCCCTGTTAGTTACTTAGAATTCACTTCTTCATGAATAACACATATGATTAGGTATGTAGATGGCCTCTGAAAAGAATACTCCTTTATTCATATAATCCTGTAAAAGTAAGCCCTATCTTAAGTAATTGTGCAAAAAATTCTTTAGAAACTAGGAGAGATTAGTACCACTACCCATTCAAGTTGTTCAAGCTAGCAATTTTAAGTCATCTTGTATTCTTCTTTTTCCTTCATAAACTACATCAACAAATCCTTGAAGTCATCTCTATCATCTGTCTTCTGCATAAATAAATCCAGCCCAAGTTATCATCCTTCACCTAGATAATTGTAATAATTCCTTTCCAGCTCGTTTTCCTGATCTAGGTTCTTCCTCCTCCAGTTATCTACTACACTGTTCACAGAAGAAAGTTCTGAAACACAAATCTGATAGTGCCAACACCTTGCTTGTAAACTTTTAATGGCTGCTGATTACATACAGGACAAGGAGTATGTTTTTCTTTCATTAATTCCTCTCACCTATCCAAATGCCACAGTCCAGCAGAAATTGAGGCTGATACTCTGGAGAGGGGATAACAGCTAAAGCCAGAATCTGAAGTAAGTGAACACAAAGATGAACATCTCGTCTTCTCAGCTTGGAGAGGGAGAACATGTAGAAAAATTTACAAGTAGTGGGCACAAAGTTGAAAAAAGATGAAAAAAGGTTCAAGAGTATCTTTAGAAAAACTGAAGGAATAAGTATGTGAGGGAGTAAAATTACGCTATTCCCATAACTCTACAATCACACAAGTTTCCAAAACTAAAAATAGTCTCTTGTACTGCACTACTTGTATTTTGTATGAGCATTTTATTTTTCCAATGTGGTTGTCTAATTTATTTCTTACTTATATTTCTATGTCCAAATAATCATGTCCTACAAGGTATTTGCTTTTGCTTTTCCTCAGGCACATTACCAACCAGAGATGACAGATACAGTATTAACTTATCAGTGACTATATCTTAGTGTCATGTGTGTAGTGGACTTTTATTTAAGAATTATATACCGCTTCTCGGCCTTTTGGCTAAGATCAACTGTGAAGAATTATATAAACACTTATTATTTTTACTCAAGTAGCTTTTTAAATGCTTTTGTATAAAACCGTGCATCAGAAAACAGCATTAATCAGGCACTACTGTTTTATAATATGCTATCAAGATGTGGTCCTTATTAAGCAAGAAATTTTCAAAATAATTAATTTTAATCAAAATAATTTTTCTGGCAAAATTCTACATCTTGGCAACAAGACTTATCTTGCTAATTTTTAAAAGTATGTGCTTTGTAAAACAAAGGGATACTAAAGACAAATTAAGAAAATTATTTTAAATGAATCTACAGAGTTTTGGTACTCATCTTGCTGTCAAAAATGGGCATCTTTACATCCCCAAGTCACACTCAGGCAACTTCACCTCAAACTAAAAAAGAGCTTCTGTACTTATTATCTATTACAATTCTATACTAGGTTACTTGACTATACTAGAGATTCAACTACAGTGACAGTTTTAAAATTTTTAAATGGCCTAACGAAATGATACCTTTTAAACACTAGCCAAAAGTGCAACCAACTTTAACAACTAATGTAACACTCAAAACATACATACTTGGAGTGGACTTTTTAATAAAATAATTGAAGTTCTAGTACTGAATTATAATGTACTAATAAGCTTTTCTAAAATAAAGCAAATGAGATAATATTTAAAGGTCCCCTTTAGTCTATGTTTTGAATATGAATTCATTAGCTGCCTAAAAATAACAGTATGTATCCATCTATCATATTTTTGATATTTGCTTAACTCAGGTTTATACTTTTGCATCTCCAACTCTATAAAATGACTGAGGACTTTTAGTATATCTGAAATGAAGACAGTATAATCAAGTAGTAAAGAAGGTAATCATTTTTGTCAATTATTCAAAGGTTGAATTTAACACAAAACTATTGGCCGGGTGCAGTGGCTCACGCCTGTAATCCCAGCACTTTGGGAGGCCAAGGCGGGTGGATCACGAGGTCAGGAGATCAAGACCATCCTGGCCAACATGGTGAAACCCTGTCTCTACTAAAAATATAAAAAATTAGCCAGGTGTGGTGGCGGGCACCTGTAGTCCCAGCTACTCGGCAGGCTGAGGCAGGAGAATGGCATGAACCTGGGAGGCGGAGCTTGCAGTGAGCCGAGATGGCGCCACTGCACTCCAGCCTGGGTGACAGAGCGAGACTCCATCTCAAAAACAAAACAAAACAAAACACAAAACTATGTTTAATACTTAAGATTTTCATTTTAATGTGAAAATATAATTTGAGTATTGAAAGCAATTATGTTGCCAGACTTTCTAGAACATTAAACTCAGTATTCCCTTACCCTGTACCTAGTACAAGGTACTTTTACCTAGGCTCCCCAAGGCACTGCAACAAATTCACAGGTTTCCAAGGAATATTTTAAATCGTTAAGAAAAACAGTGATATGTGTCAGATACCTTATGAACTACTACTAAGTTACATGGGGCACTTGAAAAATATTGAAATGTATCAACTGAGAAAGTTTGGGAACTTTGGCAATATTTAATTTTAAAGTAGATTTTTAAAATAACCTCTTTTTTTTTTAAATGAAGCACGTTTGTCATATTAACCTGAGATAATATTTAATTTGTCAACCTCTGAACTTCAATTAAAAAGTAATTTACCAATCTAAATGCAGGGGAAAAAAACCCACTTCTGAACACAAATTAAATTCTAAAATATATTCATTATGGCATCCACGGTACAGTACTAAGATTAAAAGAATGAAAATATATCCTGCCTCTCTGCCTACAGGACCCATTAGAGCAGTTACTCAAACAGAGAATAGTTTTGTAATTATTCTCCCCCTTTATTTAATCTTTTCTTAATGACAGGCCTTTCCCAATTACATGTTCTGTTCATTAGCCAAGTGACCCCATATTTCCCTGACACATCTCAATATAAATTAGTTCCATCCAGGGTGCTATTCCCACCTCAGAACTAAGATAGGAATTATTTGTATTTCCTTTGTCATGAAAGTCACAAAATCCTTAAGTTGGAAGGACTTTAGGATAAGTGGATCTGTAAATAGAATGTTGAAAGAAGAGACAGGAAAACAATTTCTAGAGGACAGAAAGCCCTGGTTCTGAGGGAGACAGAAGAAACTGACCTCTAGGCCAAGCTCTGTTTCTACCATTAATGACCACAGGCAATTCAACTTGGATAACTTTCTTCATTTGTAAAACAAAAGGACTACAGTAAAATTTAGATCTGTTTCACAGCATCACTGAAGATCCAGTTAGAAATAAATTCTCAAGAGTACCCTGGAGATTCTATTCTAGCTCAGTAATTTGTAGTTGAATATCACAATCTGTGCCAGTGATTCTGGTAGACAGCCAGATTTCGGAACTGTGACAGACACTTTGAGTTGACTCACCCAAGTCAGTGCTAACTCCCTTTTTTCTTGTTTGCCTCTACTATGGATGCTAAAAAAAAGACTCAATATTCATTTTCCAGCCTTCCCTGAAGCTAGGATGGTCTTTTAAACAGCTATGGCAAATGATCTGTAAAATGAAGTCTGTCAATGCCACTAACCAGTCCCCTTTCCTCTCCCTTCTTGCTGCTTTTAATTCTGACTTAATGTCTATAGGTACAGAAGTATCTTGTTTCTATAACCTACATGCTGCAGGTGGCAGAGTGGAAAGAGAAAAAAGGATACCAAGAACAGCGGGATCCACTGCATCCACCTAGACTTGTGATGTGAGGAAAATACCCCCTTTTTGTTTAAACTACTATTAGCTGCTTGTATCTGAAAGCATTTCTAAACGACATAGCAATGAAAGAGTAGATGATCTCAAATGTACAGCTTGGGTCTAATATTAAAGTTCTAATTTTAAATAATCTCATTGTCCAGAGAAGGATATCTTTCCACAGCATCTTTGACACATGGCTATCCAGATAATGATACACAATCTAAAGACATCATTCCAAAAGTTACCACAGCTTTACCAATTCCCATTTTTTACATGCATTTTCATTCGGTTCAAAAGCAGATTCTGTTAAATTCAAGTCACAAATTGAATTAAAATGAATATATCCTAGGGAAAGGAAACACTGCACTTAAAAAGCCACATTGGGCCAGGCACAGTAGCTCGCGTGTTCGAGACCAGCTTGGGCAACATGGCAAAACCCCATGTCTACAAAATTAGCTGGGTGTGGTGGCGTATGCCTGGTAGTCCCAGCTACTTGTGGGGCTGAGATGGGAGGATCGCTTGAGCCCAGGAGGTCAAGGCTGCCGTGAGCTGAGATCATGCCCAGCCCGGGTGATAAAGTGAGACCCTGTGTCAAAAAAAAAAAAAAAAAAAAAAAAGGGCAAGCCACGTCTTACATACATAATTTTTAAATGAAAAAATTTAACAACACCTTGGTTTAGGAAGGTCAGAAGGGCTGAATACCAGGGTATTCTTCATGCATCTTCCTTTCCCTTCCCCATCTTTCAGCCTAACTTACTAATCTGAAAATGAGAAACACTGTTTACGTGCAGGAAAGATGTCTTCTGCAAAAGTCACTAATAGGGGCTAACTTGGGGAAACCAGTGCACTGCTGCAAACCATCTTTTTCCTAAGTAAGTGGGGCTCTGGCTAAAAAAACAACTGTCCCAAGGTTGAACTAGTATAAAAGAGAAAATAGTGGCCAACATATCCTCAAAACAGACCCTTCCATTTTGCCCTGTATCTAATTCACATTAAAGACAACTATTGCAGATGTATAAAATATATCAATAAAAGTTGACTGATCATGGCAAGGAACCAAGCTAGAAAAGGCAGATGGTTGGGTGGCTAATTGGGAATGGATGAGAAGAAAGGGTTCAAAGAGGTGCTGCAAAAAGCCACAATAAATTAGCAAACTTCCAGTTTTTCTATTAGGCAATATCACCTCTAACCTTCATGTAAATAATAACTTAATTGGGAATGCACTGATTTTCAAACATGTTTTGGTGAACTTTTCATTCAACCTACCAGTAATGGTTGGGTTGTTGTTCGCTACAGCCAGGGATCCTGTGTGGTTTCGGATGAGATTGTCTTGAGTCGATGGAAGGCCTGGAGATGACCACGTTAGAGTATTGTATCCTGAAAGACTTTGCTGCTGGTGGTGCTGTTGTGATGGTGGAGGTGGAAGTGGCGATGGATGGCTGATAGCTGTATTTTGACCAGAGAATGAATTATCTTTAACTGGCCTAACAGTCGGAGCATTCTGTGAGGTAAACATTTGCCCATATGTATCACCAACAGGCAGAGAGGGATATGAAACACTAGGATATGCGGCATTAGAAACAGTTGACATAGCATAATGACCACAAGTAGAGGGAAATCCCTGAGACGCAACAGAAGAGCTGGCAGAGTACATGGCTGGACTATTGTAGTGATTCACAAAAGAGGAGTATGGTTGGGAGGCACTCGTATGCAAATGGGATGCTGATGATGCAGCACCTTGGAAAGATCCTAGAGTGGATCTCACAATATGAGGGGCAGGAGGACCCCTGCTGTACAACTGCTGTGCTCCTGGTTGCTGGTTCACTGTGTTAGGAGTCACATTTTGTGTTGGTACTGTATAGAGAGCAGAGTAGTAATCACCACACTGGGTATCCAATGGCAATGAGGTCATTTTCCCAGGTCCTTGAGAGTAATGTCCTGAGGGAGCAATATAGTTTTGATGATGCAATCCATATCCAGATGGAACCTGCATTTGATTCTGGGCTGGACCTGAAAAAGAAAAGCAAGTATTTACAGGTATTTGTAAAGAGATAACTAATTTTTAAAAATAGCCCCCATTTAAATATTGAAGCAATTAACTTTCTTTTCCATAATCCCAACTTATTACAAAAGGTATACACTGTTATAGACCCATTATGGTAGCCTGCCTCCAACATGGCCCCCAATGATCCCCACCTCCTGTTATTCACACCCTTGTAGTCCTCCCTCACAATGTACCAGGACTGGTCTGTATGAACAGTAGCATATGGCAGAGGTGATGATATGTCACTTCCGTGTTAGCCCAGTCTTGAGCTCTGGCTCTCTTTCTCTCAGATACCCCAGTCTGAAAGAAGCTAACCTGCCAAGCCGTGAACAGCCCTATGAAGAAGCCCATGCAAGGAGGAACTTAACTCTCTGGCCAACAGCCAAAGAGAAACTAAGATCTGCCAACAACCACGACTGAGCTTTCAGGCAGATCCTCCAAACTCAGTAGAATCTTGAGATAACTATAGCCCAGCCAACAGGTTATCTCATGAGAG
The DNA here is from genome assembly GCF_028858775.2 of Pan troglodytes. Lineage (NCBI taxonomy): Eukaryota > Metazoa > Chordata > Mammalia > Primates > Hominidae > Pan > Pan troglodytes. Next base: position 110,920,468 of record NC_072401.2, on the reverse strand, counting down.
ACCCTGAGCCAGAACCACCTAGCTAGGCTGCTCCCAAGTTTATCTTCCTGAGAAACTGTGAAATAAATAGTTGTTGTTTTACAAGTTGTTAAGCTTGGGGGGTATTTTGTTATGCAGCTATCAGTAACTAATATACCCATCCTGGAAAAAGTTTAAACTTTGAGACAGGGTCTCGCTCTGACCCCAGGCTCTATAGAGTGCGATGGCTATAGAGTGCGATGGCATGATCATGGTTCACTACAGCCTTGTTCTCCTGGGCTCAAGCAATCTTCTCACCTCAGCCTCCCGAGTAGCTGGGACCACAGGCGTGCACCATGGTGACCAGCTAATTTTTACTTATTTATTTTTTACAGAGACAGGCTCTCACTGTGTTGCCCAGGCTGGTCTCCCATACACCACTGCCCAGCCAATGTTTCTAAATTTATTTTCTTGTAGAGACAGGGTCTCACTGTGTGCCCAGGCTGGTCTTAAACTCCTAGAGTCAAGTGACTCTCCTCCCTCAACCTCCCAAAATGCTGGGATTATAGGCATGAGCCACTGCACACAGCTAAAACTTTTTTCTCAGTTTTTATTTTTCCTAACTAGAAAAGTAACAATATACCCACTGTAGAAAAAAATTCAAACAATAAAGAGTATGAATTAAAAATCTCTGCCTAGTAGCTTATATCCTATTTCCCAGATATAGTTAATGCTTATGCATCCTCTGTATATCCATGTATCTATGTAATGCATATGTAAGCATGTATATAATTTACTTGATTTTTTAAACACACAAAAAGGATATTACAGTTCTGCAACTTGCTTTTACTTAATATATGCTGAATATCCTTATGTATTAGCATATATAAATCCTCATTATTCTTTTAAAAATTTACATATAGTACTTTATTGTAGAGATATAACATTATTCACCAAATCTCCATTGATGAATATCTTGGGGTTGAACTAATCTATATTTATGAGGTCAACTTTTATGATGAAGCTATAAGACAAATTTCTAGAAGTCAAACTGGAAGTTCAAAAGGTTTATGTTTTTAAAATTGACATTATTGGCAAATATCTCTTAAAAGGTCTATCAATTTATACCTCCCATCAATAATGCTTCATATTGCCTCATTGTCCCAATACTGACTATATATTAATCTCTGCCAATCTGAAAAGTGAGAAACACTTTAGTTTACAGTAGTTAACTTTGAATGATGCTGAGACTCTCATTTGGGTGTCTTTCTCTGCTGTTTGCTTTTTCTGTAGCATTGCGATTTCCTTAATGATTTCTAGCTGTTCTCACACAGTAGAAAATTAGCCTAATGCTATGTGCTGTAAGTATTTCCTCCAGGTTACTGTTATGTTTTGACTTTGTTCATGGTATCTTTTGCTATAGTTTCTTGATTATGTAGTAAAATTCTTTTTTATGCTTGACAGATTTTTAAATCATACTTATAGAGGTTTCTTCATTTCAAGATTATAAAACTATAAAACCATGTTTTACTCTAGTGTTTTATACTTTCATCTTTATATATCTTTGATAAGTATAGCATATATTTATTTTATTAATACCAACAAAACATTAATCCTAATATTAGTCTTATTAATATTAATGTATTAATATATTACATTATATGCCATTCACTGTTCTAAATGCTTTACATATATTAACTTCTTTAATCCTCTAAAGTAAATAGTATTATTATACCCATTTATCAATAGGTGAGCCACAAAAGTTAAGATGTTTAACACAGTTGCATGCTTAGGAACTAAATGGGCCGGAATTTGAATCAGGCAATCTGGCTCAAGTTTATGCTCTTAACCAATGATGTGCTGTCCTTTGCTACAAATGGCCAATTGTCCCAAAAACAGAATTCTAGTTTTAGTTCCAATTACTTTTCTTTGGGTTTTGGGCAAATCTTAATTATCTTGGAATCTAGTTTTTCTGTCTTGTGGAAGGAAACAGGTATCTGTGCCATATCTCAAATCAAAGGATAATTTAACAGAAAATTGACAAGACGTTTTAGCTCCACTGACACAAGTACACAAAGGAAGTACCACTACACTCCTTGCCATAATAATGTATTAAAATATTTGTTTATAAAAGAGATAAGAATAAAGCATACATTTTCTAATTGTTTTCAATTTGTACTAAGTAATGTAATGGAATCTTCATTTCTGGTCATGTAATATATATTCTACGGCCAGCATAAAAATAACTTACACAGTCAAGCTGTAAGGGAAAAATATCGTCTACATTTCTCCTATAATTCCAAGAAGTATACAGAAAACCAAAATACTGATAACGCTATTTTACTAGGTGTATAATTTACTTTTCTTAGATTATTTTAGATGGTAATAATTCATCTGAAAGAATTTATTTACTTAAGGAAATAAAGTCTGTTAGGATCTTTCATTAACACGACAAAAGTAAAATGTTGTCCTCCTTTCTCCTATTTAAATATATTAAAAGATGGATCTGCTACCTTTCACTGTAGTGTCAGAAAACTCTACACTAGTAGAATTTATCAATGAAGAGCCAAGTCAGATTTAGAGAAATCTGTTCAAATATCTACCCACTTAGTGACTGATCTGGCATATCCATGCTACATGATCTGAAACGAGAAATAATCATTATGTCCCAACTATTCAAATGTCATTCTTTTAAAAATAACAGGAATGTCCTAGCTGCTGAAATTTATCAGAAGTGAGTTGCCCACCAGAATAAGTCTATTTACTTTCTAGCCTATCAAAGAAAGGTACTTACTCCAGAAAAACATGGGGGGTGGGAATATCTAATATATCTAATCATATGTGGATGCTTACTATTTCATACTTTATATCAAGACCTAAATGTTCCCAATGTATAAAAAAGTATCTGAAAGTAATTAAAGTTAATAAAGACAAATGTAAATCATTTTTAACATGTATTCAGTATTTTTAAATTACTGAGATATTTTGCTTTTTTGTACTATTTCTTCAAAAATCATTATGTATTTTACACTTACAGCACTTCTCAATCTGATCAACCATATGTCAAGTACTCAACAGCCATGTACAGCTAGTGGCCACCACACTGGATGGTGAAAGTCTACAGCATATGTCTATGATTCCAGTTGTTTCTGCCTCTCATGACAGATTAAATTTTCTGCCCTCAGTGTTTTCCCCCTATTCTTTTCTCGTGTACCTGCTTCAGTTTTCTTCCACATTTATTTAAGCTCTATGGCATCCAAATATTGTATTCCAAGAAAGAACTATTTTTTCTAAGAGTAGAGCAACACAGTGCATTATGTACACATATACATATATTATGTTTAACTTATCTGAATACAAAACTCTTGTAGTAATTATTCATCTGCGATCTTTCTTGGGATTCAAAATGATTCTGCAGCATGTATGAAAAGACTGCTGGTATTTTAATACTTCTAAAATAGACATAAAAGTTGTGGAGGAAAAAAATTTGTTACATATATAGTAAAATTTCTGAAAAATAACTTCAGAAGTACTTTTCTTACCACAAATGTGATACAGTCATTGTAAAAAAAAAAAAATACAGAAAGTGATCAAATAAAAATCATCTTAATCTTCCCGAGATAACCTGCTAACATTCTGATGTATATCCACCCAGTATTTTCTTTTTGCATATATATGTAAAATTTAGTTAAGCAAAAGTGGGATTATAATGTATCTTTTAAATGATTCCTTCATTTAGCATGATTTGAATATCTTTCCATCATTATTTTTAATGTCTGAAGAGTATTCCATTACATGAATTTACCATATTTTAATCAATTTTCTATTTGCCATTTAGGTTTTCATTTTTTTAACATAAACCACCTAATAAATAGATCTGTAGGTAAATTTTTGTGTTCATTCACTTTACTAAAAATAACTTCCTACCAGTCGCAATTGTTGGGTCAAGTCTCTAGTTGGCAGCTTAACTGTGCAGAAGTGGGAGATGTCAGGATGCCCAGCAATAAGGGAGGTAGAGACCAGAATCAAAGTGGGCCCAGAAGCTAAATTTGGCAGAGACTTCAAAGTCTTTATAAATCTATTCCAAAAATGAAAAGAAAATATATTCCAAAAATTGGGGGAAAATGTTACCAGTAAATGAACAGACAAGGGATATCGAGAGAAATGAAAACTATTTAAAAAATATTCAAAATAAAACAAATAAATATGCTAAATGGTCTCTACAGCAAGGCAGAAGACTTAATGAACCTTGATTAAGTTGACCAACCTTGAAGATTGGTTAAGAAAATGATCTAAGAAACATAGAGAAAAAAAAAAGGCTGAAGAAAAATGAACAAAATTCGAGAGACCTGTGGGACAACACATAGCAGTCTAACACTTGTAATAATCAGTAAAGCATGTAGTGGGCTAAAGAGTGGCCCGCTAAAAGATTATGTACACATCCTAATCCCCCCAATCCTGTGAAAATTACATGGAAAAGTGTGATTATTGCCTTAAATGACAAAAGACATGCTTAGGTTAAAGATCTGGGGAAGAGGAGCCTCTCTTGGATTATTTGAGTGGGTTCTAAATGCAATCACATGTATCCTTATAAAATATACATACAGAAGAGAAGACATACACATAAACAGAGAGAAGGCAATGTGAAGTTGGAGCACAGAGTGATGTAGCCACAAGCCAAGGAATGCCAACAGTGAGACAAGTAGGAAGAGTCAATGAACATATTACTCCCCTAGGAGCCTACAGAAGGAGCATGACTGCTATGGTTTAAATGTTTGCTCCTCCAAAACTCATCTTGAAATTTCATTGCCATTGCAACGGTATTAAGAGGCTGTGCCCTTATGAATGCATTAATGCCACTATCACAGAAGTGAGATTGGTATAAAAGGGCAAGTTTGGTCCCCTTTTCTCTGCCCTCACCTTTGCCCTTCTGCCACGTGATGTTTTCTGCCATGTTATGACACAGAAAGAAGGCCCTAGCCAGGTGCTGGCACCTGATCTTGGATTTCCCAGCCTCCAGAATTGTAAGAAGTAAATTTCTGTTCATTATAAACTAGACAGTCTCAGGCATTCTGTCATAGTAGCACAAAATGGACTAAGAAGTAGACCTGCCAACACCTTAATTTCAGACTTCTAGACTTCATAACTGCAGAAAAATACATTTATGTTGTTTTAAGCTACCTACTTTGTGGCCATTTGTTTCAGCAGTCCTAAGACATTAATAAAGATATAGAACAGAAATTCTCAAAGTGTAGTATACAAAACTCCAGCAGTGCCAGAAACTCTTTGGGGAAAATCCATGAGTAAAAACTATTTTCATAATAGTACTAAAATGATATTTGCCTTTTTCACTGTGTTGACAATTATACTAATGATACAAAAGCAATGATGGCTGCAATGTGAACCCTGGGGCACAAACTGAAGCAATGGCACCAAGCAATACTAGCAGTTACTATATTCTTCACCACCATGCACTCACACATAATTTTATTAGATTAAAAATGATGGTCTCTGTGAAACATAAAGCACTTTTATTGCACACTGAAGTATAAATGTAGTATAAATGTTATCTTCAGGAAAAGTATTTGTTTAACTTAGCTGTGAGCTCTATCATTGAACAAAACTTCAGCAAATAGAATACAACAATATATTGAAAGTAAAATACATCATGACCAAATGGGGTTCATATTAGGAATACAAGGCTGACTGACCATTTGAAATACATTCAATGTGATTCAACATATTAACAGACTTAAGAAAAAGCCACATAATCACATCAACAGATACAGAAAATGCATTAGATAAAACTTGGCATCCATTCATGATAAAAACTCTCAATAAACTAGGAAGAGAAAGAAACTTTCTTAACCTGATAAGGACTATCTACTAAAAACCTATAGCAAACCATACTTAATGGTAAGGAACAGACAGACCGCTTTCGTCCTAACATTGATTACATGGAAGGCAAGATGTCCTCTCTCATCATTCCTATTCAATAATGTACAAGATGTAACAGCCCCTTCAGTAAGGCAAGAAAAATAAACAAATAGTAGATAGACTGGAAAGGAGTAAAAAAAAAAAACAAAAAAAAAAAACCTGTCTTTATTTGCAGAATGACATGACTAAGTAGAAAATCCCAAAAAATCTTCCAAAAAATGCCTGGAATTAATAAGTGAGTTTATCAAGGTCATAGAATATAAGGTCAATATACAAGAATCAATTATGTCTCTAAAGATCAGTAGTAAACAAGGGGAATTAAGATTTTAAAAAACAGTATCATTTATAATAGCACAAAAAAGAAGTACTTAGATGTAAATCTAATGAAATATGTTCAGAACCTATATAAAGAAAACTACAAAACGCTGATGAAAGGAAGCAAGGATTTAAAGAAATGGAATGACATACTGTGTTCATGGATTAGAAGACTTGATATTATGATGTAACATCTCAATTTTGATCTTTAGATTCAATGCAATCATAATAAACAACGCCAGCAGGTTTTTTTTGTAGATATCAACAAGCGGATTCTAAAATTTCTATAGTAATACAAAGTTACTAAAAACAAACAAAAACTGAAAAGGAACAAAGTTGGAAGACTCACATTACCCAATTTTAAGGCTTACTTTATAGGTTACAACAATTTAAGAAGTGTGGTATTGGTGAAAGGACAGATACACAGAATGCAACAGTCTAGAAACAGACCCACAAAAATACAGTCAACTGATTTTTGACAAAGGTGCCAAGGCAATGCAATTGAGGAAAGATAGTTCTTTCAACAAATGGTGCTGGAATAACTAGATATCTACATGTGAAAAAAAGAAAAGAACCTCAACATATATCTCTGGTCTTAAACAAAAATTAAGTCAAAATGAATCATAGGCCGGGTGTGGTGGCTCATGCCTGTAATCCCAGCATTTTGGGAGGCCTAGGTGGGCGGATTACCTGAGGTCAGGGGTTGGAGACCAGCCTAGCCAACATGGTGAAACCCCATCTCTACAAAATTAGCCGGGCATGGTGGTGCATGCCTGAAATCTCAGCTACTCGGGAGGGCTGAGGCAGGAGACTTGCTTGAACCTGGGAGGCGGAGCTTGGAGTAAGCCAAGATCGCACCACCACACACCAGCCTGGGCGACAAAAGTGAAACTCCATCCCAAAAAAAAAAGAATCCTAAATCTCATTGTAAATTAAACACTTAAGAGAAAATATAAATTTTTGAAGGGAATCTGGGATTGACAATGAATTCTTACCACAGAGGCCAAAGGGGCAGCTCCCCTTGGCCCTCTGAAGGTGTGCTGAAAAATCAACTTGCAAAAGGCAGATTAACAGGATAAAAGACATACAAATTTATTTAACGTGTAGACCCAAAGATAGAGGAAACTGTCCATTTTTATCCTTAGGTTCAACAAAGTATGGACAGCCATGCAGAAGTATAATTGGATAAAAAGGCTATAATCTAATGTGAACAGACTGAATGGGGAAACCCAGGAAGGCCTATCTGTTTAGATTCTTCTTGGCCTGAGCACACATTCTTTCTTTCTGCTTATGGGGCAGGACCCTCTCTGGAATGGGGGTCTTATGACCTACATTCAAACAATGTAGATGAGATAATTTCTTTAAGGCCAGTTTTTACACATAGTACAGAGGGAAAGTTAGAATAATATTTTTAGGTTTTGTGGCTTGCTTTGGGGAAAAAAGGTTCCAGTTTCTATGACCTGCCTTGGGGAAGAGGGAATCTGGTTTCTAAGGCTAGCCTCAGGGGAGAACGGGACTGGGAGACAGGCAGGCAACAGAAAGTCAGAGAAAAACTTTTGCTTCTGAGGCTACTTCTGAGGCCTCATTTTGGAGTTTTGTTTTATTTTTCTTTCTTTTTTTTTTTTTTGGAGACAGAATCTTGCTCTGTCACCCAGGCTGGAGTGCAGTGGTGCGATCTCAGCTCACCCCAATCTCCACCTGAGGGTTCAAGTGATTCTCCTGCCTTACTTTCCCTAGTAGTTGGGAATACAGGCACCCACCACCATACCTGGCTAATTTTTGCATGTTTAGTAGAGACAGGGTTTCATCATGTTGGCCAGGCTGGTCTTGAATTCCTGGGCTCAGGCAATCCTCCTGCCTCGGCCTCCCTAAGTGCTGGGATTATAGGCGAGAGCTACTGCACCCAGCCTGAGGTTTCGTTTTCTGAGCCTCAACATTACCTATGATACTCAAAGCATAGTCAGCAACATAAAATATTGAGAAACTTGACTTTACCAAAATGAAAAAAAAAGTTTGCTCTGTGAAAGGAGCTAAGGATTAAAGACAGATAAGACACAGTTGGCCAGGTGTGCCTGAGGTCAGGAGTTCGAGACCAGCCTGGGCAACATGGAGAAACCCTGTCTCTACTAAAAATACAAAAATTAAACGGGTGTGGTGGCGCATGCCTGTAATCCCAGCTATTTGGGAGGCTGAGGCAGGAGAATCACTTGAACCCAGGAGGTGGAGGTTGCAGTGAGCTGAGATCACGCCATTGCACTCCAGCCTGGGGGACAAGAGCGAAACTCCGTCTGTTGCGGGAAGTCAGGGATACCGAACGGCAGGACCTGCTGAGGCCGTGACAGAAGAACATAAATTGTGAAGATCTCATAGACATTTATCACTTCCGCAATCAATACTCTTTTAATTTCCTATGCCCTCTTAATCCTGTCATCTTCGTAAGCTGAGGATGTATGTCGCCTCAGGACCCTGTGATGACTGTGTTAACTGCACAAATTGTTTGTAGAGCATATGTGTTTAAACAATATGAAATCTGGGCACCTTAAGAACAGGATAACAGTGATTTTCAGGAACAAGGGAGATAACCTTAAAGTCTGGCTGCCTGTGGGCTGGGCAAGCAGAGCCATATTTCTCTTATTACTGAACACGGGTAAGAGAAATATCGCTGAATTCTTTTCCCAGTAAGGAATATTAATAATTAACAGCCCTGGGAAAAGAATGCATTCGGCGGGGGGGGGGGGGGGCCTAAAATGGCCACCCTAGGAATGTCTGCCTTATGCAGTTGCAGATAAGGGATGAAACATGCCCTGGCCTCTGGCAGCACCCCCAGGCTTGCTAGGATTAGGAAATTCCAGCCTGGTGAATTCTAGTCAGACCGGTTCTCTGCTCTTGAACCATGTTAAGATGTTTATAAATGACAATGCGTGCACAGCAGGACATGGAAGTTCATTAGTGATTCTAGTTTTGCCCTGAACTTGAGATCTCACCCTGATCTTCTGCCTTGTGATCTTTTGTTGCCCTTAAAGCATGGGATCTCTGTGACCCACATCCTATTAGTACGCTCCCTCCCCTTTGAAAATTGCTAATAAAAACTTGCTGGTTTTAGGGTTCGGGGGCATCACAGAACCTGCCGACATGTGATGTCTCCCCCAGATACCCAGCTTTAAAATTTCTCTCTTTTGTACTCTTTCCCTTTATTTCTCAGACCAGCTGACACTTAGGGAAACAGAAAAGAACATACGTGAAATAACGTTGAATTATTGGAGGCGGGTTCCCCCGATATCTGTCTAAAAAAATAAAATAAAATAAAAATAAGACACAGTCATGAAAATGTTCAGGAAAATTAAAAGAATAACACAGAAAGAAAATGTTTGCAAATCAGATACTCAATAAAAAACTTGTATCCAGAATACACTAAGAACTCTTAAAACTCAACTAAAAAAATAGACAACCCAACCAAAAATTGGTAAAACATCTGAAAAGATAATCACCACAAAAGATATAAGAATGTAAAATATACACGAGAAGATGCTCATCATTAGTTATTAGGAAAATACAAATTAAATTACAACAAGACACTATCAAAAACCGAAAATATCAAATGCTGGCAAAGATGTGGTGCAAGAGAAACATTCACTCATTGTTGGAGGGAATACATACTAGTATAGCCACCCTGAAAAATAATTTGGCAATTTGTTATAAACTTAAGTATATATTTACTATGTAACCCAACGGTCCCACTGTAGTTATTTACCTAAGAGAGCTGCAAACTTGCGTTCACACGGAAGCCAGTACATGAATGTTTATGGTAGCTTTTTTTATAACTACCAAACACTGGAAACAACCAAGATGTCTGATAACAGAGGAAGGGACAAATAATCATGGCATACACATACAACAGAATACTACTTAGCAATAACAAGGAACAGAATATCAATTTGTGCAGTAGCATGGATGAATGTAGCTAAGCAAAAGGAGCCAGACCCAAAAGGCTACATATTATATGGTTCCGTTTACATGACATTCAGAATAACAAGGATAGAGAACAGAGCAATGGCTGCCAGGGGCTGGTGAGAGGTACTGACTACAAGAACTTTTTTTTTTTTCATGGTGATGGAACTGTTCCAGATGGTACTGCAGTGGCATAATAGATACATGATTACATATGTTTATCTAAACCTATACAGCTGTACTCTACAAAGAATGAAAGGAAATATACTATAGGTAAACTTTCTTTAAAAAATCAACCAGGATATCAAGAAAACCTAGGCTAGAATACAGACTGTGACAGATCAGTCTAACTGTATTACAAATGTATGATAACCTAACTGAATGATGTTTAGGTAATACAGATACAGATAGACACAAAAATAATTATAGATGGGTTAGCATATACATATACATACTCACATTTCATAGCTCTGTTGACTTTCAGAGCCTGAAGCAGTGACACCCCCGTAGTAATAAGCATATCCAACACCCACTTCTTGGTTTCTAAATATCATCCTCCAATAAAAGAAACCAGAGTCCCTTGGACATAGGGCTGATTTTGGTACTGGGATAAGGCAAGTACAAGATAGAGTAACTTGTAGTGTCAGAAAGTAAGGAAGTGGCCAAACAACAAAAAGATTGGGGGAAAAGGATGCAGAAGCCAACTTGAAAGAGCTCTCAATGGCCACAGCTGCAATAATCTGAGCAACAAAAGTAAGTATCAATAGTATTGGCACTTTGGGAGTCAAGGTAGGAGGACTGCTTGAGGGCAGGAGGTTGAGACCAGCCTGGGCAACACAGCGAGACTCCATTTCTTTAAAAAAAAAAAAAAAAAAAAATTAGTGAGGCAGATGACACCAGCTACTTGAGAGGATCGCTTGAGCCCAGGAGGTTAGGGATGCGGCAAGCCATGACTGTACTACTGCACTCCAGCCTAGGCAATAGAGCAAGACCCTGTCTCCCTCTTTATATACAGCATTGGATTATAGCCCAAATAATAAAATAAATATTTGTGAGTTTATAATAACATACACAAATGATTGAATAAATTTTAAAATGGGATTAAATGGGCAAATCTCCCTTATAAGAAACAGGGAAAGAGAAAATTACCATTAGAAATCCACAGTAGCTGGTGCTGTGGCAAATATCTGTAATCCCAGCTACTGGGAAGGCTGAAGTGAGAGGATCCCTTAAGCCCATGAGTTCTGGGCTGTAATGTGTTATGCTGATTGGGTGTCTACACTAAGTTTGACATCAATATGGTGACCTTCCAGGAGCAGGGGATCACCAGGTTACCTAAGGAGGGGTGAACTGGCAGAAATAGGAAATTAAGGAAATCAAAATTCCCATGCTAATCAGTAGTGGGACTACAACTGTGAATAGCCAGTGTACCCCAGCCTGAGCAAGAGGAAGACTCTGGCTCTTTAAAAAAAAAAAAAAAAAAAAAAAAAAGAATTGCACAGTAGTAATTGATGCAGGTGAGAGTAAGCAAAACTCATGAGTGACATGCTAAAATTAGTGAGTAAATTTTTTTTTTTTTTGAGATGAGTCTCACTCCATCACCCAGGTTGGAGTGCAGTGGCGTGATCTTGGCTCACTGCAACCTCCACCCCCTGGGTTCAAGCAATTCTCCTGCCTCAGCCTCCCAAGTAGCTGGGATTACAGGTGCCTGCCACTGTGTCCAGCTAATTTTTGTATTTTTAGTAGAGATGGGGTTTCACCATCCTGGCCAGGCTGGTCTTGAACTCCTGAACTCATGATCCACCCGCCTCTGCCTCCCAAAGTATTGGGATTATAGGTGTGAGCCACCGCGCCTGGCTGTGAGTGAAATTTTGAGAAGAAAGAGAATGGTAGAATAACTTCAAAGTATCTCCCAAAGAATATTTCTTAATTACTGTGGTGATTTGAACATAAGCCCACAAATCATTTGGTATACCTCACTGCAGCAGGTAGAGTTTAATTCCCTTTTTTCCCTACATTTTTAAGAGACAGGGTCTTGCTCTGTCACCCAGTCTGGACTACAAAGGTATGATCATAGCTCACTGTAACCTTGAAGCCCTGGGCTCAAGTGAACCTCCCATCTCAGCCTCCAGAGTAGCTGGGACTACAAGTGAGTGCAACCACACCCTGGTAATAATTTTACTTTGTTTGTAGAAACAAGGTCTATGTTAGCCAGGCTGGTCTCGAACTCCTGGCCTCAAGTAATCTTCCTGCTTCGGCCTCCCAAAGTGCTGAGATTACAGGTGTGAGCCACTGCATCCAGCTTCTCTTTCTTTTCAAAGTAGGCTGGAGTTAAGTGAATCACTCCTAATAAACAGACCATGAAAAGGAAAAAATAACTTCACAGAGGAAGAACCTCGTAGACATCCCTCTATTATGGACTCAATGTTTATGTCCCTCCAAAACTATGCTGAGGCCCAATGTGATGGTGTTAGGTGGTGGGGCCTTTGGGAGGTAATCAGGTTTACATTAGGTCATGAAGGCAGGACCACCATGAGAGAAGGAGTGCCCTTATAAAAAGAAGAGAGAGATCTCTCTACGTGCACATACCAAGAAAAGGCCATGTGAGCACACAGTGACAAGGTGGATAGAGGGCCCTCATTAGAATATGACCATGCTGACACTCTCTCAAACTTCCAGCCTCCAGAACTGTTGTGAAAATAAATGTCTGGGCGTAGTGGCACACACCTGTACTCCCAGCAATTTGGGAGGCCGAGGCGGGCAGATTGCTTGGGTCCAGGAGTTCAAGACTAGCTTGGGCAACATGGTGAAATCCCGTCTCTACAAAAAAAAAAAAAAGAAAAATTAGCCGGGCATGGTGGCACATGCCTGTAGTCCCAGCTACCTGGGAGGCTGAGGTGGGAGGATTGCTTGAGCCTGGGAGGTCAAGGCTTCAGTGAATCGTGATTGAGCCACTATACTCCAACCCAGGTGACAGTGAGACACTGCCTCAAAGAAGAAAAGAAATGTCTATTGTTTAAGCCTCAGTCAATGATGTTTCAATATAGCAACCTAGCTAAGACAACCCTCTTAACCAAGTGCCCAAGGTTAACATGATCAGTAATAAAACAAGCTGGTATCACGTAAACCCTGAAATGACTCAATAAAAAGCATACTTCACCAGTGTGGTATTTTTACGAAAAATTCATACACACAATCTAATCATGAGAAAGCATCAGCAAACTCAAAGTGAGGAACTGTCTACAAAATACCCAATCAGTACTCTTCAAAAACGAGGAAGTCATTGGAAAAAAAAAAAAAAGACAAGACTAAGAAACTGTCAGACTACAGGCTAAGGAGACATGACAACTAAATGCAACATGATATCCTGAATTAAATCCTGAAACAGAAAAAAAGACATTCATGTAAAAACTGGTGAAACATCAATAAAATTTGCAGTTAATTTTATTTCACCAATGTTAATTTCCTGGTTTTGATAAATGTACCAAAGTTTCGGAAGACAGGCTGGGCACAGTGCCTCATGCCTGTAATCCCAGCACTTTGGGAGGCTGAGGTGGGCAGGTCAGGAGTTCGAGAACAGCCTGACCAACATGGCGAAACCCCATCTCTACTGAAAATACAAAAACGCAAAAATTAGCCAGGCGTGGTGGCAAGTGCCTGTAGTCTCAGCTACTTGGGAGGCTGAGGCAGGAGAATCGCTTGAACCTGGGAGGCTCAAAAAAAAAAAAGTTTCATAAGTTATTGTTAGAGGAAGCTGACTGAAGGGTACTGCACTTTCTGTACTATCTTTGCAACACTTCTGTAAGTCTAAAATTATTGCAAAATAAAATTTTTAATACATCAGTAGAAAAAGGTACTGGAAATGACCTATTAAATTGTATGACACACCAAAAGTAGCCAGAGTGATTTTCCTAAAAAGCAGATCTGATATTGTTACTCGCTGGTTTGATGCCTTCTAATGGTTTACCTTGCCATAAAAAAAAAATTCAAATTATTTAACATGACCAATAAAACATATGTCCATATCCTAATCTCTGAAACTTGTGAATATGTTAGATTACCTGGCAAAGGGGAATTAAGGTTGCACATGGTATTAAGAATGTTAATCAACTGACCTTAAAATAGATTCTTGATTACCCAGGTGAGACCAATATAATCACAAACATCCTTAAGAGCAGAAAAGCAGAGGTAGAAGAGAGTCAGAGGGAGATGTGACTACAGAAGAATTCTCAGACAGATGCAATGTTGCTGGCTTTGAACGTGGAGAAAGTGGGCCATGGACCAAGGAATGTGGGCAGCATCCAGAAGCTAGCTGACAAAAAGGCAAGAAATTAATTCTCCCTTAGATTCTCTAGAAGGGAATGCAGCCCTGTAGATGCCTTGATTTTAGCTCAGGTGGACTTCTAACCTATAGGTGATAAATTCATGTTGTTTGAAGCCACCAATTTGTGGTCATTTGTTACAGCAGTAAATAGAAAACAATGCAAAGACTCTCCATCATCTGACCTCTGCTTACCACTCCTGCTTTATCACTCACCACCTCTTCACACAATAATTTTCAAGAGGTATGCCTTAATATACTAGTATACTAGTAGTCTTTCACATGCCTCTGCCAACATTTGATCAATAAATAAAATTTAATTTTGCTACACTTAAGATGCTTACTGATATGGTGAAGTCAAATAGAATGCTGAGCTGGTGGGAAAAAAATACTGTTTGCCACAAAAAAGCAAAGAAGCCACAGTACAACATCAACTAAGATTGTATGCTTGAGTTTCACCTCAAGAGGCCCTAAAAGAGGTTCATCAGGGCAGAAGACAGTTTTACTTTAAGCTGTCTTTTAGAGGCTTCTGAAGGGGATCAAGTGAGTATGTGATACCATTTTTGAAACTTTTTTTTTAATACAAGTGTTCAAAGTGTAATTCCTTTAAGAATGCCACCAAAAATTTTAGCACTAAAGTAGCCATGAGTATGAAAAGGCTGAGAATCACTGTTCTACACACATCCTTATCATGCTAAATTTTTTTCAAGCCATGCTTCCTCACCTCTCAATCTTCAGATAGGCTTTTCCCTCTATATGGAACCTTCCAAAATACCCTCTTCTGCTTCACCTGACCAATTCTTAACTTATTCTTCAGATCTCAGCTCAGCTCTTCTCTAGGAAAACATTCTCTAATCCTACAAGTGAATGCATGCCATTATATAATATTGCTTCCACAGTATTTTGGACCCTTATGACAGAACTTTTCACATGGAACTGTAATTGTCTAATTGTAAATTCTGCAAGTGAAAAAATTCAGTCTAGTTTGCTCTTAGCTCTATCCTATCCCCCAAAGCTTAGTGTAATGGCTGGCTGATGGAAACTATTACTGTATTTTTATAAAATGAAGCCTAGTAAATAATCATCAAGTATTTCTGTATCAGGCACTTATCACAATGTATCAATAAGGAATACTATATGCTACTTAAACACAAAGAACATGAAACTTTAAAAGCTTTCACCATGTAAAATAATTTATACCATAATACAAAAACAGGTCTTTTTTCTGCTTTGGCGTTTTACACTTTTTACCCTGTTCACGTATAAGAAAAGTGTTTTTAACAAAAAGAAATGAAAATCTATCGTATTTCATTATATCTAAGGTGTGTTTTGATACTGCCACTATTTATCTTCACAGTTGTATTAGGTTCCTGCTGCTACTATAACAAAGTACAACAAAGTCAGTGTTTACAACAACACAAATTTATTCTCTTACAGTTCTGGAGGTCAGAGGTCCAAAATCAGTTTCACTGGGCTACAAAGTGTCAAGGGACAGGGCTGGTTCCCTTTGGACACTCTGAAGAGACAATCCGTTTCCTTGCCTTTTCCAGCTTCTAGTGGCCACTGGTATTCCTTGGCTTGTGGCCCCTTCCATCTCCAAAGCACATCACTCTAACTTCTGCTTCTGTCTTTACATTTCCTTCGCTGCTGGCTCTGACTTGTCCTGTGTCTCTCTAATAAGAACCGCTGTGATTGTATCAGGCCTACCAAGTTCCAGGAAAACCCCATGTCAAGATCCTTAACTTAATCACTGCTGCAAAGGTTTCAGGGATTAGGACATGGACATAGCTGGGGAACCCATTATTCAGCCTACCACATCAGGTATCAATGGCAGATTCTCACACAACTATATTATGATTTCACTTTATGGAAAGCAAGTTTAGAATTCCACTGATTCTAAAATGCACCCCAATTTCAGAGGTAAAAAATGTAAAAATAAAAAAAAAAAGCATCTTAGAATAAATTAATTTGATTATTGCACTCCCCAAATTGCCCAATACAATGCCTTACAAATAAGCATCAAATAATCATTGAAAAACTAAAAAACAGGCTGGGTGCGGTGGCTCACGCCTGTGATCCCAGCACTTTGGGAGGCTGAGGCAGGGGGATTGCTTGAGTCCAGGAGTTTGAGACCAGCCCAGGCAACATAGTAAGACTTCATCTCTACAAACATGAAATAAAAAATTACACAGGTGTGGTGGTTTGTGCCTGTAGTACCAGTAACTTGGGGGGCTGAGGTGTTAGGCTTGCTTCAGCCCAGGAGATTGAGGCCGCAGTGAGCCAAGATTGCACCACTGCACTCCAGCCTGGGTGACAGAGTGAGACCCTGTCTCAAAAAATAAATAAATAAAATAAAATAATAAAAATAACAGGCTGGGCGCAGTGGCTCACGCCTGTAATCCCAGCACTTTGGGAGGCTGAGACGGGCGGATCACGAGGTCAGATCGAGACCATCCTGGCTAACACAGTGAAACACCATCTCTACTAAAAAATACAAAAAAAAAAAAAAAAATTAGCTGGGCGTGGTGGCGGGCACCTGTTGTCCCAGCTGCTTGGGAGGCTGAGGCAGGAGAATGGTGTGAAGCTGGGAGGCGGAGCTTGCAGTGAGCCGAGATTGCACCACTGCACTCCAGTCTGGGCGACAGAACAAGACTCCGTCTCAAAAAAAAAAAAAAAGAAAGAAAGAAAGAAAAAACTAAAAAAACGGCCAGACGTGCTTGTAATCCCAGCACTTTGGGAGGCTGAGGCAGCAGACTGCTTGAGTCCAGGAGTTCAAGACCAGCCTGGACAACAGAGTGAAACTCCATCTCTACAAAAATTACATAAAATTAGATAGGTGTAGTGGCGCACACCTGTAGTCCCAGCTACTCAAGAGGCTGAGGTGGGAGGATCACCTGACCCCGGGAGATCGAGGTTGCAGTGAGCAGTGATCGCTCCAGCTTGGGTGACAGAGTGAGACCCTGTGTCAAAACAAAAACAAACAAAACAAAAAAATTCAGTTTTTATATAATCTCTGAAAGAATTTTATATTCTTAGCTTCAAGTGAACTATGTCAAATAAAAGAGGGAAACAGATGATTCTGACACATTATCTACTCACTGGTACCAATCTGAATGAAGAAATAAAATATTTTTAACAAATGGTCTATAATCTTTTCAATGGAGCTGCTCAGCTGGTCAGCCTGACTGATATATCATGTGCCAGCAAGATACAGCCTATGATTTTCTATAAGCATGTATGCCCTCCTTAGCAAGACTAAATTATCACAAGATCTACCCCCAGGACATATCTGTCTCAGTAGCATAACCTCCTTTCAGACACTAGATTCTCACCAAAGGAAAACTGATTCTCTTGCTTTAACAAAACCTAACATGAAAATTAAAATTTATAAAACAAATATTTCATGCAAGTCTAGTCCCTGTACCAAAAAAAAAAAAAAAAAAAATCACAGGATCTCTTTAGGGCATATGAAATAGGATTTGGTTTGAAAAATTCTCTAACTGACTTCCCTTTATTCTACTTTCACTTTCCTCTAATAGTACTTTTTAACATTCCTTACCACACAATCTTTAATGGCTCTTCTTTGATCCAAATGAAGTCTAAACTTCTTAGGACAATTTCTAGGAACCTCCATTAGCAGCCCCAACATAATTGTAAAAACTATTCTTTTTTTTTTTTTTTTTTTGAGATGGAGTTTAGCTCTTGTTGCCCAGGCTGGAGTGCAATGGCATGATCACGGTTCACTGCAACCTCCACCTCCCGGGTTCCAACAATTCTCCAGCCACAGCCTCCCAAATAGCTGGGATTACAGGCACTCGCCACTACACCCAGCTAGTTTTGTATTTTTAGTAGAGATGGGTTTTTACCATGTTGGCCAGGCTGGTCTCGAACTCCTGACCTCAGGTGATCCACCCACCTCAGCCTCCCAAAGTGCTGGGATTACAGGCATGAGCCACCATGCCGGGCCCAAACTATTCTTTCATTACTCTCTCTCCCTTGTACCCCTGCACTGCTCAGAGTACATTTTTTAAATTCCTTACCTTTGATTCATGCATTTTTACCTGTCAATTCAAAATGTGTCCATCATTTTAGATATAGCTGAAGTTCTAACTTCCTCCCTTAAGATTCCCTATTACTTTAACCAAGAAGAATTGTTTCCTCTTCAAAACTCTGGGCACCCTTCTCACAGGCCTTATGAAGGAAACACATGTTCAGTGTTGACAGTCCTCTCCTCTTTTACTGAGGGGTACAGAACTCCTGGAGTGCAGAGAACATTCACATTTGTATGCCCAGAGTATCTAGCACAAAATGTTATGTAAAGAGGAGCTACATAAATATTTGCTAGGAATTGTAAATTAAATTTATAGGCCAGGCATGGTGGTTCATGCCTGTAATCCCAGCACTCTGGGAGGCAGAGGTTGGAGGGTCACTTGAGCCTAGGAGTTCGAGACCATCCCAGGCAACACAGTGAGATCTCGTCTCTAAAATAAAAGTTATATATAACTGTTAGGATTACATATGCATTGCATAAAATAAGGTTCAGGTGTTTAAGATCAAAATTGATGGTAAATGAGATAATCGAAGGGACAAAGTTCTTAAAAGAGAGGGAACAGAATTCTGTACCCAAATAATCTGAATTTGTCTCAGATAACACAAGAATAATAATATGCAGGAAGACTGATAGATTTGGTGGCAGAAGATTAATACTTTATCTTCAGATTGTCAGATTGCTTTCAATTTCTTAGTAAAATAAGTAAGGTCACCATTGGAAAGGGAGGCAGAGAGACAGGATACTGAGAATTTGAGGGAAAAGGGGAGCATGTGACACTGGGAATGGAGCAGAGAAATACCACAGGACTAACTGGTACCGAGAGCTCACTTAAGAGATATTATCATAAATATAAAGTTAGGGAAACTTCAAGGAAAATAAAGCATCAACATTGGATTATTCCAATATTACAATACAGCCATTTTATAGGGAAAAAAAATTTGACATAAAAAGGTTACCAACTCTAGTAAAAATGTGCAAAATTGATAAATGAGTAATATAAACATACAGGAAAACACAAAAATTAAGCAAGTTACCTGAATAAGATTGTAACAGTCATGATTTCCACCATACTACAATTATTGTTTAAAAAGAAAAAAATGAAGAGAGAAAACAAAAACCACATCTCTAATTTGACTACTCCTAAGATTTCCATAATAGCATGATCATTCCCCCTCCCCGAGACACATTTTAATATTAAAAATAGTTGTTTCATTAATATTTTCCTGAATTGAATTCCTACTTTTTTTTCAGTCAGATCAAAGTCAGATTTCAGTTTCCATTATCTGAACACAAACATCAAGGTCAGCAAAGTACAAGTTCCTTTATCCTACTAAGATAAATTCATACTAACTTTGAGGTAGAATCAGATCGAAGAATGTAATCACTGAATTCATTCATCACTTAATTACAAAGAAATAGGCCAATATTCAGTCAGTATGCACCCAGGTATGCATTTTAACAATTATCTTTGTTAAAATATTAAAATAGCTCTGAATCAGTTGGTAATGAGTCATAGCCATGGTCCTATTCCCCTGCTTTACCCCACCATGCTAGCCCAAACCTTCTCATAATCCGCAGCTGAAGGAGTAATGCCTGGCACAGCTGAAAGCTTATAGGATCCTGCTCTGGTATGAAGGATGGTATCCATTTAGTGGTCAGTATACACAGTACTGATTACTGAATATTTTAATATACTCTCCCTGCCAATAAGGTATCACTAACAATGCCAAAATACAGATTTTTAATGAGCATAAAAAATGTGCATGCTTGCACACCCACACACCCCTAAGGCAATAGGCAATTACAAACCTTGGTGATTTCAAAAATGAGGAGTCTCAGATTACATCTGGATATCCTAGGTTATCATAATGCAAGGCTAACAGTTATAGAGCTTCTTCCCAAGCTCTGAGAGAAATGTTTTCTTGTATTCTTTCTCTCCTACATTCCATAAACTGCAAATATACCTGAGGATGAAGGTAACTGTTCCAGTCACCGCTGGCGGACAGAGCCTACAGACACAGGCTATGTAAACAACTGGATTAAATCTCACTGCATTAAGTATAGATTATTCCTGCTACAACATCAATTATCCTTCTTGGATACCACGACAATGAGAGCTATGAGTGAGGGGCCAAAAGACAACCAAGGCCACACATGGTGGCTCACACCTGTAATCCCAGCACTCTGGGAGGCCAAGGTAGGAGAATCACTTGAGCCTGGGCAACATGGTGAAACCCCGTCTCTACAAAAAATACAAAAATTAGCTGGGCATAGTGGCATGCCCCTGTAGTCCTAGCTACTCAGGAGGCTGAAGTGGGAGAATCACCTTAACCCGGGGAGGTCAAGACTGCAGTGAGCTGTGATCATATCACTGCACTCCAGCCTGGGTGACAAAGTGAGGCCCTGTCTCAAAATACAGAAAGAAAAGAAAATCAATATTGGTTCAGAATCTACTACATGCCAGATACCTTGCTTTTCTACATATAATCTGATATGCTTCTCAAACAATTCTGTGAAGTATCACTATCATCTTTTATACACAAATAAACAGGGCCATGAAAGCCCACTAATTCATATGAATTCAAATCGTTGGTAAGGAGTAAAGAAGCCAGGCATTGCTGGTTCCAAAGCCAGGCTTATAGCTCATTTCACAATATCCATTAATCAGAAATCCTAAGGAAAACAAGTTAAGACTTGGCCACTGGCTAGGCAAGACATGATTTTACCACTCCCTCTCGCTACTTCATCCTGCTTTTCCTCAGTTCCTGTTACAAATGACTTCTGGCACACAATTTTAGAAAACTTAAAACCCATTAAACTTACCTTTCCATAAGCAAACTAGCTAAAATAGATGGCCTATTACCAGAAACCTTCCAAGAATGCATTTGCGGACATAAGGGATGGAGGACTGGAAAGCAGAAGAAAATAAAGAGAAGACTAAAATAGTGATTGAGCCTTAAATACAAAAAAGGGGAGAGGGAGCTGGCACACAGACTCCTGTCAGTGGCCAGTCTTCAAAAGCAATAACGAATAGGAAACCAAGTTCACTTAACTGAGTGCCTATTACAAGCTGCTACTACTGGGCATATGATGAAGAAAACCCATATGGTTTCTGCCACCTGAAGAATTTATAAAATGGTGTTCTGAAGAAAATGGAAGGGAGGGACTCTAATTGCTAAGCCCCTTCTAGGGCTAAGTACTTTAAAAATAGTACCTTATTAAATGTAATTCCCTCAACAACTCTGTAAGAAAGGTATTATTATACTCTGAAGCATGTTAAGTAAGTTTCTCCACAAAAATTTGGGCTATATCAAAGCCTACAACCTTTTCACTAGTCCACTCCTTCTGGACAATTCTGAGTATGCTCAGCCTATTGAAAATAGTAGCTTCTCCAGGGCTGAATATATATAACATGATCTTTTCTAACAATGCTGACAATGAAGATGCCTCATTTCTAGGAAAGAAAATTATTCTAATACCTTTAGCATAAAATACTTCAGGAATTACAGATGAATTGGAAAGATGAAGTAACATGAAATACTAGTGGTGGCAATGAATATGGTTTACAAAATTAATTACTGCTACAATCCCAGAAACTTGGGGGGAGAGGGAGGGAGTGAAAAGACACTGCAAACAACTAAAGCAATATATATAGCAATAAAAAATAAAAATTAAACCCAGATATAAGACACTTGTTTACATATGGAGTGAATACTTTAAGATCTTTTTTTTTTTTTTTGCGACGAAGTCTCGCTCTTGTCCCCCAGGCTGGAGTGCAATGGCACAATCTTGGCTCACCACGACCTCCACCTCCCGGGTTCAAGTGATTCTCCTGCCTCAGCCTCCCAAGTAGCTGGGATTACAGGCACCTGCCACCACGCCTGGCTAATTTTTGTATTTTTAGTAGAGATGGGTTTCATCCTGTTGTCCAGGCTGGTCTCAAACTCCTGACCTCAAGTGATCCGCCCGCCTCAGCCTCCCAAAGTGCTGGGATTACAGGCGTAAACCACCATGCCTGGCCTACTTTAAGATCTTTGAGATATCTATCAATCAGCTTAGAGCCAGGCTCAGTGGCTCACGCCTGTAATCCCAGCACTTTGGGAGGCTAAGGCGGGTGGATCATCTGAGGTCGGGAGTTCGAGACCAGCCTGACCAACATGGAGAAACCCTGTCTCTACTAAAAATACAAAATTAGCCAGGCATGGTGGCGCATGCCTGTAATCCCAGCTACTCGGGAGGCTGAGCAGGAGAATCGCTTGAACCCGGGAGGCGGAGGTTGCAGTGAGCTGAGATTGTGCCATTGTATTCCAGCCTGGTCAACAAGACTGAAACTCAGTCTCAAAAAAAAAAAACAAATCAGCTTAGGAGGAAATTATGTATTCAGACACAGTCACTTTAATACCACAGGGGTATATTCATGAGAGGACCTGATGCTTCCGGTTAGCTATAAATGGAGACTAGAAACCTGAGACACTGATGTGGCTCTGATCAAAAGGAACTTATTTGAGATACACTAGGGAGATTTATATCATTTTAAATGCTGCATGTGCCCTCAAAGTTTAAGGGTTTCCAGTGACTGACCCGATAGTACTGCTGTATGAATGGTATGTTTATTTACATCTTCCATAGTGAGTTCTAGTAATTCCCATTACTATCTCATCTTTCTTGCATTATTAACAATTAAAGTGATAAAACTGTAGTTTCATTCTGGAAAAGGGCATATGGAAGGATTAAAATATACTTTCATTTGAAAATGAACACCATTTGCTTCCTAAAAGTAAAATTAAAAAGCAGCAGCTTATTATTAAATCTAACTGCCCCACCCCCCCACCTCCCAACAAGATCATTACCAGGCTATTACTTTAGTCAGTCTTCCTACGTTTGAGGACTCAGCTTTGGAAGGAATCCCAAAAGGCAGAGTAAAAGGTAAGAAATATTCAATTAATGCTTGGTATGGAAATACAAATAGTTTTAAAAATCCATATATTGCTCAATGAAAAATGAAGGATAGAAATACAACACCAAGGAAGGAAGCTTAAGAGAAAGATTTCACAGACTTGAAATCAAGTCAAGCTGTATCTTCGAATAAGTGGAGGAAACATGCTAGCAGTTACACCTAGAAAACAAGTAAAAGTGATCATGAAGACTAGGTTTTCTGCCTCTCTATTCCTTTCTTCTCAAACATCAAAGTTTCTAAAAAGAATTTTCTTAAAGTCTGTTAACAGAAAGAGATCTTTAGGCTGGGCATGGTGGCTCATGCCTGTAATCCCAGCACTTTGGGAAGTCTAGATGGGAGGATCACTTGAAGCCAGGAGTTTGAGATCAGTCTCTACAAATTTTTTTTTAAAAGTTAGCTGGGTATGGTGGCACACACCTATAGTCCCAGCTACTCAGGAAGCCATGGCGGGAAGACTGCTTGAGCCCAGGAGTTCAAGGCTGCAGTGAGCTATGATGGCAACACTGTACTCCAGCCTGGGTGACAGAGTGAGATTCTGTCTCTAAAATAAATAAATAAATAAACAAACAGACAAAACGTTTTAAGAAGAGATCTAGAGTTGGAATTAGCAAAAATAAAATGGACTTCATTTAATACATGTCTAATGAATACCTGTAACTTGCCTATACTGTTCTAGGCTCTTATTATACAACGTGAACAAGAGACAGAAAAAACTGCCACCCTCACAAAGCTTTCACAGAATTGGTAGAAAATGTACCTACTTAACCTTTCTGAATCTTCATTTCATCTGTAAAGGTAGGGATCCAAACTATGTGTTTTTCAAACTGTGCTTAAAAACAACTGAACTTCTACTTCTATTTTAACCGCAACCACTTTGCTTTTTTCTGATTTCTCTATCAGGGATCTATATACAATATCCTTTGGAAAAACAAATCTTAAAAAACGTTTGTGGGCCAGGCACGGTGGCTCACGTCTGTAATCCGAGCACTCTGGGAGGCCGAGGCAGGTGGATCACAAGGTCAGGAGATGGAGACCATCCTGGCCAACATGGTGAAACTCCATCTCTACTGAAAATACAAAAATTACCCAGGAGTGGTGGTGTGCGCCTGTAGTCCCAGCTACTCAGCAGGCTGAGGCAGGAGAATCACTTGGACCCAGGAGGTGGAGGTTGCAGTGAGCTGAGATCGTGCCACTGCACTCCAGCCTGGGCGACACAGCGAGACTCCGTCTCAAACAAACAAAAAAAGTTTGCCATTTGCTAACCACTTGTAAAAGAAAAAACAGGGCCCAGCCCAGTGGCTCACACCTATAATCCCAAGACTTTGGTAGGTCTAGCCAGGACGATCACTTGAGGCCAGGAGTTTGAGAACAGCCTGGGCAACATGGTGAGACTCAGTCTCTACAAAAATAAAAATAATTAGCCAGGAGTGGTAGTGCATGCCTATAGTCCTAGCTACTTGGGAAGCTGAGGCAGGAGGATCACTTGAGCCCAGGAGGTTGAGGCTGCAGTTAGCTATGATGGAGTCACTGACTCCAGCCTGGGTGGCAGAGTGACACCCTGTCTCTAAAACAAACAATAAAAAACAAAAAACTTCTTTCACTCTACTCTCATTCTGCACAGACCACTTCTGTGACCAGATGTGTGAATTTTTGTTTTTATTTTTCCCCAACAGACACCAACTGGGGGTCCTCCAACTCAATTCAATTCTGACACTACCTACCTGAAGTTAGACTCAGATCCCACAGATTAAGGGTTCAGTCCCACAAGACGGCTCCCCACTTCAGATGCCTATCATAAGTATCACAAGTAGCAGGTTGCCATCTGTACTTCTGAGGAACCAGTTACAAACTGGAGTTTCTACTACCCCCTCCTTAGGTTCAATTACTTTGGTAGAAGGGCTTGTGGAAGTCAGGAAAACACCTAAATTTATTGTTTATTATAAAGGATATTACAAAGGATACAGATGAACAGCCAAATGAAAGAGATGTACAGGGCAAAGGATGGGGGCAGGTGCCGCCACCCTCCCAGCATCTCCACATGTTCAGCAACCCAGAAGGTCACCAAATCTTACTGTTCCAGAGTTTTTATAAAGTTCATCTCTAGCCTATCCACTCCCCTTCAAAGGGGATGATGGGTGGGGACTGAAAGTCCCAACTCTCTAATTACTTGGTCTTTCTGGTTACCAGCTCCAGCCTGAGGCTGTCTAGGAGACCCATCCTAAGTCATCTCATTAGCATAAACTCAAATGTGATCAAAAGACTCCTTATGAGTAGCAAGCGACACTCCTATCACTCAGGAAATTACAAGGGTTTTAGGAGCTGTTACAGGAACCCAGGACAAAGGCCAAACATTTCATATCACACCACAACACTGAAGTGAGTGATTTCTAGGTACCATTCCAGTTTTACAATTCTGTCTGTTTTATGCTCATATTTCTGACCTATTTCTTTTTCACCATGTCTGGAATTCCATAGAGATATATTAAAAGGCTAACTACTTTTGTAGGACTGAAAAATAAATGAGAAACCCAAATGACTGCTTACTAGATGCTGATACCACGTAGCAAACTTTTTTTTTTTGAGATTAGCAAACAAAACAAAAAGAGATTTAATCTTGTTTCTCTACTTAAACTAATCCCTTCCACAAAAACAAAAATCCTTCTGGAGGATAAGGTGTGAGGATCCCTTGAGCCCAGCAGACCAGCCTGGGCAACACAGGGAGACCTTGTACTCTACCTGACCCTAGTTCTTACACTTTACCATAACTTTCAAATTTCCTAGCATAACATTTAAGGCCTTTCTGCAACCTGACCCCTTTTAACCTGCTCCTTTCGGCTTCGGTGCCTTGGCTTCCCATGCCACCCAGCACCCTCTGCACCTCTTGACTCCTTCCACTTTCCAAGCATGCCCTGCACTTTCATATTTCCAAACTTTAGTTCATGCTGTAACCTCTGCCTAGAGTCAACCTTTCCCTCCCACCCCAACCTGTCCAGTCCCTCAAGGCTAGCCAGAACCAATCAAACATTACCAAATACAGGGCAAGTCAGGAGAGAGGCAGGGACTCTGTCTCATCTGCTACCCTAACCTTGAGTCCCCAACTGGTAAGCATGCAATAAATGTTGAAATGATTATTGCAACATTAAAGGAAAGTAGTGATTATAAACAAGAGAACTCAAGCATCATCTATATTTGGCATCAAAACATTGATTTGTTCTTACAGATTTTAACATCCTGATTACACTTGGCTGAGTACATATCCTGGCATTCTTGAGTGTTCACAAAATTTATAAGGCTGTAATAAACATTTGCCACTTTAAAAACTGTTCACTAAGATGATAATGCATATTCAGAAAATCAAGGAAAGACACAATCCTTGAATCACTGGTAAACATGAGTCTACGATGTTCTAAAAGACTTGGGCTCTTTTACTAAATTATCGTGTTCTAGTTCCTTCATAAAGCTATTTTAAAAACAAACAAAAACAAGAACTTATATTAAGGTTACAAGAACAAACACTGCTCACAAATAGTATTTTTACATTTGTTCAGAACAGGTGTACAACACCAATAACACTGGTCATATCCAAAAGCGATTATAGTAAACAATGACTACTGAGAGTACAGCATGTAATACTGATAGGTAAGGCTGATCCAAAGAATATTAAGGCTAAAGTATCACTCAACTTCTGATCCTCAGGACAAACGATACACTTCATGTTTGAAAAGCATCAGTTGTAAAACTTAGATGTTGATTAAACTAATTCATAAAGTCCAGCAGATTTTCATTAGGAAATTAGATAAAACAGGTCAATCATCTGGAGAGTACTAATGCAGTTTGGTTCTCGTACCAACACAGGACAGAGGTATTTTTCTAAATTCAGTCAATTACTTTCCAAGGTTCTCATCTGACATACTAAGAAGTCTGTAAGGAGAATTCCTCCACCCTTGGCCCCTATCCGCGAACATTCCAAATCTCAGCATTAGGGAATGCATATCCTAGAGACGATCATTTTGCAGCCTACTAAAAGCCCACGACCTTAATATGAAAGCGGCTTTCGTGTTGCATTTGGCTGCTGCCTGTATGAAGGCCCTGCCTCAAAGCAGGGCCAACTCTGGCACGTTTTTCCATCTCTGAAAGTGGAGCTAGGAAAAACACCCAGATCTAAAGATGTTCGTTTAAATCCGTTTACATCTGCTCCCTTTCAAACACTACAAGCAAACTCCAAAAGCTTGAGCAGCAGCCGCAGCGGCAATGACAGTTCTTGAGGCCGAACTGGGTCAGGGTTACAGTTACACTTATATAGCATATTTACACCCTTTTGTCTACAAACTTGAGTGCAAACTTAAGTTTCCTCAAGGCAGCGTGTTCGCTGGGCCTCGGGAACCGAAGCAATTTTCCTGAGACAGGAAGGGCACAATCCACCCTGCTGGGTGGCTGCACCAGCCTTCTCCGGACCACGCACTCAGCGGCCTCGGCTTCTGGCCAGCTCTCGCAGCCAAGGGGTCGCTCGGGGCAACTCGCCCGCGTCCAGGCTAGGTAACTGGGTTTTACTACGTGGGCTCCCAGCTTTTCAGTCGCCCCTACTCGCCCCAGGCCGTTTCGGGCCTGGGGTCGCATTACATAAACAGCCACGGCCCCAGCTTTCCCAGGCCGGCCCCCGCCCCCACGCCAGGGGCGTCCCACCCCCGCGCGCCCCGCGCCGTGCCTTCCCTGCCCCCTACCCGCACCCAACCCGGACCCCGCGGCCTCCGCACCGCGCCCGCTCCCCTCCCTCGGGCCGGGCCTGGCCCCGAACGCCCTTCCCGGCCCGGCCCGCCCCGCCCCGATGTGGCCGTGCAGGCCGCCCAGCCGGTGCTAGGCCCCGCGCTCCGCCCGGGCCGCCCGCCTCACCGTTCTGCTGGTGCGGCGCCGGGCCCGCACCCGGGCCCGCGGGCGCTGCGGCTCCTGAGACGGCCGCTCCGCCGAACTTGGGCGGGATCCGGGCGCTGGCGGCCGGGTGAGAGGACCCGGCGGGGGCCGACATGACGGCGCTGGTGGCGACGGCGGCTCCGCTTCAGGGAGGTGGGCGGAGGGAAGGGAAGGCGGGGCCGGAGAGGAGAGAGGAAGAGGAAGGAACGCGCCTGGCGTCACTGAGGGTGTCACCCGGGACCGCGGCTCAGGTGCCCAAGCTTCTCCGCGAGCCCAGCGCTGCCGCTCCGCGGCCGCCGCGGGCGCGGGGATCCTGGGTCGCTCCGCCTTGACCCACGCGCCCCACGCCCCGGGACTTACACCTGGGGTCGCTCCCCGCACGCGCGGGCCTCGCGCCGGTGCCGCCGCAGCGCCCCCTGCAGGCCGGAGCCGAGCTGGCCCAGGCCTGAGTCTGGCCCGGGGTTCCGTGCCCCCAGTGCCGGCCCCGCGGCTGCTGCTCCGGCCCGGCCAGGCTGCCTTCGTGTTGAGGCGAAAGGACTGGGCCTCAGTGGGTGAAGGGACCGGGTGGCCCGCTTCCACCTAGGGCAGAGGCTTGATCGGCCGCGGCGAGGCTGGGCCCAGCATTACTGGGAGGGGAACTTGAGAGCCGCGGGTTGATGTTCGGAGCTCAGGCGACGACTGACCACCCACCCTTCCTCGAAGAGGAACAATGGCTTGGGTTTGGTTTTTAATTTTTGATTCCCCCACCTCCCCTTTCTTGATTCCAAAGGAAATATAGCATTCAAGCGCCATGTCTGTTGGGAATATATAATTCCTTGGCAAAGAAAGAGGAAACATTTCTCTGATAAACACAAGAATCTCAGTAAGAATTGCATTATTGAGAACTTTTCCCACTGATAAAGTAGGGAAGAGGAAGGGGAAAATAGGGTAAGGGAATGCTGGAAGACAAACTTTAAACTTTATCTCCTTTTTTTTTTTTTTTTTTTTGTCAATTGTTGGTGCATCCTGTTGGTGTTCCGAGAAGTTGTGGCTCAGCTTGCTTTGTCTACATTAGTGGAATCTTTAAGTCTTTCTGGTCTGTCTCAGCATACTCACTGGCAGGCCCTAGACTACATTACCCAAGTCATTTTGCCGTCTTGGAATCCTGAGTATGTCATCACTCTGTATTGGAGATGAGATTGCTCAGAAACACTGAATTCAGAATGGGATCTAGCAAGATGGTATTTCTGGAGCAATAAGTCATTTACTGAATGATTATGCAAAGCATAAATTGCATTATAGTCCTAGAATAATACAAAGCTTCCCTTTAGTTGTTGCCGTAAATTAATAACTGGCATTTTAATGCACTAAATGAATTTTAGTAGTTAGATTTATATCTTTGACTTCTAGGAATTTCAACTACGTTAGAGTTCATATACACAGAAGGGGCAAGCCCTTTTCCACAGCATTTCCAGCTTCGCCACAGAAACCTAGCCCCACATGAGCAAAAGATCACACTCTGTGCTTCATCAAAGAGATTACACAATTACAGATTCCAGCATCTCCCAGGAGTCCTTTGAATTTGGATTAAGGTCTATAATTACGTGGGTAAGGGAATAACTAGGTAATTGGCTTTCTGCACCTGGAATGTATTCTCCTGGGTATAAGAGGCTCATTTTAATCAGAAATATATGGGATGAAAGTGAACCCTGTCTCTTAAGGGGAGACTCCTTAAGAGGAGGATTGGGGCCCTGTGTTTTAATAGATCTTCTCCACAATCTTTAATACCTAAGCTCCTTCCCCTTGTCCACTAATTTGCTGTAGAATTTTTCTAGCATGTTTATGATGGTGTTCAGGGCACACTACCCCAAAATATAACACCTTGGCATATTGAATGTTTTAAGCTGATGGAATTTGAGAAATGGCAGGTGTGAGGACTCTGACCTTCCCATGAAGCAGGTCATAAGACCCTCATGTGAGAGATGCCCTCTCTATACCTGGAGAAAAGAAGCAGTCTTATTTGTGAAGACAGAGAGACGCCAAGAGGAATCTAAATGAATAGGCCTTGGTAGGTTTCCCCCAGTTTACTGCCCTTAGCCCATCTTTTTGTCTTATCACAGTTTTCCATAACAGTCTACTCTTCATCAAGCTTGGTATAAAACGCTCAGGTTTCTTCAGATCTTCGTTTCCTTATGAAGGCTCCGGTGCCATGTAAAACTTACATTAAATATTATACATTCATATGCCTTTCTTTTGTTACAGGAACCCCACACGCACGGGCCTTGTGCTGTCGCTGCCGTGGCACCCCTTCTAGAAGGTAGATATTTTTCCTCCTGACAAACACTACAACCTTTATGAAAATATTTCACTCTTTTGCTTTAATTTCCATTACTACTATAAGTGAAAAAAGGATGAAGAATTGAATGAATAGGATTGAACCATCTACTAGGCACGGTGCTTGTAAATCTAGATATGTATTTTTTTCTATTTAATCCTAACAATAACTCCATGGGATATTTTTCTTATCCCTATTTTATCTGTGAAGAAACTAATGTTTATAGAGCTCAAGTAATCTTAGTAAAAATCATGAACCTGGAATTAGCAGAACCAGCGGTCAAACCAAGGTTTATTTAGCTCCAGACCATTGCTTTACTATAAACTATACTGGGTTAATTTACATTTTTCTTCATAAAGCTATGCTAGTTATGATTTACTGTCTTGCTGTCAAAAGATTTTCAGTTTTTCATATTTAGAATTTGTTCCAGTATACTCTACAATGGTAGATCTCAGAGTTTTTGAAATGCAGATTTGTGGGCCCAAACCCTGGACCTACTGATTCAGAAGTGGTGGAGATAGGGCCCTACAGCAAGCTCTCCAGGCAATTCTGATGCATGGGAAAGTTTGAGGACCACTGCTTTTGAATAGCAGAGTTAAGCTGAATTGGTTCATTCTCTTACTTTGGAAGATGATGGTCCTTTCTTTCAGGACATCTCTTCAATCTTTCACAGACCAATAAAAGTGATATTTTGTAGATTTGTGATTACAGTATCACAAATGCCAATTATGACGTTTCCTATGTCAACTCAGATTCTTTGAGGTATAGTGTTGATGCAGATGCTAAGGCCAAGTCTGTTCAGTGAGAAAGAGTGGGTAATTGAATTAATCTCTGCTGCATATATGGAAGTGAAATAATACATGTGTTACTATTTGTCATCCCCAACTTAGGACTCTATTCTCTATAACAGAAGTGGGAGCCTTGGACAACTGAACGCCTATCTCTAGCTCAAGAAATGTCAGCTCTTTTTTTTTTTTTTTTTTTGAGACTGTCACCCAGTTGGGAGTACAGTGGCGCCATCTTGGCTCTCTGTAACCTCCACCTCCTGGGTTCAAGCGATTCTCCTGCCTCAGCCTCCTGAGTAGCTGGGCCTACAGGTATGCACCATCACTCCTGGCTAATTGTTGTATTTTTAGTAGATAATGGGGTTTCACCATGTTGGCCAGGGTGGTCTCAAACTCCTGACCTCAGGTGATCTGCCTGCCTCGGCCTCCCAAAGTGCTGGGATTACAGACGTGAGCCACCATGCCCAGCCAGGAAATGTCAATTCTTTATTGTAGCCTGGCTTTCCATATTTCTCACCAGGCTTTTTATTCTCTAGTTTGTAAATCACATTTGGCGTTTGTAGATCACTCCTTCCCTTTTAGTGGCATTCTCTATTAGGTGTCCATCTCCCAATATGAAGAAACAGTTTTCTTCTTTTTCCTCCTTTATTTGATCCATTTACAGATTTATTACATTTATAATAGGGTAGGTATTGGGGATACAAAAATGAATAAGATATGGTCTGTTCTCAAAGGTATGCAGAAACTTTTCTATATATTCCTACTGACTTGTATTTATATTTCTTGAATTAAAAACAATCCTGGCTGTGTTTTTTTTTTTTTGTTTTTTGCTCTTAGTGAATCTTTGTTTCTTCTTTTCATTATGGCATTCCAGTTGAGTTTCACCACGCATTATCATGAGAATAAATAATTTCACTGACTTTAATAATATTTGATCACTTATGTTGATGTCATTTAACTCTCATTTACATTTCAGTGGTCTAAAACACAACTAAGATACTAAAAGAAAAATAAAAGATGAGATTATTGGCAAATAATTACCACATAGTCAACTCATGAACAATAGTGCATGCACTTACAGGAAATTCTCTGATTGTCACATAAACTATTTGGCTATTGTTTCAGACATGCTGTAATTTCTGTAGTTACACACTTAACTAGCCCACAGCAGATTAGAAACTATGAATCACAAGGCAAGGGAAGGAAATGCTGTTAATATAGGTAGTTTGAGAGGAGCAATCTCTATTAGTTGGCAGAATAAGCACAGGAAAAACAAGACAATTAGAAAAATGAATTAAAAATGCACGGTATTCTGACACAATTAGTTACATTGAACAACCCTATGTATTCCACTGGAAATATGATAAACATAGTCCACAAGTCTCTGCCATCTGAGAAATTTATAACCTAGTATTCTGAAGGAAATAAAGTGAAGGGAACTGTCACATACCGAACACCTGCTTTATAACTTGAAAGCGCTTTATGACATCACCATATATCAGGACCAAAACAGATATTCATAGATTTGGTCCTCAATTGCAAAGAAAAATTAAATTACGTTCTGTACTCTGTTTCAGAAGACCAGAGGAATATAGAACCCATTTTGGAACTTTAGAAACTCTTACATATGAACAGGTTAGGTTCCAAAATTTCCATTGTTCGTAAGTCCCAATACTCACAAGTTCGGAGTAAGCCACATATGCATTTCCAGAAAACAGAAAAGTGAGGCAGTCCTTTGAAACTTTAGAACAAAGCTTACTCTTCTTTTTACTGATATAAGTTGTATAGTGGTGCAACCCAGACTAAGGCGCATATGAATCTCTTGATGATCACGTTAAAATGAAGATGCTTATTGGGTAGGGTTAGAATGACCTGAGAATCTGCATTTCTAGCAAGCTCCCAGGTGATGCTGATGCTGATGCTGATGCTGCTGATCCATGGACCACACTTTGAGTAGCAAGGTTCCAAAAGGCATTTTTTGTTGGATTTACATTTGAAGTCCCTTAAGGAAGGAAATGCCCCTCCTTAATGAGCCTAAAGGAACTTCTTAGCAGCTGCAGTATATTCACACCTGCTACCACTCATGTTGATGTTGTACAGATTAAAATGTGCCTAGCGCTCTTGCTTTCCATAACTTTACTTTCTTAGGCCTTTAAGATACTTGAACCATCTCCTAATGGGTTAATGGGTGCCCAGAGTTGACACTGATCCTCTTATCACATGGTCAACAGTGTGTACATTTTGTCAATTACTTTTCTTCTTACTGATTATTATTATATAAAAATGGTGAATTAGTCTGCTTTGGCCACCATAACAAAATACCTTAAACGAGGTGGCTTAAACAACAGAAATGTGTTTTCCCACAATTCTGGAAGCTGGAAGTCTGAGATGAGAGTGCCAGCATGATCAGGTTCTGGTAAAGGTTCTCCTCCTGGCTTGTAGATGGCCACCTTCTCACTGGTCCATACATGGCAGGCAGAGATGGGGAGAGAGAAAGTTGTCTGGTGTCTCTTGGTATAAGGGCACCAGTTCTATTGGACAAGGCTCTGCCTTTACGACTGCATTTAACCTTAATCACCTCCTTAAAGGCCCTCTCTTCAATATAGTTACATGTGGGGTTAGGGCTTCAACATATGGATTTTGGAGGTACAGAATTCAGTCCATAGCAAATGGCATTTTCATATGGCATGAGTCACTCTTTGCTTTTCAGAATTGTTCCCAATTTCAACTGGGTCATACCACTTTATTGTATATTTATTACTATGAATATTCATTTTTCAATCCCTGCTTTTTTAATCTTCACATCACTCTTACTACCACCTTCAAAATTCTCACTTCTTTCTCACTGACATCAATGTTGGGATTAATATTTATAAAGCACATTTTAAAACATAAACTCATAATAGGCCCCAAATTAATAAAAAGATGACCTACATCAGGGCACCACTACACCAGGGCACACTGAATGAGTGCAATTCATTAAAAGATGTATTAAGATATTAATCCTCTTCAGACATTGGGACAACTAGGGGGTACTCAAGTGATCCTCAGGCTAGTCTCCTTTGGCTGCAAGCATCCTTGTCTTTTACCCAACAAAAATATCCTTATTTTCTAGCTATGTTATAACATGAAGAGGCTGGGAAGCACTGCCCTAGACTAAAATTACTAAATTACTGTGCACAATCTTCAGTGCCATCTGCTGGAAGGAGACAAAGTTACTATACTATGGTTCTAGAAGGTAGATTTATGTATTCGTTGATTCATTTGAGACAGGGTCTCACTCTGTTGCCCAGGCTAGAATGCAGTGGTGCAATTACAGCTCACTGCAGCCTTGACCTCCTAGGCTCAAGTGACCCTCCTGCATTAGCCTCCCAAGCAGCTGGGATTACAGGAGTGCATCACCACACCGGGCTAATTTTTTAAAATTTTTAGTAGAGGTGAGGTCTTGCTGTGTTGCCCAGGTTGGTCTCTCAAGTAATCCTCCAGCCTTGGCCTCCCAAAGTGCTGGGATTACAGGTGTGAGCCACCATGCCCAGCCTAGATTTATTTTTATGTATAAAACTAAGTTAAAAGATCATACGAAGGGGTATTTCTGTGTTACAAAGGATTGGTTTTAAAACTTTTTTTACTAGTTGAAAGGATAAACTTCAATTACCTGAAAAATGTAAAACACAACTGTTTCTTTAAAAAAGAAAAAGCTAGACAAAAAATGTTGTTGGGGCAGACACAGTGGCTCACACCTGTAATCCCAACAGTTTTGGAGGCCAAGGTGGGAGGATCACTTAAGCCCAGGAATTTGAGACCAGCCTGGGCAACAGAGTGAGACCTTGTCTGTACAAAAAGTTAAAAAATTAGCCAGGTGTGGTGGCGTGTGCCTGTGGTCCTAGCTACTCAGGAGGCTGAGGCAGGAGGATCACTTGGGCCTAGGAGGTCAAGCCTGCAGTGAGCCATAATTGTGCCACTTACACACTCCAGCCTGGGCAGCAGAGTGAGACTCTGTCTCAAAAATAAATAAATAAATAAATAAAATTGTTGAACATACTAATTCAGTTAGAAAGGACACACTTTTAAAAAAGAATATTGATAAGTCAGAGCACCACTATGATGGCAGGGTGTTTACAAAGCTTGTGGTACACCATATACAAAAATCAACTCAAAATGGACTAAAGACTTAAAAACCTGAAACTATAAAACTAATAGGAGAAAACATAGGGCGAGATCGTGCCACTGCACTCTAGCACAGCGACAGAGTGAGAGTCTGTCTCAAAAAAATGAAAAAATTAAAAGATTTTTCCTTATAACAACTTTCTTCTTCACTAACGAAAAGTAGAAATCTAGTATAGTCCTGTAGACAGTTTCTATGTAATAGATTAAAACAAGTTAAAACAGGAATTTCTCCCATAAGATTCTCTCCTTCTAAATACAACAGAGTAGAAGGGGCAGGTGTGGTGGCTCATGCCTATAATCCCAGGACTTTGGGAGGCCAAAGCAGGAGGATCGTTTGAGACGGGAGTTTGAGATCAGTCTGGGTGCATAGAGAGACCCTATCTCTACAAAATAATTAGAAATTAGCCCGGCATGGTGACACAGCCTTGTAGTCCTAGCTGCTCAGGAAGCTGAGGTGGGAGGATTGCTTGAGCCCAGGTGGTTGAGGCTGCAATGAGTCAGATATATATATCTGGCTTTATATATACACCTTTGTTTTATATGTATATTATATACTTTATTATATATACATAAAACAAAGTAGAGAATGTTAGTCCCCGGAATTTCTCTGTAAGAAAATGTCTCATGCAAAAATCATTCAGGAGGAGAAAAATATACTTTGTAGGGGATGCTACATGCTTCTTGCCAAGAAGAGAGAGAGAAATGGGAGGCCATTAGCTGTCTTCTATGTATGGTTGGTGGGCAGGGGTACAAGAGAAGCTTCTCACTTTTACACCATGTGGGAAGAAGGTAGTGAACAGGGTAGAAAGAAAACCGTGAGATAACAACATGGAAGGATTGGGAGATTGAAAGAGGAGGAGAATTTTAGCAGCCGTCATAAGTAGGGAACTTTGGAGGGAGGAGAGATATAGAGAAGTGTTGTTGGAAGCTTTACTTTCTATTTTTCTGGGAGAGACCCCTGTGTTACACCTTTACGGAAACTCGTAATAAAAATCTCGATCGTTTATCAACATTAGTCTCATTATTTTTGAATGAGAATCCCCACAGAAATGATATCACATGACACTTGAGTTGTAAATTGTACAAACTGCATTCAGAAGCCATCACCAAGGCCTAGCTGTTCTTTTTCCTGAATCTAGACCATTTATGTCATATGAGTATCTACTTTCCAAAACTGAAAGCTCCTCACTTGGTCTTTCCACAGAACTCCAGTGGAGCTCTAAATTGTATAGCTGAAAACGGGGCATATAATTCATACACTTTCACCATAATTCAGGGCAGGGAGGGAAAGTCACTGGTTATGGTATCTATTAGTTTTCCCTGTTAACTGACATTTGGAAAATATGTGCTCTGAGACACTCACACTTTGGGTTTAGATAACGTTTCTTCTCTTGGTGTCTGTGTTTCATGTTGTTGTTGTAATTGGCCAATAGCGCTGTAGTTGCTGCCAATATATAAGTTTGTTGCAGATACAAAATATGGACATTTTGATAGTTAATGTGCACACACACATAATACACAATAGGCATAGTCATAATTTTGTTACATGATCATTTGGCACAAATGATGAAACTGTACACAAGTTACTATAATCAATGCCCTATACTTTCTTTTTCTTTCTTCTTTTTTTTTTTTGAAACAGAGCTTTGCTTTTGCAGCCCAGGCTGGAGTGCAATGGCTCGATCTCAGCTCACTGCAACCTCCGTCTCCTAGGTTCAAGTGATTCTCCTGCCTCAGCCTCCGAAGTAGCTGGGATTACAAGCATGCACCATGCCCCGCTAATTTTGTATTTTTAGTAGTGTAGGGTCCAGCCCGACAGGGCCTGTGGGTTTTTTCTTAGTGTGCAGAGATGAGAGATTGTAGAAAAATAAAGACATGAGACAAAGAAATAGAAGGAAACACAGCTGGGCCCAGGGGACCACTACCACCAATGCGCGAAGCCTGGTAGTGACCCTGAATGCCTGGACACACTGCTATTTATTGTATGCAAGGCAAGGGGGCAGGGTAAGGAGTTTGAGTCATCTCAAATGATTAATAAGGTCAAGCAAGTCACGTGTCCACGTGACGGGGGGCCTTTCTCTTTGTGATAGCCGAAGCAGAGAGGGAGGACAGTATATGTCAGCATTTCTTCTGTGCACTTATCAGGAAGATCAAAGACTTTAGTACTTTCACTAATTTTGTTACTGCTATCTTTTAAGAACTTAAAAGGAGGTGCCAGGTGTACAGGCAGAACATGAAAGTGGACAAGGAGCATGACCACTGAAGCACAGCACCACAGATGTTTAAGCCTCCAGATGACTGCGGGCAGGCCTGGCTAATGTCAGGACTCCCACAAGAGTTGGTGGAGCAGTGTTCTCTAACTCCCCCAGGGGAAAGGGAGACTCGCTTTCCCGGTCTGCTAAGTAACGGGTGCCTTCCCAGGCACTGGCGCTACCGCTAGACCAAGGTCTGCCGAGTAACGGGTGCCTTCCCAGGCACTGGCCCTACCGCTAGACCAAGGTCTGCCAAGTAATGGGTGCTTTCCCAGGCACTGACCTTACCGCTAGACCAAGGAGCCCTCAAGCGGCCCTTATCCGGGCGTGACAGAGGGCTCACACTCTTGTCTTTTGATTACTTCTCACCATGTCCCTTCAGCTCCTGACTCTGTATGGCCTGGTGTTTTCTAGGTTATGATTATAAAACAGAGATTATTATAATACTAAAAGAGCAACACTACCAACTAAAGATTGATAATATTCATATATAATCATGTCTATATCTTATTTTTAGTATAACTTTTTGTATTCTAATTATTTTCTTTTATTATACTGGAACAGCTTGTGCCTTCAGTCTCTTGCCTCAGCACCTGGGTGGCTTTCCGCCCACAAGTAGAGACGGGGTTTCTGCATGTTGGTCAGGCTGGTCTCGAACTCCCGACCTCAGGTGATCCACCTGCCTCGGCCTCCCAAAGTGCTGAGATTATAGGCATGAGCCACCGTGCCCAGCCTGCTTACTTTCAAAATAAGGTAAAAGTCTGAGGAAAAAATAATAGTTCCCATTTCTGGAGCATTTAGCCTGTGCCAGGCATTGTTCTATGTATGTTCATGTATTATTTCCTCAAAAAAGTACACACTTTAATTCTGCAGATGAGAAATCTGAAACTCAAAGAGATTGAGAATCTTCTCCACACACATGATTATCCCAATAATCTGGTGAGTTGAATGAGAAATAGAAGTCAAAGAGGAAGAAGGGAGGGTTGCCTGAAAGATTCCAGAATCTGGATATAAAGGTGCATTCTCCAGCAGCTGCTGATGGCCACTAACAGGATTTTCTCTTATATATCTTAGTTGGGCATGAAGGGTATGAGAGATTTCAAGCATACTGAGGAATGACACTTTCAATTGCTTCCCCAGCCAAGTAGCTTCGATGGACAGATTACCCAGAATTTAAAACAAGAAAAAATATAATCTAATTAGATCACTTATATTACTTTGTCATTGCCATATCTTTCTAACAATTTTTAAAAAGTGGACTTTTAAAAAAAGCCCCGTATCTGAGGCTCTAAAATCCAACAGTCCTCTTCGTTTTAATGATTAATTTTGTTTTTGTTTTTGTTTTGAGATGGAGTCTCGCTCTGTCACCAGGCTGGAGTGCAATGGCGCAATCTCAGCTCACTGCAACCTCCGCCTCCCCGGTTCAAGCAATTCTCCTGCCTCCGCCTCCCGAAATGATTAGTTTTACAAACAGACCAGAAGCGGGGCGCAGTGGCTCACGCCTGTAATCCCAGCACTTTGGGAGGCCGAGGTGGGCGGATCA
Source organism: Pan troglodytes (assembly GCF_028858775.2). Classification (NCBI taxonomy): domain Eukaryota; kingdom Metazoa; phylum Chordata; class Mammalia; order Primates; family Hominidae; genus Pan; species Pan troglodytes. The sequence continues at coordinate 110,881,012 of NC_072401.2, read as the reverse complement.
CAAGGTCAGGAGTTTGAGACCAACCTGGCCAATATGGTGAAACCCCGTCTCTACTAAAAATACAAAAATTAGCCCGTAGTGGTGGCCTGCTCCTGTAGTCCGAGGGCTTGGGAGGCTGAGGAAGGAGAATCGCTTGAACCCGGGAAGCGGAAGTTGCAGTGAGCCAGGATCGCGCTGCTGCACTCCAGCCTGGGCGACAGAGCGAAACTCCGTCTTAAACAAACAAACAAACAAAAAACAAAAACAAACAAACAAAAACCCAAAACAAAAAAACCAGACCAGAAAGCCCCAACCCGCTTTTCCATCTGGACGCTCTTCCTACGTAGTCTACAATGTCGGTGGGCTTCCACCGCCATCTGGTGGACGATGTGTAGATGTGCTCTGACTTGAGGAGACTTCGCTGGCTTGGAGAGGAATGTGATTAATGAGAAGAGTTTTCCATTCATGCAATTGATTTGAAAGCAATGCATAGGAATCTAAAAACTGAATAGATAAAAGTGCTTACTTCTAGGCAATCAAAAAGGGGAACAATTTGTATGTGTTGACTTATTGACTAGGATGAGATGGAACCAAATAAGTTAACATTTTCTTTAATGCTGCTAGAATCCTTCAACTCCGCACTACATAGCATGCAACACTTTTTGAACAGTCCCAGCACCATGAATCTGCTTAAGTAAAGCTGTTTATGCAGTCGTCTCATCTGAGAGTACAGGAAACTCTGTATCTACATCCATTTCTGTTTATCTTTATAATCCCCTTGTCCCACACCTAAAATTTCAACATTAAGAATCTACTTTCTCACTGGGGCCTGTCAGGGGGAATGGGGGAAGGGAGAGCACCAGGAAAAATAGTTAATGCATGCTGGACTTAGTACCTAGATGATGGGTTGATAGATGCAGCAAACAACCATGGCACATGTTTACCTATGTAAAAAACCTGCACATCCCATACATGTACCCTGGAACTTAAAATAATAAAATAAAATAAAAAGAATCTACTTTCTGAGCTGGGCGTGGTGGCTCACATCTGTAATCCCACCACTTTAGGAGGCTAAGCTGGGAGGATCACTTGATCTTAGTTGTCCAAGACCAGCCTGGGCAACAGAATAAGATCCTGTCTTTATTACAAAAAGAATCTACTCTGTTCTGATAACACTGTACTATTTCTTTTTATTTTAAAATTCAGGTAAAGTTTTGTCTGCATTTTAACCTTAAAGTGTTAGGGTGGGGACGTGGTGGGGGAAAGTGTGTGGCAGAGAATAAGCATTGGTACTGCGGCTACCATATTGTTCTAGCATTTCACCGTTGGCACATGACTGCCTTGCACATGGTGATTAGATTGGACCATGGGACCAGTTCTGGTCAGTGAGTTATGCTTTAATATTTTAAAAATCCATAGATTCTAGGCAAATAGTTATCATGTGACAATAAGGCAGAGTGGATCTCATAATATTCAGTGATTTGGGGGGTTAATTTCCTTTGTCACTTCTTAGTTTGTAAAACAAATGAGACATTAAGTATATACCATGCTTAATGTCATCTTCTCCTATCATAAATATAGGACAAATGGTATGAATTGTGATACAATATAATGAAATTAATTTTTTTCATACTTCTCAGCACATAGCCACATAAATAAATGCTGCCTTTCAAAGCAATCAGCTTGGGTAATGATACGTTTATTTTAGCAATGTGCATGATATGGTTTGGCTCAATGGTTTGGCTCAATGTTCCCACCCAAATCTCATTTGAATTGTAATCCCCAGTGTTGGGGAGGGACCTGGTGGGAGGTGGTTGGATCATGGGGGCACATTTCTACCTTGCTGTTCTCATAATAGTGAGTGAGTTCTCATGAGATCTGGTTGTTTGAAAATGTGTAGCACTTCCCCCTTCACTCTCTGTCTCTCCTGCTCTGCCATGTGAAGATGTGCCTCCTTCCCCTTCACCTTGCATCATAATTGTAAGTTTCCTGAGTCCATCTCAGAAGCAGACACCAGTACAGCCCACAGAACCATGAGCCAATTAAACTTCTTTTCTTTATAAATACCGAGTCTCAGGTTAGTCTTTATAGCAGTGTGAGAATGGACTAGTACAGTGCTAGTACTCGAAATAAACTGAAAATTGTAAGCTTCAATATTTTCTTAGTTCTGCCTGCTCATGCCTGTAATCCCAGCACTTTGAGAAACCAAGGCTGGTGGATCACCTGAGGTCAGGAGTTCGAAACCAGTCTGGCCAACATGGCAAAACCCGGTCGCTACTCAAAATAACAAAAATTAGCTGGGTGTGGTGGTGGACACCTGTAATCCCAGCTACGCGAGAGGCTGAGGCAGGGAGAACTGCTTGAACCCAGGAGGCAGAGGTTGCAGTGAGCCAAGATTGCACCACTGCACTCCAGCCTGGGCAACAGACTGACACTCCATCTCAAAAAAAAAAAAAAATTGTTTTTTTCTTAGTCTCAGTACCTTTAAATTTGGCTGGGCTCAACCAATAGATAAGCTACTACTAAGCAAGCTATATAAGGAGCCTCAGCCCCATCAGTTGTTGTATCTAATATGTAAACGAATGAGACCTAAGCCCTTCGTGTCGGCCAAAACACATCAAACTTGACCCTGCTCTACCTACATTGGATTGCTTACTAACAAATTTAGGGTCAGCCCTATAGTTGTATAGGTTTACTGGAAGACTTAGTTTCTTCCTTTTAATCTCGACCCAGGTGGCTTGGTGTAGAGGATAACTTATTAGGATACTGTAACCGGACACAGATTTGGCTGCTCATAGCTGAAAAGCCAGACATGAGAGGCGAGGGTTGGTGGAAGGAAAAGCAGGTTTAACTGGAGAGCCAGCAAACCTGGAAGATAGTGAACTAGCTGTCTCAAGTGCCATCTTAAATTTTAAAATTTATCATAGGGTTTTTAAAGGGAAATTTGGTATAGGAGACATGGGGGAGTGGTGCAGGATGTGGGGTCTGTGTGTCTTTGTTCAGATGGCTAGCTTGCATAATTCTCTCTGGAGGTCTGCTTGGCGTCATCTTTACTTCAGCCCAGTGGTGGTGGACTAACTGTGACCCCTGCTAAGTGGGAGGATGCTGCAGCTGGGACTCCGCACCTGGTTTGTTTCAAGATTAGCCTCTGGAATTTCTTAAGTAGGAACATAATTAGATAAGCTTGCGTTGCTGGAGGGGAGTGTCTAGAGAGGGAAGGAATGAAGGGGTAAGAGAGGAGGGAAGGGAGAAAAAGAGAATGGGTGATTAAAAAATATGTTTAAAACTGAGATCCTGGGTTACAATGCTTCTGTCTAGTTCCATTGAGTTTTCCTTCCTCCCTACCCCCATCTACTCCCTGGTTCTCATAGTTACAGCCATTCTTTCACTACATGACCCTGCTTGGACACTTGTTGCTTGGACTAGGACAAAACAAAATTTTGATTTTTGAAAAGGTAAATAAGAGTTCCTTCACTCTCAATTTGAGAGTGAGAATAAAATAATCCAGTCTCAGTTTGCAATCTCTCTTAAATGGAGGAGATGTAAATTCTTGAGCTGTAGGGGTCCATCTTCCACCAGACAGAATGCTTACCAACAGCATTTCCCTCCTCTACCTTGTAATCCCATTCATTGATATCAGTGAAGAAAAGGAGGAAAAGGATGAAAGACTGAATGAAGTATCACTGCGAGTGGAGGACTTGCAGAAAGGAGCGACAAAGAGTACTGCTGCCAGTGATGAAGGGCCTGATTCCAGCCCATTCCAGAGTCTCGGCTGTACTCCTACTCCTTATAGTAAGAAATGCTCCCTCCTTTCTATTGAAACTGCATGTTGAGTATCCCCAGTATAAAAGTTTGAAATCCAAAATGCTATGCTGAGCATTTCCTTAGAGTGTCATGTTGGTGCTCAAAAAATTTTGGATTTTGGAGGATTTGGGATTTTCAAGTTATGAATACTCAATCTGTAACTTGATAGAGTTTCTGTTTCCCGCAGCCAAATGAGTATAAACCAATACTCCAAGATTCTTGCATGCCTTCTGATAAAATTATTTTAAAAATATCTTCAGAGCCAGTTTATAGGCCAACCACAAAATCAGTTTTACAACATTATAATTACCTTTTATGAGTTTGGTGACATTTAATACAGCATATAATCAGTAAATGCTTACTTTGTGCAATGCACAATGCTTGTCAATCAAAGGAATCCAAAGATCAGTAGAAGCTAACAGTTTTTGTGGGAGAGAAAACAACTTACAAAAGTAGTGATAGCTAATAAGTTCCGTGACCAAAGTACAAGTAAAAAGAGTAGAGGACAGAGAAAAGAGTGATTTATTCAGATTTTTAAAAATTATCAAATGTTGAAATACTAACAACATGCTGAGGAGTATATTGTGATCCAGTGATAGAATGCAGAATGGAACATAATCCCTTACTTCAAGGAGCTTAAATTTTATCACAAGGGTAAACACAAGGGTGTTTGGCAGCCAAAGGAGCACTAACCATGTGTTGGGGCTGGGGGCAGATTTGAGAAGGCATCCAGAAGAGACAATATCTAGGCAGATATGGAAAGATAAAAGGTTAAATAGAATTAAATGAAGGTGGGCTAGAAGAAAGAAATCTCAAATACAAAAGACTGATGAATTCTTTTTTCTGAGACTGAATCTCACTCTGTTGCCCAGGCTGGAGTGCAGTGGAACGATCTTGGCTCACTGCAACCTCTGCTTCCTGGGTTCAAGCGATTCCTCTGCCTCAGCCTCCCCGCTAGCTGGGACTACAGGCGCCCACCACCACACCTGGCTAATTTTTGTATTTTCAGTAGAGACGGGGTTTCACCATATTGGCCAGGCTGGTCTCAAACTCCTGACCTTGTGATCTGCCCACCTTGGCCTCCCAAAGTGCTGGGATTACAGGTGTGAGCCACCGCGCCTGGCCAAGAATTCTTTTAGCAGCATTAAATGCCCAACTCTCAGATTCCATTACTCCCCACTTTCCTGTTTTTGCTCTTATCTGTTGGGCTCCTTTTTAGTCTTCTTTGTCCTGGGTTCCCTCCTCTTTCCCCTCCCCTCTCCTCTCCTGCTTGGAGTGTTTTTAACTAAGCAGTACAAATCTTGAGACCAGAGCTGTGGTCAGTGAGTCCTGTTAACCTTCTGAGATCTGTGCCCTTACCAAGTTCCTCTGTCACCTATGGGTAGGCTGCTGGGATCCCATCCTCCAGAAGTTTCCATGTCACCAGCAGGCTGAATGTTTTTGTGGCAGTCATACCTCTCCTGAGAGGCCTGACTCTCAGCCTTAGTGGGGAAATGCCCCTTCTAAATTTTTTATTTTTTATTTACTTATTTTTTTTAACTTATTTTTTGAGACAGGGTCTCGCTCTGTTACCCAGTCTGGAGTGCAGTGGCACGATCATGGCTCACTGCAGCCTCGACCTCCTGGGTTCAAGCGGTCCTCCCATCTGGCCTCCCAAAGTGCTGAGAATACAAGAGTGAGCCACTGTGCCTGGCCTGCCCCCTCTAAATTTTAACATTTTCTTCTTCGTGCACTCTGCATTGGCTTTAGAGGTAGTAGCCACCATCTGCAGTTGCTATTTCTATACCCCTTAGAGTCCTCTTTTATCTCTTTTAGTAGTATACCATATTTACTACTTAATAATTATTTATATTAAACTTTTCTGTCGATATAACTGGCATGTTTTTAGTCTCCTTATTCATCCCTGGTTGATATAATGAGGCAGAGAGGTGACTTGGGAATGACTCCACAAAAAAGCACAAACCAGCTGGGTGTGGTGGCTCATGCCTATAATCCCAGCCCTTTGGAGGCTGAGGTGGGAGGATCACTTCAGATCAGGAGTTCAAGACAAGCCTGGGACCTTGTCTCTGCCAAAAATAAAAAACAAAAATAGCCAGGTGTGGTGGTGCACACCTGTGGTCCTAGCTACTCAGGAGGCTGAGGTGGGAGGATCTCTTGGGCCCAGGAATTTGAGGCTGCAGTGAACTGTGATCGTCCCACTGCACTCTAGCCTGGGTGACAGAGTGAGACCCTGTCTTAAAAAAGAAAAGCACAAACCATAATATAAAAGAACTGAATAATTTGACTTTATGAAAATTAAAGACTTCTGTTCTTTAAGTGATACTTTTCAGAAAATGATAAGGCAAGTCAGTCCAGTAGAAAATATTTGCAATACATATATCTGACAAAGGCTTGTGTACAGAATACACAAAGTATCTCAAAAATAAGAAGACTGTTAATTTGCTAGGGCTGTCATAACAAAATACCACAGACTGGGTGGCTTCAATAACCCAGATTTATTTTCTTATAGTTCTGGAGGTTAGAAGTTCCAGATCAAGGTATCAGCAGATTTGGTTTCTTCTGAGGCCTCTCTCCTTGGCTTGCAGATAGACTTCTATCGGCTAGAAGACTTGTCTTCTCACGGTGGTGTCCTCACATGGTCTTTCCTCTGTACATGCACATGTCTGTGTGCTAATCTCCTTATAAAGACCAATGAGAAACTTGCAGTTTGCATGGTCCGAGTGTTCTCCCTATTGCCATAGTCCCTCTCCTCCTATTGTAATAATCATTTTGAATCAAGTCTCTCCTTACCCAAATCCACATTTGTTTTTATTTGCCATTTCCATCCTGCTTACCATGTGTTTAGCTGTGGCAGCCTAGTGGGAATTGAGCAAATACATAGCCAACTACAACCTAGGAAGGTATGTTTTGTGCAGGGCCTGTTACATCATTTTCATATAAGATGAAAATGCTGAATGCCTTATTCAAAAGACAAAGGCAAAAGTGCCCCTGAAGTACTAAAATATGTTTTTGCTTTTCTTCTATAGTCTCTCTCAACTTGGTACGGTGTCTCTTTTAATTTAGTGTAATTGTAAATAAATAATAATTAAATTTTTTATTAGCATGAATTTACTATTCATCATTATATTGTGCAATGTCAGTTAAATATATGTATGGCCAAGTGTGGTGGCTCATGCCTGTAATCTCTGCACTTTGGGAGGCTGAAGTGGGAGGATTGCTTGAGCCCAGGAGTTCAAGACCAGCCTGGGCAACAGAATGAGAGCCCCCTCTCTACAAAAAAAAAAAAAAAAAAAAAAGCTAGCTGGGTCTCTACAAAAACAAAACAAAACAAAACAAAACAAAGCTAGCATGTGGCACATGCCTGTGGTTCCAGCTACTTGGGAGGCTGAGGTGGGAAGACCCTTTGAGCACAGGTAGTTGAAGCTATAGTGAGCCATGATCACATCACTGCACTCCAGCATGGGCAGCAGAGCAAGACCCTGTCTCTAAAAATTAAATAAATAAACAAACAAACAAATAAATGCAAATATAAGAGCACTTAACTCATATGTGGAATTACCAAAATTACACAATTCATACCTCGTTCATACATGCATATGCATTTTGTTCCCAAAAGAAGAGAGGAAATGCTGCACAAAATTAACTCTTTTTTTCACTTCTTGATAGGTGCACATTTTATGAACACTCTACTTTTAACTTACTGAAAAAGAAGGAAGGGTTGAAAGAAAAAGAACTGTGAGTTCTTCCATATTTCCCTCTCCTTCTATGTCATTTTTAGCATAGGTGGTTGGCCAATACTGGGAAGTAACATGAATAAGAAAGGATATGGTAAGCTTCCTTGATTGTTCGTGTTTCTTACAATGCCATTGCCTTCCTTTTTCATTCAAAGCAAATTCTTGTTTGAATGAAAAATGTGGCTTTTGGGGCTGTCTGCCAACTCCACAGTCATAGACCTAACATGCTTATGTTACACTCCCTTAGAGTTTCTCAGAAACTCCATCTCCTCCACCATCACCACCATCCTCCTACAGGCTGCCATCCTCTATCACTTGGACTACAGAAATAATTTACTGAGTAGTCTATCTGCATCCTGTAATCCATTCTACACAATGCAACCAGAGGGATCTTCTCAGTGCCAAATCTGATCATGTTATCCTCAGCAAAAAAACCCTTTAAAGCTTTGAGATCAAAGACAAAACTCCTATAGACACCTGTACATTTTTCTCCTACATTTTCCCCCCTAGTTTCAGTTTGCAGCAGCCTCCATATCAGTGCTCTCCATTCCTGAATACTGGCCTCTCAGCACTTTTATTAGCCCATTTATTTAGACTCTTTTCTAGAGAACTCTTCCCCACCTCCATCCAGAGCCTTGTGGAGGAAAAGTTAAATACTAAATTTGAACTCAATTGAACATAGACACAAACAATGGTCACCAAGTCCTGGAACAGGTTGTGTGAGCCCCTTGAGGCATTCGTCCAGCACAGTTTTTGAGAAATCTCTATTTCAATCTATTCCTATATGTTAGTTGTTGAAAAACAACAGACAATCGCAAAAACAAGTTGACCTTTTTGTGTTCCTTGAGTCCAGTCGTGAAGGGGCCTCGTGACTGGGCCTCATGCCAAACAACTCATTACAAAAGGAGCTATGGTCCCAGACCACACCGAAGCTTCATGAGACCTCTCCTCATCTGTGCACGGGCAAGTGTCTGACTCTGGAGCCCAGGCTGTTGCTTTCCAGTCTGGTGGTGAATCCTTCACAGTCTGGTCAGTGTAAATATATATATATCTTTTCCTTTCTCCTCTCCCCATTGCAATTTGCTTATTACATCCATTTGCTTATTACATCATTTGCTTATTATATCTGCATTGCCATTTACGTGGGATAAAGGTTGTTTACCCTTAAAGGGATTGTGTGTGTGTCTTTTCTTCATCGCTCGTGTGTTTCTGGCACAGAACACCCCTTCTTCACCTAATGAAATTCCACTTATCCTGTAGATGAAAGTTCAAAAATCCCTTCCTCAAGAAAGCCATCCCTTACCTTGCTGACAAGGCCAACTATTCTAATTATTTCTCATAGAACCATCTACCTCTCCTTGTAGCACTCATCACAGTTGCACTTGTATATTTATTTTTGTTGTTATTTGATTACTATCCATCTTTTCTAATGTGTACATAGAAGAAAGAGAAGAAACCCCCTTCCTACATATATATTTTTTGTTTTCTTAACACTTGTTGTAGATGGTGATTGATCATTTATACAGGAGATTGCCTAAATAATGTATCTTTCGGAACGACCATTTTTTATTTGTTCATTATTATTCTGCACCACCTTCCATACCTAGAACTTTTCCTGATACCTACTAGGAGCTTAACAATTAATCATTGAATGAAATGATAGCCAAGTTGATTAGACTTTTCCTTCTCAATTCTAAAGAATTGCTGATTTCAATGAGTGCCTAAGTAGCACTGGAAATAACATGTCAGGATGTCTGAACACTTCCTTTCTCCTTTGTCTTCTAGCTTTATCTTAGTCTCTTTCAAAATCTCAGTTGCAGGATGGGTATGCTTCTAGCACTTTGAGATGGAGAGTTTCAAGGATTCCCAGGATCTTGCTTTAGTGTGCTTATCTGCTTATCTCTCTTCATGTCCACTCACCTATGGGCCCTTTCCTTTTCTGTCTGTCCCTTATATAGCTCATGTTCAAATCCCCTCTTCTCCTCTTCTTAGGCCAGTCTCATAATGTTTCCGACATCTGGTATGGTTTAAAGGAACTCTTGCCTGGAAATAGAAGTTCTTTCCAGACCATGATATAAATTTCTAGTAAAAGCAAATGAATGAATATATAGCAAGAAACAACAATTCACAAGGAAGTTGCCCTGGAAGTGGGCTGTTGTAGTAAAAGGAGGCATTTGCCTGTTACTGAGTCCCAATAGCCTGATCACTCTTGCCCAATCAGGAACTTTCTGTCACATTGTGCTGTTTGCCATTGCAGTGCTCAGCAGACTGAGGATTACAGTATGTGCATTGGCACTTGTTATACAGCAAGTGCAAACAGCTGGGTTTCTTGCTGTTCATGAGTGCCAAGATATTATTCCTCATAAGACTTTTTAACTGCTTTTGCAGTTAGTAACATCAGTGCCTGGGAAATCAAACATTTTATCTAGTGGTTTGTTAACTTAATGCTATTTTCCAGATGTTTTTTAGGGCTGTTCCTCCAATGTTGATTTGTGGTGGTGTTGATATTTTCTTTCTATAGCATTTTATTATTTTTGAGCAGTGATATTTAATTTAGTTTGGGGAAATGTCTTTTCCAAACTTTTGTTTCTGATGACACACAGTTATTTTGAATCTTGTATCAATCCCACAAACTACAGGACTTGGCCTGATTATAGACATGACTAGACAAAAGAAGCTCTAGAAGAGCTGCCACACCAGACTTTCGCTTTTATTGAGGTTACCACGTACACTGATAGATTACAGGCCCATGGCATTTTAGAGTCAGAGACATTCTTTACTCAGATCCCCTCTTTATTCACAACAAAATAACTGGAACTCATAGATGTCAAATAATTTTACCTTAGCCCACACAGCTAGCTGTTAGTAAAATCAGAACTATGACCAGGTCTCCTAGGTACAGGGGAGAGGAAACCTTTTTTCCGTGCTTCTCACCTGGAGGCGTATGTGTGAATCCACTTACCCCCTTTAGTGGCCTGAGGATTCATTCATCGGCAAAGAAGTCTCCTGACAGCATTTTGAAGAGGCAGAACAAACTCCTGCTGCCAGTCTACAGGAGCCATCACTCTTTCCCAGTGAGCAGCTGGCATGTGGCCAGCCTTCCCTTTCTGCAGCTTGGACTGCTAAAGTATCACGTGGATGGAGCAGCTCTGTGCAAAGCCACTTTTCCAGAACTGTTTCCATGTCTCCACTCCCCAATCCATCCTTCTCCCCACAAGCTCTCTCCTACCACACAAACACACCAAGGGCCTCTTAAAGCTTTCTCCATCCATAGTGAGAGAGAGAGGGGAGAGAATCAAGTTTGGTATGCTGGAACATACATGTGAGGCAGAAAAGTTCTGAAAGTTGAGAGCAGCTTATAAATAACTCAGGTTAGATGTTGCCGATGATGGGAAGTATATATAGGAAACACCATCATTTAAAAAATGTATTCTTTGAAAATGAAGGATGACAGCATACAGACCAAACTCCCAAAAGCTTAACAGAAATTCTCATAAAACTGTAGGTAGACTTACATTATATTACACAAATTTTAAACTCTGGATCTGGGCCGAAAACATCACCTGCTTTAGGTCTTCAAATAGACACTTAAGAGCTATGGAATAGTACAATTGACCGGGAAAACACTTTAAGATTTGGTTGTAATCTACAGACTGTCAGCTTAGGGATAACTGGTAAAGTAATTTGTGATCTCCTTTTGTCCATTTTAATTGATGATATTCCTCTGCAGCAAGCCTTACAGGAGAAATCGAAACACAGCTGCTACATTGTAAGTCCACAAGTGAAATAAGCAGTGTCCAGTGGATAACAAGAAGGCTCCCAGAATAGCTCCTCAAAAAATCTGCCTTCTTCCTTTACTACCAAGAATCCTAACCTGTAGGCTCAAAGATGATTCAAACATTGAGGGCAGTGGTACTTGGGATTCAAAGGCACGTTGGTGCAGAAAGGAGCCCATAGCATGCTGCTGACAATTTGACCAGGTGAGTCAACAATAGCAAAGAAGGCCTAGAATATAAGCTTTGAAATCCGAGTGCAAAGTCACCCCTACGAGAATATACCTGATTTATTTTGTTTGATTATATTGACACTTTTGCTATTTGTCATCATTTCAGCATGCATGCACTTAGATTTGTTAGTCCCACTGTCCTGTAACATCTCCCAATCCAGAACACATTAATGATCAGTAGACTGTGGCTGTCCAGTTTGGTGTCACCTTTAAGGGGCTCCTCTCTCCACGTAGGCCAGGCAAGACTTCACCGCACATTTACAGAACAAGGACCTTCTGTCTCAGATGCCTGACTCACCAGCTCCACTGCCCTGCATTCCGTTCTCTCACTCTCTTGGCTTCCAGTGTTGTTGCCAGTGGTTTGGGTCCTCACCCTACTCTTTCACCTCAATGCTTAATATAGCCATGTTTGGCTTTTGAATTTGCTTTTCCTCTCATCTACATTTTCTTCTCTCCACCGTGGCTTGAAGTAATCACAATTTTGGGATAACAAAGCCATTCTATGCTTGGCTTTGGTAAGTCCCTAGAATTTACCAAGTCACAGCCAGGTGAGGTGGCTCACGCCTATAATCCCAGCACTTTGGGAGGCCAAGGCGGGCGGATCATAAGGTCAGGAGTTCAAGACCAGCCTGGCCAACATGTGAAACCCCGTCTCTACTAAAAATACAAAAATTAGCTGGGCGTGTTGGCGGGCGCCTGTAATCCTAGCTACTCGGGAGCCTGAGGGAGGAGAATTGCTTGAACCCAGGATGCGGAGTTTGCAGCGAGCTGAGATCGCGCCACTGCACTCCAGCCTGAGCAACAGAGTGAGACTCCGTCCCAGAAAAAAAAAAAAAGGATTTACCGAGTCACTTCCTGCCCTTTGTTATGGACTCACCACCAATCTGTCCCAGCAAGGCCCAAATAGTGTTTAAGGAGTGATGGTAGTGAGTAGCCTTTTAAAAAGTTTATTCAGGGAGGTTGAAATAAAGAGGTTGGACATGTAAATGGGGAATGAAACAATGGGTAAACTCACCTGTTCAGATTATTCAGCTATTCAGAAAAAGAATGCATGCCTTAAGTCCTCCAAAGGAATACAATTTGATGGAATTAACATGTTGCTTTATTAAAATGTCCTGTATTTATTTGGCATATATATTCCATTTGCCTATTAAACTCTTAGCTTCTCAAGGGCAGAGATTGAACCTTCTCTTCTTTCCCCTGCTGAATAGACACTCAATTTTAATTTTAATTTTTTAATTTTACAAAAATTGAAATAGTGTCTCGCTCTGTCACCCAGGTTGGAGTGCAGTGGCACCATCATAGCTCACTGCAGCCTTGACCTCCTGGGCTAAAGCGATGCTTCTGTCCTAGCTCCCTGAGTAGCTAGGACTACAGTTGACATCACCACACCCAGCTAATTTTTAAAAAAATTTTATGGAGACGGGGTCTCACTATGTTGCCTAGGCTGGTCTTAAACTCCTCACCTCAAGTGATCCTCCTGCCTCAGTCTCCCAAAGTGCTGGGATGACAAGCGTGAGCCACCATGCCTGGCCTACAGTCCATGTTTTAAAGTGACAGATTCATTAAACCAAGGCCTATATGTCTGAAGTGTGAGTTGTCGATTTGGGTATAGATGTCACAACCCATGTAGAGGGCAATTCCTGTGGATTGTAAACACGGTAAATCATACTGTGTGGCATTGTTTCCCCTACCTCCCCACTCAACCTCAAAACATGGACATTTTTATTCAGGTGAAATTCCATTAAAGTAAATTTGACTTTATCAAGATAACCAATATTGGGATCTTCAGTCAGTAAAACTGATGTCCGTGTATGTTGTACCCATGTGTATGTGTTTATGCATGGTAGTGTGGTGGCACAAGGCTGGGGAAAAATTAGTGACAATTATCAAAAGAAGACAACATTTAGCCTTTATTAGGGGTCTGAGGAAGCGGGGTGGGGGGATTGTCGTTGCCAGACCACTTATCTTTTCCCTCTTGCATTACTTAGTGAGTGGCTTTGGTAGGTGGAGACCTTAACAATACATTTTCCTCTCTAGCATGCTGTTTTCACTGTCTCTACTCTAGTTCAGGTCTTCATCAATCTCAGACCTGGATTATTGTTAATAGCCTACTCATTTATTTTCCTATCTCTAGTTCTTCTTCTAATCCATCCGAAACACCCTTGTAAGATTAATCTCCCCAGAGTACAGGGCTGATTGTGTCAACTGTTTAGTCATAAATGTCCAGTCACTTTCATTTATTTAAATTCCCCATTTTTCCTTTGTTCAGCACCATCCACAGTCTACCTCTAGCCGAGGTTTCCTACTCATCTCCCAGTAGTATCTTCCTGTACATTCTCTTTCTGCTCAGTGGGGAGCTCACCGCTCCCCAACACCCTCCATGCTTCTGCCCCTAGGCAGTTCCAAAGCTGACTGCCCTTCCCTGCAATGTCAGGCATCTGAATCACTCACATCTTCCAAGGCCCAACTTAAAAACTACCATGTCCAAGGATCTTCCCTGAACAGCCCTCTGGAAGTGTTATCTGCCACCTCTGTTTTGCTGCAGTATATTGAAGTTTTATATTTCTCTACTCTTTTTTTCATTCTTATTTATGTACCTGAACTGAGTGGTTAAGTGCTGTGGGCTAGATGGCCTAGATTTTAATCCCAGATTTGGTCATTTACATGATCTTATTTATTAGCCTTTTTAAGTCTTGGGTTATTCATTGTTAAATTGATAATAATTATAACTACCTCCTACTTTCTTTGGTGAAGATTAAATGAAATAATGAATATAGTACACTTACCCCAATTCTATTTTAATTTTTAATTTTTTTTTTTTTTTGAGATAGAGTCTCGCTCTGTACCCCAGGCTGGAGCGCAGTGGTGCGATCTCGGCTCACTGCAACCTTTGCCTCCTGGGTTCAAGCGATTCTCCTGCCTCAGCCTCCTGAGTAGCTGGGACTACAGGCGCACGCCACCACACCTGGCTAATTTTTGTATTTTTAGTAGAGACAGGGTTTCACCATGTTGGCCAGGATGGTCTTGATCTCCTGACCTTGTGATTCACCCACTGTGGACTCCCAAAGTGCTGGGATTACAGACGTGAGCCACTGCGCCCAGACTAATTAATTAATTTTTTTAAGAGGCAGGGTCTAGCTCTGTCAGCCAGGCTGGAGTGCAGTGGTGCATTCATAGCCCAGTGTAGCATCAAAATCTTGGGTTGAAGTGATTTTCCTGCCTCAGCCTCCCAAGTGTCTAAGACTACAGGTATGTGCCACCTCTTATGGCTAATTTTTATTTGATATTTTTTGTAGAAATGGGGTCTTGTTATATTGCCCAGGCTAGTCTCAAACTCCTGGGCTCAAGCAATCCTCCGGCCTGGGCCTCCCAAAGTGCTGAGATGACAGGTATCACCCATCACAACCAGCCTTAACCCAGTTCTGAACACACAGTAAATGGTTGAAAGTTATAAGTTATTGAGTTTGTTCTATTGTTATGTTTTAGTGTCCTTTCTAGACTCTAAGTTTATTGAGTGTTAAATCTGTCTCGATGGCAGGGGTCAGCAAACTTTTTCTGTAAAAGACAAGATAGTCAGTATTTTAGGTTTTACTGGCAAAATATCTCTGTCATATATTCTTTACTCTGTCTGTCCCCTTTCTAAACAATCTTTTAAAATGTAAATTCATCCCCAGCTCACAGGCTGTAGAAAAACAGGCCACATACTAGCTGTGGTTTGCCAACCCCTGCTCTATAGTCCATAGTGCCTGGATCAGTGCTTTTCATGTAGACGTTAACTGAGAAATGTTGTCTGGTTAATTCAACAAGTGATTGCATGATTGAACTCTGTAGAAGTGACTGTGTTTTTTATCTTTTGCAAATGACTCCCTTTGCTCCTTTTCGCCTCGCACCATTCTAAGTCCTGAATATTTCCAGTGAGTCTGATTCTATGAACAAACTGGCTGAAGCCCCTAAAGCATGGGGCTGTCGGTGAGTTGTCCCTTCTACACAATGCTTCCTCTCCGGGTTGTCAGTTTGTTTCTGTTCCAATCTAGCCAGGGAGTTGTATGCTGAGTCAGGGAGCATAAATTATTCTGGGACAAAAAGTGGTGTGACTATTAGAACAATATTAAATACTGTATTATTGCATTTAGATGGCAGCTCTTTATGTTTCTCCATGAATGTGTAAAATCCTTGCTCACACCCTGATTTTAATTGATGTCTGACAAATCCAGACTTACTGTGGCAAAAAAAATGACAATGTTAATATTAGCATAACTTTTCTCTTTGCTAACTGGATTTACATATCAACTCCTGGGATAGCATACATTATTTTTTTCTTTGTGCCTTGATTTAATCACAACAGCAACAATTACCTCTATTAGGCCTCTTTCTATAGATATATAGGAATATGGATGAGGATGAATGGCTTACTCTGAGAATTATTATTACTAAAATCTAAGCATTGGCTTTGCTTCCCTTACAAAGTATACATTAGGAAATAATTAGTATTACATAGTAAATTTGAAGCACAGACTTATATGTATCTTCACACTTATTTTAAAATACTTCTCTTTTATCTTTTCACAATGACTGTGAGGCTGATTATTATTCTTATATTAGGTGAAATCTGTAACTTCACATGTTGGCTCACCAGAGCAATATTAAGAGAGATAATCATCAGCAATATCCACACAAATTGCATTCCTTAAAGCAAACCAATTGCTTTGAAGGTAAGCGAAATGATTCCTCACGGAGAAGTACCAAAATGTCCACTATGTGGTGCTGCTGTACCTGAATTACACAAGGAGGGTAAAACAGTATACTGTACCCTGAATTACACAAAAGAAGGTAAAGAAGTACACTGTACCCTTAATTACACAAAAGAGGGTAAAGAAGCACAAAGTAATAATAATTTCACCCACAAATTCATTATCATCATTGTTCAAGCAATTGTTATTGGGAAGACAAAGAAGAAAATATGTGATACTGAAATTATTACTATATGATGTAAAAGAAGCTATTTTTTTTCAACTTTGTTTCATATATGGAGAGAAAATTATCTTAGGAGAGAAGCTAATAAGTCAATGTGGGTGTTAATTTTTTGGAAAAACAATCAGAAAGAATACATAAACGGAAATTTTAGGGCATGCAAAAATTATAAATAAAGTCTGTGTGCATCTATATATACATACACACACACACATACACATAGAGAGAGAGACTTTAGCCAATGCTCTATTTTAACAATGTTGAAAAACTTTTGGCTAAAATAACAATTATTAATCTGGGAATTTCGTAAAAATTTTTTAGCAATCAGAATTTTACCAAATATTTTTCAGAATTTTTTCTGTAGCAATCAGAATTCTGTAGCAAGCCAAGTCATAAAAGAAAAAGAAAACCTTAATTTTGATTTCGACTCAAAATTCAAGCCCTATTTATTTTACTTTCAGGCCTATGGAGTAGCAATAGTTGCCAAAATACTAAACATGAGCTGCAAATTTTATGGACCATGCTTTCATTTACTTTTTAGGATTGAGATGTTGGAAGCTTTAGAATGTTGATTATGATGATACCCAAGACTCAAGTTTAAGAAGGAAAGGAAGCAATAAGATCATGCCTGCTATTAGTATAGTCATCACAGTTATTGTGTAAAGGTAATGTGAAACAATGCAGAATATTTATGTTTTAACAGTTTCCATTTTATGCGACCTGTGGGGAATGAGAGTTATCCAAACTATATAGACTGTGCCCCTCTTCCCTCCGAAGCAGCAAAGCCCGCGATGAGAACATTACTGCTGCTCTGGTACTTCCCTCTTATGGAACAAATTTGCAAAGTCTGTGGCAGTGATTCATAGTTCAGGAAAGACACACCTTTCAGAAGCAAAGACGAAGAAAGAAGGATGTTATATGTTTAGTCTTTGCTATTTTTACTCTCTGGTTTTCAGTTAAATTGTGACTTACAATTATTTGGTTATGGTGACCCATTAATTCACCAAACAGAAGCTCTATTTGAGTCAAAGAATCCTGTTTTCAAGCTTAAAAGAAAATGAATCTGTATGTTCTTATACTTTCCCTGTAATATGTTCTGTCATTTTACTAATGCTGAAAGTCTATCCAATAGACCTGGACTCATCACAAATAAAAATTTAGAGTTTCACAGAAATGGGTAAAGAGCAATTAGTATTTTCATTAAAAACTAACAAATATAAAGATCAAATTAGGGTTTTTGTTTTTCTTGGCCCTTGTTTATAATATGCACTAAAAATTACTATTGTACTTAGGAAGTATTTTTAATATTGAAGTTGACCTAAATTGTACTGAAATACTTGAACCTTCTGGTTGGGTCATATGGTAGGGACTGTGTGCCACATAAAAATGCCTTTTATGTATTAATTGTGCCTATATTTCTTTAGCATCTGCCTCTCTCATTGGACTACAGACACCACAAAGACTGTTTTATGTCAACAGTGTCTATATAAATAGGTGCTTAAAATTTTTTGTAGAATCAACTGGCAAATGAATAAATGATGATAAACATTGCTGAATTAAATAAATGAAATATAAGCCAGGGCTAAATTCAACCTTAGTAAACAAATTTGTGAACTGTGAGCCATCCAGACTATTCCTAAGACTGAGTGTAGAAGTCCACTGGTAGGAGACTTCTACCAGTTTACATTTAAGATCTTAAGGAACTTACCATCTTGGTTGTTTCCTAAACTTTCTACATCCTTAACTTCTACTGCAGAATACAGTTTTTAGCTTTCTTGCTTGCTTTTCTTTCTTTCTTCTTTCTTTCCTTCTTTCTTCTTTCTTTCTTTCTTTCCTTCCTTCCTTCTTTCCCTCCTTCCTTCTCTGTCTTTCTTCCTTCTCTTTCTTTCTTTCTTTCTTTCATTCTTTCTTTCCTCTCTCTCTCTCTTTCTCTCCTTCCTTCCTTCTTTCTTTTTTTTTTTCTGGAGTCTCACTCTGTCACCCAGGCTGGAGTGCAGTGGTGAGATCTTGGCTCATTGCAATCTCCGTCTCCCGGGTTCAAGCAATTCTCCTGCCTCAGCCTCCTGAGTAGCTGGGATTACAGGCGTGTGCCACAATGCCTGGCTAATTTTTGTATTTTTAGTAGAGATGGAGTTTTGCCATGTTGGCCAGGCTGGTCTCAAACTCCTGACCTCAAGTGATTCGCCCGTCTCGGCCTCCCAGAGTGTTGGGATTACAGGTGTGAGCCACTGCGCCTGGCCAACACCTTGTTTCCTGACTCTGCTGTTTCATGACGATAAACCCAACATTCAGATAACCAATAGCTGCATAATACTTTCCAATTTCATCTATGATCTCTAGTCTCACTAGATATGCCAGGTCCATGTCAATAAGCATTATTGTCACCCAGGCTGTAGTGCAGTGGCATGATCGCAGCTCACTGCAGCCTTGACTGCTGGGGCTCAAGCGATCCTCTGCCTCAGCCTCTTGAGGAGCTAGGACCACAGCACATGCCACCACACCCAGCTAGTTTTTTTAAAAAAAACATTTGTAGAGGCAAGGTTTTGCTGTGTTGCTCAGGCTGTTGTCGAACTCCTGGCCTCAAGTGATCCTCCTGCCTTGGCCTCCCAAAGTGCTGGGATTACAGGCGTGAACCACGGGGCCCAACCTTGTGTTTGGTTCTGTGCTAGTATTCTACATACACCATGATGTTTTATTCCTTTATGCCTTTATTAATTGTGATTTCACCACCTTGAATACTTTTTCCTTCCTTCTTTACTTGTGTAACTGCTATACATTCTTTAAGGCTTATCTCGGGCATTACTAGCTCCATAAATCCTTTCTTGAGGCACAAAGCTGGAGTCCCATAAGCTGCTAAACATAGCTCTGTTGGAGAACTTAGTATATTTTGTTTTGGTACACATAAACACTACCTGTTTATACATCCATGTTTTCCATTAGATATGAGTTCCTCAAAGTAAAGCAATCAGAAGCACATTAAAGAGAAATACCTCCTATTTCCATTATCAAATATACAAACCTACTTGTTTCAGTGTCCAAATACTCTGTCTTACTTCCAAGAGAAATGGATGGACAGCCATTGATTCAGCTAAGGCCGATTCATCTGTTTGGGCACTTCCCTTGCACTTGATTTACAGTTTGTCTAGGTATAGAATTCTACTTTGGAAATAGTTTTCTTTCAGGAGTTTGAAGCCATTGCTTCATTGTCTTCTTGCTTCCGGTGTTGCTAAGAAATCTAAATCATTCCTATCATTCCTTCTTTGTCTATAAAAAGAACTCTGTATTATAGAAAATTTAAAATATGTTCAAAGAGAATTATATGATGAATATATAATATAATGAATTCCCATGTACCCATCACTCCACAATTGTCAATGTATAGCCAGTTGCATTGCCTCTACAGCACATCCCCCACTTCTGACCTTTTAATTATTTTATTTTATTTGTTTATTTACTTCCTTTTTTGAGGCAGGGTCTGGCTCTGTCACTCAGGCTGGAGTGTAGTGGTGCGATCATGGTTCACTGCAGCTTTGAACTCCTGACCTCAAGGAATCCTCCCACCTCAGACTCCTGAGTAGTTGGGATTATAGGTGTGCACCACCACGCCTGGCTAATTTTCTGTAGAGATGGGGTTTTGCCATGTGGCCCAGGCTGGTCTCAAACTCCTGGGCTAAAGCAGTCCGCCCACCTCGGCCTCTCAAAGTGTTGGGATTACAGGTGTGAGCCACCACACATGGCCAACTTTCAATTATTTTAAATCAAAATCCAGAATTACTCTGTTTTATTGTAAATATTCAGTATTTTTCTCTAAAAGAGATAAAGGATCATATTTCCAATCCTTTGCATGTAATTAGTTTTATTCTCTCTGAGAGTTTAGGAAATTATTTTTCTTCTTAGAGTTCTGAAATTTTATGATATGCCCATTGTGCCTGTTTTTCTGTGGGCCTTTTCTATCTGTAATCTCATGTTCTTTGCTTCCAAGAAATGTTCTTGAATTGTTTCATTGATGATTTCTTTGCCCCATTACTCAGATGTTGGACCTCTTAGAATGGTACTCTAACTTTCTTTCCTTTCTGTTTTTCATCACTTTGATTTTTGGTTCCACTTTTCTGACAGATTTTCTCAACTTTCTCTTCCTACCCACCTATCACAGTTTCCATTTCTGCTATTATATTTTAATGTCTTAGAGTACTTTTCTAATTTTCTGCATGTTTCTTTTTTGTGGTATCTTGTTTTTGTTTCACGGATGCAATATATTCTCTCTTTTCCTTTTTGATAACATATTTTTGAAGCTTCTCTGTCCTCCAAAGTTGCCTTTTTTTCTTTGCTTATTTTGGGTTCCATCTTCTTGATAGAGGCTTTCTTCATCGAGTGTCTAATTCCTTTGCTCTCTGCTCATGATCAGTAAAGTGTGAGACTAAAAAACTGATGGGCACACTGAGCCTGTGGGAAAGACTTAACTTTGATCTTCACTGAAGTGGAATCTGGGTGGGCCATTTGTAGAGGAACCTCTGCAGTTAGTATCTAGGTCTTGCTCTTAAGCAGGTCAGATTCTGCAGAAAAGAGTTTTTCTCTTTCCTTTCTGGAGGATAAAGCTCTGGCTGCCAGCATTCTGGGAGTCGGATTGGGGAAGAAGACTAGGGTTGTCTGCATTTAGCACTAGATGTGCGATCACCAGATACCTACTCTCAAGACATCCCTCCTCTGTTTCCTCTAGGTTGGGGTCAGGGATTTGGGAATCTAACTGCTTCTCAAACAACTTTACCCACATCTCCTTATTTAGAAACCTGTTTTTACACTCAGTTTTAGATTTTTCCAGTGTTGCCAGTTTCTGATCGTTTTGAAGACTATGGTGCAAATTATGTTGGTTTTGAACTTTCCTTGCTGCCAGCTAGGGATGTGGGTTTCTCAAGAGTGTTAAATCATTGGTTAGCTTGCCAACTTCCAAAATTTTGTTGCTGCTGCATCCTTTACTATTTTCCTTACACTAGTAGGTTTAGGTATAAAACAAAACTCATTTATTATTCTTCCGTGGGGTTTTAGGAGGGAGAAAAATAGGTGTGTATGTTCACATCATCTTAACCTGAAAGAGTCCCTCCTTTCCCCCTTTTTTAAACCTTAAAATCCCACAATCATTGTTTAATATAAAAGTGAACCCTGTTTCTCATGGAGGGCTTATTGGTAAGATTTCTGGTGGCCAACACAGCCACCGGGGCCTCTGAACTTCTTGGATTTGCAGTGAGGGGAGTCAGCTGGCAGTAGGGGCTGGTTGTACTGGGTGAGGATGTCTTCAGTCTCCTTCTTGGAAGCCTCATCCATGTTTTTCTGGCTCTGGAGATCAACTGGCAGATTTTGTAAATCTAGGCCATTTGACCCATGGGCATACCAGTGAATTGGTCTTTGTCCAGAAGCAGAACAGATTCTGCTACTGTTGCAGTTTGCTTGGCTCAGTCATTTCCAGAGCCATCCATTCACCTTGTTGAAAGTGTTGGCCTGTTTGCGGTGCACCAAGACCCACATAGACTGCAGAGGGCCCTTGGACAGCAGGGCTGCTGGTGAGGACAAAAGTGCCTACTGTGCAGCTCTGCAACCAGAAAAGGAACGGTCCCTTTTTGAAAATAACCTTCTTCCCTTGAATTCTGGGATTCCACACTTGCCTGGTTTTTTTTTTGTTTTGTTTTGTTTTTCTTACCTCGCTGGCCACTCAATCAAAAATAATTATTTGAGAAATATTTTTTGGAGTGTTTTCTAGATGCTAGGAGCCATTTAAAATAAAGGCAAAACAATAGTGATCAAAGTAGACAAGTTTCTCTCTCATGGGCCGTATATTTTCCCTTCTCTTTACTGGGTTCTTATTGTTTTTCTGGCCTCTAAGTTATGTTGGGCTCCAAGGTATGGTCCCTATGCCTTTCCTTTTCTTCCTAAGTGATTTCCTTCAGTTTCATGGCTTAAAAACATCTATAAGATGATAACTCCAAATTTGCATATTTACAACTCAGATCACTTTCCTGAATTCTAATCTCATATACCTCATTGTCTACTCAACATAATCACTTGATGTCTGTAGTGGCCTGACTGGTGGTGCCAAAGAAGATATTCTACTTTCTAATCCCCAGATCCTATGACTGCTAACTTATTTGAGAAAAAAAAAGAGGGGGGGGGTCTTTGCATATTTAATTAAAGATGTTGAGATTAGATTATCCTGGATTATCCAGATGGAGACCAAACCCAGTGACAGGTATCCTTATAAGAGACATACAGAGGAAAAGACAGACACAGGAGAAAAGTCACTGTGGCCGGGCACAGTGGCTCATGCCTGTAATCCCAGCACTTTGGGAGGCTGAGGCGGGCGGATCACCTGAGGTTGGGAGTTTGAGACCAGCCTGACCAACATGGAGAAACCCCGTCTCTACTAAAAATACAAAATTAGCCGGGTATGGTGGCACATGCCTGTAATCCCAGCTACTAGGGAGGCTGAGGCAGGAGAATCACTTGAACCCAGGAGGCGGAGGTTGCGGTGAGCCGAGATGGTGCCATTGCACTCCAGCCTGGGCAACAAGAGCAAAACTCCGTCTCAAAAAAAGAAAAGAAAAGTCGTTGTGAATGTGGAGGCAAGGATTAGAGTGACGTGGCTACAAGCCAAAGAATGCCAGGGAATGGTAATAGCCACCAGATGCTTTATTTGAAATGAAGATTGGCAATAATCTAAATGCCTGTCCATAGGACATTGGTTAAATAATTATAGCTCAGCCATTAAATGGAGTGCTGTGAATTGGTTAAAAATTAAAAAAGAACAAGAAAGTTCTGTATATGTAAGAATGAAATCATTTCATTTTAAGTGGAAAAAGCAAGGTGCAGAATAGTATGCTACCATATAGATTTTACAAGTCTACAAATGCATATTTGCAATTATAAACATAGACGCTTTGTAAGTATACACAAGAAACTGGTAACAATGCTTGACTTTGGTGGGAGGTGGGAGGGTTTGAGGAAAGGTTTGAGAATAAATCTTTTCCCTGCTGCTGAAGTTTTAGCTCACACACTTATTTGCTCTGTTTTATGTTTCTCTCCACACCACCTCCCCACTTCCTCTGACTCTCTGTTCCTTCTCTCCACCCCCTCCCTCCCTCTTTCTCTTCTCCTCCTCCTCCTCCTCATTCTTCTTTTCCCCAGCATTTTAAAAAGAAGTTTATTTTAAATTCAACATTTCTGGGTGTTTTTCAGGAGGAAGAATTTAAGGTTACATAGTTCATAATATTTAGAGATATTGAAGTCCTTATTATTTTTTAAACATATTTCTGCAAGTGGAAGCTGGGTAAAAAGGTCTGAACTTGTTAAAAAAAAATTGTGGAAGCATATTGCCAAATTGGTCCTTAGAAGATTATACCAATTTGCATTCTCACCTACAGTTAATGGAAATGCCCCCTTCCTTGAACTCTCATTGGCATTTGTGCTATCATTTTTTAAAATGCCAATTTGATGGGCCAAATTCATATCTTATTATTTTAATTTGCACTTTTAAATTATAACGAGTTGAATGTTTTTTCAAAGTTATATTGGTCATCCGATTTCTCTTTTTATCTTTTTTTTAAATAAAAATTTACACAAGAAAAGCATTGATCACATTCTCACCATATGTGATTGAAACCACAGAGGAAATACACAAATATATGATAACATGTGGTGTTAGGTAAGGAATCTAACTTTCTTTTTACAGAATTAACAAAATTTTAAACCAGTTATTTATTAAAAATCTACCCTTTCTCTATTGATTAAAAAAGCACTTCACTAATTCTAAATCTGTATGTATTTTGGATGTGTCACTGGATTTGGAATCTTTTTCATTGATCTCTCTGTCTAGTATCATGCCAGAATTAAGCTGTCTACATATTTTGCCCAATAGTTTAAATTCTTCTATTTATTCTTTTGTTACATAGTTTTGGGGTTGGAATTTTGAATGGAATTATATTACATTTATAAATGAAATTTGGGAGATTTGAAATTTTAAAACATCAATTATTTTCATCTGAGAACAAGGTATTTTGCTCCATTTATTTAGAACGTCTTTTAGATTATCCAATAAAATTTGTATTTTTCTTTGTGTCAGCACTGCATATTTCTTGTTAAGTTTACTCCAAGATATTTGGGATTTATAGCCCCTTCCCCAATGGTTAGGTTACTTTATTGTGTTCTTTGTGTCATATTATATGACTCAGTATCACTGTAGCTCCTGGCAGTACCCCTGCTGTCAGAATAGTTGATGTGAGCTTTGAATACCAAAGGTCTGGTGGATATTATTTATTCTTCTTGTGCTCGAATATGGCCACTTCTTATTCTTTTTACTCTTTTTGTTATGGCCTGTGGAGAGTTTACAGTGACCTACCGCTTGACCAAGAACCAGAATCTGTAGTAGCATTCCTCATTTACATTTACAACAGTTAACAGGTTGGCTGCCAATTTTTACAGTGCCATCCCACAGTGTGGAGAGTACAGCACTTGTGCTTGTGATCTCTGCTTGCATATCTAATTTCAGGCACTTCTTTTCTCACAGGACTTGTCCCCACCCAGGGCCCCCTGAAGAACCCTAGAAAAAAGTTAATTGCTTGCTTCCATTTGAACCCAGAGGCTTGCTACTGTATTTATTAAATATCTACCTGATATTATAGGACATATAAAGAGCCTGATCCTGAATCAGACAATTTCAAAAACAAAGAGAAAAACAATAGCCTTTTTCTATTGAAGCTCTTTATGCCATAAGTGGGGAGTTGATTTTGTTTGAAGGTAAAATAAAATCTTATTAAAAAGTTGTTTTCCATTTTTTTCTTTTTTATTGTGGTAAAATACATATAAAATTGACCATCTTAGCCATTTTTATGTGTATAATTCAATAGTGTTAAGTATATATACATTGTTATGCAACTAATCTCCAGAATTTTTCATCTTGTAAAACACAACTCTGCCCATTAAACAATAACTTTCTATTCCCCATCCCCTGACAACTACCATTCTCTTTTCTATCTATGAGTTTGACTATTGTAGGTAACTTTTTATAAGTGAAGTTATACAGTATTTGTCTTTTTATGACTGGCTTATTTAATTTAGCAGAATGTTCTCAAGTTTCATCCGTGTTGTAGCATGCATCAGAATTTCCTTCTTTTTTTTTTCTTTTTTGCTGGGGTGCTGTGGTGTGATCTTGGCTCACTGCAACATCCACCTCCCAGGTTCAAGTGATTCTCCTGCCTCAGCCTCCCAAGTAGTTGGGATTACAGGCATGTGCCACTATACCCAGCTAATTTTTGTGTTTTTAGTAGAGATGGGGTTTCACCATGTTGAACAGGCTGGTCTTGAACTCCTGACCTCAAGTGATCCATCCACTTCAGCCTTTCAAAGTGCTAGGATTACAGGCATGAGCCACTGTGCCTGGCCAAGAGAAATCTCACCATTTCTGTGGGGTTTTGTTTGTTTGTTTTTTAGAGATAGGGTCTCACTATGTTGACCAGGCTGGTCTTGAACTCCTGGCCTTAAGCGATCCTCCCATCTCGGCCTCCCAAAGTGCTGGGATTACATGCATGAGCCACCCCACCCAGCCTCCTTCCTTTTTAGGACTGAACAATATTTCATCCTGTGTGTATATCACATACATTCTTTTTTAAATCCGTTTAACTGTTGATAAACATTGGGTTGTTTCCACCTTTGGCTATTGTGAATAATGCTGCTATGAATATAGGTGTACAAATATTTCTTCAAGACCCTGTTTTCAAATACTTTCTAAGTGTTTTACTAGATTTATCTTATTTGATCCTTACAACAACTTTATAATCAAAGTACTCTTAAGATCCCAGTTTTATTGATGTGGAAACTGAAGCATATAGAGGGTAAGTTATTGTGATTCTAGAACTCCTGTGTTTAACACCACTCTATACTGTTTTCCAACAGAAAATCTAGGTATCTTGCACCAAGAAGTGGAAAATAAAGAAGAGAAATGAGAACCATGTTTGTATTGGCTGTCTATAAAATAAGAGGTAGGCATTAACTTTTATCATTCACTATATTCAAAGAATAATACAGTAAAAATTATATTCAGGCTATATCTCTTCCGACAGAATGAATTCCAGCAGACCCCAGACTTTTTGGCACCAGGGACCAGTTTCGTGGAAGACAAACTGTGTGAGGCATGGTTTCAGGATGAAACTGTTCCGCCTCAGATCATCAGGCATTAGTTAGCTTCTCATAAGGAGCTTGCAGCGTAGATCCTCGCATGTGCAAGTTCACAATAGGGTCCGCGCTCCTGTGAGAATCTGATGCAGCCACTGATCTGACAGGAGGCGGAGCTCAGGCCGTCATACT
This sequence comes from Pan troglodytes, assembly GCF_028858775.2. Classification (NCBI taxonomy): domain Eukaryota; kingdom Metazoa; phylum Chordata; class Mammalia; order Primates; family Hominidae; genus Pan; species Pan troglodytes. The sequence goes on along the minus strand of NC_072401.2, from coordinate 110,854,168 downwards.
GTCCTGCCCGCTGCTTATCTCCTGCTGTGCGGCCTGGTTCCTAACAGGTCATGGACTAGTACCCGTCAGTGGCTCAGGGGTTGGGGACCATTGAATTATAAATTTGAGAGCTCTCCTGATAATTCAGGAAAACAACTTGCTTTTGAGTTACCTATCAAAATAAATTTTATTCAGATGATTGCTTTGATATAAATAATCTAGTAAGGCTATTTTGTATTTCCAAAATTAAACTCTCAATTTCCTGTTTGTGTAAACACAGCCATAATGAAATAGATAAGATGCAAATTAAAAAGGAAAGAGAATGACTGGTCTGTGAAAACCTCATGAAACAGAGCTTCTTGTTTAAACTGTTACTATCTACAATTATTGCTTTTAAGGTATTTCTTATATATTAAAATATCCTGTATAATCATTTGAAATATTATTTTAGGAAGGAAAAATGAGTTTGAACAATAGACTCTTCATTGTTAAATAGCCCCTGTGGGAATTACGGACAGCCTGGTGATGAGGGTCACCCCATGGCGTGCATTCCTGTACTATTGATTCGACTGTGTCTTAACTTGCACATATTCCACATATGCTTTTGCAGCACAAATTCCAAAATCTCATGAGAAATGTAAAAATGTGTGCTGGGGACTGTTTCTTAATGGGTTGTCCATAAAGTAAGCGTGTGTGTTGCATATATCTTGATATTTTTTCTTTTTCATTTTTTTCAACTTAGCTGCACATTAAAATCATCCATCTTCCTTGGTCTCAAAACACGGCTGTATTTTCAGGATCAGGAAATAAATATGTTTTTGTTTCCTGCCCCCAAAATAAATTATTTGAGTTGTTTTTCTAGGCTGAATTGTATTTCACTTCCTTTTAGATTTCTTTTACCACCAGACATTTTTTCAGTTAGTGTAAAATTTATACCCAGTAAACACATTTCTTTCAAAAATGTCAAGTCCTTTCTAAAAACAGACACTATTTAATACTTGTTCCACAAAATTATCCTCAAGATAGATGGAGAATGTTTTACCAAGTCTGATTAGTTTTGGTTGTACAAAGATATATGTAGTCGTGGATAAATAAAGAACATATTTGAGGCAATTTAAAAATCGTCCCAACTTAAAAATAAGTAAAAGAAAACCTTGCTACTGAGAAAAATACAGAGATTAGAGGTGACGTTTTTATAATTGTTACTCTACTCTGATCATATTTATATGATGGGGTTTTAGGGTGACAGTACTGGAATCTCATCACAGGGATGTCGATGACAATATCTTAAGTTTAATACATGGCTTTTGGTTATGTGACAGGAACTCAACTCAAATTTGTTGAGATATGAAAGTGATTTTATTTACTCACTGAATCCAAGAAAAGGTTGAACAGGCAAAGCTGTGGCTTGGGCCTCAAGAAAAATTGGAACCAGGTCTTCAATTGCTGTCAGCACCTTTGTCTCTGTTTCTTTCTCTGCAAATTTACTCCATCCCTGTCACTGTAGACCAGATTCCTCCATGTGGCAGGAAGCATGGCCCACTGACAACTGCCCGAGTCCTCCACGGTTAACCACTGTACCAGACACTGCTGCTGCCCTAAACGTGTGCCCTCGGCCCATCTCTGAGGTCACTTGTTGTTGGAGAATTGTTCATCTATGGGTCCCAGGCCTTCTACCTCAAGCACCTACATCTTTCTGCCTGAGGACGTTCTCTGGCTAGGGGCTGGGGGAAATGGGCTGGGATGGTAGGACAAAAGTGCCAGGTGGTTAATAGGCCCAGGAGTAACCCTCAGCCACAGATGATGGGAATGTATGCATAAATACGTTTCCTTATACTGCAGGGAGTGCATTGTGAGTTTTGTTCTATAGGCCTCTTAGAGGGTGCCCAGCAGGACTGAACATCTTTTCTTATTGCTTTCTCCTTTCCCTTTCTCACTTCCACACTCTCTTACCATGCTTCCTGGGATCAGCTCCCAAATAAACTGATGGAATCCAAATCCTTGTTTCAGAGTGAGATTTTGAGATAATCCAGACAAGGACAACCACCAAAGAATAACAGGTTTGGGTTTCCTTTGTGACCCAGTGTAAAATCGTGGAGAAATTGTTAGATTGACTCATCTTAGGTCGAGTGTTTACCCACAGGCCAAGCAGCTGTAGCCATGTCTTGTAAGGACATGGCATTCACATGGCTAGAACAGGGAATAAAATATTCTGAGTCAGAGATAAAGGGAGAAAGAAAAGGAGCAGGTTAAAAACACAGGAGAGGCCGGGCGCGGTGGCTCACGCATGTAATCCCAGCACTTTGGGAGGCCGAGGCGGGCGGATCACGGGGTCGGGAGATCGAGACCATCCTGGCTAACAGGGTGAAGCCCCGTCTCTACTAAAAACACAAAAAATTAGCCGGGCGTGTTGGCGGGCGCCTGTAGTCCCAGCTACTCGGGAGGCTGAGGCAGGAGAATGGCGTGAACCCGGCAGGCGGAGCTTGCAGTAAGCCAAGATCGTGCCACTGCACTTCAGCCCGGGCAACAGAGCGAGACTCCATCTCAAAAAAATAAACAAAAACAAAAACAAAAAAACACACATAGGAGGATATTATTCACAGAAGATAGGATATATTGGGACGGTGAATTGGTTAGGCATATAGGACAATAGATATTTACCCATAAAGTATTTAATAGAGTGGTTTACAAAAAGTTTGTTCTGATTCAACTTTTTTGATAATTTTATTTTAAATTAATTTCAAACTTCATAAAAAGCTGCAAGAATAGTCAAGGAACTCTAATATGCCTATTGCCCAGATTTACCAACAACTTATGTTTTGCTTCATTTGTTTTTATAATTAGCTCTCTCTGTAAATGTATATATACATCTACACACACATATATAGATACAAATAACTCCATATATACAAATATATATTCATGTGTATTTTTTCCTGAACCATTTCAGAGAATGTTATTTTATTTTACTTTATTTTAAGAGACAGGATCTCACTGTGCTGCTCCGGCTGGTCTTGAACTCCCAGCCTCAAGCAGTCTTCCTGCCTGTACCCCACTTGTATCTAGGAAGAAACGAACTTGCTTTTGATTTTACAGGCTCATAGGCAGAAGGGACTTGCTTGTCTTAGATGAGACATTGGACGGTGGACATTTGAGTTAATGCTGAAATAAGTTAAGACCTTGGGAGACTGTTGGGAAGGCATGATTGGTTTTGCAATGTGAGGACATGAGATTTGGGAGGGGCCAGGGACAGAATGATATGGTTTGGCTGTGCCCCCACCCAAATCTCATCTTGAATTGTAACTCCCATAATTCCCTCATGTTGTGGGAGGGACACAATGGGAGATAATCAAATCATGGGAGGTGTTCTCTCATACTGTTCTTGTGGTAGTGAATAAGTCTCACAAGGTCTGATGGTTTTATACGGAGAAACCCCTTTTGCTTGGTTCTCATTCTATTTTTTTTGCCTGCTGCCATATATGTAAGATGTGACTTGCCCGTCCTTGCCTTCCGCCATGATTGTAAGGCCTCCCCAGCCATGTGGAACTGTAAGTCTACCTTATATTATGTCTAGCTCTGAGTAGACTAAAACATAAAAGAGAATGTTCATTGATTTAAGCTAGACAATACAGTATCATTGGATTGTGGATGTAATCAAAGTGTCAGTGATGAATTTTTCAAATCATCCTTTTTTAAAAAACAATACTATTCAAAGGTGGTCTGTAACCAAAACTTCTATACAGCATGTGGATACGTTGAATATATCATAGATATTTATAGCTAGGTGGAACTAGAGATTATTTAGTGCATTGTACAGAACAAAAACTTTAGATGTACTGAACTTAGGAAATTTGACTGTGGTAGTCCACAGAAAGTCAAGAGTAGATCCCACATCCTCCTGATATCCTGATCCCTTGCCCAGTGTGCTCTTTCAATTCTGCCCCAAGTCATCAAAACTATGCTACCCACTGAAGCTGTCATCTAGATTCCTATTTGTGATTTGGTGATAATGCAATTTTCAATGTAGTTGATTAATCTCATTATCAAATGAAGATTTACCTGGAAAGTTTTTACTTTAAGGGCTACTACCTAACAAATGATACTAAAAATTAAGCAGCTCTTCTGTACCTCAAAACATTCTGCCAATAGAAAGCCCTCCATATCTCAATGAACAACTGTTTTAATACCTTCATTTCTGATGTTTAGATTCTTATATTTTAGTTATTGTTTTTAATTAGAAGAAAAGGAGTCTCCACTCATTATATTAATTTAAGAGCAATGCACTTCAAAGGAATGCAGATCCATTCCTCTCAGTTGTGACAAAACAAGGGAGAGCAGAGCTCTCTCTTTAACAGGAAGATGTGGCTGAAAGGTCTTCTGGTGTAGTGGGAAGCACAAGTGCTTTAGAGTCAGTCAAATGGAGTTTCAAATTCCATATCAGTCAATATTTGCAGTATGGCTTGGGCACCTTAAGCAACCATTCTGAACTTCAGGTTCCTTATCTGCGTAATAGGAGTAATAATATCAATTATTTAATTCTCTCTGCTGCTGTAAGCACTTACCCTTCTAGATGACAGAAAATGTATTTTAAAGTCTCTGATGTGGTGTCAATGCTCAATGGTCTATTTTAGCAATAATTTTCAACTGGGTAATTGTCCAAGACCTGTGCTATGAGTAGATAGTCAGAAGCATCATTATAGGGTGAGGAAGCTGATCCTATCAGCTGGTGCTAAAAATCATTCAAGACTGTTATAAACAGTCCATACAGTTAGTTACCTTTTAAATTTGCTTTGCTCCAGGTTTGGGACTAGCAGTTAGCAAGTGTTCCCCTCTTCTCCCTTACTTCTGTGACTGGTTAGTTGCATTAAAAAAACCCAAAAACCAAAACAAAAAACAAAAACCAAAACTTTCTTCACTCTTTAAAGTTGCCCTAGATTTTTTACTTTCATAGGTTTTACCAGCATAAGAATGCTTTGGGTTAGGGGGTCCTTACAGCAGGACTTGTTCTGCACTCCCCTTGGGTGGCCAATGCTGTGATTATGTACCCCTTTCCTTTCTTAATTGAAAATGTGACTTAAGTGTCACCTGTATGTTAGTGAAACTAGACATGTTAAAGAGGCTTCTTGAAATGTAAAATGATCTTTATGCTTTTTGCTTTTGTATTAGTTTTCTCATCTCTAAAGCAAATTAATAAAATAAATTTCACAGTGTTTCATAAAAACATTTCTTCCTGGGTTAGAGTCAGTAATGTCAAGTTAGGCATGAATTACAAAGTTCTGAAAATGGGACCTATAATGAAAACTGCAACTCAACCATGTAAACACAGCTTTGAACATGTGAAGCTATGATACAGATTCAGTCACTGCCTGAATAGATTTCTCTACTTTCAAGTCCTGTGGAATTGTTCTTCTCTATCCTTCTTTTCCTGTCTAAACAGAAAATTTACCAATTGTATTAGCAGTTATCAGTATGAATCAGCTGCTTTTGAGCCTGATAATTTTCTTGGAAAAATGTTTTAATAGCAATTTGCCCAGCACAGGACAATCATAGAATTGCTAATTTGGGAGGAACAGGGAAGGTCACCAGTCCAACCTCCCAGTTGCGGTAGTCATTCCCTATTCAGTTTCTGAGAGATGGCTAACTAGGCTCTAGATCATTCAAAATGATAAAATAAGTCATTCTAAGGAAAAAGGTAAGTTTCTGTATTTTGGGCTTTACAGTCCTTTCTACCTTATTTTAATCATCATTTTCCAGAAACAGAAAATATAAAACGAAAGCAAACTGGACGCTGTATTATAAACATGCACATGGGCATGCACACCCTCACAGATGCTTAAAATATTAATTAAAAGTCTGGTGGTGAGACTGCTGAGCCTGATAATGAGGACTGGACATTTTACAAACAGCAGTCATGTGCTAGATGCAATGGCGTCTCACAGCCAGGTGTGATTTGTGTGCTCTAGCAGGGAGCTCTCAATCATAAGCCACACAGTGGTTCAGTCTCCTGGTATCTTTATTTCAGAAAGAGCCAGCAGGTGACAGGAAAGCTGTAACAGCTGAAAATAGAACCAGATATGATAGAAAGTAGAAGTAGATTTTTTGTGGCATATTGTAAGCTTTATTTCTTGGTAGTCTTATATAGTAGGAAATTTTGTTTTCTGCCTGTCTTTTTTATCTGTCCCTTGGGGAGACACTTTGATGATCAGTCCTGGTCTCATATTGAGCCTTCCAGCCAAAGACTACTGCTCATGTTGGGCTGCAGTTCCTGCTAGTGCCTCATTTCACACACGGATTGGTGTGTGAGGTGGAGGAATGACCCCGGAGAGCCGGGAGAGAACAGCTGTCTGCCACATAGCAAACAGGGACGGCTGCGATCAAGGCCAAGCTGAAACACATGGCGGGCTGCAAAGCTTTCAGAGCTGCTGAAAATTGAATCCTTCCTTCTAGCTCCTGAGCCTATCAAATCACAATGCAGGAGTTACTCTTAAGAAATTAGAGTTCCTAATTTTTATTTTACTCCACACATTTGCTTCTGATTTTACTCATGGTAACCAAAAGAAGACCTAAAAAGCAAAGAGATTAATGTTTTGAGAGGTTGAGAGCAAACGTCTCTACTGAAACCTCACTTGTGCTAACCAATAGGCACTCACAGAGTTCAGTTCTGTTTTCCACAGCTTGAGTCTCTCAGTGCCAACCTTTTGAATGAATGCTGTTACGCTATCTATTACTAACCATTGAGCCTACCTTATGGTTACCGTTTATTATATACCAGTGGGTCATAAAAATGAAAGATTAAGGTCACTATATGTTTATTTGCCATTGGAGATGACTTTAAAAAAACAAATTCAGTGGCTGCAGAAATGAAGTGTTTAGTCATTCCTGAGCACTCATGTGGCCAGAGCAGCCTGTTTACCAGGTTTTAGACACTGACTACTTTCAGGACTCAAGAAATTCTAGCAATTAATGCTTGTTTAGGGTTGTTCCACCTACTTAGCAGGGCGATTCTACCCATCAGCCACGGTTTATTGACAATCCTTTATGTGCCAGGCACTCTACTAGGTACTTTGGAGAATTACAAAAGAAGAAGGCACACATTAAATTGTAAACTCCTCAAGAGGAATTCAACCAGAGAAACATAAATAAATAGATACCTGTAAATGTGAGTGACAAAATAAAAATCAGTTCTATTCCCTTGAGTGTACTCGGTGCCTTTAGTAATAGATGTGTTACTCCCATACCATGGGCACTAGGAACAGATACTTTTAGGAGTTCAGGAAATAAAAATCTTGTGTTTTTTCTCTCTTGTCCCCAGAATGGTAACTGTAATGCCATAGTTTCACAGTTCGTAATTAGTAAAGTATGCAACACAGTTTTGACTGAAAAACAGCAATGTTCTCAAGTATCAGAAATGATGCTTGAATTTGGCAAAGTAGTCAGTCTCAATTATGTAGTGAACATGCTCTTTTTTGGAACTAAATGGCCAGGATAGCATGTGTGGGGTTCTGAGGATAGACTTTGTGATGCCACGGATCTAAACTAGGCTTGTCAATTTAGTTAATTCACTTAAGAAACACTGATTGAATGCCAACTACCTGCCCAATTCTGTTTTAGATTTGCAGGATTTAAAAATGAATAACAGAGAGGACTTTTTCTCAATGAGTTCATAGTATGGGTGTATATGGGTGAAGGGGAGAAGCTTGGGTGGAGTGCAAGTAAGCAGAAAATTGTATTACCTTATGGCAATTGCTATAGTGATTTTTATTTTCTACTGTGATTTTGTAGTGGGGTTCAGAAGGTTGGCAGCTGGCTTTTGGATTAACACCTCTAGTAAAGTAAAGGAAAATCTACTGGTACTTAAAAATCAAATCAAAATTATTGACAGGCTCAGGGAAAATGCCGGCTTCAGCCCTGAGTGGCTACAGTCCCTCTAATAAATTCCAGTCTTATTTATGGAATTGGTTAACCCCTTTATTAAGACCTCTCTTGCGTATTTGTCTTCTTGTATTGATATTTGGACCCTGTATACACAATACTATACCTCAAATTGTTTCTTCTCGCCTAGAAGCAAACTCCAAATGGTTCTGTAAACTAACTACACATGGACATGCCATTCGTCGGAGGACCCTTAGATCCACCCTAGGAGGAGCCCTAGCTGCTGTTCCCCATTTGATGCCCCTTTTCAGCAGGAAGTAGCCAGAAGGAGTCGTTGCCCAAAACCCCCTAACAGCAGTTAGTGTGGCATCTCCACATGGGGGAATGTTGTAGGAGTTATTAAGAAATTATTTTAGGCAGATAGACAGGAAAAGGGGTCCTTGGGAAGTTTTCTTTTTTGTTTTTTTTTTTGTTTGTTTGTTTTTTCTTTTTTGTTTTGAGATGGAGTTTCCCTCTTGTTGCCCAGGCTGGTGTGCAATGGCACGATCTTGGCTCACCACAACCCCTGCCTCCCAGGTTCAAGCGATTCTCTTGCCTCAGAGGTAAGAGAATCTCTTGCCTCAGCCTCCCTAGTAGCTACCTGGGATTACAGGCATGCACCACACCTGGCTAATTTTGTATTTTTAGTAAAGACGGGGGTTTCTCCATGTTGGTCAGGCTGGTCTTGAACTCCCGACCTCAGGTGATCTGCCTGCCTCAGCCTCCCAAAGTGCTGGGATTACAGGCGTGAGCCACCGTGCCCAGCCCTAAGTTTTCCTTTTTTTAAAGCATCTCCGCAAAAGTTTCTTGTAAAGCCCTGGCTCTAGAGCCAGGCCGGCAACCTTTGATATGCAAACGCCAGCCATTAGAAACTGGGTCCACCCAAACATGGCGATTCCAGTGGCCTTCTTGCCCTTTCCCCACATGTTTCTGGCAACATGGCCGCCCCCACGTATCCCCACGTGTGTAGAACGTCATGGTGCCCTGCATTTGTATATTAAAAGGCTAGGGCAGGAGGGCCAGCTTTTTCGCGGGCTATGTGAATGACATGCCTAGTCAAACCAATCCCATGGACCCTATGCAAATCAGACACCGCCTCCTGCAGCCTCTGTATGTACACCTAGCTGGTATCTGTGGCAGGTGGGGTTCCCTCTCTCGGCTTTGGAGCCCCCTTCCCTCTGTCTCTGTACAGGGGAGCTTCTTCCTTCTCCCTTCCTTCTTGCCCCTTCTTGCCTGTTAAATTCGCCTCTCGTTAAATTAAAAAAAAAAAAAGAGGTTGGCAGCTGTGCTGCCACTAACATTTCTGGGGGCTGGGGAGGGGGGATTTTGAGAGATGGTTCTGTTGCTGTGTATAAGTGTTGTGGGTCAGAGACTTAAGGAACAAAATAGAGTTATGCTGTCTCCTGGAATTCTAAAATTCTGGGGCAGTGAATTCTCAGGCATGACCATAAGGTGGAAGAGAGTCTGTAATAATCATTGTCAATGCCTGGCCTATTTCCTTTCTGGCTTGTCATTGTAATTCACTACTATTGCTGGCTTCTGACAACCTGATCAAGGTATCCTCTGGCAACATGGGCAGGCTGGGTAAGCCAGGAATCTAATGACCCCTTCCCAGACCCCCAGCCCCACCAGTAACTGATGGGAGGAGGTGTATGTGTCCCAGTTCTTTCACTTCTCTGGTGGGATAACTCTGAGACTTGACACGCAGAGTTCCAGAGAGCAATTAAGTTCCAGTTGCCCAGAGTGGGTGACACAGCCAGAGTGAAAACACATCTTAATTAGCTGACTTTTCTTCCTCGTGTCTCATTTCTTTATTTCTTCATTGGGATGACATCCAAATCAACTGCAGCACTCAAAACTTTGTTTCAGAATCTGCTCTAAGGGGAACCTGTCTTTGCAAAAAATTGTTCACTGACATCCTGGCTGAAAACTAACTCAGCTGGTGGAAGTTTTTGGATGATCCTAGACAGCTGGTAAGGGTGGTCTTTATCAACCCCTCTTCTCAACCAATCCAATTTTTTTTCTCTCCTGAGCCTAAATAAGATAAAGAATGTCCAAAGGTGAATGGCTGTAGATAAATATTCATGTTCTCAGCCTTACCCATAGACTCCTGCTGACCTAGGCTGATTTTCAGGTTTGTTATGTGTAATTGGCTAAATTCCATAATGTGTAAGTTTGCCCTCTTGGCTATAAATATAAATAGGTCTGGAGTGGGCCAGTCTGTGAGTTGACTTACATGAGGCATTCATTCATTCATTCATTCAAAAAATACTTATTATGTGCCAAGCCCTATACCAGGCATTGTGAATGTAGCATTAAACAAGGTAGATTTAAACTCATCCTTTATTAGGCTTTGAATGCAAAGCTTATAGAGATGGCAAAAATGAAATTGTTACAGGATTCTTGGGGTGTCACTTCACCAGCTGGAAACCTCTGTGGCCAGCTGTGCCTTTGCCTGAGATTTGCTCAGGCCCACTGGGCCCACTCAGCCTGAAAGGCTGTGCTTGGCTCGTGTTACTGGCCTGGATCCCATGCCTGCCAAGGATGAGTGGAGTGGTGAGAGGTATGTGAGGGAGCAAGTGTGGGGTCTGGTCACTGCACACAGCCAGGCATACTGGCTGTGGTGGGGCGGGCAGCTTCAGGTGCCAGCATGAGCACCAGCTCCCTGTGAGGCTGTGGCTGGACTGGGCACCCTGCAAGCAGCTTCCATGGCTGGCACGGGGGGACATGGTGGCACCTGGAAGGTTGGGTGAGGCTGTGGCTGGATGGGGCATCCTGCAAGCAGCTTCTATGGCTGGCATGGGGCAACACGGTGGCACCTGGAAGGTTGGAGATGTCAGGAACTGCAGAGCCCCAAAGAGAGTGTCACAGCCCTGGCTTGGGGAGCTCCTAGGTCTGGGCTTTCTGAAGGGCTGCAGCTTTTCTCTTTTTTTTTGTCACCCGCAATATGGTGAGCAAGGGGCATGTTTCAGCCCTGTCTGTGTTACAGCACTTTCATCCCTGCCATTTGGTGGGTCTCGCATTCTTGTCTTGCACTCAGGAAGAATGAGGTATGTGGACAAGTTGGAGGGTGAGCAAGGTGAAGAGGAGCTTTATTGAGCAATGGAACAGCTCAGAGGAGACTCACAGTGGGTAGCTGCTCTCTGTAGCCAGACACTAGTCCTGACTAGTGTTCAGCCCTTAACAGAGAGGAAACCCTGCAGTGGGCAGCTCCTCTCTGCATCTGGCTATCCCAATGTCTCCTGATTCTGGGGTTTTTATGGGCTTCATAAGGGAGGAGGTGCATGCTGATTGGTCCATGGGTGGCCATGGGCAGGCCAGAAAAAGCACTATAAGTTCCCATTTCTGTCCTTGGGCTGGCAGCCTGGCCTCCAAGCTTCAGGCCTTCCCTGGCTTGAAGGTGGGGCTTCACTGGGGACCCATCCCTTTTCATCCAGGAGCCTGTCTGCCTTCTGCTGCTGTTCATGGTGCCCAGGCCGTTCATGCCAAGGGGTGCCTGCAGGCCCATGCCAAGCTGCCCTTACCCCTGACTCAGTCTCCCTCTCATGCTCGTTGGTGCCCAAAGTCCAGAGTGGGCCGAGGTGGAAGGAAGCTGGCATGTTAGTGCTGCTCCAAGCATGCACACACGCTGCAGAGAGATTGTCCAGATTGTCACAGCACCCAGGCTCAGCCTCAACTTTGCTCTGAGATTGAAGTGGGTGCCGGGAGCAGGGAGAGGCCAGGCAGCAGGAGCAGGCATTTCTGAGCCTATGGGGGCAGGGGGTCTTCCTGGGCCCCCAACAGTACGGAGATGCCCAGGTCCGCAGCCATGACTTGGGTGGCTGCAGCTGCACCTGGGAGGGCGGGGTTCCTGCCTGCTCCCAGACCCCAAGAGTACAGGGAGACCTGGGTCTGAAGCCATAGCTGGGAGGCTGCAGCTGTGCCCAGGGAGTGTGAAGCTCCTGCCCTGCCAACACAGAAGGGGGTGGGGCTTCCACCTGTTCCCAGTTCCCACCGGCTGCATGAAGTGCATAGCCCCAGCTGTACCTCCCACACTGCAGCCAACGTCATGACAGTGGCCACTCTAGACAGGCTGCTGCTGCCATGAAAATGGTGGCAGAAGCTGGGAGGTATACAATAGTTACATTACACGGAAATACAGAAGCTATGAGAAAAGGAGAGTAGAGACCATTTGGTAGTAGAAAGAGAAGCTGAGAGAGACATATTAATAGAGGCAGAGATGAAGACTTGCAAGGTCATGGTAATGTAACAACACTAGATTTTTGGGACCCATGAACCTGCTGATGAGATGGCAGCAAAGTAACTGGGTTGTAAAAGCTTCACTGGGTTCCAAGGATAACCCAATTTCCAAACTCCATTCTGTGAGCTGCCTCTGCTTTAGGTACTGTTCATCCATGTCCTTGGGATCTGAGATTCTGGTTTCTTATTTTCTGATGTATTATAATCGTTATTATTTTTACAACAGAACTTCATTAGTTAAGGAACCTGTGAGTGAATTCTTTTTCATTTTATAGCTGATTAACACAGAACTGTGAACATGAAATTTAATTCTCGCTTTTAACGGATAATGAAACTGAAGCCCAATGAGGCAAAGTGATTTTCTGTTGAAGTAAAAACTCTGACTCCAAATTCACAGCATTTTATATCTATCAGAACAAATAATAGTAACCTCACTTACTGTGAAGAGGCCCAGAAACAAGGCAATCTTAGAATAGCCAGCATCCTAAAACTGACATTTCATATAGTTTTCAGAGGTTCATAAAAATCCTGTACATTTCACTAAATTTTCACTGGTCCAATTCATATTTATCAGTGCAATCCTCCAATCGTTCTTTTTGTTTTTGGTTTGTTTTGTGTTACCCTACATACATTTAAGTCAGTAGTATCAGGTTCACCTGGGAAATTGTCAGAGATGTAAATTAACAGGCCCCATCCAAAACCTACTAAATCAGAAATTCAAGGTTTGGAGTTGAGCAGTTTGTTTTGATGAGCTCTTCAGGTAATTCTGATGGCATGCTAAAGTTTGAGAGTCTTTTCTTTAGGCTAAGAAAATGTCTGGATCCACTTGTAGCAAATATTTTCCTATAAAAAAGTTTTTAAAGTAGAAACAGTATATTATCTTAAAAATTAATCTCTCTGATGCTTTTTAGGCCTATTTTTGCTGGGTTTTTTTGTTGTTTTTTTTTTTGTTTTTGTTTTTGTTTTTTTTTTGAGACAGAGTCTCTCTCTGTCGCCCAGGCTGGAGTGCAGTGGCACGATCTCGGCTCACTACAAGCTCTGCCTCGCGGGTTCACGCCATTCTTCTGCCTCAGCCTCCCGAGTAGCTGGTATTACAGGCGCCCGCCACCACACCCGGCTAATTTTTTGTATATTTAGTAGAGACGGGGTTTCACCATGTTAGCCAGGATGGTCTTGATCTCCTGACCTTGTGATCCACCCACCTCAGCCTCCCAAAGTGCTGGGATTACAGGCGTGAGCCACCGCGCCTGGCCTATTTTTGCTGTTTTTATTGTTGATGATGATGATGATGATGTGTGTTTGTGTTTGTATCTGTGCGTTTTTCAGTTCTAGGTACATGAAATCCACTGGTGTGCTGGTAAATGTTTAATAACCAGTCCTCTGGAAAGGAGAAAGTTGAAGACCCCATTTATACATTTGCTCATTTCGGTGGTGTAAATACCCTGAAAATAGCTGATTTCGAGCTATCAACATTACTGAAGATGGAGCTGGGAAGAGGTGAGCATAAGTGACACTCAAAAGTCAGTACTGGCTGCACTCATTACTTTGGATTCCATAAATTTAAGCATAAAGTTTGAGATTGAGTTGTTATACTTAAATGTTAGTTGAATGAATTGTGGACGAGTAAACTAAGACTATGGGACTGGAATTTTATTTTTTGGGTAGGGAAAAATTTAGTGTGAATAAAGACTTTAACATCTCAGAGTATTCTTCCTGGATTTTAGTGAACGTCACAAAAGTAACAACAGAAAGAAAATTAAGAATGCATTTATTGAGAATGTATTCTTTAAATAGCACTCTTTATTACATACTGTAACAAATCAGGCTATTTAAACACAGGCTGTTTTCAGCATAGCACTTTATGGCAATAAAACACTTTGCAAATCAATTTTATTGTTCCTCTCTGCAACCTCAAGAGGTAATAGATATGAGTTCCCTATTTTTACAGATGAAGAAAGTAAGGCACAAAGAGATCTTCAAACTTTCACATAGTGTGTTAATAGAAAAACTGGGATTAAGACTTGAGTCCTGGAATTTCCCAGTCATAGTTTATTAGGTTATGTTTTCTGAAATGTGCATAATTTAAAATGGGACTTTAATTGGCTTTGGTCTGCAGGGGTGGCTATGCTTTCTATTGGTACAGTGTTGCAGACCTGAGCTACATTATGATGCTTGTCCTGTCCCTTCTTGCCAGCCTTGATCTGTCCAGAGTCTTTGCTGAGAAGGGCCCTTAGAGGGCCATGATTTTTATAGGATTCCTAAAATCATAAGTCCCCCAAACCACAGCTGCTTGGATTAGAGGTGAACACCAGACCCAGGGGTGACCGATCAATAGACTGGCCTGTGGCCTAAACATAACAGGACTGTCATACTCCTCTCCAGAATTTGGAATAACAAAGAATGAGAAAATTAGTGTGGGTGCTGCAAGGTAAAAATCATGATGTAAAGATATGCTGGAAAGGCCAGGGTGGACTGTGGTTAACTAAAATCACGAGAGCAGAAATTAGTAGTAAGTAGAAAGTTTGGCTTAGAGAACAGAGAATGATTAGATAAGGAAGCAAGTCATTAGAGTAAGAAAAATAAATAAATATTCAGGAAAAATAAATAGACACCATGAGAGACAAACCATGTAGCAATCGATAGCTGGTGGAGACAGAGCAGCCAATTCTTAGGGCTGCTCCTGTGACTGGCAGCTTTCCAGCTTCTATCCATGTATATATGTACAAGTTCTGCTGCACAAAACAGGAACTCTGCATTAGTGACTTAGCCCAAAGGGGGTTTGTAGTCTTCACATAACAAGAAGTCTGCAGGCAGGCGGCTCAGGGCTGGAGCAGCAGCTCCACAACATCAACAACACACCAAGCTGCACTAGCTTTCCACTTCACCATCTTGGACAAGCAGCTTTTCTCCTCATATTTGCCATCTCACAGCCTCCAGCTTCACATCTATTTCCACGAGGGAAGAAATGATGAAGATAAATGTGTTTTCCATGTATAAGTATCAGAAATGCAAAACTTCCCCCAAAAATCCTGCTTTTTTTCTCATTACCTAAACAGTGACATGGACTCTTCGCAACAAAAACTTTTTTTTTTTTGAGACAGAGTCTCACACTGTCGCCAGGGCTGGAATGCAGTGGCATGATCTTGGCTCATTGCAACCTCCGCTTCCTGGGTTCAGGCGATTCTCCTGCCTCAGCCTCTCAAGTAGCTGGGATTACAGGCGCCTGCCATTATGCCCAGCAAATTTTTTGTATTTTTAGTAGAGACGGGGTTTCACCGTGTTGGCCAGGCTGCTCTTGAACTCCTGACCTCATGATTCACCCGCCTCGGCCTCCCAAAGTGCTGGGATTACAGGCGTGAGCCACTGCGCCTGGCCAAGCAAAACTTTAAGAAATATAAACCCTTCTCCTTTTTCTGTTTTTAGCTTAGCACATTGTTGCCCAGGACAAAATTGGGAGTCCAGGGCTGGGTGCGGTGGCTCACGCCTGTACTCTCAGCACTTTGGGAGGCCAAGGCAGGTGGATCATGAGGTCAGGAGTTCAAGACCAGCCTGGCTAAGATGGTGAAACCCCATCTCTACTAAAAATACAAAAATTAGCCACACATGGTGGCATGCACCTGTAATCCCAGCTGCTCAGGAGGCTGAGGCAGGAGAATCGCTTGAACTCGGGAGGCAGAGGTTGCAGTGAGCCAAAATCACACCACTGTACTCCAGCCTGGGTGACAGAGTGAGACTCCATCTCAAAAAAAAATAAAATAAATAAAATAAAATAAAAAAGAAAGAAAGAAAATTGGGAGTCCAGTTAGTAAGAAGAAGGGAAAGACTGGTGAAGCAACTAGCACTGCCTTCCCAGCATACTTGTACCTAGATCCCCACTGCTTGAGGAACTCGTGTGAATCTTGAAATAAATTTTCAAGATTGGAGGTAAGAGGTATGTGGTTGTTCCAGGAAAGGTAGTCTGGTCATCAGTCATCATAATTCTGCTGTCTCCGACTTTGAGCAAATATAGCTGGCCCACCCAGAAGAGTGCTATCTTGTTTTAAAGTACTTGGGGGGGAAAATCCAAAACATTAACTGCTAATAGCAAATATGGATTTGTTAACAAGTTGTGCCACACTAACTTTATAAAACATTTTTAAAAATTACACTGAGAGGTGGGGAAATGCTGTAGATACAGAATGTCTTGGTTTTGGCAAGGCAATTAATAAACCCTCTTGATGTCACTGAAAAAAGATGGAGATATTTAATTTGATGATGGTAGAGTTATCTAAACAAAAAGCTGGTTACATGTATTTATGAAGCTTGATGTTGACAAATAAATTGTTAATCCAACAAGAAGTCTTTAGAGGTGAACCAAGAGAACCTGCCCTTGACTTTGTCCTGTTCAATATTTCTGGTGGTGAGTAGGAAGAAGAGAGAATTCACTGATCCAGAGTTGGAAGAATAGCTTTTAATGATGAGTGATGGAATAAAAATATATGAGCAGAATGGCCTTAGGTTGAAAAGACTCAGTAACACAAATACAGCAGAGAGAGGATCTGGTTTAATATCAGTTCAAGGGAGAAAAAACAAAAAGGACTCCATTCAAAGTCAACTGTGATGATGCATGGCTTGCTTGCCCCTCTCTCCCTTTATCTTATTCACTTAGCAAATCCCCAACCCATGTGAAATCCAATCCTTACTGTCCCACACCTGCACTTGTGCAGCTGCAAATGGCAGGAGAGAAACACAACCGCACGGGAAGTCCTTACTTTAAATTTATGACCAAATAGGCCCTTAATGCTGCCACTTGTAGAAACATATAAACGCTCCTGGTTGCATTAGGACTTTTCCTCATTTTGGTCTCCTAAGTGAATATTTCACACATCCTTCTCTCTCCTCAATTCCTCAGCATCTCCTTCATTATCCTCCTTCTAAGCTGATGCGCCTGCTTTCTGCTTAACTGAGAAAACTGAAGAGATCATATCAGAAGTTGCATGGATTCTGCATCACCACTGCATCTGCTCACCACTCAGCATCTCCACCCACAGGTACCACCTTCTTGCCTGTGACAGAACTCTCTCAAGCACATACCTCTATTTGTGGAGGCACCTTTCTTGCCCCCACAGAGACATTGCTTGAGCAATTCTCCCCTTCCTCTCCTACATCATCAATTGTTCCCTCTCTGTTGAATAATTCCCATTAGCATTGAAACATGCAATTCTTACTTCTGGAATTATTTCCAGTCCTGTGTGACTCTGGGAATTGTTTCTCGCTCCTTTTCTGAGTTTCTCTCCTGGGCCTTGGGGAGTTTCTTCAGCTGAAGCCCCTCTACAGGGAACCCCTGCAGCCCTCCAGAGCTCTTTCTCTGAGCAGTCCTCTTTGCTGTGCTATTCTGCTCTGTGAATTCTTGCACTGCCTTGTTCTCCCTGAATTCTCAACTCTGTCCCTCACCCTGGGGCACTGTTTGGTTTCCCCCGCTGCACAGTGTGGCTGGAATCTCTATGCAGTTCGCTGGGCAGTCATGTGGAGCACCTCGTTTGTTTCCTGGCTCTCAGGGATCACTGTCCTGTGCTGTGTTTTCCACTGACTGAAAATTCTTTGTTTCATGAATTTTGTCCAGTTTTTCAGGTGTTTAAGGTGGGAGGGTAAATTCAGTCTCTAGTGCTTCATCATGACTGGACACAGTCTTTTCATTCTTCTTAAGCCCACTTCAGTGAGATTTTTTGCTTCCAGCATGTCCTTGGAATCTCTCTCGTCTGGGTCAGCCCTGATTTTCGGTGGTTTAATCCAATGCTCAGTTCTCACTTTACTGGCCCTGCCAGCCACATTTGATACATTTGATTGTGCTTTTGTGCTACATACATTTTCTTCATGTGGCTTTCGAGGCCCATTTCTTTAGACCCAGAATCGGACCATTCCTCATCCCCTCCACTGCCACCACCCTGGTCTAGTCGCCATCGTCTTTCTCCTACAATATGGCAAGAATCTACTTTGCTTTCCCCTCAGCCTGCAGGAGGTGGGGAGAGGAAAGATATTCAAATCTTTTCTCAAACTAGCATCCAGAGTGATCCATTTAAAATACAAGTCAGATCATCCCCTTCCTTATTCAAATCCCTGCAGGGGCTGTAGATTTCCCTCAGATAGAAACCCACCAGCTCCAAGGGTCTGCTGCTCACCTTTCTGATTTCCTCTCTCACTGCTGCCCCACCGACTCACTGGGCTTCAGCCACAATGGACTCTTTTTGTTCCCAGAACATGCCACGTGGGTCCCACCATAGCATCTGTGCACTGCTGAAACATTCTTTTTCTTGGAGTACCTGTAGTTAACTCCCTTGCTTCAAATCATTGCTCAGATATCACCTTCTCATTGAGGACTACCCTGATGAATTGATTTAATACAGCACCTTTCCTAACCCTCCAAGTCACCCATCTCTCTACATACTCACAGCAGGAACATGACAGATACTTGTTGAATGGAAGAATGAACAAGGGCAGGAAAGAACAATCAAATATAATTTTAGATTCTTTTAGTAGAATTACAATTTCCAAGCAAGAAATGTATAGTCTCACTGTACTTTGGAGTAATGGTAATAGTTAAAAATTTTTGGTAATTACTATGTGCTCTCTATATATCATTATACCATTAAATATTCACAGCAATATGATAAGGCAGGTTTTCTTTTTGTTGGTGAAGAAAATGAGACAGAAAGGTTTAATAAATTTCCCCATTCGCACAGCTAAGAATTGGTAGAACCATGATTCAAACCCAGACAATTGACTATAGAACCCAAATCTACTATTTTAAGCGACTACTTCTCTGTCACAAGAAGTTTATGCAGAACTCGGATGACCACCTCTTGGGTTTAAAGGTCTTCAGTTGGAAGTTTAGACTTGCATTCTACCTGGCAGATTCTGTGATTCACCTGCCCTTTACCTGGTGACCCATTTAGATGCCAATGGCAGTGCAAGGAAGGGACAGCTGAGACCAGAACTGCTCACCAGTGTGGGAAAGAGAAGCAGCACATTCCCATTCCCACCCCCTCCATTTTACAGATACCCTGGAGATGGGGGAGAGACTATTTCTATTTCCTAAATGGATGTGTTCCCGATAGGAATGCAGTGAGATTAAACTCACAGCACGTTGTATTTTGCTTTAGTTGGAAGCAGAGCATATATTAACTGGACTCATGGAAAACTTGTCATTGCTCAAACTGGAGGAAGTCTGATTAGACAAATCATGTAGCTTAATTTGAAAAGAACTCAAGGAAAGACATCTGACTAAATGAATCAAAAGAGGGTATCTGGGCGGGTGCGGTGGCTCACACCTGTAATCCAAGCACTTAGGGAGGCCTAGGTGGGCAGATCACTTGAGGTCAGGAGTTCAAGACCAACCTGGCCAACATGGTGAAACCCTGTCTGTACTAAAAATACAAAAATTAGCTGGGTGTGGTGGCCTGCACCTGTAGTCCCAGCTACTCAGGAGTCTGAGGCATGGGACTAGTTTGCACCTGGGAGGCGGAGGTTGCAGTGAGCTGAGATTGCGCCACTACACTCCAGTCTGGGTGAAAGAGCAAGCCTCTGCCTCAGAAAAAAAAAAAAAAAAAAAAAAGGACATGTCTGTAGGGTGAGTGGGTAGGAAAGTGTTTGAGGATGGTGGTGGCGCAAGACTGGAAGCCGAGAAAAACAAACTCCAAGTTTGCCCACTTCACACATTTTCCAGAGCCCTGGAACTGTTTTATTCTTTATTCTTGGTCTGAGTGGCTCCTTGGAGTGGGAGGCGGCATGTCACAGCCTGCAGTCTGTTTGGGCACCAGTCCGATCTCCATTCACATCCTGTCTATTCCACTTACTAGCTGTGAGACTGTGAAATAGACAGTTCAGCACATTGATTAACACCTGCCTTAAAGGGCTGTTTGCAGGATGATATGGACAAAGCCAAGGTGATTTTGTTGCTCAAAAGTGTTAGCTCCCTTCCTTCTTTCAATCCAGGGAAGATAATCTTCTAAGGTCACACCACTCAAAAGGCGATTTACCCACCAGGCATGGTGGCTCACACCTGTAATCCCAGCACTTTGGGAAGCCAAGGTGGGCAGATCACTTGAGGTCAGGAGTTTGTGACCAGCCTGGCTAACATGGTGAAACCCCTTCTCTACTGAAAATACAAAAATACAAAAATTAGCTGGGTGTGGTGGCAGGTGCCTGTAATCCCAGCTACTCGGGAGGCTGAGGCAGGAGAATCTCTTGAACCCAGGAGGGAGTTTCCAAAGTATGTAGATTCTTATAATGATATCACTAGCAGTCATAATAGACATCATCAAGCCATCTTCATGGTGGCTTTTTATATATTTGTAGAAAAGATAGAATAATCACTTCATAAAATAGGTACCTTATGCTATTGATGAGTGTGCATTGTAGGGTTGTGTCCAATCTTGCCCTTCACACTGATCCTTTACTTTTCTTATAGATCTGACTTTCAAGTTTTAGAAGTTGACAGAAAGTTATTGGAATAGAGTTTACTGGTTTTTGAAATAGGCTCTGCTGGCTTCTCATCAATTTTAGCTTTCATGATGCTGTGAGTATAATCACTAAGCAACTAAGTAAATTTTGAAAGTCTGCTTATTGGACTCTAAAATCATATATTTTTAGGATTTCTGCTAATATTCCCAAATTAACAGAACCTAGAGTGCTTGAGAAGCAAAACAAAACAATTTGAATGATAAAGTAGTAGAGTGTTAGGAAAACATACTCATTTGGAAACTGGGTCTCAATTTCTATTCATGGTCTTCAAAAAAGATTCAGATGAAGCCAAGTAACGAAGTACGAATAGTCTTTGTGTAAACTATGTTTTTTTCTATGTGTGAAATGAAGATAGTGCTTGCCTACTAATTAAAAAGTGCTTTGAGTCTTTCTTGTTATAGGTATCGTAGGTGTATGTATCATCCAATGGAGAACTAAGATAATTGAGGCACGACAGTAAAGAAACAGTAAACAATAAAGAAAATGTTGGCTGTGTTCCCAGGGGAATAATCTGGCTTGGCTCTCTACCACAATTACACCTACAGGGCAATTTGTTGATTCCTTTCTCTCCTATATGTCTCCCTGCAAGTTCAATCTGTCTTCCAGTCCTAAGGCATCACCACATCCATTCTCTTGAATCCGTTCTCTTTGTTCCTCCTCGTGTTTGCACCTTAGTCTAGGTCATCATTATCTCCAGCCTGGATTCATGGGCAATGGCTTCAAACTGGTCTCTGTGACTACTCCTTGCTCCATACTGAGGAAAGAGGAATCTTATAAAATGCACATCTGATGGTGATACTGCCTTGCTTACATCCCCACAGCACCTTCTCATTGTCTTCAGGATAAAGCCCAAATTCCTTAATGTGCTTAAAGTGCCCTCCCTGACCTTGCCACTGCCCATTCCTCCAGCATCACCATTAACCACTTTTCCCCTTCCCCTCGAGTTCTTTTTACCTTTTCAAAGCAACTGCACATTTTAATGTTTCGTTTCCTCTAACAGAAACATTCTGCTCCCACTTTTCACCTGCTATACTATCTCTCAGTTCGCAAAGATGCTGCTTTATCAGTGTCAAAACCTTGGATTGGTTAGATTCCTTGTTATAATGTTTTTTAAAACTTTGTTTTCTTTACTAGACTACAAGCTTCATGAGGACCAGGCTATGTTTGTCTTTTTTAGCTCCTATGTTCTTAGTATCTAATCCAGTGTCTGACACATCAGAGGTGTTCAATAAATATTTGTTAAACAAATGAGTGAAGTGATTAGCACGTTGCCTGGCATAGAGTAAGCATTTAATGAATGGCAGCTATCTGCCTCTATATCTATTGATTCACACACACACACACACACACACAGGTGGCACAGTCAACATTAAGAAAATAATATTGCTGTATATGATAACAGACGTACAATGAAGACTGTGATAGGAAGGATATAGCCTACTTGTTTATTGAAATTATTGAAAGTGTATAAATTGGCTCTCCACCCAAACTGGAAAATAATATTATAAATAAACATATTTCAGTGCTGCTGAGACTTAAAGTTGAATGAGCTTTCTGTGCAGTAGAGGTGGTAGAAAAGTACATGTGTAGTGAAATTTTAGTAGCCCATATTATTTGAACATATGCTGAGGTTATGGTGAGCAAATGTTGAAGTTATTCCTGTTTGACACGTATGTTTGGTGCTGAGTGCTCACATTGTGGCTGGGTACGGTGTATATTTTAAAAGTAGATGTGGTGCCTTGCCAAGTGGAGCTGCATGTTCTGATTTAGAAAGGGCTACCACAGGTTTGGGTTTTATGTTGGAACTTCATGGCATTAAAGGTGAAGGAGACGGTGAAGTGAGAGGCATGAGGAGTGTGAAGTGAGGGGTGTAACTGAAGGGAAGGAACCTTCAGCTGCTGGCTTCCAGTTGCTCCTTCCTCTCCAAAGGAAACAGTAGTATGCCTGAGGGAAAGCAAATTAGGGAGTTAGGAAATCGCAGCCTGTGACATTTGTGTCACCTTCCACGATTGAAATGTTGAGAACTGGAAAGTGACTTTCCTAGCTGATTTCTCATTGATAAGCTCTGTTTCAAGAATAGCTAAGCTATGTTGAGTCAATGAAGGTAATTGCTTTCACTTACTATTTTCTGATTTCAGTGTTGGCAGGACAAGATATATGCCCAGGAGGCTCTATAAGTCTGCAATGTTTTCCTTAAGGCATATCCACTTTTAAGCTCTCAAATATAGAAATATATGTTTCATTTCTTAAAAGTTAAAATTAGAAATAGCTTGAAAGATCAGCATATATACAGATTGGATAAATATCATTATTCAGCCATTCTCTCTAGCTCAATCAGAATCTGTTAATTGGATGTCATCTTTAACGATTTCACTCTACACAGGGGAGCATGGTTGACTGGGCTGTGTTAAATATCTGTTTCCCATAACTCTGTGTAATATTAATTCTGTGTTAATGTGTGTGATATGTATTTCTGTAGTCTCTCTTTTGACTCTTTTTTTTTTTTTTTTTTTTTGAGACAGAGTCTCACTCTGTCTCCCAGGCTGGAGAGCAGAGGCATGAAATGGCTCACTGTAGCCTCAACTTCCTGGGCTCAAGTGATCCTCCCGCTTAGCCTTCCAAGTAGCTGGGACTATAGGTGCACGCCACCACGTCCAGCTAATTTTTTAATTTTTTTTTTTTTTTGGAGAGACAAGGTCTTGGATCTTGCTATGTTGCCCAGGCTGGTCTCAAAATCCTGAGCTCAAGTGATCTGCCCACCTTGGCCTCTCAAAGTGCTAGAATTACAGGCATGAGCCACCGTGCCTGGCTTTTGGCTCTAACTGTTCTCTTTTATTTTATTCATTCCAGTGGCATGGTACACTATCTTTTTTACATCTGGATTGAGCATTTTCAGTCTGTATGAAAAAGATGTCCATGAGGAAATCCATTTATGACTGGGTACGGTGGCTCATGCCAGTAATCCCAGCACTTTGAGAGGCTGAGGCGAGTGGATTACCTGAGGTCAGGAGTTCGAGATCAGCCTGGCCAACATAGCAAAATGTCCTCTCGACTAAAAATAGGAAAATTAGCTGGGTGTGGTGGCAGGCACCTGTAATCCCAGCTACTCTGGAGGCTGAGACAGGATAATTGCTTGAACTAGGGAGGTGGAGGTTGTAGTGAGCCGAGATCACGTCACTGAACTCCAGCCTGGGTGACAGAGTGAGACTTCACCTCAAAAAAAGCAAACAAAAATAAAAAATAAAAAAAGAAATCCATTTATGTATGAACATAATTAATAAAGTTAATATACAAAATACCTCACTTGATGTCCCCCTTCTGATTCCTAAATAAGAGCCATGTGGCCCTAGGAAGCACAGAAGTCAATTTTCTTTCTCTTTTTCTTTTGAATTCTTCATTGAAAGGGTTTGAACAGGTAACTATTTTTGTAAAGCTGTTAAAAAACCGATACAAACAATATTTGCTTGCAACAAAGGCAGCCATGGAACAAGAAAAGTACTCCAAAATATGTAACAGACTATTGCTCACCATACCCCAATCTTGGCCCAGTTGCAAACTCACATTGCCGCATCCCGTTTGCTGCAAAGTGGCAATGCATATTTATCCAGAGCTGGAGCCAGACTACCTCTCTTCCCCCCAGTGATACTTTTCAGATCCCAAAAGAAGTTTGCTTTATGTGTTTAGTTACACTCCTTTCTGATTTTAGACACACAATTTGAGACTACATAAGATATCTTTACAATACTTTTCTTCCAAATAAAGTTTTTAAAATATATGTCATAATCATGTCTTCCTATTAATGATCTATGAAAAGATAGACATTCTCTTATATATAATTTCCAAACTGAAGCAAAATCCATTAAGGATTTATATATTTTCAAAATGTATTAGGTATTAATGACATATTGACATGCATATTATATAGCAGCATTGTCTTTCCTACTATAGAAAAAAGTCTATACTTATGATATATAATTATATATTAGCTTTTTATTTATGAGAAATAGAAAATTTTTTGACATGATTTCGTATAAATTATAACTGTGAACATCCCTCTTTTATTATTCTTTCTCTCTTTTTTGGTTTACTGGAAAAATAAAATCCACATTCAGTGATTTGAATAAGCAAACAATTTCTAAGAATATCTGTCATGGCTGTTCATAGTACTGCACAGCTGTTATTTTATTTAAATACCACAATTTTTAAGAGACACCGTCATTGTGGGACATATGATGCATGCATGGTATATAGCTGTTCTAGAAAGAGTCAAGGCAAATCCCATTTTTATGGCTTTAGTTTTTAAATCCCAGGAAGACTTTATAGAAAGAGACTGACAAGAGGGACAGGTGGATATTGGCTCCAACTTGGTGACAAGTTTTCAACCTCAGCTGCATTCTTACGACAGGGGAGTGAAGAGCAGCTGGCAGCCTGGGAGCCTCTGTTCTACAGATGGAATTCTTGTGGCAGAGAGAAGAATGTTCTAGCTGGCTCCTCATGCTTAATGAACAAAGAGCACAACTTAAGAGATTGAAGCTACTGTTTGATCTAAACAGTGGAGTCCCACTCCCTCTTTCTTCCTCATCACATCTTTCGTATTACAGTTCTAGTGATTTATGTTTAGAAAAGAATATAAAGTTTCCCAGATTACTATTAGTCACTGATGTCTCGAATTCAATATATTCTTTTAAAGCCCATTTTTTACAATTGTGAGATTTGGGGCAAGAATATAAATAAAGGCCCGCAGATCATATATCTAAATATTTCCAAGTTATAAATCAAGTGAACAAATTGTTCAGTAAGAGATGTTCTTTCTCTTAACCTGGTGTTTCCTACCAGAGCATGGAGGCATGGGGAGAGCCAGGCCCTGTCTCCTCCATGGCTGGCTGCATCTTACATGGAGAGGGGCTTCCTGTGTATGTGTGGACACCCCAATTCACATACCCAGGCGTCAACCACACTTCCTCGCTGACAGCTGCCACTTGATCGCCTTTAGGTCTAGAAACTCTGGAAGCAGGTTGAGGACTATTTGGGCAAGGAATTCTGGGGTCCTAGAATTCAGAAATGGTCCCGAAGGGTCGGGGGTGTAGCCTCTGAGTGGGCACAGGAGACTACTTGCAACATGGGGAAGAGTGGGGCCCTCTACAGCATGGGGCTTAGGACAAGGGTCCATTCACCTCGGTCTAAGAGTGATACTTTTCTTTTTAAACCTCAATGTATATAATATTGTTCCCTCCATAGCCAGGTAGGAAGGAGAACTTTGTGGTCAACTTCTAAGTTCTCCATTTAATTAAAAATTATTAAAGCCAGTATTATTTACCTGGTGTTTATGGTCCATCTGCTCTCAAACTAGAATGGTTTCAGTAAGCACCAGGTACACCCTTACTGCATACTTTACCATATAAAGTATGCAACCTGGGGGTTTGACATGACCACTCTTCCTCTGAATTTCTATAGCATTTGGAAGGGTAACTGCAACTGTGGAATGGCCTCCTTCTAGTTATATTTGAAAGAACTTTGGTCTGAAAGGTAAATGGCAACCATTATTCTAATCCTATAAATAAGGTAACTTGGCAAATCTTTTTGCTTTATGGTTATTTCAAATACACAATAAACTAGGAAAGGAGCCAGCAGCAGATGAAAGAGTTCTACCTGTGCTTATAAATCAGTGAAATATGAATTGAGGTAGAAAATGAAAGATCTGAATAATATTGCCTTTTGGTCCATCTCAGAGAGATTCAAATGAAAGTGCACAGGAAGGAATACCTATTTGCATTATTCACAGTATACCCTGTAAATTAGTGGCATGATGTAGGTGGAACCCATATAGTATAAGTAGGAAAGCTAATGTTACATAGGTTTTTACTTTAAGGTCCAGGGGGACTCAGCCAAGTGGAAAAATAGCAGCGTTATGGTGGAAACCAGTCACCTTGTTAAAACTGAATAACCAGGTGTTTAGGAAAAGAATGGTATGAGAGACTGGTTTCTTTCCTGCTGAACACAGTCATTCAGTGTGAACACAGAGAGAGGGAATCTTTGTTACTAGCATAGAGGAAGATAAAAATGTGTGTATTTCAATGTTTGAAAACTAACCTGTGTCACAAGTCCATTTTGGGTTTCATAATATAATCAAGGAGAGCTACGTTTTGAGTTATAATTATGCTATATTTCCTGGAATAACCTTATTTGGGGTGTTTCAACACATGGTCTATAGCAATTCAAACTGGAATGCATTTGTGCATAGGTGCAGGATATATTCATTTTTTTCTATGTGATTTTCATTTTAAAGAAAAGTGAATTTTAGAAACTAAGGTACATGGATCACTCTCATTTCAAAATAAAAAGCCTTGGTGAGTATGTTATGATAGTGGATGAGAAAAGTTCGGAGTAATATTCTTGGCTTTAAAAAACCAGTGTTACCAAAAACATTCATAAAATTTGACCTGAAAATATAAACAATTATATTCATAATGAATTATATTCATAAATACAAAATAAATACTCTTCAGTGGTTTCCTATTGCTTTTAAGATAAAACCCTGCATGATCTGGCCCCTCTCTGCCTATCCAGCCTCATTCACCAAATGAGGGAAACTTCTCTCTCCCTGCTCTGCCCTGACAACATTGACCTTTTCTTTGTTCCGCCAATGCCGTGCTGTTTTCTATCTCATTCATGTCCTCTTCTTCCCTCTCTCCACTAACCGCTTCTTCTTCCAGTCTCAACTTAAATGTTATTTTCCCAGGGATTTTTCTCTATTTTTACCAGACTGGTTGGGCTTTCCTATTGAATGCTTCTATTAAACCCTGTAGTTTTCCTTCTGCACAGTAATAAAAATTAATATCAGAGGATATCCCTGGCCTTTTTCTCGCAACTTGTAAAAAGTGTGCTGCTTTGTTTATTCCACTCTTACACCTCCAAGGAGGATTTGGGGATATTGTTGGGGAACGGAGTGGAATGGGAATGGGGAAGAAACCAGGGAGGTGGAAAATGGGAAACAAATAGAAATTAAGAGACCATTGTGGCCTCGGGGTAGGGGATGAGATGTTTTGTGGCTCTGAGGAGTCAGGCAAGTACAAGAGGAGAGGGAATTTTTGGAAGTGTCACTGAAGGAGAAATATTTTCTTCCCATTGTTATGCTGGAATTACTCATTAGTTCTAGACTTACTTATTAGTTCCTGGAGTTACTCATTAGTTCCTGGAGTTATTCATTAGTTCCTGAAATAATTACTCATTATTTCTTTGAAAGAATGCTGAGGCTGGATCACATGTGTCCTGATGTAACACTTCTTGAGGTGTATCATTTTTTATAATTATACAGTTGTTTGTGTAATTGTTTTATGCTTTTATTTTCCTCCTCTCCTCCCAAGACCACAGGGCAGGGACCATGCATATGTTGCTCACAGCTAAATTCCCAGGGCATTGGACAGAATCTGGCCTTTAGTGTATTCTCAACAAGTGATGAATGAATGAATGAATGTGTCAATCCATTGTGATTAGATGTCTAATCTCTAAATATCAACCTGGGGCTCAGTGACAAAATTATGCTTTCCTTAATGAAAGGTCTCTAGAAGAAGAAGTTTTGAGCTAATTTCCAAATTCCCATAATTAAAAATCTTTAAAATAAGTTTTCTTTTCCCTGACACATTTCTCTGATGTTAAGAAGTGTAGAGATTGACAAGTGTGTGTATTGCAGCACTATTTACAATAGCAAAGACTTGGAACCAACCCAAATGTCCATCAGTGATAGACTGAATAAAGAAAATGTGGCACATATACACCATGGAATACTATGCAGCCATAAAAAAGAATGAGTTCATGTCCAGTGCAGAGACATGGACGAAGCTGGAATACATCATTCTCAGCAAACTAACACAGGAACAGAAAACCAAACACCACATATTCTCACTCATAATTGGGAGCTGAACAATGAGAACACATGGACACAGGGAAGGGAACATCACACACCAGGGTCTGTCAGGAGGAGAGGGGTAAGGGGAGGGAGAGCATTAGGACAAATATGCGGGGCTTAAAACCTAGGTGACAGGTTGATGGGTGCAGCAAACCACCATGGTACATGTATATCCATGTAACAAACCTGCACGTTCTGCACATGTACCCCAGAACTTAAAGTAAAAAAAAAGAAGTGCAGAGATTGAGTATTAATATGATTATTGTAATTGAGATGAAACACACCAAATACTTATGTTCTTTTCAAAGTATATTAAAATATTTGCTAAAATAATCACATCTTGGTATACATATAAGCTAAGGATTTCTTTTCTACTGAAGAGAAAGACAAAACCTGGGATTATATATTTATTGCTGCTTACTGAAAACTGACTATATGCCTAGCAGTATGGTATTTGTCATACACATGCAACATTTAAACATATAAACAATATTTTGAGGTAAGTATTAGTTCCTGACTTTATCAATAAAACAACCAATCAATAAAAAAACAACTGATGCCTATAATCCCAGCACTTTGGGAGGCTGAGGTGGATGGATCACTTGAGGTCACGAGTTCAAGACCAGCATGGCTGACATGGTGAAACCCTGTCTCTACTAAAAATACCAAAATTAGCTGGGCGTGGTAGTGCGTGCCTGTAGTCCCTGCTACTTGGGAGGCTGAGGCAGGAGAATCGCTTGAACCCAGGAGGTGGAGGTTGCAGTGAGCCGAGATTACACTACTGCATTCCAGCCTGGGTGACACAGCGAGACTCTGCCTCAAACAAACAAACAACAAAAAAGAAAACCAAGGTTGACTGACTTGCCCAGGACCTCTAAATTAGGAAATAGTGGAGCTGAGATTCACACCCAGGTCTGCTGATTCCAAAGCCAATGCTGGTGAACAACAAAATTCTCTTTTTAATTTTGAGGAATACATCATCTACTTTATTAAGAATTTTATTTCATATATAACTATAACAGGAAATATGAGTTCACAGTTCTGGTCTGCCTTCTCTTTTCCAGGGATCATCCCAACTCACACTGCCTCTAGTCTACACCGTCAAGTCTAGAACCTGACTCCTATCCACTACAGGACTAGACACAGACAACTTGCATTGTTAACGTACTTCCCGTGTAGTCTTATGTTAGTTGAGTAACTTGTCAGAAGTTTAAAATAAGACAAACACTTACATTCAGGAACTCCTGGTTGTCACTTCAGCCCACCAGCTAATCCTCTGGATCAACTACCTGTTGATTTTTTTTGTTGTTGTTAACTAAAAATTCACTTTGGCTTTTGCAATTTCAAGCTTTGTGTTATTAGCCCTCCAAGTCCATCTAGAAATTTTTCTCCCCATGGAAAGGATCACCAAGTCCTCCTCTTAAAGATTCATGTAACAAAAATATAAATTGAAGCTAGCCATAAATTGGTCCTAGGAAATAAAGTACTTTGTAATTAATTAATTAATTTTTTTGAGACAGAATCTTGCTCTGTGGCCCAGGCTGGAGTGCAGTGGCATGATCTTGGCTCACAGCAACCTCCACCTCCTGGGTTCAAGCAATTCTCCCGCCTCAGCCTCCCAGGTAGCTGGGACTACAGGCGTGAGCCACCACACCTGGCTAATTTTTCTATTTTTAGTAGAGAGGGGGTTTTGCCATGTTGGCTAGGCTGGTCTTGAACTCCTGACCTCAAGTGATCCACCCACCTCGGCCTCCCAAAGTGCTGGGATTACAGGTGTGAGCCACCGCACTTGGCCAAGAAAGAACTTATTGTTTTATGTACACACACACACACACACACAGACACACACACACAGAGTCAGTTCTCATTATTTTTAATAGCTTATATTCTATAAAGTTACTGCCAATTCTGGATTAGTGAATACTGAACCTAGGGGAAATACAGGGTTAGATTTCTGTGAGTCTCTAATCATAACATGTTTGTCAATTGATCAATACATAGCCTGTTTTATGTGTATTTCTATACCTTATTTAATATATATTGTGGATTTACTAACATTGAACACATGGCCAACAGAGCTGTAATGCATGAGTGAACAAAGCTTACCTTTCATGGGTATTTTCTCTGTGAGGTGCATGACAGCCTTCTTGCGCTTACTGGACAGCACTTCAGCAGTGCAGTTGGGGACGATTTTAAACAGTGAAGTCACCAAAAAAAAGCACAAAAATGTAAAAACTAAATTGACTGAGGAAAGGTCACTTGTTTACAGTATGAGAGCTGAAAAATGGAGAGTGTCACCTTGTTCAGCTCAGTGGTGAATGTGTGCATTGGGCGACTCAAAATTTTCACTGCTCTATGAATGATCACAGAAGCCCATAAGCATTGATTGTTGGGGTTCAAATATGTTTTAGTGAGTAGGCGAATTTGCAAATACAGAATGTGCAAATAATGAGGATCAGCTGTATATGTACTTACTACTAGTTAATATTTGTTGAATGCTTGCTAATGCCAGTATTTATTTTAGGTTTTAGAAATATATCAACACAGTTAATTCTTATAAAAACTCTATTAGGTAGGTATTGATATTTTCTCTATTTACATATTACAGGGAGAAGTTAAGTGAAGTTTTCCAACCCACAGCTGGTAAGTATCAGAGTAAGGATTGGAGCCAGGCAGAGTGGTTCCAGAGCCCACACATTTGTCCACAGTACTATGCTGCTTTTTAAAAAAGTCTTTCTATTATTATTGTTCGCATTTGGAGAACATTATCCTGTCAATGATCTTTTTCAAAGAGGTGTTTTTATGGATCATTCATTTATTCACTTAATTAGAGAAATGATTTCGTGTGTGCCTACTTTGTGCTGGCACTGTGAGGGTTTAGCAGTGAAGAAATACATGACTTCTACCCTCACACAATTTCATTTAGCTTACAATTAGGTAAGATAATATAAATTATATAGCTTAGGATTACAATTGGCTTTATATGATTTTAAAAATACAAATTAAGAGTGATTTAAACATGATGGAAATTGATCTTTCTTTTACATGAATAGAGTCTGGAGGTAGGTTGCTTAGGGCTGGTAAGAAAACTCCACCATCATCAGTGACCCAGGCTGCTTCTATGTTGCTGCTCTGCCATCCGCATGCTGCTTGTGGTTCAGAGCATCTGGTCTAAGCTCCAAGCATCCTGTCTGCTTTGCAGCCAACAAAAAGGAGGGAAAGGGAAGAAGAGCACTTCTCTTAAGGAGACTTGTTGTATGTTCCACTCACCTCACTCAGATCTCATTTGTCAGAACTCAGCTACCTGGCTACAACCAACTGCAGAGGAGGCTGGGGAATGTAGTCTGTTAGTTTGGTGGCTATACGCTCAACTAAAACCCAGAGTTCTACTTCTGTTCCCAAGGCAAAGGAGAACTGTACACGGGAGGCAATTAGCAAACCTCTACATGTATGGAAACATTTTCTAAACTGCAGAGACCTTTAGGAAATTAAAGATCTATTAGAGTGGGATAATGGCTGCATTTATTTGATATTACATCTATTGTCTAATGGTTTTCAGTCTTCCCTTGTAGTAATTATTTTTCATTTAGAATCTAGAGTTGTCATTTGATTTCTTCAGCAACTCCAGTATCCCTGAACTTATGCTCATCTTTTTGCTGTGCTTTGGGAAAAAGAAAGCTAGATGACTTCATATGTATTTTAGCATATATATTTGGGGGGAGCCCAAACCTGGGAGTGAACCAGGGACTTATTACATGAAAATTGTAATGTTCCCTTTGACATTATACATTACACAAAAATCTTTCAAGATACCTCCAAGAGGTGAATAATCTTTGGAGGATAGTTAAAGAATTAATATTATAATAAAGATTTTTGAAAGAACCTGTATAAAAAAACTGGGAAAAATGAAGACACTGTTTTGAATGGAGTTGATTCTTGCACTGTCCACATGGAGAAGGATGAAGCATTGAAGTACTTTAATTATGTAAAAATATCAGATAAAAGTCATTTTATGTTTTCTTTTACATCTGTGTAACTTAGAAATTTCTTCAATTCTCCATTTTATCTTTTGTACGTGTATCACTCAGTATCCTTGCAGGAAGCAGATAATACAATTAAAGGGATCAATTGAAATGAGTTTGATGGAGAGACTATTCACAAAGGCTGGGTGGGCATGGTTATGAGAACCAAAAAGAAATGGTGACTACCTGAGGACTAGCATCAGTGGGAAGCTGTTAGAACTGTGAGGGCTGAAGCGGCAAGTGGAGAGGAAATGACTTTACTGAAAGCTGATGAGAACTGTAGCCATGCCACAAGGCCCATCCAGCATGAACTCTGGCCCTGCATAGAGTAACACAGTCATTGTCAAACCAGAGCCTGGCAGAGAGAAGAGGGAGTTGGACAGGAAAGGATGCAGAACATATCCCCCAATTTCTCCATCCTCCAGCTTTCTCTGATCTCCTGACAGTTCCCTATTATACAATAGATCTATATGAAAAATAAAGAATAACCAGCCTCCGGGCATGGTGGCTCACTCCTGAAATCCCAGTACTTTGGGAGGCTGAGGCGGGCAGATCACGAGGTCAAGAGATCGAGACTATCCTGGCCAACACGGTGAAACCTCGTCTCTACTAAAAATACAAAAATTATCTGGGCATGGTTGCATGTGCCTTTAGTCCTAGCTACTTGGGAGGGATGCAGGAGAATTGCTTGAACCCGGGAGGTGGAGGTTGCAGTGACCTGAGATTGCGCCACTGCACTGCAACCTGGTGACACAGTGAGACTGCGTCAAAAAAAAAAAAAAAAAAGAGAACAACCAGCACAACTTGTAAAGTTGATTGCAGTCATTTGAACAGACCCTATCTCAGTCATTATCACTGATTAAATAATGCCTGCTGACATCAGTATTGTGCATTAATATTCCCAATCTGGCTGCAGATTAGCTTTTCAAGTGAAAACTTCACACACATACTTTTTATTTTATTTTATTTTTTTGAAATGGAGTCTCACTCTGTTGCCCAGGCTGGAGTGCAGTGGAGCAACCTCAGCTCACTGCACCTTCTGCCTCCTGGGTTCAAGCCATTCTCCTGTCTCAGCTTGCTGAGTAGCTGGGACTACTGGCACACACCACCATGCCTGGCTAATTTTAGTATTTTTAGTAGAGATGAGGTTTCACCATGTTGGCCAGGCTGTTCTCGAACTCCTGACCTCAAGTGATCTGCCTGCCTTGGCCTCCCAAAGTGCTGGGATTACAGGCATGAGCCACTGTGCCCGGCTGAGAGACATACTTCTAATTTTAAAACACGTTATCTATTTTTGTTCTTTTGGCTATACTTGTCCCTGAAAATGGCCACAGTTTTAGAAAATCATGCTACTGTGTAAAGATGTTAGACATAGAACAAGCACACCTGTATTATTCTATTTCACTACCAGGATCCATCAGTTGGGTTCTCACTCTGAATCCTTGTTCTATCACTTCAGTGTTAACTACGAGCTGATGGAATCAGTTATGGATGGCTTAGTGCGGATTCAGGAAACTCCAAAACTCTCTCTGTTCTCAAATGTTTCTTCCATCTATTTTTTGCCATCACATTCTACCTGATGTGATAGTCCTGCCATTAGATACCACTCTTCTAGACCAGAAAAATGTAGGGCCTTCTTTCTAAAAGGAAGCCCACGATGCAAACTAGAAGGAGAGTAAGACCCATTTACCTTCTTCTATTAGCCAAGAGGTTTTTATGTTTTATTTTTTTCAGATTACTTGGTTTTCTTTTGACATGCTCAATGAAACAAATGTTGAGGAATCTTGGACAGGCAAGTTTTAATGTTTGGGACAGAGAGAACAAGCAAATAACTAGGCCAAAATGAGCTGGCAGTGTGAGTGGCCTGGAGACTTAGAGGAAGGAGGTCCGAGTAGGAGGTTTCACATGTATTGTCAAACTTTTCTTATTTGAGCCTCATCATCAGCCAGTGGCTTACACACAAAATATAGTATTTCTTTTTTAAAAAGTTAAAGATTATAAAACAGACAAAACCAAACTGAAGCCCAGATAGGCTTAAGTAACTTAGCAAGAAAAATGGCTCAGCAGGCCAGGCCAACAACAGGAAACCGTAGATCTTCCCCATAGTTGTTGTGTGGCTAAGGGCAGACCACTTTGCTATTCGTGGTTCATTTCCTTTTCCTCCTTGTGGTATAAAAGAGTCTTTGAGAAACACACAGTGAAAAGTTCTAGAAATTCCTTTAAAAAAACCACCTTGCATAAAACATTAGTAACCTGGCTTTTTAGACCTTTGACTTAAGCCATCTAAGGCTTATTTTTCTTTCCCTCACTTAGCCTAGGCAAAAACAATGGGAAAGGCAGGAAGAGAACTGGGAGAGAGTGACATTGAGGAGAGCTGGAGCCTGGGCTGAGGGGTGTTCAGGCACAGCCTCACACTCTTCCAAGAACCTCTGCTCCTTCTGATGCCTGGATTGCATTAGTTAGTTCTCCAGAGAAATAGAACTAATAGGATATACAGAGAGATATATAAGAGGGGATTTGTTATGGGAATTGGCTCACTTGATTATGGATGCTGAGAAGTCCCATGGTATGCCATCTGCAAGCTGGAGACCCAGGAAAGCCAGTGGGGTAATTCAGTCTGAGTCCAAAAGCCTGAGAACCAGGGGAGCCAACAATGGAACTCCCAGTCTGAGGCCAAAGGATTGGAAACTAGGGGGTGCTGGTGTAAGTCCTGGAGTCTTAAGGCCCAAGAACCAGGAGCTGTGATGTGCAAGGGCAGGAGAAGATAGATGTCTCAAGAAGAGAGAGAAAATTTGCCCTGTCTTTCTCCAACTTTCTGTTCTATTTGGGCCCTGAATAGATTGGATGGTGCCCGTGCCCACCCACCTTAGTGAGGACGATTTTCTTTACTTATCTCCTGATTCAAATGCTAATCACTTCCAGAAGCAACCTTACAGACACACCCAGAAATAATGTTTTACCAGGTATCCAGGTAACTTTGGTCCACTCAAGTTGACACATAAAATTAACTATCACGCTGGACCCAACTAGCGGGGTCATTAACCACCCTGGTTTGCCCAGGACTGAGGAGCTTCTCAGGATATGGGACTCTTAGTGCTAAAACTAGGAAACTCCTGAGCAAACCAGGACAAATTGGTGACCCCATGCCTATATTCTCTCTCTCTCTCTTTTTTTTTTTACACCAAGACAGTCTCACTCTGTTGCCCAGGCTGGAATGCAGTGGTGCAATCTCAGCCCACTGCAACCTCTACCTCCCAGATTCAACCAATTCTCTTGCCTCAGCCTCCCAAGTAGCTGGGATTACAGGCACATACCACCACGCCCAGCTAATTTTTGTATTTTTAGTAAAGACAGGGTTTCACCATGTTGGCCAGGCTGGTCTCCAACTCCTGACCTCAAGGGATCTGCCCAACTCGTCCTCCCAAAGTGCTGGGATTACAGGTGTGAGCCACTGTGCCTGGCCTCTTTATTTTTACACAAGTTAATTTTCAGTTTCCCCTCTAGCTTTAGAAAAGATCAGTGTTTCTTCGTTAAGAACCACATGTATTTTGGTTTGCATTTAGGGGCTATAGGTATGAAAAACATATATTTTAAAATAATAGACTCATGCTCAGTAAGGTGAGATGCTCATAGTATAAAAGCATATCAGGAACAGACTACATCCTAGGAAATAGCAGACTCAACCCCAGCTGGAGCTTACACAGGGTTATAAATTCACTGAGAAGAATGGCCATGGAACCGCAAGCATTGTTGAAATTGTTATCTATCTTTTCACTACCCAATACCCCTCGCCCCACAGGCAGGTAAAATTAAATTTGCAGAAATTAAATCCCTCCACTGATGAAAAAGGCACCAGGCTGTAAAAAGAAGATTAATCTAGCAATCAAATACCTTGATGAATGTGCAGAGTGGCTTGGAAGTGAGCAGTAGTTAAAAACAAAGGTAACAAAATATAAGATGGAATACTTTACATCACAGTTTTGGCTGAGGCTCCAAAGACTGAGAATATATCAGTATCTGCCCAGTCACCACTGTGTACCAAAGGAGGTGCTGGATTGGCTCTTCAGGACATGCTACATGGATGGAGAGAAGATTCCTTGGGGAGATTTGGTGTGTGCATAACCAGTCCTTCCAGCACTGGAGAAAGGAGGAGTCCTGCACAGGTTGTACACGATTCTTTCCACCTGGAAACTTGAAACATGTGCCCTGGAGTTGAGGATGCTTGGTTTAATGATACTGACCTACAATTGAGAAGACAAAAAGGGCGAGACATACCTTCACGCAAGGCGAGGATGCATGAGTTTTCCTGTGAAGCAAGTGAGACCATTGGAACTTGGTATAGGGGAGTGGACGCTTGGGGCCAACTTAAAAGTCATCCGGCTGATGGGCGCGGTGGCTCACGCCTGTAATCCCAGTACTTTGGGAGGCCGAGGCGGGCAGATCACGAGGTCAGGAGATTGAGACCACGGTGAAATCCCGTCTCTACTGAAAATACAAAAAATTAGCCGGGTGCGATGGCGGGCACCTGTAGTCCCAGCTACTCGGGAGGCAGAGGTAGGAGAATGGCATGAATCTGGAAGGCGGAGCTTGCAGTGAGCCGAGATCGCGCCACTGCACTCCAGCCTGGGTGACAGAGCGAGACTCCGTCTCAAAAAAAAAAAAAAAAAAAAAAAAGTCGTCCGACTGAGAGGGCTCTTTGAATGGCGATGGAACCCCGGTAGAGAGAGGCTGGGGTGGACTGCCAAATGCCCAGTTGAGTTAATTAGTTGAGGTAATTAGTGACCAGCCAGAGAAAGACGACCCCTTCCTTTAAAAAATGTAAACTTCTGAGAAAACTTCCAAAGCACTCTGCTAGGGAAAGTACCAGCTCTAATCAACTCCCAAGCTCAGAGTGCTCCCATAATACCCACTTCTCCCGGGGCAGGCTTTGGAAGGGTCGGGAATGCTGACAAGGATGCTAGCAGAGGAAGTAAAGCTAGTTGGTGAGAAGGAGGAAGAGCAAAAGCTGACCCTTCACATCGCCTCTCATCCCAGCCAATGCACAAAGCCTTCCAGGTATAAATGGTTTCAAGCTGGGATAGAGGAAAATCTCCAATTAGTTAAAAGTTGGAAATTCTAGTGATTTAATACTACTCTATGTTTTAATTATTCAAATATAACTTATTGGGATAGAAGATGATTGGAGTAATCTTGAAAATTATGGAAAAGTTATAGGATCAGTCCAATATTTAATCCAAGGAAGAAACAAGATCTTATAATGGGTTTAAAGGGACTCGTGTGAGTGTGTGTGTGTGTGTGTGTGTGTGGTCGAGGAAGAGGAAGTGCACCTATTGAGTTCAGCCTGTTAAATAGCAGCTGGAATTTACAAAATGTCTACTACATGCTTGGTACTGTTCTGTTACATGTGATAAGTCATTTAATGTTCACAGAAAATCTGTGAAACAGGCATTATAATTACCCTCATTTTACAGATGATGAAATTGTGACTGAAAGATTAAATAATTTACCAAGGTCAGACACTTAATAAGTGGAGAATCTGAGGTTTAAACCTAGGAGTATATAGCTCAGGAGTTCATGCTCCTAATCACACTATGCTTTGCTTATTATCTGAGAAAATGGCTACAAAAAGATGCCGTGGGACTCACAGAAAAGGGACTTTTGAATGAGCAAGTTAGAACAATAGTCTAGAAGCAGCAATTGGAGGATCCAAGTACCAGCACTTTGGATCTCCAACTGGAACTTGGGTTCAAAATTATTCTGGGGCTGCAGTGGGTTTTCACTCCCAGGGAGCTCTCAGTTGACCTGGCATAGTGGGCTACCACTTCTGAGTAATAGAGAAGACATTCTTAAAGGTGGGCCCATTTAGGGTTTTTCGTTTTAAACACTACCTAATCTGTTTTGTCGTTGTGGTTTTGAATTATTTTGTTTCTGCTCGGGCCCCACTATCTGGGTAACTTTCTTTCCTGAGTCAGCAAGGGGCTAATGTTAAAAGCCATCATAATTATTTAATCATGATCCCCTTTTAACTCCAAAATGACACTGCATTGAACTGAAAAGCTTTTCTGATTAAGAATCTACTAAATACCATATTTCATTTATAATGCTCACCTTTGTATGCAAGGAATATAGACATCACACTTCCAGAATGGGCTCAAAAACCATTTTATCTGATTAATTATTCTGATAAAGACTTGATTCCCATAATAAATTGGACATAATGGAGAATACATTCATGAAAAAAGTGGGTAGATACATTTTTGCACAGAGTTTAATTTTCCAATTTTGAAAGTCAGAAAATACAAAGTAAGTTTTCATGAACTGTATTACCTTCTCATGCTTTTTACATTCCTAAAATATAGTGGAAGTTATTTTATTGCATGAATACAAAATTAATGTCAAAATAATGAGGTTGCATTGAGGCTTACAGCAGGAAAACTAAGGAACTCAAATGATTTTTTCCTATCCTGTTCATTCTGGCCATAGCACCTAAAGTGCTCCATACCCTCCTGCCAGTCAGCTGTGAGAAAAAGGTGGCTGGAAATAGTGAGGAATCAGAGAAAAAAGGTAAGATTGTGAAGTCGAGTTAAAGTTACCTAGGAGTGGCCTGAGTTCCCCTCCTCTCTCACTATTACCTTTACCTTCCAACTTGGACTTAATTGCTTAAAATAATAAAATTTGGATAGGTTCAATAGGAAATTCAAGTTTTTCTAAATTAATTTTTTATCATATTAATATTTGCATGTAGTTAAAATGCAAATGATATAAAACCTCATATAACAGTCTAAATTGGGTCAAAAAATTCAATTGGGTAGAATATAGGGTTGCAGTATTGTAAACTTAACGTAATTGGGGTGAGTCTAGTTCAGAGCATGGGAACCCATCACCAATTCCTTCAGTTACACTGAAATTCATAATATTGTGAGGTGTGTGGTCAAGGGGTTTTCCTGAAGTTCTAAATGTCATGATTAAAAGTAGAAATTTCCTTCTCACATTTTCATACTTCCCATCCATAATCTGCTTCAATATTTTGAACTCTTTCTACTGGTATTGACATTTTTAGATAATAATTCAGGTAATTCTAATAGATGTATAGGTATCTGCAAGAGAGGCATTTAATTTTAATTAATGGCATAATGCATAGATAATTTGTATTTTTAGATAATATTTTGGAATAACTAAAAAGAGTTATATGGTTGTGATATGTGAATATTATTTACTGAAGTTAAGTAATATGCTATAATTATGGTTTTTTTCTTGTATAATTTTTTTTTTTTTTTTTGAGACGGAGCCTCTCTCTGTCCCCCAGGCTGAGTGCAGGGGCGCGATCTCAGCTCACTGCAAGCTCCGCCTCCCGGGTTCAGGCCATTCTCCTGCCTCAGCCTCCGGAGCAGCTGGGACTACAGGTGCCTGCAACCATGCCCGGCTAATTTTTTGTATTTTTAGTAGAGACGGGGTTTCACCGTGTTAGCCGGGATGGTCTCAATCTCCTGACCTCGTGATCCGCCCGCCTCGGCCTCCCAAAGTGCTGGGATTACAGGCGTGAGCCACAGCGCCCGGCCTCTTTCTTGTATAATTTTTAATTAAATTTACTTATTCAGTTTTTCATATGTTTATCCTCAATTCTTTCCACACACACCATCAGATCTTTCATATATCAATTTATTTTCCAAATGCTCAAATATATCAGAATATCATCTATCTATAATGTAAATTTAAGCTTACCTTTAGTGGCAATTAATTAATATTAGATTTGCTGTACTCTGTTGTTATAACTACCCCCTCCCCGCCCAAAAAATGAGTCAGAAAACAACAGGCACTAGTCAGTTTTAGAGTTTTATTCCATTAAATGACTGGGAAAAGTTCATTGCTTAATGTATATTTTAACTACCTTAGACTATTGTTTTAATTTTTGAAATTAGAATAAAAATAAAATTTTACTCTTGAAAGAGACTTCATTCATTCACTTATTTATTTTTTTAACAGATGTATTCAACAGATTTTTGTGTGTGTGTGTGGGTAACCTGTTTTTATTTTTTTATTTTTATTTTTTCTTCCAACAGATTCTTTAAACACTTATTCAACAGCTTTTGATCTACCAAAATGGCAGTTTCATGTGATTCAGATTAATGCTGTGAGTCTGGTACTCTGCTAGGCACTTGGTCATAACAGTCTTATTCCGTCTCTCATTTTACATAGGGGAAGGAAAAACAAAGCTGTCTATTGATAAAGATTATTTATTTTAAGAACAATAAAGAGTAATGCATTTCTAAGAGCTAAACAAAAATATGATTGTTAGTACACGCATTAGAGGTTTACTTTCTGCAGCTTTATGGTTCCAAAGGCATTTCCTGATACTTTACTGTTCTAAATTTGAGCATGTTGCTGAAGTCCTGTGTGATAGATACTTAAAAGATGAAAAAAAAAAAAAAACCTCCCTAAAGTATAAACAAATAAAAACATTATAAAGTAGGGGAGTCTGAAATCATGCCTATTTATTTGCATGTTAATGTTGAAAAGTCTTTAGCCTCCTGGGTAAATATTCATTATGTTAATTGGCTCCTGGCTAGTTAAGTCTTCAGGAGGATAAAAAAAAAAATAGCCTGTGGGTTAAATATATTTGCTGGAAAGTAAGAACTTTGAAATGAAATGAAATGCTGAATGAAAGCAACATCTGAATTTCACTCTAATACAGTAGTAATGATTTAGTCATGCTGCTTTTTCCAGGAATTATCAATAAAAGAGGGGAAGTTAAGTCCTAACTTGAGCCCTGGAATTCAATAAAAAATAAAGCATAAGAGCTGAAAAAGAAATCAGAACTATATTATTTGGAAGCACAGATTGGTAAGAGAAAGTCCAAACAGAGGAGTGCAAAGAGGAATGGAAAGAAACAAAACTGTTCCATTAAAAAGGTGTTTAAGGGGCTTATTCTCCCTCAGTGTGCATGCATATAAATTCCATTAGTGTTAATAGGACCTAAATGCATGACTCAAGAGGAGAATAGAGTGACTTGTGTACATATGGTACATGAAGTCTAGGAAAAGTCTGTTAAAAACGACAAAGGGTAGTTTAGGAGTCTAATAGACTTACAGCTATCTGCAAGAGAGGC
The DNA here is from genome assembly GCF_028858775.2 of Pan troglodytes. Taxonomy (NCBI): domain Eukaryota; kingdom Metazoa; phylum Chordata; class Mammalia; order Primates; family Hominidae; genus Pan; species Pan troglodytes. The sequence continues at coordinate 110,812,506 of NC_072401.2, read as the reverse complement.
ATTTAATTTTAATTAATGGCATAATGCATTTTTCTTTTACTAAGGCCCCCACCCCCCAAAAAAACCCATGAAAATGACAAAGGGAAAATAATTTTAAATAACCCCAAACTTAGCTCTCAAAATCATGGCTTAATGCTAAGGAATATATTCTTGCACTCCAAGTGGTAAGATTGATCCCTTGTGCAAGGTTTATAATTTACATTCAAATTGGAATATTGAGTTTTATAGAGAATTCAGCTCATTATTCCCAGCCTTCACTGTGTGTGTGTGTGCGTGTGTGTGTTTGTGTATGTGTGTGTGTGTGAGAGAGAGAGAGACAGAGAGAGAGAGAGACAGTGACAGAGACAGAGAGGCTGATTTCCATAGAAACTAAACTCCAGTCTTTGGTTATTTACAAAAGGGAGCATAATCAAGCCAGATTTTAAAAAATACATAATAGTGCACAAAGTAATAGATAGAAATCTCTTAACTGAGGGAGAAATCTGTTGCTGGGAGAATAATTGAGATTTCTTTGCTGTAGTTAATATAGTTTCAACTAAAGAATAACGTTCTTTATCCAAAAGAGATAGAAAACTAAGGATATCTTTCTTTATAGAGAAAAGCTGGGGGTTACAAATAAATAAATTTAAATAATATTTATTACTTATTTCTTCTTCTTCTTCTTCTTCTTTTTTTTTTTTTTTTTTTTTTTTTTTTTTTTTTTTTTTTTGAGACGGAGCCTCACTCTCTCTCCCAGTCTGGAGTGCAGTGGCGCAGTCTTGGCTCACTGCAAGCTCCGCCTCCCAGGTTCACGCCATTCTCCTGCCTCAGCCTCCCGAGTAGCTGGGACTACAGGCGCCCGTCACCACGCCTGGCTAATTTTTTGTATTTTTAGTAGAGACGGGGTTTCACCGTGTTAGCCAGGTTGGTCTCAATCTCCTCACCTCGTGATCCACCCACCTCGGCCTCCCAAAGTGCTGGGATTACAGTTGTGAGCCACCCCACCCAGCCTATTACTTATTTCTTATAAGCCATAAGAACGTTGAAACAGGAACGTTATAATCCTCCACTTTATTCTTCATCATTCTACATGTATTAAATAGGTGCTCAAACACTTATGTAAAGAAGAATGCGTGAACATGGGTGTGGATTTGAAGAAAATGCAATGTCTTACCTGAAGTGCTTTCTTTGAAGTGTCTTATCTATCTTCTGCCTTTGGAAAAAGTTGAATTTAGCACTGAGAAATGCTTTAGCGGGAAATTGAATGCCCAAGAATTTATATGATCTCTTTTCTAGTAAAAGGAACTACATTTGAAGAAGAAAGTGAGTGAATTCTTTTTTGGGTAAATTTAATAAGAAGCAGATCTTAGAGGGACTCAATATCATACACTTGCATTACACTTTAATCTTCACTCTATGATGTTTCCAATATTATGGCACTGAAGTCATACTTCTTGCTGTGAAGAAGTAAGTCTCTAATATTGCTATCTTATTCCCATTCACTTTGTTTTTAGTCATTTTAAAGGGTTCTTTATATTTTAGGATCTAATATAGCATGATCTTTTTTGAAATAAAAGGTGTATAAAATTTGTACTTTTCACCTACTAGCACCAGGGGCGTGTGTGTATGTGTGTGTGTGTTTGTGTGTGTGTGTCTGTGACTACATATCTATGATTGTTACTATCAGATAGCTCCAAGAAAAGTTAACTATGAGAAGTCTAAGAAGACTATACAATGTGTAGTGCCATTTCTTTACTGACGATAGTGCATATCAGGTAGTACCAGAGGGGTGAATTTAAGTTTAATGTAAATACTTATTAGCACAGGGAATGTAGGGATGGAAGGTGGGGATGGGATGCCAAAAACTCTCTCAATACAGTGGGAGGCAGGTGAGCTGTAGAGCATAAATGAGGAAATTTATTTTGAGGAATTGTACTTATTTGCCCTTACTTTTAATGGCAGAAACCGCAATTACTTTTGCACCAACCTAATAAAAGGGCTCTGCAATACCAAGTGTGGTAGGTACATTGTTGCAACCACTTTGAAAAACTGGGTGGCAGTATCTATTAAAGTTGAACATTTGCAAATCATATGAACCAGCCATCTCACTTCTAGGTACATAAGCAACAGAAATGTTTAGATATTTGCCAAAAGACTCAGGCAAGTGTGTTATAACAACATTTCTAATAACCAAAAAACTAGACTCAACCCAAATACTCATTAATAATAAGATGGGTAAATAAATTGTGTTATATCAAGTAAAGAAATACATATAGTAGCAGAAATAAATGAACTATAGCCATCTGCAAAAATATGAATGAATCTCACAAACATAGTATTGAGCAAAGAAGTCAGATAAAGACAAGTCAGTATTGTTTAATTTTATTTACAGAAGGTCAATAAGAAGCAGATCAAATTAAACTAGTAGGTCTCCAATAGGAAAAAGGAGATGGACTGCAACTGTTTCTTAATCTGGGTACAGGTTACACAGGAGTGTTCATTTTGTAAAAAGCTATAAAGCTGTACACTTACATTTTGTGCAGTTTTCTGTTTTTGTATGTGTGTTAACCTTCAATAAAAAATTTACCCTCCTTCTCAAATAAGTATAGATTTTATAGATTCTTGAAAGCTACCTATAAGGGCAGAACTTTAGGAAGACAAGGTGATGCAGAGCTTTAAATAGGAAGAAAAACTTGGGGAAGTGTGAAGCCGATGCCTCCAATCTGAAATCACTTAGGGGGATAGAATTTGTATTTGGGTAAAACCTTAGGTCATGATAAATCACAATATAGACTGATATTCAAAAGATCTGAGGAGACTTAAGCTTGAGTCAGAATAAACACAAATAAGCATCTGGTAATTTGTCTGATAATGGATATCAAATAAGACCAAAGGCAGGGACAGGCTGGAATGCCAGAGTTTAAAAACTAAACTTTTGAGGTAGGAGCAGTTTGTCACACAGTAGCTTGGAATGGTCTGCCAAACTCTGCTTGGGTTTAAATGACTCTTGTCCAGGAGTGAGAGTGTGGCAACTTTATATGGGTTATAATTATATAAAAGGCTAGAGAAAAAACTACATGATGTAACATTTTATTTATAAGTCATTTACTCATATATAGTCATGTCCTGTATGTGAAAATCTCATTTCTCAAACTATGCTGTGACTTCTACTTGTAAAACATGGTGTAACAAATACACCAGCTTTTATTTACTCATTTAATTCTTAGTCTCCCATCAATGTAGGCTTATAATTAAGACTGACAAATACCCAAAATAAAATTCTTACTGATTTATGGATTCTTCATGCCTTAGTCCATTCAGGCTGCTATGACAAAAATACTATAGGCTGGGTGGCTTAAACAGCATTTATTTCTCACAGTTCTGAAGGCTGGGGAGTTCTAGATCAAGATGCTGGCAGATTCGGTGTCTGGTAAGGGCCTGCTTGCTAGTTCATAGACTGCTGTCTTCTCCCTTTGTCCTCACATGGTGGAAGGGGCAAGGGAGCTCTCTGGGGTCTCTCTTATAAGGGCACTAATCCTATTCATGAGGGCTGCATCCTCATGGTCCAATCACCTCCCAAAGGCCCCAGTGTCTATTATCATTGCACTGGGGGCTAGGATTTCAACATACGTATTTTGAAAAGCTATAAATATTCAATCCATAACTCTATATAAAGAGAAGCAATAATAAAAGCTGACAATTATGGAGTAGTTGCTATATACCAGCCACTGTTCTCAATACTTTACATATATTATTTAATCATCACAGCTACTATGAAACTTAGAGGAAAAGGCACACAGTAGTAAAGGACAGAGCCAGGGTTCAAGGCCAGGTTAGTCTGACTTCAATCTTTCTGCTGTGTTATTCTGTCAACTATATTTAGCTATCAGGCATAAAAATGCTTTGAAATCTCAATGAACGTGCCTGTAGGTTTCCCTTAGTTCAGCCCTCAGCAAAAAGAGGTTACCCTTACACCCTACTAGGCCTCTTTTCAATTATGAGAGCTGGAGCATATCCACAGAGAGTAGGCAGCGGCAGATGGGTAGGGCAGTGGGAGATTTTTCACTCCAGGAAAGACTAGGTGACCAGCTGGCAAAGACAATATAGTACACAGCTCTCACACACTTGAATAGTGCCCCTTACGGTAAGATTCTTTCTCTGTGCTGCCAGGTTTCAGCTCTTCCCACTCCTGAAAGGTAAGCTCATTTCCCCTTTTATCATTCTTGGTGCAAGCTCCAGTAGCTTAATTTATTTCCCCAGTAGTCCATAAAAATAGAGCCCAAAGTTTTCCTTTTTTTTGGGAGAACAAAGAGCGGTGAGTCTTTTTTTTTTTTTTTTTTTTTTTTTTTTTTTTTTTTTTTTTACAGAGTCTCGCTCTGTCACCCAGGCTGGAGTGCAATGGCGTGGTCTCGGCTCACTGCAAGCTCCACCTCCAGGGTTCAAAGGATTCTCCTGTCTCAGCCTCTCGAGTAGCTGGGACTGCAGGTGCCTGCCACCACGCTGGGCTAATTTTTGTATTTTTAGTAGAGATGGGGTTTCTCCATATTGGCCATGCTGGTCTCGAACTCCTGACCTCATGATCTGCCCGCCTTGGCCTCCCAAAGTGTTGGGATTACAGGTGTGAGCCACCGCGCCTGGCCGAGGGGTGAGTTTTTAAACATAATTTCTTCTTCTCTACTTTTCAGGAAAGAGTTTAACAATTCACGGTTGCGCAGTAGCGCTAGCGGCTTTGCTGTTTGGTCCTCAGACCCGGCAGCCGCCACTGGTGATGAGCTGCTAGGAAGCCCCTGTCGGCGAGCTCGTTGGAGCTTGAATCCACTGTCACCCCTCTGACTCACTGGCAAAAAAAAAAAAAAAAGTTGAAGCAGATTGTCCAGCAAAGTTCTTCATTGGTGAAACCAACAAATCAAGAGGATTTGCTTTTGTCACCTTTGAAAGCCCAGCAGATGCTAAGGATGCAGCCAGAGACATGAATGGAAAGTCATTAGATGGAAAAGCCATCAAGGTGGAACAAGCCACCAAACCATCATTTGAAAGTGGTAGACGTGGACCGCCTCCACCTCCAAGAAGTAGAGGCCCTCCAAAAGGTCTTAGAGGTGGAAGAGGAAGAAGTGGAGGAACCAGGGGACCTCCCTCATGGAGAAGACACATGGATGACAGTGGATAGTCCATGAATTTTAACATGAGTTCTTCCAGGGGACCACTCCCAGTAAAAAGAGGACCACCACCAAGAAGTGGGGGTCCTCCTCCTAAGAGATCTGCACCTTCAGGACCAGTTCGCAGCAGCAGTGGAATGGGAGGAAGAGCTCCTGTGTCACGTGCAAGAGATAGTTAGTGCGGTCCACCTGGAAGGGAACCGCTGCCCTCTCGTAGAGATGTTTATTTGCCCCCAAGAGATGATGGGTATTCTACAAAAGACAGTTCTTCAAGCAGAGATTACCCAAGTTCTCGTGATACAAGAGGTTATGCACCACCACCACCGCGAGATTGTACTTACCGTGATTATGGTCATTTCAATTCACGTGATGACTATCCATCAAGAGGCTATAGCGATAGAGATGGATATAATAGTGATCATGACTATTCAGATCATCCAACTGGAGATTCCTACAGAGATTCATATGAAAGTTATGGTAACTCAAGTAGTGCTCCACCTACAGGAGGGCCCCCGCCCCCCCATCTTATGGTGGAAGCGATGATTATAGCAGTTCACGTGACGGATATGGTGGAAGTCGAGACAGTTACTCAAGCAGCCGAAGTGATCTCTAATCAAGTGGTCATAGTCGGGTTGGCAGACAAGAAAGAGGGCTTCCCCCTTCTATGGAAATCCTCCACGTGATTCCTACGGCAATTCAGGCCGTGGAGCACCAAGAGGTGGTGGCAGTGGAGGAAGCCGATCTGATAGAGGGGGAGGCAGAAGCAGATACTAGAAACAAACAAAACTTTAGACCAAAATCCCAGTTCAAAGAAACAAACAAAAAGTGCAAACTATTCTGTCATAACTACCCAAGGACTACTTAAAGGAAAAATTGTGTTACCTTTTAAAAATTCCCTGTTAAGTTCCCCTCCATAATTTTTATGTTCTTGTGAGGAAAAAAGTAAAACATGTTTAATTTTTTTGACCTCTTATTTTTATTTTTTTAAATTATACTTTAAGTTCTAGGGTACATGTGCACAACGTGCAGGTTTGTTACATAGGTACGCATGTGTCATGTTGGTTTGCTGCACCCATTAACTCGTCATTTACATTAGGTATTTCTCCTAATGCTATCCCTCCCCCTGCCCTCCACCCCCGAAATGCCCCGGGGTGTGATGTTCCCTGCTCTGTGTCTAAGTGTTCTCATTGTTCAATTCCCACTTATGAGTGAGAACGTGCAGTGTTTGGTTTTCTGCCCTTGTGATAGTTTGCTCAGAATGATGGTTTCCAGCTACGTCCATGTCCCTGCAAAGGACATGAACTCATCCTTTTTTATGGCTGCATAGTATTCCATGGTGTATATGTGCCACATTTTCTTAATCCAGTCTATCATTGATGGACAATTGGGTTGGTTCCAAGTCTTTGCTATTGTGAATAGTGCCACAATAAACATAAGTGTGCATGTGTCTTTATAGTAGCATGATTTATAATCCTTTGGGTATATACTCAATAATGGGGTCGCTGGGTCAAATGATATTTCTAGTTCTAGATCCTTGAGGAATTGCCACACTGTCTTCCACAACAGTTGAACTAGTTTACACTCCCAACAACAGTGTAAAAGCGTTCCTATTTCTCCACATCCTCTCCAGCACCTGTTGTTTCCTGACTTTTTAATGATCGCCATTCTAACTGGTGTGAGATGGTATCTCATTGTGGTTTTGATTTGCATTTCTCTGATGACCAGTGATGATGAGCATTTTTTCATGTGTCTGTTGGGTGCATGAATGTCTTCTTTTGAGAAGTGTCTGTTCATATCCTTTGCCCACTTTTTGATGGGGTTGTTTGTTTTTTTCCTGTAAATTTGTTTAAGTTCTTTGTATATTCTGGATATTAGCCCTTTGTCAGATGGGTAGATTGCAAAAATTTTCTCCCATTCTGTAGGCTGCCTGTTCACTCTGATGGTAGTTTCTTTTGCTGTGCAGAAGCTCTTCAGTTTAATTAGATCCCCTTTGTCAATTTTGGCTTTTGTTGCCATTGCTTTTGGTGTTTTAGACATGAAGTCCTTGCCCATGCCTATGTCCTGAATGGTATTGCCTAGGTTTTCTTCTAGGGTTTTTATGGTTTTGGGTCTAACATGTAAATCTTTAATCCATCTTGAATTAATTTTTGTATAAGGTGTAAGGAAGGGATCCAGTTTCAGCTTTCAACATATGGCTAGCCAGTTTTCCCAGCACCATTTATTAAACAGGGAATCCTTTCTCCATTGCTTCTTTTTGTCAGGTTTGTCAAAGATCAGCTGGTTGTAGATGTGTGGTATTATTTCTGAGGGCTCTGTTCTGTTCCATTGGTCTATATCTCTGTTTTGGTACCAGTACCATGCTGTTTTGGTTACTGTAACCTTGTAGTATAGTTTGAAGTCAGGTAGTGTGATGCCTCCAGCTATGTTCTTTTGGCTTAGGATTGTCTTGGCTATGTGAGCTCTTTTTTGGTTCCATATGAACTTTAAAGTAGTTTTTTCCAATTCTGTGAAGAAAGTCATTGGTAGCTTGATGGGGATGGCATTGAATCTATAAATTACCTTGGGCAGTATGGCCATTTTCACAATATTGATTCTTCCTATCCATGAGCATGGAATGTTCTGCCATTTGTTTGTGTCTTCTTTTATTTCGTTGAGCAGTGGTTTGCAGTTCTTCTTGAAGAGGTCCTTCACATCTCCTGTAAGTTGGATTCCGAGGTATTTTATTCTCTTTGTAGCAATTGCAATTGTGAATGGGAGTTCACTCATGATTTGGTTCTCTGTTTGTTATTGGTGTATAAGAATGCTTGTGGTTTTTGCACATTGATTTTGTATCCTGAGACTTTGCTGAAGTTGCAAATCAGTTTAAGGAGATTTTGGGCTGAGACGATGGGGTTTTCTAAATATACAATCATGTCATCTGCAAACAGGGACAATTTGACTTCCTCTTTTCCTAATTGAATACACTTTATTTCTTTCTCTTGCCTGATTGCCCTGGCCAGAACTTCCAACACTCTGTTGAATAGGAGTGGTGAGAGAGGGCATCCCTGTCTTATGCCAGTTTTCAAAGGGAATGCTTCCAGTTTTTGCCCATTCAGTATGATATTGGCTGTGGGTTTGTCATAAATAGCTTTTATTAATTTGAGATACGTTCCATCAATACCTCGTTTATTGAGAGTTTTTAGTATGAAGTGCTGTTGAATTATGTCGAAGGCCTTTTCTGCATCTATTGAGATAATCATGTGGTTTTTGTCATTGGTTCTCTTTATGTGATGGATTACATTTATTGATTTGTGTATGTTGAACCAGTCTTGCATCCCAGGGATGAAGCTGACTTGATCGTGGTGGATAATCTTTTTGACGTGCTGCTGGATTCGGTTTGCCAGTATTTTATTGAGGATTTTCACATTGGTGTTCATCAAGGATATTGGTCTAAAATTCTCTTTTTTTGTTGTGTCTCTGCCAGGCTTTGGTATCAGGATGATGCTGGCCTCATAAAATGAGTTAGGGAGGATTCCCTCTTTTTCTATTGATTGGAATAATTTTGGAAGGAATGGTACCAGCTCATCTTTATACCTCTGGTAGAATTCGGCTGTGAATCCTTCTGGTCCTGGACTTTTTTTGGTTGGTAGGCTGTTAATTATTGCCTCAATTTCAAAACCTGTTATTGGTCTATTCAGAGATTCAGCTTCTTCCTGGTTTAGTCTTGGGAGGGTGTATGTGTCCAGGAATTTATCCATTTCTTCTAGATTTTCTAGTTTATTTGCGTAGAGGTGTTCATAGTATTCTCTGATGGTACATTGTATTTGTGGGATTGGTGATGATATCCCCTTTATCATTTTTTATTGCATCTATTTGATTCTTATCTCTTTTCTGCTTTGTTAGTCTTGCTAGCAATCTATCAATTTTGTTGATCTTTTCAAAAAGCCAGCTCCTGGATTCATTGATTTTTTGAAGGGTTTTTTATGTTTCTATCTCCTTCAGTTCTGCTCTGATCTTAGTTATTTCTTGCCTTCTGCTAGCTTTTGAATGTGTTTGCTCTTGTTTCTCTAGCTCTTTTAATTGTTATGTTAGGGTGTCAATTTTAGATCTTTCCTGCTTTCTCTTGTGGGCATTTAGTGCTATAGATTTCCCTCTACACACTGCTTTAAATGTGTCCCAGAGATTCTGGTAGGTTGTGTCTTTGTTCTCATTGGTTTCAAAGAACATCTTTATTTCTGGCTTAATTTTGTTATTTACCCAGTAGTCATTCAGGAGCAGGTTGTTCAGTTTCCATGTAGTTGTGTGGTTTTGAGTGAGTTTCTTAATCTTGAGTACTAATTTGATTGCACTGTGGTCTGAGAGACAGTTTGTTGTGATTTCTGTTGTTTTCCATTTGCTGAGGAGTGCCTTACTTCCAACTATGTGGTCGATTTTGGAATAAGTGCGATGTAGTGCTGAGAAGAATGTATATTCTGTTGATTTGGGCTGGAGAGTTCAGTAGATGTCTATTAGGTCTGCTTGGTGCAGAACTGAGTGCAAGTCCTGGATATTCTTGTTAACATTGTGTCTCATTGATCTGTCTAATATTGACAGTGGGGTGTTAAACTCTCCCATTACTATTGTGTGGGAGTCTAAGTCTCTTTGTAGGTCTCTAAGGACTTGCTTTATGAATCTGGGTGCTCCTGTATTGGTTGCATATATATTTAGGATAGTTAGCTCTTCTTGAATTGATCCCTTTACCATTATATAATGGCCTTCTTTGCCTCTTTTGATCTTTGTTGGTTTAAATATGTTTTATCAGAGACTAGGATTGCAACCCCTGCTTTTTTCTGCTTTCCATTTGCTTGGTAGATCTTCCTCCATCCCTTTATTTTGAACCTACGTGTGTCTCTGCATGTGAGATGGGTCTCCTGAATACAGCACACTGATGGGTCTTGACTCTTTATCCAACTTGCCAGTTTGTGTCTTAACTGGGGCATTTAGCCCATTTACATTTAAGATTAATATTGTTATGTGTGAATTTGATCTTGTCATTATGATGTTAGCTGGTTTTTTTGCCCGTTAGTTGATGCAGTTTCTTCCTAGCATGGATGATCTTTACAATTTGGCATGTTTTTGCAGTGGCTGATACCAGTTGTTCCCTTCCATGTTTAGTGCTTCCTTCAGGAGCTCTTGTAAGGCAGGCCTGGTGGTGACAAAATCTTTCAGCATTTGCTTGTCTGTAAAGGATTTTATTTCTCCTTCACTTATGAAGCTTAGTTTGGCTCGATATGAAATTCTGGGTTGAAAATTCTTTTCTTTAAAATTTTGAATATTGGCCCCCACTCTCTTTTGGCTTGTAGAGTTTCTGCGGAGAGATCCGCTGTTAGCCTGACGGGCTTCCCTTTGTGGTAACCTGACCTTTCTCTCTGCCTGTCCTTAACATTTTTTTCCTTCATTTCAACCTTGGTGAATCTGACAGTTATGTATCTTGGGGTCGCTGTTCTCAAGGAGTATCTTTGTGGTGTTCTCTGTATTTCCCGAATTTGAATGTTGGCCTGCTTTGCTAGGTTGGGGAATTTCTCCTGGATAATGTCCTGAAGAGTGTTTTCCAACTTGGTTCCATTCTCTCCGTCACTTTCAGGTATACCAATCAAATGTAGATTTGGTCTTTTCCCATAGTCTCATATTTATTCGAGGATTTGTTTGTTTCTTTTTATTCTTTTTTCTCTAAACTTCTCTTCTCACTTTATTTCATTAATTTGGTCTTCAATCACTGATACCCTTTCTTCTACTTGATCAAATTGGCTATTGAAGCTTGTGCATGCATCACGTAGTTCTCGTGCCATTCTAACTCGATCTAGTTTGCTATTTGTCTAATCTTTTTTCAATGTTTTTAGCTTCCCTATGATGGGTTCAAACATCCTCCTTTAGCTCGGAGAAGTTTGTTATTACCGACCTTCTGAAACCTACTTCTGTCAGCTCATCAAAGTCATTCTCCATCCAGCTTTGTTTCACTGCTGGCAAGGAGCTGTGATCCTTTGGAGGAGAAGAAGTGCTCTGGTTTTTAGAATTTTATAATTTTCAGCTTTTCTGCTCTGGCTTCTCCCCAACTTTCTGGTTTTACCTACCTTTGGTCTTTGATGTTGGTGACCTACAGATGGGGTTTTGGTGTGGATGTCCTTTTTGTTGATGTTGATGCTATTGCTTTCTGTTTGTTAGTTTTCCTTCTAACAGTCAGATCCTTCAGCTGTAGGTCTGTTGGAGTTTGCTGGAGGTCCACTTCAGGCCCTGTTTGCCTGGGTATCACCAGTGGAGGCTGCAGAACAGCAAATATTGCTGCCTGATCCTTCCTCTGGAAGCTTCATCCCAGAGTGGCACCTGCCTGTATGAGGTGTCAGTCGACCCCTACTGGGATGTGTCTCCCAGTTAGGCTACAGGGGGGTCAGGGACCCACTTAAGAAGGCAGTCTGTCCGTTCTTTGAACTCAAACACTGTGCCGGGAGAACTACTGCTCTCTTCAGAGCTGTCAGACAGGGGCATTTAATTCTGCAGAAGTTTCTGCTGCCTTTTGTTCAGCTACGCCCTGCCCCCAGAGGTGTAGACTACAGAGGCAGCCAGCCTTGCTGAGCTCTGGTGGGCTCCACCCAGTTCGAGCTTCCCTGGCCACTTTGTTTGCCTACTCAAGCCTCAGCAATGGCAGACGCCCTCCCCCAGCCAGGCTGCTGCCTCACGGGTCGATCTCAGACTGCTGTGCCAGCAGTGAGCAAGGCTCTGTGGGTGTGGGATCTGCCGAGCCATGCGCAGGATATAATATCCTGGTGTGCCATTTGCTATGTTGGAGAAGTGCAGTATTTGGGCGGGAGTGTCCTTTTTTTCCATTTTCCATCTGTCATCACTTTCCTTGGCTAGAAGAGGGAAATCCCCTGACCCCTTGAGCTTCCTGGGTGAGGTGATGTCCCACCCTGCTTCGGCTCGCCCTCCATGGGCTGCACCTACTGTCCAATCAGTCCCAATGGGGTGAACCAGGTACCTCAGTTGGAAATGCAGAAATCACCTGTCTTCTGCATCAATCATGCTGGGAGCTGCAGACCAGAGCTGTTCCTATTCGGCCATCTTGGAATAGAATCCAAAATATGTTCAATTTTATTTGACTTTATGGCATTGCTTTTCAGCAAGCAAATATTAAATGTATTAAGACTTGTTGCACTAGTGTTGTAACTTTCCAAGTAAAAGGGTCCTTAAAAGCCACTTCCTATCTGATTTTTCCCAGTAAATGAGGCAAACAATCTTAAGATCTTCCAGAAAACATCTAGCCATGTAAAATGGAGAAATGAATCATTCTGCCTATATAAACAAGACAGCTATTAGAGGGTGGTTGGGGTATGCTACTCATAAGATTTCAGGGCATCTTCCAACTGAAATCTCAGTGTTCTCAGTATGAAAAACCTGAAACCAGATACCTATGTAAGGAAAGTGCTATTCACCCAGTAAATCCAAAAAAGCAAATGGATAATGCTGGCCATTTTGCCTTTCTGACATTTCCTTGGGAATCTGCAAGAACCTCCCCCAATAAGACCTTTTAAGTGTGTGTTAAACAACTACAGAATACTAAATAAAGAGTTTGGCCAAAAGAAGAAATTCACATTTCATATAGGCTAGGAGTAAGGTAAAGCCACTCATTTTCCATGTGTTAAGTCAGTCCTCCTAATGAAACAAAACAAAAGGGGGAAATACCAGTTTAGCTTCATAATAAAACAAGTTAAATATTTACATCCTGCTAATATAGTATTAATCCAAAAGATTGAGAAGTAGAGGAAAAAAGTATAAGTACAAATGTGATAAATAGTAAACAAATAGCAAGATGATAGGTATAAATCCAAGCATATCAATAATTACAATATACGTAAAGTATATAAACGTTCTAATGAAAATACAGAGTTCTCTGACTGGATAAAAAAGCAAGACCCAACAACAACAACAAAATACACATACACAGACACACACACACACAAAACTGCACTTTAAATAAAAAGACCCAGTTAGGTTAAGAATAAAAGGATGAAAAAAGATATACTATGTAAACATTAAGCACAATAAATAGATAAAATGGCTGTATTAATATAATATAAATTAGACTTGAGAGCATGAAATATTATTAGGCATAAAGAGAATCTTTTCATAATTATAGAGAGGTGAATTCATCAGGAAAATATCATCCTAAATGTTGATGCACCCCAAAACAATGCTTCAAAGTACACAAAATAAAAAAGACCTGAAAAAAGAAGAGACCAAAACTCTCTTCAATTACATTGGAAGATTCTACGGCTCATGTCTCCATCATTGATGGGAAAAAATAGACAAATCACTAAGGATAACAGAAGACTTGAGCAACACTGTCAAACCAACCACCTAATTGATGTTTATAAAACACTTTACCTAACAATAGTAGAATACAAATTTTTTAACTTCATGTGAACCATTCACCAAGATGGATGATATGTTGTCCATAAAACATGTATCAACAAATTTATTTTAAAAATTGTTCTATTTTATTTTATTTTTTTAGGGAAAGGATCTTGCTACGTTGCCCAGGCTGGTCTTGAACTCCTGGCCTCAGGTGATCCTCCTGCCTTGGTCTCCCAAAGTGCTGGAATTACAGGTGTGAGCCACTACACCCAGATGAACAACAAATTTTAAAGGACAAAATCATAGAAATTATATTCTATGACTGTTATGAAATTAAATTAGAAACAAACACAAAAAGTTAATCTGTCAAATCTGAAGTTTTGGAAATTAGACAAGACAGTTCTAAATAAACTATAGGTAAAAGAAGAAATAATAAGAAATATTACAAAATAATTTGAACTGAATCAAAATAAAAACAAAACAAATTAAAATTTGTGGGATACAGTAAAGTAGTGCTTAGAGGGGAATGTATGGCTTTAAATGCTTTTATTAGAAAAGTCTAAAATCTGTGGTGTAAACTTCACCTTTAGAAACTAGAAAAAGGAACTGCAAAAAAGAAGCAAAAACTAACACAAAATAATCATACAGAGGAATATGTTAAAGATAAGAGCAAAAGTCAATGAAAAGAAAATAGACAAATAATAGAGACAACCTACAAATATTGTGGTCAACTTATGCCAGCATATTTACTAATTAAAATAAAATGGACAAATTCCTTGAAAGACATATATTACAGCATTTACTGAAGTCATATGAATAACCTTTATCTATTAAATAAATTGAATTAGTCATTAAAGCCTTCTCCAGAAGAAAACTCTAGGCCCAGATGACTTCTTATTTAAGGAGAAATATTACCAATTTCACATATACTCTTTTAGAAAAATGAGGAGAAAACATGTATCAGCTTATTTTTCAAGGCCAGTATTACCTCAATACCCAAACCAGACCAAGACAGTATAGGAAATGAAAATCAAATTTAATCCCCAATACTATATAAAAGGACCAGAAATCTGAGGTTGGTTTAACATTCAAAATTAATCAATGTAATTGATCATACTTACGGACTAAAAATGAAAAACCATATGATCATCTTAGTAAGTGTTGAAAAAGCTTTCTACAAAATTCAGCATATATTCATGATTTTTTAAAAAAGACAACTTCTCAGCCAATTAGGGATAGAATGAAATTTCCTAGATCTGATCTAAGTCATCTACAGAAAACTGGAAAATAATATCATACACATTATTAGAAAGCTGAATGCTTTTTCCCTGTCATCTGGAACAAGACTAGGATGCTTACCCCTACTATTCATACTCTACTATCTATTAGAATTTCTAGTCAGTGCAACAAAGCAGGGAATAGAAGTAAAAGGCATACATCTGTCTATTTATGCAAACAACATGATTGTGTATGCAGAAAATCCTGAGACATCTACCAAAGAAAATCCTTACCAGATTAATGATTAAGTTTAATAAAGTCACATGGTACAACGGCAATATTAAAAAATCAATTGTTCTTCTAAATATTTTCAATGTTTAATTGGAATTGAAATGGGAAAAACCATATTACTTTCAGTTACATAGAAAATATAAAATACTTAGGGATAAATTTAACAAAATATAAGCAAGACCTATACAAAGAAAATTACAAAAACATTGCTTAGACCTTAAAGAAGATCTAATAAATGGAGAGATACACTATGTTCATGGACTAGATATTTCATATGGTTAAATGTCAGTTCTTTCAAAGTTAGACCCAATACAGTATCTACCAAAATCCCAATAGGTTTTTCTGTAGAAATTGACAAACTGATTTTTAAAATTTATATGGAAAGACAAAAGAACTAGAATAGCTAAAACAATTTTTTAAAAACAAGAATGAAGTTGGAGAGTTATACTACCTAGTTTCCAGACTTACAGAGTTACAGATTTCAAGATAGTGTGGCATTGGCATTAAGACACAAATCTAGATCAATGGACCAGAATATAGAGTCCAGAAGTTGGCCCACACATATTATTGGCTGATTTTTTACAAAGATTATTAATGCAATGAGAAGAAATGATAGTCTTTTCAACAAAGGTGCTGGAACAACTGAATATCCATATGGAAAAAAAGGACTCTTGATCCTTATTTCATACCATACATAAAATTAATTAAAATAAATCATCGACCAAAATATTTACAAAACTAAAACTATAAAATTTCTAGAGATAAACCTAAAAAGACATCTTCATAACCTTGGGTTAAGCGGATTCCGTAGAACACTGAAAGCATAAACTATAAAGGAAAACATCAATAAATCGGATTTCATTGAATTAAAATTATTTAACAAAAGATACTGTTAAATAATTAAAAGGCAAGTTATAGATGGAGAAAGCAATACTTGAAATACATGTCTCACAAAAGACTTAGATCCAGAACACATAAAGAACTCTTTTAAAATGGTCAAAAGATTTTGACCATTCTTAATTTGGGCCTCAGTGGCACGCATCCAATCCCTCCCTACTCCAGGGTGTTGACTTACACAGCGGCTGCCCGCCCTTCAAGTCAGTTAGGACAGTGCTTGTCTTCAGTGCTAAGCTTTCCTACCTGACTCTGTTCCACTGGAATCTGCTCTGTGCACTTCCTTTAGCACACTATTATTTGCTCCTTTAAATGC
Source organism: Pan troglodytes (assembly GCF_028858775.2). Lineage (NCBI taxonomy): Eukaryota > Metazoa > Chordata > Mammalia > Primates > Hominidae > Pan > Pan troglodytes. The sequence continues at coordinate 110,796,285 of NC_072401.2, read as the reverse complement.
ATGGATACTTTAAATTTCCAGCCACTGTGATTCTGGCTCCTCATTTCCTCTTTATAGAGTGAGATCTTGGAAATTCATGTTATTCTCACCTAACCCCTGCCCTGTTAGATGACAACCTTACTCATCAGTTAGATTTAATTATATTTTTCCTGATTAGCCAGCTGAAAGGGACACCTCTTAATGGACCACACCGAGAGCTTTGACTGGAGGCTCCTGACAGAGAAAACAACAGGGAGTTTACTGACAGAATCAAACAAGCTTTCACGAGGCCTACAAGAAATAGGGCTGTTGTTAATAATGATCACAAATTACCAAAGTCTGTCCAGAAACTTGTTCCTCCTTAGAATTTCACCAGTTAGCTGAAGCTGCAGGAGCCTTCTCAATGCTAGGAATCTGGTGTGAAGCTAGAGCCAGGATCCCCAGTCTCCTGCAGATGAGTTTCTATTCCTCCTGCATCTCTGAGCTAGACTACAAATTTTCCTCTAGTTCAGAATGATTAGATGATTAAATATGCCCTAAGGGCTCATGGAAGAATAGTAGAATCTGATACTCAAATTTCAACTTATAGGTAATAGGACACAATCCCTAAACCCTATTCTGAAACAGAACTCTTAGGGGTGGCTTCTCCTCTAAAGCCTCTGGCAGTAAAACTGCTGGGAAGGAACTTTCATGGACTCGCTCTCCCACGGACTATGCTGCAGGGATAGGATCAACACACAGAGGTCATAAACTTAAGTGCCTACAGGAAGGATATTTCAATGACTGACGGTGGTGGTGAGTCCTTGTGGTCTAGATTTTCTATATAGAAAAATGGGGTTAACAATGTGTGTGGAGGGGTTGGGGAGGGGGTGAGGCATGAAATTGAAGGCCTAAAATTGGCTCTCTGATTACTAGAAGAAGGGCTGGAAGGTGCATTTATGTAGCACTTTTCATTAGGTGGAGAAGGTGAACTGTGTGGGGTGTGAAGGCTGATGGTGGGGGACTGATGGGAAATGTGGTGACTGGAAGAAATGAGGCCCTCTCCAAGGAGGCAGCTTCCACTCGGCTCCAGCTGACGCTTGCCAGTTGGCAATGAGGACAGTTGCCAGATATTCTGAGTTTTCAGAAGATGGAAATCCAGATTTTTTTTTTAAATGGGAAATCTCTTATTTTTAAAACACGATGTGGGCCAAACCAAACACGTTTGCGGGCTGAATTCAGTCTGTGGCCTAACATTTTGAGACCTTTGATTTATAGTCCTCACAAAACATGACATTTCTGTTCCAATTTGTAATCTCGAGGCGTGTTACTTCCAGAGTCAGTTCATTCTCTGCACTTCACCCTCCTCCTTCACTCCTTTATTATTTATACGTGTGTCTGACTCCCCCTCAAGATTATACATTCTTTTAACGACACAACTTACATTGTTTTCATTTTTGTATCTTCTCTGAGGTTTACTATGGTGCCTTAAAGAGGGTAATAGTCAGTGCTGGTTAAAGAAGTGTTTGTTAAATAATGCATTTTCAAAGCTAATCTAAGGAAACTTGAAGCTCTACTTGGGGTCCATTCACTGAAACACAGTTTGCCAAAAACCAACTATCTGAAAGCCAATTGGGGATTTCCACTTCCAGTAATAGTCAACTGTAATTCAGTCCAACCCTCATACAAAATAAATTACAAAATATATCAAGAAAAAATATAGAAAACATCTTGTTAGTAATATGAAATGCCTAAGAAAACTGGGAAGAATTGCCTTGAGAGAATAGAGTGATTATAAGAGCAGAAATTGGTGAACTGGTAAATGTTTTATCCTGGGAGTATTTGCCATCCTTAGTTGGTGAAGAAAACAAGGAGATTAATAAATGGGGTAGGGCTGGAGAACAAGACAGAGACCCTGGAGACCTACCCACCTTTCTTCCCATGTCCTTGGCGCTCTCCTTCCCCAACTTTGTATCTTTGACCTATTTGGGGAAACTGAGCAGTGCTTTGGGCTTTAGAATGGCAGGAATAGAAGCTCAGAAACATCTAAGCTCAGAAACTGCTGTGACATACCCTTTCCCTGTGACAGGCTGGTGGCCTGGGTTTCCTTATTCAGCTTCCTTTCCTTGTAACTCACTCTGATAAGGCTAGTCCTAAGTGAAATGACTCCCGAATCTATGGTTAATGCAGCTATTCAAAGCTATGCAAAGTGTGCTGAGCATTATCTGAGGCAGTACCACCCTTATTCTCCAGGCCTGTCCTTTCCAGAGCCCCTGTTTAGACCCTCCTCCAGCGATTCTCCTCCTCACAGAGTGAAGACTCCACTGGGCCAAGGGCATATGCCCACCCAGTTCCAGTGCTGTACTCTCTTCCCAACCCCAGCCATGCTCAACATACTGGACAGTGGAATTCCCTGTCAAATAGTGCCAAGCCGCATTTCATAGGCCTCCACCTTCTTCAGGCTCATCCTCCAAAGGGTATAACTTACCACTGGGGTGTGCATCCCTTGGCCCCAGAGGGCGCTACAGGGCAGGCTGTGTGTGTTTGTGTGAAATGGGGGTAGAAAGGTGTGGACAAAGTTTGCCTATGAGATTGAGTACCCACAAGACCCCACGTGATGTTTGATTATAGGACCCAAAACAGGTTACTGAAAAGAAGCAAACTATCAGTCATCCTGGGAGCTCTATGAAGCTGGGGCTGTGTAAGGTTCTCTGCATGGGATCTGTTACTATGATATACCAGAGTAGCCAAGTCATGATGACAAAATTGTACCTAACACCAGTCCTATTGTAAGGTTTGGATTACCAAATCAAAGAAAGTTCTTTTTCAGGTGCCAGATGTGTAATAGATGCTATAATAGGTGGCCTGGAAGACTTAATTAATGAGGCAGTTCAAATATATAGCCTGTCTGGATCTCTGCCTATAGCCCATTGTACCCACTGCCAGGCCCCTCCTGATGCCATGCTCCATCCACTAGAGATTTCCATGCAGTACTTATTTCTAGGAATTTACTTAATCACGTCTTAGATCCAGACACTTTAGTGACAAGAGTAATAATACGGACACCATGTTAGCAATGAGCTAAATATACTATTATTTATAATAAGTGATGTCTCAAAAAGTGAGATCTCAAAATATCCTTTGAGATGTCAACATGCTCCAGAAAAAGTTTTCTGCTTTTCACAAACAAGCACTTCTGTCTTTAATACTTGTTTTAGAGATGTTGGGACCTCATGCCAAACACATTGTGTTGGGAGAAGTGAGCAAAATGTGTTGTTTAAAAATTTTTCCCCTGAAAAATTATAAACTCTAACTGCATATTATATTCTATTTCAATTTGTATGTGGTAGATACACTGCATGGGTGAGATGCTTAATCTTGATGTCTTTTTAATGTTTTAATTCTGTTGAATACTTGGTATAAACGGAAAGAAGTTTAACGCACAAGTTTTTAAAATTAAGGTAAAATTCACATAACATATAATTAATGATGATAAAGTATACAGCTCAGTGTCATTTAGTGTAGTCACATGCAATGTCGGGCAACCACCATCTCTCTCTAGCTTCAAAACTTGTTCATCTCCCCAGAGAAACACCCTTATGCCCATTGAGTAATCACTGTCTCTTCCCTGGTCATCCAGTAACCATGAATCTACTTTCTGTCTCTCTGGACTTGCCTATTCTGGATATATCATATAAAAAAAGTCACACAATATGTGACTTTTTGGTCTGGCTTCTTTCACTTAATGTACTGTTTTTTAGGTTCATCCAACTTACAGCATTTATAAGTATTTCTTTCTTTTTTATGTCTGAATATTTTCAATTCATGCATATATCACACTTTATCCATTCACCCACTGAGGGGCTTTTGGGTTGTTTCTCCCTTTTGGTGGGACATTTGTGTCCAAGTTTCTGTGTGGACATGTCTTCATTTCTCCTGAATATATACCCAGGAGTAGTACTGCTGGATAATTGGTAACATGGTAATTCTATGTTTAACTTTTTGAGGGACTGCCAAAATATAACCAAGTTTTGTACATTCTGATTATCTCTGAATTTTAAATATGTTGCATCTTTTCTTGTAAATGGTTTTATAGAGATAGAATTCACCTATCCTAAAATTCACCCATTTAAAGTATTCTATTCAATGGTTTTAGTATACTCAAAGGGTTATGTAACTATCACTACAATTTAAAACTATTTTTATCATGTGAAAAAGAAACGCTGTACTCTTTAGCAGTTACCCCTCCCCCCGTTCCCTTTATCACCTCCAAGCCTAGGCAACCACTAATCCACTTTTTCTCTCAATAGATTTACTTTTTCTAGAAATTGTAGGTATTTCATATAAACATAATCAAACAATATGTGGTCTTTTGTGACTAGCATCTTTCAATTATCATATTTTTTTTTTTTTTTTTTTTTTTTTTTTTTGAGACAGAGTCTCACTCTGTCGCCCAGGCTGGAGTGCAGTGGCGCGATCTCGGCTTACTGCAAGCTCCGCCTCCCGGGTTCACGCCATTCTCCTGCCTCAGCCTCCCGAGTAGCTGGGACTACAGGCGCCCGCTACCACGCCCGGCTAATTTTTTTGTATTTTTAGTAGAGATGGGATTTCACCATGTTAGCCAGGATGGTCTGGATCTCCTGACCTCGTGATCTGCCCGTCTCGACCTCCCAAAGTGCTGGGGTTACAGGCGTGAGCCACCGCGCCTGGCCTATCATAATGTTTCCAAAGTCCATTGATGCTGTAGAGGTATGAAGTACTTCATTCCTTTATATGGTTCAGTAATATTCTATTGTAAGAATATGCCTGCTATATCTTATTTATTCATTCATCAATTAATGGCCATTTGAGTTATTTCCACTTACTGGTTATTGTAAATATTGCTGTTATAAACATATGTGTGCAAGTTTTTGCATAGACATATGTTTTTAATTCTTGTAGGTATATGCCTACAAGTGGAATTGCTGGGTTATATGGCAACTATGTTTAACCTTTGGGAAACTGCTCAAGGTGATGGTATATGGAGGTGGGAATTTTGGGGAGGTGATGAGGTGCTCTTGTAAAAAAGATCCCAGGGAGATTCCCCCACCTCTTCTACTATGTGAGGTTATAGTGAGAAAATGACTGTCTATGAAGAACTGTTCTTTATAAGCCACCCAGTCTATGATATTTTGTTATAGCAGACCAAGACACTAACACTTGTTATTATTCATCATTTTATTATGACCATCTTAGTGGTGTGAAGCAGTATTTCACTGCAGTTTTGATTTGCATTTCCTTGAGAGTTGTTGGTGTTGTGCATTTTTGTATGCATTTATTGGCCATTTGTGTATCTTCTTTGGTAGAAATGTATATTCAGATCCTTTGTCTGTTCTTTAATTGGGCTATTTTCTTTTTTACTATTGAGGTTTAAGAGTTCTTCGTATTTTTTAGATGCAAGTCTCTTATCTGTTAGATGATTCGCAAATTTCTTTCCCATTTTGTGGGGTGTCTTTTCTCATTCTTGATGGTGATCTTGGAAAAGTTTTTAATTTTGAGGAAGCCCAATTTATTTATTTTTTCTATTGTTGCTTGTGTTGTTGGTGATGTATCTGATGAGATTGGATACAATCAGTGTGGTATGGCCACAGATTATAGGTGTTGTGTCTAAGAAATTGTTGCCTAAACCAGAGCCATAAGTATTTATCCCTATGTTTTTTTCTAAGCACTTTTTATTTTCAGCTCTTACATTTGGATCTTTGATTATTTTTGGTTAATTTTTGTATATGTTTTGGAGTGAGATCCAATTTCATTCTTTAGCACATAGATATGCAGTAGTCCCTGCCATATTAAGTCTTTATATTATTTATATTATTTTGTCTAAAAATCTGAACATTTTCCCCACAAATAAATTTCTCTGCCATGTTTCCCCATTTCTGCCTGTGATATCATCATTTTTCCATAAAATGGAAACCTGGAGTTACTCTTTCCTTGAATCTTTCAGTCCTGAACTTCTCATTCTTTATCACTACTCCTTTCACAATTTTTTGTGTAATTTCAGTGTTCAGGCAGGTGATTATTTCAATCGCCTGGTGACAGTTTTTTGTTTAACTTTTTTGTTCCAAATGATTTTGTCCTACAGCTTGTCTCAGCCATTCCCCTTAAGGTCATATTCTAAATCAGTGGTACTTAATTAGAATTAGAATTAGCCCTTGAGTAGAATTATCCAAGGACCTTTAAAGTAATGCCAGTGACAGCCCCACTCCAGCCTAATTATATCAAAATCTTATGGCATATGGGATATATTTCTAATGTACCACTGGAGTCGAGAAACACTGCCCTAGACATTGCCATCACCAGTGACTTTAATCCTTTCCTTGTATCAAGCATTCTACTCTCCAGTTGCCACACCTGTTTTCCTGTCTCATTGCTTTGAGTGTCCTAACTCCAACAAATCTACTGGGATCTAGAATTCGTTTCTCTGCGCATCTTTTCATTGTCCCTCACATCCCTGGTGTCTATGCTTCCCTTATGTGGTAGTTTGTTATATCAGTAGTTTCCAGGGAATCAGGCCTCCCTGCATTCATGTCTATCTGTAGTCTCCTCTTGAAATGGTATTAGCCACATTACTTGTTTTAACCGCTAACATTCAGTGGAAATGACAGTGTTCTATGAGAAGAAGCCCAACTACCCTGATGAAGAAATAATGTGAAAAGACCACAGAAAAAGGCCACGTGGAGAAGCAGTGGCCAAAACATGTAGTAGATTCAGAGAAGGCAAATTACAGTGAGAATTCACGGTTCAGACAGTCCAGGTGATTCCAACGTGCAGCAAAAGTTGAGAACTACTGGTTACCATACGGATGAATCCTAAATATCTCTACTGTCCAATGGTGCTTTCTGCAAAGCTCTATAAGGTTCTCGATGATGTACTCTCCACCTTGTTATCCCTCTAACTTTATCCCTGCTTCCCCTTGCTTACTGTACTCCTGCTAGGCTGACCTTGCTTTTCCTCAAACACACCCAATATGCACCCAGTTCTGAGCCTCAGCCTGTTCCCACTTTCTGCAGTGATCTTTTTCCAGGTAGTCATATAATCCATATCTCACTCCATCATCATTTTCTGGTCTTTGCTCAATGCAATGTAATAAGTGCTGCAATTGAGTTAATTTTGCTAGTCTTGTTGAAGTGTCAACTAGCGCAGATTTATTAGAATATGAAAAGATAAGAAAATAATAAAGAGTGTCACAAATGCCAGTTGGTGAGGATGTGGAAAAACAGAAATTGTTATCTATTGCTAGGTGTAAAAACTGGTACAACATTTTTGGAGTATAATTTGGCATTATCTAACAAAGTTGATGATGCATATATTCTTTTTTTTAATTTTAATTTTAATTTAAATTTTGAGTTCTGGGGTACATGTGCAGGATGTGCAGGTTTGTTACATAGGCAAACGTATGCCATGGTGATTTGCTGCACCTATCAACCCATCACCTAGGTATTAAGCCCAGCATGCATTAGCTATTTTTCCTAATTCTCTCCCTCCCCTGGCCCCACCCTCTGGCAGGCCCCAGTGTGTGTTGTTCCCCTCCCTGTGTCCATGTGTTCTCATTGTTCAGCTCCCACTTATAAGTGAGCACATACAGTGTTTGGTTTTCTGTTCCTGTGTGAGTTTGCTGAGGATAATGGCTTCCAGCTCCAGATGATGCATATATTCTATCAAGTAGGAACATAGCTGTGGTGGTTTTAAAATAAGCCTGGAAATTATGTGATAGGTGGGGCTTAATCCCCTCATCTTGAATAGGGACTAGACTTAGTGACTCACTTCTAATGAATGAAACATGGTGGAAATGACAGTGTATGACTTCCATGAATAGGTCATGAAAGGCATTATAACTTCTTTCTTACTTTCTCTCGGATCACTTGCTGTGTGGGAGAAGCCAGCTGCCATGTCATAAGGACACTCAAGCAGACTTTTGGAGAGACCTAAGTGACAAGGAACTGAAGCCTCCTGACGACAGCCGGGGAGATACTAAGTCCTCTCACCAAGAGCCATGTGAGTGATCCATCTTGAAAGATCCTTCAACCCCAGTGAAGCCTTCAGATGACTACAGCCCCAGCTGACATCTTGACTGCAGCTTCATGATAGACCTCAAGGGCCACCATTCTCAAATTCCTGTTCCACAGAAACTGTAAAATCATTAAGTTTTGTTGTTTTAAGCTGCTATGTCTTGGGATAATTTGTTACACAGCAAAAATAACTAGAGAAACTCTCGCACATCTGTAAAAGTAGATGTGTGGAAGAATTCTTATAGCAGCATTGCTTGAAATGGGGGAAGGGGGAAGGAAACAGAGACAACTCAAAGGCCCATCAACTAGAGAATGGATACATTGTGGTATAGTCATACAATGGTATATTTACAGCAGTAAAAATGTTTAAACAGTTACAACTTAAACAGATCCCTCAAATATAATGATGAGAAAAAAAGGAGTACCTTTATATGAAGTTAAAAAAAATAAAGCTAAATAATGTATTGCTTATGAATATATATGCACGTGGCAAAATTAAATAAATGAGGGAAAATTAATAATCATATTCAAGATATGGTATATTTGTTATCTATTGCTTCTTAATAAATGGTCACCAAGATGAAGTGGCTTATAATAATAAACATTTATCTCATAGTTTTTGTAGGTCAGTTATTTGGGAGCAGATTACCTGGGTATTTCTGACTCTAGTTTTCTTATGAGATTTCATTTAAAATATTGGTTGGCACTACTGTCATCTGAAGGCCTGAATGGGGCAGAAGGATCCATTTCATCCACATACTTGGTAAATTGGTGCTGGCTATTAATAGGAGGCTTCGGTTCTTCCTCACATGGGCTTCTTAGGCTGGTTGAAAGTCTTCATGACATGGCATCTTGCTTTTCTTAGAGAAAGCAATCTAGGGGGAAGCAAAATATACTCATCCTCTCTCAAGACCTCCCCAGATCTCATCACATTGCAGCATCAGTTTGGAATGTATCACGTTCAGGGCTCCTGAGTAGTCCTAGTTAACCAGCTTCCTCAGGAGCAACTTCCCTTTGGTCCAATTTGCATCAAAGATGAGTCTTAGAAACTGTCTGATAGTCAAGCAGTTTATTCATTCTGGCATCATTCTTACAAGATGGATAGCAAGAGCAGACTATAGCATGGGCCAGATAGTCGGGAGTCAGATGGCCACCTGACCAGGAGGGTCTTCCTCTGAAGACCATTCTCAGAGTTTGGGAGATTCTTCCCCATTTCTCATAGTTGTATTCAATCTGGGTTGGTTGCCAGGTCTTTTTTTTTTTTTTTTTTTTTTTGAGACAGGGCCTCCAGCCCAGGCTGGAGTGCAGTGGTGAGATCATATAGCTGCAGCCTCAAACTCCTGGGCTCAAGTAATCCTCCCACCTCAGCTTCTTGAGTAACTAGAACTACAGACACAAATCACCATGCCCAATTAATTTAAAAATTTTTTTTTGTACAGACAGGATCTTGCTATATTGCTTAGGTTCATCTTGAACTCCTGCTCTCAAGGAATCTTCCTGTGTCGGCTTCCCAAAGTGCTGAGATTATAGGCATAAGCCACCATGCCCAGCCTCAGATGTTTCTTTCAAAAAGAGAGTTTAAGCTATTCTTGTAATAGTAAGCAATGTTTTAAGGTTTATGAGTTGCATTGTGCTGAGGTGATTTTGTCTCCTGGAAATCCCTGGGCCAGGGTTAGAAAATCCCCAGGCCAGGCTGCCTCATGCTGCTAAGTGACACATAGTGTTGGCTCTCTGAGATGTTTGTGTGGGTCTTATGGCTATCATAGGCACACTAGGTCTCTCACTATATCACAGACCTTATGGCTATCATAGGGACACTATATACTATATCTCTCAAAGTATACAACAAAATCAAAGATCTGATCATCTAGATCAGATCCAGGTGTGAATGAAGCTCTTCAGATGTGGTTCCTTGATTAGGAACCTCAAGTTCCTCTCCTCAAATATAGTTACTCTTCGTATGAGGACCTGTGAACTAAAGAGACAAGGTATGTGCCCCACATCTACCAAGCATACAATAGTGAGACTGACGTAAGATAAATGCTATAGTCATTCCTGTTTAAAAGTGGGAGAAAAAAGACCACAGGAATAACCAATCCACAGAACTTCTGAAATTCAGCTAGAATTTGGAATGTTTGAGGTTCTTTGATTAAGACTGAGGCCTCTTCCATTCCAGGAATGATTTTTTTTGTGGCTCTTGGCTCTGCATTCTGGCTCTTTTTTCCTGCTTTTAAGTTATTTTTCCTTTCTGTAAAAGGTAGCTTGTGTTTGCAGCTCTATAATTTTTTCAGCCTGCTTCCTGCCTATAGAGGTTTTGGGGTCCAAAGGCCTCTTTTCCTCTTTTACTGTAGTTCATTTCAGTCTAAGTAGATGTTTTTGAAATTATTATTTTCTTTAAATATTTGTTGGTCTCCTATAAATATTATTGGCATTGACTGTACCTTGAGTTTCTGCTGAGCCTACTGAGGAACAGCACCCTTAAGCTTTTAAGAAGCTCCATTGTTTGATGAAGCGTTCTGAGGTATTTCTAAGGTCTTAAAATATTTTTATAACCATACTCTCAGCTTTTCTGTGAGTCTCTTGATTCGACTTTGTTCAACAGTCATTTATTAATATTAGTGTCAGTTATCATCTGGAGAGGCTGAGAATTTTTAATCCCAACAATTCCCTGGCTTCTTTTGATTTAACTGTCATTAGCTTATCTATCTTCTTTTATATTTTACCATACACAACCAGAAGAAACCTGTTGGCATCTTCAAAACTCTAAATGGAATCTACTCAGGTAGGTCACATAATTCATTAAGTACATTTTTTATACTCTTTATGTTATTGCAGGCAACAATGTTGTAGCATCTTCCTCTACATAGTACAAATCTCTTTCATTATAGTTTTCAATGACACTTCTTCACTATCCTTTAAGCTGCCATCTGAAGTCTCCTGTAAGGAAATTAGGCATTGATATGGTGTGGCTCTGCATCCCTACCCAAATCTCATCTCAAATTGTAATCCCTACGTATTAGGGAGCGATCTGATGGGAGGTGATTAGATCATGGGGGTGGTTTCCCTCATGCTGTTCTTATGATAATGAGTGAATTGTCATGAGATCTGATGGTTTAAAAGTGTGGCATTTCCTCCCCCCTCTCTTTCTCCTGCCACCATGTAAGATGTGCCTTGCCTTCCCCTTTGCCTTCTGCCATAATTGTAAGCTTCCTGAGGCCTCCCAAGCCACACAGAACTGTGAGTCAATTAAACCTCTTTTCTTTATAAATTACCCAGTTTCAGGTAGTTCTTTGTAGCAGTGTGAAAACTGACTAATACAGAAAACTGGTACCAAGGGTGGGGTACAGCTATAAAGATAACCTGAAAATGTGGAAGTGACTTTGGAACTGGGTAAGAGGCAGAGGTTGGAGCAGTTTAGAGGGCTCAGAAAAAGAAAGATGTGGGTAAGTTTGTAACTTCCTAGAGGCTTGAATGATTTTGTCCAAAATGCTGATAGTGATATGGAAATGAAGTTCAGGGTGAGGTAGTCTCAGATGGAGATGAGGAACTTATAGGGAACTAGAACAAAGGTCGGACTTGCTATGCTTTAGCAAAGAGACTGGCAGCATTTGGTCCCTGCCCTAGAGATCTGTGGAGCTATGAACTTGAGAGAGATAATTTAGGGTATCTGGCAGAATAAATCTCTAAGCAGCAAAGCATTCAAGAGTTAACCTGGCTTTCTCTGAAAGTGTACAGTCATAGGCATTCACAAAGAGATGATCTGAAACTGGAACTTATGTTTAAAAGGGAAGCAGAACATTAAAGTTTGGAAAATTTGCAGCCTGTCCATGTGGTAGAAAGAAAACCCCATTTTCTGGGGAGAAATTCAAGCTGGCTGCATAAATTTGCATAAGTAACAAGAAGCCAAATGTGAATAGCCAAGAAAATGGGAAAAATGTCTCCAGGACATTTCAGAGATCTTCACAGCAGCCCCTCCCATCACAGGCCTGGGGGCCTAGGAAGGAAAAAATGGTTTCATGGACCAGGTCAAAGGCCCTGCTGCTCTGTGCAGCCTCAGGACATGGCACCCTATATCCCAGCCACTCCACCTCCAGCCATGGCTAAAAGAGGCCAAAGTACAGCTCAGGGAATTGCTTCAGAGGGTGCAAGCCCCAAGCCTTGGTGGCTTCCATATGGTATTGGGCCTACAGGTGCACAGAAGACAGGAGTTGAGCTTTGTGAGCCTCTGCCTAGATTTCAGAGGATGTATGGAAATGCCTGGATGTCCAGGCAGAAGTCTGCTGCAGGGGCAGAGCCCTCATGGAGAACCTTTACTAGGGCAATGCAGAGGGGAAATGTGGGGTTGAAGCCCCCACACAGAGTCCCCACTGGGGCACTGCCTAGAGGAGCTGTGAGAATCCTCCAGACCCCAGACTGGTAGATCCATCAACAGCTTGCACTGCACATCTGGAAAAGCTGCAGGAACTAAATGCCAGCCTGTGAAAGCAGCCAAGGGAGCTGTATCCTGCAGAGCCACAAGGGCAGAGCTGCCTAAGGCCTTGTGAGCCCACTTCTTGCATCAGCATGCCCTGGTTTTGAGACATAGAGTAAAAGAAGACTATTTTGGCACTTTAAGATTTAATGACAGCCCTGTTGGGTTTTGGACTTGCATGTGGCCTATAGCCCCTTTGTTTTGGCCAATTCCTCCCATTTGGAATGGAAGCATTTACCCAATGCCTGTATCCCCACTGTATCTTGTAAGTAACTAACTTATTTTATGGGCTCATAGGTGAAAGGGACTTGTCTCAGATGAGTCTTTGGACTTGGACTTGGACTTTTAGGCTAATGCTGGAATGAGTTAAGACACTGCGGGACTGTTGGGAAGGCATGATTGTGTTTTGAAATGTGAGAAGGACATAAAATTTGGGAGTGTCCAGGGGTGGTATTGTGTCCGGAATTGGTTCCTTCTGGTGGGTTCGTGGTCTCGCTTGACTTCAGGAGTGAAGCCACAGACCTTTGCAGTGAGTGTTACAGCTCTTAAAGGTGGTGCGTCCAGAGTTGTTTGTTCCTTCCAGTGGGTTCGTGGTCTCTCTGACTTCAGGAGTGAAGCCAGAGACCTTCACAGTAAGTGTTATAGCTCATAAAGGTAGTGTGGACCCAAAGACTGAGCAGCAGCAAGTTTTATTGTGAAGAGCAAAAGAACAAAGTCCACAGCATGGAAGGGGACCTGAGCGGGTTGCTGCTGCTGGCATGGGTGGCCAGCCTTTATTCCCTTATTTGGCCCTGCCCACGTCCTGCTGGTCCATTTTTAAAAAATTATTATTATTATACTTTAAGTTCTAGGGTACATGTGCACAACATGCAGGTTTGTTACATATGTATACATGTGCCATGTTGGTGTGCTGCACCCATTAACTCGTCATTTACATTAGGTATAGCTCCTAATGCTATCCCTCCCCTCTCCCGCCACCCCACAACAGGCCCCGGTGTGTGATGTTCCCCATCCTGTGTCCAAGTGTTCTCATTGTTCAATTCCCACCTATGAGTGAGAACATGCAGTGTTTGGTTTTTTGTCCTTGCGATAGTTTGCTCAGAATGATGGTTTCCAGCTTCATCCATGTCCCTACAAAGGACATGAACTCATCCTTTTTTATGGCTGCATAGTAATCCATGGTGTATATGTGCCACATTTTCTTAATCCAGTCTATCACTGATGGACATTTGGGTTGGTTCCAAGTCTTTGCTATTGTGAATAGTGCCACAATAAACATATGTGTGCATGTGTCTTTACAGCACCTGCTGGTCCATTTTACAGAGCACTGATTGGTCCATTTTACAGAGTGCTCATTGGTGCATTTACAAACCTTTAGCTAGACACAGAGCACTGATTGGTGTGTTTACAATCCTTTAGCTAGACAGAAAAGTTCTCCAAGTCCCCACCCTACTCAGAAGCCCAGCTGGCTTGACCTCTCAGTGTGATATGGTTTGGCTCTGTGTTCCCACTCAAATCTCATCTTGAACTGTAATCCCCACATATTAGGGAGGTACCTGGTGGGAGGTGACTGAATCATGGCAGCTGTTTTCCCCATGCTGTTCTAATGATAGTAAGAGAGTTCTCATGAGATCTGATAGTTTTAAGAAGTGTTTTAAGAAGATAGTTTTAAGAAAGAGGAAGTGTGGCACTTCCTCTTTCTCTCTCCTCTGCTGCTATGTAAGATGTGCCTTGCTTCCCCTTTGCCTTCTTGTCAATTAAACCTCTTTTCTTTGTAAGTTACCCAGTCTCAGGTAGTTCTTTATAGCACTTTTAAAGTGGACTAATACAGGCATCTACTAACACAGTTTTCTAGGCTTTCAGACTTTTTCTATTACTCTCTTCAAGGTCCTTCCATAAAGGGTTTACATATGTTCAGTTTTATAGATAGTGACAGTTTTCTGAAGTGCTTGTGCAAATTTACATTACAACCAGCAGTGTGTGAGTTCCAGTTGCTCCATATTCTTGTTTAAATTTGTTATTATTTCTTTCATTTTAGCCATTGTGGTAGGTGAACAGTGGTATCATATGGTGTTTCAATGTGCATTTTTTCTTATTACTTATAGGGTTGAGCACATTTAAGAACGTTTATTGTCCAAACAACCCCATTAAAAAGTGGGCAAAGGACATGAACAGGCACTTTTCAAAAGAAGACATCTATGTGACCAACAATCATATGAAAAAAATCTCAACATCACATATCATTACAGAAATGCAAATCAAAACCACAATGAGATACCATCTCACACCAGTCAGAATGGCTATTATTAAAAAGTCAAAAAATAACAGATGCTGATGTTGCAGCTTCTTTAGTCCCATAGTTCAGCGAGCAGAAGGGAGAGACACCCAGTGGCTTCTTCATTCCTGTAGTTCAGTGAGGAGAAGGGAGTGTTACAGCTCTTTCACTCCTGCAGTTTGGCGAGTTCCAGGTTCTTGTCTCATGACCAAGTGGAATTAGGTACACAGACACTGGACAGTGAACAAGACAGAGTAGAATTTTATTGAGCAACAGAAAGAAAGCTCTCAGCAGCAAAGAGAACCTGAAAGTGGGTTGCCATCTGTAAGGCTGAGTCCAGGGTTTTTATGGGGTTAGAATGGGGGAATATGTGCTTATTGCTTATGGGTGGGCTTGAAAAAGGCACATTTGATTTGTTAAAAGGCATCATTCAGAAAGAACTCATCGAGAGAGAGTGGGTAAGATGGGGATGGAAGTTCTCACTCAGGTCCATGGATTCTACCCAAAACTGGTAGCTTGGTTTTTAGGCATTAGACTGTCCTTGGCTTGAAGGTCAAGTTTCACCAGGGACCTGTCCCTATCTGCCTAGGAATTTGTCTGTCTCCTGTCCCTATCAATTCCCCCTCTGAAGAGGTGTATCTAGCTGCCATTAGGATAGGGATAATGACTACTCTACCTGCTTCATGCTGACAGGGGGCATTGTTTTGGGAAAATGGCAGTCGGATCTCTCTCAGAGGCCTATTTAAGGGTCCCTGGTAAAAAGGAGGCCATCATTCAAGGCTCCATTTGCATGACCATTTACCATTCGATGGCCTCTAGGTGAGAAGAAACAAATTTTACAAGAAGGTTAAGTATTCATGGACCAATTATGAGATTATACAAAGAGGAGCTAAAAGGGAAAAATCCATGCCAATGCGAGAGATAACAGAAACAAGAAGTAAAATAGACTAGTCATTCTGAAAACAATGTTGTGACCAGAGCTGTTTCACCCTTGTGAAATAAATAAAATCTTGTATAGGGGAGGGCAGTTACATTTTAGAAGAGATAGCAGTTTAGGAGAGTAGATAATCTCATGGGTGTTCAGAATTAAGGGATCCTTGGCAAATATGCCTTATGGTGAGGAAAAGAACAAAGGCAAGAAGAACAAGTATAAGCAAGACTATAAAGAGGATATCCATGGAAGGTTAATTATTGATACTTATCTTTTCTGATCATCAGCTCAAGGTCTCTCTTCACATTGGTACTTCGGGTGCTCTTCTGGGTCAACAGAAGTCATTCTGTCAGTTCCCCAGGCCTTTACTTGAGTATATGAATCCAATAATCTATTCCAGTGACCTTTACTGCTGAAAGAGTAGAAAGAAGTGCAGTCTAAGTTCCCGCCCAATCTAGGCCTAGAGAGGGAAAAAGAGAAGGAAGAGCCTTTACCAGTACTAGGTCCCCTGGGTTGAATAAAGTGGCCCCCTAGTTCACGGGATTGGGCCTCCAATAGTTGTTTCAGTTCCTGTTGGAAATGGGCCAAAGAAGTTACATGTTTAATCAAATAAGAAGTTTCTTGGTCTAGCAATAAATAATTGGTGAGAAAATGCTGTCCATATATCATTTTGAAGGGACTTAACCCCAGTTTCAAAGGGGTGTTTCTAACACATAGTAGGGCAATAGGAAGAAGAGTAATCCAGGGGAGATGAGTCTCCTGAGACAGTTTTCTGAGGTGCCTTTTGATAATATCATTTGTCTTTTCTACCTTTCCCAAGGATTGTGGTCTCTAAGCACTATGAAGATGGTATTGTATGCCTAGTGCCTCTGAGACCCCCTGGGTGATAGCTGCTTTGAACGAGGGGCCATTATCACTCTGGAGGTACTTAGGGCATCCAAAGTGAGGAACTGTCTCATCAATTGGTACTTTTATTACCTCATTGGGTTTCTCTGTTCAACATGGAAATGCTTCTACCCAGTTAGTGCAGGTATCTACCCAAACCTGGAGGTACTGGATGCCCCTTATCTTTGGCATATGGGTGAAATCTATATGCTAGTCTTTTCCTGGGTGGCCTCCCATTCTTTGGGTTCTTGCTGAGAGAGGCCATCAATTGAGAGGATTATTTTTAAGGCAAGTCTCACAAGCATTAATGAGCTGTTTGGTCATTTTAGCAGATTTTTTACCTGAGAACAACCTTTGGGCCAATTAATAGGTTTTATCCTTTCCCAGGTGGAAGGCTTGGTGAAGAATTTTAAGAACTTTCCATTGGCTAGAAGCTGGTAGATGAAGTTTGCCATCCTCTTATTGTAGCCACTCTAAGGGCTAAAAGGTGTATCCCCAAGAGGTGGCCCATTCTGTTTCTGCAGGAGAATATTGAGTTTTTTATTTCTGTTACAGAGCCCTCCTAGATCAGAGGGGCTTCAAGTGGATCAGAAATCTGGGACCCTCTCATTGCTGATTTAGCTGCTTGGTCTGCCAGTTTATTTCCCTCAGCTCTTTCATCCATCCCCTATGGTGGCCTTTACAATGTATTACTGCCACTTCCCATGAAAGGAAAACTGAGGATAATAGTCTATTAATTTATTGATAGTATTTAATGGCAAACCCATTAGCTGTGAGAAAGTCTCTCTTTCCAGATAGTGGGATGAGCATGAAGGACTAGAAAAGCATGCTTATAATCAGTATAAATGCCAACTGCTTTCCTTCTGCTTAATTCAAGCACCCTCAAGCTCAGCTGTTGAGAAATTGTGCCCGAAGAGAGGTGCACTCTCAATAGTGTCATTCAAGGTGACTACTGCATACCCTGCTTCATGGATCCCTTGTTCTACAAAAGAACTTCCATCCATAAAGAGAGTCCAGTCTAGGTTCTCTAAGGAGATTTCCTTGAGGGCCTCTCTGGCTGCATAGGTTTGCACTGCTATCTGTTTGCAGTCATGTTCAGTCTCCTCAGGTTCCTCTGGGAGGAAGGTGGCTGGTTTTAGACAGGGGCAGGTTCTTTTTTTTTTTTGATGGAGTCTCGCTCTGTCACCCAGGCTGGAGTGCAGTAGTGCGGTCTCGGCTCACTGCAAGCTCCGCCTCCCGGGTTCACGCCATTCTCCTGCCTCAGTCTCTCAAGTCACTGGGACTATAGGCGCCCGCCATCACGCCTGGTTAATTTTTTGTATTTTTAGTAGAGACGTGGCTTCACGTGTTAGCCAAGACAGGTTTTTTTTTTTTTTTTTTTTTTTTTTTGAGACGGAGTCTCGCTCTCTCTCCCAGTCTGGAGTGCAGTGGGGCGATCTTGGCTCACTGCAAGCTCCGCCTCCTGGGTTCAAGCCATTCTCCTGCCTCAGCCTCCCAAGTAGCTGGGACTACAGGCGTCCGCCACAACGCCTGGCTAATTTTTTGTATTGTTTTTAGTAGAGAAGGGGTTTCACTGTGTTATCCAGGATGGTCTCAGTCTCCTGACCTTGCGATCTGCCCGCCTCAGCCTCCCAAAGTGCTGGGATTACAGGCGTGAGCACCGCGCCTGGCCCCAAGACAGGTCCTTAACTGAACTGTAGATCCCTCCAATAGCAGAGCCTGATATTTGAGGAGGCAGTTGTCTGTTAGCTAGAGACTCCCCTTAGAAGACAGCAGTCCTGCCACATTATGTTATTATTCTCCATGGTTAACTTAGTAGCCTCTGGCACTAGCAAAGCTGCCACTGCAACTGCCTGGAGGCAGGCTAGCCATCCTTTAGCTACCAAATCAAGCTCCTTGCTTAGGTAGCCTACAGGCTGCTGGGCTGGACCTCAGGCCTGGGTTAGAACTCCCAAGGCCATTTCCTTCCTTTTTGATACATAAAGATTGAACAACTTCCCTATGGGAAGACTAAGGGCTGGTGCCCCAAGCAAGGCTTATTTCAATTGGTCAAAGGCCCTTCTGGCCTCTGGTTCCCAAATTCGGGAGTAATCTTGGCTGCCTGAGTTTATTAGGTGATACAAGGGATGAGCTATCTCATTGTACCCAGGTATCCATAATCTGCAGAATCCTGTCATGCCCAAGAATCCCCTCAGTTGTTTGAGGGTTTGGGGGAAGGGAAAGGAGGAGACAGGGTTAATCCTTTCTTCACCCAGTGCCCTGGTCCCCTCTGACAAGACTAGACCTAAGCACTTCACTGAAGTCTGACAGAGCTGAGCCTTAGATTTTGAGACCTCATATCCTCTGTTAGCTAGAAAATTAAGAAGAGGCTTAGTGACTTCCTGAGAGATTTCCTCAGTTGGGGCACAAAGGAGAATGTCATCTACATTTTGTAAAACTTTAACCCAAGGATGAAGGAACCCAGAGAGATCTTTTGAGAATGCCTGTCCAAACAGACGAGGACTACCCCAGAATCCTCGGAGTAGCACCATCCAGGTTAACCGGGTGGTCTAGTTGGAGAGACCCTTGAATGCAAACAAATATTGGGAGTCAGGATGTAGCAATTTGCAAAAAAATGTGTCCTTTAGGTGCAGGACTGTGAACCATTTAGTTTCCTCAGGTATTTGAGTTATGAAGGTATAGGGATTGGGAAACACTGGATGAATTGGAACCACAGCCTCATGAATGAGGCAGAAGTCCTGGAACAGTCTCCATTCCCCATTGTGTTTCTGTACTCCCAATATTGGGGCACTAGAAGGGCTGTTGCAGGGTTTGAGGAGGGCCTGCATCCTGAAGTTATCAATGATGGCTTCTAGCCCTTTCCTAGCTTCTAGTTTTAGGGGATATTTTTTCTGGTCAGGGAAGGAGGTGGGATCCTTAAGGTGCATCCAGATCAGTATGGTGGTTGTGGCTCAGCCAATTTTCCCTTGAATTGCCCAAATTTCTGGATTGATATCAGTCTCCACCAGGGGGAGGCAAGGAGTGTGTCCTGGAGCCATAAGGATGGTGGTTCACATATAAGCTAAAATATCCCTGCCTCACAGAGGAATTGGGCTTTCGGGCATGATTACAAAGACATGAGTAAACACGAGGTCTCCCCAACTACAACTAAGGGGTTGGAAAAATATCAGGTTAAAAGCTTTCCTGAGACACCCTTTATGGTCATGCTAAGGGAAGAAGGGAGGCCTGGATTGGAGAGGAGAGTAGAAATGGCTGCTCTGCTATCCAGGAAGAAGTTCACCTTCCTCCCTTTGACCTCCAGAATCATTCAGGGCTCCTGGATGGTAATGGCAGTCTGAGCTGTCAGAGCCAGGGACAGGAGCCCTGGGGCCCATCAATCCTGTTAGACACTTGTGAGACTGGCTTTGGACCCAGTGACCTGCATCTCTGGGGACAGTCCACCCTCCAGTGGTCCCCACCACAGATTGGACAGGGTCGAGCTGGTTTCCTCATGCTGCCTGGGCAGTCCTTTTTAACGTTCCCTGGTTTGCCACATTTGTCGCAGTTAACAGGTGCATCTTTGGGATTCTGGGGTTTGTAAGCCTGCAGGGTGGCCAATAGATTTTTCTGTCTTTTTCTTGCATATCCTCTCCCTTTCTTGGCACTGTATGAGATACAAAGCTCATCCACAAACTTCTCTGCTGCTTGCAGGGCTGTTTGCTTCTCAGTGGTAGTCAAAGTTTGATTCAAAAGTAACATAACATCCTTCCAGGAGAGTTCAAATACTTGGTTTAAATTCTGGAAAGCCTCTGTATACCCTTCAGGGTCATCTGAAAACTTACCAAGATCCCCCCTAATTTGTCTTAAGTCCTGTAGAAAAAAGACATGAGTAAACACGTCTATACCTTAATGGGGCCATATTCACAAGGCATCTCTTGTAGGGCCATGAGTGAGGCTGGGACCTGCCTGAAACGAGGATTCCTAGGAGAGGACAAGCTTGAGAGAGAACCTGGATAGGGAGGACATGATGGACCAGGAGTAGGACTAGAGGGGTCTGATCCCCCTGCTGGAGGCACCTCTGGGGTTTACTTCCCTGGAGTTTACTTCCCTGGGGTTTACTTCCCTGGGACTGTCCTTTGCAGCCTCTCCTGAGATGACTGCTAGGCAGGCTGGATCTATCCTACAATATCAGCAAAGGTCCAGATTATCCTGCAAGGCAAAGAAAACCTGCATGTATGAGACCTCAGACCATTTGCCTCCATGTTTACAGAAACGGTCCAGCTGCAGGTTAGCATTAAAGTTGATACTTCCCTCCAGAGGCCAGGCTTCTCCATCCTGCTGTTTATAACCTGGCAAAGCCCTTGTGCAAAGGAATATACAGCATTTTCTCTTCAGAATCTGCAGGTCAAAGGATTCCCAGTGATTCAGGATGCACTCTAGAGGAGTGCAGGCTGAAAATAGTTTGTTACCCATCTGAAAAGAGAGAGGGGAGAAAAGGTATCCTTTAGACTCTTCTCTATCCTCTTGAATTTGAGTCACCCCCTGAATCTCAGCACCTAGTACTGGTGCCATGGATGGGCTGGTGGTGTCTACATCATGGATATGAACATCACCTCCACCCATGAAGTGGGAAGGCCTAATTGGCAGGGATAGTCATTCTTACCTGTGCTGTGCCCTAGCCTTTTGCTGTTGACTGCCTCTTGGTCCCTCAAATCTAGTTTTCTTTATATGGCTCCAAATCGAAGCTTGGAAAATACAATGGAGTAATACTAAGGTGAAGGTGTGGAACCAGATCCTCCTCAAACAAAGGAAAGAAAGGGAATCCTGGGAATTGGGGACCTGGCCTAATAAGATGCCTCCCAAAAGGAAAACATTAATCCCTTGCATGGAAAAGCTCCTTGTATTCGCAGGATTATGTTGACTCTGACAGGGTGGAAAAAAGCAATTTAAATGCAGAGGAGGGAAGGTGGCTGGGGGAAATAGCCTCTTGTTCTGTGGTAATGAGTTTCTTCAACAGGGGAAAGAAAACTCTCTTAATTGTTACATCCCTCTATTTCTAAGAATAGACAGAAGCAACATTGTTCTGGATTACACTCCTGATGACTAAGCCAAGTCCTCATTCTATCCAGTAATAGTATCTCTTTTCGTTGCAAAAACACCGGTAACATTGTCTATAAATAGGGGATAGCAGTCAGGACACTCTTGAAAGAAAGAAAATTAGATAGGAAGGACTGAAAGCCTTGGCCTGGCACCTGAATGGGCTGTGGGGGATTGGAGCTGGTCCAGGAGTCTTCAGGTAACACCAAAGTGTGCCTTGGCCAGATACCTTCAGTTGTTCAGGACTTTATTCCAACCTACGTAATGGCTAGACTTCCATGAAAGGAAACTGGATTGGAACAAGGCCAACATTCCCAACACCCAAGGATGAAGGGGGACTGACAATGTCCTCCCGAGCAAGTCTGTCCTCTGAGTCTTGTAGATTGGCAGTTGGTCTATTCACCCTTAACTGTCTAACAGAGACTTGGTGTTTTATCTGTTTTCGAAAAAAAAAGTGAGGATGAGAATCCTCAGAAATGAAAGTAAAGGGTCACAGGTCTGCTCTTACTCACCCTTCTGAAGACCTGGACGAGCCTCCAGAAATGTTGCAGCTTCTTTACTCCCATAGTTCGGTGAGTGAGAGGGAGTGGCTCCCAGTGGCTTCTTCACTCCTGTAGTTTGGCGAGAGGGAGAGAGTGGCACCAATCAACTTCTTTACTCCCGTAGTTCAGTGAGTGGGAGGGAGCGTTACTGCTCTTTCACTCCTGCAGTTTGGTGAGTTCTGAGTTCTTGTCTAATGACCAAGAGGAGTGAGGTACATGGACATTGGAGAGTGAGTAAGGCAGAGTTGAATTTTATTGAGTGACAGAAAGAAAGCCCTCAGCAAGAGGGGACCCAAAAGTAGATTGCCATCAGTGAGGCTGAGTCCAGGGTTTTTATGGGCTTAGAATAGGGGAACGTGTGCTGATTGGTATACGGGTGGGCTTGGAAAAGACACCATTCAATTGGTTAAAAGGCATCATTCAGAAAGAACCTATTGAGAGACAGTGGATAAGGTGGGGATGGAAGTTCTCACTCAGATCTGTGGCTTCTATCCTGAATTAGTAGCTCAGTTTTCAGGCTTTAGACTGTCTTTGGCTTGAAGGTTGAGTTTCACCAAGGACCCATCCTGTCTGCCTAGAAATTTGTCTATCTCCTGTGGCTATCACAGCCAAGGTTGTGGAGAAAAAGGAACATTAATACACTGTTGTTGGGAGTGTAAATTAGTTCAACCATTGTGGGAGACAGTGTGGTGATTCCTCAAACACCTAAAGACAGAAATACCATTTGACCGAGTAATCCCATTACTGGGTATATAACTACAGAAATATAAATTGTTCTATTATAAAAAAATTCATGTGTATGTTAATTGCAGCACTATTCACAATAGAAAAGACATGGAATCAACTTAAATGCCCATCAATGATAGACTGGATAAAGAAAACATGATACAAATACACCATGGAATACTATTCAGCCACAAAAAAGAATGAGATCATGTCCTTTGCAGGGACATGGATGGAGTTGGATGCCTAACCTTAGTAAACTAACATGGGAACAAAAAATCAAATGCTGCCTGTTCTCACTCATAACTGGGAGCTAAATAATGAGAGTATAGGACATATAGTGGGGAACAACACACATTGAGGCCTACTAGAGGGTGGAGGGTGGGATGGAGGAGAGGATTTGGAAAAATACTAATGGATATTAGGCTTAATACCTGGGTGATGAAATAATCTTTACAATAAACTCCTGTGACATAGTTTACCTATGTAACAAACCTGCACATGTACCCCTGAACTTAAAATAAAAGTTAAAAATGTTTATTGGCTGTTTTTTATTTTTCACTTATAAAAGTGCTTATTTAAGCTTTTGCTATTTTTTTTTATTAGGTTGTCTGATGCCTTTTTGCATTGATTTGCAAGAATTCTTATATATTCTAGATAATAGTCTTTTCTCATTTCTATATTTTGCAAATATCTTTTCTCATTCTTTGTCTTGTATTTCAATCATTTTAAGTTTTTTTAATAAACAGAAGATCTTGATTTAATATATTCCAATTTATCAATCATTTCTTCTGTGGCTAGCTCTTTACGTATATTATTTAGAAAACCCTGCCTCAATCCAAGGTCATGATTACATTTTCCTTTATTATCTTTTAAATGCTTTATGCAAGGGATCTTCCAAAAGTTCACAGAAAAATGGAATTAAAAGGTAAAAATAAAAAATATAAACTTTATTTCTCAAATTAAGCTCCATCAAGTTCTAGACACTTTTGTCATCAATCATCCAGACCTTTCTTTAGTGCATTCCTAAAGAACTGAGGGTCTTGGGAATTTAACCATGTCAATGCAGTCTTTTTTAACATTATTACCTAAAGAAAAATGAGTGTCCCTTAAAGATTTTTTAAAGATTAGGAAACAAAGAGAAGTCAGAAGGAGACAAATCAGGACTGTAGAAACTCTTCCCAATTTGCCCTTGTTAAATGAGAAAAGAATAAACGGGAGCATTGCCATGGTGCAGAACTCTCTGGTGAAGCTTTCCTGGGCATCTTTCTGCTAAAGCTTTGGCTAAGTTTCTCAAAACATTCTCATAATAAGCAGATATTATAATTCTTTGGCCCTCCAGAAAGTCAACAAGCAAAATGCCTTGAGCATCCCTAAAAATTGTTGCCATGACCTTTGCTTTTGACTGGGCTGCTTTTGCTTTGACTGGACCACATCCACCTCTTGGTAGCCATTGCTTTGATTGTGCTTTGTCTTCAGGAGCATACTGGTAAAGCCATGTTTCATCTCCTGTTACAGTTCTTCAAAGAAATGCTTCAGGATCTTGATCCCACTTGTTTAACATTTTCATTGAAAGCTTTGCTACTGTTGGCAGCTAATCTGGGTGCAGTGGTTTTGGCACTCACTGAGTGGAAAATTTTCTCAACTTTAATTTTACCGTCAGATTGTGTAAGCCAAATCAATCGCAATGTCTATGATGTTGGCTATTGTCTCTGTTCTTAATTGTTGGTCCTTTTCAATTAGGGGATGAACACAATTTTTTTCTCATGTCAATGAAAAGAGTCAAACTCTGTAAAATATAAGAAGAGTTTGATTCTGCACCAAATAAGAGCGACTAATAGCCTGGGGCACATTCCCAAGGAGTCCTAAGAACATGTGCCTGAGATGATCAGGCTACAGCTTAGATTTATACACTTTAGGGAGACGTAAGACATCAATCAATACGTGTAAGATGTACATTGGTTTGGTCTGAAAAGGTGGGACAACTCAAAGCAGGGGCTTCCAGGTCATAGGTGAATTCAATGATTTTCTGACTGCCAATTGGTTGAAAGAGTTAAATTACTGTCTAAAGACCTAGAATCAATAGAAAGGAATGCCTGGGCTAAGATAAGGGGTTGTGATGACCAAGGTTTCCATTATGCAGATGAAGCCTCCAGGCAGTAGGCTTCAGAGAGAACAGGTTGCAAATGTTTCTTTCCAGACTTAAAAAAGTGCCAGACTCCCAGTTGATTCTTTCCTGGATCAGGAAAAATGCCTGAAAAGGGAAGGGGATTCTCTACACAAAATGTAGATTTGCCCCACAAGAGACAACTTTGCAGGGCTGTTTCAAGAAATGGCAAAGAAACATATTTTGGGGTAAAATACTTTGGTTTCTAACAGGCCTTGCTATCTGTCATGTTGGTATCTTCTTGCTATAAAAAGACTGTTCTGTCAGTCTTACGGTCTCATTTTAATGTTAATGCTGGTCAGCTGTGCCTGAATTTTAATGGAAGAAAGGTATAATGAGGCATGTCCGACCACCCATTCCCAGGATAGCCTGAACTAGTGTTTCAGGTTTACCTTAGAATGCCCTTGGCTGAGAGGAGGGGTCCATGCAGTTGGATGGGGGACTTAGAATTTTTGGTTTACACTCACAAATTGAAGTATTTGTGATGATAAATTGGACCTTTATTTTCAAAACCATCTTGTCCCTTCTTAAAATGAGTTATCCATTTGCAAATTGCTGATTTCTTTGTGGACACTGTCTCGTTAAGTTTTTTGTAAAACATCAATGATTTCACGATCCTTCCACCTAGCTTCACCATAAATTCCATAAATTTGGTATCTTTACTTGCTTCAATTTTAGGAGAACTCCTGTTATTCTGATGCGGACTTTTTTCAAACTGACGTTTTATCCTTAATGCCTCAAACTAGATCCTATTAGGATATGGTCTAACAAACTAGTATGAATTTATTTTGGTGCAAAATATTTTGAAATCCATGCATAGTTTTTTCATAACATGCATCTCCAATGAACTTTTTGAAGATCCCTCATATTATCACCCTTTATATTTAGGTTTATAAACCACCTCCCTTTAACTTTTGTGAATTCTATGGAGAAAAATTTAATTTCATTTTTTTCTGTGTGAATATATAGCTAAATTGATTGAAAAGTTCACCTTTTCCTTACCCCTCTGCAGTGTTATTTCATTCTCATTTTAAGTACTTATATATATGTGGGGCTTTATTCTACTTCTTTGGTTTAATTTCTGTCTCTGAAGCAATACTAAACTGTGTTAATTACTATACCTTTATAATATATTTTACTATCTGATAGAATCACATTCTCTTTTCTGTTCTTTATAAAAAGTGTCTTAGTTAATCATCATCTCTAAGTGAAATGAAATTGTTTTCTCTGTTTTTGAAATACACAAAATAAAAACTTATTTATAAGTATTCATAGCAGTTTTATTTATATAGCAAAAAATGGACACAATTTAAATACCCACCAAATGAACAGATGAACAAGTCATGGTGTATTCTAACAGTGGAATATTATGTCACAATAAAAATGAACAAAATATAACACTATAGACAAATCTCAAAAACATGTTGAGCAAAAGAAGCCAAGCACATAAGAATATCTATGGCTGGGCACAGTGGCTCATATCTGTAATGCCAAAAATTTGAGAAGCTGAGGTGGGAGGATCACTTGAGCCCAGGAGTTTAATACCAGCCTGGGCAACATAGTGAGACCCCATCTCTAAAAAAGAAGTTAGCTGGGCATGGTGGCACCTGCCTGTAGTTCTAACTACTACTCAGGAGGCTGAGGTGGGAGGATCACATGAGCCCAGGAGTTTAAGACTACGGTGAGCTATGATCATGTCACTGCACTCCAGCCTGGGAGACAGAGTGAGACCCTGTCTCAAACAAAACAAAAACCCCCCAAAACCCCCCCAAAAACAAATAACAAGACTATATACTGTATGCTTCCATTTATATGAAGCTCTAAAACAGGCAAAACTAATCTAAAATGATATCAAATACATTAATGGTTGCCTGTTGTAGGGACTTTTCCAAATCATCCAGTAGCTGAAATGCTGCCCTGATGCTATTTTATACTTGTAAACTGAACTAGGACTGAAATCAGGATTAGGATATACCGTTGCCCCATAGCATAATTGTATACATTGTTCTTGCCTTTCAGTGTCTATGGGTCAATAAACTGACACTTTAAATAGCATCAATCACTTTAAATATATATTATTTAAATAATAACAATAGCATCAACAAGAGGTAAATGTATATTGCACTTAATATCTACCAGGCATTGTAATGCCTTCACAAACCACTCCAGCAAAAGATCCTAATGGTTAAGTATTATCATTCTTGTTTTATATATGGCCCAGAAAAATGAGGCATAGAAAAGTGAAGTAATTTACCCAATGTCCCACAGCTATTAAATGACAGAGCTGGATAATGAATGCAGGCAGACTGGCCTTGGGTTCTGTGTTCTTAATCACGAGCTGACTCAATGATATGAACATGTTCAGTGTATGTAGCATTATAAGAAAAAGTTGATTTGGAAGTTCAATGAAAAGTTGCCTCTTGTTTGAGTTAGCAATATAATTGGTGACTTTTGGGGAAGAACCCATTAAGTGGGGCTATTAACTTGTTATTTAAGATTTGAAGAAAAAAAATACCTCCTCCTTCCAAATAAAACAAAACAAGAACAAACAACAAACATAAAACTGACTCTGCACAGATGATTGATATTTTGGAGGGCTTGTATTATCCAGATTATTGCATTCATACAGTTGTAAGCCCCTTGCTTAACCAGGCTTGTATAAATGGGATCAGTTCCTTGATCTGTTTGAAAAAGAATTTTTCAGCCTGTCACTAAGAGTCAAATCCTTCTTTTCTGCTCTTCTGCTCCTAAAGATATTTATAATTTGTTTATGATTTATTGAAATTTGCCTGGCTGTGGGAGAACTGCATCTTTTAAGTTTCAGTTCACTTAACTCTTTGCTGCCTACTCCATTCCCTTTAGGAAACTTTGTCTTCTTAAAAGATGTTTCCATGAGCTCACGTTCCCATCTGAAGAATATAAAATAACATGCTTAATACTATACACAGTGTATTCTCCCATTTTCTTTATTAAGGTACTTAGTGGACGTAACAGGTGGTTGTGGGTATATAAAGATGGCCACAGGCTGGGCGTGGTGGCTCACGCCTGTAATCCCAGCACTTTGGGAGGCTGAGGTGGGTGGATCACCTGAGGTCGGGAGTTTGAGACAACCTGACCAACATGGAGAAACCCCTGCCTCTACTAAAAATACAAAATTAGCTGGGTGTGGTGGCGCATGCCTTGTAATCCCAGCTACTCAGGAGGCTGAGGCAGGAGAATTGCTTGAACCCGGGGGGCAGAGGTTGCAGTGAGCCAAGATCATGCCATTGCATTCCACCCTGGGCAACAGGAGTGAAACTCAGTGTCAAAAAAAAAAAAAAAAAAAGATGGCCACAAATCTCTTCATACATTCGCTTCTGCTTGATAGCTTTGTTGGTGAACTTAGGTTAAAATTGTGGTTATAAAAACCCAAGCCTCAAAAACTAATGGTGCTAAAATATATTTTCTAATGAAACTAAATTTTTTTTTGCAATGTAGTTAATATCTAAAAAGAGCATACCATGATTATCTCAGCTGTTTACTTCGGGCAGATAATCTTTCTAAATACACATAAACCATCAGAAATTTTAATATACGTTAGTTCCTCACTTCTATGCTTTATCTCCTTTAAAGATTAGCCTCTTAGAGGTATACAGGAGTGGATTATGTCTTTTTCTTTTTTAAAAATGAACACTTTTACCCACTTAAAAAGCTCCTTTCTTCTGTCTCAATTTTCTGCTTTATCTTTTCTTGCTCTTTCTCCAGGTGCTTTCTTTCTTAAACTTCCTGATGTGCCTCTCTGTCATTAGTCTTTATTTCATTTTTTCTGGCATGGAGATTGGTAACAATAGTACTAGTGGTGGGCTGGGTGCAGTGGCTTATGCCTGTAATCCCACCACTTTGGAAAGCCAAGGCAGGAGGATCACTTGAGTCCAGGAGTTCGAGGCCAGCCTGGACAAAACAGTGAGACCCTATCTCTACAAAAAATAAAAAGTTAGCCTGGTGATTACCTGTGGTCCCAGCTACCCAGGAGGCTGAGGTGGGAGGATCATTTGAACCCAGGTGGTCCAGGCTGGAGTGAGCCATGACCATGCCACTGGACTCCAGCCTGGGCAACAGAGTGAGATGCACTCTCAAAATAAATAAATAAATAAATAAATAAATAAACAAACAAAACAAACAGTAGCAATGCTGAGTCCTGGGTCAGGATCCTGGCTAGGCTAGCATTAGTAGGGAGGAGAGATGACAGTGACTGTACAGCTTGGATGATTTATTGTTTTTGAGTTGCATTAATGGGAGGAATCAAGGAAACAAATTATTTTATTCAGTTTAATATGCCTTCATAAAGGGCATCCTAATTTTACATGACATGAGAGAGGGCATATCTCTCTGATCCTTTCCCAGTGGGCATATCAATGAAATAGAAATGTATAAACATTTGACAGACAGGGCTTTGTTACTACAGGGCCTGCTTGAGTTATAGGGCATTATGGTGGTTCCAATATCACTTATGCTGTAGCAGATGAACATTGATTTCCTGTGATTGCGATGATATTGGTTTCCTTTGCTCTTGTAACAAATTATCACAAATTAGTGGTTTAAAACAATACAAACATTAATTATAGTTCTGATAGCCAGAGGTCCTAAAATCAAGGTGTTGGCAGGGCTGTGTTCTTTCTCTAGGCTGTAGCGGAGAACTTGTTCCTCATCTTTTGCAACTTCTGGAAGTTGCTTATATTCCTTGATTTGTGACTCCCTTCCATCTTCTACACCAGTATTCACATCACTCTCACCTCTGCTTTTGTTGTTACATTGCCTCTCACTCTGAGACCCTGCCTCCCACTTAGAAGGTCCCTTGTGCTACGCTGGGCCCACCAACATAACTGAAGAAAATCTCCCCACTTCCAGATCTTTAACTGAATCATATCTGCCAATCTGTTTCAGCATGCAAGGTAACACATTCACTGTTTTGGAGATTAGGACATGGACATCTTTGGGTGTCCATTATTCTTCCCACTGCATACCTGTCCTATAGCCAGCTGTTTGCATTTTACTATTAATACCATTGATATTAGTCAGGCAAATTGGAGTCAGCTAGACTATAGCATTTTTAGTACTATTTTTACTTTTTTGGAAGCCTCCACATGGGAACCAAAATAACTATGCTTTGATCAATCTACAGAACAGCATGCGTTCAAATCCTCAGAGCTTTGTTGATCCACACGTTCTCTGTGCTTGATGCAGACAGTCTACCAGGTTTTGAAATCTTAGCGCTAATGGCTGGTACATTTCTGAGGTATTGTGCCCACCAAAGACATAAAGCAAATCTAATCCTCTGGATAAAGATCTCAAAGCCACAAAATTCCAACTCTATCTCTCTACTAAGATCTAATAGTGCTGAAGGCTTGCCAGAGTTGTTAATGTACCTTCTCATGGCCAATTTACACAAAGCATGCTATAAGAACATTGCATCATCCAAATTAAATGTGTAACCTACTGTAGGCATCAGTCAAGACAGAAAATGGCTTTTCTACTGAAATTTTAAGAGTGGTATGTTGTCCAAAAGAAAAAGCTCTTTATTCTCATTGTCTCCATACTTCAGAGAAACTGATGTGGAGAGTTTGAGATGAAGAATGAGCAATGAGGCTGGTGAGATGGTAGACAGGGGGCTTTGTTGTGGGGGTTGAAAGATGTAAGATCTTTGTCCTAAGGACAACCAGAAGTATTGAAGGACTCTAAATAGATGAGGAGAGGAGGGCAAGGGAGAAGTCAGGGCCGGCTACTGGGTATTTTGGCTTGGGGAGACTGGATGGATGGCAACTCCATTGGCTGAGATGGGAAACAGAGGAAGCAGACAGAATTTGGAGGTAAGCTGCAGGTTACATTGGAAATGAGAGTAAGACATCCAAATGGAGATGACAAAGAGGCAACTGGCTATATGGATCTGAGGTTCAGGAGAGAGGTTTGGGCTTTTGATATGAATTTATGACTCATCAGTGTAATGGGAACTCTACTGGAGAGAGTATACAGAGAAGAGAAGATGGAATAGACAGAGACCCAAGGAGCACCAACTTTCAGAGAAATGAAAGAGGAAAAGCCTGCAAATGAGACTAAGGAACAGTTAGAGGTTACAGAAAGAGTTGGTACATTAAAATATTTGTACCCATTATTTGGGTCCTGTTATTGGAAACATGTTTAATCACAATTAAATGTGACTTGAAATTTATCTCTTTGTTTTAAAATTTATTTAAAAACGTTGTTTATATTTAAAAGAGGAACAGTAAATCCTCACATCGCAGGGTTATGAGGTTCAAATACAAAAAGTATTTGAAAATATTTTGGAAAGTATTATACCAGTGGTTCTCAAACTTTAGTAGTATATATCAAAATCATTTGGAGGGCTTGTTAAAACACAGATTGCTGTTTTTTTAAAATTATTATTTCAGTAGTGGTAGTAGCAGTTTCTGATTCAGATCCGTGGTAGGCACCTAGAATTTTAATGTCCAAGTTCTCAGGTGATGCTGATGTTATTGGTCTAGGACCATCCTTTGAGAACCACTGTGTAATACAAATGAATTATGGTTTTGACTTTATAGCCAAATTCATTGAGTTTTCCTCCAATGTTAGTCTCTTTCTTCCTCTAATGCTGTTATTTCCTTACCTTGCTTCACACCTAGCAATATCCGTTTACACATGTGAAAGACCAACTTAGTGAAGTATTTTGTTGATTGTTTACAATAGTAAGCAACGACTTCAGGTTAGCTTAATTAAGGAGAATAGGAAAAATATATGGTTTTTTTTTTATAGGGAGATAAGAAGGAACTCTTTGGAATAAGAGGTGGGATTTCTGTTTTCCCCAAAGTCAATTAGATGTCAAATGCTACTTGTTACCAACTTTCCAAAATCCCATTAGAGACCTTGTAATTTGATCCAGAGAGAACAGCATTAAGAGTCAGGTAAAAGGAAAAACTGACTTCATTCTTCATTCCTTTCCTAAATCCTGAGAAATGTGTATACCTCAACACTCCCTTTTCCAATCCCGCAAAACAGGGAATCAGGAAAACACATTAGCACCCTAGTACAGACTAGGAATACAGAGCTGGGAGGAGACTCAGTGCCGTCAAGACAAGGAAACTGGGGGAGGGGAAAGAAAACTTCCCGTCGTTGGACAATCTGAGGGTTGCAGTGGGAAGAGAAGGGAAGTGGGGAAATGTACCTCAGACGTCGGCCAGACACTTTGCCTCCGGGCATGTGGGAAAGTGAGGGAGGAGGGAAAAGCGCTGCACCACAGCGAGATAGCAACAGCTCCTGCGGCTGCTTTTGAGTGAAGATCAGTAGAGATAGAGCGTGCCGCTTCACATCTTCCTCCCGGAGGCCATTTCTCCATTTTTAAGTGGGATAAAAAGGGGGCGCTGGGCTGAGTCAGTATAAGCCAAAGTTGCCGCCTCTTGCGCAGCCGACCCCGCTTCGGCCCCTGGCCCAGGCCAGAGAGGTGGCCTTCGGAGACGCTGAAGTTACTCCGCGCAGGGGGAGGGGTCGCCAGGCTCCTCTCCAATCACGGTGGCCGCTCCAGCTATTTGCATGCATTATGCTAATAACAGACCTCCTGCCCCGCTCCCACCCAAGCTTCCCGCCTCCCTTGGGGGTTCCCTGGGCCGGCCCGCGGGCTGGGCCAAGGTGAATACATTATGATAATAAGGCGGGCTCCTGCTTTGCCTTCGGAAGGGGGGCGCGCAGCAGCGGGAGCGGCAGGCCGGACGCCGGGCGCCGGGAGGGGGTCGGGGGAGGGACGTCGTGCTCGGAGCGCGCGCGCACTCACACACTCACACACACACTCACGCGAGCATCCCGAAGGGTATTTAAGGATCGCGCACGCGGGGCTGCGGAGATCCTTCGGGCAGCCGCGACGATCCTTCGGGCAGCCGCGACGATCCTTCGGGCAGCCGCGACTTCGGCTTCGCGACTAGCATTGGTTCCTTGGGTTTATTTCGTTTTCCTCTCTCTTCTCCCCCTTAGTCGCCCCTTTCGCGCTGCGCTGTAGCGTGCTCTCACAGCCTTTTTGCCTTGAACTGAATGCAGGTGGGAAACAGGTCGGCGTGCCGAAAGACACCGACTAGGTAGAAATAAGGCAAACTCACAGAGGCGCAACAGGTCCGGTCCTCCGTGGCCAGGGCGAGCCGCGGCCCCGCGTGGCGCCTCGGCCGTTGCCCCTCGGACCCTGAGCGGCCACTGTTGGGGCCCTCGAAAGAGGTGTCGGTCCTCTGGGAGTCGGAAGAGCTGTCTGGGTGGGTTTCGTCTTGCTTTTTACCCCACCGCCAGCCAGTCCCCGGACGGAGGGTGCTTTTCACTTCCAGCTGGGAGGAGAGAAGAAAGCGGGGATGGTGCACGCCTGCGGGTCTGGACGCTGAGCAAGGCAGGGGTCCATATCCGCTCGTGGGCTTGACTCCACCAACTAGTTGTGCAGCCACAGGGACTGAACTTTGGAGGAATCGACCTTTTTCTTTCCTTTTAGGATTATTTGAGGTGTAGAGGGTGGGAAGCGAAGCCGAGACGGCCGACCCCGCCACGATGCTGCTGAAGAAGCACGCAGGGAAAGGAGGGGGCCGGGAGCCCAGATCCGAGGACCCGACCCCTGCCGAACAGCATTGTGCCCGGACCATGCCCCCGTGTGCCGTCCTGGCGGCCCTCCTGTCAGTGGTGGCCGTGGTGTCTTGCCTGTACCTGGGTGTGAAAACCAACGACCTCCAGGCGAGGATCGCCGCTCTCGAATCCTCCAAAGGGGCCCCTTCCATTCATCTGCTGCCTGATACCCTGGATCACCTCAAGACTATGGTGCAAGAGAAAGTGGAGCGACTTCTGGCTCAGGTGTGAGAGGCTGGGGTATTTTGCACGTGGGTAACATCTTGTACAAGCGTGACTCTGTGTGCATGACTAGCCGCTACCCTTACTGTACGCATACTTGGTGTGGCTGTGTGTGTGCGCGCGCGTGCCTGTGTTGGCCAAGGATCTATGCTCACTGTAGCATATATTTATATGTGCACATCCCTTGATGTCCCCATCCCTATCTCTAATCTTCCCTCACTCTCTCTTAATGTTTGCGTGTTAAACACATAGGAAGGTCTAAAAGGGTTCGGAAAGGGCATTTTATCTCTTTTTAGTTGTCCTAAGTCAAACCCAATTGTGGAGAGAATATTTCTTGCAGAGATAGCATCTGTTAAATCTTTTACATGTTATAAGATGGTTAGGGTCATAGATGTTATTAATATATAAAAAAAGTAATCACTCTTAAATGTAAAATAATGTCATATATAATTTAAAATCAATAATTTCACACGTTGAATCTTTTCATATTAAAAGTTTAAACTTTTTTTTTTAAAGTAGCTTTATTTTTGGTAAAGGATGCAGTGCCGGGGTATTTATGAATGCAGAGCCCTTGGAATTGAGAGTTGAAAGGAATCTATGTTATGTGTAAGGGTACCTTTAGACTAGAGTAAGGGGGGTTTTCTGGAACCTTACCCTAGCGGGGAGCCTATTTGGCAGTAGTTGCAGCCTAGCATGATAAATAAAGCAGTTGACCTTCATGTATAAAATATTGGCTGTTATTGGTAAGCCACAGCTTACCTAGTACTGCAACATTTTAGTGCTAGGTTTTTACGTTGACTGCATATGCTTGAGCTGAGGGAGAGAGTGGTGGTAGGGAAGAATGGAGAAAGATGTTATACAAGTCCAGCAATCTTGATACCCTATCAGTGGTCATTTTCTTTTTTTAGGACTTAGGCATGGTTACTTTCTTGACTAGAGTCCAAGTACATATGTAAATGTTAGTTATGCAGGTTATGAAATGCCGGTAAATCAGGCGTATGGCCAGAGTCCCTAAAGACTCCATCCCTCTACAGTGCTACTGATGATTATTAATAACTCTTCTTTTCCTACAGAAATCCTATGAACATATGGCTAAAATAAGAATCGCAAGAGAAGCACCTTCAGAATGTAACTGCCCAGCAGGTAAAATGGAACTTATTTAACAAGGTTTCCTCCAGAGCAGAGCATTTTAAAACAAAGGTCCTGTGTCTGTCAAGTCTACCTGTAATAATAGTAAAGAAAGAATGCAGACCCAACTTGCTTTAATAAAATCAACATGTCTCATTCAAAAGGATGGCAAATAAAGCCCCAAATATTATTTTAAGCAGCATACCAAGGCCTGTTATGGGAAAGCAAAGGATATAGAGATAATCACCAAAGAAAATATAGGCAAGGTGATGTACAAGGACAAACTTCTTAGATTCACAGATTGAAAAATATTCTTCAATTAAATTGTCTTAATGTCTACAGTGAAAAGGACTGTAGAACTGTTAGATTCTGAATTCCTGGCTCGCTCATATTGTGTTAGTGCAGGGTTTTTTTTTTTGTTTTGTTTTGGTTTATTCCCTTTGGCATACGTTTATGTTAGTAAACCACCTTCACTTCCTTTCCTGCTGTTTCTGTTCTATTAAAAAGATTCCATCTCCTATCCTATAGCTAGAGATGATGACTGAAAGAAAATGATTTCTTTATCTTGAGCTTCCCATTACAAACTCTTGCATTCTCAGTGACTTTTGAAGAAGAGGCTCTTATATTTTTACCTTTTTTTCCTGTGTAGCTTCAGGGAACTATATTAAAGGCAGCATATTAGTAGAAGGACAGAGAAGAAGGACATCATGAATAAGACCCCTGGGTAATCATTAAATCTTCCTTCATGGACCTTTGAGGGCTTGGTAGTTATCTTAGACCTAACAGTTTAGAAGCCCTTGGAATATGGCCATTGGAAACATCTAGTGGATTCAACTCATGTAAGTCATGGAAAACTCCCATGAGTTGAGAGGTTTATTTCAGATAAACATTGTTAATACATTTATGAACATGATAGTTTCTTTTATCATCACTCATGGAAAGTGAGTCTTTTAAAATTTCTTTAGTATTAAGCAACATGATACTTAGGTGCTTATATATGAAAAGGCAAGTTCTTGTATTTTTTCATATTCTGAAACGTTTCCCCCTCATGATAACTTGTTTTGGCAGAGCTACACAAGGCACCACATTTAGAAATTTTAAATGTCAACTCCAGGTTGTACATTATACAAATTTTACTATTTATATTCTGTTAAATTTTTGAACATAAAATTTTTGAACATAAAATGAAGCCCTTTTGATCGAGAAGACATATACGTTAGGTACCAGAAAAACAAAGAGTTAACCTTTGACAGTGTAGGTCTCATTCTTAGTTGTTTTATGTTGGAAAATATCTCAGAAGTCAGATATTCAAGGAAGGCACTTTTCTAGTGTGGGAATTAACTCAACCACCTCATCAGCCTGTAGGGATTATTTAAATTCCCAGGACAGTTGGTACAGGACTTCACTGATCATACCACTTAGAGTCCAGCATTTTTTTGTATACAATATTCTTACTAGCTCTGTGAAAAATAGCTAGTGCTTAATTAATAGAATTCTTAATAAACTTAGTAAAAATAGAAAAGTGACAACTACAACATTGAGTTCTATTTTTTGAGAAGACATAATTGTTTCGTGATGTTTAATGTAGGCTAGCTACTGAAGTCTAACTTGCAATCTAAAAGAAATCTATTACATTTAAAATTTACTGTATATTATCTTAGATTATTTTGGACCATTTTTCATCTTAGCATGTGAACGTAATAATAAATGGAGATTTCCTAGGCTTTTTTGTTGGCTCCCACTAATAGCTGCTTTACCTCTTGCCACCACTAGAGCTCCACATTACATCAGTTTTTACCTGGCAGCTTCCAAGGTAAACATTTGAAGGTGTGCATTCTAATATGCAGAATCAAGCAGGTTTCTTGCTGACAAACTGCTATTATGGAAATACTCCCTTTTGCTTGAGGAATAATCAGACATCATCAAAATAAGGACATTATGTTGAAAATAATATCTTGGGGAAAACTATTTATTTCTAATACGGCCAGTGAGGAATTGTCTTAGGGAATGAATGGGCTGACCAAGAGGATTAGAAAAGAGATTCAGCACTTCCACCTGGTTTGGCTCTAGCCCTGGTTTGCAGTGACTAAGAGTTGTCACCTAGACATCTGTTTGTAGGGCAGAGTGAGACAAGTCTGTGACCTCAGCTCAGTTCCTGTGGACAGATGCCCACCCCTTGAAGTTAACACTCTTGTTGACAGTTTTAGTCACAGAGCCAAGGACTGATAGCAAAGAAGCAATGATGTGTTGTTTGTGTTCACTCATTTCTTTTGATAGAACTCAGTCCCAGTGAGGTTTATTCAGGTAGGCTCTAAGGGTAATCATAGAATTTATAGATATATTTTTATGCACAAAAAGGAACCTCTGTGAGAGAGAGATGAAAAAGACAATTTTTTAAAAATGGCTTCTAATGGCAGGGGATGTACTCTCTAATTTAATTTTCACAATGACCCTTACTTAAGTATTAGCAGTCTCATTTTACAGATGAGGAAACTGAGACTCAGAGAAGATGATTAACTTAACATGGTAAAGGCAAGGTCAGGATTCATGCCCACATCTGATAGAACTAAAAGCCCAGTCTACCAAGGAATAGAGAATAAGTATAGGTTTTGGACCTGGATAATTCCGGATTGGAATCCTGGATCTAGTACTAAATAACTGTGTACATTGGTCAAACTAATGAACTTCCCTATGTTCTAATTTCCTCATCTGCGAAAAAAAAAAAAAAAAAAGAAAAGAAAAGAAAAGAAAAAAAGACTAATAATACCTTCCTTAGGGTAATAGTTTACCTAAATAGTCTGGTATATTAGTGGCTATCCATTAGACAATAGCAATTACTATTCTTTTTAGTATATTATATGCTACTTAGCTCTGCTGTGATCTACAGAGACACATGAAATAGGTGGGAAAACTGAGACCTGGAGATGTTATATAATTTGCTAAAAACCCAGTGGCTAATTAATGGCAGGTTTGGACTAGAACACTGTACTTAATTAAACAAATGTATCTGTAGATTATTCGTGCAGATAATCATACTAGTCAGTATTTCTTGGTGCTATATAAATAAAGATTGGTTCTTTTTTGATATTTATATAAGTCTCCTAAATTATTCTTACAAAAATTGCAGGGAAAACTTTTGACCTTTTAGGTAAACCATGATCGAAGTGGATAGGACCTGGGCTTAAAAGACCATGGGGATATTAAAGAATATCTTTACAGTTTTAATACCAGATGTTTACAAAAAGAAGTAGCTTAATTATGTGACTCCTTTTCAATTTTTAATAGCCTATTGCAGTAAAATTTTTAATATTTACCTATTTTAAGATTTTTAAAACAGATTAATAGAGTTGGGCAGCCATCACCACAATCCAGTTTTAGATCATCTTGTCACCCTGGGAAACTTGCATTTATTTCTTTCATGCAGTCAGAAAAGCTCTATTTTAAAAAATATTTGGTTTAAAGAAACCCAAAATGATAATTTTAAAAATAATAATCTTAAAATTTCCATACAAATTGAAGCTGTGTTTAGCAGAATATTTGGTTTAGCAGTAACCAAACCAGAGAAATTCAGCTGGCATCTGTGGCTTGGCCTCTGTAAAATTCAACTCTAATTGGAAAGAATAATTTGGCTCTTTGCTATGACTGTAGAATTTAGTTTTGGGCTCTGTTCTTGGAGTCCTACATAAAATATGCATAAACCAGGCATATCTATGAGAAGGTTTTTATGTTTCAACTGATAAAGAACATTGGGAACCAGGCAGCCAACCAAAAGATGTGTAGATTACAAAGATTTCTGTATCTTACTCATCAGTAGTGTTGCCTGCCTAGGATATTAGGTATAAGAACCTCTGTGGTGTAATGAACGAAGAATGTGGATGCGGAATAAAGAATCCAAAGTTCTAATCCTGGCTTTGTCATTAACTTGTTATGCAATTTTGGGAAGTCATTTCCAAGAATACCTCTTAGAGTTTCTATTTTCATATCTCCAAAATAGGAGTGCTGGACAAGAATGATTTTGAAGGGCGTTTGTCAGTTCTTCAGGTTAAATGAAAAGGCTGCTGTATGCCAAATACTGTGCTAGACATTGGGAAAATGTTGATGTACAAGGCAGACTTGGTATCTTCCCTCAAGAAGCTTACATTTTGATGAGGATGACAGACAAATCTTTAAAAATGACGTGAATGTACACGTATGACAAGTGCAACCAAGAAAAAGTATAGTGTGCTTTGGGGCAGATGACTAAAATCTCTTCCATTTTTGTAAACCCAAAGATTTTATTTTTCTTTTCTCTGGGGAAAATAAAGAAAAAAGTATAATTCTTTTCTAGAATTTCACAATAGAGAAAATCTGGTTTCCGATGAAAATAAAAACTCTAGCAATGGATAAAAAGCTGATTTGCCTTTTAGGTCTCCAAGAATTTATGAACAGATAGAGGTACACTGATATACTTACCCCATGTGAAACAAAAAAAGGCACTTTTAATATATAAAGGGTTGTTGTAGACAGGAGGATGATGGCTTATTCTTCTACTTTTCTCCTGAAAATAGGGAGAGTTAGGTTGAATAAGGAGAGAAACTTCTTGTCTGGCTTACTGAACGGTACCACTGGACCTGGCTCCTGTACATTCGTGATAATCATTCAATGTAACACAGCTAGTCATTTGCTTGGAGAGTTTAACTAGAGATAAAAAAGATACACTAGGTAACTTCTGAGGTCTCTCTATACGTTCCAAGTCCATGAAAATGATGGTGTACAAAATAAGAATACATGTAGGCAAGCGATTCACATAGGCAAGCAAGATTCATAAATGCAAATGATATTGCCCCTGGTGACTGACCTCTTTGCCTGTGTTCTCAGTTTTGGGTGGAAATAAATGTTAACTGTAGCTTGATGGTTGTGTACTCTTTCCTATTGTATAAGAAGAACCTTTAAATTACCTTTCTAACATAAATTTACTTTCTCACATAAAACTTGTGTTTCCTACTATACATG
Organism: Pan troglodytes; assembly: GCF_028858775.2. Taxonomy (NCBI): domain Eukaryota; kingdom Metazoa; phylum Chordata; class Mammalia; order Primates; family Hominidae; genus Pan; species Pan troglodytes. The sequence continues at coordinate 110,756,248 of NC_072401.2, read as the reverse complement.
GTTTTTCACTTATGCTATATGTTTTTATCCTAACACTCTGCACAATCTATGGAAAGAGTGCATCAAGTAAGGGGATAATAATGTGTAGATTTTCAATTATGTAAGGTAAAGCATAGTCAGAAACAGTTTGCAGAAAGAAATCAAATTAAAATGCTATAAATTTTATTTAAATGAGAATAGCAGGCATTTCTCTCTTCTTATAAGGCCAAACAATACAATGTGACATCTGAGTGCCTTCAAGCATCCATGTTAAATTGTTTCAGTCCTAATGAGTACAACAGTTTGGGTCTAACACTTTTAGTCGGTCCAGGAGTGACAGCTGGTAAAAATGCCCAGTCACCCAAAGTGCCAATGACAAATTGCCTCTTGAAGCAATGTTCTTGTTTCTTAGCTTCTCTTGCTTCTCTTGTCTACAAGTTTTTAAGAAGCTAATTCTTAAACTACTCTTTTCTCTTTCTTACCTTAATAATTCTATTTTTTCATGAGCTGGGAATTACTTAAAAGAAGGATACAAATTCTGCATAGAGTTTAATTCATTCTAGCTCATTCAAATTATATGTAGACATAAGAAGCCTCTCAGGGCCATAATATCCTACTGTGCTTCTGATTGCTTTGTAATTGTGCAAAATCAACTACATGATGTTAATGAAAATAGTATCTGAATGTCAGGCTTAGGTCTAGGGATGGAGAAGGGGCATCCTCTTACCAACAGGATTAGGTAAATGGAGAGATGATGGGGAAATATGTCAGAATCAGGACTGCTTTGCAGCCCTGGGGGGCATTTCCTGTTTCAGGGAACCTCACAAGACATTTATCCAAATAAAATCAATCTATGTTATCCTGAGTGGAAACCGTCCAGAACCTATCATGAAAAAGGTTTTTATTTCATACTATCACTTTATAAACAATTATTTGGTGGTTTTAAGGAAGCTGAGAATGTGAAAACAATGTATGAGTCAATCCGGGCTGCGGCTATAGCCTAGTGTGCAATGGTTAAATATAGACGCATCCCCAGCCTCCTTGGTTTGCCAATATGGGTGAAGTTCCATGTGGTGGTTTAACGCACCATGATATTTAGCACCTTTTCCCTGGTTTGTGTTAAAAATTACTGTAGTATGCCCGCATACTCAATTCTTAGACATGGATAGTTACTGCTTCATTTGGGATTTATTCAGAAATCTTGCAATTAAGAAATATTATTTTAAAATTGACTGTTTTAAAAACGTAAGTATAGAAGAGTGAGAAGCAGAAGTAAGTGGAAATCACTTACAAATTAAAATTGAGCACTTTTCATTGGCATCATATATTCCTCCAAATGACTATTCTGTGATTCATTTAAATGAAAGGAGCCATTGAGGAAATGGCACCAGATGGCAGGCACCTCCCCTTTGTGACCGCTAGGAGGAGGAACTGAGCTGAATAGCGTACTTGTCTCTTCTGCCTCCTTCCCAGTTAAATCCCTAGCTGACTTCTATCTTTTGACTTCTGTTTGCAATGAAAAAGATTCATGGAGGAAGCAAGGAATTTCTTCCACCTATATTTGAAAACTCTAGTGTCCTATCAGCTTTAAGATATTTAAAAGCATCTAGTAGATTTCACATTTATATTAGTCAAATTGTTCATTTAGTAGATAAATTCACAGATATGAAGTTTAAGCTAGTGTCCCAGTAGATAGAATAAATGAACTAAATGTAATTGAACTTACCTGTTGAGTATTTTGTACTTACATTTTGGAATTTCTCAAAATCCAGAATCATTTGGAATCACTGTCATGCTTTTGACATAATGTCATCTGGAGTCTTCATTTCAATGTTAAGTTGCCACATAATATGAGATTTGAAGCGCATTTTTTATTTTTCTTCATATTGTGTTATTTAGTCTTGTTGCTAAATTCATCTTTTTGCTATAAAGTCATATTTAGTAGATGTAGACCTTATTTGTCATGAATACCAAGACTATGTCTGTTCATTTGGATGTTAATCATTTAGATTTTAGGAGCTCTAGTTTCCTGGTTTATGTACACAATGTTTTTATTCTTGTATTTGAAGTGTGGTCAGCACATTTTAAAACACAATTTTCACATTTAGGCTAAGTGGCTGAGTAAATTGTATGAATTGTAGCCAGCTCTAGTTTGTACATTATGGTAATATTGAGAGTCAGAATCTGTCTAACTAAAAGTAGCTGGTCAGGGAAGGGGTAAAGTCTATTTTTTCCCTTGTTTACCAAAGAGTTCACGTGTAAGGAGAGTAAAAGAGGGGAGGAAAAAGCCCCCTTTATCCCCTTAGCTCTCAGAATCATATTTCTTTATCATCATACTTAGAAAGCTTGATATTTTAGAGTTCTTATTGTTATATAATTCTGGACAATAGTTAGGGAGCCAGAGGAATTCTCTGTTATAGCTTTGTATTATACCTCCATTTTTGATCTTTAAGATGCTACAGTGAAATATGTCAGGAAAATTGATCCATTTCTTAGCATTCTGATGTCTTAGGTCAATGCTGGGAGCTGTCAAAGGTTAAGTTGTTTGTATTACCCTTCCAGGAATTATGAAACCCCAATTTGTCATCTCAGGGACTCCAGATTCCAGCCAGCATTTTAAGATAATATATGATATGATCATAAGATCAAAGTGATTTCCACAAACCACATTCAAAAACCAATGCTTTTACTTTAAAGTCATGCCAGAAATGCTGGCCGGTTCTAGGGCTCCTAAGTGAACTTTGGAACACTAAAAATCATTTTTTACTGAAAGAATTAGGGCACAAGGTCAGAGCAGATGATGTTCAAATGGAAAAATGCTTCTTAAATAACTGCTTTTCTCAGGATGGTTATCAACTTGATTGGGAATCAAGTGGGTTAAGTGGGTCAAGGATCCAGTGACTTTCGTGGGCAGATCCTGACACATGCTAACTGGTAAGTGGTCTCATGGTATAATTCTGTTCTACTACCAGTGTCACTTACGGGCTCTCCAAACCCCTATAGATATACTTACAGTCTTTTCCCAGGTAAGCGGTCTCATGGTACAGCTGTATTACTAATCTCACTTGTGAACTCCTTGGCAGGGGCTCTGGTTTGTATCTATGTATCTCTAGGGCTCATCGTAGAGCTCTCTATAGAAAGTTCTCTGTAAAACAGCAAGATGTTTATGATGAAGATCTGAAAATGTGGGTTGAGGCTTTTAATATGGTGCATCTCTTTCCATGCATTACTATTCTCATCCCCATGCCTTTTAAACATTTTCTCTGAGAACTTTGTGAGCCATAACATATTAAAACTAATACAAATCTCGGAGATTAATTAGTACAGGGATTTTATAACATTTCTTTAAAAGGCTGAACCTTTTTTTAAAATGAAATTATATGAGAAACCCCATCATATGAAATTGGAAGCAATGTTAGCTACACTGATTGACCTCAGAGACTAGAGCAGGCAGAAGCCAATAGCCTCCATGCTCTTTCTTTCTGCTGCCCACCTCTCTCCCCGATGCTGGCCCCTGAGGCATCTCCAAAGAACCTTAGGACTCCATAGGACACTATTAGAAAATTATTGCAAGTCCAAGCCCCAGAGGACTTACACTTGTCAACACAGAAGTGATCTTTGAAATACTGTACTGTAAGCATGACTAGATGATGGTAGTAAAATTATGCATTCAAATTAAAGTCTAAAAATGACTATTCATATAATATCATCTCTTTAATGGGTCAGAGTATTCTAGCAAGGAAGCTGATGTAATAATAGTGTCACAGGAAAGCTGGGTAAATGCACTGTGTAACTGAGCATGGTACTGTTCGTTAGAAAAATCTACATCTCACTTCATCCTTTTTCTTAAAGTCACTTATTTTTTAAGACTTCAAGTGACAATATTGTTCTTGTTCTTTTAATGACAATTTTCTGTGTTTCTTCAAATTTCTTCCCTTATGTTTTTACTTATTTTTTAATTCTAGATATTCATATGGAGCTTTATTACCAAGTTACAGCAATTCATTCTTTTAAAATGTATTTACTTAAAGCACTTGATTTTTTGATGAATAGTTAATATTTAGTCCACAAGGTAGTATATGAAAAATAACTCTCCCCTAAATTATGTTATTTATAGAAAATATACGTTATAAGACTTCTAGGATCTTCTAAAGATACTTCTAAGATCTCTGAGACTTTCTTACTTGATTTGATTTTTGGTTGTGTATAAAAATGATGATGTTTGTATATTGAAATTTAAATTGATGGCACAATGAGAATACATGAATTGCACATAAGTAGTACTAGGAAAAAGTCTCTAGGAATTAACAGGATTTTAGCCAATAGTGAGCAAGATATATAATACATTTCACATAGAAAGTATAAATCTGGCTACAATCATACTGTAATAAGTACTGCAAAAGAAAATTTGAAAGACAATACTCTACCTCGCATTGAAATGAATGCCCACTGTCATCAGCAGCACTGTTTACTGTATGAGTAGCTAGCTGTGGACAGTTGTTTGGCTAAGTGAAGCACCTTCGTCACTTGTCTGGTAGGACACAGAATGACACAGCAGTTCTACAAGTTATCAAGTGTTGATGAGCAATTTATTTTCTCTTCAATACACAGTCTCAAACTATGGACTTCAAGGAAGACTGGAAGAGAAAATGACTTCTTTTTTAACTGGTTACTTTGTCTTCTGCAAAAAGACTATCAGTAAAGCAACAAAGATAGGAAAGTTGAACAAGTAAGAAAGGCTGGAAAGACCATATAGGCCAAGCTTGTCCAACCCATGTCCCTGCAGGCTGCATGTGGCCCAGGATGGCTTTGAATGTAGTCCAACACAAATTCGTAAACTTTCTTAAAGCATTATGAGTCTTTTTGCAATTTTTTTTTCTCATTGGCTATCATTAATGTTAATGTGTGGTCCAAGACAATTCTTCCAATGTGGCCCAGGGAAGCCAAAAGATTGGACGCCCCTGATACATGCCAACCAAAGCTATTATAAACTACAAAAAAAGAGACTTAACTAAACAAACTGTATTTCCTAAATTTCCTTCCCAACCCCTATAGACATACTGACAGTTTCCCAGGATTTTAAGCAGCAAGTCTGACAAGTGTGACTTAGTACTACCATACATGTTAAGCATCTGGAAGTTTTTAATTTGAAAAACCCCAAACCTCTAGCCTTGAGAAATTATTTCCATAAAGAGACCAGGACTTTTATGTACTTGCATATAATTTCCTCTGTACAAAATTATTTAATGATCCAAGCTTTAGCTATTTCTGAGGACACTTTCCTGAATATTGGCTTGGTTCTGCAACCAAGTTCTATATGAGGAATGCTATATATTGGTGGTAAAATTTATTTACCATTTTTGGAATTAAAAAAAAAAGGTTCATTTATTTTTATAGCAAAAAATGCCCTTGAATGGAGAAGTCTGAGGTATACTTTCTGTATTCTGTGGGTGAGTTCATGACACATTAGAGTCAGAATGTGTTTTATTCTTTTAAGCTTTCATCTTTTTGAGCAGAAAACCCTTGCTTCCATCATCAATCCTCAAGAAGAAATCTCAGAGGAGTTTTATAATCAGTAACACGTATCCCCTGTATATATGTATCATACATCATTTTTTCTCATCATTTTCAAGTTATTACATCTGTACTTTTGTTTATTTTTAATCATATACTGCTAGCATTTTAAACATTCACACTGTTTCACAATTATAGGATGTGATGAGAATAATGATTGGATTCCTAAAAAACCAAGAGTAAATACAGCAAACAGGCCCTTAATCAACAAGCATTGCCCTAATGTGATCCGTGGTTGGCAAGCAGAGTGGACAGGATTGTCTTTGGGAGGTAGCCATATAGCTATGAAACTACAAAAACAGAGGATGTTCTATGTTCCTAAATAAGAACCCCGTTCTACTCAGGGGGCTCCCCTATCTTCCCTCCCTTTCTCTAGCATGGATAGAACCCCTATTTTGCCTCCATTCTGTTGATGACACTTTACCTGGATTACTGTCAGCTTCTGATTTGGAGCTTCATCACCCTTGGGTCCCAAAGCCTCTAGACCTTTCCTGGGCGATAGCTATATTCATGATTCAATTTAGCAGCATAACTGAGAAAACATCAATGGCAAATATCAATATTTCTCCCACATTTCAAAAAGTAGCTGATTATTTTCTCAAAAATTACTGTTAAAATATAAATTTCAAAAAATAAAATTATGAGTTTCATACAGATGTAAAATTAACAAGTGTTAAAGATTTTACTTAAATCATTAAAGAAGGAACTAGTAAGGTGTTATAACCAGTTCAAAGGAGAGTTTAAAGACATACATATTTTTAGTTCAGGAATATTGAAATAGATGTACAAAGGGAGGCAAAACGGACTTTTTCACAGTGGGAAGTCAGTTATACTCAGAGTTTGCATGTCTATAGATAAAAGTAATTTTGTTTTTCTATTAATTATCTACAACTTACACAGTTATAAAATAGCTCTCAAAGAATCAGAATCAGATACATAGGAAAGATGTACTGTAGACAATGCATAGTTTTCCATAGGTGTACAAATTTTTTCCTACATTACTAAAGCAACTACACAGGAAACAGTTCTTTAGGTAAGCAAAAAATTTTGTATATATATATGTGTGTGTGTGTGTGTGTGTGTGTGTGTGTATATATATATATATAATTTAGTATTCCTGGTAGTAATGATGATTGTTTATTATTCTGTTTCCTTTCATATTCCTAACCTATGGATTTGGGGGACTGAATGTTTTCATTTCTGTTAAAATTAGTTATTTAAAAGACAGTTCCTGTGAGTTTGGACTTTATATACTTTATCTGCTAGGCCCATGCGGTGGTGCTAATTGCTATGCTTGCATTACTGGTGTGATTTACATCAGTGTAAAATGGAAAATTGTAACACTGACAATTTGTTTGAGGCAGACACCACTTTGGAAGACACTGCTTCCTGTGTTTAGGTACCAATGAATAGTTCCACTAATGTTAAAGAAGGAGTTGCTGACCTCACTTTGTGTTTTGGAAAATTATGTACAGGCAGTTACATTAGCCTTTCTCCCTTTTCTGTACTTCCAGGGAACCACCCTATTAATAATAGTGCCCATTATAAATATTTAATATAAAAAACCCAGAAAAGTAAGATAACAAAGGGGTTAAAGAGCATCTTTGATCATAATGGATTTTGCGGGGAACCACACTGTGATTAGAAAAGAAAATATTTGTGAGTAAATCAATTCCATGCTCCTGTCTTATATTTTTGACTGTGTGTATTTAGCAACAGAGCAAACAGAGCATGTTATACCAACTCCATTACTGTATTTAAAATTTTGAGCTCATAAATGATATTTGTTCCATAATCTACAAAAATATCTAGCCTTTTTCTTTTTCACTAGCAAGAGATGTAGAGGAGGAAATCCTTAGTTATTCCTGGGCCTGAGTAAGACTGAGGAAGGGGAAGGACTGAAGGAACTTTTTGAATGGAGAAACCATTCATCTGTAGACTGCATTTGCCTGATATGAGCATATGGTTGCCTCTGGTATTTTACGCTGCTATTTTGGCCCTCCTGGCTTTGACTTCAGATATCTCATCTCCTAGTTTATTTTTTTCTTGGATACTTCCAGCCAGTTCCCATCTTACTCATGCATGTGTTGTTGCTTCAGACAACATTGTTTTTAATCCATACTTCGAAAGATTTGTTTGCCTATTCTTGGCCCATATGTCTCCCATTGGTCTGCCTTGTTTGATCTTGCTTTACCTCTTCTACCCACATGCAACCCACTTTATCAGCTCCTCAAACAGCTCGGCCTTAAGCTTCCTAGGTATGTGGATGCTCTCCTCTGCTCTTGCCTGTCTCAGTTGCTGCCACCTTTTGGCTGAGGCAACTTGGATTCTGGCAGAAGAATGGCTGAAGCTAGATGATGGCCTTGCCTATACATTCTAGGAAGAAAGTATGTCAGAATAGGGGCTATGGGTGAGGGGAATCCATTGAAACTACAGGTGGGTTGGTGGGTTTTGTAGGGAAATATTTATCTTCATTTAAAAGCAAGTTACATTCTGGTTGTCTCCTACTACTAGGTAGAGGAGGGATTAATTATAAATATTAAACATTTTAGATATTAGTATTTAAAAATGATATATTGTGGATGGTAACTGACCTCTGGTATTACCTAATGCCAGTCGACTCTGGCAAAGGTGAAAGGTCATGTGTATAGTAGCCTTAAAAATTTTTTTTTATTAAATTAACTAATAAAATGTTTATTGTGACTTACTGTGGGTGAAACCCTGTGCCAAATGCCTGACTGTTTAGGGAAATAAGTAGGCTGCTAAACCCTACTTATTTCTTCACCTAAACATTAGGTGAAGAACTAATGGTGTCAGATAAGCAGACTGAAGACTGCAATAGAATTAATAGTTACAAAAGTATGGCCTGTAGCAAACCGTATCCAATTTTAATGGATTTAAAACTACAATGATAATTGGTATTTGAACTCATAATTCCATTTTACTTTTCATGACTTCAAAAATAGTAACATGTTATCAGAGAAATTGGTATTTGGATTTTTGTGTGTGTGTGTATTATGATACTTTGCAGAAATGCTGCTAACACACCAATGAGATGGTTTTCCTGGAGATAAATGATCTCTGCCAGTTGTTAGGTCAACTATCACATTTTTAACTCCTCCCCAAGATGCCTTCTGGCAGTTATTGGAGCCTTGCTGGCTCTCCTAAATGTTGGATCAGACTCTATGGTCATGTTTTCTAGCGAAGGCAGAATCTCTGGGTCTTGGTTAGACTCCCTTGGGTTGTAAGAACAGAGATCGAATTAGGTGGCCTTCAGTAACAGTGGTATACAGATTTTCAACCTTCCCATTATTGATATTTTGGGTTGGTTACTTCTTTATTTTGAGGGGCTGGTCTGTGCGTCATAGGATGCTTAGCAGCATCCTTTGTTTCTATCCACTAGATGCCAGTTGCACTCCTTGGCTTCCATAACCAAAACTGTTTCCATATCTTGCCAAATGTCCCAGAGGAAGCAAAAATCTTTCCCAGTTGAGAATCATTCTTTACTTATTCCCAGTGAATAAAAAAGGCAAGAATATATACTCTGCAGCTAGTTCTCTTAGAAGAACAGGAAATGAAGGGTAGTCAGAACAGTCAGGATATATGATCATCTTCTCACCGGGAGGCATCCATTATAGTGCCTGCTGGGGCCTAAGAATTTTATTTCTATTTCTATTGTTTTATCAAAGCTGTTCTTTCCTCTACATTATAGCTGCTTCTGTTGCCTTATGCTCAAGGTGTACCTCAAGGTTGAACTCTTTCTTTGTGTTTGATGATAGTATTGTTATTATTATTAAATGATCCATGCATATAACAAAAATGCAAAAATTTGAATTAAAAGTGGTACACAATATCCCATCTCTCTTCAGAGGTATCTATTGCTATAGTTTGTTGCATATTTTCCTAACACAAATTGATTTGCATCATTCTTTTTGAAGGCTATACACTATTATATGATTGTACCACAGTTTAATAGGATGACAGACAACTTTTGAAAGTGCAGATACTATTTCCTGTTTCTAATTTTTCTGTTTCCTGAGGAAAATTACTTTGATTCCTACTTCTATTCCACCAGCCTCAAGCTGTATATGTGGGAGCCCAGTCAATTCTTCTTGACTAAGATATTACTGATGTGGTATGCTGCTGATAAATGCTTAATCACTCTCAAACAGACAAACAAAGAAACAAAAAACAAAACAAAACAAAAAACCAACAAACAACAACCCAACTCTGATTTGTAGCGTTTGCAAGTTTTTCGGGTGTAAATATCCTACCAGGATTGATTTCAAGTTAACACAGTAACGTTAGGAAGTGATATTTGAGTGTTTATTAGCTTTGCTTTTAGAGTAATTTTTAAATAGTAAGTTTATAAAATTTGTTTTAATAGTCACTGTGTTTAACAATGGGCTTGCAAAATCCTGAAAGCTGAACCATCAGCTCTCTCGAGTCAGCATTCAGCTTCTCACAACCACTGGCACTGATAATCCCTTTTTTAGATTGTGTGAATTGCATTATTCGTCATAATGTTGTCTCCAAGGGACAATGCTGCCTTGGCTAGTATTTTAGAATCTAAGTGTTGGAGAGAGTGTGTTTGAAAGTTATCTAGACATACATTACAATTGATACTTGAATTCCCTTGGTGACATTCTGGCTATAATAGTTGGTGACATAAGTCATTGAATTTATGATTATCATTTGAAATAGAGCTTTCAATTTTGGACAATTTGTTAGAAAACTTCACCTTTTTGTTAGGTTGAAATTCTTCTCTTTATATAGCATGGATCATTTGATTCTGTATACCATTCTCGCTCTACATCATAAAAAACAAGTTGAGTACCTCTGTACTATGATAACTCTTCAAGTATTTAAAATGATCTATTATATTTCCTATCGATGGCTTTATTTTTAGAATAAATTCCCTTAATTCATTCAGAGGTTCAAGCTCATCTATTTCTTTCTTAAATTTGTGCAACTGATTCTCAATGAAGCTCCAGATGTGGCCTGACAGGCATATGCAAGAATGGGAGAGAAAAAAAACTTCCCTAGTTCTAGAAACTATACTGCTAACTAAGGCAGACTAAAATTATAATAACTTTCTTGCTGGTCTCATAATTCTATTGGCTGATACTGAATTTAGCACTGATGAAAATCCTGAAGTTTTTTTTTTTTATACATGTTGTTAAGTCCTGTCTTCCTCACTCTTTATTGTATAGGTTTTTTTTTTTCCTGGGTGGGGCATAGGGGGGACAAATTCAAGACTACATATATATTTTTATTAAATACTTATCTGTGTTTATAAAACCTAAATCTGGCCTTGTCAGAATTTGTTGGAATAATTATTCTTTCAATAAATTTCCAGCTTCCTTTGCCTTCATGTGACTTGGAAATTTGATGAAAACTGACTAATGGTGTTTTCTTCTGATTCTGTAATAAAATGCCTAAGCATGAGAAAGTTCAGAACAGAGCCCCATGGCTTTCTGGTAGTTTTTCTCTTTTAGTTGCCAATAATCTATTTATGAGCACCTTTGGAATTGCTTTTTTACAGTGATCCATTTACTTAATTGTCTTCTGTGCGTTGCAGTGCTTTCAACTGTGTTCCTCAGAGCACCATTGCTTTTTCTTTTCTTTTCTTGTTTTTGACGGAGTCTCACTCTGTCATCCAGGCCAGGCTAGAGTACACTGGTGCGATCTTGGCTCACTGCAACCTCCACCTCCTAGGTTCAAGTAATTCTCCTGCCTCAGCCTCCTGAGTAGCTGGGATTACAGGCACATGTCACCATGCCTGGCTAATTTTTGTATTTTTAGTAGAGACAGGGTTTTGCCATGTTGGCCAGGCTGGTCTCAAACACCTGACCTCAGGTGATCTGCCTGCCTCGGCCTCCCAAAGTGCTGGGATTATAGGCGTGAGCCACTGCACCTGGTCCCATTTCCTTTTTATTGTTAACAAATGTTGTAAGGAAGAAGGTTTTCAAGATCAAATAAATCAGAGATACACTAAATTAAACACATATACGCAGATTTATTTACTGTAGGTTTTGTGCCTTGTGAATCTCCAGACTGGAGAATATAATATAGCATGTTTTCCAAACGTTTTTGGTCATAGAACACTGTTTTTTCCCACTTAGATAATATAATATAACTAATAGTAAACTGTTATGTGGGTTGATAGATGTTTTCCACTGGGGATATTTGGAAGGAAGTAGTTTGGAGGTTTGCAGAACTTTAGCTGAGATAGTCTAAGGTTAGTAAAGAAAGTGTTTCTCAACTTGCAGAAGTAGGGCTTGATGAGTTTCTAGAAAGCAGGAAGAAATGGAAGAGAAGGGGAAGAAACGTTAGTATAAATGAAGATACTCTGGGTTGGACTAAAGTCTAAAGCCAGATGGCAAACTCAAATGTCAGACAAATAACACATTTGTGTGAAGTTTGTTAGACTAGGCTATCTTGTCAGCAGATTGGATTGTAAGACCTACCTAAAAGCATTCAAGTAATTTTTAAAAACACGTTGCTAGTTGATGGGGCTCACGCCTGTAATCCTAGCACTTTGGGATGCCTAGGTGGGAGGATCACTTAAGTCCAGGAGTTTGAGACCAGCCTGGGCAACATGGTGAGACCCTTTTTCTTAAAAAAAAAAAAAGAAAAGAAAAGAAAAAGAAAAAAAATTAGCCTGGTATGGTGGCACATGCCGGTAGTCCCAGCTACTTGGTGGTATGAGGCAGGAGGATTGCTTGAGCCCAGAAGTTCGAGGTTATATGAGCCATGGCCATGCCACTGCACTCCAGCCTATACAATAGAGTGAGACCCTTTTTCTTTAGTGAGGTCTAAAGCCTGAACTTTCGCTTTTTGTTCAGTGACCCAACTCAGCTATAGCAGCTCTCTAACTCAAATACACAGGGATATTTTCAGTTTGGAGAAAAAAAGAAGTAATTTATATTTTATATAAATTTCTCCTTTTCAACTCAATTATCCTCTCTACTTAATGCTGCTTAGTTTTTGTGTGTGACACATTTCAGAGTATACAGCTTGTTCTTATGTTCATTAAGAACATTATAGTATTTTTCTTTCCTTAAAAATATGATCTTTATCCTTTTTTTCTTCAGTGCTTTACCATGCATAGAGCAATAGTAATAAAGTTTAGATAGTAACTAGTCATAATTAGGTACAATAAATATTTTAGTTTCATCAAAGCCTTTTATGTATAGTCTGAATCAAGTAGCCTTAACAATACATAGCTTAAGCGAGTGTTCTCAAGACTTCATATCTAGAACACAGCAAACTTAATATATCTGCGTGCATGTTGATAATTACCTATAGGTGGAATTACTGGTTCTAATTTTATGAACCCATAATGTGAACAGCTAAATGGCACATTAGCCAGGGAAAGAAAGTTCTGATCTCCAGGTATCCCCACCAGCACTGTGGTGAACTCTCAAAGGCAGGGTGATATAACCATAGTATAAATGATTAGCAAATGATATTGAAGAATATCTTTAACAGTTCTTGACTCTATAAATAGTTAAATGACACCTTCTCAGAATTCCTACCAAAATCTCAGTTCATTTTTCCACTGTGCCACAAATCAGTGATGTTTTGTTGGGTTCAGCTTTGTCTTTTTCATTATTTTTTCTCATTTTTATGCAACACCTTTTAGTTCTTTTCCACTTCTGCTACTGGCTCCATTTTTGTGCCATAGAGGGGAAAACATTGTAGTTATCTAAGATCAAAGGAGTATCTTTGTTAATAATAATCACTCTTGATGTTTTGTCCTGAAGGTTTTGCAGGAACTTTCATTTCTGTTGTTCTTACTCTTTGGGGAGCTGGATTTAAAACCCAGCCAGAAATCCATCAACATTTTACTGTGTTTTTTAGAGTAGCTGAAAAATTGCTTAGTATGAATGTCAGTGTTCATATTAAAAAAATGATTTCGTTGAGAGATGAACTAGCTTTAAAAACAAATTTGAAGCAAAAATATAATTTAACTGTGCAAATCATCATTTTTCCCATTGGGTTGGTTTTCTGCTGCCTGCAGCATGGCATAATGACATACACCCTTAGGCTCAGCTAGGAGAATTTATGATTATATTAACAATAGCACATTCGACTGTGACTTAGAAAGAGCACTTACTGTTCTTAGGGGAAAGTGATTTTAAGGAAGAAAGTTTAGTAGTATAACAAACAAAAGTGCTTATGTTGCTCTAAAATAAAGGTATAGTTTTAAAAGAAAACACCCTCTTATAGTTATCTTTGCTTTAGCATTACTCCTTATTAACTACATGGGTATAATCTTTTAGACCAGTTTTCTTCAAAATGATTAGATTAATAACCATGGAATAAACATTTAACAACTTGGAAGTGGCTTTTTCTGTTATTGAATGCTATTGAGCTTTGTGCATATAAAATATGGTTTTGAGTAGATTATTAGTAGTTAACAACCACTGTTATCCCTTTAGTCACAACCAGCTCATATCCAGGTGCCTTCTAGAAGGGACTGTCTGATCACCTAAACATTCCTAAGGTGGTTTGACTGGTGGAGTGCTAGTAGAAGTTAAAATTTCTACTGTTTGATTAAAAAGGAGCCTAAAATGTCAAAATAACTGTTCTTTCCATCCCTCCCACTCAAAAACAATCTTGTTTATTTGGAATTTAGATTTTTTTTTGCCATTTTAAGGAAAATAACGGAATTGTAAAAATATAGGAGCTGATGTGGAAGTATGTTCAAGAAAACAGTTTTTGGAGAATGACTTTAAGTCAATTTATAACAACCTTTGTACTGTATGGTTACTTGATGGCATTCTGGCTAATCAAGAAAAGTTAAGCAATTCCCTGATCAGCTTTAGTTTAGTTGTAATTTTATTCTTTGAAAACTATTGAATGGTAACTAATATATATATTGCTTGTAGTTAACTACACTTATTTAGAAGAGTCCTTTGCATACTGTTTTGTAAAGTGTATTCTTGTACTCTCCCAATTAATTAATTAACTTCTTTTCCTATTTAATATTAAAGTCTAACATTTTAAGATGTGCTTCCTTTGTCTATCTACATATTTATATCTGTTATATCTATAGCTACATGTGTATGTAAACACATACATTTTGTTGAACCATTCAAATGTAAGTTGTAGATATTATGACACTTTACCATTAAGTATTTCAGCCACTTTGGGAGGTCGAGGTGGGCGGATCACAAGGTCAGGAGTTCGAGACCAGCCTGGCCAACATGGTGAAACTCCATCTTTACTAAAAATACAAAAAATTAGTCGGGTGTGGTGGCGCGTGCCTGTAGTGCCAGCTACTTGGGAGGCTGAGGCAGGAGAATCACTTGAACTCAGGAGACCGAGGTTGCAGTGAGTGGAGATCTTGCCATTGCGCTCCAGCCTGGGCGACAGAGCAAGACTCTGTCTCAAAACAAAACAAAACAAAACAAAACAAAACAAGTATTTCAGCATGAATTATCTAAAGATATAACCACAATACTATAATCATACCTAAGAAAATAATTTCCTAATGTCATCTAATATTCAGTATATATTCAGGTTTCCACCATGGTCTCATGAATGTCTTCATAGCTAACTTTTCTCCCCCAGACCAAGATCTATTCAAGGTTTGTGCATTGTATTTGTTAGAACGTTCTGTGTTCTCAATTTATTTGTTTATGCATGGTGTTATTTCACTTGTCTGCTATTCCTTATGTTTCCTGTAAACTTGGTAAGATTCAGGTTAAACATTTTTGGCAAGAATATTTTATAGATGACGCTGTCTCATCTTTTGCTGCTTTAATATCTGAATAGAATTCCATTGAATGGATGTGTAATTTTTAAAATAGTCTGAACTGATGGGTATTTGAGGTGTTTTTTGTCTCTAAAATTCTTCTGAACATATAGTAATGCACACTGGTGATCAGGAGAAAGGAAGCCTCAACATTTAATCATGTTGTCATTTTCATTGTTCAGTCCTGCGAAGTGTTTAACATTTTTAATTTTTATCTTTGTTTCTGTAGCAGACCCAGATAGACCAGTCCAGGTAGTGCAGGCCAAACCTGTGGGAAAGCTCTAGGAACTCTAGTTTCCTCATAAGACAAAGTAAACCCTTTGCTAGATCTTAGACCCTGCCTCATCTTTCAGTATCCTAAGGATCATCAGATTGAGAATTCTTTATTAGAGCAGACTGTTCATGTTGCTACCCCAAATGTAGAATTTTCAGAACTGATTTGGTCTACAGAAAACAAATGTAAGATAGGAAAGTAAAGCTCCAGGATGCTGGAGAAAAAGGAAATGTAGATACATAGTAGAATAAAGGGCAAATGTTCACACGGTTGTTGTGGATATGGCTCATTAACAAAAAATAATTAATACAATTGATAAAAGCTTTTCAACACATGTATGTGCCTATGTACACATTTATCTTTTATATTAGTTTATTTAACTTTTATAAACATTTTACTTCTCAAAACTCAGTTTATTTCTAATTATGAGAGAGGTATATTTTTTGTTTTAATTGATTGATTGAGACAGGGTCTTGCTGTGTCGCCCAAGCTGGAGTGCATTGGCACAATCAGGGCTCACTATTGCTTCAAAATCCTGGACCCAAGCGATTCTCAGCTCAGCCTCTTGAGCAGCTGGGACCGAGGTGTGCAGATTAGCCAGACCTGGCTAATCTTCTAATTTTTTGAAGAGATGGAGTCTTTATTTTGCCCAGGATGGTCTCAACCTCCCAAAGCACTGGGATTACTGGCATGAGTCACTGCACCCAGCCAGAGAGGTATATTTTTTAAAAATCCTAAAATTCCCTTCCTTCTGGCCAAACACAAAATCTGTTGCATTCCTGGGTCCTTGACTATGAAAATCTTACAGTAAGCCATATAATTAATGCAGAAATTAAAATAGAATTGTGAACCAGTTACAACAAATTGGAGGATAAACTGATTTTTTGATGTGGTCTGGGTGTCTGTGTCTCCCCCCATCCCCCCGCCCAAAACTCATATGTTAAAAATGAATCTCCAGTGTGATAGAATTAAGAGGTAGGTCTTTTGAGAGGTGACTAGTTCATGAGGACAGAGGCCAGATAAATTGGATTAGTGCCCATATAAAAAGGTCCCTAGGGAGTTGACGTGCCCCTTCCACCATGTGTGAACACAGCTACAAGGTGCCATTCAAGAGGAAGCAGGCCCTCACCAGACACTGAATCTGCTGGCACCTTGATTTTCGACTTCCCAGCCTCCAGAACTGTGAGAAATAAAAGTTAATTTTATAAGCTACCTAGTTTTTGATATTTTTGTTAGAACAGCCTAAAGGACTAAGAAGCTTTTCTTAAAAATGAATCATTTGTGAAGAGAGAGTCCTTTAAGGGAAGTGAACATTATGCCGAGTCACCAAATTCTTTATAAACAGAATTGAAACTAGGTGTTACATGGGGACAATATTCTTGTTTTAACTACGTCATTAACAGAAGGCAATTTCCTGCAATTAGCCAGGCCTAAGTACTCAGTGTATTGTATTGTAAATTTTCATAAGAATACATTTCATATATATTTGATAGTATATTTAGTTTTTCAGAATACTCAAGGAGCTGGTCAATGGACCTTCAGCTCTACAAATGTAACTTTCTTAGGAAAAACATATGAAACATTTTCCAAATAATTGTAGGACTAAATTCAATACAAATTAATAATTTAAGGCATCCAGCCTTTTTCTTTGATGAAACTGCCAAATATTTCTTTTTGTAAGTTACCATTTCAACATATAAGAAATATGAATGCCAGAAAAAGGATATAATCACTGAACATTTATAAAGCTACATAGCTGCATGTTCTCTGACAAGTAGATTATGTTGGATTTAAAATTATATAGATCAAATTCTATTTCTGTGCTGTAGAGAGGTGACCTGAATAGATATGCTGATTCAGCTCAAGCTCATTAAAGTAATAGCACTTCTTTTTTTTTTTTAAGATGGAGTCTCGCTCTGTTGCCCAGGCTGGAGTGCAGTGGTGTGATCTCGGCTCGCTGCAACCTCTGCCTCCTGGGTTCAAGCGATTCTTCTGCCTCAGCCTCCTGAGTAACTGGGACTACAGGTGTGTGCCACCATGCCTGGCTAATTTTTTGAATTTTTAGTAGAGATGGGGTTTCACCATGTTAGCCAGGATGGTCTTGATCTCCTGACCTGGTGATCCACCTGCCTCGGCCTCCCAAAGTGCTGGGATTAGAGGCGTGAGCCACCATGCCCGGCCAATAATAGCACATTTTGTTTGCAGTTCTAGAAATGGGAAATTATATTTACATGCAAGTCATGGTGTAACATAATAATAAAATGTATTAATTGGGCCAGAAAACTCAAATATTGGACTGTAGAATCAGAAATGGATACATAGAAATCCTATATAATCTAAGTTCTCTGGAAGATTCCCAGGGTATTTACTATTAAGTGAAATTTTTCTGTGATTTATGTGTTGGTATTTTCAACAAAGAATCTTATTTGTTGTTTGAAGTGTATGAAAATACAGGTTGTCTGGGGACGTTGTTCTGATATTTTCATATGGGACAAATCTAATTTAGTTGCTAGATACTTTCAGAAGAGAAAATTTTAAAAAAATCTGTCTCAAAACTGAAGAATTCAGTTAAGATTTTTCCTCCCCCACTCTCCAGCTCCCACCCTAGCCCCACTCTTGCTTTCTGTCTTTCAACCAGACTAATTACTTGAAGCAACTGCTTGTAATCTGTGACTTTTAACAAAAGCTCTAAATTAGTATGAATATATAGATAATAATGGACTTTATACACAAGTTTCTCTCTGTTTGGTTAAATACATGGTCATTGAGGAAACAGAGTTCCTAAATTCTATTGAAGTTTTTAATCATCCCTTTTAGAAGCATGGAGAGAGGGATACAAGGAGAAGGCTAAGGGGGAATAATTAATGCAATATTAATAACAATATTGTTCCTGGAACAAAGTAAATAGTAGTTCTATTACATGATGCACAGTTTGAATCATGCATGCAGTATTTTGTTTTGTTTAGAAGGAAATGGTTACAAACTAGAGCAGTTCCAGGCGGGAGCAATGAATATGAAAGCATCTAAAATTTATCTTGTAGGAATCACAGCAGAAGAGAATGGAAACACTTAGCTTGCAAAGGACAAGAGCTAGAAGTGGTTGGTGGTAGTGATGTTAAGGAAAGTGTGGTGGTTGTCTTCCAGTGTGTGGTGGGCTATTTCTGCTACAGGGCAGAACTTGGGTCCCGGAGTGGAAATGAACAGGGAGCACATTTCTGTTGAAAATAAGAGAATTTTTTCCCGTCTAACAAGGTTGTTTAAAAATGGCTTTCTTTTCATGTGGTGGGCTCACCATCATTGAGAGAATTCAATAATTGCAGTACAGAGCAATTCCTGCCTAGACCACACTGACTAACTGAAACTGATTACCCTGAAACTACTCTATGACTGACACCAGCCGCTAAAACCCTGAATGTTTCCTTCCCTAACCTCTTCTACCCTGTTGGAGATCCCGCTAAGGCTTCTTCAAGGTGGTGCTCTCTTCTGCTCAGTAAGTTGAATAAAACCCAGTTTTGTAAGATTTCCCCCCAAAGAATTATACTATAAATAGTTATTAAGCACCTACTATGGCAAGTACTGTGTTAGATGTGTAAAAAATAAGACAATTTTTTTTTTTTTTTTTTTTTTTTTTTGAGACAGAGTCTTGCTCTGTCGCCCAGGCTGGAGGGCAGTGGCGCGATCTCGGCTCACTGCAACCTCCGCCTCCTGGGTTCAAGTGATTCTCCTGCCTCAGCCTCCTGAATAGCTGGGATTACAGTCACCCATCACCACGCCCGGCTAATTTTTTGTAGTTTTAGTAGAGATGAGGTATCACCATGTTAGCCAGGATGGTCTTGATCTCCTGACCTCAGGTGATCCACCCGCCTCAGCCTCCCAAAGTGCTGGCATTATAGGCATAAGCCATTGTGCCTGGCCAAGAAATAAGACAATCTTTATCCTTGAGGGTTTATCGTCCAGTAAGAACATGTAATGATAATTAAATGTCATCAGTTCTATGACAGCAGTATATATGGAGGAGAAGAGTGAGCAGGGAAGTCTAGAAAAGGTTGTCTTTGAGTTCAACACTGAATAATGGGTAGGTGTTTGCCCAGTGGATTGAGAAGCAAGGGTGGTAGAGGGAGGTTGTGAGGAAGGAAAATGCTCACATGACTTTCTCTGAAAATGCTGTAGAAGGCCTCTTGCCATTTTGGCATCAGAGTGGTGGCTAGACAAACCCTAGGGACTGTGACAATTCAACAACCCTACCAAGTGATTGCCTTCTAAAAAAAACTTTACAGAGAGAAGCTAATGTTGCACTCCAGTTTTAAGTTTGCCTGGGGTCAAATGGGAATTGTCGTTTCTATGAATATTTCCTGGAGAAAGAGTGAAGGAGACAGGATCATTACAACTCTTTGAGAGAATGCTTGTTGGCATTAAAGAGCACTTGTTTCCAAGTGAAGACAGAAGCCCTCAGCCATCCTCATTTCTTTTCCCTCAGACGCCTTTGCACATTCTGTAGTTGACTACATTCACTGTTCTCTATTCTGTATGGCAAGTGGGTCACACATCTCTGTGTCACTTTATGCTGGGACACACTAATCTTTTTGTTAGGACATGATTGGTCACCTTAGCCTAAACCCTATGAAACCTCTGGGGAAAAATAGCTAGAGATGAACTTTTTATGTCACATAGCCGTCAGTTCAAAGCCTGTTTAGTGTCAGGGTTGAAGGAAACTGTAATGGCTCGTGAGAAGAGGCTCACAGGGGGTCCTTTTTCAGGGCAAAAGGACAGATGGTTTTCTCTACTTGAGATCATACACAATACACAATAGACCCAGTACTTGCTTCCCAGCCATGCTACATGCACGCCTTCTTCATGAGGGGAACATACAATTTTGTAGACCCAGCGGGGGGACATTTACTCATTGCTGCGGTTCTTTTCAGCTGTTTTGTTGGTAGGCTTAGAGTGCCCTTTTGTAGAGTGACAAAAAGGGGTTTTAATAAAACATTGGCTTCACAAAGAGGGCCATTGTGTATACATGTACCTTCTGTGTAAAAACTAATTTTGTATTTTAAATACAATGAAAGGGAAGTTCAATAACCAAAAACTCTGGGTCTCAATTATTTGCGGTAATATATGATCAATGGTTTTACTGTGCCGACACACACTGAAAATTTTCATAGAGAGAGTTAATTATTCGTGTGTTATATAAGAAGATTCACAGTGTAATATTCCTAGACAATTTGTATTATAGACATATGTTTCGTACCAGGCTATTAAATATCCATTGTGCCAGTTTAACTTGCTGAATTTCGTAATTTTTTAGTTATATATAAAATGTCATTTTCCAATTAATATTTTCAGGGGTCTTAAGTACTTAGTTTAATTTTAAAAAGAAAAAGATAGCTGTGCATATTTCTATGAATTCTTAAATTATTTGTTTTAACAAAAAGTAATTGGCAAGATAATTTTTAGCATTTTAAAGTGTTTATCTCTTTTCTTTGGGATATTTTGGCATATGTTCCAGATATTCAACAATGTTAATATAAAATATTAGATGGAAGACTCTTTATTAGCTATTCATTATATGGAAATAAATAATCTTTCCATAGTTGTTAACTAATCTGAGGAAATAATTTCTCTTTCTGTAAACCAGTCTAAAGCTAAAAAGAATAGCTGCTGATTTATTAGAATCTTATCAAATGATATATTTTTCTTTTCATCTGTTTTTGTTATGTCCATCCTTATGGCTTAGAAATTTGTGATGAAAGTAATTTGTACACAGAAAATTAGGGTATGTTTAATTAGAGAATTGGAAGAATAGACTTTGAACTTTTGATTATCATTTTTTTAATTGAAAATGTAAATAGAACATTTGATTGAAAGGAAAATAGAAGATACTTTGAAAAATTCAAAATGGTGCAATGTATATACAAAGGAATATGACACCATCCAAGATTGATTTTCAAGTGAGTGATACCAACAGTGTGTGCTCTGAATTCTGAGGAAAGAGGATTAATAGTTCCATTTTTTGCCACCTATACCCATTACATGAGGGAATTGGATTAAATGATTTCCAACAAGTATTCCTGCTTTAAAATTTGGCTATGAAAGGGCAGTAACAACTTGGTGTATTTAAAAGATTCCTTAATTTGTTTTCATTTTTTTTACAGTTTATAATTGATCTCATATTAATTGTCTTATTTAATTCCAAGCAATAACTTGGACAGTAGGTCTGACAGGCATTACTATCGCAATTTGCATATAAGAAAACTGAGGCTCAGGGGTAAGGCTCTTTGCCCAAGGTGGAGGTGTTAGTGTCTTATTTTTCTAATTATAAGGATGGTTTTTCTGCTGATGCACAGATTGATTATTAGCCTTAAAATAGGATTGCTGTTGAACTGAGAAAGGTGGTCTTTAGTACTTTTGATAATATTGGAAACCACTGGGTCAAATATAATTGCTTTCAACCAACTAATTATATCTATTCAGAAGTAATAATCATATGAGAACATATTGTTTTGACAAGTTGGCATTTTATCGTTTTCTAATAAACAAGAAATATAAAGGTTATATTACTTTTCTGTGTATTAACGATTATTGAACAACCTAATTTACTGATGTAGTTCAGTGCCAGTTTGCTCCTTCTATAGGACTGTATAAGACTCTGCATGGCACTTAGCAATTTGAGGTACATTAAAATGTTCAATTATTAGCATCTAGTTTAATAAACAATTGGGGATATATTTTTTACACGATTAATTTTAAATAAAAAATCTCATTACTTTTTATTGGAAGATTTCTACTTAGTAATGAGGACAATTACTATAATCTTTGCTTTTTTAATCAATTGAGAATCTGGTAAGAATGAAGTATCTTAGTGAGCCTATGGCTATAGTGGATTACAAAGAAAGTAACACTATTTGTGGCATCTGACCTCTTTTCATCCCCTTTGTCTTTAGTTCATATACCCTACTTCCCCTTTCCCATCCTCCCTTCCCCAGTTGATTTTTCATGGGGCATATATTGGGGTATTTCTAAAATGCAGATGTTATATAATGCTTAAATACCTCCATTCCTTCACCATTGCTTTTTGGATGAAGCCAAATTGACCCTAACTTTCCTTTTCTGTCCCACTTGACACCGTACTTAATACCCAGCCATGGAGGCCTTCACTCCCTCAGACCTGCTGTATTCCTGTTGTGTGACTTTGTCTCCCCTGCCTGGAATGTTCAGCACTCTCATTCTCTGCCTGGTAAATGCCTACCCATACTTCATGACATGCTCAAATGTCAGTTCAGATGATAAGGCTCCCTGCAAATCTTCCAAGCATGGTTGGAAGCTCTATTAGGCCTTGATCCATTGCTCTTTATAGTAATACCACTTTGCATCTCAATTATTTATTTCTGGGCCTCTCTAACTCCCACAGTGCCTTGTCCATAGTACATACTTAACTTCCATTTGATGGAAAAACTCTGCTTTCGAAGAACTTTATGAACAGTTGGGAAATGAATACAAACACCAGTGAACACATATTACAAAGGAGATTATTTGGCTAATCTTAGCTAATACTCTCATAATTCCCTCTGTTCTATACCCATTACATGAGGGAATTGGATTAGATGATTTCCAGCATGTATTCCTGCTTTAAAATTTGGCTCTGAAAGGGCAGTAACAAGTTGGTATATTTAGATAATGGCATGTAGCAAGTGGCAGTTCATTTACACAGTGTGGCACACATCAATGAACAATTTCATTCTCCTCTATGATTTTGTTGTAATATAACTGAAAAGAGATATAACTTTGATTTTTATTTTATTTATTTTTGAGACAGGGTCTCACTGTGTTGCCCAGGCTAGAGTGCTGTGGTGATCATGGCTCATCGCAGCCTTGACCTCTCGGGCTCAGGTGACTCTTCCACCTCAGCCTCCTGAGTAGCAGGAACTACAGGTACACACCACCATGACTGCTTAATTTTTGTATTTTTTGTAGAGATGGGGTTTCATGTTGCCCAGGCTGGTCTCGAACTCCGAGGCTCAAGTGATCCACCTGCCTCAGCCTCCCAAAGTGCTAGGATTACAGGCATGAGCCACCATGCCCACCCTTGATTTTTAACTTTAAAAAAATTTACAAAAATGCACTTTATAACAAGTTGAATGAGAATTTACTGAAAATACCACTTACAATAAAAACATTGTTAGAATTTTGAGAGGAATTTTTTCCTGCAAATTCTTTGAAAAAGTTTAGTGTGAGTACTATAAAATTATACACTTTTTTCCTCAGGTTCTTAACCCCCATCTTAAAATTTGAAGTAAGAAGGAAATCATTGGTATGAAAAATCACTGTCGTGTTCAGGGTTGAAGTTTTTGATGTAAAGAACTCCCTGGAAAGATGCTGGGCAAATTTCTCTTCTGCATAGTTCATAGCATGTGACTGACACTCAATAATATTTAATATAATGAATTACAGAGGCTTTGAAAATTTAGGCCTCCAAAGAGCAAATCCAAGATGGTAGATAGGATTTTCACATTACTGTGAAGACAGGGTGGATGTTGACATAGTTGGTCTTCTGGGAGTGCTTCATCACCTAAGTGAAAGAACCATATTCACCTAATTTATTTTACCAAGGGAAAGACTATTTATTCTCTTTATTAGCTGCTTATTTAAGGTCAAAGAGAAAAGAAGGCCAAAGGAAATATGTAATATAGTTTTCAGCTAGGTGAAGTAGAATTTAGTACACTATAAAATTGGGCATTTTCTCTTCCAACTTCCTTTAATCAAGAACCTTATTTTATTGACCTTCATTAAATTTACATTTTAGTTTTGCTTTTCTACATTACTAGGAAATTTGCAGCTAAGTATTTTTGTGTAACAATAATAATAAAAAAGAAAAATAGCATTATATTCCAAACTGATGCAAAAAGAATCTTGATTATTTTCCATTGAGGCAGCAGTGGTGTAGCCAGTGGAAGGGGCTCAGGCTTTGGAACCAGATAGACCTGGCCCTAATTCTGGCTCAGCTATTTACCCACTCTCTGGGCTTGGCAAATTACTAAAATCCTTCCAGTCTCAGTTTCCTGATCCATAAAACTGAAAGGCTAATATCTGTTAAGAATTAGAAATAATGCATAGTAGGCATTCTAGCACAATGCTGGCCCATAGGAGGGGATTCAATAAGTGAGTTATAGTAATTATGCTGGTAAGATATTAGATAATTATGATCTTTAGATTCTAATTTTTATTGAAGTAATTATATGCCATAGGTTTTCCAGGTGCCTAACACAGGACCTGACACATAGTATAGTCTCAAAAAATGTTTACTGAGTAAATAAATGGGTTTAGTTTTGTGCAAAAGGGGCTTGGTTCCATATACTGTTAGTGTCACATGGTAAAATATGAGATCAGAGTAATTGAGGAACTCAAGAGTGGAGAAGTAACCAAGTGTGCCAAAATCCTTGAGATGTCATGAAGCAGTGCTAGACTGTATTCTCCAGGAGCAGGCTCTAGGAGAAGGACCTGCCCTTTAAGAATTTGCATCTTTATAGGGATGGGTGGAGGGATGGTAACAGTGAGGTAACCATGATGGAGGGAGCTACGGGAAGCCTCCTGGTTGAGAAAGTGATCTCCTTAGAAAGAGGGAGCCTTTGGTCTCACAAGCTAGGCAGCTTGTTCTTCTGTTGAGCCAGCTCACACCGTTGGGGCTAGCTTTGCTGTGCCTCAAGGCACCTCGATTTGTTTCCTTTGAGCAGTGGAAGAAATCTTCTTTAGAAATTACTTCTTCTGGTTTATACATATTAGGTTATCATGATTGACATGTAATCTTTTTCATAAATGATAGTTTTAAATTTGCACATGTCTTTGGCTCTATATATTTAATTTTAGAATATTTTGTTGTTTTTAAAAGGGTTACACAGGTTCATTGTACAGGAACAGAAAGGTAAAAGAGGTTCTACCCACCCCTAAGCCAAACTGCTCATCTACCCAGAAGAAATCACAGTAACTGATAACTTGTGTGTTTCTCTAGAGGTGTCCTATGCGTGGAAGTAGCTGTGTTCCATATCCTTTATAAACTTGGGCAGTGGTCGTCATTTTCTCACCTCACAACAACAGGAATTTACAGCATCAAATGGATACAAGAATCATGAAAAAATAGACATAAGTGCTTATCTAATTTTAATAGTCTCCTGAAAAGAAAGCAAAGCAAAGAAAAAGGAAAATGTTCAGATTATTGCCGACATTCTTCAGTCGCCCAAATCTCTTAATGCCTATGCTATTACCTGTGACAAAAGTAATTGTGCTTTGATAAAACAATGTGCTCTTTATAATATATTGCAGATATTCACACCTCATTTTAACATGTTCAAAGGTGAGTTTTCAATCAGTAAAATGACTTACTTGCAGTGCAGATTTTATGGTTAATTTAGCTTGACATTTTAAAGTTTTAGATTTCTCTCCAAATTATTTCTCCTACAATGCAAATTTTTTTTGTAATAATGAAGCGATCTTGACTGATGTATGTCATGACTAAGGAAAGACAATATAGACTAGATCCAAACGTCAGATGAAGTCAGATTTGATTAAAGCTCTTTTAGACTGTTTTATATAGGTCGAGTATCTCTTATCTGAGATGCTTGGGACCTGAAGTATTTCAGATTTTAGTTTTTTTTTTTAAGTTAGAAATATTTGCATTATATACTTACAGTTGAGCATCCGTAATCTGGAAAATCCAAAATCTGAAATGCTCCAGAGTGTTTCTTTTGGACATCATGTCGGTGCTCAAAAAGTTTTGGATTTTGGAGCTTTTCGGATTTCAGATTTTTGGATTAGGGATGATTCAACATGTACGATGTTATCCATAAAGGAGATATACTATACTGACTAAAGAAGAAACTGAAGAGTTAAAATATATTATTTGATTATAACACTAAAAACTTACAATGGAAATGCATTTAGTTTGACGGGAGACATTGAAGATTTTCTTTTAATTGGGTTATTTTCTAGTTTCTTTGGTTTGTTTTTCTTTTTTAGATTTCTGGATCTTTAGAAATACAATTGAATAGGAGAGAACATTTAATGTTTTGGATTGAAAATGTTTTTTGTGTACCATGACTTTAGAAAGCTTTTATTCAAATAACAGGTAAATACAGGATTTAACCTGATTTATTGGGCTTTCTAAATTTTGCCAGTTATGGGAATGAGAATTTGCAGTATTATTTGTCACTAGTGCTCGATGAATGAGAGTTTCTGATACCATATTTATATCATTTTTCATAAACCCACAGAAAACTCAGTGGACTTTTCCTATCTGGTTTTAAGAGCTATAGGTTAGCATTTGGGTTCATTAGCCTCTCTACCAGAGAAAGGGCTGCATGCTGACATGACTTGGTTGCAGTTTCTATTGCTTAAAAAAATGCACACCAGTAAAATTTGTTACATTCTTTCCGTTTTCTTTGGTTGATTTTCTGAGTGCTTATTCTCTTAATGTTGCCTGTTTTAAATTGCCATTTAGCAGGCAGATTTAGGATGATCTCAGATTCAAGTGATGCAGTTTAATCTAATTAAGACATAAAGCAGAATAACTTGGAGTGCAATAGCAAAGGCTCCCAGAGGAGTCCCAAAAAAGCTAACAGCACAAAAGTCATGGGTTCAGTTTATAACTATAATTGCTACTTGGTTTTTGCTTGAAGAAAACATGTAATTCAAATGTACAGAAAAAAGATTTGTATCCACGTTTTCATGTCACTTTCTATGGTTGAGAGTAATCTTTATCTTCTCTTCCTACAATGAATACTTTTTTTTTTTTTTTTGGTCGTAGTAATGGATGTAAACATTACAAACTGAGGTCTTGCCGACTGGTCAGGAGGCAACCATTTATTTATGAAAGCCTGTCCTAGATTATTAGTACATCCTCCCCAGCCCCCCATGTCTTTATAGGTTTAGTGCCAACAACATAAACAATCCACAAAGTATATTTTAGGGTCAATGGAGCCTTTAGAACATTCTGTTACACGGCTTAAGGCATGAGATTGATATTGGCATTCCTTCTTCAAATCGCTCCATTGTCATGTGAAGATTTCTGAAGGTCATTCATCTTCACCTCATCATTTCCAGAGAATAACTGTAGCTTGTCCACTTCCTCAGCTGTTCATCCATAGCCTGCCAAGCAAATTGTAAAAATAATAGCTGACATTCATTATTCTGACTACCAAGCACTGTTTTAACATCTTTTTCATGTATTATCTTAGTTAATTTTTACAACAACCTGTTATCCCGATTTAATAGACAGGATAAATGAGCCCTAAAGAAATTAAAAAACTTTTCATGTGTCATGTAACTTTTAAGTAGCAGAAGTTAGCTATGTCTTATTCAAGTTCAAGCTTTTAACTCTTTAACGGTTACACCTGTTAGTCCTCAAGAGTCGACCTGTTTTAAAAAAACTTTAACACAGGAAATGTTTGGAGGCAGTATTGGTAGCAGGAAGAAAAGTACCTGAGAGAAGAGAAGGGCTATGGAAAAGCACTAGGTTAATCTGAGAGGAATCCAGAGAAAGGGCTGCATGCTGTCATGACTTGGTAGTATCTACTGCTTAAAAAATGTACACCAGTAAAATTTGTTACATTCTTTCCATTTTCTTTGGTTGCTTTTCTGAGTGCTTATCCTCTTAATGTTGCCTGTTTTAAATTACCATTTAGCAGGCAGATAATGAGAGAAAGCAGATTAACGATTTGAAAGTAACATTTAGGAAGGTCTGGTGGTGTGCAGCACAGGAACGCAACAATGGCTGTTCAGGAGAATCCTGACATCACTGGTATTCTCAAGTTATGGTATCTTGAATTCGTTATATAGTTCAAATGACATAGAAACACAAACACTTCCTGCTCCTGTTTAACACACACACACACACACACACACACACACACACGTACTGTTATTACTGTAAGAAAACACATGCAAGAATAGATATTTATTGCCTCAATTATAACTTTAGTTTAATGGAAAAAGTATAAGGAAAATGTTACTGTTAATTGAAAAGAGATACTAAAGAGAAAGCATAGTTGATTTGTTTGGAGGAAGTAATGCTGTTTAAATTGTCCTTTGGCCTTCAGTGTGGAGTATTTGTTGCCTATGTGATCATTAATTCAAAGCTGTAGCTCATGCTGAATACTGTGCAGTGTTTCAGCTCCCGAATGTTAATAGATAGGTTAATAGAATAGGAGAGTTAAAACAGATATAGCTCACGGTTTGCCCTGAAAACTTGAGGATTTTCTAATTAAATACTGGATGATCAGTGAACTTTGCTTGGCTTACTAAATCATGAATTTTTCCATCTTACTGACATGGCTAAAATTGGAAATGTCAAATATGTCTGAACAAGAGCATGATTCATGAACTTGGACCTGAACTTACTTTCCATTTTCTTTATATAAAAAAAGGCATTATAAATAGATTAACTAGAAATTATGCTAAAAGAAATTAACCTTTCTTTTAGCAAGGCTGTGTTTCTAAGTTGGAAAACATTTCCTTCCTTCAAGAAAGGTGATGTTGATCTTTATAAAATATAATGAAAGTAATTAATTATTTAACATTAGAGTCAAAACCACGTGGTCCTTATTGGTGGGAATGAGTGGGATTGCTGAAGATACTTGTAAACCAGGGAGTGCCAATGATATCACATGTTGCTAGATTTCCTTTTAAATTACCTTGGGGGAATTTGATCAGTGGGCCTGATCTGTAGTTGGGCATCTCCAATTAAAAATGGCTCAGACTGAATCTGTCATTCCCCATTCCCCACTGAATCTGCTCTTCGCCCAGGCTTTTCTCAGTGAATGATGCTCATCGTTCACACCAGACACTTGAGAACTATTCTTGACTTCCCTGGCACCACCCATAATTTTTCATTCACCATGTCCTGTCTGTTTTCCTCCCGATTTTCTCAAGTTTGTCCATTTAGCTCTGTTCCTTCTGTGACTCCTTTAGTTCTGCCAACCAGTATTGTTCCTTGTGTGATGGTAACAGCTACCAATGAGTTTCCCCCACTCCATTATTGCTCTCCTCCAGTATGTTCTCCATGCCATACTCAGAGTGTTCTTTCTAAAGTGAAATCCGTGCAATCCCTGATAAAACCCAACCATGCCAGCATGGCTAACAGGCTGAGGTTTTCATTATCCTGCTTAGCTGAGTCTCTCACCCTTCCCTCTCCTGGTCGCACTATTTTCTGTTGTTTTCTTTTTTCCTTTTTCAACTTTTTGGCCTTCACCCAAGATGTTATTGGAGAGCCTTCACCCTCTTCAGCCTTTAATTCTAAGCTTAAGCTTCTCTTCTTTTTTGAAGCTTAAGTTCTCTTGCTTATATGCTTTCACAGAAATCCGAATTTCACAGAATTTTGTTTGTTTTTAAAAATAATTTGTACTTAAAATCCTTTTTTGTTACTTCTTGTTGTACAGTTTGTCTGTTCCATTAGGCTCTAAGTGACATGAATGAAGCGACTGTCTTGCTCACCATCGTATGCCAAGAGCTTCTCATGGTTTCTCATGTGCCTGGTCCATAGAGGACATTTAGCAAGTATTAATGAATGAATGTTGAGGAGGTGTGCTGTTTTCTTTTTCCTTCTTGGTTGAGCACAGTATCTTTTATGTCATTTTGCTGAATGCCTTCTCAAGGCAGTAGGAGAGAAGAGTATTTAGTAAAAGTAAGTAGTAGAGAGCGGAGGGCCCAGTGCTCAGTGACAGAAAGCAAGACAGCAATATGGTATGAAATTCCCGAGGCAGAGAGGGCTTTGTTTTAAACAAAGTTCAGTTTATTGTTCGGTCCTTCAATTTCCTAGCAATTTCCAAGCGAACAGAGCTATAGTTTTCCACGGCAATTGATTGTAGAAACCAATAAACTTTAGGGAATTCTTTCTAATATTTAACTTACATTTCTCTGCTTTAATATAAACTCATTTCTGATTTTTCCTTGGTGAAATCAAGAGCTCAATACACTTATATCATTACCAAGTTTTCCCTGTTTCCCTCCACTATCCAATCTCTCCCCTTTCATATAACTCTTGTTTTCTAATATTTTAATTATTTTTCTTACTAGTATTTGAAGCTTTTTGAGTATGCCACCCTTTGTCATTAACTGGGATAATAAAAATCAGTTTAGTACTGAATTCAGTGAAAGGACTACTGCTCTTTAAAGGCTCATTATTGTGTTCTTTTAAAATATATCTTTAGCAACTCCCCAACATGATATATTGTAAAAGACTTCGTAATTTACAATTTAAAAATATTGCTCTTATTTTGAAAGGTTTTGTTGTTGTTGTTGTTGTTGTTGTTTTGAGACAGAGTCTTGCTCTGTCGCCCAGGATGGAGTGCAATGGTGCGATCTTGGCTCACTGCAACCTCAGTTTCCCAGGTTCAAGTGATTCTGCTGCCTCAGCCTCCTGAGTAGTTGGAATTGCAGGTGCCCACCACCATGTCCAGCTAATTTTTGTATTTTAGTAGAGATGGGGTTTTGCCATGTTGGTCAGGCTGATCTCGAGCTCCTGACCTTAGGTGATCCACCCACCTCGACCTCCCAAAGTGCTGGGATTACAGGTGTGACTCACTGCACTCGGCCTGAAAGGTTTTGATAGACAAATTGCCAGAAACTTATTTTCTCTAATAAAATACTATTGTGCTTAACTTAAAACCACTTTGTATGATTTTTGGGGATGTTAATGTGTGTAACTATTTCAGTGTTTTGTCTATATTGTGACTTTTATTAAAGAAACTCTAAAGAAATAAGTATGCATTTTGCAAAGTGGATGAAATTTTGCTTCTGAAATTAATAACTTTTACCGATGAACTGAAAGGAATGGTTCTTAACATATAGTATGATGCTTACCCTAAACGTTTTTGTTAATAGGTAAACTTGGTTGTGACTAATGTAGGAAGCTTTTTTTTTGTTTTTTGAGAGACAGTCTAACTCTGTCACCCAGGCTGGAGTGCAGTGGTGTGATCTCTGCTCACTGTAACCTCCGCCTCCCAGGTTCAAGCGATTCTCCTGCCTCAGCCTCCCGAGTAGCTGGGACTACAGGTGCATGCCACCATGCCCAGCTAATTTTTGTATTTTTAGTAGAGACGGGGTTTTGCCATGTTGGCCAGGCTGGTCTCAAACTCCTGACCCCAGATGATCCACCCGCCTCGGCCTCCCAAAGTGCTGGGATTACAGGTGTGAGCCACTGCACCTGGCCTGTAGGAGGCTTTTAGAGCTTGCATTATTTCATGCATTTAAAAATATAGTAGGTAAATAAATGTGTGGGAGGATGCAGAAATGCTCTCAAATGAACAGGTTAGAAATCAAGGTGATGCTGGCCCATGAAGGCATGTTCTCTAACCACTTATTCTTGCATTGATGAAAAGTGCCCTACTTTAGGGGAATGAAACGGAAACAACGTGGGACAAGGATGATTGAAATTATTGTATATCAGCCGGGTGCGGTGGCTCATGCCTGTAATCCCAGCACTTTGGGAGGCCGAGAAAGGCAGATCACGAGGTCAGGAGATCGAGACCATCCTGGCTAACACAGTGAAACCCCGTCTCTACTAAAAATACAAAAAAATAGCCAGGCGTGGTGGCGGGTGCCTGTAGTCCCAGCTACTCGGGAGGCTGAGGCAGGAGAATGGCATGAACCTGGGAGGTGGAGCTCGCAGTGAACCGAGATCATGCCACTGCACTCCAGCCTGGGTGACAGAGCGAGACTCCGTCTCAAAAAAAAAAAAAAAAAAGTAAAAAAGAAATTATTGTATATCAAAATATTACTTGCCTATACTATTATTACCCATGTAAGTCAATAATAATCTGCTACACGAGCACCATAACAGATACTTGCAGAGATGCTCAAGGGAACAAACTTTGCCTACTAAAGGGAAACAAAATGAATTTCTTTACATTTATTTATTTTAGAGACAGAGTCTTACTTTGTTGCCTATGCTGGAGTGCCATGGCACGATCTTGGCTCATTGCAACCTCTGCTCCCCGACACTCACCCAGGTTCAAGCGATTCTTGTGTCTCAGCCTCCCAAGTAGCAGGGTCTACAGGAGTGCTCTACCATACCTGGCTAATTTTTGTATTTTTAGTAGAGATGAGGTTTCGCGATGTTGACCAGGCTGGTTTTGAACTCCTGACCTCAAGTGACCCGCTTGCCTCCCAAAGTGCTGGGATTACAGGCATGGGCTACTGTGCCTGGCCTAATTTCTTTATATTTAAAAGCTGATTTCAATTAAATACATAATTATCACTTACAATGTCTAGAGTTAAACTGTGTAATGTAAGGAATGCTATTTTTGATTTTAAGACTAAAGATAATAAAACCTCAAGGAAATATATTTTGGAATACAATAATTTGAAGTAAGGCTGCTTAAGCACTTCTATGGTTTTTACCTCCCAGTTTTTATCAGAAATATCCCTTGTTGCTTTATTCTGAAAAATGGTAATAACAATAGCAATAATTTATATCATTCTTGTAATCTATAGATTACTTTTACATACAGAAATAAATTGGGCTAGTCCTTTCATCTTGATATTTCTTCTGAAACTAAATTTTGAAAATCTTTTTTCTTTTATAATATTGTCTTTTTTCCTCCCGATTGTGAAATTAATATAAAACTTTTATTATATACAAAAACCAGTATATGGCCAGGCGTGGTGGCTCACGCCTGTAATCCCAGCACTTTAGGAGGCCGAGGCACGCGGATTTCTTGAGGTCAGGAATTCGAGACCAGCCTGGCCAACATGGTGAAACCCCCGTCTCTACTAAAAATACAAAAATTAGCTGGGCATGGTGGTATGCACCTGTAGTCCCAGGTACGCAGGAGACTGAGGCAGGAGAATGGCTTGAAACTGGGAGGCGGAGCTTGCAGTGAGCCAAGATCGTACCACTGCACTCCAGCCTGGGTGACACAGAGAGACTCCGCCTCAAAAAAAACAAACAAAAAAACAAACCAACAAAACAAATCCCAAACAAACAGTATACTTTCAAGACAAGACTTTGGGAGGGGTCTAAGATATAGTAAAACAATAATAGTTATTTGTATGAGTAGAGATGTTTATTTCCTGTTTAAGTTCCAAAATCGTTACTCCTTCCCCATTGTACCCAATTTTTAAAAAAAATTTGACCCACTGTTTTCCCTGTTACTTTTCTATGTAGCTCTCTCCAAATTAAGGACTCAGCTTATTATGAGAATACTTCTTCTCTTGCTTGCTGTTGACCAATACCTGTTGAGTAAAAAGATACTTCAAAGAACTTACAATATGATATCTGGCAAAGAAAACATCATCAAAATATTGGTGTAGAAAATGGAGGCAGCTTTGTATAAGGAACTGGGTTAAACTAAGGACAGTTTTTTCACCTGTTCTACTTTGTACCTGGTACAGCTGCACCTTGACTCATAAATGGGAATTCTAGCTCTCCAGTAAAAATTTGAGAAAGAGTTTTCATCGCCTGCATCGCCTGTTTGTCGTGAACTAAATCACCATTTTCAAGACTCTTCCAGCAAAGCATGCAATGCATGGATGATAGGGCAGCCTCTGGCTACGTTGCTTATGTCTTTTCCTTTCTGTTTTTCTGTTGTTTTGAAACTGGTGTTGCTTTAATGGGATGCCGGAGGAAGGTATAGATGCCAGAGATAGGTATAAAAAATGGAAATAGTAGCTATCTGCCTGCACACACATCAAAGGTTGTTTATGTGAATGTAAATACTTAGAAATATAAATATGAATATATATTACATGTTTAAATTGATGCTTTTGGTAATTCTAATTATAATCTTTGGAGGTAGCCACAAGTCTTGGTAAGACTGTGCTGTTGAAGTGTAATGTGGCATTCCTACTGCAGCAAAACTAGGGTAATGCCTTGTGTAATTGCAATTAATCAACCTTGCCTTTGGGCTTTATATATCAAATCAAAATAAAGATGTAGGAAAGGAAAATGCCATTAGTCACAGTGACAGAATTGTAGTTCCTGTCTACAGACTTATTCTTCCAGTCACCATGGCAATGAAATCCCATTTTTCTAGTGATTAAGAAGTACCAACAATATATTTGGAAAAAACAAGTGACAGTTTGCAGCAACAGACATTTTAAATGAAAATTGATTCTTTTAAAGTTGAAAAGCCATTTCTTAAGTAAAAATGGGATTTAGTATCTAAAAACCTTCATTGATTTTTTTTCTCATTGTGAAAAGTAGTTTGGTTACTTTTTTCAACCGCTCTATTGAAACTACTTGCATGTGAGGGATCAATAATCTCCGCACAGAAATCTTTATAGGCCTCCTTTATGTAAGGTGCAGTACTAAGGGAGAGTGACATTGCATAGAGGTGTAATTCACAGTCCCTGCCCTGAGGAGCTTTACACAGAGAAATAAAACATAAGGAGTGATATATTTAAAAGTGATTTGTAAACTTTGACATAATATGAAAATATAGTGGGTTAAAATTTACTAACAATAAATTAATAAGTGCCACATAAAATGAAGATGAAAGTGTAAATGGAATTCAAAACTGTTAGACCATGACTTTTAGCTGGAAGAAAGATGTCTTAAAAGGGGTAGTAATTGGGCTGGAATTTTAATGATTATATTTAAGAATTTGGTAATTTGAGAATGAGAGGATCCTTTAGATATAGAAAATAGCAAGAACAAATGCTTGGAGTTATATTTTAATGACATTAATCAGATAATTTTTAATGGGTTTATAGCATAGTGGTTAAAAGCATAACTTTAAAGACATATTACTTGTGTTTAAATCTTGGTGCCAACACTGCTATCATTATTATTGTTAGTAACATTTATGTTGAGGTGTTATACAGTATTTGGCCAAAAAGGCAATAGCAATTATGATTGCATTATTTTATTATAAACTTAATAGTGTAACAATGATAGTGATTACTGATATTTTTAAAGAACTTATTGAACAGTGCAGGCACTGTTCCAAGTGTTTTACGTATTTTAGTCTCAAAATAATTATATGAAGTACATACTGTTATTTATTCCCATTTTACAGATGATATACGGAGGTACAGATAGAATAATTAACTTACAGAAGATAAAACAGCTAGTAAAATGGTCATAGAGCCCACACCTAGGGCAATATTGGGATTCAGTTTTAATATAAAAATGCATATAGGCAGTGAAAAAGACTGTATGGATGAATACTGTATGGTTAGTGAAAAACCATTTTGATTTCTGCACAGAAGTGTAATATGGTCAAAACAGTGTTTTAGGAATATTAAGCTGGAAAATATGAAGTGTAGATGGACCAGGGCACAAACTGGAGACCAAGCCAGTACATTTGTTCAGCTGTGAAATGATGAGTCTGAGATTGGGTGGGAGCAGGAAGGATGGAAAGGCAGGGCTGGAACTCAACTGGGCTCTGTTAATTGGTAAGGGAGAAGAAGGCATCAATGATGATTTATAGATGTCTCCTTAGGTTAATGGGGATATCACTAACAGGTGGTCAGTGTGTTCTCATATTTTACCAACTTCCTAATGCTTAACATTTCCCACCATCCTTCCTTTGAAATTCTCTTTCCTTCTCCATGTTGGTGACCATTGTTAAATTTTGGTTCTCCTCTTAATTCCTCCTTCACAGTTCTTTTCTGGAGTGTGCAGTCTTTGAAGTCTCAATCTGGGACTAATTTCTCTTTCCTTTACATGCCCACTTCATCATAAACTGCATATGCTGTCCCATTACCTTTAATCTGGAGGCAGCATAACCTCATTGAGGGAGACCACACTGGGCCCGAATTCCAACTACACCATGCTTACTTGTGGAATAACAATGTCTTTGATATTGGTTTACTCGTTTATAAATGGAAGCAGCCTACCTAATAGAGTTGCTATGAGCACTAAAAGTCTATGGAAAGATAGAACACCGTAGTCCCCTGACAAGTTTCATTTGCTCCTTTTGTTCCTTTTCTTCCTATCCAAGTATTTCTTTTTAGTTCAAGTTGCTTTCCTGATGGGAACTCTGCCTACCTTAAGAGAAGTAGTCATGATTTTCTTTTGCTTACCAGATGTTAAGCTGTACATGATCATCTTTCATAGATGAATAGCACAGTAATTATCTTTCTGTTTTAAGCATGGAATGAGTTAATACTCTAAAAATATAAGATAAGAACTACAAAGAGATGTAATAATAAACTGGTTTTATGTGAAATTACATTTCAGATTGAGGGTGAAAATTTATCTTAACATTGGATTCTTAAGTGCAGCATGAAGACAAGTTGTGGGAACATGATATATGAAATATAAAATCTTCCAAACCCCTTACATATCTAGAAATTTTATTTGTACAGATGTTACGAATGATATAATGATCTTTTATGTAGCAATTAGGCTAGGAATTTCATTTGATTGAACAGATACTATTGTGAAAAGTACTTATCTCAGCAAAATACTGACTCATATGGAATGATATAAACCACCTTTTTCTGTAGATAGATGAGCCTAGATAAAATTGTTAAGGGGAACTTGTCAGTGTGGTCAAATTAGTTAAGTTCTTGTTAGGGGATTAGAAGTGACCCAGAGAAGACTTTTCCCTGATTCAGTTAACCCTCTTAGATTCCAGTTACCTCAAAGATAAAATATTAAAAATAATCACAGAATATAGACTAGAAAGAGGTTTAGGTACGATCTAGAACAACCACCTTGTTTTACAGAGGAAGAAACTCAGACCTAAAGATTTAAAAGAAGTTACCAAGACGCCTATAATGACAGTGGCAAGTCAGAGGTCAACTTAGGTCTTTTTAATACCCAGTATTTTCACTGTTTTGCCACAAAAGCTCCATGAGTGTTAACATTATGTCAACCAAACACTGGTCTGGAAATGAGGCTTCTGTGAAATTGGAAAAATGTAAGTAATAAGACATGGAACTAAAACTTGTTTAATCATTATCCCTGATTGCTTTCTCTACTCTTATTTTTTAAAAAATAAATTAAAAAACCCTTTGAGATCACAAAAATTCAGTTACCCCTCAGATATTCATGTGAAATGGCTGCGTTAGGAGCCTGTACCATGTTGGTACCCTGTGCACTTTCATTCTGCTGAAGGACATGTACCTGGTTTGAGAAGATGCCTTAAAGGTCGCTTATGGCTAGGCTATTTGCAACTGTACGTGTTCACCCAAGGTGAATTTGATCTGAAGAAAATTTACTTAACTGTCCATACATTTTCTGAATGAAAAAAATCTTACCATTTAACTGTTGATCAAGTTTAATTTTTCAAAGTATCAGACACACAGCACCAGAAGTCTACTTTAAAACAATATGGTAAACTCTTTTGCTCTTCTCTCTAGGTTAAATTTGTACTCTAACACACACACACACACACACCCCAATGCTTAAAATGTTAATATCCACATGTAGTTTCTCCATGTGGCTACTTTAGGAAAGGTTTCAGGTACATGTGGAGGAGGTGAGATTAGCATTGATGAGCAGATGATGTGGGAACTAGGTATGCTCTGTTCTAAATGCCATTTGTGACTTCTGGACTGCCACTTGAAATCTTCTGTAAAATACTCATTTTACTTAACTTACTAAGGGTGCAAGAGCAGAATGGAATTGAAACATTCTAAACTCAAAGCAAGTTTTGTTGGAGTATATAACAGATGTAGTATTCATTGTGAGGTAAATATAGATGAGATTGTCAGAAAGCATCAATATTATGAAATTACTAAACGTTTTAATGAGAGGAATTTATTTGTTGTTGCTATTTTCATTTTTCTATCAGCTTCTCACTTTTCTTCTGGCTTAGGGGAAAACTAGAAAAGGGAAAGAGGTTTTTAAAAAGAGTCTAGTGCATAATAATGATTGTTAGAATGAATGAATGAGCAGTTTCTCATTTGGGAGATGGTGTAGTTGCGAGGAGGGAAGGGGTTTCCATAAGGATTCTCTAGGTAGTCTGTCCAACTGCAGATATTCACCCTCTTTCCCATTCAGAGACACTCCACATAGGGGAGACACATGGCTTTAGAGCAGCAGGTGAAATAAATTTGGAAAACACCCAAACCACAAGGCCTGTGAGCTTTGCACCAAATTTTCAACTTCAGTGGGGTCTGGGTTTGTTTTAGCAATGTGGTATTTTTTGGGTTTTGTGACTTAAGTTTTATTTTTAAATTAATTTGGAATATAAGATGAAGTTATCCTTGAAATAGATGAGTTTAAAATTACAAGGGTACTATTTTATGGGCAAAATAATTTTTCATTATTGCTAAGCTTAGAATTTTTGATAAATTACAAAAGTCATATTCATATTGTCCCCAGTGGCAGAGATCTCCCATCAAGTAAACTTTCATTGAGAAAAGACATTTTCCCACCCAAACAGGATACTTATTTTTAAAAATAGTTCAACTGCCAGCTTTCACTTCATAGAAGACAGCATTTTCCTTGCCCAGTGACTCCAATTCATCCCTGACAGGTGAGATTTTGTTAGCCTTGTATTTGCATTAGTGCAATTCTGCGAAAGCACTTAGCTCGGTGCCTGGTGCATGGTAGAAGCTCGATAAATGCTAATTTTCTCTTTTTCCTTTTTTGTTCTTTTGGAGAGATATCTAGAGACATACAGAAGTCTTTTAAAAGAATTAATATATTTATTGGTTTGAAAACCCTGTCAAAAATCTAGCAGAATCTCTTTGCTGGGCAGTGTGTCTTATTTTTAAGCATATTGATCAAAACATAGTAATAGTTAAGCTTATGAAAGGAATTTCTTTAAATTCAGCTCAATTTAACGAAAATTTACTTACTATCTACTATATGCAAGGCACTTGTGTAAACCTTGTTGGAGACAGAAAGATGAGTAAATCATCATTCCTGTGTTTAAGGAGTTGATAATCCAGGGTTGGTGAAGATAAGGGGGCATATATTAAATATATTACACATGAACAGATATATATGTATACGTATATACACACATACATATATATGTATAAACATATGCCTATGTGTACATAGCACCCTGTTGTTGCTGTTATATGAACGCAGGCCACAGGAAACTGCTCAATAGCGTTCCCAGCCTTGTGACCTGGGGTAAGTGATTTAAACCCCCTTCAGCCTCAATGTCTTTGGCAAATGAAATAAACAATAATAATAGTAATAAGGTTACTCTACCTTCCTCATAGGATTGCTTTGAGAATCAAATTGAGTACTGAGGCAAAAGGCACATTCAATTATGTTAGTGATTAAGAAATACAATACATAGTCTTTTCTGGCTGTGGTGACATAAAATTATCTATACCACAACTTGTTGGTGGGATTCATCAGGGTTTTTGCTTCCTTTGTTCTTTAAACAATTCTTTTTTTTTTTTTTTTTTTGCGATCTCGGCTCACTGCAAGCTCTGCCTCCCGGGTTCGCGCCATTCTCCTGCCTCAGCCTCCTGAGTAGCTGGGACTACAGGCGCCCGCCACCGCGCCCGGCTAATTTTTTGTATTTTTAGTAGAGACAGGGTTTCACCGTGTTAGCCAGGATGGTCTCAATCTCCTGACCTCGTGATCCGCCCGCCTTGGCCTCCCAAAGTGCTGGGATTACAGGTGTGAGCCACTGCGCCCGGCCTAAACGTTTAAAAATCCTGTAAACAGAAATATTATTTTTCTAATGTTGCTATTATTTGGCGTTGGTCAAAAAGTGGATTTTAGAGTGATTCCAGGTGGAAAAAACACCTAGATTTTTTGAGTAAAAGTTAGATTAAAGTAAATGTTTATGAATTTTTGAACTATGGTATGATAGTTAATTTTGTGTGTCAACTTGGCTGGGCTATATGGTACCCAAATATTTGGTTAAACATTTTTCTGGATGTGTCTATTACAGTGTTTCTGGATGAGATAAACAGTTAATTCCATAGACTGAGTAAAGCAGGTGGCCTTCCCCGATGTGGGTGGGCCTGAATAGAACAAAAAGGCAGGGTAAGGGAAAATTTGCTCTCCCTGCCTGTCTTCAAGCTAGGGCATAGGTCTTCTCCTGCCTTTCAACTCAGACTTGGACTGGCGCTTATACCTTTGGCTTTCCTGGTTCTCAGGCTTTAGGACTCAGGTTGGAATTATACTTCCAACTCTCCTGGGTCTCTACCTTGCTGGCTGAAGATCTTGGAACATTTCAGCCTCCATAATCATGTGC
Organism: Pan troglodytes; assembly: GCF_028858775.2. Lineage (NCBI taxonomy): Eukaryota > Metazoa > Chordata > Mammalia > Primates > Hominidae > Pan > Pan troglodytes. The sequence goes on along the minus strand of NC_072401.2, from coordinate 110,715,546 downwards.
ACTAATTCCTTATCATAAATCTCCTTACATCATCATATTGGCTCTGTTTCTCAGGAGAATCCTGCGTAATACAGATTTTGGTACCAAGAGTGGTTCTAGAGGAACAGAATCTTTAGTTTGAGTTTTCTGAATTGGTTATGGGGTTTCTGGAATTGGCTTTCTCATTTGATTAGATTTAAAGAGCTAAATGACTCAATTTCCAGTAGGAAAGAGAAGACACAAGTAAGTTACACAAAGAAGCAGCCCCAAAGCTTATGATCCCAACTCCTGCTGCCTTGACTTCTTTCTCCCAGTCTGCGCCTATGGCCTCACAGAAAGTTTGCTATGATCAGTTGAGAGAGGAGGAAAGACCTGGGCCAGCTTTACAGATGTTTCCACAGGCACCATGTGAAAGTGGGCAGCAGTAACACTATAGTCCTTTTCTGGGATACCCCTGAAGGTCAGTGGTAAAGGGAAACTCGCCTAGTGGGCAGAGTTCAAGCTGTGCACCTGGTTGTAAACTTTGCTTGGAAGGAGAGATGACCAGACATGCGATTATGTATTGATTCATGGGTTGTATCCAGTGATTTTTCTGGACAGTCAGGGACTTGGAAGGAACTGATTGGAACGTTGGTGACAAGGAAATTTGGAGAAGAGGTATATGGATAGACCCACCTGAATGGGCAAAAAACATGAAGATGTTTGTGCTCTATGTGAATGCTCACCAAAGGGTGACCTCAGCAGAAGAGGATTTTAATAATCAAGTAGGTAGGGTGACATTTTTTGCGGATACCAGTGAGCCACTTGCCCCAGCCACACCTATTCTCACCCAGTTGGCTCATAAAGTAGCCACTGTGGCAGGGATGGAGGTTATACATGGGCTCAGCAATGTGGACTTCCACTCACAAAGGATGATCTGGCTACAGCCACTGCTGAGTGCCCAATCTGACAGCAGCAGAGACCAGCACTTAGTCCCTGATATGGCGCCATTCGCCAGGGTGATCAGCCAGCTACCTGGTGGCAGGTTGATTTCATTGGACCTCTTCCATCATAGAAGGGGCAGCATTTTGTTCTTACTGGAATAGACACTGTAGATATGGATTTGCCTTCCCTATATGTGATGTTTTTGCTAAATTACCATCCATGGACTTATAGAATGTCTTATCTGCCCTAGCAGCATACACACAGCATTGCTTCTGATCAGAAATCACTTTATACCAAAAGAAGTGGGGCAAATTCCCATGCTCATGGATTTCATTGGCCTTGCAACGTTCCCCAACATTCTGAAGCTGCTGGCTTGAAAGATGGTGGAGAGGCCTTTTGAAGCCTCAGTTACAGTGCCACTTCAGTGGCAATACCTTGCAAGGCTGAGGCAAGGTTCTCTAAAAGACTGTATATCCTCTGAATCAGTGTTAAATATATGGTGCTATTTCTTTCATAGCCAGAATTTATGGGTCTAGGAATCAAAGGTAAAAATGGGATTGGCATCACTCACTATTACCCTTAGTGACCAACTAGCAAAATTTTTGCTTCCTGTTCCCATGACCTTATGCTCTGCTGGTCTAGAGGCCTCAGTTCCCAAAGGAAGAATGCTTCTATCGGGGGAGACAACAATGATTCCATTGAAATGAAAGTTAGGATTGCTCCCTGGCCACTTTAGATTCCTCATGCCTCTGAATCAACAGGCAAAGAAGGGAGTTACTGTGCTGGCAGGGGTGACTGACCCTGACTAGCAAGGGGAAATTGGACTGCTATTCTACCACGAAGGTAAGGAGGAGTGTGTATGGCATATAGGGGATCTCCTAGCGTGTCTCTTAGTCTACCATGCCCTGTGATTAATGTCAATGGAAAACTATAATAACCCAATCCAGACAGGACTGCTAACAGCCTAGATCCTTCAGGAATGAAGGTTTAAGTCACTCTACCAGGTAAAGAAACATAGTCAGCTAATGTGATTGCTGGAGGCAAAGGGAATACAGAATGAGTGGTGGAAGAAGGTAGTTATCAATGCCATCTATGACCACACGACCAGCTACAAAAACAAGAATTATAGTTATCCTATTTCCTCTTTATTTTGTTATGGATATGTTTGTGTGTGTATGTGTGTGTGTAAATATATTAAGCAAAAATCTGTTTTCTTCCCTTATTCCCTTATTATGTAACATAAGATGTATCACTTTCGTATCATAGTATTAAGTAGTATTAATTTTATGTCATAGTATTTAAATTATGGGATATCAAGAAAAAGATATAAACATAACTCAAGGACTTTACATCCTCTTCTGCAGAAATGATTAATGTGTTTTTGGTTGTATGCAGAATGGTTGTATCATGTTAGGCAGAGTTATAACCTTGTTATTGTCTTTAATTGGAGATTAAGTATGGTTTAAGAGGAAGTATATGGGTTAACAAGGGTGAACTTGTGATGGTTAGTGTTGTGTCAACCTGACTGATCTACAGAGTGCCCAGATACTTGGTTAAATATTATTCTGGGTGTGTTTGTGAAGCTGCTTCTGGATGTGATTAACATTTAAATTGGTATATTCAGTAAAGTAGATTGCCCACCCCAATATGGGAAAACCTCTTCCAAGCTACTGAAAGGCCTGAATAGAACAAAAAGGTAGAATAAGGGAGAATTTGCTTTCTCTATCATCAAGCTAGGGCACAGACTTCTACCTTCAGGATCAGACTTGGACTGGAACTCACACCATTGGCTCTCTTCGTTCTCAGTTCTTTTTTTTTTTTTTTTCTTTTTTATTGAACATTCTTGGGTGTTTCTCGCAGAGGGGAATTTGGCAGGGTCACAGGACAATAGTGGAGGGAAGGTCAGCAGATAAACAAGTGAACAAAGTTCTCTGGTTTTCCTAGGCAGAGGACCCTGCGGCCTTCCGCAGTGTTTGTGTCCCTGGGTACTTGAGATTAGGGAGTGGTGATGACTCTTAACGAACATGCTGCCTTCAAGCATCTGTTTAACAAAGCACATCTTGCACCGCCCTTAATCCATTCAACCCTGAGTGGATACAGCACATGTTTCAGAGAGCACAGGGTTGGGGGTAAGGTCACAGATCAACAGGATCCCAAGGCAGAAGAATTTTTCTTAGTACAGAACAAAATGAAAAGTCTCCCATGTCTACCTCTTTCTACACAGACACGGCAACCATCCGATTTCTCAATCTTTTCCCCACCTTTCCCCCCTTTCTATTCCACAAAACCGCCATTGTCTTCATGGCCCGTTCTCAATGAGCTGTTGAGTACACCTCCCAGATGGGGTGGTGGCCGGGCAGAGGAGCTCCTCACTTCCCAGTAGGGGCGGCCGGGCAGAAGCGCCCCTCACCTCCCGGACAGGGCGGCTGGCCGGGCGGGGGGCTGATCCCCCCACCTCCCTCCCAGATGGGGCGGCTGGCCGGGCGGGGGGCTGACCCCCTGACCTCCCTCCCGGACGGGGCGGCTGGCCGGGCGGGGGGCTGACCCCCACACCTCCCTCCCGGACAGGGCGGCTGGCCGGGCGGGGGGCTGATCCCCCCACCTCCCTCCCGGACGGGGCGGCTGGCCGGGCGGGGGGCTGACCCCCCCCCCACCTCCCTCCCGGATGGGGCGGCTGGCCGGGCGGGGGGCTGACCCCCCACCTCCCTCCTGGACAGGGCGGCTGGCCGGGCAGAGGGGCTCCTCACTTCCCAGTAGGGGCGGCCGGGCAGAGGCGCCCCTCACTTCCCCGACGGGGCGGCTGGCCCGGCGGGGGGCTGACCCCCCCACCTCCCTCCCGGACGGGGCGGCTGGCCGGGCAGAGGGGCTCCTCACTTCCCGGTAGGGGCGGCCGGGCAGAGGCGCCCCTCACCTCCCGGACAGGGCGGCTGGCCGGGCGGGGGGCTGATCCCCCCACCTCCCTCCCGGACGGGGCGACTGGCCGGGCGGGGGGCTGACCCCCCGACCTCCCTCCCGGACGGGGCGGCTGGCCGGGCGGGGGGCTGACCCCCACACCTCCCTCCCGGACGGGGCGGCTGGCCGGGAGGGGGGCTGACCCCCCCCACCTCCCTCCCGGACGGGGCGGCTGGCCGGGCGGGGGGCTGACCCCCCCCACCTCCCTCCCGGACGGGGCGGCTGGCCGGGCGGGGGGCTGACCCCCCCACCTCCCTCCCGGACGGGGCGGCTGGCCGGGCGGGGGGCTGACCCCCCCACCTCCCTCCCGGACAGAGCGGCTGGCCGGGCAGAGGGGCTCCTCACTTCCCAGTAGGGGCGGCCGGGCAGAGGCACCCCTCACCTCCTGGACGGGGCGGCTGGCCAGGCGGGGGGCTAACCCCCCCACCTCCCTCCCGGACGGGGCGGCTGGCGGGGTGGGGGGCTGACCCCCCCACCTCCCTCCCGGACAGAGCGGCTGGCCGGGCAGAGGGGCTCCTCACTTCCCAGTAGGGGCGGCCGGGCAGAGGCGCCCCTCACCTCCTGGACGGGGCGGCTGGCCAGGCGGGGGGCTAACCCCCCCACCTCCCTCCCGGATGGGGCGGCTGGCCGGGCGGGGGGCTGACCCCCCCACCTCCCTCCCAGACAGAGCGGCTGGCCGGGCAGAGGGGCTCCTCACTTCCCAGTAGGGGCGGCCGGGCAGAGGCGCCCCCCACCTCCTGGACAGGGCAGCTGGCCGGGCGGGGGGCTGATCCCCCCACCTCCCTCCCGGACGGGGCGGCTGGCCGGGCGGGGGGCTGACCCCCCCACCTCCCTCCCGGATGGGGCGGCTGGCCGGGCGGGGGGCTCACCCCCCCACCTCCCTCCCGGATGGGGCGGCTGGCCGGGCAGAGGGGCTCCTCACTTCCCAGTAGGGGCGGCTGGGCAGAGGCACCCCTCGCCTCCCGGACGGGGCGGCTGGCCGGGCGGGGGGCTGACCCCCCCACCTCCCTCCCGGACGAGGAGGGAGGATGCCCCTCACTTCTCAGACGGGGTGGCTGCCGGGCGGAGGGGCTCCTCACTTCTCAGACGGGGCAGTTGCCAGGCAGAGGGTCTCCTCACTTCTCAGACAGGGCAGCCGGGCAGAGACGCTCCTCACATCCCGGACGGGGCGGCAGGGCAGAGGTGCTCCCCACATCTCAGATGATGGGCGGCCGGGCAGAGACGCTCCTCACTTCCCAGATGTGATGGCGGCCGGGAAGAGGTGCTCCTCACTTCCTAGATGGGATGGCGGCCGGGCAGAGACGCTCCTCACTTTCCAGACTGGGCAGCCAGGCAGAGGGGCTCCTCACATCCCAGACGATGGGCGGTCAGGCGGAGACGCTCCTCACTTCCCAGACGGGGTGGCTGCCAGGCAGAGGCTGCAATCTCGGCACTTAGGGAGGCCAAGGCAGGCGGCTGGGAGGTGGTTGTAGCAAGCCGAGATCACGCCACTGCACTCCAGCCTGGGCGCCATTGAGCACTGAGTTAACGACACTCCGTCTGCAATCCCGGCACCTCGGGAGGCCGAGGCTGGCGGATCACTGGCAGTTAGGAGCTGGAGACCAGCCCAGCCGACACATCGAAACCCCGTCTCCACCAAAAAAATACGAAAACCAATCAGGCGTGGTGGCGCGCACCTGCAATCGCAGGCACTCGGCAGGCTGAGGCAGGAGAATCGGGCAGGGAGGTTGCAGTGAGCTGAGATGGCAGCAGTACCGTCCAGCTTCGGCTCGGCATCAGAGGGAGACCGTGGAAAGAGGGGAGAGGGGAGAGGGGAGAAAGAGGGGGGAGGGGGGAGGGGAGAGGGGAGAGGGGAGAGGGGAGAGGGAGCTCTATCTACCACACAGTCTTGGGTGCAAAGTCCTCGTTCTCAGTTCTTAAGACTTGAACTGAAACTATACCATTGGCCCTTTTGGTTCTCCAGCTTGCCAGTTGTAGATCTTGGGACTTGAACTTCTCATCCTCCATAATCATGTAAACTAATTCTTTACCTTCTCTCTCTCTCCCCATATGTGTGTGTGTGTGTGTGTGTGTGTGTGTATGTGTGTGTGTATCTCCTACTTGTTCAATTTCTCTGGAAAACTCTAATACATATGGTTAGTAAGTTTACCTCCCCCCCAGATATTTGTGCCTTAAAGCCTTTATGTTGTTTGGATGATACTAATTCTCTATAATATATCTTGGAGACAATTCATAATGAGACTATTGTTATCTTATTTTATAGCAAATCTATCAAGCTGACATTTTTAGAAAAGTGAACAAACCTGGAAAGTTTAAATTTGTTACCCCAGGACAAAGAGCTCATCATACCAGCATGGGGCCTAGAATCTAGGTCTTCAAACTCTTAAGCTATTACTCTTTCTACATAACATACCGCCAGTACTACTGGTTGCCCATCTCCTCTACAAAAAAAGTGGGTTTTGATTCCTACCTTTCATTTACTTAGTCAGTGTAGCCCTTAAGTGCTTCAGTATCCTCCACATGTTAAGATTTCTCTCATTAAATTAGAGCATTTGAAGCAAATGGGGGTTAATTTGCAAAGTATAATAATATAGATTATTTATAAGTAAGTATAACTTTAGAATTATCTCAAGTAAGTAGTTACCCAATTTCCTTGCTAACACAACCTTTTGTTGATACAGGAAAGTAGGAATGTTATTTGGCCTGTTTCAATGAATATGTAAGATTTTAGTATAATTGATGTTTTATAAATACCTAAAAACAGTTCATCTAGAAAGCTTAAGTAGGTCATGAATATTGAGTAACTTTTTCTTTTTAGTAAATCCTTTCTTTAATAGATGCAAAGATTTAAAACCTATCTTAATCAAAGTGTGCTATGTTCAGTCTTATTGACGTGGAATTATGATTATTTACTGTATTATACTGACACATAAAAACATTTTTGTTGTTTATTTTGTCTCTCCATTTAAATTTCAAAATTGATTTTGGCTGTAGTGAATAAGACGATTCCCTCCCCACCCACCCCAAGCATCTAACTGTGTTGGGCTAAGGTGGACAGCAGGTAGTTCATTAATACATTAATTATGCAAAGAACTACATTATGTTCTGGGTAATATGAATATATTAAAGACATGAGGTATGAAGATCACATGAATCTTGGCTTCAAGTTACTTATAGTCTATTAGGAGATGATGCATATAAGGAATTACAATGTGGGATGTTCATCATGTTCTGTAACAGAGGTCCAAATAGAGTGCTGTAAGAATTTAGAGAAGAGTCATTACTTTTGCCTATGGAGCCTCAGAGAAACCTTCCTAGAGGAGCTGGTATTTGAGCTGGACTTTTAAAGGCCAGGCTAGATTTGAACAAAAGAAGACATCCCTGGACAGTGTCTACCATGTATGTAAGTTAGTTAAGTTGATAAAATATCTAGTCCTTATTACAATGTCTGGCACCTAGTGGATTTACATTTATATGCTGAATAAGTCCATGAACCATGGAGTTAATTGTATGCCGCTAGCTGACTGTCTCCCTTATATGAGGGATGTCAGAAAAGCAATCAGAAAATTTTTGGCCAGGAGCTGGCTTGAGTAGTGCTTCTTCTTATCAAGGACTTTAACTGCAGTTTCCTTACATTCATCTTTCCATCAACATTAACCATCATGCTTTGTCCCTGAAAAATGGTGCAGCTGCTTGGTGGCTATTTCACCCACCCCTCATTAATCAGCTGTTCACCGGAGAGCTGGACTGATGTCTGACAAACTTGATCCCCTGCAGGGCATGAGAGGAGGAGTAGTCTGGCAGCTGCGAAGTACTAGTGCTTTGGCTTGGCTTTACTGCATGGCATGGGTGGAGATAGATGGATGCTTATTTTCATGCCATTTATGAAAATAGGAAGATGCTGATTCTTTTTGTGTGGGATACTTCTGAAATGCTGTGTCAGCGGAGGCAAGCAGAGTATGGAGCTGAGTACAATGTCGCTCTGGATTCCTTGTCTTCACTGCTGCCAGTTGAATGGGTGGCTGGAACAGGGGACTTCATCAACACAATTGCCCTGATAACCAGTGAAGATTTCAGCCTCCTTCTAGGATCAAGATATATTCTGGACACACTTGTTAGTAAAATAAATCTTTACCATAGTTGAATATATGCATATTTATTGATGAAAAGTTTGAGAGTCTAAAAAAAGGAAATATTAATTCTATTGAATGCTCATAATTCTGAATAAGCTAGGTGAAGAATAAAAGGTTTCAAATTACCCTGGCTAAGGACTAGAGAATAATAGTAGTTATAATCGTAGCAATACATTTATATATATGTAAATATACATATATATTTACATTATATAGCAATACATTATATAGGTATGCGTAGAAGGTAAAATATTCTCATATATTATCTTGACTGTGGGACAATACGGGTTTTTCTCAGGTCTTTTCAACTCTTTTAGCAATTGACTCTGTTGACTATACCTCCTTCCGTGAACTTTCTTTCCCTTGACTTTCATGACAGTAAGCTCTCTTGATTCTCTTCTTTCTGTTATCTCTCTCCCTTCTTGACCCGTTTCTTGCCTTTGCTGGCTAAAAGCATCCTTTGATGTTTTACTTGGATCTTGTCTATTATGTTTCTGTATTCTTCCTCTTGGTGTCATCTGTTCTGATGAATCTCAAATCTTTACTTTAGGTTTTGATCTTTTGAGTTGAAGACACATGTTTTTAACTACCTGGTGGTTATCCCATGTAGAATGCCTTAGTTTTACTTCCCATCTAGCATGTTCAAGACTGACTTCATCTGCTAAATATGCTCCTCCTCTATCTATCAATTTACTGTTTTTTCAGTGTTAACTTCCTCCAGGTCTTCCTTTCCTATGATTCTTACATTCATTGGTTTTAAAGCCCTTGCATTGTACGTAAGCAATATTACATGTTCCCTAATTCAGGCCCAAGTGACTGTAGGCTTGTCTAATAGTTTGAGCTGGTCTTAATTGCTGTTTTGCTACATAAAAGCATTAACTGGCTTCTTTTCTTTCACTTTTCCTTACCTGACATTCAAGCCTTCCACGATGGGCTCGTTTCCACATTTTCAATCCTCCCTCCCTCCTTTCCTTTTTTTTTCAGTCTTGCTCTGTCGCCCAGGCTGGAGTGCAGTGGTTCGATCTCTGCTCACTGCAAACTCCCCCTCCTGGGTTCAAGCCATTCTCCTGCTTCACTCAGCTTCCTGAGTAGCTCGGATTACAGAACCACACCAGGCTAATTTGGTAGAGATGGGGTTTTACCATGTTGGCCAGGCTGGTCTTGAACTCCTGACCTCAGGTGATCCACCCGCCTCGGACTCCCAAAGTGCTGGGATTACAGGCATGAACCACCACACCCGCCCTCAAGCTTATCTTTCTTTACTCCCTTTTTCTATGTTCCAGCTGATCTGGAACACTTTAAATTTCTTAAATGCACAAACATCAAGCCTTTTTGTTTTAGGTCTTTTATTATATTATTCCCCTTTTAAATCCCAGTTCAGATGTAAGTTTCCTATATAGAAATAATTTGTTCATCTTCTGAACCTACCTTGCATTCCAGGGCATATTTTGTGCATTTTCCACGTAAGCTTGAAGATAGGACTCATGTTTGGTTTCATCCTTGTGTCCCTTACAAACCCTAGAACAGAGGCCTCCTCCTTAATGATTTAACAAGTTTATAAAGTAGATAAATAAATTAATGAAGAAGTTTAACACAGAATAGGTAAGAAAAAGAGAATAGAATCGTATACAGGAAAAAAATGAGCATAGTAGAGTCAATTTTTTAGAATAATTAAATCAGAATACAATTTAATTCTAAAATATTTATAAAATTTTAAGATTTGTTGAATGCCTATTCAGATTTTTTTAAATTTATAGATAAAGATATAGATGTACTAATTATCATAAACTTGGTAGGAAAGTTGATACAGTAAAATATCAAATCACTTTTGAGAAAACAAGAATTCCTTGAGATTTGGTGGAGTACTCACTCATCAATTAGAATACCATTTACTGTCTTTACCCTGTTTGACTATCCAAGGTCAGAATTTCATTGATATAGATGAAAATGATGTAGTCTCTAGAGCTTACTTTTACTTTATTTGTTTACTGCTAGAACTAGTAGTTTTCTAGCTCTACCAGCTTACTGTATAGATTTGTCATTTGCATTTTATATCTCTGCTTAATTTTATATTAAGATATTGGCACTTACATGTAATACCTTGAGGACAATTTGAATATTAATCATTATAATCGTCATTGTTTTAAACTCTTGTATCTGAGCAGCCTTAGGAATTTGAAGTATCTGCTATGATAGTATCTATTTTCATGCTTAAGTCTTTTTTCCTACTTTAGGTACCCTTATTGCTGTTAATGTTTTCATTTTGTGTATTGTTTATGTTTTTTTAATTTTTTTTTTTTTTTTTTTTGCTTTTTAACAAAAAAGCAACTAGAGGTTCCTCTACTGAAAAACTAGTTTTCAGGCCTGGCCTCTGCATATCTCTCCTCCCCATGGGCAAGGTCCCCTGGTCTTCCATCAGCCGGCCTAACCCTGATCCTGATCCCTGGGACAAATCCCTATCATGTGGTGTGAACTTGCCTGTCTTTAATCATTGAGTTGTTTTTTTGCTGCTACCTTTGGGGTATAGTTGTATTAACTGAAGCTCTGTCCTATTCCTGTTCCATGATTCTTGACATAGGACTTCTGTCTTTTTCTTTCAGATTTAATCCTTACGTTGTGCTGTAGTTTTTGTAAACAATCATCTGCTTTGTTTTTAGCTGATACCCTGTGTTGGTAGCTGCCGCTGTGCTCATGAACCCAAGCTTAAGGTAGACTTTGGTTCATAGCAGGTATTCATATAATGGTTATAGGTGATTGGATGATTAGATTCAGCCCTTTAATTCTAAGGGCTTACTGATTCTTTCCCTGCTTGTCTGGTACTCTGAAATGTTCCTGCATTTTATTCTGTCATCACCATGCTCCACACATATGATAGGATACCTTTGTTATTTCAAGTTTGGCTTCCACCATTGCCGACTTCTCCGGAGTGGCCTTTTGATAGATGCTTTGACTTCCAAAATAAACTTCCTTTCTGCACCTTCATAGCAGTTAATTACCTCCTGTATACCAGTCCCAACCCAGAGGACCAAGTTCCTGGAGACCTTGCAGATTCCTATATTTGGCTATAACAAACTGGACCATTTTGGTCTATGATAAGGATGTTCATATTTTCTAGGTTTGCCTAGGAAAGTTCTGGGGTTTTTGCTTATTATTCTGGTATAATTATCAATAGGGCCTCCTTTACTCTCAAGGTATCTAGGTTTAGATAATAAAGTATATAATATGGTCACTTAAACCCTTCCTAAGTTATGACAGAAGCTGAACTCTTAAATTTTGTCTTAACTGTGTCAATTATAGTGCCATATTGAGAAAGTTGGAGGTTTACTTTTAAAAATCAGATTTTTAAAGTTATCCAGTGTATTAAGTGACTTTTAGTTTATGGCTATTTGAATAGAGATTATAAAAATATAAATATAAAGGTATCAAGACACAAAATATTTTTCTAGAGATCCACATATTTATTGGGCACTATATTATCATAGTATTAAGAGTTTCTGGGAAGCAAATTTTAAAAGATTTGCTTCATGCCCTTCATCAAATATTCTGTGAGGCAACGCACTACCCAGACACTTAATTTTAAACCTCTGTGATTGTATATGTTTAGTTATGTAAGCTCTTTTGGGGACTGCAGTGCAAGTGCTGCTGTTATTGAATCACTCAAGTGAAGAATGATAACAATTCTAAAAATACTGCATCTTGGGTATTTTTTTAAAAAGTGATCGGTTGCCTTTCATGTGCAACATAGCAGAAAATAACTAGGCCCTCATAATTATTCTCAGGGCTGCAGTTTGTGAATTAAAACTTAAATGCCTTGAATTGCAGATGCTTCAACTCCTTTTTATTCACTTTGCAAAGTTGCTTAAAATTGTTGCAAATTACTGTAATAGAAGGGGAAGAGTGGGATCTTGTGAGTACTTTTAAATGAAGCATAATCATAGGAAGGCCTACAAAGTGACACTTTTTTTGATATAGTCTGTGAATTTAAGGGTATTATCATCCTGCTTTTTTTAGTATGTCAATGGATACTAAAATATTGGAAAGTGGAAAAAGATAATTCACAGTGTAGACACTGTTTTTCTATTGTGCATGACTTAGGGAATTCGGTTTACCTCGACTTAGGGAATTCAATGCCTGTTTTTCAGCTGTTTTTCATGATGAAAAAAACCATGCTTTTTTTTTTTTCTTTCTTTCTATTTCTCTTTACTTCTTCCAGGATAGGTAAAGAGGACAGTGTTTGTGTATGACTGTGAGATCAACAAAAGTAGGGGTTTACTGTAGTCTAGAGCTGCTTTGTGTAGGTCTGAGAATCCTCTATGTAGAAAAGAACCTTTATCTACTAGACTGTTTTAATCTTTAATGGTTAACTTCACTGCCTTCAGTACTTTCTGAGACAAGTAATTCTACATGCTCAACAGATGCAAGAGAAACTGACTCAAAAAACATAGATTTTATAGGTGTAGAAGGGACAGTGAAAGAATTTATCCTCTGACCTTCCATTAGCACCACAACTCTCTTCTATAGGAAGATGGTAATCTATGTCAGATTTAAAGACTTCAAAGTGGCTATTTCATTCCAATATTAAAAACCTCACTCTCAGAGAAATCTTTCTTAGATCTAATCTACATTATTCATATTGGAATTTAAGGCTATTTCTTTTGGTTCTGTCCTCATTGTAGATAGAGAACAGCTGGTCACTGGAATAACTGATCAAACATGTTAAGAATGTTTTTAAATCACTCATCAGTCTTCCCTTCACCAGGTGGAATAATCCTAGTTTCTTTATTCTTTCCCAATAGATACTACCTACCAACCCTTTAATTATCTTTGTGGCTCTTCTCTAGTTGAGTTAAATTTGAACCCTCCAACTTAGGTATGGATTAAAAAAATTATTTTTTTAGGATAAAGAGTAACTATCTGGTCCTACAGAGCTCTTAGCTTAATTACAGCTGTTCCAAAGGCCCCTCTCATCTCACAAGCAGAGCTGGTTCATACACCTTTTCCTTCCAAGTTTACAGAACCGTTTCTTCTGTGTATACTGATAGCATGAAGATGCATGGAGTCGAACAGAGATGAAGACTCAACTTGAAGGTTATACTCTTTTTAACTCCTATTTGCTCTCCCATCCCACATTGTAAAATTGTATTTAGTTTATGAATAGAACTATTAGTTGAAGATTCAAATAGTTTAATATTAAGAAACGAAAGTTTTTAGAAACACTGAAATCTACCTAGAAAAAGCTTTTCAAAAATTTTATAAAAGAAATACAAGGGAGATGTTGGTCAGAGGGTATAAAGTTGCAGATATGTAGGATGACGAAGTCTGGAGATATAATGTCCAGCATGAAAACCTTAGTTACTAACATTGTATTTATACTAGAAATTGCTAAAAGAGTGGATTTTAGGTGTTCTTAATACATATACACTCACAAGATACCTATGTGAGATGATGGATGTCTTAAGTGACTTGACTGTGGCAATCACTTATGTATATCAAAACATCATGTTGTATACCTTAAATATATACAATAAAAGATAAAAGAAAAGAAATATATTTGCTAAGTTCATAATGAACAATATTATGCATAAGGAACTTCCCAAACTCTGGAAATAAAAGAATTAAAAAAACTTTGGTGAAATAAAAAGCCAGTCACTTCTATCTATTTTTATAAAAGTGTTGGTGTCTAAATGCAAATAATGTCAATATCAAGCCACCTGTTACATAGAATGTGAGTTTTAAGGAACAGGGAAGAATCATCCAGAATAGTATGTGACTTATGGTCTCCTGGGATTATACCATAAGCTTTGTCCAGTTCAAGCTCCATCTTAAGAACACTACTGTTGGCCAGTCTCCCAGACCATAAAACAACCATTCATAATTTGACCTTCAACCTCATCCCCTCACCTCTTGAAAAACTTTGACAAATTGAGTGTTGGTGTGTGTGTTTATTGCAAAGAGTGAAGTGAAGTGCAGGTGGGTTAAGGACATTCATTATTCCAAGGTTAGTATTTGCCTTTAAAAAATGGGGCTAAATACTTTTGAACAGAATAGGCTGTTAGAAAAATTGTTAGTGGAATTGACTGTTTCTTAAACACATGATGTGAAGCGGGGGAAATGTAAATGTGAAACAGCAGCTATTAGAGCGTTTGTAGAAAAAGCTGGATGGCAAGAAGATAAGTGTGTGCAAAACAAGCAGCATTCCATTTTACAAAGCCTCGGGACACTAATGTCACAGAGAATGTGACATATATGAAAGGTGAAGCCCATCAACCATTAATATTCCAGACCCAGGGCCCTTGATCTTTGTAGTCAGCTCCCACTACAAGCTTGACACAACTCAAGGACACGGGGTGGAGAAAAGTCAAGTCTTGATATGGTGACTTTCAACTTTTTTAAAAAAGGTGCAGTAGAAGTATGTTTTACTTGTAATAAAAAAGACTTATGAATACATCAGGAATCTGTACAAATGAATTAAAGTCATGGAGGTAGTTGTCTGGGAGTGAGATTGGGGTTACTAGGTTCCACTAACTCTACTTCTACAACAAATTCTAAATGTTTCCTGTGTTGTAAATTAAAAACTACTTGTTTTTAATTAAGACCATCTGTAAGCTCAAAAAGGACATGGGGACTAACAGAGTGCCAAGGTGAAAACTGGTGGTGTCCACCTGAGTCATTTATTCCTCAAGCAATTTTTTTTTTTTTTTTTGGCTAGACAGATGCTTCATAGATTTGACTTAGCACATGACTTGTTTCCTCCACAGTTCCCCCATTAAGTGGCTACCAGGTGATTTAATGAGGGTGTATTCAGAAACCATCTAGAAAACAGACCACCCTCCCTGGTGTATATATTACTTAGTAGAATTTTTAGCAATAGATCTTGATTATTAAAACAAGGTTTCTGTTATTTTAAAGATTGCACAAAGAAGGTGAAAGTGAAGAGAGAAGGCACTCTAGAAAACACAAACCATATTAGATGACATTTTGGAAAGAAAGAGGGCATTTAAGGGAGAATGTTGGCAAAGCTAAAAAGGAGTAGCTTCAAAATAGAGGAAAAATTATTTGACATGAATGGATATTACAGGTTTCTAGAATGTGAGAATTAAAAGACACCTCAGAGATTCTGTAGCCCACTCCTTTGCATTTATAGATTAAAAAAGGAAAAACTAAACCAAACAAAAAACCTCTTACATCCCAGAAAAGGCTTCCTTTCTTTTGTTTCTGTATTCTTCTACTGATAGGCTGATGGGATGAATACTAAGATAATGAACAGTAATTCAACAAGTAGATGTCAGAGGCATTGTGTAGTGTTCTGGAAGAATTAATCTCCATTCAAATTAACAAATAATAACAAATTGACTTTAGGAAAAGCAAATAAATACCCTCAAAAAATTATTTGTACTCTCCATTGTTTCTGAAAGGATTTATACTATAATATGGGATAAAAAGGTGTACAAGAGATCACAGTAACAATTGTTGAACTTAATGAACTCCCAGACTCCTGGACAGACAACTTAAATGTACTATTTCATTCAATTCTTTCAGTGACCTATAAGGTCACTTAAGAAGATGAAATACAGAGATATTAAATCACTAGCCCGAGTGACAGCATCAGGGTTTGAACTCAGGTCTTTCTGTCAGTGGGGTCTCTTCATGACTGTGATATTACTGTGTTGCTGATTATAAAGGCAAAATACTAACATACTGCAAGAAAGATGTAAATGGACGTGTGAATTCAATGAGTGATGAAAACCATTTGGGCCAATGGAGCACAGGGCTGGAGGTGCATCTGAGTTGGTGGTCCTGGTAATGGCTTTTGAAGGATGGGAGATTTTAGACATATATTAATGAGAAGTATGTTCCTGAAAGTTTAAGGATGCCACATTACAGTTTTGCACTGCATGACAATGCTTAGAACAGTAACAAACTGCATATATGACCCATCAGATTTTAATAGATTTTAATAGAGCTGAAAAACTGTCACCTAATAATGTCATAGCTGTTGTGATGTCATGGCACAATGCATTACTCACATGTTTTTGGTGATGCTGGTGTAAACAAACCTACAGCACTTCCAGTCATACAAAAGTATAGCACATACAGTTATGCACAGTACGTAATACATGGTAATGATAATAAACAACTATGTTACTGGTTTATATATTTACTATGCTATACTATTTATCATTATTTTAGACTGCTCCCCTACTTATTAAAAAAAATTTAACTGTAAAATAGCCTTAGGCAGGTACATCAGGAGGCATCCAGAAGAAGGCATTGCTATCACAAGAGATGACAGCTCCGTATGTGTCATTGCCCCTGAAGACCTTCCAGTGAGACAAGATGTGGAGGTGGAAGACAGTGATATTGATCATCCTGACCCTGAGTAGGCCTTGGCTAAAGTGTGTGTTTGTGTTTTAGTTTTTTAACAAAATGGTTTAAAAAGTAAAACCAAAAAAATTTAAAAATTGGAAGTCTATGAAGTGTACAATGTGTTTGTGTTATAAGCTAAGATTTATTACAAGACAGTCAAAAAATTAAAAACATGACGAAGTTTGTAAAGTAAATAGCTAAGCTTAATTTATTATTGAAGAGAAAATTTTAAAAAATAAATTTAGTGTAGTCTAAGTATACTGTGTTTATAAGGTCTACAGTGGTGTACAGTAATGTCCTAGGCCTTCCCATTCACTCACCACTCACTCATTGACTCACCCAGAACAACTTCTAGTCCTGCAAGCTCCATTCATGGTAAGTGACTTATACAAGTACCACTTAAAAAAATATTTTATACTATATTTTTACTGTAACTTTCCTATGTTGAGACATACAAATACCATTGTGTTACAATTGCCTACCTGCTGTACAGGTTTGTAGCCTACAAGCAATAGAATATAAATAAATAAATAAATACATGTATATATATATATATATACACACACACACACACATATACACACATATATAATAGAGCTACATTATATAATAATATAAATATTACTATATTACTATAATATAAATATAATATTACTACAATATAGCTATTATACATAGTATAGCTGTATTATATAGCCTAGGTATATAGTAGGCTATACCATCTAGGTTTGTTTAAGTACACTCTATGATGTTTGCACAATGACAAAATTGCCTAATGATGCAGTTCTCAGAATGTATCCCCATCATTAAACAAAAGATGACCGTATTCTTTTAGCAATGATGGAATGCATTTAAGAGTAGTAGGTTCAAAGATTTCCATCAGTAGAAACCTGTTTGACTTGAGTAGTTGTCATTGCCCTTATTGGGCCTCTCAGGAATTACTGATTAGCCTATGAAGGGGTTCCCCTCAGGTTGATGACACTACTCCCATCCAGAAAGTGGCTACCTCTACTCTCCTACCCCCACCACTCTGCATGCAGGAGCTGTTATCTGTCATCAAAAGGGAATTTCCACTGCCTGCTCTGTACCAGAGAAATGCTGGGCTTCATAAATATTGGTAATGGATGCCTGAATGGGGTGCAAGTTGGCAGACCCTCTGGAATCTGGACCAAGGATATACAGAGAATGGGCTAGGAATGGGGAAAACAAGAAGTAGTCCCAAGGAGAAGCAGAGCTGCTGTGAGAGGCAGAGAGCAGCCCATTCATGGTTCTCTGACCACACACCTTCTAGTTCCACAGTGGTCAGAGGGATCTCTGTTTGTAAACGAACAAGCACAAAACACAGGACCATTCATTTGGCAGAAAATTGAGATCAAAGCTCCAAAATGCATGATAGTGATACCTGGTACTGCAAGGACAAAAGGAAAGTTCATTAATACTAGTCTACAGAGCCTCACATGCAGTAAGCCCTCAAGCACTTGGTCGATGATTGAACAAAAATTGCAAGCAGAGATAATAAAACTTTGAGATAGTTGCCTGACATAACCTTTCTTTGAATTCACTTATTCAGTACATGGGTGCTACTTAGATTATCATAATGTGCCAAAACTCTGCCTAAAGTCTGAGGCAATACTTAAAAAGTATGTGTTTCACTATTCTCTCCCTAAAGCTGCTTGGTAAAAAACTTGATTAGGAAAAAAGTCTAAGCCCAATAATAAAAGTGTACCAAAATATTAAAAACAGAATTACCATAAGATCCAGCAATTCCACTTATGGGTCTATACCTCAAAAGAAATGAAAACAGGATCTCAAAGAGATAGTTGTATACCCACGTTCACAGCAACATATTAGCAATAGCCAAAATGTAGAAGCAACACAAGTATTCACTGACAGATGAATAGATAAACAAAATGTAGTATGTATATACAATGGACTATCATATAGGCTTAAAAAAGAAAAGATATTCTGACACATGCTATGACATGGATGATCCTTGAAGATACTATGTTAAGTGAAAGAAGGTAGGAACAAAAGGACAAAAAATATATTGTTTTACTTACATGAGGTACTTAGAGTAGTCAAATTCAGAGACAAAGTGGTTGCCAAGGGCTGGGAATGGGGGCCTAGAACAGGCAGTTATTGTTTAATGGGCACAGAGTTTCAGTTTTGCAGGTAAAAAATGTTCTGTGGATGGGTGGTAGTGATGGTTGTACAACAATATGAGTATACTTAATGTCACTGAACTGTACAATTAAAAATGTTAAAAGGTAAATTTTCCATTATGCATATTTTATCACACAAATAATTTTTTAAAGCCAAAAAAAAAAAAGATTGCCATCAAACCATTCCTTTACCAGTATACATTCTGTGCATTAGTACCAGTGGAAACTTGCCAATTTTGGCTTTAAATAACCCTTACGGCAACTCTCTTATTTATTCATGTGATTTTTATTTCTCTCTTTACTGCCCTGGTTGAAGGTTTATGCCCTTGTAAATTTTTCATTTGAAAAGTTCCATCTGGGTGGACCCTAATTTTCCCCCAAAATATGTTGAGCTCTGAAAGATAATTTTTCTAAATACCTCGTGTATGAGATGTTTTATTCATCTCCACTTATGAATGGAGACAAATTGCCCTTCCTTTCTATTTCCCTAGCTGTGCCATTTATTTGAGCAGTTATGCCTCAGCACTTATTTTTTGTAACGTGAAGATCACATTAGAAATGTTTTTTTGTTTCCTCTCTTGCTTTCCCATGAAGGATAGAAAAGTACTGCTACTGGGATCCTGGGATGATATCTAGTGTTTTTATAAAATAGGGCATATTGTAAGTGCTATCTCTTGTAAATAAGTGATTCAGATCACTTGGCTTTTTAGCATGTTCAACTAACTGGTAGTATAAATTTTTAAAATTTTTAAAAATCAGATTTTAATTTTACATGCTTATGAGATATTTTGATGTATTTCCTTCACTTTCAGTGACCATTCTACATAATGTGAAACTGTTAACAATGTTCCTAGAAATTTTTTTTGTACACTTAAACAATTTTTTTTTTAGAGGAGCAAAAAGAGTCTAGTCTGGCTATTTTGCATATCAATTCCTGTTGAGAACTAGATATAATAAAGACTCATATCCAGCATCCATAGCTTTTAACATGGTTTGTAAATGATATTTAAATAATGTAAGTCATTGGAGAGAAAGATTGCATCAAAAATGTTCTCAAAACAAGTAAGATTATCATATTTTAAAGTGTGCAGAACAACAAATCAAAAGGCATTTCTAGAAGAAATTAATTTTTGGAGGAGACTCAGAATGAAAATAGTTTTCTTGGATAAGGATGACTTTTTAAAATATAAACAATATTTAGCAGTCAACTAAATTTTGTGCTAGGCTTATAGATTGAACATAATATATTCATTTCCTGAAGTATTGAATGGAAAAGTGGCCATTTGTGGTTGTACTCTTAAGTTTTATGAGAGCTTTTAAGAATGAGCTATAGGCATTACAGGTGTTTGGGGAATGGCTTTGCATTTCATTCAATTCAGGACTAATGTTCTCTGTCAGGTTCTGCTGCCTCTGATGCCTAGCAAACCAGAAAATTCAAAATAGCTCTTATTTAGAGGAAATAAATCTTGGTTTCTTATATCTTCCTTTATTTGGCAAATATATTCTGGAAAAATTGTGTATAACATAAAGTTTTATAAATTAAATGTTTTAAATGCATATGGGAGCTTCTAATTTAAAGTGATATTACAAAAGTGAAGAAATCTTTTGTAAAGTGAATCACTTCTCCGAAGTTATACTTTTAAAAATCTAAGTGTTTGTTTCTTGGTGGTTTCTTGAGCTGTTATTATTTTACAATGGGATATAACTTTTTATCCTTAATTTTATGAATATGAATGAAATAACAACAAAGTATAAGCAATATATAAGAAATCAGTATTACGTATTAAGCACCTACAGTATATTCAGTCCAGTGCCTAATTACTATGGGGTGTGGAGAACTATAGAAGAATCTGTGTCACAGGGAGATTCCACCTAGAGCTAACTGCCCAATCTGTGCCAATGAGAAGGTTATTCTTAGAAATAACTTTGCTATAAATAGATAATGAATACCTTCACCATAGATGAAATTACACCTGAATGTAACTGCAAAATCTGTGTCACACAAGACATTACACTTAGCCCTAATTGTACAATCTATGCCTATAGATTGAGTTTTACCTGCACCTTGCTGTTTATTTGTTTTATGACTTTACTGGATGAATTCTTTCCTCTTTGTCATATATTGCCACAGAAGTATCTGCTCATTGAATTTAGTGGTCAGCTAATGGTTAGACTGAGATATCCTTAAATTTCTTGAATCAGTAAGTCTCCCATTCTTTGTGGAGGGGCTGTGTGTGTGTGTGTGTGTGTGTGTGTGTGTGTATTCGTGTGTGGGTGTATGTTTGTTGGGGGCATACCTTCAGTGCTCCAGCAGTTTACAACTCTGTCTTAGCTTTCACTTCTTGCTCGTGCATTGCCTTAAGGTCAATCAGAAATGAGATATGAGTATCTTCTCAGATCTTCCCTGGATAGGCACATAGCCCTGCACATCCAAGTGCCTATTTAGATCCCCCAGGAATATATTGGAGGTTTTCAAAGCCTGTTATGAATGTCTTATTAACCAGATTTTGCTTACAATTTTTTGTCAGTCTCTTGTTAGCCCTAACTGGTGTCACTGACTCTGGCCACTGAGATCTTAAAAAATTGCTGCTGATTGTTTTTAACAAACACTCTGGGGATAGGTATTTTCTCACTTAGCAATCTCTGAGTGGGGTCAAAAATTTATTCCTGAGAATAGAGCTTGTCACAGGTCAAACTGTGACAAGTCTCTGGGATGGAGCTTTTGGGAGGAGCTCCAAACCTGTTCTGACCCTAACAGTGACTGCTGGGTTTCACAGCTTCTGTGGTTTTTTTTTTTTAATATAGTAAATAAACTTTATTTATCTGTTTCTCAGAGATGACACTGCCAGCAATCACAGATTTGCGTACAATACAGTTATGTATTGGCTATTCACAATTTACAGTAGTGTTTTTTCCTCTGAAAAATATAAGCTTCTATGGTTTTGAGGCTACTGGTATTTAAGGTTGGGAAGAAGGGGATGGGAATAGGCTAAGTTAAAATTCCACAACTTGCTGTTCTTATAGAGATTCAACTGTTTTTCCTGAATAAAAATTCATCAGATTGTTACAGGCCTTTGGTTAATTTCCAGAGTTCTGGAAAATATGATTGTGATCATTTTTGCTGGTGTTCTTATTGCCAGGGAGAAGTGAATTTTGGGAGGTCCTTATTCTGCCAGTCTGGAAGTGCTTCTCTGGTGGCTTTATACTGAGGCAGGTTTTTTTGTTATCTAAGATGGCTGCCAGCAGCAACTTTGACATGTTTCCTGATTCTTAACATGCAGGGGGAGGGGAGAGAGAAAGAGAGCAGGATTAGCTTTTTTCCCCCAGAAACCCTTAACAAACCAAATTGACATAGACCTACTCTTTTCTGAAACTAATATTAACAATTGTCAACAGAGAAGAAATTGCCATAGTTGGCTTACTTTAAACATTTAGGAGTAGAGTAGATGTTGGAGAGTCTATCACACTGCTAACAGGCTTACTTCTGGACAGTCTTGAAGGAGAAAAACAGTTCAGAAAAAAGAAGAGTGGAGATGATTGAGAATTCTTGCCCAAGCCTTATCTTTAACGCTTGGCCTTTATTTATGCAAAGAGACATTTTGATGTGGGAAGAATATTTACTTTAGTTTTACCATGGAAAAAATTAATTTGTTCACATAGGCTTCTACCCATTATTTTTTCTATAATGTGATAATGCAGTAAGATTGAATAAGGCTGCTTCAAGAAATAGTGTGGGGCAATAGATTGACCATTGAGAACAAGTTTGTATGGAGTAAATAGGTAGGAAAGCAGAATATTTGAAGCTGAAAGTATTCTGTTGCACTTCTGTTGCTCAAGTTGTGGACCTTGTTAACAGTGCAGTATTATGTTTGGAAGCAGTAGCTATGATCTGAAGACCATGAAATTGTTGAGTAGATGGAAAAGGGTGACAGAGTTGTACCTATCAAGCAGTATTAAGTATGGTACATTATGTACTTTGGCCTCTGGAAGCCTGTAATTACCCACTGCAGAACACTGCAGCATGAGTAATGGGGCTTCATGCACTATATAGTAATGTCAAAGGCCTCGTTTATTAGTCATTCTTCACAATATCTTTGTGAAGTATGTCAGTATTATTATAATCTTACCTGTCTCCTACATGATGAATAAATTGAATCTCAGGAATGTGGATCACATTACTAAAGGTTGCACATATAGCTTATAACTGGGTTTTTGAATCTGTTCTTCCAGTGCTTATTCAATGCTCAATGAGCTTCCTCAAACAAATGGAATTAGATATGACTTTTTCCAATAGTCAGAAGAAAGAAAAAAAATCCACATACTCACTGTCTTTCAATATCTCTGTTTCCTGATGTTTGTGAGGTAAGATAGTTTTGTACTAGTTGGATCAGAATGAATATGACAGTCAGACTACTATGGAAAGAAAACCAAGCGTAATTAACATGTAGGGACAAAGAAAGAACAAGACAAAGAGAACATGGAATTAGCAGCCTCAAAATAAAATAAGTAATACATTTATTAAGTAGTTGATTATAAAAGTAATTATGTTTTCATTAGGCAGTACATTCCTCTGTCCTGCTAAGTGAATTGGAATGCTATACAGATGATAAGCATTAAAAAGCTATGTCTGCCTTAAAGAAATAAAAACAACCCCAGGTCCTTAAATACTTAATATGCAGGTGAAAGCCATATTTGGAAGGAAGGAAAGAAGAAAGAAGAATTCATAAGTAACCCAGAAATAGTTTTTGCTAACATTTGGTCCAATTCTATCATTTTGGACTTCCTCTTTTCCACTGAAGATAGCAGTTATCACTTTTTAATGTGGCTTTGAAATTTTAGAACAGAATCCTTGTGAAGTGCATCAAACATTCTTGAACTGTTTTCAGAACATTCTTTTTATGAAGCCATGGAACCAGCTGCTCTTCTGCCTTAGTCAGTTAGTGTTTTGTCACTGATGCTTTTAAGAATGTGGGTATAATAAAACAGCATCTGAGACATTGATCCAGTTGTAGCTATTTTAAGGAGGCGATTATAGCAAAATGAGACACTGATTTATAATGTATTGTTCTTTCTGGTCTAGACCAAATTACATGATTTGTCACAGAGGTTACTTATATATATCTCAGAAAGAAAAATTCTATGGATGTAATTGCAGACCAATTGAATGGATATATTTTGTGTTGTAAAGGAGAATGCAGCTTACATTAGGAAATTATTATTGGCTAACATTCTTGATCAAGTCTTTCTTGGTAGCTACACAAATGCATTTAATCGATGACACAATTATTAGGATAATTCAGTCTAAAATCTTTCTGTTGAAGACAGTGACTCTATATGTTATAAAGGTGAATCAAAATTTCAGCCACAATTTATAGGAGTGTTACTTAACATCATCAGTATTTTCTCATTCAATATCTAAGGTCATCTTGTAATTTTTATTGACTGAAATAGTAATACGAACTATCTTACTTCTTTTTCAGTGTGTCATGTTAGAAAATCAATTCATATGATGAATTCTAAGTATATTGTGCCAAAGACTTAGAGGGAAAAATTGTCAGCATGAATTATGATATGTTCTCCTGTTCATGGTGTGGCTTTATTGACAAAGTATTGATTTTTGTACTTAGGATTTAAAGGTACATTTTTCTCTTCCCATCTGCTTACTCTGCAAATTGGTTGTATTAAGAACTGGGTGACTTCTGAAATCAACGACAGTCATATTTGGATTTTTGGTAACATCTGGGCTAACCCAAGAAATTGAAATGATGACTTCAGAATTTTTTGACATTATCCAGGGCCAAAGAACTATCGTATGTTGAGTAATTGTATATAACTAAGTTCTATGTTAGATATTCTTTATAGTTTAAGCTGTTTAGTTTTCAAAACACTACCATTTTGTGTAAGTATTTAATTTCCTTCTTCTGCACATAAAAAAACAAGTTCAGCAAGTTTCTGACTTGCCTAAAATCACATATTTTAGTAACAGAGTGCCGAGGTTTAGACCAGGTCTGCCTGAATTGCAAGGTCGCGCATTTCCATTCTTCCATGTTGCCTCTCAGCAATAAAGAAACATCTTTTCCAATAAACCTTAATAAACCTGTTTAGAAAATCCCATTTAGTTTGGATGGTCAGGATAGAATTTAGAGTAGCTTAAAAACATAAAGTAAGCAGAGCTACAGTGCTCACTCAAATGGCCTTGTTTGATTTCATCCCTGACCACACACCTCACGTCATGTAAAAAGAGCCACTGCCTCCCTGCAGTTGTCTTTCCTGGATTTCTCTGTGAATTTTTGCCTTCTTTGATATATAATACACACCACAAACAAGAATGTGCTGCAGCTTGAGATTACTGTAAACTGAGCTGGTGGTCACTAATATGTAAAATGAGGAAGTTGAACTAAATAATGGCTAAATCTTAGAAATTCTACATGGTAGAATTCTAAAATGTGTAGATTAGTTTGTCATGTAACATGAAGCTTGACTATGAGTATTTGGTGGGTTTGGAATACTGGAATGTAATAACAATTGTTATGAGTCACAATTATATTGTAACTCTCACTGGCCATGAATAATTTTATTGATTAACTTTAATGTAAGAAAATTTTTAAATTTATTTATTTATTATTATTTTTTATTTTTTTGAGATGGAGTCTCGCTTCTGTTCCCAGGCTGGAGTGCAGTGGCACTCTATCTCGGTTCACTGCAACTTCTGCCTTCCGGAATCAAGCGATTCTCCTGCCTCAGACTCCTGAGTACCTGGGACTACAGGCATGCGCCACCACGCCTGGCTAATTTTTTTGTATTTAGTAGAGATGGGATTTCACCATGTTGGCCAGGATGGTCTTGATCTCTTGACCTCATGATTCGCCCACCTCAGCCTCCCAAAGCATTGGGATTACAGGCGTGAGCCGCTGCGCCCGGCCTTAAATTTATTTTTTACCTCTAATCAACACCTTGCAGATTGAATTTTTATCAGCATTTTTGAGTTTGTATTTTAGGTCATAGATATCTATTTCTTTGTCACCTACCTCCATTTCTTCTCTGTACCGCTAATTCAAATGTCTGTTTGAATGTGCTTTTTTATTATTTCATTTTATTTTTTGATTAAGCATTTTTGAAATAGAACCTTTGGACTGGCATTCTGACATTGGCATAGATGCTCCCCTTTTGACAGTTTAAACAATTTCATGTGGCTATTAACATCATTGTTAAGTTTTATAGCATCTTCTGGGCACTTAAACATTTGCAGAGTGCTAAACACATGTGCCTTAATTAAGGCCACATTATACATTTTTAATAAAATACAGCAACTGTTGATTGTCGCAAGGCAAGAGTGATTTAAATAATTGAAAATGTTACAAATAACACTGTTTATGGTACAATAATATATTTTGTTGCAGCATTACATCACTGAAAAAGGACCTTAGAACATGCTGCTCTGTATGTATCAAATCTAAAATAGGGACTTCCCGTTGATGGTATGACTTTATTGACCATGATGGTGAGAGTATAGTTGATCCTTATTATTCATTGATTTTGTATTTGCAATTCACCTACTTGCAAAAATTTACTTGTAACCCCTTGATATAGTTTGGATATTTGTCCCCACCTAAATCCCATGTTGAATTGTAATCCCTAATGCTGGAGGTGGGGCCCGGTGGGAGGTGTTTGGGTCATGGAGGCGGATCCCTCATGGCTTCGTGGTGTCTTTGTGATAGTGAGTTTTCACGAAGTATGGTTGTTTAAAAGTGTGTGGCACCTCCCCACCCCTTGCTCCTGCTTTTGCCATGTGAAGTTCCTGCTTCTGCTTCACCTTCCATCATGAGTAAAAGCTCCCTGAGGGAGGTCCCCCAGAAGCAGATGCCCCTGCACTTCCTGTACAGCCTGCAGAACCACGGATCAGTTAAACCTCTTTTTTTATAAGTTGCCCTATCTGAAGTATTTCTTTATAGCAATGCAAGAACAGCCCAACATACCCTCCAAATCAATATTCACAGCACTTGCACAGCCATCGTCAGACATGTGCAGAGGGTTGAAAAATTTGAGTTGCCCAACACTCTAACAAGGTGATGCCCTGCCTTCTCGGTTCAGCTCTTATAGTGTAACCAAGTGTCATTTTCAGAATTTATTTAGTGCCACATATAAACAATTTTTGTGCTTTCTGTTGGTGGTTTTGCTGTTGGAAATGGTTCAAACACAGTGCTTAACTGCTTTCCAGCATTCCTAAATGCAAGAAGTCTGTAATGTGTCTTATGGAGAACTTGTGTGTGTGAGGTAGGCTTTGTTCAAGCATGAGTTAAATACGCTGTTGGCAGTGAGTTCAATGTTAATGAATCAACAATATATATTAAATAAGGTATATTTAAACAAAAACATACATGAAGCAAGGTTATGTATTGAATGGTTGCCGAAAATGTTGTAACCAGAGGCTTACAGGAATCTAACCTTGTATTTCCCCTAGGAGCAATGGTTCAGAATTTGTGAATTCAGTGTTTGTGGCAATCTTATACACTATAACTTTTGCAAATAACAAGAATAAGTTTGTCATGTTGGAGTCACGTGACAAAATGCCTCTGGAATAATCAGGAAGACCTTACAAATGTAGCTATTTAGAAATCCAATTTTTTTAGGGGAGAGGGGTACCCCAGAACTTAAAACTATGTTATGTTTTTAGCAGATGCCTCTCTGGGGGTTTTCTTTAAGATATTAAAATGTCTCTTGAGCATTTTTGTTCATTCTTACTTCCAAATTTTGCTGCTTCTCTAGATCTGTACTGTAAGTTACCATATGATTGTATAAAAATGAACATTTCAGTCAGTTATGCAGTTGGGCGTTTAAAAATAGATTTTGTTTGAAGAATGATGTAAATAACTCTAAGATAGGCTATTCATAAACTAACAGAGATGGAAAACATTTCCTACATCTTAGCCACTGTACTATCTGGAATTCCACAGTAGTATACCAAAAACTTCAGTGGGCCCTGCAAATCAAGGGATGGTGGTGCTAGCATATTTGGTCTCTGGTCAAGAAAGGGATCTGGAGAGTCCTATAGCAAGTTTTCATATTGTAGGAAAAGCCTGGGTGAAATTCATTTTTGCCTGCTCTGATGGCCTAAGAAAGCAATGCCTGTCATAATCCAGAGAGACACAACCCTGAACACCATAATCCCGAATGTTGAGATTCCAACAGATTAAAACCTCTAAGGATCTTTTGATCCTTAACATTTAAAATCCGTAACATCTAAAACTCTGAAAATCCCAATTCTAAAAGATTAAAATCCTGAGTGCTGAAATCCAAGAAGCCAAATTCTGGGGAAAGGGATTAGTGTATATCTGGCTGTGTGAAGGATAGTTACATCGTGTCAGTTGCATCATGTTAGGTAAAACTATTACCTTATTATTGTCTTTATTTGGAATTAAGTATGGTTTAAAGAGATGTGTGTGGGTGCCAAGTAGACAAGGGGCAGACTTGTGGACTTAATTTTACTTTGACTGGATTTTAACTTGACTGGATTAAGGAGTACCTAGAAACCTGGTAGAGCATTATTTTAGGTGTGTCTGTGAGGGTGTTTCCAGAGGAAATTAGTGTGAGTCTGAGTGAACTAGGTGGGGAAGATCTGCCCTCAACATTAATGGATACCATCCAAATGGCAGGGGTCCTAGAGAGAACAAAATAAAGAAGGCAGATTGGTCTCTCTGAGAGCTGAGACAGATTTTTCTTCTGCCGCTGGGGACATCAGAACTCCAGGCCTGCTGCCCTTTGGACTCCAGGACTTATACCAGTGGTGCCCCAGGTCCTGAGGCTTTTGGCCTTGGCTTGAGAGTTATACCATTGTCTTCCCTGGTTCTGAGGCGTTCAAATGTGGACTGAGCCACCATTACCAGCATCCCAGAATCTCCAGCTTGTAGATGACCTGTCTTGGGACTTCTCAGCCACCATAATTGCATGAATCAATTCCCCTAATAAATCCCCTCTCATATATCTATATAAGTGCCCTATTGGTTCTGTCTCTGGAGAACCCTGAGTAGCACAGATTTGCTGTCAGGAAACCGAATATCATTTTTTTCTTATCATATTCCTTATAACACAGTGGAAGAGATCTGTGAAATTGTCCCCTTGCAGAAAGGCTGTGATAAGTGTAAGAGGCTACTTAATGGTGAAAGATAAAAATTTAAAAGCTAATTAATTGATGCTGCCAAAGCAGAAAATCGCTAATTGCAATGGCTGAGCAATAACCAGACTTTCAAATGGACAGTTTATAGTTACAAAATTTGTAGACCATAACCACTTTCCAAATACAAGTGCAGCAAGTGTTTAGAAGATTATAGAAAAGTGACAATGCCAGCAAAAATTACAAGATACCTCCCCTGCCAAGTTATTCAGTCGTGTACAACTACTGCTCCTTCACACATAGTAACAATTCATTATGCTATGTATTTCATCTTCACATCATTTTTAATACTGGAGGTGTAAATTGTGTAAATAATTTTAGAGAGTTCTAATTTGTTTTATGCATTTTTTTTGCTGCGAATTTGACTCCATTAAAGTGCGTTATCACAATGTTGACTCTGTGGATAAGAATTGTATTTGTATATAAAAACATTGAAACCTCCTCAAAAAACGAAGAAATTTCCTTTTTGTACATCTGCATTTGTGAAGGATGAAAGTTCTCAAGATCTTGACTCTTACTACATATGTAGTGGTGACCTGTCACAGTTTGTGATCAATCTTGTTAAAAGACTTAGGTTATTCATCATGGTATTTCAGATAACTGCAGTTATATAGCTGGGTGCCCACAATTAGCAACCACAGTGATATATGTTTTTGCATTTCACGTTTTGACCAATTTCTTTATGAATCTGGTTCATCTACTCACAACTGCTATACTCATGCAACTATTGTTACTATACCTGAGTGTTTGTGCTTGCAAAAATGTGTATATTATTATTGCCTATTTTATAGTATTAATATAAGGTGGCCTATCACGTGTTCTGCCATGTTTTTATGTTTCCCAAATAAATCCCCCTTAAAAATGTAAATAAATGTCTTTAAAATATTTTTTAATTATTTTGTTCCCCAGAATTATATTTTTGAGATTTTGATCTTTTAGGATTATGATTTTAGGGATTTTAGACTTTAGGGATTTTGATGTTTCAGAGTTTCAGCATTCAGGATTTGGTCTTTTAGGATTGTGTGTCTCAGGATTATGGCCCGCACCCCTAACAAAGAGGGGAAACCTGAGATGTTTTTCCTTGGGACTGATAAGAGATAAGCCTTGATTGATATTGAACATATGTAGGGATTGAATGGTGCTTTTCATAAATCGCTGCCATTTTTCAGTGGGAAAGTTAATATGAAACATTTATTTTACTGAGAAAAATTATTTTTTCTTTTTAGAAAATAGAAAAATAGGGTACAAGTGCAGTTTTGTCACATGGATATATTGTACAGTGGTAAAGTCTGAGCTTTTAGTGTAACCATCACCCAGTGTACATTGTACTCATTAAGTGATTTCTCATGTGTCACCCCCCTCCTACCTCCCATTCTTCTGAGACTCCAGTCTATTATTCCACACTCCATGTCTATGTGCACATATTATTTAGCTCCCACTTATAAGTGAAAAATGTGGCTTTTGAATTTCTGTTTCTGACTTATTTAACTTAAAACAATGGTCTCCAGTTTCACCCATGTGGCCACAAAAGACATGATTTCATTCTTTTTTATGGCTGAATAGTATTCCGTTGTGTGTGTGTGTGTGTATTACAAATACAACAGAATACTATTGTATTTCATTACAATAGTATGCATATATTTATATAAATACAAACTAGCGTGTGACTAGTGTGTAACAAGTATGTATACATATTTATATAAATATATATGCATACTATTGTATTGGAATACAATAGTGTTCCATTTTATATATGTAAATATGTGCACACAATGAAATTGTATGTGTGTGTATGTATGTATATAAACAGATATTTAATAATATATAATTATACACATACACACACAACAGTTTCTTTATGCAGTCATCCATTGTTGGACACAGGTTGATTTCGTATCTCTGCTATTGTGAATAGTGCTCTGATACACACACAAGTGCAGGTTTCTTTTTGATATAATTTCTTTTCTTTGGGGTATATACCCAGTAGTAGAATTGCTGTATCAAATGGTAGTTCTCTTTTTAGTTCTTTGCAAAATCTCCATACTGTTTTCCATAGAGGCGGTACTAATTTTCCCACCAACAGTGTGTAAGTATTCCGTTTTCTCCGCATCCTCGTCAACATCTGTTATTTTTTGTCTTTTTAGTAATAGCTATTCTGACTGGAGTAAGATGGTATCTCATTGTGGTTTTAATTTGCATTTCTCTGATGATCAGTGATGTTGAGCCATTTCTATGTCTTCTTTTGAAAATTGTCTATTCATGTCTTTTGCCCACTTTTTAATGGAGTTATTTGTTGTTTTTGTTGTTTGAATTCCTTGTAGATTCTGAATGTAAGTTTTTTGTCAGATGCACACTTTGCAAATATTTTACTGAAAAGAGTTCTTTGTGGATTATTTTTCAAAGTTGTCAGATATACCTACTGAAGTGATAATTTAATTGGAAAGTCTAACCCTCATGAGAGCTGAGTGCTCTGTTTCTTAAAATGTGGTTCCAAGCCCACCTCTATCATAATCAGCTTGGGAATTAACATTGCAGATTCCCTAGGGACTTACTCTAGGCTGATTAAGTCAGATTTTCTGGGAGTATGACTCAGGTGTTTGTATGTATGCTTGTATAGATGTATGTATTTATTTATTTTGAGATGGAGTTTCACTCTTGTTGCCCAGGCTGGCGTCCAATGGCGCAATCTCGGCTCACAGCAACCTCCGCCTCCCGGGTTCAAGCGATTCTCCTGCCTCAGCCTCCCGAGTAGCTGGGATTACAGGCACCTGCCACCACACCCGGCTAATTTTTGTATTTTTAGTAGAGATGGGGTTTCTCCATGTTGGTCAGGCTGATCTCTAACTCTCGACCTCAGTTGATCCGCCCACTTCGGACTCCCAAAGTGCTGAGATTACAGGCGTGAGCCACTGTGCCCGGCCAGGCATTTGTATTTTTAAGGTACACTGCAGCTTGAGAATCACTCTTCTACTGAGCTGGTAGAAACAAGAATTTCTATCATATTTTAGTCAAGTAATTTACATTCTTTGACTGAAATGGATTTGATGTTTTTTTTTAACTTTAAGGAGTACAGATGTAGCTCAAGTTAAGTAAACATAATACAATATAGACAAACTCCCAGATGAGATTTTAAGTTAAGATGACTGATATTTAAACATATATGCCCGAACTTAGAAGGATAAATAATCTTGTTCCTTTCAATGCAGTCACTTAAAGGACCTCCAGGTGTGGTTTCTCTCCAAGGCCTTAAAGGGTTCTACCCATATATTAGTGGGCAATTCCAATGACCTTTTTTTGATATTTCCTTTCAGAGTTTTTCAGAACCTGGTTGATCAAACCCCCATACCAATTTGATTACTTTTTTCTCCTCCTCCTTCTTCTTTTTAAACACAATGATATTATTTATTATGTTTATCGCTGTTATCACAAGTCCTGGCTTGGAAAAACCTGTGTTTCTTAAAAATCATATGTACTCTTAAAAAATAAACAAGCATTGAGGATATTAAAAAACATTAAAAATTCCAAGACAGGAGTTCAGAGCATATTTGAAGCAATGAAGTAAATGTCATTGTAGCTCTTTAAGGTGTTTACTCGGAAGAAGATGACATAAATTCTGTGATATATATTTCAAAATCGGTAGATATAGGTATACTTCTTAGATATGTAATTCATAAATCTTTAGGGATATCAGTATCTTACACTCAGCACTTGTCACACACTAGTTTGTATGCTGTGCCTGGTTCTAAAAGACATTATTTAGTAATAGAAATAAAGGATCTCTTCATTTAACCCCTTTATTGGTCCCTATGAGATGCAAGATGTTTTGTTAAATAATCGGCTGATTATTAAGACCTAACTGGTAAATGCAGCAGATAGGGCACACTTTCCTGTACTCCAAGGAGTTCTGACTCTACTAAGAAGCTTAGAGTACTTTAGGAAGGGAATTATCTTTATCCAAATGAAGGTCATTTCCCTTACTGTTAGGGTCAAGGTGGGGGTGGGGGAGATGTCCCCACTCACTTTCTTTCAGAACTCTTTTCTGACTTGGTTTTGGGTGCTGCTAGCTGCTAGCAGCTGTCCCCAACTAATTCTGCATACCCTGAAACTTTGGGGATATTGGATTCTAAAGTCAATATTTAAGACATAGAACTATCATTAGTGCAGTTTTTTTTGGGGGGGGGAATGTGGAATATAATAATAATTTCCAATGTTTTCATGTAAAAATGCATCCCAACTTTCTAAGAGTACACAACAGTAAGATTGAGGCCTGCCTGGTTACAATAGACGTGTTAGAATTGTAATGTTTATTTTTGGGTAAGTCCACATTGGTGACCTGATTAATAGGCTGAAATAGTTTGGAAAGATAAAAATATCTCCAGTAACAGAACATTTAAATTTTCATTTCTCTAAATGCCAGGAAATTACAAATTAAATTGTGACATGAGGAAATGGAGGCTGACAATAAAGAAACATCTCCTAATAGTGTATAGATCTAAAGCATCCTTCAGGAATTAATTCTTGGTCTATTTGAGTTGGTATATATGTGATATAGCTGAGGGCGAGAGGATCAGCTTCTGTGATTCTGTTCAGGTCTCTGAATACAAAATGTTTATACACCCGTAACCACTCACACTTATTGTTAGGAAATCAATTTGATTTGGATAATTTTTTAAGAATTAATAAAACTAATCACATTTCTTTCCAGATATATACAAGACAGAGTTATTTAAACAATAAGGTGGATTTGTAGAGAATCTGTTTTGTCTGTGAGTTATTTAAAACAATGCAGTTTTTTCATTCAGCAATATAGGTTTGCTTAATCTTGAGCCCAAAATGGACAGCCTCCTTTGGGAATATGTCTGGTTTCTAGCTGTAAAGACAACATGACTTTTTAAACTCTCTTGGGTCACTGAGGGAATAGTTGACTAGGTGTGTGAAGTAAGATTCTAAATCCTACATTTAGCAAGTAAAAGATGATGGAATTTATAAGTTAAACATATTAAAGTGTTTATGTAGTAATTATTAAAATTGATTACTAAAATTAAATAGTTTAATATTAATTCTTGAGAACATAAATTCTTATAATTACTTACCAGGGGCCTAAAAGACTATAGAGTTGAGCTTTTAGTTTAGCAAGTTTCTCTGAAAATCAGTTTTTTAAAAATATGATTGTTCAAATGTTAAGTGTTAGAAATGAGGTTAAAGAATAAAAAGTTGGCCAGGCGCTGTGGCTCACCCCTGTAATCCCAGCACTTTGGGAGGCCGAGGCGGGCGGATCACGAGGTCAGGAGATCGAGACCATCCTGGCCAACATGGTGAAACCCCGGCTCTACTAAAAATACAAAAATTAGCTGGATGTGGTGGCACATGCCTGTAATCTTAGCTACTCTGGAGGCTGAGGCAGGAGAATCACTTGAACCGGGGAGTCGGAGGTTGCAGTGAGCTGGGATCGCGCCATTGCACTCCAGCCTGGTGACAGAGAGAGACTCCATCTCAAAAAAAAAAAAAAAAAAAAAAAAAGAATAAGAAGTTATTTAGAGCACAAATACAAAAAGTGACTTAATAGTTGATGTTATTTTTAAATTTTATTAGTTTCTCTGAAAGAATATGCCTATTTTGCTGAAACTTGTGACCACTTTATTCTTCATTTTCCTTTTGTAGGAGTTATTACAACAGCAACATTGACCCATGATTGTGTCTTTATGAAAATTGGGGTATTTTATTTATTTATTTATTTAGGCATGAAAGTCCTTAAAATGTATAACACTGAAGAAAATCAACATATAGGAACATTAAGATATAGATACTGAATAATGAAGTCTTTTCATTTCAGATATGATCATAAGTCCATGCATTTTATAGGTTGATCAGTGAAAGGAAGGCCAAGATAGCTAGGTTTTTAGTAACACTGGTTAAGAGCCCATAACACAGAAGGTGTAAATTGGGTCACTTAACTGTTAACAGCATTGCAGTGACTTCACAATCTGATACTCAAAAGTAGTATTGGTTAAAATAATAGAAGGGTTAAAGAGTTATTTTCTATCTATGTTTCATTTGCCTTGTAATCCCATTTTCTTGTTACAACAGATATGCATACATGTTTTATGTATTACAAATGAAGTACTTATATATATTAAGGTCAGCAAAAACATGCTAGGTTCAGATGTGTTTCTGCATACTCTTGGAAACAGTAACTGTGATTTCATCCATTACTATTTCAAACAAGTTTATGACTGGATGTAATTCCTACAGGTATAGATTTTTAAAGTGCAGCTTACACTTTAAGAACTCATTGGAGACATTTGCGTGGATTTTCATTCTACTCTGATTTAAAGGTTTTAGGCAAATTTGAAAAATTTCAAAATTGCTTTATTTTTCAGTGAAAATTTGTTTATACAAAGAGTAATATAGGGCTTTTTTGCTATAGAATTTTATCAATTACTCATCCCATATTGTTTAGTACTTAGTATCTTATGCATATTAAGTAATTTTATCGATTACTCATCACATATAATTTAGTACTTAATATCTTATGCATATTATCTTATGCATATTAAGTACTAAATAATATGGGATGAGTAATTGATAAAATTGTGCAGGGTTGGGAAACTCTTGCTTCCTGAAAGTTTATGGCTCTGAAGACTTACCCTCACATTCAGTTTCCACATTATTCAGTCTTGGTTCTACATTTCACCCATAAAATTTTCTGGAAAAATATCCACTCATATCAGTAAAATAGTTGTCTACTTATATTCTTTTCAGAGGAATTATAAATGCAGAAACCTCATAAGCAATGTGACGTTGAAAACAGTGAAATAACAGTATTATAGGGAATAAATCATAGTATGTTTGAGTACTAAAAAGAAAGAAAATTGTTTCCATGTGCTCTAAAGGAATTTGAATTTAGTTTCCAGAATTTGGATTTCAATAAAGTACTTTTGAACTTTTTCTATTACTATAATCTTAGTAACATTATCCTCATCAGGTTTGATTTGATTTTAATAGCAAAATACATTTCTATATGCTTATCAAATAATTCTACTATTAAAATACTGCTATGTATACAATATTAAACATATCATTACCATAGTTGATACGTGATAGAATTAGTCCAGTCTTCAGATCTTCATTAAATAATGTTATTAAAACTCCCTGCATTCCATGGGGGAACCACAGTGTGTCTGGTGTAAAACCTTTTGGATAGTCTTTGTGTCTAGTTTGAATTGCTTTTGTTCATAAAATTCTGCCATGTAGAGTTATTTCTGAATATCTCATCAGTTGAGATAAACCACAAGTACCTGAAGCGAAATGGATGTCTGCGTAATCTCAAGAAATCTTCAGGTTCAGAAATATGCGTTCACTGAAGAGCAAAATCAGTTAATCTTTAAAATAAAATGTAATGAACCAATAAAAGAACCACAGTTCAGATGGCTGACATCATACTAAATGTCTTCCAGAAAACAGAGATTTTCTCATAGTGTGTTTTTTGGATGAATTTTTCCCTTATAGAATATACAAAGACTCAATTGATTGAGAACTCAAAGCAATTGGTGGCTCTGATATGGGTTTATTGCCTCTATTAGATTAGAAGTAAGACTATAAATGACAGATGGTATCTTCTAGCCTGCTTTCTAATTAGAAAACAAGTAATACATATAGGTTTTCCATCTCATTATTGAGCACAGATACAAATAAAAATGACTTATTTTTCAGAAAATTATAATAGCATAGAGATAAAAATGTACAACTATTTTTATTTTAACATGGATTTCTGTTTAGTAGGATGACAAAAGAAGTTGATTTTTCAGAAGTTAAATTGGCACTTTGTAATTTTATATTGTCATATAGAAGGTGATCTCAAGAATAAACTAAAATTATAGCTATAATTTGGCCACCAGAAAGTAATAGCTTTTTCTTTCAGGCATTAGTCAACAAAGTCATAGGAGGCTGCTTGTGCTAGGATGTATAATTTCCTGTTAAGTTTATGGAAAATAATAGACAGGAATTATTGAAAATAAGGGCGTGGCTCTAGGAGAGGTTAAAACAAAAGTAACAGAACTCATGCCCAGCTTTATGTTTCTTTTGTGGGGGGTGACACAGAGAGTGGGAGTGTGGCAGGCAGGGTGGGATTGAGGAGGGTGAGAACCAGAGGAAGAAGCAAGGAACATAGGGTAGAGACTAAGAGTAAAAACTGATCATTAAAAGAATTATTTGTTCTCAGTCTTTCTTTGTACCTTAAAAAAAAAACTCATTCTCTGTGTGACTATTGGTAGAAACTGCCTCAGAATACCAGGTCCTGAGAAGCAAGAAACAGTCTGAATCAGTGGAGGGTACACTGGACTAGAAACCTGGTCATGTGTAAAGTCAGTGTCTTCCACAGCCTCAATTTTATCACCTGTAAAATAATGAGTTTATAGATCATCTGCACAGTTCCTTCTAGTTTTATTTTATTGTGATTTGGTAGTTTAATAAATCAAGCCTTCCAGACTGACTGACTTGCTTTTATGCTTGCAGAATTCCAAGTGAGGATCATAGACAACCTTCCCAGGGAAAGTTTGTACTAACTCATTAATATAAATTTAAATGGGTTTGCTCTGACTCCTAGAAATTTAAAGGTGGCTGATCAGATTCTCCCTATAACTAGTTTGACATCACTGAAACCTCTCATTACACATTTCAAGTCCAGAAAACAGAAGTTTTGTGAGCCATCAAGAGCCTTGTGGAGGTATTCTAACTATGAACCTATTTTGGCGCAGATTTTATAAAGGAGAAAGAATTATCACTTTAATTCTAATGCAAATCTATTTTAGATTTGAGTTCAGTATAATCTCATTAGATAAAAAACTCCCATGAGAATGGCAGCTGAAGATTTGGTTACAGGGCTTACATATTCAGGGACATGTGATGTGTTCAAAGGGTGAATTTTATGTTTTTTGAAGTGAAGAGGATAAAAATTAGTGATATATAATATTAGATGCAAACCATTAAGTGTTCAAAAGCAGTTCATTGGGTAAGAATATTTACCCAACATATTCCTAAAGTTAGGAGACTCGTGGTTTCTGGCATGAAAGCTGAGAGAGTACATACTGTAGTATTTGAACAAGGACATGGCAGAGTGACAAATTATATCAAAATCTGAGATGGGTGGAGGCACATCTAAACAGAGGCTGGATTGTCCTGGGTTTGGATAGAGTTTAAAACTTTCATGGGGCTTCTCTTTTTAAGCTGCCATGGAGAGTAAGTGTAGTTCAAAAGCCAAAAAAAAAAAAAAAAAAAAAAAAAACCCAAAAAAACCAGCAATTGATTCTGCAGAATTTTAGTATTTAGTAACACTTTCCATTAATGGTACATTAATAAGTCATGTCTCCTAATGTACAAAGTATTGTGAAGCTTCCAAATTGTATCTTGTCAAACATAACAAACCATATTACAGGATTCATCTGAAAGGTGAGTGTTCATTTTCACCATTACTGGCAACTGAGAAATGATTTTACTATATGACTTATAGTACTGTCAGTAATGTCTATAAGTGAGCCAACTTCAGGAAAAACACATATCTCCATTAAAAAGACATGAATATAGAATAGTGCATAAAGGTGTAGGCTCTGGAGCCAGATCGCCACAGCACAAACCTGGCTCCACTACTTACTAGCTATGGGAATACAGACAGATTACATATGACTTGTATATACAGTCAGCCTCCATTTCTGTGGGTTTAGTATCCTTGGTTTCGACCAACTGTGATCTGAAAATACTCAGGGAGGAGAAAAGAATGGTTGTGTCTATACTGAACATGTACAAACTTTTTCCTGTTGTTATCGACTAAACTCAACAGTATAACAACTACTTACATAGCATTTGCATTGTATTAGGTATTATAAGTAATACCTAATGTGTGTAGTTTATATGCAAAATACTACACCATTTAATATAAGGGACTCAAACATGATCCACAAAGGACTCCGTGGATTATGGTATCCTCGGGAGGTCGTGGAACCAATCCCCCACACTTACTGAGAAATGATTATAACTAGATATCTGGCTTGTCAGCGCCTACCTGTAACCAAGGTGAAATACTAGAGACACATTGCATTATACATTTCAAAGCTTCAGTGTTCCACCTGCTAAATTATTAATAGGTTATTAATTGTATTTCTCTTACAGTTATTTAGACTTAAAAGACTTATCTATAAAAGAGTTTATAAATATGTCTAACACATAATGTTTAAAAATAATAGCTGTTAGATTATTACAATTATTGTCTGTTTTGTATTTCAAATATATTAATGGTTCGATGGCCAAAGGAATAAACAGGATTTGCTTTAAAATATGGTCAAAACAAAAGAATTAAATATTAACTATAAATTAAATATAAAATACCCCCAGTAAAATTAATAGAATTATAAAAGTAACAAATTGCATATCTGCCATCTGAAAAGTTGCATTTTGGCATCTGAGATAAAATATTAGCTCATTGGTAAGAGATTGAACTTTAGTGTCAGATTTGTCTATTTCTTAAGTTGTTAGGCATCCCAAAGATAGTATTTGTTAGGCAAACTTGCATTAAAAATTAAGAAAAGAGAGATTAAATACTAAACTAAGAAAAATAATTAGGTTTTTAAAAAGAGTAATGTAACCTGTTGCTCTAAGAATTTCCTTTTTAAAATTCCTATTGCATCTTTCATTTATTCATTGTTCTACAACCAGCTTTGGTTGAATATTACAGGAAATGTTTTAGTTAAGCAAAGTTTGTCTTTCTACAATCTTCCACTGTGGTTTTTGAGACCCTTCCCTTAATATACCCTGCTTTTATTGTGCCCAGTTGTAATAATTTTCTAGGGCTGTTGTAATAAAGTATCATAAACTGTGGCTTAAAACAATAGAAATTTATTCTCTCCCAATTCTTGAGACTCAGAAATCAAGATGTTGGCAGGGCCATGCTCCCTCTGAAGCCTCTAGAGGAGGGCCCTTCCTTGCCTCTTACAGTTTATGATAGTACCAGGCATTTCTTGGCTTGTGGCAGAAGAGCTCCAATCTCTGCCTGTCTTCACATGGCTGTCCTCCTTTTGTGTGTGTCTGAGTCTCTTTTCTTTTTATAAGGATGACAGCCATACTGGATTAGGACCTACTCTAATCCAGGATGACATCATATTAATTTGATTATATCTACAAAGACCATTTCCAAATAAGGTCATATACACAGGTATTGTGGGTTAGAACTTGAGCATATCTCTTTGAAGAAACACAATTCAACCCATAAGCATTTTTACCATGGCAGCCCACTGAGTTTCTTCTTTAACTGCCCCCCCCCCTTCCTTCCTTCCGTCCTTCCTTCCTTCCTTCCTTCCTTCCTTTTTTTCCTTCCTTCCTTCCTATCCATCCATTACATAAAATGAACATCTGCTGTGTGCCCGACATTTTCCTAGGCAGTAGGAACACCGGATAGAGTGACACAAAGTTCCTGATCTCATGCACTTATATTCTAAGTCAATAGACAAGTGACATTAAACATATAGAACATCTTTGAGAATAATTTTTACAAAGATCAATAAAACAAGGAAAGAGGATCAAGAGATATGAGGGCAGAGGGGGATGGCATGTGGGTGAGAGGTACATTTCAGACTGGATGGTCAGTGCCAGCTA
This sequence comes from Pan troglodytes, assembly GCF_028858775.2. Lineage (NCBI taxonomy): Eukaryota > Metazoa > Chordata > Mammalia > Primates > Hominidae > Pan > Pan troglodytes. Next base: position 110,675,215 of record NC_072401.2, on the reverse strand, counting down.
GCTGCCCTGCTACACATACCTATCTGAACCCAATGTGCTGACTCACACATGTAACGTATTAAAAAGGTCTTTCTATAAATAATTTATTAAGTCAGAGGAGGGGTGCTAATATAGATTTGATTTTAGAATGTAGAAAAGATCGCTTTGAGGAGGGTCTCATGCTGTATTCATCCTCCCAATATGTGCTAAGTGCTTACTGGGTGACGGGAGCTGTGTTAGGTCAGAGGATGCAATGGTGAGCAAGAAAAGGTGGCCTCTGCCCTCATGGGACTTTCTCTGAAATCCTGATACAATGTGGAAGGCATTCTTAGGTAACAAAGAACTAGCAGCTGATTGGTATATGGGGAGGAGTTAATTCAGATTTGACTTTACTTACATCTTTCCTCCTGATCTCAAGGCAAAATAACAATATAGTCTAATTAGTTGTTTTAAAGACATATTCTACATACTTATATCTTACTGACTAAAGGTCAGTTATCAAAATTATAGGGAGGTGAGAAAAGTTTTAGTGTAAGTGTTGATGGCTGACCTCCAAATAAACTATATTGTTTTCTTTGGATTTAATATGTTCTAGGATTATTTTTACAGAAATATTATGGTGGAAAATATTGTTGTGAACTACATAGCCCAGATGTGAGTCATGAAAGCTGGTATAAACCAGATTTTATTTGATGATTTGTTTATTGACTTTTAGAATAGAGAATAAAAAGAAATTGTGTACTTTCATTTAAGAAAACAAATCTTCATTTTGTGAAGGACAAATCAAAGTTTGCTAAGTAGCTCACCTAAAAAATGACCTAACTTGTTACCCTGATTTCCTGTAGACTGTGTGTATCTGCCAGCTATTGTTTTACTAGGATGAGTGAATCTCTGCCAAAGGATTTAAAAGCTCTTCTAGAACTAGAAAATTCCTTAGTGTACAGAAATAAGATTTGCTGAGATAAATGTTCATCAAAAGGCAATGCATCAAGCTAAGGGAAAAATCTCCAGACACACAGGCAGATTGTACATTTAGGCTTTCTTCTATGTCATGTTAAAAATTATGAAATGAATCTGCTGCTAGTCTGAGCACCAGACTAAACCAGAATGAAACCTGTCAAGCTCTGTCTCGTTAGCGCTATGCCAGCCATGGTGAGATCAAAGGGTAACCATGGCTTTCACAGAGCACTTCCTCAGGTCCTTTTGGCATCTTTTTGGCATCTTTGACTCAGACTAACATCACCAGTTCTGATCTCTTCTGCTTTCTGGAAGCACAGGGTAGATGGTTCCTTACTTCCCTTTTGTTGTATGTTTCATCTTGCATTGATACTTTTTTCTCCACTTGGCCCCTGTCCAACACGTAACTTGTTTTACAGATTATATATATGTATATATATTTATATATCTCCAAATGGGGACGTTCATAGTACTGTTGCAGGAAAATAAAAAATGTATATTTAAATAATTTTAAAGCGACTATTAGTGTTTCTAACAAAGTTGGTAATCTAGGACTTTTCTCAGTGTTACTGGTTACTAGTGTTACTAGTGTTTCTTAGTGTTACTGTACATAAACAATGTAGATTGACTTGGTGACTACTCCCAGTTTCCCATAGACCATGTATATAAAATAGTAATTATAAAGTTAAGGTATAACACTGTCTATATGGCCTCTAGATGTTTTTGGTTCACTACAGTGGAGCCTCATTTTAATGCTATTGTATGAAACATCCTAATTGATTTTATGAAGTTTTCAATATGTTTTTCTGTTACTTTTTTTTAATTTGTTTGATTTTCAATATGTTTTTCTGTTACTTTTTTTAAATTTGTTTGAGGTTAAATTGGTCAAAATGGACCATTTATGAGGCTGAGGACACAGATTAGGCCCTATGAGTCTGAAGTTTTATTCCCTTTCATAATCACGTATCATACTGTCTTTAAAGCCCAGATCATTAATCTTACCAATAGATGTCATTGGCTACAGGGAGAAATCAGGCAAACGGCTGAGGGTGGGTTGAGGCTAATCTATGATGACTATGGGGGACTCAACCTTCTGATGTGTGACAGTAGGGTCACATTCAGAGATGAAGGTGATCATGTCAGGGGCACTATTTTTACTATCTACGTGATAGCATGTCACGTCATAGCTTAGATCTGTTGCATTACTCACCATAAAATATGATGGTAGATTCTCATGTTAGGTGAAGCTCATTATTTAATTTACTGGAGAAAGGCAATATTAAACTTACAATTTGGACAGCTAAGGTTAGGACATTGCATTGTATAATAAGCCACCCTAAAACTTGATGATTTCTAATAACAATAATCATTAATTTGTTTACAAACCTGCAATTTGGATAGGATTTGACTTCGTTTCATGTGGCGTCAACTGGGATAGCTCAACTGGGGCTGCAGGATCCATTTCTAAGATGACTCACTTACATGGCTGGTAAGTTGGTGCTGTTAACTGGGAGATTAAATGGGCTGTTGACCAGGCTTCTCAGTTCCTCCCCACATGGTCCTCCCCATTGGGATGTTTGGGCTCCCTCAACAGCGTGCAGCTGGTTTCCAAGAACAAGTATCACGAAAAGACAGAAAGTGAAAGCTGCCAGCATCCTAAGGCCCAGACACTGGTTCAGCATCTCTTGTGCCATATCCTGTTGGTCAATTAATAGTCGCAGAGCCCACTAAGATTTAAGGAGAGGTAACATGGATCTCATCTTTTAATGGGAGGAGTGTTGCATACTTTGCAGCTGTCTGTAATCTACCACATATGTTTCTTATGATTAGTATTATCTCAGTAAAAATATAGATACTCAGGCACTTCTGTCATCTTAGATTAGATTCTGCTAGTCATATTCCAAAACAATAGAAGCAAGTCAATAGATACCATGATTTAATAATTAGTATTCTAGAAATTCATTCTAGCTTTTTTAGTCTTTTTCTGTTTTTAAGCACATACTGATGCATGAATCCCTTGTAGTACACTTGAAGTCATCCCCATGTCTGGACAGAAACAGGACACCCTGTCAGTGGTCTCCAAATATTATAGGTTATACATCTTTATTATTACGTATGAAAAGCAAATATTTCTCCTATATATGTGGTGAAGAACAAGTAGGGACCTATGTCACTAATTCTTATACTCTCTTACTGTCTTCTGCAGCAGAAGACAGATAATTCCTTGCCTTCATTCCTGTTACTGAAATTTTTTGAGCATGTACCATACATGTACCAGAGTACTGCTATTGTATTTACTCTATACAACAATTAGAAATTTTAAAAGCAAAAGATAAAAAATTTCAGAACTTGTAATTTTATCCTCATATACATCTCATTTTAGGGAACTCATGGGTACTACTTTTCCCCCTTCCTTGGCTTTCCACTTTCCTCCACAGTCATTTGTGGTAGATAGTCTATAAACAGTTGATTCTCTTCTGACATGGGCATACTGTCTTCATATCATGAAATGGAGTTTAATTTCCCTCTCCTTTAATCTGGACTTGCCTTGGTTTCTTAACCAATAAAGTGTGGCAGAAGTGATGTCATGCACTAACTTCTATAAAGGCATTCAGCCTCCCAATAGGACTTTTAGAATGCTTGCTCTTGGAGGGCTCCCTTTTGGAACTCAGCCTCTATATCGTAACAATGCCAAGCCACATAGAGAGTCTATGTGTAGGTGGTTTGGTTGTCAGGTCAGCTGAACACTTAGCTGATAGCTAGCATTAGCTGCTGGCCAGGTGCATGAGCCATCTTAGATGTCCAGCCCAGGTAAGGCTTCAAATGACTGAAATCTTAGCCATCATCTGTAACCATATCAGAGAACTACCAGATGAGGCCACACAACCATAGGATAATAATAAATTATTCCTTTAAGTCACTAAGTTTATAGGTGGTTTGCTATGAGCAATGGATAACCAGATCATCATTCCTCTGCATTCTGTGTAATTGGTCTTCCAATTCTTTTTTTTTTTTTTTTTTTTTTTTGAGACGGAGTCTCGCTCTGTCGCCCAGGCTGGAGTGCAGTGGCGCGATCTCGGCTCACTGCAAGCTCCGCCTCCCGGGTTCACGCCATTCTCCTGCCTCAGCCTCCCGAGTAGCTGGGATTACAGGCGCCCACCACCACGCCCGGCTAATTTTTGTATTTTTAGTAGAGACAGGGTTTCACCGTGTTAGCCAGGATGGTCTCGATCTCCTGACCTCGTGATCCACCCGCCTCGGCCTCCCAAAGTGCTGGGATTGTCTTCCAATTCTTAATGCCCTTCTGTGAGTCATGACTAGAGAATTATTTAAAATATTACAATAACATATTGTTTTATAGATGAGGAAACTGAGACTCAGAGTTAGTTACTCCAAGGGCAATCAGGAAATAAAGGGCCTGGAATTCAAAATACAAGTCTTATGACTGTGAAAGCCCACATTCTTTCTCCTGCTATAGCATTCTTCAGGTCGAGGCATTGTGAAATAATATTACACATTGGTCAACATGGTTGCCTGGAATTCTGAACAGACCATAGCAGGTGGAAGCTCCAGTTGGATCTTTGGGTTCCTTAGGGTTTGGAAAGAGGTTAAACAGTTAAACAAACAACCAGATTAGAAACGTATTTGGCAGGGTCAAAGAATCTCCAGCAATGGAATGTCTCTAAAATCCTTCATAGGCATCCTGCTAATGAAAGAGCTTTTCTTTCTCTTAACATCTTTAATTTTTTTTTTATTTTTTAAGTTTTTTTTCTGAATATCTTCCAGGTTCATAGAATGGGATGCCCACTGATGACAATGCCAGGTAATTTAAGTAAGAACGTCTTGCTCCCCATACCTCTTCTCCCTATCACTCCCCATCTCTTAATGCTCAGAATGAACATTAAGGAACATTAAGGAACATTAAGGAAGGCTCAGAGTGAACAGCTAGCAAACAGGATAGGAGATGATCAGAAAGGAAAAGTGTCTCTCTTGCCCTTCCTAACTGGGAGGCTTTAAAAAATACTTTTTGTATTTTTAATTGTTTCTTATATATATATAGATATAGTTTCATATATATACATATATATTGTTTCATATATATATACATACACACACACAACATATATATGTATTTAAAAATATTTTCTTTTTTCTTTTCAACTTTTAGGTTCATATGCAATGCAGGTTTGTTACATTGGTAGATGGTGTGTCACAGGGGATTTGGTGTACAGATAATTTTGTCACCTAGATAATGAGCATAGTACCCGATAGGTAGTTTTTCAGTTCTCATCCACCCTCCTCTCACCGTTCACTCTCAAGTAGGCCCCAGTGTCTGTGGTTCCCTTCTTTGTGCCCATGTGTGCTCAATGTTTAGCTCCCACTTATAATTGAGAACATGCGGTATTTGGTTTTCTGTTCCTGTGTTAACTCGCTTAGGATAATGGCCTCCAGCACCATCCGTGTTGCTGCAAAGGGAATAATTTTATTCTTTTTTATGGCTGTGTAGGATTCCATGCTGTATATATACCACATTTGCTTTATCTATTCCCAGGTGGGAGGCTTTATCCAGGAACAGGGGAAACAGCTGGAACATGGAGTGATGTTGGCATCACTTAATTATCGCAGGAGACTCACTTTCTAGGGGTCAGATTGAGACTGTATTTTGCAACCTAAAGAAAATATAGGCATTTTATTACATAAGAGTTATCAAAAAGGTCACGATTGTATGATTTTTCAGCCATGGCAGGGGAAGAACTTCACCCACTGTGTAAATGTTAAAAACGGTGGGAGGCAAAATAAGATCACATTGCAATTTTGTCTGTTGGAATATGCTGGCTCATCTTGCCTGCCAGTATCTTGGAAGGTATCTTACAGGTAGACTGCATTCTGCAGTGTTTTGTAAGGTGGGCAGAAACTTAAAAGAGAGAGCGACTATTTTGAACTCAGACCATTATCTCTTTTGGAACAGAAGTGAATTTTAAAATTTTAAGTAGAAGAGCAGAGACATTCAGAGGTTTTAGACAATTTTATTAAAATTGTGAAAATTTCAATATAAAACATTACAGTTATTCAATATAAAATGGAGTTTTTTGACAACCATATTGCAGTTTGTTTTGATACTAGTAGGAGCCTTTTACCTCTTAGTGATTTTTTTTGAGGCTTCGCTCCTTTATGTTGCACCCTCCCTTTTCCCTTCCCAAATTGGTTCATCACAGAGCTATAATGAAATTAATACCTAACAAGAACCATATACTGAATTTTAATGTTTACTTTTTTTTTTTTTTGAGATGAAGTCTCACTCTGTCGCCCAGGCTGGAGTGCAGTGGTGCTAATTTGGCTCACTGCAACCTCTGCCTCCCAGGTTCAAGCAATTCTCCTGCCTCAGCCTCCCGAATAGCTGGGACTGTAGGTGTCCACCATTATGCCCGGCTAATTTTTCTATTTTTAGTTGATGGGTTTTCACCATGTTGGCCAGGCTAGTCTCGAATTTCTGACCTCAAATGATCTGCCCAGCCCAGTCTCCCAAAGTGCTGAGATTACAGTCGTGAGCCACCTCTCCAGGCTTGAGGTTTATTCTTGAGAGCAAGTGTTTCCAATGAAAACATAAGATACAGTAGTAAACAGTGGGGACATTATATACTCCTTTCTGTGAGTTATATACATTACGTAGAAATAGTCTGTATTTCAAAGATAATAATTATTTACTGAAGGTTTTTGAAAATAAAGTGAGGGAAATTTATTAATGTTGTTACTAATAACATGTTCAATTCTGTTTTATGAATTTCATAAATATCCCCAAAGATACTAAAATTTACTGCTTTGTGTCTGGAAAGAAATAGAGTTGATTGGTTAATCTTTTCTGTTTAATTTTACATTTTAATGTTGCTTATATTTTTATTGAGAGAAACTGTCATTGATTTGGATGATATTTCATCTCTGAAGGAGTTGACTGGGTTATTCAGATGCATATGAACATGTTAGGAACTCTCATTTTTTTTTCTGGCATTATCTCCTATCTAGTTGTTTGGAATAAAAATGAAATCTTTACTATTCAGCATTGTTATGTGATTAGTTTCATCTGCTTTTGGAAATAGAAATAGATACTAGCTTATTCTGAATATGTACAGAGCAGTGTTCACCTTAACCCATTGTTTTGGTGCCATTCTTTGTTGCATGTAACTCTCACGTAGGCTGTTAAAGTTACTTGAAAATATTAATTGAAGGTCATCTTGCTTTACCAGTATATCTAGTGGAAGAGGACCTGCAAAAGCAATGCCCCTACATAACATTCTTTGTCATGTAAATGGAAGAAATATTCAGTGAATATAATGAAAAGCACAATAATAAAACATTTCATTCAATTATCTACTGTTTATTATATACTCCCTATTTTCTCAGCACAGTGCTAAAAGCAGGAGGTAGATAAGTGTAAGAAACAGTCTGGTTTATGTTTCTGAGTGTAAGTGAGAATAGAGAAAATGCAGTGGAGAATGATCCTCTTCAGGGCACTTTGTATTCTATGTAAGATGGTTGTGTCACATGCTACTGCTCTCTGTAGCTTAGTATTAAAAAAATTCAACTTGGTAAGATATAGGAAAGTTATGTGGACTCATGTATATGTGTGCCTCCTCTCTAAAATGGAAACAAAATCATTTATTTGAGTTGTCACTTTCCTTCGTAATGTGGTTCTTTGTAGTTTGTTCAGTGAAGCTAATAATCTTTTTTATAAAACAGTATATTAAAAGTTAAAAAAATCTGAAATCACTATGTAGATAGTGATTAACTGTTGAGAAAAATTCCTGTTTTTAAACTATCTGAATGAGATTTAATAATTTGGTTTTTTTTTTTTTTTTTAATTAACTGATATCTTCTTTCTTGGAAAAAAAATGTTCCCTTCAGGGTTCTCCACATTCTGAAGTGCAGAGTGAGGTGGAGGCTGCATCCTTAGGGCGTGGAACAGCGTCTGCTAAAAAGAGAATCCTCAGTGTATGTTTGTTGAATGGATGAGTGAAAGTGGATGGAAAGAATATGATAAATGACTTCATTATTTTTGGTGTGCTGGATTGCTCGGATTCACAAGCATAAGAGCTACCTCGTAGATGGAACTCCTTCCTTAAGTCAAAGTAGTTTTGCCCAGACTGATGCATGGTAGATAAAATGCAAGACTCATTTCAGAGTTGTTAATTATGTTTTAGCTGTTCCTGTGCTGTGATTTGCATATTGCATGCTGTGTTGGAATTAGCAGAGGGCATACAGAGTGCGTATATATGCGTGTCTCTTTCTTTCTATAATGCTCTGTTAAGCTGCAGGACAACCTAGTTTATGATCACTAGGAAAAGTGGTGATTACATTGAGCCTGCTTTAGAAAGACTAGAAGAGGTCTTTCAATGATTTTGGAAAAAGTTTAAGAGTGTCTTGGCAACCATTTTCAAAGTATCACATTGAGAAGCAATTCTTTAATAGAGTATACTTTATTGCTAGCATGGTGTAGGTAGGATTGACTTATAAAACATAACTTTAAGTATTTGGTGTATTATAAATTGAATGTTTACTTTCTTTTGTTTCTGACTTTTCAGCATCCTAAATATTTTTTAATGAGCAATTACAGGTATGGTTAGTAGTCACTAAGTTGTAAATAGAATTAGCACACATTTTGAATTATGGGGCAATGTGTAGTGCTTATTTCAAAACTTGTCATTTCTGTTTTCTTTAACACTTATCTGAACAGATAAGCAGTGTTTTCTTGTTAAAAACATTGGCTTGAGGGAAAACCATGCACTAGAAAATTAGTATTTTGAGAAATTTCAATGAAAAGTGACATTCAACACCCGAGCTATATCTTAAGTGTTTTGTCAGTGATAGAAACCTCAGGGACAAGCCATCAGGAGTGAGAGTAGAACTGTGTTGAAGACCTCAGTGATCCTCTTGCAAATCACTCCAGCTCTGATATTACCTTACATCACTGTAACTATGCTCCAGGAAGACTGCCAAGATGTTAAAGCTCCCCCGCCTCCACATCACCCACAGCTAATTGATGATCTGATATGGGATGCTTTGACTCAGCTGTATCACATATACACACAGTGAGGTACAGAGGCAGCTGGCACACTCCTTATTTCTTTGTTTGGCAGCTTCCTAAAACAGCATGGGGTATGCAGAAACATTTGGCTCTTCCCCTAAAAGCAAAGAAGTCTGTTAACCCCAGCACAAGGTAAATAGGAAGTTAGCCAGAGTCATTAAAGTGTTGGATATTAGGGTAAGGACTGTGATTTATGAGTCAGATTCATACAATTTTGGCTTTTTAATTTACAACCATAAATTCTTATTTCTAAATTATCTGCTGAAGCTATATACCTAAAGCAGATTTCTATACGTAATGAAGGAATGCCAACCAAAAGACGTTCATTTGGTTGAGTTGGAGGCCAAGCTCAGCTGACTGGCTGGGTCCTCAGAGGTCGCTGACGTATTACAGCAGACAGTAGACGTGAGGGAGTTGTCAGACTGCCACCAGGGCTTTGTTTTTCCCACTCATCCCCGCCCTAGTTCTTGCCAAATCTGCTTTGCATTTGAAGTTGACTGAAATGGGTTTCACTGTTAACCTGTCAACTGAAACCTGTGATTTAGAGAGCTTTTTGTTCATTTCAGTTGTTGCAAGACATTGAAGTAAAAAATCTGGATTCTTTTAGAGCACTGAAGATGGCCAAATAGAGCAGCATCTGGACCTACCCCTAATTAATCGAAAAGTATTGTCAGGTGCAAGAGATGAGATTTTTGTTAGAAAGGTGGTCCTTCAGTACCAAAAGTTTGTTGTGGGTAATGACCTCTCTAGGGCTGTTCAGCAAATCCCTGGAAAACATTATAAAGAATTATACCTTCTTGGATTTAAGGTGGATTTATTCTTCCTAAGAGCACAAAATGCTTTCATATATTGGTTATTTCATTTATCTTCATAACATCAGCACGAAATAGTTTGTGGCAGTTATAATTATCCCATTTTTATGGAGAGAGAAGATAGGGTGCTGGGGAAACCTGAGAGCCACAGAATGTTTATGTTTTATAGTGTTTTTCTCTCTGAATAGATAAAAGTACTTTATAAATATCTGAACCTGTCTTTAGTATATGAGAAAGCTATTTATTATGGGTAAGGTGTGTACAGTAGAAGGATATTAACTGTTTTATGCCATAAGATAACGTTAGAGAAAAGCCGTAAGTTGCTGTCTATTAATCTTATATATTAAGTGTGTTTTTGGTGAATTGCAAGGACTATGAATGAAAAAGATTTTTTTTTTCTGAAAAATGAGTTAAAATAATCTTGTTCTTGGTCCCTGAAAACTGGGAATTTAGCTTGCCCAGGAGTATGAAACAGAACCAGATGTTGTTTTCCAGGGCAGAAAGCAGCCTGACGTGAACACTGGGGTCATGGAATCTGGGGGTTAGGTCAATCTTAAAGCATTGTTATTAAATTACATCAGAGACACTGTGAAGAAAAGTGATGTAAAATTATGGAAAGGGAATTGGACTCTTTGGAAAAAAGGTGTCTGGCAAATTTAGTATGTTGTCAAGAGCCCCTGAATTATATTTCAGGAAAGTGTTAGGTGAAACTTTATTAGATAGGATACAGATTTTTCTGAGGTAACGGAGAGTCTAAAAATACAATGACAATCAAGATAGAAGTTTATATCCCCTCTTGTAAGTCTGGGTAAATGATCAGGGGTGGCCTGGAAGCTTGACAGTATCAGGAACCCAGGATCCTAATGTCTTCTGTATTTGATCTGAGGCTTTCGTTTTATTGTCTAAGATGACTGTTTTTATTTTCCAATCTGTGGGGACTCCGAAAGAAGCAGTGGGAAACCTGCTCTTTACTTTTCAGTGCACAAACCAGAAGTCCTATATGTCAATGTCTGTCCACAATCCATTGGCCAAAATTAGTCCCATGTCCGCATCCAGCTTCAGGGAGGCTGGGAAACGTAGTCTTTAGCTAGGCAGCCATATGCCCAGCTAAAATGTGAAGGGCTGATTACTAAAGCAAGCAAGAAAGAATGGATATTGAAAAACCAGCATTCTCCAGCACAGAAACATACTGTGGAAAATATTTAATCTATTTTAAGATATGTATCAACTCTATGATTGTTTTAGAGCTCAATGTTATTCAGCATGCTTTCTGGATAATATTGCTGATGAATGCATGTTCTCTAACAGATTTTCCATAATTCAGTGAAGACACATGATGTAGCTGAACCATTATGATAATGAATTATGTATTTCTTATAAGGGCAAAGATAAGTTCAACACTTTTTGCCATGCTCCTTAATATTTTATATTGGAACAATCACACAGTGGTAACACACACACTAAGATAGTAAAGTTTTGTGGAAGCATTGCGAATTTACTTATCTACTCTATAGTACAAAATCAAATTTATCAGTCATGGTAGAATCAGAACTGCCGTTTAGCTGCAAGACAGAGTAATGATAAAAATTCCCATTGAGAATTTTCCCAGAGTACTAAGAATAATTTTTGGGGTCCCGGATGTGTATTTTCCATTTTTTTGTCTTTGGTAGGTATTGTAACACCTTTAACAATAAATTTCTTTCAAATACCTTAAAAAATGTTTTCATTTGCAGGATAGACAATATCAAATCTCTTCCTGCTTTCTGTTGTTGAAACAAAGTAGTCATGCTGTGTCTGTAAGCAGATTGTTTCTATAAAACAAAAGTTCCTTATGGTTTCTATTTCTTTAAATGGCATAATTGGTCATTTAATCTCAATGTAATATTTAAATTATTATCTGAATACACTATTGCTGGTGGTAGTTGTTTTTGTTTTGTTAATAACCATTACTGTATTTTGCTTTTCTGGCTGTAATGAAAGAGTGTGCCTATTATATAGGCCATTTTTTCCAAATTATTCCTAAGCCATGGGCGGAAAAGAGCTTTCTGGTTGTGGCCTTTTTCTGATTCCTTCATACAACGTCTTTCAGAATTATTATCTCAAATTATAATGCAAAACTGATAACCTATATAAAAATGTCAAATTTCAAGTTGGAGTAATTCAGCCACTTTGGGATCCTTTAGGATAAAATATTTTCCTTTGAAATTTTAAGTGACATTAATATAGGTATATAGTTTTAAAACTCATGATGATTATGATGAAAGAGTGTTTTTCTACCACACCTTCCCTCCACCCTCAATTTCTGTTTTATAAAAGCAACAACTTGAAATCATTTAGCTGCTGTTTCTGTTATTTACCTTCCTATTTCTAATAATAAGCTTGCAGAACTACTTTTTTATTTTAAAAAGTGTGTATTATAAGTTTTCCATTGATAACTGGCTTTTATAGATGAAGATTTTATTCTGTTATTCCTGCAGTTGCTTCACTCAAAACACATATGTATCTTCCCTGCCCTTTCAATCTAGCTGTAATCATAGAACAATATGACCCAACTGTGGCAAATTTCTATTTAATCATAATAAAATATTCACTGATGTTTATTGAACCACAAATAATTATTTGATTTTATTACAATTAAGTGGAAATTTGTCACAATTGGGCCATATTGTTCCATGATTAAATTTTTCTCTTGGAATTAAACATTGCTTTACTTTTATTTATTTTCTTACTTTTCTATGCACCCTTTACTATTTATTTCACCTTAAGATACTCTGCTAAAGCTATCAAATTCATCACTATGGTAAAATCAGACAACCTGTAGGATTCTTTTTGTTTGTTTTCTTGGTGGCATCCTGCGGGAGTTCTCAGTTCTCCCTCTGGACTGGTGGTCTCTGGCCTTAGAAATTGCTTTCCTGAAGCTTCCCCTCAGCATCATCCTGTGAATTCCTTTTGTTTCTCCTTCCTCCTTCCTGGGTCCCATTTCTTCTTCTTTGGGGGAGGCTCTGGATTTGGTGGACTCCATCAGCTCTTAATTTCTGAGAAAGGGCAGATGAGAGGTAAAGTTTTTGAGAACTCTCATTTCCAAAAATGTCTTTGTTTGGTTGACATATCTGATTTTTAGTCTAGTTAGTAAAGAATTGTACTTTGGAAATCATTCTAGTTTTAAAATTTGAAGGCATGGCTCGTCTTGTCTTCTGCTTTCCATTATTATAGTTGAGAATTCTGATGCCATCCTGATTATCCCTCATATGCATCCTGTTTTTCTGTCTGTAATTTTGTGAAGCTTCCTTTGACTACAATTTTCTGAAATTTCAGTATGGTATGGTTTTGTGTGAGTCTTTATTTAGTCATGAAGGTGGGACCTGGGGCCAGGGACTCTTCCATCTACAACATCCTCTAGTTCTAGGACTTTTGGGGGAAGAAGGTTTTATTTCTTTGATTTTTTTTACACCCCTTTACTGCTATTATTCATTCTCATTCTCTCCTTCCTCCTGCTTCTCTCTTTCTCTCCCATGGCTGCCTCTCCACCATATCCATATATCTGTACAGATGTAGATATCCCTCTCGCCACTTATCTATCTTTATAAGATATAGATGTCTATGTATCTACAAAAGTATTATTATCTCCATATAGCTAGATATCTCTATAGATATAGGTATACACACATATATAAAATATAGATATGTATCTGTAGATAGAATGATCAATTGATCGATAGATAATCTATTTTGTAAATATTTTTCCCAGTATGTGGCTTGTCCCTTCATTCTCTTAACAGTGTCTTTTGTGAATACTGACAAACTCATTTACATACTATTTTATGAAGTCCAAGTTTTTGGTTTTTTCTTTTATGGATAGTGCTTTCAGTTTTGTATCTAAAAATTCATGACCAAGTCCAAGATCACATGGATTTTCTCCTGTGTTATTTTCTAGGAGTTTTATAGTGTTGCATTTTGCATTCAGGTCAGTTATCTATTTTGAGTTAGGCTTTGTGAAAGGTGTAAGGTCTGTGTTTGGATTCATTTTTTTTTTTTTTTGCATATGGATATCCAGTCATGCCAGCACTATTTGTTGAAAAACATTCTCCATTGAGTTGCCATTGCTCATTTGTCAATGATCAATTGGCTATATTTGTGTGGGCCTGTTTCTAGGCTATTTTCCTTTGGCCCATTTGTCTGTTCTTTTGCCAGTACTACATTGTCTTGATAACTCTGGCTTTATAGTAAGTTTTGAAGTCGGGTAGCGTCAGTCCTCTGATTTTGTTCTTCATTATTGCGTTGACTATTCTGGGTCTTTGGCCCTTTCATATAAACTTCAGATTTAGTTTGTCAGTATTCACAAAATAACTTGCTGGGAAGTTGATCGGGATTGCATTGAACCTATAAATCAAGTTGGGAAGAACTGACTTCTTAAGGATATTGAGTTTTCTGTTCAGGAGCATGAAATATTTCTCCATTTATTTGGTTCTTTGATGTCTTTCACCAGTTTGGTAGCTTCTCTGATGCAGACTTTGTACATATTTTATTAGATTTGTATCTTTCTTTTAAATTTGTGGTAACATAAGTGGTTTTTATTTTTAATTTCAAATTCTAATTGTTCATTGCTGGTATACAAGAAAGCTGTTGACTTTGCATTTTAACTTTATATCCTGCAACCTTGCCATAATTGCTTATTAGTTCCAGGAGTTTTTGTTGATTTTTCAGATTTTCTATGTTAACAATTATATAATCTGTGGAAAAGACAGTTGTAAGTTTTCCTTCCCAGTCTATATGCCTCTTATATCCTTTCCTTGTCTTATTGTATTAGTTAGGACTTCCAGTGATATTGAACAGAAGTGGTGGGAAGGGACATTCTTGCCTTGCTCCTGAGTTTAGAGAAAGAGCTTCTTAATTTCTCACCATTAAGTGTGATGTTAATAGTTTGTTGTTTGTAGGTGTTTTTGCTCTGGTTGAGAAAGTTACCCTCTATTCTTAGTTTGCTGTGTGTTTTTATAATGAATAGGTGTTGGATTTTGTCAAATATTGTTTCTGCATCTATTTATATGACTGTATTGTTTTTCTTTCTTAGCCTGTTGTGTGGTGGATTTCATTAATTGATTTTTAAATGTCAAATTGGTCTTTTATACCTGGCATAAATCCCACTTGGTTGTGGAGTATAATTCTTTTAATATATTATTGGATTTGATTTTCTATTAAACTCTATTCTTTATCATAAATTACTGGACCAAGTGCATACCAACAGAAAAGATAGCCTTCTTCATATTTTCATAGCAGTCTTGTGTTAAGTTAGTACTGAACAGAGATAGGATTTGGGAACTGATTGAATGTGGTTAGTGAGGAAGATAAGATTATTGAAGATGACATTGATGTATTGAGACTTGCTGAGAATATCAATGAAGAAAGGACAAGAGGGAAATAAATATTCAAAAATATAAGTTGACTTTTGTGGTTCTAGTGATATGGGTAGGAGATATATATATCAAGTAACCTAACACTCAGGAAACAAATTTAGGATAGAGGGTTTTGGGAATCATGTATACATGACAGTGAGGGCTGAAGCTGTACAAGTGAATGAGATTATTGGGGAGAAATGAAAAAGAGATGAAAGATCTGAAAAAGACCTTGAGGCATACTTACACATAGAGAAATAAGAACTAACAAAGGAGACTTAGAAGATTCATGTTAGGAGAGGCCGGGTGCAGTGGCTCACGCCTGTAATCCTAGCACTTTGGGAGGCCAAGCTGGGCAGATCACTTGAGCTCAAGAGTTGGAGACCAGCCTGCCCAACGTGGCGAAACCGCATCTCTACTAAAAATACAAAAAATCAGCAGGGCATGGTGGTGCACACATGCAGTCCCAGCTAGGCTGAGGCAGGAGAATCGCTTGAACCCAGGAGGCGGAGGTTGCAGAGAACCAAAATTGTGCCATTGCATTCCAGCCTGGGCGACTGAGAGAGACTGTCTCAAAAAAACCCCACAAAAGATACATGTTAGGAGAGAACCAAAATGATACCATATCAGAAATAAAAGAAGGAAAAATTGAAAAAGCAAAGAGCCATGGATTTGGTGATTCAAAGTTCTTTGATAAAATTGCCAGAATGCATGAGGTAAAATGGAAGTGGAGCAATGATTGTAGACTATGCTTTCAGAAATGCTGGCAGTGAAAAGAAGTTAACTCCTAGGCATGGAAAGATTGAAGGAAGTGTCTCACCAGCAGTGAGGCTTGAGCACATCTGATTGTTGTGTGAAAGGAGCTGCTGGAGAAAGACTTCGACGATGGAAGATGGAAAGTGAATAATGGAAGGAAGTTACCATTTCATATATTGCTCCTGAAAATAAGCCAACAATGTGTGATTGGTTACTTGATGATTTAGCTGCCTCTTACAAAGCTTTATACTTTAATATAGAAGGTGTGTGTCAGTTAGTTTAAGCTAGGTTACTCTGTGATAACTCACAGTCCTGAAATCTCAGCAGTTTAAAATAACTAAGGTGTATTTCTTGCTGACAGTCCATGTATATTATGTAATAGGTCAGCTGGTGCTTTTGCTGCAGTTTATTCTTACTCTAGTACCCAGGCTAGGAGAGCAGGCTTCTTCTTGAGCATTTCCAGTCACCCTGGCAGAGGACAAGAGTCATGGTAAATTACACACTACCTTTTAATGCTTCCAATCCCAAGTGACTTCGTTGACCAAATGAAGTCCCATGACCATGCTGGCTTCCAAGGGCTAGGGAAATACAATCCTAACCCATGCTAGGAAGGAGAGCTAACCATAGTGTTGGTAAATATCTCTGATGGCAACTATAAATATATACTTATTTGGATTACTATATTCATGTATTGTTATAAAAATCTTTGTATTCATTTCTATAAAAAGGCATTAGTTTTTTTTTTTCTGGAAAATAATCCTATATCATAACTTTGCTTCTCAGGGGCAAATAAGATTAAATATATATCTCATTTTTATTTACAGTGCCGTTTTCAGAAATGCAATTCCAATTTTGACTGGGCACGGTGGCTCATGCCTATAATCCCAACACTTGCAAAGGCCAAGGCAGGCAGATCCCTTGAGCCCAGAGTACGAGACCAACTCGTGCAACATGGCAAAATCCTGTCTCTAGAAAAAGAAAAACAAAAGAAATGTAATTCCAATTCTGTACCAGAAGTACACATCGTGGTGATAAAGACATGACAGGGATCTATTAGATTTTGCCAATTATCACTCTAAAATTAAAGTCAGAAATAATGAAATGTGTTAATAAGTAAAATTATAAAACATTTTTCTTTGAGTTGACTAAAGATCCTTTGCATTCTTTAAAAATACTAGGTAATTCTTATAAAAAAATGTCAAGTGCTTTAAGGAGGAAATAGAAAGTGAAGAAAAGATCTGAACTTGGCTGCACCCATCAAATCTCAAACTAACAGTTTATCTCCTTCTACCTGTGCACTCCCATGTTAAAATATTCCCTGCTGTCCCAATAGGGTCTTATTTAGATTCAGTAACCAATTGCAATTTGTAAATGCTGTACAGGGAAGTGTTTAGTGTTCAGAGAAAGAGCTGTACTGTATTATCCTGGCTTCAAGCACAAGACTAATCTCATGAATCTGAGATTCTTCACAAATGTACATATTAGAAGTCTTCAGGAAAGCATCCCAGACATTTGTAGCATTATTAAAGATTTAAATTGTAAACCATTGTAAGTGTGGGCATGACAGAAGCAGCAATTTTATGGATTTTGAAATGTTTTTCTCATCACAGCTGAAACAGATTTTTCATTAACACTTTGCTGTGTCTGTTCAGAAGGGAGGCTCTAGAGCTAGCATAGAATGCAATCAGGGTGTTATTGCTGTTGTGTGACTTCCATTTCCTTGATGTCCTCTACAGACTTTTCAAGAGGCTTTCTCTAGGATTTGATTGTTCAATGAGTTTTACCTGGTTATCACTAAATTTAAGAGAGTAAAAGGAGTCTTTCTCTACAGTATTAATAAAGTTCCTTTGGAACACTTAAAAAGAGTTGAAATCAGATGTTGAGAAGCCTGCCAGAGAGATAAAGTGGAGTGTGTTCTGAACATCGGTTTTCTCTTGATTAATGCATAGCATTAATAGCTACATATCAGTGTGTGTGTGTGTGTGTGTGTGTGTGTGTGTGTGTGTGAATGAATATGCAGAGTCTGATGTGGTTAATAAGGTGACTTTACTGTTCAGGGAGCTAAGAAAAGATGAATTATTTCTAAAGAGGGCCCTCCTGGCCTGTCTTGTGTTGGGTTAACAAGTCCACGAAAGAAGGAATCATTGGCCAGAGCCACACGCTCATCTTTGAGACAACCGGGGTAAGATATAATGAAAAACGTTCAAAGTAAAAGCAAACAGTTGATATAAAAGTACAAGAAAAAATTATTTTTAAGACATGAATAATCAAAAAAAAATCTTGCTGTTACAAAGAAGCAGAGCTTGTTTGATATATGTTTTGATGAATGAGAAAATGTGTTGGATGAATGTAATATTGACAACATAGTAAAGTTGCATGTATATTATTCATCTCAGTTTACACTAGCATGCATTCCACTGGTACTTGTTAGTTACTTAATTTTATTGAATATAAAATGTTTTGAGAGGATGAATAACTTATTCATCTATTGAATCAGTCACCTTCAATCTGTAATAGTCAGGTATACATACATGCATATTGTCAAGTATTGAGTCTTACAAATTATTAGTTGATTTCAGAGACTCTGGAGTAAGGTGTTGGCTTGGTATGTTAAGTGAAATAGGGTTTAGAAACAGCCTGTGTAATGTTAGTGCTATGAAAATAACTTACAGGCTTTTAAATTTATATGATTTCCAATGAGAGCATGCAAATTTTAATGTGAAATTTAAAAAAGATTGTCCTGTGACTCTCTCTCGCTATTATTTATATATGTATAATATTATATATAAATATATAATATATAATATTTATATATAATATATAATATATATTTTATATATATAATAGAGAGAGATAATATATATATATTATATATATATATACTTGAGACAGGGTCTTTCTCTGTTGCCCAGGCTGAAGTGCAGTGGTGTGATCATAGCTCACTGCACCTTTGGCCTCCTGGGCTCAAGTGATCCTCCTGCCTCAGCCTTCTGAGTAGCTGGGATTAGAGGCATGCACCACCACACCTGGCTAATTCTTTTTATTTTTAGTAGAGATGAGGCCTTGCTATGTTCCTCAGGCAGGTCTCAAGCTCCTGAGCTCAAGTGATCTTGCCACCTTAGCCTCCCAAAATGCTGGGATTACAGGTGTGAGCCACTGCAACTGGCCTTGTCCTGTGACTTTACATATTTACTGTTGAACATATGGTTTGATAAATATATGTTTGTGGAATATATACCTGGTAAACAGATTCTAAGTGGACCATGAGTAACAAGAAATAGCAATACTGTTTGTCTGAAAGTCTTTGAATTTTAACATTACTTGATAATTGTGTTAAAGACTAGCCTCTCTAAAGTAATTCTGATACCTTTCAGTATTTGCACATTGATAATCAAAATGTCTCTGCAGGTGATTGATTTTTCTGTGTTGCTCAGGAGCACTGTAGCTTTCTTGTTAAATCCACTACAGAGATAGTCTGGGAGTGTAACATATGTATGATGAAGTACAGTCTCTGTTCTTACTTCTGAACACACAGAAGAATGTTTTGAAATGGCTTCTTTTTACCCTGAGCTGCACTAAATTTTAGCTGGACAAATGAAAAATAAAACCTTTCTTCGAAAAGATTTGAAGTGGAGAATGCTGTCAGATTGTTGTATGGAATTCTGGTAGAGATATAGTTGAGGATACATGATTTATATCTGTGCATACAGCTATATTAGAGTAAATGCATCTAACATATACTCTCTATGTAAACATATATGTTTACAAACATTTATATATACATATATACACATATATACACACATTCACATATGCATGTTATAATGCATATGATATTTTTATATTTATTCTCTCATACACTATAAACTATGTGGGAAACTTTCTCCTTTTTGTTTAGACACCAAACTTTAAATAAGCATCCAAACTGTGTACAAATCTGTAAATGTTACTTTAGACTTAAAGAGGAAAGGAAGGCTGTCTGATTGCATTTCCTTTCAACACTGCAATGGTGATTGTCTGAGGTCTCGTCTCCCCGTAATGGATGTACATTATCTTTATTTGGCTCATCCCAGCCACTTGTGTACAGTGCACAGAGATCTTTGCATTAGGCATGGAGCATGACTCCAAGACCACTACACTAGCAAAGTACAACATTTACTCTTTGGTCAATTACCTTCTTCGCTTCTGTTGCTATTTCAGGGGCAGGACAAAGGGTAACACAGGGCTCTGTAAATATGAAATTAGAAAGAATAGCTGGAAGTCCCTATACTGGGAGCCAAGTATACTTACCACATTCAATTCCATCATAGAATACAGGAAAATGAAAAACATATGGGTTGACTTGTTGAGTTGATTTTTGTTCTGTACTCTATTCTTGTTATGGATTTGTTTCCAGAATCAAACATTTTGACTGCTTCTTGGTGGATGCATGTGGGTTTGAAAATATCACAGCATGTGGGACCCAGTAAAACATGAATTTTGTTTTCCTTGGCTTCTGTATGTCATGATCTGTTCAATATGACAGTCTGGGAAAGAGTACATTTTAGTAAGGTCTTAGGGCTGAGTTGTGGACTTTACTTCGGTGAGTCTAGTAATGAGAAGTTGACTCATGTTCAACTTGGTTCTCCCATTTGTACAATTCATATTATTGAGTTTTATAGTTTCTTACATTTTTGAAATTAGAACTTCTAATTATATGTCCAGGCACATCCTACTACAGTGTTTTACAACATGTGAAGTGCCTATTCACGTCTATTAAATGAACAGAACATTAAGATCTATTAAGATAAGTCTATATAAAGTTGTATCCAGTCAATTGTTGCTATAATAATGCAACATAACAAGCAACCACAGTATTTCAATGAAATAAAAATCATTTATGAAGCTCATGTGTCTGTGGGTCAACTGGAGGTCAGCAGATCTAGATTGGGCTCATCTACGGCAACTGGCTGGGGCTACTCTGCTCAATGTGCTTCTCTTCATCCTCCTGGGACCAGTGGGCTAGGCCTCGCTGTGGTAGAAATGTAAGAAGGCAAGACAGTCACACATGTGCACATCAATTTTTTTTGTCTATTTTAATATTAATTTTTAAAAATTTTTGTGGGTACCTAGGAGGTGTATATATTTATGGGGTACATGAGATGTTTTGATACAGGCATTAATTTGAAATAAGCACATCATAAACAATGGAGTATCTATCCCCTCAAGCATTTATCCATTGAGTTGCAGATAATCCAGTTACTTTATTTTAAAATGTACAGTTGTTATTATTGACTATAGCCACCCTGTTGTGCTATCAAAACACATCAATGTTTTGATGGGAGGGTGTCACATTATACCTAAATGTTAGCCAAAGCATGTTACATGGATCAATCTGAAGTCAAGGAGCAGAGAAATATTCTTTCTCTTTACTAGGAGGAATTGCACAGTCACATGGTATAAAGCGCATGGGTACTGGTAGTGGTGAAGAACGGGGGCCATTAATACAATCTACCACGAGATTATAACTTATTTTCATATTCTTCCTTTTGATGAGAACAAAGTATATATCTAGAGGGACTGATGGAATCAAAGAAGCAGTTTACAAAGTTACCTATCCTAACCTATTGCCCGATTTGGTATATAATTTCCTAATTATATATCTTTCTCCTCCTCTCACTCCTTCTATATACTCCATGGGGTAAGGATGACATCTGCTTTATTCATCAGGGTGTACCAAGGTCTAGAATAGTTCTCGGCATGGAAGCTAAGCAAATATTTTTACAATGAATTAGTGAATTTTATCTAACACTAGGCTTCTCCCAAAATCAATTGAGATAACAGGCTAATAGATTTGTAAAGTTTTTCTGGGCACTTATGATATACATGACACTATGATTAACACTGTGTGGAATATGACATCGTAGAAGGAGTAACCTCTGACCTGAAAAGGAGGAGATAAAATATACCTGCAAATATTCATTTTTTACATTAGCCTTTGCCACCACAATCCTCTCTTTACAGTTCATGAAAATGTCCAGTAGGATAAGGAGTCCTGGGTTTATTGTTATCAAATCCATTCCTTCTTGCCCAAATATTTGAGATCTTGTCATTAAAGAGTCTGAGTTAGACCTCCCAAAAATGCTTTAACAAGTTCGCTTGCTCATGTTAGTGCTTAAAACAAATTGCTTGTTTCACACAGTCTATTTTTTAAATAAAGAGAATGGTATTAGTCAAAGACCTTGCTCATCAATCAATACCTTTATCCCTTAACTCTTTCTTCTCTCCCTTTTCAGTGGTTTATTCCTCTAGATATCATAAAGGCTCAAGTTGATTATGCAGTATCCTAAGGTTTTGGCCTATGACTTCCTGTTGGGAGTATAGCAGGGCTGGTTCTACAAGTTCTGAGTAAGAACCTGGTAGAAGACGTCTTTTCCTGATTTTTGGCAATGTTGTGTATTTAGTGACTCTTGGAGCTCATCTGTGTTACTCAGGAGCAACAGGGGACTCCTACTCAGCATCCTGTCACCACAAAGGCAATGAAATATTAGGGGTCTCTGACCGAAGTTGGTGCAGCAGGAGAACAAAGTAAAAGAAGAGGTGGTGATGAAATCACCTCTGTATTTTGCTGCCATAAAACCAGATGGTTTTTGTGATTATTGACCATTCCTTTCTCAGTCTCTGTCTCTTCACTTTGCCTGCAAGCTTTAGGTGTTCCTCCAAGTGTGTCTTCACATTTTTATTCTTATTCCTCATTATCTTCCTGAATAACCTTGCCTATTCCTATAGACAAGGAATTCCTCATCTTCAACCTCTATCAAGATGACCGCAAAATTTAGCTCATTCCTGAAGTATTCCCACACTAACAATTACTTAATTTACATCTTTACATGGATTGGTTGTCTTGTCAGAACTCCAACTTAAAATTTTTCAAATTGAATTTTTTTTTTCTTAAACCAGCTTCTTCTAGTTGGCTGAATTGCTACTGTTTATGACATTTCCTGGTTGCTTGAATTGAAGTCTTGTTAACTTTTACTCTTTCTAATTTTTCTTTCTCTGGTTGTAGCCGATTGCTCTGAATTAATCCTTTTCTAAATTGCTTACATCTGTCCATTCCTGTATTACAGAATCTCCATTCCTGCCCTTACTAGTTTGCAAGGGCTGCCATAACAAAGTATTACACAATGATATAGAAATGTATTTTCTCACCAGTCTGGAGGCTAGAAGTCCAAGATCAGGATGTCAGCAGGGTTGGTTTCTTCTGATATCTTTTTTGTTGGCTTGTGGATGGCCATGCTCTCTCTGTGTCTTCACATGAGCCTCCTTCTGTATGTGTCTGTGTCCACCTTCCCTTTTCTTTTTTTTTTTTTTAATTTTGAGACAGAATCTCGCTCTGTTGCCCAGGCTGGAGTGCAGTGGCATGATCTCAGCTCCCTGCAAGCTCTGGATCCCCCGGGTTCATGCCATTCTCCTGCCTCAGCCTTCTGAGTAGCTGGGACTACAGGTGCCTGCCACCACACCTGGCTAATTTTTTGGATTTTTAATAGAGACAGGGTTTCACCGTGTTAGCCAGGATGGTCTCAATCTCCTGACCTCGTGATCTGCCGCCTCAACCTCCCAAAGTGCTGGGATTATAGGCGCGAGCCACTGTGCCAGGCCCACCTTCCCTTTTCTTAAAAGGACACCACTCCAGTTGGATTAAAGCCCACCCTCATGACATCACTTTAACTTAATTACCTTTTTAAAGGCCTTATCTTTAAAAACAGTGACATTTTGAGGTACTGAGGGTTAGAACTTCAACATACGAGTTGGGGAGGGGCACAGCTCAGCCTATAACACTGCCTGTTCCCGCTGATAACTGTAGTCAGTTCATCACTTGTATCTAGACTGTTGCAGCCCCCCACTCCCAATTCTCTGGCTTTTTTCTTTCACCACTTTATTACACACAATTACTGGATTAATCTCTTTAATGCCGAGATCTTTTTTCCTTAGTGACACCTTAATCACTCTTAGCTTAACATATATGGTCATCCATTACTGGGTTGCCTCTGCCTTTCCAGGATTGGCTGCCACTGCTCCTCCACATACCCTGTATTCTAGCCAAATGGAATCACTGCTGTGTCCCAAGCAGATTCTTTATTTCTCTTGGCTGTTGCTCTCTATTTCTAATGCTACCTGCCCTTCAAGACTCAGCTCAAATGGCTATTTAACCTAGGAAGATCTCTCTGACACTTCTTGTTGGAATTAATTTCCCTTTGACCACTATTCCTGTTGCACTTAATTTTATTTCTTTTAGAGAAGTTGCCACATTTTACTTTGATTACAGTAATTTAGATGGCTCTTATCTCTGGTATCAGTGTGTTAATTCCTCTAGCATAGAGATTGAGTCTTGTGTTTCTCCACAGTGCTTTCATACACTTTGTAAAATAGAAACTCACATTTATGAGGTACTAGTTGCCTTTTCTGTGCTATCTTACTTAGAGATTCAATAATTTGTGACATAAATTTTAAAAAACAGAGTATTGCTATATATATAAGTGCTTCTCACAGTTCTTATCACTATCAGCATTCAATAAAGGATTTCAACTATAATCACTATTTTCGGGGCAATAAATATTGGGTCTATTAACCTAAAATGTATAGCTCCTCTTAGGGCCGAATGCACTCCTTATGGAAAACAGGAGAGTCCTCAAAGCTGATGGTGGTTGGCCGAGGTGAAAGGCTTTCAGGGAACGTGGCTGGAAACAGTGGGCTGCTAAGCCCTCAATCTTTTGAGCAGCTGCCAAGCTCCCTGTGTTTCACCCTCTCTTGTGGGCAACAAGTACCAAATCTGTATGGCACACAAGGGTATGAAAATGAGTTTGGGGTTCCTGGCCTCAGCTGCTTGAATTTGTCACCCTGGTCAAATAGCACAAATTCCCTCCTCTCTTGTGCATTGTCCTTCTTGATTTCCCACAAGAACGTATTTTTCCTAACCTGACAGGCAAATACATAATTTATTTCATCACTGAATTTACTGCGAAACTAATTGTTTTCCCAATGTGTGGAACCAGTGTAAACAAAACCAAGAAGCATGGTTTGTGGCTTATTTAAAATCCTGCTTTCTGTGTACTATTCTAGGAAGCTGTTTGCTTCGGAATAGTGATCTGGTATGTATTAGCAACCTTGCAGGAAAATGCTGAAGCAATTTGCCATCTTCCCTTAAAAGTAACATGACTATAGACCAGAAGAGTGATAGGCTTTATGCCACAGATCTAAAATAATTTCAGACCTCATAAAGTAAAGCCATTCTCAAAGTCTTATTTTAGATGATCATTTTCCCTCCTTATGTGAAACAGCAGGTGAAAAGATGCCACTCTGTACTTCTGAATGTCAGTTTTGATGAGTGTCCCCAAGTTTGCTAGTTAGCTATAAAATCCACAGGCCTATATAGAGAGGAGATATGGATTATGATATAATAATGAAATTGCAAGCTTTAGAATATTTAGCCTCTTCTGTGTAACTGATCAGTTCTTATTGCATCCATCCACTCCATATTTTCTTCAAGAAGAAATTACATCAGTGATCAGGCAGTTTCAGGCCTGTAAAAACTTCATTACATAAAATGTTTCCATTATATCCATTCATACTTTCTCTTAGATGCTGACCAACCTACTGTCTTATTTTACAACCTCAATCTCTCACCTGCTCCTGCCAAAGTTGCATTGTTTACGTTCCAGAAAGAGGCAATGATCCCCACAATGGTTTTGCATAGGAGTGTGGATATATGTTTGCCACCTATTTGTCTTTCCTCCCTTTCACCCTCTCCTTCCCTCCCTTCTTCCCTCCTTCCTTCCTCAATCTGAATGTTTTGTAAATATTTTCCTTATTCTTGTGATTAAAATATTTGTCAATATGTTTCTGGGCATTGGTTTCTTAAATTTTGCTTAAAATGTGATGAGCCCATCTCATTTGTATATCCATGATTTTTTTCAGTCTAGGAAAGTTATTCTTTGATTATGTCTTCTATTATTGTTTTCATTCCAATTACTTTGGAATAAATACCAAAATAATAGGCTGGCTCTGCATTCTTTGGTCTACAAACATATTATCTTCTCTCATTTATTTTTCATCTGCTTGATTGGTTCTGCATTTTTAGAGAACATATCATACTTTTCTTTCATATCACTGATTATATTTTCTTAAACATATATTTCACTCTTTATTGCCTCTCCTCATTTATTTCTATCTCGGCTTTGTTAGTTTTTTTAAAACATAAAATTGTAAATTAATATTTGGAAACATACCACAAATGAAAGGAAAGGCATAGGACAAATATTTGCTGGGGAAAAAATCCCACCAATAGTAAAAGTTGTTAAACTTAATGTAAAAAAGCTCTTTCAATTAAAAAGAATATCAGTGGCTTAAGAGGCAAAAATGGCAGAGACAATTACAAGTTATTCAGAGAAGACAAAAAAATAGATAAATACAGGAAAAGTGCTTGACCTAATTAGTAAAATTTTTAAATAAACATTAATACTTTGAAATATGGAGTATTAAGATAAAAAGTAGATACAGTGCTGAGGTGGACTTTGTGAAATGGATAATCACAAATATTGCTGATACGAGCACAAACTTCAACAAACGTTCTTGAAACCCACTTGTTGATATGAGTGAAAAATCTTTTTTTTTTTTTTTTTTTTTTTTTGAGATGGAGTCTCTCTCTGTCACCCAGCCTGGAGTGCAGTGGCGTGATCTCGGCTCACTACATGCTCTGCCTCCTGGGTTCATGCCATTCTCCTGCCTCAGCCTCCCGAGTAGCTGGGATTACAGGTGCATGCCAGCACACTTAGCTAATTTTTGTGTTTTTAGTAGAGACAGGGTTTCACCATGTTGGCCAGGCTGGTCTCGAACTCCTGACCTCAAGTGATCAACCTGTCTTGGGCTCCCAAAGTGCTGGAATTACAGGTGACAGCCACCATGCCCACCCAGCCAGAAAAATCTTAAATAGGAGAAAATTCATTGACACATCAATCTTATTTGTGGGAATATATCTTAAAGAAATAATCGAAGATGTTATGAAAATTGTAAGCACAAAGGTACCCAGTATGATTTAAAATTGGAAAATATAAAAACCTAAATACCCAACAGTAAGAGAATTATACATGATAGAATACACATGATGAAATATTATCCATTTTTTTAAAAATCCTGTTTTAGAAGAAAATGTAATGGTTTGAAGAAAACATTCATTTTAGTGTTAATTGAAAAAATAATTTAAAAAACTGTATGATGTTTATTAACTAAATTACTTCCCCTGCCCCCTACCCCCACCGACACACACATAATCTCCACATATTTAACATTACTATTTACTTTATCCCATGGTCTTTTAATCATACTCTGTTTTCTTCTTCTGGATTCCCTTTTCGTGAAAGGCCTGCTGTTTTGCATTCTATGGAGGATTTCCATGGCAGATAATGTTTAGATGTTTCCTCATTCTTCTGATTGACGGTCTCCTTACTTTGTTGGTAGTACTCTTTTCCTTTTACACACTTGATTTTTCTTTACTCAATCTTGAGATAAGAGATAGATCTATAGATGATGATTGCCAGTGGCTTGCCGTTGTCCCCATTCTTGGGACCCCTTTGGTACGATTCCATTCTCAAAGCTACAGTTTCCTGGAAGTTTGACACATGTATCTCTTAGCCCAGTTTTTCACATCTAATAGGCTTTTATCCAGTGTAGCTTAGCTGGAGTGAAATGGTGTCTTCTCTTGTGTTTGATTCCCCCACCCCACGTTTCTCTGATACTCTGAACATATGAAATCATGAAAAAGTGCAAGGTGGAGTGCATTGCTTTCTGAAAGCTTCCTGGGTCTACTCTCAGTTACAGGATCCAGAGCACCACCACGTGTTCCCAGCCTTCTCTTCCCAAACTTTTTGTCCAGTTGTTTCCTTCTAGCTCAGTCTCCTTGGAAGGAGAGTTAGTGAGGAAAGAACTGGATAGGGCATGAGGAGCATCCAGGAGAGGGGTGGCTGACCAGTTGTATATTTGTTGTAGTCCCTGTATGTATGAATCAAAAAGAGATGGTAGGGGAGGAGCATCGGAACATCGGCTCTATAGTCCCACTTTAGAGTTGACATTGCAATTATGATCTCTTATTGTGTTTTTCGATTAGTTTCATTGGCCTTGTAATTAGTGGGAAATTCTTACATGTTCTTGTCACGGGTTTCCCTTACTCTCACTTTTCATTATTGTGACTTATCTCCTTTTGGAGGGTGCCTTCATAGGTGTTTTTTCAAGAAGTTGGAAAAGCTTGCTTGCTTTAGGGGCTGCTTAACAATATGTAATTTTAAGTAGGAAGAATGAGGAAAGGGTTTTTATTTTAATTTAATTTAATTTTATTTTTCTCTTAAGCCATTTTTCTAAGGTTGATGTACTTTCATTGCTATAGTATGAGAGAAGACATCACATCCTTGTACCTTGGGCAAGGGGAAAGCTGATTTTAGCAAAATTACCACATTTCTCCATTGCAGCCTGCATTACCACATTATAACACTACAATCAAATGAAGCCACCAATCACAGAGGACTGAGAAAAAAATAATTTTTCAAAACTGTCTATTAGCTTCATTTTGAAGCTACAATATGCTACATAAGTATGAATTAATAATACCAAGTTCTGTAGCTTTTATAATGTGCCAGCTACTGTTTTTAGCATTTTGCATTTATTAACTAATTTAATTCTCGTGCCAACCCTATGAGGCAATCTTACAAATGAGGAAACTGAAGCAGAGGGCAGTCAAATAACTTGCCATAGGTTTTATAGGTAAGTGTCAGCTAGGATTTGCAATCAGGCAGTGTGGCTCCATTATCTATGTTTTTAATCATGTTAGACTAGCAAAGGCCAAATGACTGAACATCCATCTTAAAATGCTTAATGAATTATTTCTGAATCTACTTAATTTAAATACACGTAAAGAAACCTGGAGAAGTCTTTGAGAAGAAGAAAAGATGGAAAAGTTAATTATGTGTGTGTGTGTGTGTGTGTGTGTAGAGAGAGCAAGAGAATACACACACACAAAACACATGACTCTGTGTCACTATTAAAAAAAGGTATACTCACATGACAATAATTTCTATAGATTCTCCTTTCTTTCAAGTATTAATATTTTGAAAATAATTTAAATCATTTGCCTTCTTTTATAGAAAAATAATAACAATAATTACCCCAAATCATACCCCTAAGGGTTGTTCCCTGTAACAATGATCAAATTACATTAGCTCATTATTTATTTTCTCATACCACTTGCTATAGACCATCAATAGTTTGAATTTGTGAGTTAGATGAACACAGTTTTTAGTCCAGTTTTCGGTCACAGAAGAGAGCAAAGCATTTGCTGATGTTGAATGCATGACCTTGGACCTCCTCAGAAACATTCTCTAATCAAATGAACTCCTGGGAGCAGATTATTTACATCTGGAAGGCAAACATTATGTAAATGTTTATTCTTCTCACATTTGTTTAGAGGGACTCAGAATTATCCCCAGGTGGGGAAATCTACATTTTATTGTCTCTTTTTGTAGTGATCCTGTCCCATTTGTCAGGCTATGAAAGGGGACCACTTGAAAGGCAATAGCAGAAGGGCTTCCAGTGTCTTCAGTGACCTTTTTGGATTTTCAAGAATTCCTGAAACTGCTAGAACATTCTTAGATTCTCGAGATGCTTTTAAAAAAAGTTGTGTTGGGATGCTTTTATAGGAAGCATACAATAATGTAATTGATGAGGTCGCAAGCAAAATTAACTTTAAAGCTAGAGATCTCTTTTCTGAAACATTACTGTCATTTATATAATTTTTCTTCTAATTTGTTTACATTAAAAATCCAGAGAATACAAATATCTGAGAAAAAGAGAAAAATGGAAAAATATATGCAAAAAAAGATGAGAAAGAAAGATTAGAAGAAGTTTTGTTTTCATGCAGATAGGATATTAGAGTGTTAGAATTGAGATCTCTCAATTTACCAAGAAGAGAGTCGACCAAGAATTGGAGTCGTTTCTCTAAAGCACAGCAGTCAGCACGTGGTCCATGGGAAGGAGATTTCCACGTGCTTCTCTTTCATCTCATTCATTCCCAGCTGGAAGGTCGGAAGAATGACAAAAGGTCCTGGCAAGAGAGATGCCTCATTGCCATTCTTTTCTCATATATTTGGTAGGTTTTAGCAAATGATAGAAAGATTTTAAATTAGTTTGCCCAGGCTGCCACAACGGAATACTTATTTATGTATTATGACTGAGTGGCTTAAACAACAGAAATTTATTTTCTCACAGTTCTGGAGGCTGGAAGTCGTCCAGATCTAGGTCCTGTGGGGTCTCTGAGGAGGCCTGTCTTTCTGGCTTACAGATGTCTGGCTTCTTGCTGTGTGCTCTGGTGATGGAGAGAGGGAGAGAGAGGAAGAAAGGCAGAGAGGGAGATGGAGGAGGAAGTGGGACAGGGAAAGGGAGAGGGAGAGAGAGCACACTCTTATAAGGACACTAATCCTGTTAGATCAGGGCCACACCCTTATGACCTCATTTAACCATAATTACTGCCTTAGAAGCCCTATCTCCAAATACAGCCACACTGGGGGTTAGGGCTTTAGCATTTGAATGGGGAGGGCCCCAATATTCCATCCTTAACAGACTTGTAGTACCTTCTAATTTTAAAGAGGATTGATAGTGCTATAGAAATTCTTTCCAAAAAATAGACAGGAAGGTTTGAATAGCAGAATAAATTTAGCTTAGGAATCAGACAGATCTGAATTTGAACCTGTGGCTCATCTACTGACTGATTGTCCATGGAGAAGTTATTTACTCTTCCTGAGTCTTAGTTTTCTCCTTTGTACCATGAGGACAGTAATGCTTCAGCTATTGCATAGAGCACTGAACACAATGTTGTTTATAAGGATAAGTGCTCAATGTATGAAAATGATGATTATTATTATCCCAGAGATTAGGTGTATCCCAAGGACTCAATTTACCTAATCCAAGTAAAACTATCATAAACAAGTATTTCCTCATCCTTGACTGCCTTATGAATAATTTTAGGGGAAGTAAAGCTATGATTATGAAATACATAATTAGGGAAAAAGCAAAGCTAGCCATACTTTTTTTAAGCCTTCAAAAATGCCTTTCTTCAACCTTAACAATATTCTTGACTGCTCACAACACTTTCTTTTCTACACATCTTTGAATTTCAAAAAACAAACCAAGTTATGCTAGTGAAACTTTTCCACTGACTCATCTTGTTCTGGGGGCCCTGGAGGCCAGAATCAGGATCAAGAGATGGGATTCCCCAGGAGAAAGATTTAATCTCTACTAAAACAGGAACTTTGTAATAGTTTGAGCTGTTGAATAAGGAATGAGTTTCCTCACAAGGTGGTGAGTTCCTCATCTCTGAATGGGAGCCACTTGGCAGGAATATTGTGGTAGCATTTCAAGCAATGGACAGGAAACTGCTATACGTGACCTCGGAGAGCTCTTCTGCCCTGAAATTATGTGATTCCAGAATGTCACTTTCAGGAAGTCTCTCCCTTTAGAAAAGGATGTCCAGATGGAAATTACCTCAGTGTCTGGCTTAGGACCTAGAAAATAGAACTCTGATTAACTTGTTCTGGCAGCCCTGGAACTTGAAGTTCTTTCAGACTGTGCCTTAAGTCCTAGGGCTACTGACCATCACTTTGGAGCTAAATATAGTCTAGAAAGTACCATTGTGTATCCGACACTAGGAGCCAGTGCAGCCGGCTTGCGTCTTACCTTGGTGTCTAACACTTCGTTAGGCCCTGGACATGATCCTTTTGTTAGATGCCAGCACAAGCATTTCATTACAGATTCAGGAAATGATGAAGAGATAAATGTTAGAAAGAATGTTTCCAAGGAAGATATTAATGGAGTGTTAATGCATCTTACTCTCTTCCCAGAGCAGAATCCTCTAGAGGGATTTTAGATTTATGGGAGTGAGAGTTCATCTATGCCAACAGAATCTTTACCTTCATTTAGCAACAAAGTAAATATGAATGTTAATTAAAGTGCCTGGTTTAGCACTTCCTTGTAAGCAAAATTCCTTGAAAACTGCTATCTGGAACAAAGCCATATCCTTGCTCAGTCATGGAAACCTAGAGCCAAGAAAACTAATGTATGCTTTTCCTACCTCTGAAATGGAAGACAATAACAACATTGTATTCTCCAAGCTGAAAAATTTTGGACAACAGCATTTTTTTCATGAAGCGGGCCTCAAAGAGAGTTGTGAAAGGACCTTTGAAAGAGTTTCTAGAGCCCAATCTTTTTTTTTTTTTTTTGAAGTTGGTGTGTGTTTTAAAGGTATAAGTAATATGGGCTTCATAAATATTTTAAGTTTAAACATCAGTTTATTCTTTACCTTTCAACTTGCACACTGGAAATCATGATGCTATTATCAATATTTTAGCTATTATTAAAAGCCAGCCAGGGAAATGCACATATGGGCATACGTGTTGTGCCTCTCTCATAAAGTTTGCATTTAGGTTTATCACTTATTTCTAATGATAAAGAATGCTTTATAGTTGGTAGCATTTTTTCACATTAATCATTTCTAATGTTTTCAAGATGCCCCAGAAATCTGAAATACCTCGTTATAGTTCTTGATCTATACAAAGATAAAATACTGCACTTGCTACATCTACAAATCAATTTAAAAATTACCTCCTAGATTTGAAATCACTTGGAGTATGGGAAGAAGAAAGAGAAAAGCACAGATAAGTCAGGCAAGCTTGTAAAATGAAATAAAAGTCTTTGCATTTTTCTCATGAATCACAAAAGTGCTTGTTGTTTGCTCCTGAGGGTTGAGGTGTGATAATCTATTAAATTGTTGTGTGTTCATCATTTGGTATGGGTCCAAACTTTTTGTCTTCAGTTTTTCTCTTTTTTCATTGTCTTCTCTTTTTTCTCCTTTGTAGATTTTTGGCAGGTGGGTATGGGAGCAAAGCATCAGAGTCTTTGATATTATATCATCAGGATGCTGGTGGAGATGCTGGTTAGGCTAATTTAATTTAAAATTTCCTTTAATATGTTTGTGGACATGGATGGGGTGGGAGGCTTCTCTCTCTGACATTATATTACTGAGGTTAATGTCATATATGGCTAATACATTATAGTTCTAAGGGTTGCATGTAACTAAAGTAACTAGGCTAATCCTAGTTTAAAATATTTCTGATGCCTCGGTAAAAAGATTGGAAGAATAATGAGCAATGAAGTGGGAACAAAAAGGATTTTGATAAAGCAAAGCTGATTCTTTGTGTGTGTGTGTGTGCTATGACCTCTATTGTTCTCAGAAAAGCAGCTTGAAGCTTGAAAGGTTAATAGGAAACCTTTTTTCCCCTTACATTGTAGCATCAAAAGTTCTCAGGCTGCAAGTGTAATTTATCCTAACACCTGCTGGGGTAGACACCAGGGCTCTATATCTGCCTCTAATTCTAATGGTCTTGTGATGTGACCTCAGTCACTTACCCATAAAGTGAGGGAATGTTAAATGTCTGTCATCGCAGTTTTGTTTAATAGGAAGATTATATAAATTTTATGTAGTGCTATCTAAATGAATTTTGTTTTCAGCTCTTACCTGGGCGTTCCTGGCTCTTTAGTACTCTGTTGGAACAGATGTGAGATGTCAAGAGTACCTATTCACCAGAAAATTGCTGAAACCTTTACCATGTTTACTAAATGTTATACTTTTAAACACTTACATATTTTTAAATGAAGGATATCTTATTCAAATACTATTATGTAGCTGATGGGATCAATATAATCATACTGTAGTTTACCCTTTGCCTTCCTTAGTGATGAATAGACTCTCTTGCACATGCTTCCTGCTCTGTTCTTTACACAATTGAAAACAATAACAAACAGCCATGAAAATGGTACAGCGTTGGTGGCAATATAAATTTTGGCATTATGGAAAACAGCCATTGTGGAAAACAGTGTGGAGGTTCCTCAAAAAATTAAGTCAAACTACCACATGATTCAGCAATCCCACTGCTGAGTGTACACCAAAGGAAAGAAAATCACCACCTTGTAAAGATATCTGCATTTCCATGTTCATCTCAGCATTACTTGCAATAGCCAAAATATGGAATCAACTTAAGTGTCTGTCAATGGATAACCAGATAGGGAAAATGTGGCCTGTATACACAATGAGATTCTATTCAGCCTATAAAAAGAGGGAAATTCGGCATTTGTGGCAACATAAATGAACCTGGAAAACATTATGTTAAGTGAAATAATGCAGGCACAGAAAGACAAATACCTTGTGATCTCACTTACATGTCGAATCTGAAAAAGTTGAACTCATAGAAACAGAGAGTAGGATGGTGGTTATCAAGGGCTAGGGGCAGGAGGGGATTGGGGAGATGTTGGTCAAAGGGTATAAAATTTCAGTTAATGGGAGGAAAAGTTCAAGGGATATATTATACAACATGGTGACTATAGCTAATAACAATGTATTACATACCTGAAAATTGCTGAGAGTAGATTTTAAGTGTTCTCATCAAAGCAAAATAAGTATGTGAGGTAATACATTTGTTAATTATTAGCTCAATTTAGCCATTCCATAGTATATTCACATTTCAAAACATCATTTGTACATCAAAACATTTGCATAATTTTTATCTGTCAATTTGAAAAATGTAAAAAGTAATATGGTATATTCTGTTTGGAAATTTAGCTATTGTTCTTTACTTTCAAAAGATACACAGCAATATTTTTAAATATATATAACCATATAATCTGGTATCTTTACATAGAAATTAAATCTGTGTTAATTAATTTCATCTGTATTTCATATGGGCATATGATGTTTTACTGAAATATTAAATTTAATTTCAGGGTAAAATCACATAGTCGCCATTTAGAATAGTGAGTTCTATGGATGGAACTCTGGTCCATGAAGTCCCTGAAGTTGAACGTAAAAGATACGTGTAAGTGAATTTTCAGGGAGATGATCCATAGCTTTTTCAGATCCTCAAAGGAGTCTCCTCCACCCCACCCCAATCATATACATATAAAATTCTAGAACCAGAGGATTAACATAAAGTAGAACGGGCTATCAGAAACTTGGTGGGCTTGTGAAAAGCTTTAAAAATGTGTTTTTAGGAGTGCTGTAATTTAATGACACTGAAGCTCAGTGAGAAAGTGCTTCCTGATGGACAGAGCCCACTTTGCTCAATGCAGACCTCCACAAATGTCTTCATGGAAACTTGCATTGCATAGGTGATATTGGTGTTAGGAATTATGACATTATATATTTGATTCTACCTCTTCTTCAGAAAAAAGATATATCTCTAGAAATGTCACAAATCAAATCATGTTTTAATTATTGTGTTTTATAAATACTAATTAATTAGCCAATGAATATTTAATCTTTTCATTGAAAATGTGAGTAACTTGCAAAAGCTGCTTTTATTTTCTAAAATTGCAGCCCTTTCTGACATTATTTCAATGGAATGTTCCTTCAAGCCTCAAAACTGTAGGTTTGAAGCTTATTTTATAAACTTAATGGAAATCTATAAACTTAATGGATATTATAAATCTTAATATTAATTTTTGGTTTTTAAAAAATATATTTTAATTCTGAAAGCCCTTATATAATCATCATCGCTATCACCACCATCACCATCTGTAACAGGTGCTATTCTAAGTATTTTTTATCCAGTAATTCATTTAATTATTTCAGCAATCCTATGCAGTAGATACAACTTTTAGCCCCATTTTACAGACTAGAAAACAGAAGCAAAGAGAGGTTAGGTAGCTTGTCCAACTCTCTATAATAATATTTAAATGAGTAAATAAATAAATGAATAAACTTTACTATCCTTTAGAGTTTTAAAATAACTAGTTGTCAGAGATAGAGAAATAAAAACCTGAATTTTTATGCATTTAACTTGTTATCTGCACTTCAGAGTCAAAATTATTTCAGTAATCAGCTTTGTGTTTGGAGGCCACTTTGGCAATGTTGCCAAAGGTCTTATGTTATGGTCATTTGTGTGTATTTACTAATTAACTTGACCTCTACAAGCAGTTTATTTACATTTTAATCTTCCTAAATTTCTTCTTCTCCAAATAAACTCTGAGAGCAAGATAATAAACACATGCATTAAAATGAAGGCTTCACTCTAACCAGACGTATTTCCATTTTAACATATTTATGCTTCTAACAACATTGATGTATACTAAAAACATTTTACCCAAACCACATGGTGCTTACTGCACTGAGGCATCTATTTGACAAAAGCCCTAGAACACAATAATTAAAATATGCAAATCTCTTCATAATAGGCTGATTTTACAGTCTTTGCTCATGGAAAATCCCTATTGATTTCATATGTGAAGCATTTTGTCATTAAGTTTTAATTGTTGATTAAATAACAAGAAACATACACAGAACTGTCTAAACCTCTACTTAAAAATAAAGCAACATTTTGATGAACACTTCTAGTAAGTTTCCAAGTTTCCAAACTGTACAGAAGACCACATTAAGAAAAATACAGCTTCAAGAAGTTCAAGTTTGGTTTTGTGGAAGATCTGAAAAAAGACAGCTTTATAACACAGAAAGTAATCGATAAGACAGGCGTTTAAGTGTTTTGTGACTGGTTATTTCAAATAATAAGATTTTTAAAACAAATTGAGATAGATGATTGTATATTCACATGGCAATTACCTTTCTCTATCCTAACATGCAAGGTTTCTAACAGGGGGTTTGGTTTCTGAAATCCAAAAAAATTGAATGAGGAGCAAGTGTTTAGGATCACGAATGCATATTAGAAGTCTCAGATGACCATGGCGTAACAGGATGGGATGGACATACATAGTTGAACGGTACGGGGCTTTGAAATCAGCAGCTCTGGTGGGAGCTGCCCAAACAGCTGTTGTGTCAGGTGCAGTGGGGGGAGGTGAGGACAGTTAAGGCAGGTTGCAAGGAAGGCTGGGACTCAATAGTGGATGTGCTTCTCTTGCCAGCTTGGAGGCATCTCAGAGATGTTGATTTAATAGAGTGGAACACAGGTGGTGACCGTCACCTTGAAGCTCCTCCTGTCATTGCTGTGCCTCCAGACTAGGAAGTTGAGGATAAGATTTCATGAATTCATGTCCCTAGTGGCAGATGAAACTTGGAAAAACATTTTAGGACAACTTTTTTTTTTTCATTTTAAAAATGCTAGTCTAACATTTGCTTAAATGAGTATATTCCTACTTGTTTGAGTGATTAATATTCTACAGTCCTATTGAGGCTTTATGTCACAAAGGCACTTTTATATACACTATTCCATTTGGTTTGAGTCTCAAAATTCATGTGAAGCAGATTGGCTAGGTGATATGAGATCCTTTTTTTTTTTTTTTTTTGGAGATGGAGTCTTGCTCTGTTGCCCAGGCTGGAGTGCAGTGGCGTAATCTCGGCTCACTGCAAGCTCTGCCTCCTGGGTTCACGCCGTTCTCCTGCCTCAGCCTCCTGAGTAGCTGGGACTACAGGCACCTGCCACCACACCTGGCTAATTTTTTGTTTTGTTTTGTATTTTTAGTAGAGACGGGGTTTCACCATGTTAGCCAGGATAGTCTCAATCTCCTGACCTCACGATCTGCCCGCCTCGGCCTCCCAAAGTGCTGGGATTACAGGCATGAAGCCACCGTGCCTGGCTGAAATCCATTTTTTAGATGAGAAAACTGAGGCTTACAGAGATCAGATAGTTTGTCCTCAGCCTCATTGTAGCTAACAAATTCAAGGTCAAATGTATACCTAAATTATTTGGCTCCACATTTAGTTCAAGTGCTCTTTCTGTACAAGGCTCCCACCGGATGGAAAAATCTGGCTATTATTATTTTTCTCTTAACTCTCCAATGTTCAGGTTAAAAGGACAATGTTTTAAAAAAGTATGGGCCCATACTTAATAAATCCTTACCCAACATAGTTGAAAACGTTTTTAGCATTTTGATTCTTTAGGCGAAACGTATTTGGCAATTCCCTCTTTTAAGGAATGCTTCAGATGTTTGTTACACCTTATTTGAATGATTGGCATAAGGATGTATATAGGAGGGGCCATAAACTGCCAGAAAAGGAAAAAGAAACTTATTTAAACTTATTTAAGTAGATAACTGAATTAGGGCAAGAAATTAAAGTCAATTCCCCAGAAATGGTATCAGTTTGTACTTAAATCTATTATAATGGACGAAAATAGATATTCTACTCATGTTTAATTCTCTTATTCATTTAGAAGTATTGCATTTGAAACACTTTATCTTCACTGTCTTCCCTCACAAGATTAACATGTCTCTCTGCTCTTTTGCAATATTTATATGGTTAATTTTGCTAACAGGCAGTTTGCAGTCAACTGATGTTTGCTATAGAGGCACCCCTAAACGCAAATTTAACTGGAGCTATAATTACACAATGAATCACATTACCTGGCAATTTATGCTTTCATTTTAAATTATTCAAAAATGTTTTTGTTGGGAGTCCTGGCACATCCTCATTAGCATGGAGCTGGTCAGCCAGGCTGCATCAATCATGCAGGGAGAATTTGTGTCCTGCCAGGCTTGTCACCTCCTGTTAACTCACAAGATAAACTTGGCCTGGAACTCATCTTGGCTGGGAGGAGTATAGGCTGTATTGATAGCAGATGGTGCCCACTGTATTTGGTCTAAAAGTTCAGCATCAAAATGAAGGAATAGGGTCTGGGGTGGGGGCTGGTTCAAGGAGGAGACCTGTCAGAATAAAAGTTTTGTAGCTCGCTTTTGTCCCTGGAGTAACGCAAGATATTCCATTTTAATGTTTGTTTTTGAGTAGAGCTTTTTACCAACATTCCCCAAATGCAGTGATGGGTGGGTGGTTCTTTATGCTGTTGTTTAGGTTTTGTTTACACTACGTTTTAACTCTCAGCTTACTCTTTGTCAGTCCCCCTCACTCTACAGACAATGAAATTGAGACTCTGAAAGGAGTGTGTCCAATGACGCAACTAGGCAATGACAGATGGGGCTTCTGATCTAGGCCAATACAGACTCTACCATGTTCCATCTTTTTTGTCTTCAGAGACAAGAATATTATTTTCCAATTTAGAAACTTGATTTTGTGTGTTTGCATTATTCCTTCCTGCTATTCATTCCTAGACTAGGAAATCCCTCTCAGGTACCCCACCTATATTAGATTCCTAGGGCTTCTGTAACAAATTACCACAAACTCGGTGGCTTAACACAAATTAAATGTATCCTTTCACAATTCTGGAGGCCAGCAGTCTACAGTCAGGGTGTCAGCAGCACCATGTTCCTTCTGAACTCTAGGGGAGATCTGGCCTTGGGTTTTCCAGCTTCTTGTAGCTCCAGGTGATCCTTGGCCTTGTGGAGCTCCTGCCTCTGCCTCTCTCTTCACGTGGCCTTCTCCTCTATGTTCCTCCTCTTCTGTCTGTGTCTTTTCCTTTTATTTTAAAGAAACTTGTCTTTGAATTTGGGACACCTGGTTAATCCAGAATGATCTCATCTTGAGATCTTTCACTTAATTACATCTGCAAAGATCCTTTTTTCAAATCAGGTCATATTCACAGGTACTGGGGACTAGGGCTTGGACATATCTTTTTGGGGACCAGAGTTCTACCCAATATACCACCCTTAGGTTATCTTAACTCATTCAGCACTCTACTCTTTTTCTTGGAACTTTCTCGTTTTCACTTTTTCTTTTCACCCTAATCTGTATTTGCTGAGCCTTTCTAGTTTTTGGGAGAATCATCAATTATCAGTGTTCTTCCTGGATCCTATCCTCCACTCTTTTAAGCCAAGTCTCCTCTCTAGCTTTCTTTTTCTTTTGAGGCAGAGTCTCACTCTGTCACCAGGCTGGAGTGCAGTGGTGCGATCTTGGCTCACTGCAATCTCCACCTCCCGGGTTCAAGCGATTCCCCTGCCTCAGCCTCCTGAGTAGCTGGAACTACAAGTATGCACCACCATGCCTGGTTAATTTTTTGTATTTTAGTAGAGACGGGGTTTCACCATGTTGGCCAGGATGGTCTCGATCTCCTGACCTCGTGATCTGCCCACCTCAGCCTCCCAAAGTGCCCTCTCTAGCTTTTATGTGAGCTCCTTGAGGACAGGGATTGTATAGTTTATCTTTGTAGCATCAATGGGTGGCCCTGGTAGGTGTCCGATAAATGTGTGCTGAATAGATGAATGACGGTATGGCAATTAGAACTTTTTGAACATTTATGGTCTATTATACAATTCTCTAATGCAGTTGTATCAAACAACATTCTTCACTATAAGTTAAGGTTTAACTCTTACTGGAAAAGACATTTGCTAGGTCATAAAGTATAAGCTAAAAATAATTTTAAATGAACTAG
Organism: Pan troglodytes; assembly: GCF_028858775.2. NCBI lineage: Eukaryota > Metazoa > Chordata > Mammalia > Primates > Hominidae > Pan > Pan troglodytes. The sequence goes on along the minus strand of NC_072401.2, from coordinate 110,634,903 downwards.
AAAATACCAATACCATGGGCCTCATAAAGATGCAGGAAAAAACTTATTAGTTACAACTAGACATCTGTATGTCTTCATTAGACAGGACTTGACCTGTATTTTCAACTCTACTATGGCATTTTGTGTGGCTTAGATGTATCTATTGAATGGCTAAAAGTTCAATAGATATTGAAATATTTTATTCGCTGAACAATTAAAACTATTCCTAAAAATTAAATTTTTGGGAAAGATGGATAAATAAAATCTCATGTTTTATGAATATTTGAGTAAATTGACTTAATGTACCAGTAGAGAAACATTTAATCATGAAAACAGTGAGGGGGAAAAGTAACATGTTTTTAACACATAATCACAATTGCGTTTTATATGAAGAACTCTTATTGGAATGCTGTGTAGTTCCCCAATATTGTGGTTCAGTGGAACAAGATTCCTCAAAACCTATGCTAATGTACACTAGTTAAAGTTGGTTAATAATGATTACTTTGTGGAATATTCATTGAGTGGTATAGATTCATTCTCAGGGCCCCAGTGTTCAAATCAAAATATATTAACTGCATAAAAACGCAGGTTTGGGTTTGGCACAAACTATTTGCTTTGTAATGCTAGAAACTCGATGTCATTTTTTATGACCTTGGCCATGAGTAGAAGCCCCTAGAACCTTCCATACCCTTTTCTGGCAGTAGAGCTAAATACTCAACTGAAATGATGGTCTATAACAGAGGTCCCCAACCTTTTTGGCACCAGGGGCCAGTTTCATGGAAGACAACTTTTACACAGATGGGAGTGGGTGGGCAATGGTTTGGGCACGAAACTATTCCACCTCAGATCACCAGGCATTAGTTAGGTTCTTATAAGGAGTGCACAACCTAGATCTCTCACAAGCGCAGTTCACAATAGGGTTCATGTTCCTATGAGAATCTACTACCACTGCTGATCTGACAGAAGGCAGAGCTCAGGCGGTAATGCTCACTCACCTGCTGCTTGCTTCCTGCTGCGAGGCCCAGTTCCTAACAGGCCATGGACCAGTAGTAGTCTGCAGCCTTGGCTTTGAGGACCCCTAGTCTATAAGAACAAAAGGTGAGTGTTTAATTTTGCATTCAATAGTCAATAAAGTTGCTGTTTTAATTGCCTTCCTTTTACCCCACTGATGAAGGAGAGATTCCTGCCCTGGAGTTCTGGGGATGGTGGAACACAAAATAACGCAACATGGCACAGGTGATATTGACAGCAGTTTCCTAGTCACTTATTCTCATGGCTGGGGGAGGAGGACTCCACATGCCCTGCAGTGCCACAGAGGGGTTGCACCCAGGAGCAATGTCAATGAGCAAAGGCTGTGAGAGGCAGGCTTCATAGTGTCAAGAGGGTGGAGTACTCCCTGGTTCCTGTGGGAGGATGTGATTGGCTTGCTTGAAACATTCTGTGGATTGGTGGGGAACTGAAACGTGCTACTCAGGAATAAGCAGGAGCTGTGTCCGGTCCCTGTGATAAAAAGGGATGTTTAGCTAGGGGACTTTATCTGTCAGGACAGAATGGGGAGGGCGAGCTTCAGTTTGGCCATTTGAGGCCCTCCTGATTTCACCACATGTCAAGGCAACATTTACAATAGGGCTTTATTTTAGGCCTTACACCACAGTTGCTACTTGTATTCACAGACTTTTAATGTTTTTAGGTATAAAACTGAATTCATTTCTCATAAATATCAGAGATTCTGAAGGTGATAAATTTTTACTTGTAGTCTATGGACAGAATTTAGAAAGCAGCCTTAAGGTTATGGTTTCCATGGGCTAGCACCTCTCTCAGTATTTAGCTTTTAATACTCATACAATTAAAAAATATAGACATATAGATTGAGCATCCCAAATCTAAAAATCCAAAATCTGAAGTGCTCTAAAATCCAAAATGTTTTGAGTGCTGCCATGATGATGCTCAAAGGAAATACTCATTGGAGTATTTCAGATTTTGGAGTTTTGAATCTGGGATGCTTAACCGGTAAGTATAATGCAAATATTCTCAAATCCAAAAGAAAAAATAAATACAAATCCTTACCGATGGTCTCAAGCATTTTGGATAAGATAATACTCAACCTGTACTGAATATATAGGAATTATATTTGACAATAATTATGTTTTTGAGTTTATGAATGATTTATTTTAAACTGAATATAATTATTGACATATAACAAATTGAGTTCTTATTCTGTGAGAATTTCTGTAATTAAATTTCTTTTACACTAGTATTATTGCCAGTTCAGATTTGCCATTTGGCGGCTCATAGAAAAGCAATACTCATAGAGAAGCTCATAGAAAAGTAATCAATTTCATATTAAAAAAAGAGTATAACTTTGCATATTCTTATATACCATAAAATTTTATGCTTCTTTAATGCAATGCAATTTAATATACTCAAAATAATATTTCCCATAATATATCAGTCAGGAATCTAACTGAAGGTCATTTAATTCATCAGGAAATATCTTGGACATCAGAATTCCTTGACCTGTGATCCAAGCACTTTGGGAGGCTGAGGCTGGAGCATTGTTTGAGCCCAGGTGTTTGAGACCAGCCTGGACAATATAGTGAGACCTCATCTCTACTATTATTTTTTTTTAATTAGCTGGATGTGGTGGTGTGTGCCTGTAGTCCTAGCTATTCAGGGGTCTGAAAGGGGAGGATCACGTGAGCCCAGGAGTTCAAGGTTGCAGTGAGTTATGATTGCACCACTGGACTCCAGCCTGCATGACAGAGTGAGACCCTGTCTCTCACACACACAAAACCCTCACACCTTAAAGTATGGTTTCTATAATGTCCAATTGTAGGAAGTACCCTGGCAACTTCTAATGGTACTTTTCTAAATATCAAACTTCTTTGCATTGCAAGCTACTAGATAGAATGTCATCAATCCTAAGATGTTTGAAATGCTTAAAGATGACATTTTAAGTAGTATTTGTATAACATCTCAAGTTTGTTGACCAGCCAATCATGTTACTGCATACCCCATGATGAATCTTCCATTATGTGGATTTGATTTGTTTTCCCATTCAACTTAGATAAAGTGAAGGCTTGACAGAAGGAGGAGTGGCTGTTTTAAAGGCACACAGAACATTGTATTGCTACTCTCAGGCTTAAGAGGTTTTAGGATGCCGTTTATTCAACTGAATTGCATTACAGAAACTTTCAAATTTTGGCCTCAGAGAGGGATTTCAGATTTTAGCGTCCTAACAGGACAAAAGAGAGTTCAGTCATTACAGAATTGTAATGGTTTGTGGCAAAGTGGTATAATCAAGATGAATTATAATCAAGATGGATTATCGTCCTACAGGCAGGACACTTAGACCCACAGGAGGCAAGAAGGATCGGATTGTGGTCAGGACATGGATTTGTAGAAAGGCTTAAATCAATTAAATTCATCTTCAGGTCCCAACTTAGACATTACCGCCTCAGGGATGCCTTTTCTGCCTCCCACTCCCACCCCTTGGGATTCTCTTCTTGACAAATACCTTATTCTTCCTCGATTATATCTTATCGCATTTTTTGTATCTGCTTAGTTAAATATCTGTTTCTCCTGCTTGGCAGTGCACTTTGTAAGGGCAAAGACTGTAACTGCATTATTTATTTTTGTTATCCCCATCTCTTAGCACAGTGCCTGGTGCAATACATATTTTTGAACAGTGGATGGAAGGAGAAGCAAAAAGAGGCTTAAGTAGAAGGAAGTGTTCTCAGTGAGCTCAGTAAGCAAATTGCTCCTACCTCATCTCAGGCTTCCAGAGCTGATGGTTCAGGTGGCCCTGCAGGACATATACACCTTAAAATGCCTGGAACAATTGTATCAGGTCCTAACCCCTTGAAGGGGCAACACTTAATTAAATTTTCTCATTAGGCCTTATTCCCTGGGATATCTCTGTCTCTGTGTCAGCACAAAGACCCATATTCTCTGTGGAGACTAGTCTTTAAACAAAGGCCTGGACTTCACATCAGTGATACCTTAGGGAGCACAGTCAAGGGACTAGAGGGCTCATGCGAGAAGTGTCCTGGATATTCATCATCTGTAGAAAACGGATTATCTTATTTGCATGCATTTCAAGGTGTGTGGCCGTCATTTGTTCTACAAACATATGTTGAACACCAATTACATGGCAGGTGTTACGTCAAAGTAGTGGCTATTCAAAGATGAATAAAATACAGCACTTACCTTGGAAAAGCTCTGAGAAAGACAAATAACTGTGATAGAAGAGTTGTTAATATTTCTCCTCTTATTTTCACTTTTTATTTCACACCATTCACTTTATATTTTGAAAAAATGAAATTAGTCTGTGTCTTAGCTTGAGTTGCTGTAACAAAATGCCATAATCTGGATGGTTTAAGCAACAAACACTTATTGCTTAGCTAGCTAGTTCTTTGGCCTCTTCTTATAAGGGTGCTATTCCCATTCATGTGAATTCCACCCTCATGACCTAATTATCTCTGAAAGGCCCCACCTTCAAATACTATCAAACTGGGATTAGGGTTTCAACATATGGATTTGGGAATATGGGAAGGTGAGTCAGAATTATTCAGTCCATTGCATAGTCTCTTTTACTCAATCTTTATAAGTCAATGAAGTGAGACAAGGAATGAGAACTGGGGTAAGAGTCCCAGCACTCTCAGTTGGCATGCCTCTGGCTGGAGCCTCTGGGATGCCTCCTTTTGCTTCTTCTTAGTCATCCAGTTCTGCCCATGTGACCTTTCACTGGATAGAAGGGCTAGAATTCAATGGATAACAGGTCTTGGTGGTAGGGTTCACATTCATTCATTCCATCAGTAATAATGTACCGAGCAGGGGACCAGGGATATAGAAGTGAAAAAGATAAAGTCCTTTCCCTCATGCAGCTTGCATCCTGTGGGAAGTGCCTCTACACATTTGCAGTTGATAGAGGGACTGGAAAGCAACAGACAATACCCACAGGAACTACCACCACGTGAAATGGTCATAGAAGCACAGTGTGGGTCCCTTAGGTCTGCAGGAGCTATCCCATGTCATACCTGGACAACGGGATTGAGGGAGAATATATTCTGATTCATTGTTTAAAAACTTTGGATGACACCTAAGCTATTTCTGCAAAGGATTGTTTACAAGTAAATATACCACTATGTGTTATTCATTTTAAGGAATCTTACTGAGTTCAAGTAAGAAAATGCATTTATTTCTCCTTCTATTCCTTCCTCTCCACCTGCCCATTTCATGATCTCCTTATCCATCCACGCGTTTGGGGGCATACCATGGGCACGTGTACTCTGAATTGAGTTAGAATAAGTTCAGATTTTCTTTTCTACCCAGGAGCCAGGTTTTTTGTTTATTTGTTGTTGTTGTTGTTTTATTAATCAGAAGATCATTTAGGCATTCATAGACAGTAAGAGTTCACACTGAATATTGGTGTTCAAACTCCTGAAAAGATGTGTGGATTGTATGGCCTGCACCGAACAGAAGTAAATCCAGTTCTCTATTTGAATAAACAAAAGAGGTGAAAGCTGCTTATCATAAAATGTTTTTAGAAGGACTGGTATGGATTTCCTATTTCAAGAATTATACTTTTTTAGCATATAAATAAAATTTTATCAGTAATTTTCATCTTCCCTATTAGGGAATTATCTCTTCTCCTTAGTAAATAAAATATCAGAAAAATAAACGTAGAATACTGTTTAATTTTCTCCTTGCTTGCATTTTTCCTATGGAAAATTGATTCAATAAAATTTATGGAACATGTCCTCAGGTCAGAATAGTTCTATGACATATTATTTTTTGTCTGAACCAATGTTCATAGCTAGAAACACCAAACCTTTTAATATTTATTTTCTTGACTTGTACAATTAATATGAATGTTTATTCATTTATTATATATTATGCATTTTCACATAAATGAATATATGAACTAATATAGTTTTCAATAAGTATGGAATTTTAAATATTGAATTGTGTAACTCTTGTGGCTAATTAGACAATACCAGTATAACAATATGTTGCAAAGATGCAGGCTGTGTAATAAGAAAATTTTAAATATTTTTGTTTATTTCTTTTGCTCTTTTCTCTTTTGAAGGAAAAATAAATATTCCTGTGACTTTAAGTAAACTTTTAAATATAAATCCAAATAAATTAGTTGAAGGAAAGGTACAATTAACCATATTATAATGGAAATTAGTTTTTTTATAGATTCATTTGGACTATTTTGTCAAACTAAAATTTCTAGGGCTGCAGTAGAGGCTGATCAACTTAGCCTAAATGGTCAATTCAGTCTGAATATGTCTTAAGAAAAATCATTTATCCAGTTGTCATTGAGCACTTATATAAAGCATTAGACAGGTGATAGAGATATAGATATATGCAAACACGCAAGGATAATCAAGACATGGTCTTTGCCATCAAAGATTATGTAAGCTACAGCAAGTGAAGGAAAAGGGAATACACACAAATATGAGTCATATCATAAGACACACAAAGAAGTGTCATAACACCGATGAACAAATTACCATGACAACTTTGTTAATCATTCCTGGCTACATTAGAGAAGGCTAGATTAGGAAGTTTGCCAGGCAGAGAACGGAGGAGTAGAGAATTTTAAGCAAAGTAAATTGTATATACAGAAGGATTTAGCAAGGAGCACATATGGGCAGAAAAGAGGTATTGCATGTGTCAGGACACACTGAGTGAATGAAGTGGAACAGTAGCTGAGGCTAGAGAGGTAGTTTGGGGATATAGTTATATAAGGACACTTCTACCAAGTTAAAGAATTAAAATGTATACCGTAGAGTGTGGGGCACATGGGGAAGCTTTTAGGCAAGAGGACATTATCAGATTTTTAATGAGAATTTTCTGCATAGTGTGGAGGAGGGAGAGGTTGTGGAGAGTAGCCTAGAGGTACATGCAGTAGTGCGGGTGAGAGATGCCCAGAGAAATGCTAAGCTGCTCGATGTGTGGATGCAGAATGGCAAATATGGATGTTCCAATGAATTCACATCAAGAGATATAAAAAGATTCTAAGAAATTTGGTTTAAAAATGTTTTATTCTCTCTAGGATAAGTCTTAGGATTTAGATGCCTATAATACTTTCTGAATCCAATTCTGAAGTAGTTTGAGTCACAGCTTGGTTTAGTTTTGTCTGGTTCCAGATTAAACTTTTGGCATGGCCCTGAAAGAGCACCTCTGCAAGGACACTTTAATATGATATATAGTAGCTCCTGAGAGTCATATATGTCAATGGGAACTGGAACTCCATCGGTATATTTTGAGTTTAGAAAAGTATAAATAATATAAATTTGTGAATCTTTTATGACTGAGTGTTCTAAGGATTGTTTATGTTTCTGTGTAAAATGCATACAATAAAATTAGCTGGAATAATTATCTTTTCCTATTTGTAAGTCAAAGGAAGAATCATAACTTATGGTGAAACTCTAAAGCAAGAGAAAGTCATTGCATTTACAAAGTGTACTAGCTAATACCCCCACTCTGTTGCTGGTAGTTGCTTTTGATCTCCATATTTATTTGGTAATATTTCTTCAGTCCATGATGGTGAGCATGATCTAATAAATTCACTTAAACTTATCAGGATTTTAAAGCCAGAATAGAAAGCAAGAATGTAGGGTTTCAGTGGAGGAAGAGTTCAGAGGGATATACTAAAATTTCACATAACCTTGAAAACAATCCTAGCCAAGGAATTGCCACGGCTCCATTTAATTTTTCATCGAGATGCAGAACCTTGTTCAGAAGAAACAATGAGCCATTGTGAGAGATTTGGATTCTCAAGTCTTAGTTCATCATTCTTTCTTAGGAGCCTCATAAATGGCAACCTAAAAAACCAACTATTACTGTTATCCCTTTCTACCCAAATTGACTGGGTTACAGAATTAAGGAAATACATGAATGGAGGCCAAGATAAACAGTTTTGACAAAATTGTTTCTCTAGTTTCATGAAATCATTAATTGGCCCACCTCCCCTCATCTATCTGAAATTATAGATGAGTTTTTTGTGTCACTCTAGATTGTCTTCCGTTATTTGTCCCCAGAGCATTGATACCTCTCCATTTTTTTCCTTTGACTTGTTCAATGCTAGTCTTTTCTTCTAGACTGTAAGAGACTCATTCATCTTGTCAGTGGGCTTTATCCAGAGCTTAACACAGTGTTCAGCCCCAAGCTAATGTACATGAAGTAACTCAAAAACAAGGGAGAGAGAAGTAGGGAGGGAAAGTGGGGAAGAAGGGAAGCTGATTTTAGAAAAATAGAGAGCTGGGTGAAATCTTATCACTTCAATTACAGTTACAAATGTAATTATCCTAAGGTTGTCCCTAAAATGAGAGAAATGTCATAATGATACATTTTAAGAACAATGCCTGGCACAATAAGTATTTTTCCTAGAATTTCTCAAACTTATTGTTCATTCATTCAAGAGGCCATAGAGAAAAAAAGCTTTATTTCTTCATTTTGTATTACACACGTGGAATTAGAGACCAAAATACAGAGGAGTTATAGGGCATAACTCAGAAAGAACTTGGCTTTACTCTTGATGTGTCCCTTGCCTCACTTTGCAGCCATATATTGCCTAGGATTTGCACACATGTTATCCTGAATGGGACTCTTGAGAGAGAAAGAGGAGTTTTACAAAATGTACTTCTGGTTCAACTTCAAGGATTATTTAAACCTACTTAAGATGTTACACAAATTCCTATAGGATTTTTATTTAATACCCTCACGAACATTTGTCTAACAGGGCAATGTTCTCATTTTCACTCAATTTTATAAGATTCAAGAAAAGCAAATTTGTTAAACAAAGACCTCATTGATCATATTCATTTTCTAGAAATTTTATTAAAATTAACTCCCCAACTTCAAAGGCACATTATTTACATGAATCTTTCCCACCACCCTATAAGTACTTTCCTCTTGCAGATTTTCCAGTCACTAACTAGAATGAAAGAAACTCTCATAGAAATATCAAATTCAGTGGAAATGTCTATCACTCAGCAATTACAAAAAGGAATTTCACGCTTATTGAAAAACCCATTAGTCACAAGCTCTAATTTGTATATTAGATTCATACTCAATGAATGCATTATTTGGCATTAGTTTCCAGAGAGAAACACAATGGCAAAGTGCAACATTTAAAACCTTCCTAGGGCTTGTGTGCTCACAGTGCCAGGAAATCTTTTCATGGTAAATATACGTTGTTGTTAGCTATGATTTTACACAGATCAGTGGAGTGCAAATCCCATTTCACAACTATTTTGATGTTTGGGCCTTAGGAAGACATAGCACCTGTTCCAACTCCAAATACAGTAGAGTCACAGTAGATGGCTTGTTTTTGTTTGGGAGGCAAAAGTAACAGGGAAAATTAGAATTCTATGCACCAGATTTGTTGGAAAACTGATTCAGTTGAATTCTCAGCCAAAATAAAAGCAGGAAAATGACACTTATTTGGTTGAGGACATAAAAGAAGGAAAAGTGACAGAATAATAGATTGGCAGAAAGAAGCTTCATCCCAGCTGTATTTACAGGAAAAGCTTTAAGGATGTTTAAGCATAAGTAGTGATGGAAGAAAGGAGATTGAGACAATTGATCTACTAGACATGCCAGATGAATACATTTGTTATTCAGTAGGAAATCTGGAATATGCCATGGAATACCTTTAGCTCATCTTATAAGTTGCAACTAAAAATACACACACTTTCACTCACTCATAGACAACTTACATTGATTTGAACCCTACTGATTTGACATTCAGGCACTACAGTATGTGTATGACTTTTAAGTAGAAAAATTGATCTAATTTTATTCTTAGTGCAAGTTATTTTAAAAAGGAAAAATGGAAATCTCAACTAAAAAAGTCATTTTTTTAAAGCAAGAGCTTAAAAAATTGGAATTTTTAAATGTTGTAATTCCAGATGTTTTTTTTTTTTTTTTTTTTTTTTCTTCTTTTTTATTGATCATTCTTGGGTGTTTCTCGCAGAGGGGGATTTGGCAGGGTCACAGGACAATAGTGGAGGGAAGGTCAGCAGATAAACAAGTGAACAAAGTTCTCTGGTTTTCCTAGGCAGAGGACCCTGCGGCCTTCCGCAGTGTTTGTGTCCCTGGGTACTTGAGATTAAGGAGTGGTGATGACTCTTAACGAACATGCTGCCTTCAAGCATCTGTTTAACAAAGCACATCTTGCACCGCCCTTAATCCATTCAACCCTGAGTGGATACAGCACATGTTTCAGAGAGCACAGGGTTGGGGGTAAGGTCACAGATCAACAGGATCCCAAGGCAGAAGAATTTTTCTTAGTACAGAACAAAATGAAAAGTCTCCCATGTCTACCTCTTTCTACACAGACACAGCAACCATCCGATTTCTCAATCTTTTCCCCACCTTTCCCCCCTTTCTATTCCACAAAACCGCCATTGTCTTCATGGCCCGTTCTCAATGAGCTGTTGAGTACACCTCCCAGATGGGGTGGTGGCCGGGCAGAGGAGCTCCTCACTTCCCAGTAGGGGCGGCCGGGCAGAAGCGCCCCTCACCTCCCGGACGGGGCGGCTGGCCGGGCGGGGGGCTGACCCCCCACCTCCCTCCCGGACAGGGCGGCTGGCCGGGCAGAGGGGCTCCTCACTTCCCAGTAGGGGCGGCCGGGCAGAGGCGCCCCTCACTTCCCCGACGGGGCGGCTGGCCCGGCGGGGGGCTGACCCCCCCACCTCCCTCCCGGAGGGGGCGGCTGGCCGGGCAGAGGGGCTCCTCACTTCCCGGTAGGGGCGGCCGGGCAGAGGCGCCCCTCACCTCCCGGACAGGGCGGCTGGCCGGGCGGGGGGCTGACCCCCCCACCTCCCTCCCGGACGGGGCGGCTGGCCGGGCGGGGGGCTGACCCCCCCACCTCCCTCCCGGACGGGGCGGCTGGCCGGGCGGGGGGCTGACCCCCCCACCTCCCTCCCGGACGGGGCGGCTGGCCGGGCGGGGGGCTGACCCCCCCACCTCCCTCCCGGACGGGGCGGCTGGCCGGGCGGGGGGCTGACCCCCCCACCTCCCTCCCGGACGGGGCGGCTGGCCGGGCGGGGGGCTGACCCCCCCACCTCCCTCCCGGACGGGGCGGCTGGCCGGGCGGGGGGCTGACCCCCCCCACCTCCCTCCCGGACGGGGCGGCTGGCCGGGCGGGGGGCTGACCCCCCCACCTCCCTCCCGGACGGGGCGGCTGGCCGGGCGGGGGGCTGACCCCCCCACCTCCCTCCCGGACGGGGCGGCTGGCCGGGCGGGGGGCTGACCCCCCCACCTCCCTCCCGGACGGGGCGGCTGGCCGGGCGGGGGGCTGACCCCCCCACCTCCCTCCCGGACGGGGCGGCTGGCCGGGCGGGGGGCTGACCCCCCCACCTCCCTCCCGGACGGGGCGGCTGGCCGGGCGGGGGGCTGACCCCCCCACCTCCCTCCCGGACGGGGCGGCTGGCCGGGCGGGGGGCTGACCCCCCACCTCCCTCCCGGACGGGGCGGCTGGCCGGGCAGAGGGGCTCCTCACTTCCCAGAAGGGGCGGCCGGGCAGAGGCGCCCCTCACCTCCCGGATGGGGTGGCTGGCCAGGCGGGGGGCTAACCCCCCCACCTCCCTCCCGGACGGGGCGGCTGGCCGGGCCGGGGGCTGACCCCCCCCACCTCCCTCCCAGACAGAGCGGCTGGCCGGGCAGAGGGGCTCCTCACTTCCCAGAAGGGGCGGCCGGGCAGAGGCGCCCCTCACCTCCCGGATGGGGCGGCTGGCCAGGCGGGGGGCTAACCCCCCCACCTCCCTCCCGGACGGGGCGGCTGGCCGGGCCGGGGGCTGACCCCCCCACCTCCCTCCCAGACAGAGCGGCTGGCCGGGCAGAGGGGCTCCTCACTTCCCAGTAGGGGCGGCCGGGCAGAGGCGCCCCCCCCCCACCTCCTGGACAGGGCGGCTGGCCGGGCAGGGGGCTGATCCCCCCACCTCCCTCCCGGACGGGGCGGCTGGCCGGGCGGGGGGCTGACCCCCCCACCTCCCTCCCAGATGGGGCGGCTGGCCGGGAGGGGGGCTGACCCCCCCACCTCCCTCCCGGACGGGGCGGCTGGCCGGGCAGAGGGGCTCCTCACTTCCCAGTAGGGGCGGCCGGGCAGAGGCACCCCTCGCCTCCCGGATGGGGCGGCTGGCCAGGCGGGGGGCTGACCCCCCCACCTCCCTCCCGGACGAGGCGGCTGGCCGGGCAGAGGGGCTCCTCACTTCCCAGTAGGGGCGGCCGGGCAGAGGCGCCCCCCCCCACCTCCTGGACAGGGCGGCTGGCCGGGCAGGGGGCTGATCCCCCCACCTCCCTCCCGGACGGGGCGGCTGGCCGGGCGGGGCCTGACCCCCCCACCTCCCTCCCAGATGGGGCGGCTGGCTGGGAGGGGGGCTGACCCCCCCACCTCCCTCCCGGACGGGGCGGCTGGCCGGGCAGAGGGGCTCCTCACTTCCCAGTAGGGGCGGCCGGGCAGAGGCACCCCTCGCCTCCCGGATGGGGCGGCTGGCCAGGCGGGGGGCTGACCCCCCCACCTCCCTCCCGGATGAGGCGGCTGGCCGGGCAGAGGGGCTCCTCACTTCCCGGTAGGGGCGGCCGGGCAGAGGTGCCCCTCATCTCCCGGACGGGGCGGCTGGCCGGGTGGGGGGCTGACCCCCCCACCTCCCTCCCAGACGAGGAGGGAGGACGCTCCTCACTTCTCAGACGGGGTGGCTGCCGGGCGGAGGGGCTCCTCACTTCTCAGACGGGGCGGTTGCCAGGCAGAGGGTCTCCTCACTTCTCAGACAGGGCGGCCGGGCAGAGACACTCCTCACATCCCGGACGGGGCGGCAGGGCAGAGGTGCTCCCCACATCTCAGACGATGGGCGGCCGGGCAGAGACGCTCCTCACTTCCCAGATGTGATGGCGGCCGGGAAGAGGCGCTCCTCACTTCCTAGATGGGATGGCGGCTGGGCAGAGACGCTCCTCACTTTCCAGACTGGGCAGCCAGGCAGAGGGGCTCCTCACATCCCAGACGATGGGCAGTCAGGCGGAGACGCTCCTCACTTCCCAGACGGGGTGGCTGCCAGGCAGAGGCTGCAATCTCGGCACTTAGGGAGGCCAAGGCAGGCGGCTGGGAGGTGGTTGTAGCGAGCCGAGATCACGCCACTGCACTCCAGCCTGGGCGCCATTGAGCACTGAGTTAATGAGACTCCGTCTGCAATCCCGGCACCTCGGGAGGCCGAGGCTGGCGGATCACTCGCGGTTAGGAGCTGGAGACCAGCCCAGCCGACACATCGAAACCCCGTCTCCACCAAAAAAATACGAAAACCAGTCAGGCGTGGCGGCGCACGCCTGCAATCGCAGGCACTCGGCAGGCTGAGGCAGGAGAATCGGGCAGGGAGGTTGCAGTGAGCTGAGATGGCAGCAGTACCGTCCAGCTTCTGCTCGGCATCAGAGGGAGACCGTGGAAAGAGGGGAGAGGGGAGAGGGGAGAGGGGAGAGGGGGGAGGGGAGAGGGGAGAGGGGAGAGGGGGGAGGGGAGAGGGGAGAGGGGGGAGGGGAGAGGGGAGAGGGGGGAGGGGAGAGGGAGCTCTATCTACCACACAGTCCTTCCAATTCCAGATGTTTTTGATACTAAAGATATTTCAGCTCAATAAACATTTATATTGAACAACTGTTTATGTACAAGCCTTCTTCTAGTTAGAAACTGTACTTAATGCAATTTTAAAATTACACTTAATTTACTTAAAAAGTTCTTAATATTATGGAGATAGCATACACTTAATGTGAACTGTACTTTTTCTCACTAGTGTACACCATCATGACTACTAATTATTATTATCTTTTTTGAGACAGTCTTGTTCTGTCACTCAGGCTGGAGTGCAGTGGCATGATCATAGCTCACTGCAGCCTCAACCTCCCAGGCTCAAGTGATCCTCCTGCTTCAGCCTCCCAAGTAGCTGGGATTACAGGTGTGCCCCACCACACACAGCTAACTTTTAAAATTTCTTGTAGAGACTGGGTCTCAGTATGTTGCCCAGGCTGGTCTCGAACTCGTGGTCTCCAGTGAGCCTCCTGACTCAGCCTCCCAAAGTGCTGGGATTACAGGCGTGAGCCACCATGGCTGGCCCTTCATTATTTTTTAAACAATGGACAGTGTCCAAAATTCCCTTTAAAGATCTTTGTATATGTATGCTCTAATTTTGCCCATTTTCTTTTTTTGGAAATTATTAGAGATGACCCCGATAACTGATTTTAGGTCTTGACTGTTAGCTAAGAAGTTTTTTCTTAGCCTACATGCATGAGGACTTTGTGACCACTGTCCATATTCTGCTTGAAAGCTATAAAACTTAAAAAAAATTTAAATCGCCCTTTCCTGATTATTAACTATTAAGCTTACAACCTAAATTTGAGTTAATATATGTGCTTGAATTCTTATTTCTGATAACTCAGAGAATACACAGTCTAGTTCTATGTGCAAAGGATATTACATGACTATTATCATATGTTGTTTTTCTATTTGGAGGTAACAGTTTTTGTTGCAAACATTTGGAAGATATCTCTGAATTCAGGTATGGAGTCTAAAACCACAGAATGAAGTAGAGCTCAATGGTTTGGGAAACATATTTCTGCAAGACATCCAACCAGACTTAGTAATAAGCAAATTATAGAAAAGCAAGAAAGTGGTGGTGTTTCTAACTAAATATAATTGTGATTATTCAGATAGACTGGGCTGGAAGTTTCATATTGTTAATCAATATCATAAAGCAAATTGTTGTGGAAATGCTTAAAATATTTAAAAGAACAAAAACATTCTCATATAACATAGAAGAACCAGTTGATAAAATGAATTTGCATAATTTTATTTGGTCCTATCCTTTTATAAAGCATGCACCCTAGAGGACTTTTGAACAGATTAACACGAGATAAATGATTCTTATTAAGTAAATGATTAAATGAATGTTGCTAACCTAGTTTGAATTGCAAACTTGCACTAGTTGGAATAACCAACACTGTTCACACCAACAGTTTCCTCAAATCCTGTCTCTTAACATTAAAAAACAAAACCAACCAACCAGTCAACCAACCAACCAACCAACAAACAAATGTATTTCTTGATTAGGTCAAACAAACAAACAAACAAATGTATTTCTTGATTAGGTCAAACTCCAATCTCCAATGTGGGAGATGGTGGTATAAGGGTAGAGGAGATGTCTCTTCTCTGCATTCTTTTAGGGATCCAGGATTCTTTCATTGTTTCACTATGCTAAATTCCTTTCAGGGCTGTGTCTTCCTCTCTTACCAAGCAGTGAATAGGAAAAGGAAAAAATCATGGAGGATTTGCATACCAGGTTTCTTGCACAAGCCAGGCCTACTTCTGCCTACATTCCATTGTGTGCACAAGCCAGGCCTACTTCTGCCTGCATTCCATTGTGTGCCCAAGAGAAAAAGCAAGCAGAGTTTGTTGAATACATAGCATTCTCTTCCATAAGCACTTCTTAAAAAAAAAAAACCTTGTAATTCATAATTTTCAGTAATTAAAACTGAGCCATACCACTCGTTAATTTATATTACTCAGGTTTTACTACTTGGATTAAGTAATTACTTAGCAGAAGTGTTGAAGCAATTTACAATTCTGTGATCATCAACATAGACCAATTTCACATTGGCTCAAAGCTGAAGGGTCAGGAAATCCTTATGAATTATTTATTTTACTTTTGTAAATAAAAATGACTCTTTGGTGCATTGCAACAGATCAGAACCAGAAACCAGCAGTATTTGATGAGCAGAGGCACAGGTGGCTTCTCATAATGAACCTGATATGAGGAATTGGGAGTAGTTCAAGAGCTGAGCTGACTTCCAGGTGTTCTTGTTCCCAAAGTCAGACTTCAGTTACCTGCCAAAGAAGTAAAACCTCATTCATCAGAAAACACCTTTAGCCATTTATGCTGTTTAGACTTCCAAAATCTGCCATGCAGCCTGTGCAGCAGGAATTCCTGCTGGGGGGAAATGGTTGATCTTCTGCAATTAGTCTGCTTCCATTTCCCTGTTGCTTCTTTTCTGTGTGTTGCTAACCTACCTCTCTTTTGTCCTCAGTTCCTTCATATCCCACCTTGCATATTCTGTGGTCATATAGGCCAAAAAACTCTGCACAGTTTTTACATGGCTGCAGCAAAGGCCATTGTATCTGGTGGAAACAATTTTGGGCAGATGAACTGGCAACGTAAAGCCTGTGCCACCCACTTAGTAACACTGTACACATCTCTAAACCTTGCTGGATTTGACCACATAGGTTGAAAATCAACACACTAAGTACTTGGGTTGAGTTTCATTTAGTAGGTAGGATAGCTTTTGTCTTAGCCTGGGATGCCCAGAAAACATGGCCTGAGTCAGAAGCTTAACATCCTAGCACTTTACTGGGGAGTGCAAACCTAGGGAAGCAGAAGTGAGGGGGAAACGGAGCAAAGCAGGGGAGGTGAAAGGTTTGTGAACAAACATAAGGAGGTGAACTTTACCAAGCTGCAGCTTCACAAGAATTACCCCAAAGACGGCTCAGTCTCACAGCACATCATCGGAGAGGACATAGGAACTAATGCATGTCAGAACAGTGCCTCAAGGGGAGGAAGAGAGAACGACTTATCCACTGGCTCCCTTTTTAAAAAATTAGGTAAAATTCACATTAGTTAAAATAAATTCACTCCCTGGAGAGGAGGTCATTAACTCTTCTGCATGTTCAGGCAGCTGCTGGGATGCCAGTTCCTCACATGTTCAGTGAGGCCGGTCTCTGTCAGACAGTGCCTCTCAGGCCACATCTGTAGCATAGCAGGTAAATCAGCTGTTACGGTCCAGTAAACTTTGACTCTTTCCATCTAATTCATGTTAGTCACACTCATTCTTATTTCTATAGCTCCCATACTATCCACCTCATTTTAAAGTGCTCTTGTTGACTCTAGACATTCCTCCTGGCAACCCAAACTCAGTGCATGGAACTTGCATTGTAGTTAGGGAGACCAACAAAAGCCAAGTAGGTAAATAAAAATGATTTTAGGGAGTCATACTGCTATGTAGGAAACAAAACAAGCTGATGGACAGTAGTTGCAGGTGTCTTGAGAATCTATACAGCCTGGCACTTGGATGATTTCACCACTTCTTTTCGCTCTTCTGCATTAGACTGCTGACCTTAACAAATTAATTTCTGAGCACTCTCCAGTATGATCTGCCTGCTCCAGTCACTTACAACTACTTGCAGTTCTCTGACTTTGATTTGCTAATTTCTATTTTTGGGCCTTTGCATGTACCAAAAATGCCCTATTCCTCTTTCTAGCCAATCTTTCTCCTCTTCTTCCTTAAAAATCTGATGCAAAACCTTCTACGGGAAGCCTTTCCTGATATATTTCCCCTGTTATGTCTTCAATTGCCTGTATTTATGTCAACTGCACCATATTACACTAATTTGAATTGAATTCTATATTATCTTAAAAATGTCCTCATGTTCTTTTCTATGTTCTTGATTCTACATTACTTTCCTGGCCCCATATGCAGAGCACTGGACATGATGTTGGAATGACTGGCAGAGACCACACAGGAAAGTTCAGTGCGCTGCAGAATGATTCACTAGATGTTACCTGTTGCCTGAGATTTGGAGTGAACTACTTCTTCATACCTTACTCTAGTTAACACACGGTCCCTGGTGAAGTCACTAACTGGTCCGGGAATCTCAGGCACTTCTCCTCTTGTTTCTTACCTATAAGAAAGTTTTACAAATGAACTCCAATGTCTTTTCCATCTTCAGTATAATTTTAAAGTATTAATATAGTAACTGGAATGTTATCTGTTTTTGTTTTTCTGAATTGTTTAAGAAAATACAATATAACTTCCAAAGTTTAAACATGGAAAAGCAAATACTTTGTTATATAAAACAAAGAAGATATTTGGCTTCCACAATTCAGAGTGCAGCAGAAAGAGTACAGTGCTGGATATCAATGTAAATTCCCTTATCTCTTTCCTAACAATTCAGATTCATCTTCAGGGGTTCAGAAAGCTTATATTTAAACAATCAATTCAGGTAATTATATTATAACAATATAATGTTACTTGATGTAGATATTTAAGGATAAGAAAGAAAGAACAGATTTACTAGATTATAAGGCAAATCAGTAAGAGGAACTAATTCAGGTTTCTATCAACTAGAACAACCTTGGCCCTATTGACATTTCAGACCAGATAATTCTTTGTTTTGTGTGGCTGTCCCATACACTATAGAATATTTAGCAGTATCCTTGACTTTTACCCACCAGATGCCTGTCCCACCTTCTAGTTGCAAGAATCAATGTCTCCAGGGATTGTCAAATATCTCCCGGGTGCAAAATTTCCCCTGGTTCTAGTTCCCCAACTAGATCATGATGTAGTTGAAATTCATATAAAATAGTTGAGGCCATGTGTGTAATCCCAGCATTTTGAGAGGTGAAGGTGGGAGGATCGCTTGAGGCCAGGAGTTTGAAATTAACCTGGACAACATAGTGAGAACCCTGTCTCAAAAGAGAATTAGAAAAAGAGTTATACTATGTAAATTATTATAAATATTTCATATATGGATTATATAAGATGTACAGAGTCTAACAATATTCAAATTTATAAAAATAAAATGCTGTATTGTTATAATAAAAGGAAATAAGCCAATTACATAATATGTAGGTTGGTAAAGGGATTTTAGGGTATGCTCATTTAAAAACTTTAGTTTTTGAGTTAAAAAAAAGAGTGAATCCTGATGAGAATTTTTAGTTCTTTCCTCACTTACAGGTCAGGCCAGCAGGTCACTGGCCATCCCTTGGGGTCAGTGCGTGGGTCATAGAGCTCTTCCTGCTGACCTCAGGCTCACTGACTGTTTGTAGGACCAACAATAGGCCAGTCTTGTAGTAATTAGTGCAAATATGCTAAATTGTGCAGATGGACAGAGCCCGTTCCCAAGGCATCTTGTAGGTAGTAGTGGCTTATCCATGACAGGTTGAAGCAGGGCGAACTTAGGTATAAAAATATAAGTAGAAATCTCCTCTGCTTTTCTTTACCTTCAATTTAAAAACAAAAACTTGCAATAATGTTTATTACTTAGGGTTAAATATGGCCAATTTCCAAGGCAATTTTACTTTCTGTTAATAGTTTGCTCTATTTATAAACATAACTTAAAATTTTTGATTGTTTTCATTTTGCTAATTCAGACATTAAAAATGAACAAAAGAGATGTTCTTTTCTTCAACTTTACACGTATGTTCAGCTTTAAGGAGTGATTGTGTTTCTTCTCAGACCTTTATTTACTCATGGATATATCTTGACTCTCAGTTAAGAAAAGCAATATAAATTTCTATGATAGAATATAAATTAGAAAAAGCAATGTAAATTTTGGCCCTGGTGTTTAAACTTTGGTCATAGCTTTATTACACTATTCCTTTCCAAGCATGGTGTCTTTTATGGTTTTTCTATTTACCTATTATAAGAGAAACTGGTTTTGTCACAATTACAAACTTTTGTTATTTTACACTGTGACCTCTTTGAAGGTACATGATTTTAAATATTTATTTTGTGTCATTTGTACTGCGGTAATCAGTTTTATTTCCTACCTCACTAGCAATCTTTGTTTGGATTGCCTCTATATTATATGTAGATTGTTCTGTTTGTTTATCATGTTGACAAGCTTGCTTACTTTCACACTTTTGACCCTCTCTGCTAGCTCACGAATATTTCTTCTGTTTCTGTGGATTTCACTCTTCTGCCTCCAAAATGTTAGAAATGGTCTAATGTTGATAATACTTTCCAAATCCACTTATTTTAGCCACATAGTTAGAACCCTGTCTTATGAGTTTAGAATACCTCAAATTGGAGCCTTTTCCTTACATTTTTCTTCATGATTAATGTTCTTCATAGCTCTTTCTTTTTCCTTTTATTCATTCTGTATTGTGAACCATGCTTCATACTATCAAATTACTCAACTCCTGGCCATTGCAGTTATTTGGAAGAAATCCTGAGGGAGCCAGTGCTGGGGAGGCAAAGACCTAGCAAAGGATGGTGGGACAGGGGTGGTGCTGGAAAGCGTGGGGTGCAGAGGATTCCCTGTCATGTGTATTCTTATACGTGTCTCCAGCAGTGAAGAGAAGTAACAATTGCCCATACACGTTACCTTTTTATTTCTTTAAAATATTGTCACCACACTCACCACTATAAGCATAGTGAACATTAGGTTAGATCGTAACCCAGTTACCCACTTAAGTAATTTATTCAATTATCTGAGACAGTAATTTTAAATTTAATTAAAGCCTTCTACTGGAGCATATTTTTAAAGGTATTCTTGCCATTTTCTTTTTTCCATCTAGAATGCATGTTATATTTTCTATTTTGTTTCCTGTTTCTTCTTCTCTACTTTGAAGCATTATAAAAATTTTTTAGCATGTTTAATTAGTAAAAAGAGAATTTTACTTGATATATAGTAACATCGGAAGTCTGTTTTTATGGATTGCTCCACTTACTACAGAGTGGCTTTTAGTCATAATAAAATACATACTACGTAAATACATAATAAAATACAATATACTCATGAGAATGTCATTGGCAGGCAAAGCCTTTATTAATCAGGGAAGCAATATTAGAGTGTTATAAGAGACTCTTGTGTTAACATTGGATGCTTAAATGAGAGCAAGGTAACCATGGACAGGTGTTACAAGGAAAGTGTTCAACACATAACCATTTCTTCCTTTTGAGTTTTTGAAGCAGGTAACTGTTTAAAAAATAGTGTTAAAACTTTATAACTTAGGGTATTTTCTTTAAAATTCTCAAGCTTGTTCCCTGTAAAACCTGTAAATCATTGAGGCACGGTACCATGTACATAGCTCTCTAGATCCGTGAATCACGTTTAATTCCAGTAATTGTCCATGATCTCTGTCCCCTTTATGGATAGTCTTGAGGGCAGGGCCACGACTTAGTCTTCTTTTTATCCCTGGAGCCCAGATTTGCTCCTAGAATATTGTAGATACTTAGTAGTTTTTTCATAAGTGAATAAACATCTTATTTGTCTTTTATGTTTATTTCCACCTTGCTTTACTACCATTATGCCTGCATATTTAACATGTTCTGAATAAAATAATATACTATATAGAAGAATACAGCTTTTTAATAGTATTTCCTAGAAGGGTTTTAGTTGGGGAGAGTTGGAGGCATTGTTGGGAAAATGTTTAGTCTTTTTTTTTTAAAATCTTTAAAACATTGGCATTCACAGGAAGGCACACAGATTGGTAAACATTATAACAAAGATATCCCCCTGCAACCCTAAAGCATTTTGATAAACGAAAGTGTAAAATTTTCTTTTTTTTTGTTTTTTAATTTAAATTGTCATAACTCTCCATAGGCTGGATACTGCAAAGCATTTAAAGTAGAATATATGTATAAAAAATTCAAAGAAAATTTTTTACAGGAATATACAGGGAAAAGTGGTCTTATAGGGGCACAATTTACTTTTTTTTCTTTAGTTCAACAGGTGGTTTGTCAACATCCATGTAATTTTATATAGAAGTATTCACAGGCTTTAGTGCTGGCTCCATATCTAGAGCTGTAGATGGTGGCATGCCAGTTATGCCCGTGCCTTTGATCCTGCATGTGCTTTAGCGCCGGGAATGGCACAGTGCCCCATGCTGTGCTCTGCAGCAGCGGCTGTATGGACACGTGCTAGGTGCCAATAGCCTAGTGTCTCGTTTCAGCGACTGCTCCCCTGGGCATAAGCAGGGAGCTGTACTTGCAAAAGATGTATTTTTTATATATAGATGGTTGTCTTGTTACCAATAACCTATCAAAATCCTTGTAAGACAGGATTGGTGATTTATAAATAAATACGAAATAAAACTGTGCCAACCTTTAAATTTTGCTTTAGCAAGAGTATTAACATGCTTTTGAATGTATTACTATCTCTCCTTAAGAGAAGTGATTATCATCTCTCTTCAGGAGAAATGATTACCATGTTTCTTTATGTACACATTGAACATATTGTCTTCGAGGTTCCCTTGAGGAATTATGAAATAGTACAGGTGAATATATTGGAGAAACCCCACAGGAAGTACCTAAAGTTATTCTGTTGACTAAATTATGGAACAACTTGCCTCTCTACACTGCACTGAAGAGGTCATCTACCAGGGAATTTCCTATGCTGAGTTAATTGAAAATGGTTAAGATCTTACTGGCATATGTTCTTTGGGTTTTAGTTGTCTTAACTCGAATTTTTCAATGAGACAATCTTGAAGATATGAGATTTTAAAAATCACAGTAATTTTTGTTGAGTCAAAATTCATTTTGTGAACTTTTATTTCAATTTCTTTGTTAATTGAGAATATCCATAAGACACAGTTCTTCTCTTCCTTCAGTCACTGTGCCCTTCCTGGGAATGCCTTGTAAGTTGTTCAATTTCAGGAGCTACATGGAAGGCAATTGACTGTCAGTTAAAAATTTGAATGTAGGTGTATGACCTTGCCCTGGGTCTTGTGCGCTTGTTTGGTGTGATACTTTTCCTTTTGTCAAGCTGAGGTTGAAAATGAAAGAGGTGCTTTAGATATTATAGATAGTTAGAATACACCTGCAAATTCACATAAATCTAGAAAAGTGGCTCTTGAGTTTTGTTGGATCACAGACATCTTTGAGAATGTAATGAAAGGTACAGTACCTATACACAGAGAAAAGTACATTTGCAAAATCTTAACGGATTAAATGACTCTGTGGAGTGCAAATAAGAACCTTCAATCTACAGTTCACTGGAAACAAAAACTGGATGGAAAAGAGTGCATTTTTGCTTTGTTTCATGCTATTTTCTTGTATCTGTGTGATTTATAGTTGAAATCCTAAATTATCCTTTTTCCCATACTCTTTCCCCCTTATATCTTCAAACAGGCCTTAGTTTTAATATCTCAACATATGAGTTTGCTTTGTAGTTGATGTAGCAATAGCAACATCGTGTAGACTTGGGGCAATTCCAAAAGGAATCAGCAGTGATGGCAAATTGAGACGGGAAGCCAAATTTAAAATCACTAACAGATGAATACCTTTCATAGCTTGCTGTTTGACCACTAAGAATTAAACATTTTTAACTAGGTAATTTTGCTAGAATATGGCATATAGCTTGTTATGATACTCCTCTGTTTTCACAAAGTACACCAG
The DNA here is from genome assembly GCF_028858775.2 of Pan troglodytes. Taxonomy (NCBI): domain Eukaryota; kingdom Metazoa; phylum Chordata; class Mammalia; order Primates; family Hominidae; genus Pan; species Pan troglodytes. The sequence goes on along the minus strand of NC_072401.2, from coordinate 110,611,752 downwards.
CAGGCTTTGGGGGAAAAAAAATCAAGCCGGCTTTCGGTATTTGAGTTGTTCTCATTTTAGTCCAGGGAAGCCTGCTTCAAAAGCTGGGTCTAAGAGGTCTTTAGCTTTTATCTAGAAAAGAACGTGCTTGAGAAAGTTCCTTTAGTTTTTTGTTTCAGTTGACATTGACACACTGGGTCAGACTTGTCCCAAAGCACCATGTCTAAATGGCTTCCTTTATGTGGTTCTAATTGGGATTCTTTCTCAGGAGGTCAAATTAGAGCTCCTGCAGTTGGAGCTACAGCACCGGCAGTTGACAGCATCAGCTCGGTTCTGCCTCTTGAGACATGTAAGACAGCCACTTAGAGTTTGTTCCTACAGTCCTTTGACAAATGGCCCTACTCTGACTGTGTACCTAATAGACAGTTTTTGTTTTTCTTATGGATCTGTGCCAAAAACAGGGTTTTTCCTTAAGCACCTTACTTCTGCTTTGTTCTCTTTGCTTTGCCTTTTGTTTGCTATGATTCAGTTTGTCCAAAAGCATTGGCTAATTTTCTTGTTTATGAATCATATCTGGTGTACTTACATAATGGTGCCTGGTTTAACCAAATTCATTCTATGTGAGTGAACAAAACAGAACTTTGGACATCTGAATTGCTCTGTTGGTCCGTGGATGAAGATAATGCATGATAGATTAGTCTGTGATAATTTATTTTGAACATCATAGCAATAAAAATTAGTTGATTAGCTATGACAGGATATGATCTAAGATTCATTCATTCATTGATTACTTTCTATGTAGCAAGACCTCTGAAGAGATATGTTTAGTGCGTTACTTTTAACCTATCTCTCTAGCATTTTGTTATACAGGCTTTCTAGGATACCATTTTGGGTAGCTTTGAAACAGGGAGCTTTTATAAAGATTTTAAATTGCCTCATACATCTGAGTTTAGTTACTGGAATTTAAGTACCTTACAGTGTCCTTTAAAAACCCTGTTGTTTTAAAGCCCAAGAAGTAATTTATGACTGTAAAAATAGGAGTGATAAATTGGAGACCAAAGTATGTATTGCTTTTTCCCAACAGCCTGGGGGATAACAGAGGAGGTCAGACAACTTAAGTCTGTTTCTCTTTCTTGGGTCTGTAGCGTTCTTGTAGAAGAAGGAGAGGAATTGTTTCTGAATAGTAGAAGCAACGGTGCCAAATAACTCTTATCCTCAAGTGCTGTAAAGTTTGGTTAGCTTTATGCTCCCTTGACCAGAGTTGCTTAAAAAGGGAATATTTAATCTTATGAATATACTTAACACTATTAACATCATCCCTGCCTTGCTTTGAAATACTTTAAGTGATATCAGAGCTTCCTTTGTAGTCAGAAAGATCCAAATATATGGGAGGGGAAAATGGGAAGGAGGGAAGCTAGGGAGGGTATAATATGATCATTTTCCCCCTTGCTATAATAGCTAAAGATATATTTGCCAAGCCCTTCTCCCTTGTCCACTAAGGAAAGAAGACAATGTATCTTAATGATAGAAAGGATTGCTTTGGATTGAAATCTCAGGAGTTGGGAAGTTAAATTAAAATAAGAGAAAGACTTTCTTTAGTATTATTTGCTTCAGTTGACATGCATGGGATTTTAATTCCTTGGGGAAGATGTTTTTTCGTTTTCCACCAAGGATTTCAATTTCTTATTTGCATAAGCTTATTGATGATGATTGTGAATGTTTTCTGACTCACTCATGTTAGGCGGTGTCTTCATATTCTTGCTGATGAGGCAGCTGCCTCAGCTATGGAGAGGAACAACTGTCCTGCCAACATCTTCAAGTCTGTATGTGCCCCACAGACTTGACCCAACAGTCACACCATGCAGTCCCTAACTTTTTCAGACCCACCTTCTCAGCGATCGACTCTTCCCTTGAGCTTTGGAAATAACTAAAGTTTGTTTTTGTGCATGTGTGTGTTTGTGTGTGAGAAAGAGAGATTTTAAGACAGCTCCTGAGTGGCAGAGGACTTCAAGAAATGACCTTGGATAACACTGTACATAAACTGTAGAATACAGATGGTTGTTTTTGTCTGTTCTGTATTCTTAAAGATTCTAATACATAGAAATTCCATCATCTCCCTGGGTAGCCTTTAATTGCTACTCATTATTTAGAATATAAAATATATTTAACCTAGATTTGATTGATTATAAAGGTGAAAGTCATAAAATATATTTAACCTAGATTTGAGTTATCATAAAGATGATAATCATAAAGGATGTTTAGCATAGATTTGATTTACTCTAAAAGCAATAGTCAAAAATCCCTGAATTATTTCTAGTTTGCAAATAGATTATTTTTTAATTTCCTTGCTACTACTTTAAACTTTTATTTGCTCAAGTATATTGGTTTCTAATTGCTCAGGGGCAAGGGTCATGTGTTGGTAGTACAGTCAGGCAGGCCCCCCTCAAACCCTGTGTGCTGCTCAGCAAGCTGCTTAGTTCTGGAGCTTCAGCTTCCTCATCTGAAAAGGGGTGTAACGCTGACCTTATGGGATTGTAGTATACAGCAATTGAGCTAAAGTATATATGGTGTTTGGTACACAATAAGACACTTAATAAAAAATCTTATTTTTTTGTAAGTTCCCTAGAACTCATAACCATGATGAGCATATAAAGTCAGTGTTAGTTGAGTAATCACTGGTTGATAAAAATAATTAAATATGTATAAATTCTACAGAACCAGTACCAACTCCCTTTTCTAGTATATTCAAATATTATGTATCTTCACAAAAATCAATCAAGGCGTTTGTTGTTGGTGGTGACACTAAGTTTCATTGAGAAGATGAGTGGTAAAATATGTGGCTCTTCTTTGGAGGCGTCAGCATTATCATGAAAAGGAATAGAGCCCTCTTGTGAAATATTTCCCTTTGGTTTAGCACCTAGCTGTGCAAGTGCTGTTACTCTTCTTTTTCCTTTCCTTTTTGGTTATTAAAAAAACACATACAGAGTACTTTTTTTTTTTTTTTTTTGAGATGGAGCTTCACTCTTGTTGCCCAGGCTGGAGTGCAATGGCGCGATCTTGGCTCACCATAACCTCCGCCTCCCGGGTTCGATTCTCCTGCCTCAGCCTCCCGAGTAGCTGGGATTACAGGCATGAGCTACCACGCCCAGCTAATTTTGTATTTTTAGTAGAGCTGGGGTTTCTCCATGTTGGTCAGGCTGGTCTCGAACTCCCGACCTCAGGAGATCCACCCACCTCGGCCTCCCAAAGTGCTGGGATTACAGGTGTGAGCCACTGCGCCTGGCCCAGAGTACTTTCGTAGCACTTAAAAGTAATTTAAATCTTTAAAATTGTAGTATAATATATTAATACATGATATATAACATATATCTCTTTAACCACTTAAATGTATAGTTTTGCGGTACATTCAGGTTGTCATGCAACCATCACCATCATCCATCTCCAGAATTTTTGCGTCTTCCCCAGCTGAATCTCTGTACCCATTAAACGCCATTTTCCACCCCTCACTACTGCCCCGATTCCTTTCCCTGCCCCTGGCAACCACCATTCTACTTTCTGTCTGTATGAATTTTACTACTGTAGGTACCTCATATAAATTGAATCATACAATATTTGTCTTTTTGTGATTGGCTTATTTTACTTAGCCGTATGTCTTTAAGTTTCATCTGTGTTGTAGTATGTGTCAGAAATTCCTTCCTTTTTAAGGCCAAATTACATTCCATTGTACGTATATACCACATTTGGTTTTTCTGTTGATTCATCCATGGGTGTTTATGTTGCTTTCAGCTTTTGGCTTTTGTGAATAATGCTATTTGTTTTGTTTTTTAAATGCCATAATTAGGTACCATTTAAAGTAAACTTTTGCTTCACTATATGACAATTAAATGTATAATACCACTAATGTGGAAATACTGGTATTTTTAATATTATCAGGGGAGAATAATTTTTAGGGAAAAATGTGCAGAATAGCTCTATATACTTTACAGTGTAGGATACCTTCTTTCTCTTAGGTGCTATTTCTGAATTTTGCTTAGGCAGCTATAATTAAATATATGCTAATGAGTTTGTGTAATGTAAACCCATCAGAATTCAAGTATAATTTTTGAACTCCACTTACTGTATTCTGCTAAGTTAAATTTTGTCCCATTGATATTTTATCACAATAAATATTAAGGATTATTTATCTTCTTTGGGGTTCATTATTGAGATTGTTTTTTCCGTAATACATACACTTGAAAGTAAGAGTCTGTCTTCCCCTTTTAGTGTAAGGTAAATGCCACTTTTTTTTTTTATTAAAAAGTCATGCTTTCTGTTGAAAATTAACTGTTCATATAGAGAATCTGAAGAATTGAAGTTGTACTTCTAAACACATACATTTCATCTAGGAACATCATTAGGAAATATTGGACTAGATCTTGACCTCCAGTCAGGCATCCAATTAAGCAGAAGTTTAGCAATCAGCTTAAAACTCTAAGCACAGACGATTCATTGTAATGTATACCTTTTTATGGAAGCTAAGTTAGCTTTATTCACTGGTCAGTAACAATTTCTTTATTCTTGGCCTATATTGCCTGATGCAATCAGATCAGATAAAGGTTGGTCATATATTCAGAGAATCTTTAGAAACATGGAAGACTTTATTTTTAGAGTTAGCATGGAAGACTGTTTTTATAGCCAGCTTTGGAAGAATTGAAAAGTCAGAAAGTGGTGATTTGTATGTACCAACAGTGTGAAATTTTACTTTCAATATTTCTAGGATTCCTAGGGACAGCTTGGAGGGATTCCCATGACCAGTTGATACAAAGTAAAGAATTTTTAATGCTGCTACTAGACTTTAAATTCTGTTTTTCAGGAAAATCAAGAATTTTTTTAAAAAAATAAGGTTACTGGCATTATATATGCCTTACATAGATCATTTTTCTCCCATGGAATTTTAATAAAACACTAATGCTGAAAATTGAATAGTCATAAGGTTCTTTGCTTATTTTGTGATTAATGCCATTACATCACTATGGGAGAGTTAAGAGAATGCTAAGTCTAGTGTGTCTTAGAAGAGATACCAAATGGTCAGCAATCTGAGGAGGTTCTCCAGTTAGGAAGACATCATACATTGGAACATTTGCTAATCTGTAGGTAACTTGCAGCAGGATAGAAACAGTCTCTTTTAGCATCCATACATTTTTTTGAGGGGAAATTCATATAAGATAAAATTAATCATTTTAAAGCATGCAATTTAGGTGCATTTTATATATTCACAATGTATATACTGTTTTTTACTAAGTGATAAATACCATTAATATCTGTGGCATTTTTAGAATTTACTTTTACGCAGTTGAAGACCTTTTACAAACATCTCAAATTTCTCTTTTTGCAGGTTATAACTAATTAATTTTCAACTAACCAAAATAAAAGTCCGGTAAACAGAAATGTAAACAGATACAGTAGTAATTATTTACTCTTGCATTTGCAGAGCTTAATAAGTTTGGAAATACTAAGTTAAAAAATGAATTGAGAACATAATCTATTTTTTAAAAGTTTAAATGAAGGAATATAATCTCAAGAGTAAACAGGTTCTTTAAAATGAAATTCAATGATAATTTGGTGTACACATCATCTTGACATCTAAAATTATTGTCCTGATGGCAAAATTGTAAAAAATATAAATGTGTATATAATATTTTCCAGCATTGAAATTTGTCATTAGACATAAACGTCCCAGTGTCAAGTTTAATTCTCATAGAAAAAGTTGTTTTTCCCACTTTAATTCTACATAGTTTTCTTATCTTATAGTCTGCTGATTATATTAATGATAATTATTTTTGAAACACACTGTTAAAATAAATTAGATAGCTGCAAGAAACTTTTCACCACATCTCGGCACCACATTTTGCCTTTTTACCTCCAGACTAAAATAAAAGTTCTTGCTATGCAACATCCCTGGGGTTTATCCAATGTATAAATTCCCATTTTCTTGACAGTTTAGAAATTATGACCCCAGTTTTCACTCATCTCAGAAGTACCCTTAGGAGGCATTACCTGATTAACTAGACAGGAGAGAACTGCCAACGACCTTAGAAACTTAAGAAACCTAATAGATTCTCCTTTTAAGAATCACAGTGGGGCTAGACAGCTTTTAGAGAAATCATAGAAAAAGAGATCAGACTGTGATCATTCATAGTATTTGATGGCCTATTTGATTTGTTTTCTGTGTCACAAAATAATAGCAACCAGTTTGTTCACAGTAGGTTAGATAAGTTAGAGACAATACAGACTACCACATGTTCACATACACACACATACGGACATACAAACACACATACACACACTATGCATACATACTCACACATACACACACACATACACACAGATACATACACACACATACACACACCCACACATACACGCATACATACACATACACACAGGTACACACACACACACACACATACATACACATACAATTATTTCCAAAAAACTACCAATCCAGAAAATTTAATTAGGTGTGAACCTAGAAATGGCCTCTGGATCATTTGTATGTGTCTACATTATCATTCATCTAATCCTGTAGAACAACTAGCTATTTATGCTTCACATCATTTTTCATATCTATAATATATATATACATATTTTTAAATACCCATTTAAAACATTCCAATTGTTTAAGAAAGAAGCTGCAAATAAAATACAAGTAGCACTGTGCCAGATATTTCACTGTAACCACAACTCAGCATCCATAGAGATGTCTGATTTGTTGTGTTTTGTAGACTCATTTACATGTCGCAACCTCGCACCTCAGTGACATAACATATATTATCCTTATGGCTGCAGCTGATGCCATAAATTTTTAGATTGTAAATTCTCATGGGCAGAGGTTATATTTTATTATTTAAAATCACCTCAGTACACAGCACTGTTATGTATTTGAGTAGGCTCAATAAATATTCACTGATGCCAACCAGCCTGGGCAACACAGTAAGACCCCCATCTTAAAAAAAAATTCATTGGTGAACATCGAAGAATAGTGTAGTTTTTATATATTTCAATATTTAGCTGAAATTTAATGTTATTAAATGATTTAATATTTTTCAACTTTTCTTTAATCATGACAAATGAGCCAATAGGAAACCGTTTCCGAAATAACTCGTGGTCATTGTCCATTGGTAATCGCAAATTCATTGCAAAGTGATTTGACTCCACAAATGTTTATAGAGTACTTACTTGTAATACAAACGCTTTGTTGGAAAATAAGGCTACAAAAATCAACATACAGCTCGTAATTTACGGGTGTATGTGAAAGTTGAGATTAGGGATATCTGGAAGAGACATGTATGATAATACAATTGAAGGATGTTGTGATGATAAACTTGTGGAAGAGCAGTTGACTTATCTTGTGTTTTTGAAGAAAGACTTCAAAGGGAAGAAGTGAAGATGTGTGAAAATTTGCAAGATAGAGAGAGGAGGAAGAAGAGAAGGGAAGTGGGTAGGAAGAAGATTCCAAAAACAGTGAGAAGCACTAGCCAAGCTATGGAGAAGGAACATTTGGAGGAAAGTGAGAAGGCTGGGCAGCTACATGGTTAGACCTGGCTGGAGGAGGGGCAGCAGGGGAAACTGGCCGGAGGTTAAAGCCAGAGTGGGAAGGGCCATGGAAACATCTGAAGGGTGGCGATAAGGAGCCACCAGAGCATGAAAAGCAAGAGAGTAACAGGGTCAAAATTGTAAATGAGAAATAGAATTATTGCAACAGTATGGAGGATGGATTGGAATTGAGCAAGACTAGTGGCAGTGAGATAGGTGATCAGCTCCTGGAATAGAGCAGGGCAGTGTGAAGGGAGACCAGGAAACAGACTCGGGAGACTAAACGTGGTGACGGATGAACAGGCATCCATGGGAGCGTTTCCAGTTTCTAATTTGGGTACCTGGTGGGATGGTAGAATGAATATTTGTTTTGGACAAATTGACTTGAGGTTCGTTTGTAAAGGTAAGAATAGGCAATATATTCTTTGTGCATGTTAGGTAACCCTTGGAATTCATTGCAAACTATGTATAAGTAAAATTGACATCTGTTCCTATTTTTAAAATATTGTTATTAAATCTCATTTTATGTCAATTTTTTTATATCTGGAAAGTTGTGTGGCAAGTGTTTAAGAATTAAATAGTCACTAAGATTTGCCAAAGTTCTAGATGCTATGACTATAAATTTCTGTTGATCTAATTATTTGAACTGAAACATTCTCACTGAACAAAAAGAGACAATAGTAATGAAATTCAAGTTCTTTATACTTATTGATACTTTCTCTTTGTAGTATTTACTTTCACTTTAATTTTCACTCCCTGGGCCCTTTTAAAACTGTGTAGAAAGTGAGGGAACCCTACCCTAACAACCAGTCTAAAAGGGACTATTCTCTCCTGAACTCTTAGCTCAGCAGTTCTGACCTTCTGCTATCTCCTGTGGTAAAAACAATGTATTCTCTCAACCTGGCTGACCTTATAAGCACTCCATTCATACAGGCAATACATTCTCATTTTTAAATATGTGAATAGAAATACTCCGATACTTTTTTTTTTTGAGACAGAGTCTCTCTGTGTCATCCAGGCTGGAGTGCAGTGGCACAATCTCGGCTCACTGCAAACTCCATCTCCTGGGTTCAAGCGATTCTTGTGCCTCAGCCTCCTGAGTAGCCGGGACTACAGGTGTGTGCCACCACATCCAGCTAATTTTTGTATTTTGACTAGAGACAGGGTTTCACCACATTGGCCAGGCTGGTCTCGAACTCCTGACCTCAAGTGATCTGCCCTCCCTGGCCTCCCAAAGTGCTGGGATTACAGACGTGAACCACCATGCCCAGCTCTAATACATTTTCAATGGATTATCAGTATAGACCCAGAATAAAATGAATTTTTAAAAAACCTGATTACAAATACTTTTTGAAAGTACATATTTGAAAAGCAGTTTCTCCTTAACTAATTCTCCTGTCCTAGGTTCAGAGGAGTGAGCGATTCCCTTAGGGTTGTGCACAGGCTCATGGTGAGCAAAGTGAAGCCTCCTTTTTTAGTGCTGGTGGGTGGTTGATGGGGAAGCCCAGAGACTCTTTCCTGTTTCCTTGGGTTAGAAGGGAGGAACAGATTTCACTGATTTAGTGTTAATCTGTAAATGTGTTTGCAATTTAGAGGCCTGCATTTAAATTGTGTTAATCATTGGGAATTTTAAATTGAATAACAAGCTGAGAAGCAAACTCAGGTTACAATTAGGGAAATACAGGTGAGAAATGCAAATGTTGCCAACGGTCTTTAACTGCTGGCGATTTTACCCCTTCTCTTGCCAAAGCCTCCTCTCATAGAATACTTTGATCCTCCCTAGGTCCACACAGTTTTGTTTTTTTGGGTTTTACACGGTTTTGATGGTCCTCGTTCCACTTTGTGTCAGGTAGCTATGAAATGTTTATTTCCACTGTGTGTACACACACATACAGAGATTTGGTCCGAAGATGTTTGCAGAATCCAGGAACACACTGACGCAACATTCTTAAGCCCAGTAGTTATCCAAGTGTAAAATTTGGAGGTCATTAATTGAAATAAATAATGGGAAATGAGGAAAGGAAACTTCATATTCTGCAAGAGTGGAAACACACTTCTCTTTAAGGGAAATTGCTGCTGGGGGACATGGAATGCATCACCACTGCCTCTTGACAGGTTCACCTTGGAGAGACACAAATTAAATCCTTTCAGTTGCTGTTTTGAAGCTAAAAGTGTTTGACCATTTCAGCCCCTGAATGGTGTTTAAAGAATAAAGAGAAAAGAGCAGGAAGTTCTAATTGGCAAATTACTCCTTGTTATTTAGTTTGGCTTCCAAGTTGGAAATTCCAATAATGAAGAGCTTTGTGGGACTTGCCCTTAAGCAGAACCAGGGGGCTTTTTGTTCAATTACTATTTAATGTGAAGATATTCAAGAAACATATTGTAACATTTAAGCCATCACTTTCTATTAAACATTGTCATATAATGATTTTTAAATCTTTCTCCATGGATGCTTTTATGATTCTGAACCATCTAAGTGAAGTGGAAATTGCAAATAAGATGTAAATAGACTTTTCTTATTAAATAGTAATTATGAGGGGTGTTAGTACTTAATGAGAGCGTCTCAAAATGTTAGAAAATACATTTTTACTTAACAGTTACTTCTTAATCATGGTTATTCTAATTCTGATTTTAAAAAAATCCTCAAAACCTTTTAAAAAGTCATTCCAAACTGAATTTACAGCAAGATGAATATTTCTTTTGATACTAGTATTTCAAAATGTTAATGAAGAATTTATTTGATTGTTTATATTAAGTTACAGAAATTAAGTTCACATTAATTTTGATTTACACATTTAAATTAGAAAGAAATAGGCTTCAATTTGCACAATTACCTTACACATTAATTAATATTACTGTAGCATGGAGATAATATAAAATATTTGGATATTTGGAGATACAGCCAAGTGGTAAAGATGAGTATTTTATACTTTCTCTCTTTTTTTTTATTTATTTTATTTTTTTGAGATGGAATTTAGCTCTTGTTGCCCAGGCTGGAGTGCAATGGTGCGATCTTGGCTCACTGCAACCTCCATCTCCCGGGTTCAAGTGATTCTCCTGCTTCAGCCTCCTGAGTAGCTGGGATTAGAGGCACCCACCACCATGCCTGGCTAATTTTTTGTGTTTTTAGTAGAGACGGGGTTTCACCATGTTTTCCAGGCTGGTTTCAAAACTCCTGACCTCAGGTGATTCACCCACCTCAGCCTCCCAAAGTGTTGGGATTGCAGGCGTGAGCCATTGCTCCAAGGCTGTGCTTTCTCTCTTAATGGTAACACTGAACTTTAGTATTTGACCTTGTCAAAAATTATAAAAGGAATGAAATAAAGAATTAGTTTTGCTCAATGAAAGGCAATTTTAAGGATGAATAATTACAGTATGTGTAAGTTTTCATTGAACTTCACAGAATGTGGCTATATCATTTAGGTAAAAGCTGAGGTTTGGCCGGGCGTGTGGCTCATGCCTGTAATCCTAGCACTTTGGGAGACCAAGGCGGGCAGATCACAAGGTCAGGAGATCAAGACCATCCTGGCTAACACGGTGAAACCCCGTCTCTACTAAAAATACAATAAATTAGCTGGGCTTGGTGGTGGGTGCCTGTAGTCCCAGCTACTCAGGAGGCTGAGGCAGGAGAATGGCGTGAACCCAGGAGGCAGAGCTTGCAGTGAGCCCAGATTGCGCCACTGCACTCCAGCCTGGGCAACAGAGTGAGACTCCGTCCCCCCCCCAAAAAAAAAAGCTGAGGTTTTAGTTGAAAAATTTTGCTTACTTTCATTTCATACATAGAGTCACTGGATTTTATAGGAGTTAGACATCTTTCCTTTCTTGATTATTGGAACTTTCCATAGTCACTTAACAGTTTGTTTCTTGGCTAAAGGATTTTATGACATCAATATTACCTGAAACAATTGTGCAGTTGAAATGACTGAATTAATTACTAGTTTCCTTTTTACAAATAAATGTCTCACATAGGAACAATTTGTATAATGCTTTTGGAAATGCTAACGGCTCCTGAGGTACTAATCTTGCCTTGTTTCTGAATACTTACACAATTGTGTCTCCCTGAGTGGGCCATGGACTTAGACATTACTGTGAAGTGCTACGCAGAGGTGTTAAGTTGGTAAATGGAATACTTTTCTGATGAGATGTGAGTCTGAAGTTTTTCCCCAAATATATTTGGCTTCACTGAACAAAAAGAATGAAATTTCTTGGGCAGGGTATCTCTGAAAGAAAGGCAGCAGCCCTAGTCAGGGGCTTATAGATGAAACTCCCATCTTCCTTGCACAGAACACCTGGGGGAAGGGGCGGCTGTGGGCGCAACTTCAGCAGACTTAAACGTTCTTCCCTGCTGACTGTGAAGAGAGCAGCAGATCTCCCAGCACAGTGCTTGAACTCTGCTAAGGGACAGACTGCCTCCTCAAGTGGGTCCTTGACACCCATGCCTCCTAACTGGGAGACATCTCCTAGCAGGGGTCAACAGACAAATCATACAGGAGAGCTCCAGCTGGCATCTGGCAGGTGCCCCTCTGGGACGAAGCTTCCAGAAGAAGGAACAGGCAGCAATCTTTGCTGTTCTGCAGCCTCCGCTGGTGATACTAGGGCAAACAGGGTTGGGAATGGACCTCTAGCAAACTCCAGCAGACCTGCAGCAGAGGGGCCTGACTGTTAGAAGGAAAACTAAGGAACAGAAAAGAATACCATCAACATCAACAAAAAGGACATCCCCTCAAAAACTCTATTTAAAGGTCACCAACATGAAAGATCAAAGGTAGATAAATCCACGAAGATGAGGAAAAATCAGCTCAAAAAGGCTGAAAATTCCAGAAACCAGAACGCCTCTTCTTTAAAGGATCACAACTCCTTGCCAGCAAGGGAACAAAACTGGACAGAGAATGAGTTTGACGAATTGACAGAAGTAGGTTTCAGAAGGTGGGCAATAGTAAACTCCTCCGAGCTAAAGGAGCATGCTGTAACCCAATGCAAGGAAGCTAAGAACCTTGAAAAAGGGTTAGAGGAATGGCTAACTGGAATAACCAGTTTAAACGACCTGATAGAGCTGAAAAACACAGCACAAGAACTTTGTGAAGCATACACAAGTATCAATAGCTGAATTGATCAAGTGGAAGAAAGGATATCAGAGATTGAAGATTAGCTTAATGAAATAAAGTGTGAAGACAAGATTAGAGAAAAAAGAATGGAAAGGAACGAAGAAAGCCTCCAAAAATATGGGACTATGTGAAAAGACCAAACCTATGTTTGATTGGTGTACCTGAAAGTGACGGGGAGAATGGAATCAAGTTGGAAAACACTCTTCAGGATATTATCCAGGAGAACTTCCCCAACCTAGCAAGACATGCCAACATTCAAATTCAGGAAATACAGAGAACACCACAAAGATACTCCTCGAGAAGATCAACCCCAAGACACATAATCATCAGATTCAACAAGGTTAAAATGAAGGAAAAAACGTTAAGGGCAGCCAGAAAGAAAGGTCAGGTTACCCACAAAGGGAAGCCCATCAGACTAACAGCAGATCACTCTGCAGAAACCCTGCAAGCCAGAAGAGAGTGGAGGCCAATATTCAACATTCTTAAACAAAAGAATTTTCAACCCAGAATTTCATATCCAGCCAAACTAAGCTTCATAAGCAAAGAGAAATAAAATCCTTGATAGACAAGCAAATGCTGAGATTTTGACACCACCAGGCTTGCCTTACAAGAGCTCCTGAAGGAGGCCCTAAATATGGAAAGGGAAAACCAGTACCAGCCACTGCAAAAACATGCCAAATTGTAAAGACCATTGACACTATGAAGAAACTGCATCAACTAATGGGCAAAATAATCAGCTAGCATCATAATGACAGTAACAAATTCACATATAACAATATTAACTTTAAATGTAAATGGGCTATATGCCCCAATTAAAAGACACAGACTGGCAAATTGGATAAAGAGTCAAGACCCATCAGTGTGCTGTATTCAGGAGACCCATCTTATTTGCAAAGACACACATAGGCTCAAAATAAAGGGATGGAGGAAGATTTACCAAGAAAATGGAAAGCAAAAAAAAAAAAAGCAGGGATTGCAATCCTAGTGTCTGATAAAACAGACTTTAAGCAAACAAAGATCAAAAAAAGACAAAGAAGGCCATTACATAATGGTAAAGGGATCAATGCAACACAAAGCTAACCTAAATATATATGCACCCAATACAGGAGCACCGAGAGTCATAAAGTAAGTTCTTAGAGACTACAAAGAGACTTAGACTCCCACACAATAATAGTGGGAGACTTTAACACCCCACTGTCAATATTAGATCAATGAGACAGAAAATTAACAAGGATATTCAGGACTTGAACTCAGCTCTGGACCAAGCAGACCTAATAGACATCTACAGAACTCTCCACCCCAAATCAACAGAATATACATTCTTCTCAGCACTACATCGCACTTATTCTAAAACTGACCACATAATTGGAAGTAAAACACTCCTCAGCAAATGCAAAAAATGGATATCATAGCAGTCTCTCAGACTGCAATCAAATTAGAACTCAGGATTAAGAAACTCACTCAAAACTGCACAACTACATGGAAACTGAACAACCTGCTCCTGAATGACTACTGGGTAAATAACGAAATTAGGCAGAAATAAATAAATTCTTTGAAACCAATGAGAACAAAGAAACAATGTACCAGAATCTCTGGGACACAGCTAAAGCAGTGTTTAGAGGGAAACTGATAGCACTAAATGCCCACAGGAGAAAGTGGGAAAGATCTAAAATCGACACCCTGACATCACAATGAAAGGAACTAGAGAAGCAAGAGCAAACAAATTCAAAAGCTAGCAGAAGACAAGAAATAACTAAGATCAGAGCAGAACTGAAGTAGATAGAGACATGGAAAACTCTTCAAAAAATCAGTTAATCCAGGAACTGGTGTTTTGAAAAGATTAACAGATAGACCACTAGCCAGACTAATAAAGAAGAAAAGATAGAAGAATCAAATAGAAACAATAAAAAATGATAATTGGGTATCATCACAGATTCCACAGAAATACAAACAACCATCAGAGAATACTATAAACACCTCTATGCAAATAAACTAGAAAATCTAGAAGAAATGGATAAATTCCTGGACACATACACCCTTCCAAGACTAAACCAGGAAGAAGTCGAATCCCTGAATAGACCAATAGAAGTTCTGAAATTGAAGCAGTAATTAATAGCCTACCAACCAAAAGAAGTCCAGGACCAGATAGATTCACAGCCAAATTCTACCAGAGGTACAAAGAGGAGCTGGTACCATTCCTTCTGAAGCTATTCTAAACAACGGAAAAAGAAGGAATCCCCCCTAACTCATTCTATGATGCCAGCATCATCCTGATACCAAAACCTGGCAGAGACACACACAAAAAAAGAAAATTTCTGGCCAGTATCCCTGATGAACATCGATGTGAAAATCTTCAATAAAATACTGGCAAACTGAACCCAGCAGCACATCAAAAAGCTTATCCACCACGATCAAGTCGGCTTCATTTCTGGGATGCAAGTCTGTTTCAGCATATGCAAATCAATAAACATAATTCATCACATAAACAGAACCAATGACCAAAACCACATAATTTTCTCAATAGATGCAGAAAACGCCTTCAATAAAATTCAACACCCCTTCATGCTAAAAACTCTCAATAAACTAGGTATTGATGGAACGTATCTCAAAATAATTAGAGCTATTTATGAGAAACCCACAGCCAATATCATACTGAATGGGCAAAAGCTGGAAGCATTCCCTTTGAAAACTGGCACAAGATAAGGATGTCCTCTCTCACCACTCCTATTCAACATAGTATTGGAAGTACTGGTCAGGGTACTCAGGCAAGAGAAAGAAATAAAGAGTATTCACATAGGAGGAGAGGAAGTCAAATTGTCTCTGTTTGCAGATGACATGATTGCATATTTAGAAAACCCCGTCATCTCAGCCCCAAATCTCTTTAAGCTGATAAGCAATGTCAGCAAAGTCTCAGGATACAAAGTCAGTGTGCAAAAGTCACAAGCATTCCTATACACCAATAATAGGCAAACAGAGAGCCAAATCAAGAGTGAACTCCCATTCACAATTGCTGCAAAGAGAATAAAATACCTAGGAATCCAACTTACAAGGGATGTGAAGTACCTCTTCAAGGAGAACTACAAACCACTGCTCAAGGAAATAAGAGAGGACACAAACAAATGGAAAAACATTCCATGCTCATGGATAGGAAGAATCAATATCATGAAAATGGCCATACTGCCCAAAGTGATTTATAGATTCAATGCTATCCCCATCAAGCTACCATTGACTTTCTTCACAGAATTAGAAAAAAAACTACTTTAAATTTTATATGGAACCAAAAAAGAGCCTGTATAGCCAAGACAATCCTAAGCCAAAAGAACAAAGCTGGAGGCATCACTCTACCTGACTTCAAACTATACTACAAGGCCACAGTAACCAAAATAGCATGGTACTGGTACCAAAACAGATACATAGACCAGTGGAACAGAACAAAGCCCTTAGAAATAACACCACACACAATTCCTCAGGGATCTAGAACTAGAAATACCATTTGACCCAGCCATCCCATTACTGGGTATATACCCAAAGGATTATAAATCATGCTGCTATAAAGACACATGCACACATATGTTTATTGCAGCACTATTCACAATAGCAAAGACTTGGAACCAACCCAAATGTCCAACAATGATAGACTGGATTAAGAAAATGTGGCACATATACACCATGGAATACTATGCAACCATAAAAAATGATGAGTTCATGTCTTTGTAGGGACATCGACGAAGCTGGAAACCATCATTCTCGGCAAACTATCACAAGGACAAAAAACCAAACACCGTATGTTCTCACTCATAGGTGGGAATTGGACAATGAGAACACATGGACACAGGAAGGGGAACATCACACACCGGGGCCTGTTGTGGGGTCGGGGGGAGGGGGTGGGATAGCATTAGGAGATATACTTAATTTTAAATGACGAGTTAATGGGTGCAGCACACCAACATGGCACATGTATACACATGTAACTAACCTGCACATTGTGCACATGTACCCTAAAACTTAAAGTGTAATAATAATTTAAAAAAACTAATAAAAGGTGGGGGAAGGAAATAACGCCACACATCTACAACCATCTGATCTTTGAGAAACCTGACAAAAACAAGCAACAGGGAAAAGATTCCATATTTAATAAATGGTGTTGAGAAAACTGGCTAGCCATATGCAGAAAACTGAAGCTGGACTTCTTCCTTACACTTCATACAAAAATTAACTCAAGATGGCTTAAAGACTTAAATGTAAAAACCATAAAAACCCTTGAAGAAAACCTAGGCAATACCATTCAGGACATAGGCACAGGCAAAGACTTCATGACTAAAACACCAAAAGCAATAGCAACAAGAACCAAAATGGGCAAATGAGATCTAATCAAACTAAAGAGCTTCTGCACAGCAAAAGAAGCTATCATCAGAGTGAACAGGGAACCAACAGAATGGAAGAAAATTTTTGCATTCTATCCATCTGACAAAGGGCTAATATCCAGAATCTACAAGGAACTTAAACAAATTTACAAGGAAAAAACAACCCCTTCAAAAAGTGGGCAAAGGATATGAACAGACACTTCTCAAAAGAAGACAAATGTCTTCTTTTTAATGTGGCCAACAGACATATGAAAAAAAGCTCATCATCACTGGTCATTAGAGAAATGCAAATCAAAACCACAATGAGATACCATCTCACGCCAGTTAGAAAAGGCTGGGTGTGGTGGCTCATGCGTGTAATCCCAGCACTTTGGGAGGCCGAGGTGGGCAGATCACAAGGTCAGGAGATCAAGCCCATCCTGGCTAACAGGGTGAAACCCCGTCTCTACTAAAAATACAAAAAATTAGCCAGGCGTGGTGGTGGGCGCCTGTAGTCCCAGCTACTCGGGAGGCTGAGGCAGGAGAATGGCGTGAACCCAGGATGTGGAGCTTGCCTGAGCTGAGATCGTGCCACTGCACCTTCAGCCTGGGCAACAGAGCAAGACTCTGTCTCAAAAAAACAAAACAAAACAAAACAAAAACCGAAAACAAAAACAAACAACAACAACAACAACAAAAGTCAGGAAACAACAGATGCAGGAGAGGATGTGGAGAAATAGGAATGCTTTTACACTGTTGGTGGGAGTGTAAATTAGTTCAACCATTGTGGAAGACAGTGTGGCAATTCCTCAAGGATCTAGAACCAGAAATACCATTTGACTCAGCAACCCCATTACTGGGTATATACCCAAAGGATTATTACTCATTCTACTATAAAGACACATGCACACGTATGTTTATTGCGGCACTATTCACAATAGCAAAGACTTGGAACCAACCCATATGCCCATCAATGATAGACTGGATAAAGAAAATGTGGCACATATACACCATGGAATACTATGCAGTGATGAAAAAGGATGAGTTCATGTCATTTGCAGGGACATGGATGAAGCTGGGAACCATCATTCTCAGCAAACTAACACAGGAACAAAAAACCAAACACCAAGTGTTCTCATTCATAAGTGGGAGTTGAACAATGAAAACACATGGACACAGGGACGGGAACATCACACACCAGGGTCTGTCAGGGGGATGGGAGCAAAGGGAGGGATAGCAGTAGGAGAAATACCTAATGTAGATGACGGGTTGATGGGTGCAGCAAACCACCATGGTACGTGTATACCTATGTAGCAAACCTGCACGTTCTGCACATGTATCCCAACACATATATATATATATATAATGAAATTTCTGTTTTCTCCCTACTTCCTTAATTTCTCTAAATTAGAACATGTATTTGAAAGGGGTGATAATAACCAAACATGCTTCAACTTCATGGCTTCTTCTTTCAGATGCATGTAGGATACTTTACTCATTGGTTAATAAGTTCAGATTCCTTTAACCTGATGAGGAATTATACCAACCACTCCACAGATGTTTTTTGAGATCCTACTAAATTTGGGTTCCTGTACCCAGTCAAAATTGTGATTTGGGAGATGATGGAGAATAAATAGGAGCCATGTCATGGAAATAAATATGTGATTTGTATAGCAGCTTATATTGTTTTCTATAATCTAATGGGATATATGATACTTAGCTTCTGCTTTTATGAGGATAATCTTAGTACAGTTTGGGGTGGATGGGAAGGACACCAGACTCTAGGTGGGGAAATGATTAGGGGGTTGTTGCCAGTGGTCCAGGTTGGAGATGATAGAGGCCTCAACTAAGGCAGTGGTCCAGTGGATCTCAAGTGGAGAGGGGAGCGTCTACAGTGTTTAAAAAGTTAATTAGATTGATTGTTGACTGATTAATTTGAGGAGTGAGGTACAAGTTTTATACAGGATATTGAACTTTAGAACTAGAATTTTGTAGCAGAAAGTGTTGTTTGCTTACGTTTTTATTTTCATGGATAGTTCCAGATTTTTATTTCAAGCTTAATGTGAGAGTGTTACACAATGTCTAAAATTGCAAATAGGAACATTTCATCTTTCTTTCTGCTTAAAACTCTTCAGCAAATTCTCATTCTTTTAGGTTAATGCTTGACCCAGTTCTTTAACATGGTGTATTAGCAATCTATTGCTGTTTTAACAAATTACCCCAAAGCTCAGTGACTGGAAACAACTCACATTTATTACCTCACGGTTTCTGTGGGTCAGGTGTCTAGGAATGGGTGTTCTGACTCCGGGTCTCTCACAAAGCTGCAATCAAGGTGTCAACCAGGGCTGCAGTCATCTCAAGGGAAAATCTGCTTCGAAGCTTACTTATGTCGGCTCAAAGAACATGTGGGCCTCTTCAAAGGAGGATGTGGCAGTTGGCTTCCCCCAGAGTGAGAGATCCATGGAAGAGTGAGGGCACCTGAGACAGAAGCCCTAAATCTTGGAAGTGAAATCCTAACAGTTTTGCTGTATACTGTTTGTTAGAGGGGAGGCCGTGATCCACATGCAAGGGCTGATGACTGCACCAGCTGGGGGTCACTGAGGCCTTCTCAGCGGCTGCCCGCCACACATGGCTTACATTATCTACACCCTAACTACCCATCTCTCTAGTTGGTGCCTTGCCAGTTTTCCATTCACACCAGACTCCAGGCAAATCAACCTTTTCAGTTCCTGAAATGCTCCAAGCAATGGGACATTCTTCCTTCTCCTCTTCATTTGACTAACTCATGTGTGTACTACAGACTTCAGTTTGAGTATTACTTCCTCAGGATGCATTTCCTGACTAATCCCTCCCAATTTTCTACATTTGGGTAGGAGCTCTTGCTCTTTCTTCAATTATAGCATGTATTGGTCTTTAAGATTATTATTATTATTATTTTGAGACAGAGTTTTGCTCTTTTTGCCCAGCATGGAGTGCAATGTCATGATCTCGGCTCACTGCAACCTCCGCCTCCCAGGCTTAAGCGATTCTCCTGCCTTAGCCTCCCCAGTAGCTGGGACTACAGGCACGTGCCACCACACCTGGCTAATTTTTTGTATTTTTAGTAGAGACAGGGTTTCACCATGTTGGCCAGGCTGGTCTCGAACTCCTGACCTCAGATGATCCACCCGCCTTGGCTTCCCAAAGTGCTAGGATTACAGATGTGAGCCACCGTGCCTGGCCTATTATTATTTTAAATCATGTGCCCTTTATGCTAACTGTAAGCTGTATCCCTACCACCGGGGCTTCTGCCTGGCACAATACTAAGCATGTAGTAATATTTGTTGAATGAATGGATAAATGAATACCAAGATGCTTATGCCGTATATGTGAGACTATGTGCTTGTTGATTACATTAACTGTGTCTCAGACTCTAGGCTGTGTATAGTCTGTACAGTGAATGTGACCAACAAGCTTATGCTCTCTATATATGGATCTGTCAGAGAGCTACCACATGTGAGTTCCTCTCAATACATTTTATTGAGTCAGGTCTGAAGTCTGTGGCTTTGGGGGAAAAAAACCCAAATTTCTGTTTTATATAACTTTATTCTATTTTTGCCTCTCATGCTTTATGACTTTATGACTTAATAAGTAGATGTGTGTGGCAGATTGAATTTGGAGTTTAGAGAATAAGATTAAGAAAAAAAAAGCTCCATTTAAGTGAAGCTTCAATTGTTTGGGAGGAACCAGTCCCCATTTTGACTTAAGCTGTCCTCACTTGGGTTGAAGGTTGACAGCACATTCAGAAGGATCAAGGGAATTTGGTTTGAGTATAGTATATTTGCTTCTAATCTAGGTGGAGTTTTAGGTGGTATTAAAATTTTTGCATTGAAAATAGGGACATAACAGTATGTATTTCCTGGTTTCACAATTAGGGTAAATTTATGTGACTGTGCATTTCTTTTTTATTTAAAAGAATGATAAGGACACATTCTTTTTGGTGAGTAATGACACAAGGCAGCCAGAAAGAATTAATATATTATAATTTATTCAAAGAGTAGTTGCTTTTCACTGTAGTCATTCCCTCAATTCCTACTCACTCCTCAGTTTGATCTAACTTGTCTTCTACCTGCCTATCTTCATGGAACATCTGGCAAAGCTCAGTAAGACCAGCTTACTACCAAAAGCAAGAGGGCCCAAGACCTGATCTTATTGGACTTTTCTACCCCAGTTCACACTTGATCACCACCTTTTTTCCAAAACTCTCTCTACTTGGGTGTTTCTGAATAGCATTCTCTTGGTTCTTTTTTTTTTTTTTGCCAGAAAAGTTTACTTTTTGGCGGTTTCTTCTCTGTTATCTTCTTGAGTTCCTCTTTGCCCACTCCCTCAGGAGGACTCTCCAGGTTCTATTTTGACCCTCTGTTTCTTCTTGATCTATAAGCGATTTCCTTACTTGCATTTTATCCATCATCTATATTCTGATGACTTCAAATCTCTAGCTCAGAATTTTTCTCCAAGTCTGACTTGTATTTCTAATACCTATTGACCTTTCCACGTAGTTGTTTGCAGGCATCTCAGACTTCAAACTTGCTCCTTCTCTGCACCTTCCTCCCCATCTCAGTCAATGGCTTCACCGTCCATCTAGTTCATACAATAATCGTGGGTTCCTGTTTCCCCATCACTCACTCCTTTATGTGATTATCTAATAACCAAGTCCGGGTGATTTTCTTCTTAGCTTTTTCTTCCCCAAACACCTGAGGGCTATGTCATGCTTATAGATATCATAATGGGTTACAATGTTAGTGACTCTCATTGGAAATGGGGAATGCGCTTTTTTGCCAAAACCTTTAGAGGGAGTGGAAAGCCCTGGGTAGATTGAAACAGGCTCCCACATGGTTCTAATAGACTCCAGAGATTGAGAATTGCTGTCCTAAGCATTGTGTAAATCAGATGCTCCTTTCCTTGCAGATGCTACTGTATTATGTATTAGTTCAAGCCCTTATCAATTTTCTCCTTGACTCCTAGAACACCATTCCACCTTCTGTCTAATCTATCTTCTACATAGTTGCCAGAGCAATTATCTAATATAAAAACCTATCATCTCCTACTTACGACTCTTAAAGACTCCTCATTACCTATAAGAAAAAAAAAAACAAACAACTCCTATAATCTGGCCCCCGTCTTCCTTTCTAACTCTGCCTTTCATCTAATCCACAGCCATGTGGAACTTGTCATTTTTGAACACATCCTTTTTTTTCTCATCTTCATGCTTCCCTCTGTCTGAGGTATTTTCTTTGATTCTTATCTGGCTGTTTTTCATCATTTAATACTAATTTCTTTCAAGAAACATTTCCTGACTCCCATCCCTCTCCCTGTAGTTCTTCCAGGATGTGTTCAATGCGTTTACATAGAATTTTGTGAAAATCTCAATCAGTATACTTGCCATATTTCAGTTTTATTATCTGTTCTTTTCTATCTCTCCTAATAGACTGAGAGTTTTTTTGAGGTTATGCCTAACATTTTATTCATCTTTATTTCCAATGTTTAATAGAGTGTTTCTATATGTTCATAAATGTCAAAGAAAAAGGAGACTTAATAGACTTAAGCAATTATCCATTCTTTTACTTTAAAATATTTTTTGAGTGCCTACTTTGTGCCAGTCACCATTCTGCACACAGAGTGTTGCAGTAATAATTTAAGTTCATAAATTCCTGCTGCTATATATCTTACATTCTACTGCTAATACATATTAACATAATAACTATTGATATTTACAAGAATATTTTGATAAGGAGAGAAGACTTTCCTAACACATTGAGCAAATTTGGCCCTTTCTTGGTGAACAACTGAATCTCTGCTTGTTGTTTTCTTTTTTTTTTCAGTTTCTTTTTTTTTTTTTAATTATACTTTAAGCTTTAGGGTACATGTGCACATTGTGCAGGTTAGTTACATATGTATACATGTGCCATGCTGGTGTGCTGCACCCACTAACTCGTGGATATTTTTTTCCTTCAATGTCTTAATGGGCAGGTACTTATTAGGTAGAGTTTTGGGGAAAATAACCCAACAATGACCCTATAGGTCATAGTGATAAATATTAGACAATATCAGATAATAGTAAAAAATAATATTACAATAAGGTCTAGTGTTTTCATAAAATGTTACTTCTATTACTTGGGTCATAGCAGTAAACCTTACTTTAATATCATAACTACAAAATATATTCTTTCTTCAGTACTTAAACTAAAATTGTTAAATATGTTTCCTTATAGATATTTCATTCTAAATGTTATGTCAAGTAAGAAAATAATTATATTCTGTCTGAAAACCAGTGTACAGTAGACCTAGTAACAGATCCATAACTGCAGTCTAATGTAGTAGATGGTGTTCTAATTAATATTATAAATGAATTCTATATTGAAACTTTTTCTCTAAACAAGAATGAACATAGTTATTTTCAGGAGGAAAAAGTCAGGTCCACAAATCAAATATTTCATTATGAAAAATTTAAATGAATACATAAGTCTAATACTCCTATTTTTGTGCCACATTATATCACTGTGAATTAATCCTCACCGTTCTAATACTGCTATTCAGTATTTGCAAGTAGAAAAATCAAAGCAGAACATATTTCCACAAAGTAATATGGAAATCTAGAAGGTTTACAGAATTGTATTATTTGAAGTGTCTTTGAAAATTATTCTTTCCAATCTTTTATCTCCTGAAAATAAAAAATCTATGTCATTACTTACTACTTTCTTACCTTCAGAGAAGGATAATGCATAACCCAGAAAACACATTCCAATATGTCAAAGCTCATATTATAATTTAATTTGTTTTCTTAATAGCTAATCAAAATTTCTCCTTTTACTTAAATTGATTCTATGATTATGTAATGTATTTTTTGGATAGAATAGAATCCATTTAAAATGTGGTTTACAGAATCAAATTACGAAACAGCCTTTTGAAATTTTTATTTAAAATTCTCTTATATATTGTCAGGATTAAAGTGAATAAAAGCAAATCTGAGATAAGGCCCTTATTTTATGTCTCTCAATAATAGCTGATCTGTTAGTATTGGGTTCAAGGAAAGTAAGTTCTAGAAAGCGTATGGGAAGCAGCCTCTTTGAAAACTTTTCTTAAAAATCTGGGAGTGAAATTATCATAATAAACAAAAGAAAGTAAAAACAAACCATGTAAATTTATGTGTGTGTATGCATGTGTGTGTGTATTATATATATTGTAAAGATCTAGACTATAGACTATTTAAAGTCTAATGGCTTTTCCTCCATGAGGCTTTGTTGGGTGGGCACCAAGCACTCTCTCTCTCTGTGACACTCTTACTGATGCATTTGTGACTATCTCTGCCCAATTCTTTTTGCTTTTTCAAACCTAATATTTTTCATTTTAAAACCTCATTGGCACTTCTCAATACCATGACTCTCCAAGTCTAGTTAGGATGAAGTTACTGAGGGGCCCTTATCTCTAGCAAAGAATGGTGCTCTTTTCTGTTTGAGTCCCTGGTAGTATGAAGAGAGAGCTGAGGATCACTCTGCCTCCCCACATCCATTAGATGGTATCAGTGGTGAGTGTGCTGACATCGTCCAGCAACAGCGCATGCTTATCCTTGGCACTGCGGGGTTTCTCACAATGCACTGCCACTGTTCAGGGGCACCATCTGGGTTCCTGGTGAATGGGGAGGTGAGGAGGACTTGCGCCTATGATGGCCCAGCCTCAGCATGTGCTGCCCTGCCTTTTTGTGAACGTCACACTCCTGCTCTCCTGAATATAGGTTGCATTTGGATAATGAGATATGAGAGGGAAGATTTTACTGCTCTGGTTGGTTGGTGATATCTTGATCACACAGCTTTCATCTCCCTGTAACCTGATCATGAACTCCCCCTCACCATATTTTCCTTGTATATTCCCACTGAATAGCTATAAAATATGTGGTGTTAAATAACAAAATACATATCCTACCAAAGATGATCTGATTGAGTAAGGCAGTGAGTACAGCAGTATGTTTAAAACAATATTCAGAATTATCTTGCGTTCCATCATCCGTTACATTTCTGCCCCATCAGTATAGAGGGCAATACTGTCCAATGGAAATACAATGTGAACCACATATGTAATTTTAAATTCTCTAATAGTCACACTTTTAAAAGTAAAAAGAAATCAGTAAAATTAAATTTAATAGTACTTTAAAAGTAAATTAAATACATTAAATTTAATAGTACTTTTATTAAGCCAATGTTTCCAAAATATTATCTTTTCAATAAGCAACCAACAAAAACATTACTGATGAGATTTTAAAATTATTTTTACCTTCTCTTTAGAGTTCTTTGTCATATAAGGCTAATCATGATTGTCTAACCATATCTTATTGTGAAATTATTTGAAATTAGCCAAAAGAGTGTTTGAAATATTGTTTCATTTATCGTTATGCTGAACCTTGAGATATTAAGTAATGATGGTATAAAACTATCATGATTAGCTAGATATTTAAAATTATTTTTCATTTCTTCTTTATATCATTCCTTTAAATTTTCTGTTTTGGTATATGAATTATAAACAAATGGTTTAGTAATATGCACTATAAATAAATATGTATTTTTAATGCAGGTTCGAAAATGAAAGGGTTACATGATCAAAAAAGTTTAATGACCAGTGGCATGTAGGATAAAGTACAAATATTTCAGATTAGTTTTTCAGGTCCCTCTTTCTTGCCAGATATTGACCCATTGAAACTACCCATGCTTTTGCTCATGGTTCCTCTAAATCAAGACCATCAACTAAAAGCCAGATTTTTTTCTCTTTACTTGTTTGCTTGGTCCCAACATACTCATTTACTGCTCATTTCTATGATTTTGTTCAAGCTTATTTTCTAGTTTGCTTCACTCCTTCCCCTTTTTACTGATAAAAAAATTCATCTTTGATGATTCAGAACGATTTCTGTCTCCTGGAAATCATCCTTGATCACTCCATTCTGTATTCCTATCTTTCTAGCTGAATTCTTACGTTATTTTTTTTCAGTGCCATTCTTTGGGACATCTATTTATGTGCTACCTTCTATTACTATTTATAATTCTTTAATGTGTATACATTCACAACTAAATTTTGAGTATTTTGAAAGTAGAGGCTGTATATCTTTTGTGTGAACACTTACTGTCTGTTATAATGTAGAGCACTATATAATATTATGCAAATAAACACTAGTGGAAGCAGAAATTTAAACTCTTCTGTTGATTTGACTTTAATCATCCTCATCAGTATGGCCTATTTTAGTCTTCACAGTCTAGAGGGATTTTATTAATTAACATATGTATATGTATGTATGTATATTCTGTGGAAAGATGGATTTAATAAATTACTAATTGCTTTGTTAAGCCAAGGAATTTTCATCTGTTATCTCACCTCAAAAATCCACAATTCTTTTATTCTTAAACAACTTTGCAAGAGAGAGAGACAACTTAGAGACTTTCCTTCAAGGGCTTATTAAACTTGGCCAAATCTATACAATCTATAACTTCTTAGTTTACTATGACAGTCCAGCAGGAATGAAAATATGGTATGGGTGCCACATTGGTTGCCAAAAAGATAACATTTAACATCTGTCGAAGGAATAGGACAAATTTTACAAATCAAAGACTAGCCTGGCCCAGGTTTCAGTTTTATCACACCATATAGTCATCACTTAATTCATATTTTGCCTATGTTATTCATAAATTGTCCACTCTAAACATTTTTGCAGTATCTCTTTCGAGTATTTTTATTACTTTTGAAGAAAATTATATTACTTTATAATATATGTTAGATTTGAGCACAATGATTGGGATTCAATTGAAAAACTACAGAAAAATTATAGAAATTATTTGACAAGGGCTGGGCACAGTGGCTCATGCCTGTAATCCCAGCACTTTGGGAGGCTCAGGTGGGCGGATCTCCTGAGGTCAGGAGTTCGAGACCAGCCTGACCAACATGGAGAAACCCCGTCTCTACTAAAAATACAAAATTAGCCGGGCATGATGGTGCAGGCCTGTAATCCCAGCTACTCGGGAGGCTGAGGCAGGAGAATCGCTTGAACCTGGAAGGTGGAGGTTACGGTGAGCCAAGATCCCACCATTGCACTCCAGCCTGGGCAACAAGAGCGAAACTCTGTCTCAAAAAAAAAAAATTATTTGACAAAATAAGGTCCAACTAAGTAAAAGCATGAATTATTTCACTGATTCCCAAGCCTGGTTGTACATCAGGATCACCTGAAGAGCTTTCATAAAATGCTCATATCCAGGCTCTCCTTAGACATGTTGAATCAGACTTTCCAGCCTGCGAATCTGTGTTTTAAAATTTCCTCAGTTTAGAAATTCCTGACTTTTTCTGTTCCCAGTTTCACATATTGTTATAACACAACGTGCTTCATACCATAGCTTGAGTTCTACAAGTAATACTGGTCAGTGGTCAGACAAGCCAGAAGGAACCTTAGATACCAGCTTCTCTGATTTGCTTATCTAATGCTCTCTTATCCAAAGGAGACTTTGGTGATTAGATAGCAGAAAATTCCCTGAAGTCACCATTGCAAGGTTTCTTCCAGTATACCATGGGCCCCTGTTTTAGTCTTACATTAGTGTCAAGTCACTGTCCTACTCTGGGATACACAGAAAAGGAAGGTGTTTATTTGCAGGGCACCAAACAAGGACAGTCTGGGCAGCTCATGCTTAAGACCCGAACTCCCTGATGTCTTGCAGGTAAGAGTTTTTAAAGGCAGGAGTAAATTTCAGGAAGGAAGTTATAGACAAAGTCATAAATCAATACATGGAGGCTACATTGGTCTGACCTAAAAAGGAGGAAGAGCTCGAAGCAGGGACCCACAGGTCATAGGTGGATTGAAAGATTTTCTGATTTATGATAGGTTCGGGAAGCAAAGCTTTGTCTAAAAATTTGAGATCGGCAGAAAAGAATGTTAGCTCTGGCTCATGAGCATCACCTCTTCCAGGCTCCTCTGGAAGAAATTTTGAACAAGGAATGGTGGCTAGAGTTTAGTCCTCAGCTTCCTCTTATCTAAGGTCTATGTGCCAGCAGATCTGTTTGGTGGGGGTTTGGGTTTCTGAAAAACAACTCAGGGACATACGCTGTTAGTTTTAGTTTCTACAAAGGAACCAAACATCTCCTGACTCTAACTTCCTTGGCTATTGTTTTAGGCTACTGTTACCTTCTTGCTTATCAAGCTGCTTATTTACTTCTCAGCCCCAGCTAGGTGCTTGGAATTTCCCTTGAAGGAACTCAAGGTTTTCCTTTATTTCCATGCTCAGGAGACTGCAGGGCCCTAAAAAGAGCGTCCCTGCTCTGCCTCAATAGGAAAGAATAACTCTGTCATTTCTCATTAGTTTTGAAAATTTAGGTTCTATTTAAGTTTATTTTATGCAAGATTTAAAAATCACTTAAGCTGAATGATACATTAACTGTGAGCATTGCTGTGCCTCCTCTTTTTTCTACTCGCAAAGCAGCGTCCTTGTCTGGGGTAAATACCCGAGGTTCGTTGTCTCACGCCAAGGAAATCAGCTAACGTTTACAGCCTACTAAGTACCAACTGATTTTTAGCCTACTTAGCCCCTCGAGTTTGGTTTTTCTTCTTTTTTTTCTCTTTTACTAATGTGGAATCTAAAGCTCAGAAAGTAACTTGTTTGGCCAGGCGCGGTGGCTCACACTTGTAATCCTAGCACTTTGGGAAGCTAAGGTGGGAAGATTGCTTGATCCCAGGAGTTTGAGACCAGCCTGGGCAACATAGAGAGACCCTGTATCTATTTAAAAATAAAAATAAATAAATAAAAGAAAGTAACTTGTCTGAGGACACCCAACTAATAACCACTAGAGCTGTGTTTATGTGCTTCACATATATGAATCAAAAATCAATGATTTTTCTACTTTGGCATACTGTTGCATACTGTTGCAACTAGAAGTTACTTATACATTGATAATTAATCTCTTCCTTGAGTACTGGAAAGAATAATGGATCAAATTATGACCAAGCAGTGCTGAAGTTCTATTACGCCTTATAGATGTTTAATTAAAGTAGCACACACTAAGGAATGAAGGCATGGTCCTCATACTCAAATGTATCAAAACACTTTGGAATATTTTATTGCCAAGAAATAATATACTGTGCCAGTGTAATATTCTATCAGATTATGAATAATTCTTTAAGCTTTTTAAAACTAACATCCTTGAGCCATGTGATTATGAGTAATTCTTATTCACTCTTCTGAAGCTTTTATCTCTTTCTCCATTTCTGTTATTGTTCCCATCTGTTATTCTTTCACTGAATGAAAAACATAAGTTAGGAAAATAAGAATGTAAAAGGGAAGTGAAGAAGTAAAGAGACACGTTTCTTTTTTTTTTTAATTTTATTATTATACTTTAAGTTTTAGGGTACATGTGCACAATGTGCAGGTTAGTTACATATGTATACATGTGCCATGCTGGTGTGCTGCACCCATTAACTCGTAGGTCTTCAAAATGAAAAGCTATCAGGTTATCTAATATAAAACATAAAGTTGGGGAAAACATAAGTTGGGAAAATAAGAATGTAAAAGGGAAGTGAAGAAGTGAAGAGAGAAGTTTCTCGAGAGGTAGTATCTCAAAGCTTTTCAAAATGAAAATTATCAGGTTATCTAATATTTGGAATAAATACAATAGACATTGTGTAAGCTTGTAGTATCTGTTATAATCTGGCTTCTTTTGTCCTTAAAATAAGAAGAGCTGTTATAACTTTAGAACATTATTTAAATGTGCAATGTTTTAAATTTATATTATATCCTAATATCACTGTGTTTTGTTTTTACTGTCAGTATGTGACATGGTGATATGGTAATGAAATTTTCCCAAGTTCTTGATCTCAAGTCAAAGCAGACCAGGTTTGGAAGCTTTGTTCTACCTTCTTGTTTTCAGAGTTGGATTTAGATTTTATTCACATTGTTTGCAAATACATTCTTATTCCTTGAAAGTCTCGATTTAAAAGAAGTTATATACAAAATAAAGTAAGTTAATAATCTCTGATGACTCCGTTTGTCTTTTTAGAAAAAAATGTCAACATTTATCAAGAAAGTATGTTTTTCATTTGCATGCTTTACTTTTCTTTTTTACCGTGAGGATTAGAAAAACATTCGGGATTTAAAAAAAAACCTCTTTCCATTTCAAGTAGCAAAATAATAAAATTTTCTTACATACATGTTTTCTTCCTACAAAAAATATTACGGCACAGCAAAGCACATAAGAAATAATTACAGAACTTGGTGAAGGAGTAAAAAGCTTTGTGGCTTAGTAATATGAATTGGAGTTATTATGTTTATCTCTTCCCACCTTTTAGTTTCCTTCAGAACAACAAAGGTAACAGTTAGTAGATAGTATTTTTTAAGGTCCCCAAATATTGCTTATTTAATAATCATTCAAGAAAAATGGCAATGTCTGTGTTTACTTGATGTTGAAATCATGTCACTCTTTCTTTCTGTGTTTGTATCTGATCAGCTCCCTCGGGCTTCCAGTGTGGGGCAACTGTTACCTCTTTCCTACAGGTGTTGTGCCAGTATCCAGTTTGTTCTTCAGTGGCAATAGGCCATAGATTCCATGTGTTGAAAATTGATCACCATTACAACAATAATAATGATGTTAAAATAACTGTTCCATCAACTGCTAGTTCTTCTCAGCCAGTGACCACGGGCACAGAAACCTTAGGAATAATTTTGTAGAGAAATGAAACGAAGAAATGTTGACAGTTTGTATTCTAGAAATACTTGGTTTAAGAAGATGTATTAAAGTTGCCTATTTTAGTCTCACTTTTTGAAGATTCATTCAGAGCTGGTTCAGTGTGAGCATGAAAATATACTCATTGAAAGAAATCGGGTGTTCAGCACCCTGCCAGCTGTATTTAGCACACAGTTCCTGTAATTTAGAAGTGTTACTTCCTGAGAAGGCTATTTGCCCTGTCACTAGGGATAAATTTGCATATTGAAGGAACTACCTAGATTGCAGCAACTGCCTTCCAAAAAGTCCTTGTCATCATTTGTGAGGTAATACCATCAGGATTAGTTCCTTAAGGGATAGCCATCTACTACCTGCCTTCTCTCCACATACACATTGTAGTAATAGATAGAGTTTAACTTTATACATCCCTTTGATAACTCAGTTTCCTGTCTGTAGACATAGATTCTATCAGAAAATAGAGTCTTTTTAGGTGGAATAAAATCTTAAGACACTTCTGCTTACCTTTGTTGTTGTTATTCTAGGCGAAAAGTGTGGGTTTGCTTTGTTTTCTGTTTTTAAATTCTGTAATATTAAGCTACCATGACAAATAGATTATTTCAAGCTTTCAGGACATTTGGTCAGTATCAAACACAGTTAAATATATTCATTGACAAATTCCTAGTTTAAGTTAAGGGGGAGATAATATATACATATATTTTTATATCTTGCTATATGTTTTTCTACCCAAAGAAGAAAGGTAAATGTGTGATTTTTTAAAGAATGAATTAGTAGAACTGTATTATTTGGCTATATAATTCTTTGTTTTGCTCATTTGATTTTGGGTAGAAATCTTTCTAGGAATTAGGACAATTTAAGGTGAGAGATGGAGCATTTTGCATTTATTGTTGGACATCTGCTGTAGAGGGAAAACTTAATTATTTAATTAAGTTTAATTAAATACACACATTTATTTTAAAGGCATGATAACCATTCTCTACTAGCAATGAAAGATTAGAAGCTGGAAAAAAAAATTTTAATTCTTCAGTCTTTGTGAGCTGATGTTTTTTATGTGACATTCTTTTGTAGTTAGACTAGAAAAATAAAATTAAAATTTTGTGTATTAGTAAGGAGAGGTTGTAGCCAGAATGGAAAATTTCACAAAATCATATATTTTAAACTTTTATTTTAGAAGGTGATTATAGCTAATAATGTCTAGCCTTCTCTGAGTAATTTGCCCACATAATTGCATAGGATAACTTAAAATTACATTTTAGGACGTTAATTAAAACCTTGAATTTAAGTCAGAATAAAATGCTGAAAAATACGTGGGAGAGGAAAGCTGAATAACCATCTTACTGCATAAAATTAAAGAACTATAAGGAGCAGGGATTGTCAAAAATACCATTTGCATGAAGTAAAATGCTGATTTTACAAATTTTAAAGTCAATGTCAGTGCCTGAAACAGAATAGTAAAATAATAGAAAGTAGAGTTTTTCCTTATGTATTTCTAGTTTTACATTTTGTGAAATTTTTTTTGTGAATGAAACATACTCTGAACTTTTAATGTAAAGTCATTAGTGAAAAGTTTGGGACTGGGCAAAATAGGTTGAAGTAGCATGTAGATTTTATGTATCTGTTTCTCAACTTGTATAAACTTACCTTGTTTGTTTCCATTTGTGTGTCAGACGCACACAAATCAGGATCAGGGAGATACAGGGGTTTCAAGATGAAGGAGAAATCCTAAAGAGGGAGGAATAATCCGTGATGGCTGTAGAACCGAGGCCTATGTCCAACAGCAACATCTGACCTCATTGAACACCTTAGGATAATTGCATATATATCATGATTCTTTATGTTAATGTGGAAATAATTTCATTTTTCAATTCCAGCATTATCAATAGAATATTATTTCTTTGTAATTGTGAAATGCCATACTTCTTAATCTTTGGTTCAAATATAAGCATATTACTCCATACATATTTTGTTAGGGAGAAGTTCAGTTTACTTTATGGTTTGTATTTCCATGTAGTTATTAGTTTACCTAAACTCTATTTTTGCCAGAACTTAATCATATCAACTTATTTATTTATTTATCCCTTTAGCTCACATTATTAATATGGGCTAGGCTTACTATAGATCAGATTGTGAAAATAATTAAAATAAGGTTTCATTTAGGAGGACATATTTAATAGAATGATATGATTTTGTTTCAGTAAGCAAAAGCTTATAGATTATATTTAAAGGAAAAACAACCTGTTTTTTTTTTTTAGGCAGTCACTCTAGTATCACTGGCATTGGATCCTTATTTTTATGGCTGCTGTTCATTTATTGGGGAGGGAAGACATCCTTATTAAAGTTCTTGTTGTCAGAGAAAATTTGATAAATATCCCACAACTCAGCTATTTATGTGAATATTCTGCCCTACACTTGAAAGGTATCAAATAGATATCTTTGGGAAGAAATTTCAAATCCCTTAAATAGTGGGATTAGTTTGCAGGATATTTGATTCTCCTTGCATAGCTTTTGTGGGTCCGCAATAGTTACATTTTAGCTTCTTTTATTAAATAAGCAAACTGCAGATAACTAGGTATGTCATCTGGCATGATTAGTGCTGAACAGCACAGTCCCCCACAAGTCTTGATTGTCTTTATACTTGTCTGCTCTACGGTCATTCCTTGGCATTGGCTTATTTCTGAGGACTGTCAAAGTGTGTGAATAACTCAATAAGTATATTTCTCTATGTTCATGGTTCCATATTTTCCTGGAAAGTTATTGCTTAGTAGATTTACTGTCAAATATACTTTTGGTTATATCCAAAAACCATGCTTACATGTGTCTTTCTGTCCTTGATAACATTCACAGCTCCAAATGTCCTTCCATTAGAATTATGACTTGTTTCCCTTAGAAAGTTCATTGGGAATTCATCACAGTCCTATAATCAAAGTTGCTATAAGGTATAACTTACATGTTACAACATATAAGTAATGTCTTCCTTTCCTAATTCCTGTAGCACTTTCTTTGTGGGCATCTTGGGCATAACTCACATTCTATCTGCTTTTGCTGCCAAATTTATGACAGACTTCCCTTCTTCTCCCCTCGATTCCCCTCACTTCCTTCCTTCTAATAAACTTAAATTTTTAGAGTAGTTTTAGGTTCATAGCAAAACTGAGTGGAAAGCGCAGAGAATTCCCATGTACCTGCCCACCCTTCACCTTCCTGTGCTATCAACATCCCATGCCATAGTGGTACCTTCATTACAATCAATAAGCCGACTCTGACACATCATTATCACCCAGAGTCCATAGTTTACATTAGGGTTCCCTCTTGGCACTGGACATTCTGTGGGTTTGAGCAAATGTATAATGTCAGGTAGCCAACACTGTAGTATCCTACAGAACAGTTTCACCACCCTAAAATCCTCTGTGCTCAGACTGTTCATCCCTCCCTCTCCTCTAACCCTTGGCAGCTACTAATCTTTTTGCTGTCTCCATAGTTTTGCCTTTTTCAGAATATCATATAGCTGGAATCATATAATATGTCGCCTTTCCAGGTTGGTTTCATTCACTTATTAGTATGCATCTAAGTTTCATCCATGTCTGTTCATGGCTTGATAGCTCATCTCTTTTTAGCCTGAATGATATGATATTCCATTGTCTGGATGTATCACAGTTTATCCTTTCACCTATTGAAGGACATCTTGATTATTTACAAGTTTTGGCAATTATGAATAATGCTGTTTTAAACATCTGAGTGAAGATTTTTGTGTGGATATAAGTTTTCGGTTCCTTTCGGTAAATATCAAGGAGCATTATTGCTGAATCATGTGGTAAGAGTATGTTTCATTTTGTAAGAAACTGCCAAACTTTCTTCCAAAGTGGCTGTATCATTTGGCATTCCCACAAGCAATGAATGAGAGTCCCTTCTGCTCCACATCTTTGCCATCATTTGGTGTTGTCAGGGTTTTAGATTTTGGTCATTCCAATAGGTGTATAGTAATATCTTATTGTTGTTTTAATTTACAATTCCCTAATGACATATGCCACTGAAATTTTCATATGTTTAGTTGTCATCTGTTTATTTTCTTTGGTGAGCTACCTTTTTAGATCTTTTGTCCGCTTTTTAATTAGGTTGTTAGTTTTCTTATAGTTGAGTTTTAGGAGTTCTTTGTATATTTGAGATAATCACCCTTTATCAGATGCTTCTTGCAAATATTTTCTCCCAGTCTGTCTTCTCATTCTCTTTAAATTGTTTTTCACAGAGTAGATTTTAATTTTAATGAGGTCCAGTTATATTTTTCATAGTTTGTCACTTTGGGGTTTTATCTAAAATGTCTTCACAAAATCCAAGTTTATCTATGATTTCTCCTGTGTTATGACATAGGAGTTTTATACTTTTGTTAGTCCTTCAAATTTGTTCTTCAGTATTGAGTTAGTTATTCTGGATCTTTTGCCACTCTATATCAACTTTAGAATCAGTTTGTTGACGTCCACAAAGTAACTTGCTGGGATTTTGATTGGGATTGCATTGAATCTATAGATTAAGATGGGAAAAATTGATGTCTTGATAATATTGAATATTCCTGTCCATGAATATGGAATGTCTCTCCATTTATTTGGTTCTTCTTTGATATCTTTCATCAGAGTTTTGTAGTTTTCCTCATATAGATCTTGCACATTTTTTTAAGATTTATATCTAAGTATTTTATTGTTTTGGGTGCTAATGTAAATAATAATTGTTTTTGAATTTTTTGTTTTTTTCTTTTGTTGAGACAGAGTCTCACTCTGTTGCCCATACTGGAGGACAGTGGCACAGTCACAGCTCACTGCAGCTTCCACCCTCTGGCTCAATTGATCCTTCCACCTCAGCCTCTTAAGTAGCTGAGACAACAGATGCATGCCACCACACCAAGCTAATTTTTGCATTTTTTATAAAGATGGAGTTTTGCCGTGTTTCCCAGGCTGGTCTCAAACTCCTGGGCTCAAGCAATCCACTAGCCTTGGCCTCCCAAAATGCTGGGATTACAGGTATGAGCCACCACACCTGGCCTGGTAATGTGTTTTCAATTTCAAATTCTTCTTACTTATTGTTGGAATATAAAAAAGCAATTGACTTTTGCATATTAACCTTTTATCCTGAAATCTTGTTATAATTGCTTATTAAATCCAAGAGAGTTGTTTTTTGTTTATTTTTCCAATTTTCTCCGTAGGCAATCATATCATCTACAAAAAAAGAGGCAGTTTTATTTTTTCCTTCCCAACCTGTATACCTTTTAATTTCCTCTTCTTGTCTTATTACATTAGCTAGACTTCCAATACAATGTTGAAAAGCAGTGGTGAGAAGAGACATCTTGCCTTGTTCCTGATCTAAACTGGAAAGCTTTGAGTTTCTCACTCTGAAGTATGATGTTTGCTGTAGGTTTTTGTCAATGTTCTTTATCTGGTAGAGGCTCTTCTGTATTAGTTTGCTGAGAGCTTTTATCATTAATGGGTGTTGCATTTTGTCACATGGTTTTTCTGAATCTATAGATGCAGACCATGTGATTTTTCTTTTTTAGCCTTATGCTGTGATGGATTGCCTTAATGAATTTTTAAATATGGAGCCAGCCTTGCATACTGGGGATAACTTCCAGTTGGTTTTGGTGTATCATTATTTTTATACATTGTTGAATTTTATTTGCTAGTATTTTGTTGAAGATTTTTGCATCTGTGTTTATGAGAGATATTGATTATAGGCTTTCTTTTCTTCTGATGACTTTAACTGGTTTTGGTGTTAGGATAATGCTGGCCCTGTAGAATAAGTTAGGAAGTACTTCCTCTGTTTCTATCTTCTTGTAGAGCTTTTTAGAGAATTGATATACTTTCTCTTTTTAAATGTTTGATAGAATTCACTCAAGCTATCTTGGTTTGGTGCTGTTTTGGAAGAGTGTTAATTATTCATTCATTAATAGGCGTACTCAGATCTGTGTAAGTGAGTTTGGGCAGTTTGTGTGTTTCAAGGAGTTGGTTTATTTAATCTATGGGCATAGAGCTGTTCATAGTATTCTTTTGTTATCCTTGTAATGTCCATGGGATCTGTAGTGATATTCCTACTCTCATATCCTTTATCAGCAATTTGTGTGTTCTCTAGAGGCTTATCAATTTTATTGATTTTTTCCAAAGAACCAGTTTTGAGTTTTGCCGATTTTCTCTATTAATTTCTTATTTCTTTACTTTCTGCTCTTTTATTATTTCTTTTATTCTGCTTATTCTGGATTTAATTTGTTCTTTTTTAGTTTCCTAATGTGGAAGCTTAGATTATTAATTTTAGATATTTCTTCTTTTCTAATATGTGCATCCAATGCTATAAATTTTCCTCTAAGCACTGCTTTCACTACATTCCACAAATTTTGGTAAGGTCTATTTTTATTTTCATTTAGTTCAAAATATTTAAACAGTTCTCTTGAGAGTTCTTCTTTGACCTATGTGTTATTTAGAAGTATATTGTTTAATCTCTAAGTATTTTGGGATGTTTTAGCTATCTGTTTTTGATTTCCAGTTTCATTCCATTGTTATCTGCCAGCAAACATTTTATACTTTCTATTCTTTTAAGTTTGTTAAGGCATGTTTTAGTCCAAAAATGTGGGGTATCTTGGTGAATGTTTCATGTGAAATTGAGAAGAATGTGTAGTCTGCTGTTGGTTGATGAAGTAGTCTATATATGTCACTTATACCCAGTTGATTGATGGGTCTGTTGAGTTCATCGATTTTCTGCGTGGTGGATCTGTTCATTTCTGACAGAGGGGTGTAAGTGTCCAACTGTAATAATGGATTAATATATTTCTTCTTGCAATTCTATCAGTTTTTGGCTTACATAATTTGATGCCCTTTTGTTGGGCACATACACATTAAGACTTGTTTCGTCTTCTTGAAATGTTAACCCCTTTATTATTATTATGTAAAACTCTATTCCTGATAACTTTTCTTTCTCTGAAGGCTGCTCTAAGATTAATATAGTTACTCCAGCTTTCTTTTGATTAGTGTTCCCGTGGTACATCTTTCTCAAAACCTTTATTTTTACTTTATTTGCTTATATTTTTAATTGACAAGTAA
Source organism: Pan troglodytes (assembly GCF_028858775.2). NCBI lineage: Eukaryota > Metazoa > Chordata > Mammalia > Primates > Hominidae > Pan > Pan troglodytes. The sequence goes on along the minus strand of NC_072401.2, from coordinate 110,573,946 downwards.
TAATTATATATATTTATGAAGTACAACGTGATGTAGCGTTACATGTATATGTTGTAGAAAGAGTAAATCAGGGTAATTAACATACCCATCACCTCACTATGTTATCTTTTTTTGTGGTGCGAATGTTTAAAATGCATTATTTTAACAATTTTGAAATATACAATATATTATTATTAACTGGGGTCACTATGCAGTGCAGTAGATCACTAAAACTCATTCAAGTCTAAATGAAACATTGTACCCTTTGATCAACATCTCCCCTTTCTCTATTAATACTTTTAGTCTATATGTCTTTATATTTTAATTGGATTTCTTGGATACAAAGTGTATCAATTATTGTTTTTTATTTACTCTGATAATTTCTGTATTTTAATTGCTGTATTTCGACCACTGATGTTTAAAGTGATTATACCATATTTGGTACTGTTTTTTGTTTGTTGTCCTTGTTCTTTTGTTTCTATTTTATATTCTACTTTTTTTTCTGCCTTTTTGGTTTTAATTGAGCATTTTATATCATTCCATTTTCTTCCTTTTTTAGCACATCAGTTATACTTCTTTTTTATTTTTATCTTTTTAAAAACACTGGTTTTAAGTAGTTGTTCCAGAGTTTGCAATATACTTTACAAGTAATCTGAGTCCACTTTCTAAATACACTACACCACTTCACAGATAGTGCAAATAACTTATAATATCAAAATATTTCTAATATTCCTAATGTCTTTCTTCCATCTCTTGTATCATTGCTGTCATTTCTCTTATGCATAAGTATATATAAGCATATATATAATACACATGAGCACACATAACTGAATACATTGTTGCTATTATTTTGAATAAAGTAGCATTTGTTAGACCAATTAAGAATAAGGGAAATAACAGTTTCCATTTTACTTTCACTTAGTCATTCCATGATGCACTTTGGTTGTGGAGATTTGAGTTTCTGACCTAATATTTTTTCTCCTGTCTGAAGAACTTCTAATATTTATTGCAAGGTGGTTCCACTGGCAGCAAATTCTCTCAATTTTTGTTTGAGAAAGTTTTGATTCTTCTTTATTTGTGAAGAATAATTTCACAGAGTACAGAATCTATTTTGATGGTCCTTTTTCCCTCAACCCTTTAAATATTTCCCTCTACTTTCTTCTCGTTTACATGGGTTCTGAGAAGAAATTGGACGTAATTCTTATTCTATTTAGATTGTTCCTCAATAGATAAGGTGTTTTTTTCCCCCTCTGGTCTCTTTCAAGATTTTTGTTTATATTTGATTTCTGAAGTTTGAATGTGATATGTATACCTAGGTGTAGTGTGGGGGCATTTATCCTGCTTGGTATTCATGTGTGGTTTGGTGTCTGACATTTATTTTGGAAAATTCTCAGTCATCATTGTTACAAATATTACTTCTGTTTTTTTTTTCTCTTTCTTCTCCTTCTGATATTCCTATTACACATGTTACACTTCCGTAGTTGTCTCGCAGTTCTTAAATATTCTGTTTTATTTTCCTTTTCTGTCATTTTTCTCTTTAGTTTTCAGTTTTGAAAGTTTCCATTGTCACATTCTCAAGTTCAGAGATTCTTCTCCTCAGCCATGTCCGGTCTGCTACTGAGTCCATCAAGGCATTCTTCATTTGTGTTACAGTGTTTTAAATCCTTAGCACTCCTTTTTTAATGCTTTTTTATAATTTCTGTCTCTTTGCTTACATTAATCATCTCTCCTTGCATATTATATACTTTTACCTTTAAAGCCCTTAGCATATTAATTACAGTTTAAAAAATCCTGGTTTGATAATTCCAACATTCTTATCATATCTGACTCTGGTTCTGATGCTTGTTCAGTCTCTGACACCATATGTTTTGCTTTTTAGTATGCCTTGTAATCACTTTTGAGAGGTGGGCATGATAAACTGGGTAAAAGGAACTGTGGTAAATAGGCCTTTAGTAATGTGGTAAGGTGTGGGGAGAGGAGGAGAGTTCTACAATTCTATGATTAGGTCTCAGTTTTTGGTAAGCTGTGCCCTTGAGCTGTGAACCTCACCAGTGCTTCTTATTTCCCCTTTCCCTTAAGTAGGATAACATGGCTAGAGGAAGATTTTCCTAATCTTCAGGTTGATCAGGCTCTGATAAAATCGCAACAGGCTATGCTCTGTGAAAATAGATTCTCCTGATGGAGGCCTTGTTGACAAGAATAAAATGCTGTTGTTATTTCAAAATGGCTTATTTCCCCTCCTTCACCTGAAAGCATGACATTCACTGTCTTTTTCTCCAGTATTCACTGCGAGCCCCTGGCAGAGCTCCTAGAGATAAAACTCACAAAAGTGTGGGGGCCCCATTGCTGTGTCCCTCTGGAGTTTTTGATTCTCATTGCTGTCCCTACTGAATCTCCAGCAATTCATCAACTACACTTCGGGTTTTCCTATCCTGGCACTGGTTTCTGCTGAGTTCCAGTTAAGTTTTGATTCTCTGTATCTGCCTGTCTGTCTCTCCAGTTTTTGGAGCCATGATTTGTCCTGTTCCCTCACTTCTCTGATAGATTTTAGAAGATCCGCATCTTATCTGTTATGTATGTAACCTAGGGGTCACCTCTAGGATACATGGTAGGTGCAGGGGGTGTTTCATGTGCAGTATTGAGATGTCATCTTGGCAGCAGCTTCTCTCCATCTCGTGCTCCTTTTATATATCTCAGTGCTGCTTGGTCTCCTTTTCACATTGATAGTTTGGGAACTAGTATTCGGGAACTATTGCTTTCTTGATGCATCTATCTGTACACTGGCCTCTGGAGAAGGGGGTATTAGAAAAGCTACACTTCTTTTTTATTGCCTAATATTTTAGTCTTCTCCTGAAGGTACATCCTTAACATCTCCACATGACTTCCTGTGGTTTTAATCATCTTTGCCCAAGGAATGGGGATGATTGGTGGATGTTACAGCATAGAAGAAGAAAGATACAAAATTGATGTTGTGACCATCCCCTTAGTTCAAATGAAAGGAGCTAAAAATATTTAAGCCCTACCCTTTCTTTGTGTAGCTTTGTTCCCTGACTTAATGTCGGCCCTTCAACTTTGGACAGAGCTCTTCAAAAACCTACGTTTTGACTCTTTACCTGCTCCCACCAAATTTTACCCTATAGGATTTGGGATTCATCTTCCTTTCAACACAAGAAAGTCTTTAAGATGCATTAATCCTATAGCAGTTCTCACTGCCTGTAGTGTCACCTAAAGTAATATCTGGAAGTGGAGAAGAGAAAAATAAAGGTATCTGTTTTCTTTGTGTTTAGGCAAATCCCCTAAGTATCAAGTGTGGGGTTATTTTTTTCAGCTGCTGTTTATGTTCATTATAACTACTATTACAAGAATATTATACCTTGTTTTGACTCTTATTCAATATGTGAATTTGATTTTGGGCCAAAAACATTTTAATGTATTTTGTTTCTGTTTTACAAGTATTTCACTTGATGCCTATGTTCATAAATTTTTAATAACATCCTGCTTCCTACTGTTCTAGCAATTAGTGGTGTAGTCATCTAATTTGACTGTAGTTTGATTTTGCTTGAACAAATACTTTATTGAAGCTGTTCTTTACTATGCTGGTAATTTTCTTATGCCTTAAATAGATAGCCACTCCTTCTTTTGGAAGACCAAAAGTTGGGTGGTCCTGATTATGTAGTACTACCACAATTTAAGTGCAACAGTAATTTTGGCATCCACATTGCCATTTTTAGTTGCTGTCAGTATTGTACATGCCTTTCATAAAGGAAAGACCCCATTCTCTAGGGTTGGCAACATCTTACTCTAGTACCTGCCAAAAATGAAATTCCCGTATGTCACATTGATATTCTTGGTAAATGTGTTGCATCCTATGCTCCAGCCTTCCTGAAGTATTTGTAATTCCCAGGATGCACAGGGCTTTCTTACGTCCTCATGACTTTCACATGCAGCTCCCTGGTCCTACATGGCACATTCCACCTCTCAACTCCATTCTACATCACTTTCTGCACCTGGATGACTCCTGATGTTTCAAAGCTCAGCTCTGATGTCAGATCCTTTGAGAAGGCTCTTTTTGATTCTGTCATCTCCCTCAAGTCTGGATTGAATGTCCACCTACATTCATACTTACTCATAGTCATCTGTCTTTGCAAGTATACAGTTGTGTAAACCCCTGTCCTAAATTGTAATCCTGTTGATCTCAGGAACTATGCCAATATTGAACTATGTCGATATTGCCAGCACATAATTAAAGGTTAATTATCATTTAATGAACTGATGGAATATTACTTGTAAATAATTAATTGAGTGTTCATTCTAGATTTTCTGTTGTTCTTGGATGATGTATGCAGAGTTTATCCTTATACAGAACTACTCACAAATCCTGTAGGAAGGATGTTTCACTTCTTAATATCTTTGTTTCTTGTTCTAGAACTATTATCATTGTGGTTGTTTTTATTTTTTGATGATAATGGACATTGGCAATTATTGGTCATCTTATTACATGCAAGACCTTCAGCTAGGTGCTTAATATATTTTCTCATTTAGTGCTTATCGTGATTCTTTAAGATTTGTTTTTTCATCTTCATTATATAATTGAGGAACTGGACACTTGGGGATGCTAAGTTACTTAGTTAATTTCATATCTGCTCAGTGGTAGAGCTAGGATTTGTATTCTAAGTCTATCTGTTATTTAGAGCTCATGCTTTTTGTACTACATATGTTGCCTTTCTTCAGCTGCGTATGGAAATGCTTACGAAAATATGTAGTGCTCATGAAGTGCTTATGAAGGGTTACCATAAGGACAGTCTCTTTTATGGAAATAGCATCACTGGAGTGATTCATAGAATGGTTAGTTCAGTCAGCAAGCTTTCTTTATTGCCCAATTTACCATAAACAGCTATTTAGTTTTAAATATGTTTGATGTTAAATGTATCCATTAACATTTTAACATTAACAACAGAATTAACATTTTGAAAAACTATATTGAGATAAAAATATCAAAATGGACACATGAGAATTAGAGCAAATGTAATAATAATATTTAAACTAAAAACAAAATTACATTTGAGATCACACACACACACAAAATCCATATATGTTAAGCCATCAAGACAGAACTTTGTGTTAAAAATTCTCTTGTGTTATTTGAGGATCACTTTGGAATTCCCTAAAAATGTGATATTGCAGCTCTGCACAATGTCCAGGATACAGGGTCTGGTTTGCACATTGGTGACAAATCTCTTCCCAGAGCTGCAAAACAATTTGTTTCTGTCATCAGGGGGTTAAAGAACCAGTTTTCTTCCTGTGCTGTTGAGAGACATTTTTTTCCCAAAGAGATCAGGGAAATACATCAGAAGAAGAGATTATTCACAGTTGCCCCAGTGCTACTAAAACAGTTGTTTGTTTTTCCTCTCTCCGGTGTAGAAGCCTTTCCTATTCTCCACTTATCAAAGAAATTGAAGAACTAAACCTATGTACTGCCACCGCTGCTGATTCAGTTCTTTGGTTTCCCCCTTATCAATCAGAGTTAAACTTGACTGTTCAGGGGTCTTTAGTTGAAAGCTCAGCTGAATTTGGTGGTCCTTCTGAAAGTCTTTATGGACGTTTGCCAATTTTATATAACTACTACAGGGTTCAACAGACTTTTTCATTCTTGGCAAGGTTTTACCTCTGAGAGATCTGGGATAAGAACAGAAAGAATGCTGCACAAAGAAATAGGAAAAGCTTTGTGGAAATATGATGAAGTAGTTTATATTATATACTTGTTCACTTTTCTCTGCTCTGTAATTATACAAATTTTTCAGGTTGTCTTAAACATAAAATTTACTTTCTTTGGGACTACTGTCATTTTTCTTTCTTTTTTGAGGATAAGTTTCCTTAATAAGGAAATATGTGCATATTAGTTTTACTTGAACATTTAATATAAACTGAGGAGATATATTGAAAAAATAAAAAAATGAAATCTGCTTTTTAATAGATGCCATGGCAGAATAGAAACACTGTTTTTTTTCTAATATTTTATAAAATAATATATTTTAAAAAGCAAATAAACATAATTCTTAACCGAAGAGGAATTTGGGGTAAAAAAAATTTTCATTCCATAATCCACCATATTTATTATGGTCAGACAAGCATTAGCTTGGGAAGGACACATGTGCCTTTATTTACTTTAAGAAAAATAGACTGTCTTTACTGTCTTTCATTCCATCTACTTCCCAGGAGAAGAAGTAAATCACCTCAGAATGTTGGGTGGTTGAGTGGGGGAGGAATCTTAGGCCCCATTTAAATATCCCGAAGATCTCCTATAACAACAGTTTATTAACCATGTTTATTGATAGGAAAATGAACATATAGCAGGGGAATTTAATTTGTACTACTAAGTCAGTTCAGTCATTCATTTACTGTTTTTTTAATTCCCTCAATAAACATTTACTTAATACAAATAAAATCAAGAAGATAAAGCAACCAAGACTAAGAAAAACAGGCAAACAGAAACTAGAAGGAGTAGCTAGGAACAATAATCTTAGATTAAACATGAGATTCTTCAAATGTATTGGTACATGAATTTCTTTAGTCTTAAGGGATTATTCACTGGAGAAAAATGCTATTGAACTACCATTTTATTTCCCTTCAATCATTATGTATTAAGCATCTACTATATTCCTGACATTGTCTGGTATTGTGGATATAACATAAATACTACAGTCTTCCTTTAAAGAGCCTATAGCCTAATGGGAGAAAAAAGTAAACACATATTAATTACAGAATGAAAGCCGTGTGATGGAAATTTATCCAAAGCCTAAAAATTAATGACTCTGGAAAGGGTAAGGGGAGGCTTCACAGAGAAGTATACTGTTTGAGCTGAGACTTAAAAGCTGAGATGAATTTTACCAGAAGGTCCAGCCATTATCCACTGTCCGAGGCCATATCTAGACCAGAAGCACTGGTCTGTGTCCGAGGAATCCTTGAGAGAAGTTCCAGAGGAAGGATTCCGAAGGCAAGACAGCGAGGGCACATTATTGGTTTATTTGCACTGGGCCAGAAAAACAAACAGGTTGTGACATAAGATGTGAGTTGGTGGGTTGTGAATGGAAGAATTTGTAAAGCAAAGAATCCACCATAGATATAGGACTACATATAATGGGAAGCCAGGAGGATATATTAGCACTTCCAGTCTAGAGGAGGCTAAGAACAACTGAGAAATGACTGTGGGATAGGGTCAGGCCAGGGCACATTTTCCTGGACTGGATTCTGGCCTTCACAGTTGTTGTAAAGCTGTCAATTCCTGCTGGATACAGAGAAATGGAAGAGAAGACCTTTCCTGCAGAAAGAACAGTCATTGCGAAAACACCACATAGTACATCAAATAAACACAATTTATGGCCGAATAAAGACTCCATGTGCAGGGAGGAGGTAGAGAAAAATCTGGAACAGTGGCCAGAGAAAGATTTTGAAGGGCCTCATGTGCCACATGGGGTTTTGAATTCATCCTGTAGACAATGAAAAATGCTTGAAGGGTAAATGTTGTCAGCTTTGAATTTTAGATCACTCTGGAACTTCTTTGGAGGAAAATTTCAGGAAGTTTGGAATTGGAATAATGGAGCCAGAGTAGGATGCTATTGCAATAGTGCAGACGAAAATAGATGAAGAGCTAGACTAAGATGGTGGTAGACATGGAAAGAGGAAAGGGAAATATATGTTCTCCAGAACTGATGGGCTTTGGAAACTTATTTGTTGTGTGGGGTGACACAGAAGTCAAGGAGAAACTCCAATTTCTGGGTAGACAATTGCACCATAACTCTTGACTGAAATTAGAGAATGAAGAGGAGCAGGAAAAGGAGGAGCAGGAAAAGTTGGAGCAGGAAAAATGGGGAGGAGACGAGGAACAATGTGAACATTTCATTTCTTACATTTGAGGGGTCTGGAGAATTTGCCCATGTGAAATTGGTAATATTGACCTCGAGATCAGGAGTGATATGAGAGCTAAAACTACAGATTTGGGAATCATTAATACTTAATTGGAGCCACAGAAATAGGTAAGCCCCTGCAAGAAAAACAGCTAACAGAGAAGAAGGTAAAGGACATGAGCTTTGAGAAACACTAACGTTCCAGGGACAGTGAGAGGAAATGGGGTCTATACATAACAGAATGGGATTATGGGAAGCAAAAGGAAAGAAGTTTCAAGGAGATGCTAAAAACATAAGCACTCCAGAGAATAAATGAGGCTTCCTGGGTGAATACCAGCTGAAGATCAACGCTGGGTACAGATCACAAATCACTGACTTGGTACCTTTTTGGGAGCACCTGGTTGTCTCTAGCCTTGTGATTCAGGAGTATTAATATAAGAAGAAACCATATTTGCTCTTGATGCTAATTTTTGAACATCCCTCCTGTACTAGATGTAGACTGAAATCATACAGAATGAAACACAAAGAATCCTGGACCTCTAGGTTCTGAATATAGAGGCATGAAAACACAAATTCGTACAGTCCTGGTGTTTGTATTTTTGTGAGAAAAGAAACGTGTGAAGGAATGGCCACACTTCAGTTTATAAGATGGAAATGAGGGATTTAAAGGAAGTAAACAATGACATGTGAGATAATAAGAAAGCTGATATGTGTGTCTGTCTTCTCTGTGAGGGTACGAGTGTCAGTGAGGATGCCATCACTGATCATCTCTGTTTCCATGTCTAATACATCTTCAACACTGGTTCTGGAACTGCTCACATGTGGATGTAGACGTTAGGGAGCAAGATAGCCAGTCCTGCATTTTTGGGATTAACAGTCCAAAAACAGTGTTAGGTGTGGGGTTAAGGGCATTTCAGATGGGTAAACTGGACATATACATCCCCAGGCACAGAGCACCTGGTGACAACCATGAACCGTGAAAGGGAGCCACTGAAGCAGAGGATAGCGGGGAGAGTTCACATTTCATTAGTTGTTTTAGGTAACAGCTGCTTGTTAATGTAAAGATGAGTTTAGGCCGGGCGCAGTGGCTCATGCCACCTGTAATCCCAGCACTTTAGGAGGCTGTGGCGGGCAGATCACTTGAGGCCAGGAGTTCGAGACCAACCTGGCCAACATGGCAAAAACCCATCTGTACTAAAAATACAAAGATGGTGGTAGACATGAAAAGAGGAAAGGGAAATATATATTCTCCAGAACTGATGGGCTTTGGAAACTTATTTGTTGTGTGGGGTGACACAGAAGTCAAGGAGAAACTCCGATTTCTGGGTAGACAGTTGTACCATAACTCTTGACACAGCCAGGTGTGATGGTGCACATCTGTAATCCCAGCTATTTGGAAAGCTGAGGCACTGGAATAGCTTGAACCCAGGAGGAGGAGGTTGTGGTGAGGAGATAGAGCAAAGCCTGGGTGATAGAGCAAGTCTCTGTCAAAAGAAAGAAAGAAGGGAAAAAAAGATGAGTTTATTGGCATCTTCATTTTTTGAAAGGAACAATTATTTGCCAGTTTTTTAAAGTGTATATAAAGTATTTTGGAGTTTTCTTTCTTTAATTGATTGTACAGGCATACCTGTATAATGGGCTCAGTTACAGACCACCACAATAAAGCAGATATTTCAATAAAGCAGATATCACAATAAAGCAAGGCACACAAATGTTTTGGTTTCCAAGTGCATGCAAAAATTATTTTTACACTATATTATAGTCTAAGAAGTGTGCAATAGCATGTCTAAAATGTACTTAAATTTATTTAAAATACTTTATTGCTAAAAAAATAATAAAAAACCATAATGAGTACCATTTTAATTTATTTTTTTTAAAAATCACCTTAATGAAGGATTGGAGGAAGAGAGAGGAGTTATTAATAAGGTAACAGAAAGATCTAAAATTAAAGCTAATGATTTTTGGTAAACAGAAGATAGGTGGTGAGTAACGATAGGTTAGCAAAAATGGAGGAGTAAAGAGAAGTGATGCTCACTGGTGTCTCTGAGTGCTCTGTAACAGGGCATGCGGTGCTCGGTTCTTCATGACTGGGTTACCGAGCATCCTGATTAGCACACGCGCATCGCTGAGTTGTAGACCAAGGGCTTTCCACTGATCTGTGCCTTAAAGGAAACAGTGTGGTGTAACTGGGGAGATAAGAAATACAGAAGATGTGGATATAATGCTGACCTTTACACACGTGACAATCAGTAGCTACTCCCCTCTTCCACCCTGAATGATGATTAATTCATGCAAACATTTAAAAGAAAAGCTCTCCTCAGAAATAATTTGTCCTTGGACTTTATGGCACACACTCAACCTCCCTGTATTTTTTCATAGTATTTCAAGGTATGGCTATACTAGGAGTAAATATTTGGGGTTTTTAATACTATATGTGTATATGCAAATGCTCCTCTAATTTATGTATGTGTATGTTTTGTAGATTTGACTATGCATTGAAACAAATATAACCTAAACACAGTATTTGACTTCTCTATCCACAGACAAAAGTTGTCACTTTTAACCTAAAATGTAAAATTTTTACTAATATTTTCTACCAGATGCTATAAAAACTATCTATATTCTTACTTAAGATGTAGGTATTATAAAAATTGGCCATGTCCCCATCAGAGAAATGCAAATCAAAACCACAATGAGATACCATCTCACACCAGTTAGAATGGCAATCATTCAAAAGTCAGGAAACAACAGGTGCTGGAGAGGATGTGGAGAAATAGGAACACTTTTGCACCGTTGGTGGGACTGTAAACTAGTTCAACCATTGTGGAAGTCAGTGTGGCGATTCCTCAGGGATCTAGAACTAGAAATACCATTTGACCCAGCCATCCCATTACTGGGTATATACCCAAAGGACTATAAATCATGCTGCTATAAAGACACATGCACACGTATGTTTATTGCAGCACTATTCACAATAGCAAAGGCTTGGAACCAAGCCAAATGTCCAACAATGATAGACTGGATTAAGAAAATGTGGCACATATACACCATGGAATACTATGCAGCCATAAAAAAGGGTGAGTTCATGTCCTTTGTAGGGACATGGATGAAGCTGGAAACCATCATTCTCAGCAAACTATCACAAGGACAAAAAACCAAACACCGCATATTCTCACTCATAGGTGGGAATTGAACAATGAGAACACATGGACACAGGAAGGGGAACATCACACACCGGGGCCTGTTGTGGGGTGGCGGGAGCGGGGAGGGATACATTAGGAGATATACCTAATGTTAAATGATGAGTTAATTGGTGCAGCACACCAACATGGCACATGTATACATATGTAACAAACCTGCACGTTGTGCACATGTACCCTAAAACTTAAAGTATAATTAAAAAAAATTGACCATGTACATCAATAGGTTTTTAAGGTATGTAGAAAGTTTACACTGATACCTTTCAGATGAAAAGAAAATGAATGGAAAGAGTTGATCACATGGAATTAGAAGTTAAATGGAATTTTTAAAATGCTGTTACACATTCACCCCATCCTCTGTCCAGTGGTAAGCTGTGTATACACGAGGTGCCCACAGTGAGAAAATGAACAAAGAGCTTGGATTTATTTTTCTTTTGGTATTTTTTGTTTCTTTTGGTAGTCACGTTGGTGGTCCTCTTTTGTGTAAAGGCTATCAGTTCTGGTATTTGTTAGAATGACTTTACAGATGTCGGTAATATTCTAGATGCTGTTACCTAAATAAGAGCTGGCATCTCTAATTTCTCGGTCTATTTTATGTAAAATCACGTGATGAAAGGGGAGCAATAGCTGATCCTCATCTCTTCTTTTTTCCTTTGGGCTTTTCTTCTCCTCACCTCCAGCATTTCCAACTTTCACTTGTCAGTGATGAAAAAAATGTTATTATCTTACTAAATGACAAGTGGTTAGTTTCCTTTTCTCCGTAAAAATAGATGAAAAATGTTATATCACAGCTCAAAACATCTATAATACATATTACTCCTGAATTGTTACACTGAGGTATAAACTTCAAAATATCTAGTCATCTTTGAGGTTGAAATAGGAAAAATAAAATCTGTAAATACAGATTTTGTGGAAAATAACTCCTGAGGACCTTCAATGAGAAGTCCATTTAGAAACCTAGAATATATTTTTCCCTAGAAAATAATTTTCCCTTAGCCATTTTGTGGAGACAGGGTAAAAAAAGGTGTTCTCAGTAACTACTTAGTTTTCTTTAATATTACTTTTTGTCTAAATTGCTTCATTGGAACTTATGGTGGATACTGAATTTATCATTATGATTTACACTAAACTAAGTTTAAAAAAAACTTTTTGAAGCACTTATTAAATTTTAAATGGACTAGTCGTGTGGCTCATGCCTGTAATCCCAACACTTCGGGTGGCTGAGGAGGAAGAGTTGCTTGAGCCCAGGAGTTCAAGACTAGCTTAGGCAACATAGTGAGACCCCATCTCTACAGGAAACAGAAAAAATTAGCAGAGCGAGGTAGCCTGCGCCTGTAGTCCCAGCTACTCTGGAAGCTGAGGTGGGAGGATCACTTGAGCTTGGGAAGTCAAGGCTGCAGTGAACCATGACTGTGCCACTGCACTTCATGCTGGGCAACAGAGCGAGACCCTGCCCACTCCCACCCCCCCAAAAAATTTTTTTAAAATGGATATTGGGAATTACACATGCATATAGTCCCAAAGTGATTGGTGGGGCTGAAATACTGCTCCATTTTGGCGAGAACTTTTCATCCTATTTTTACAGCGAATATTCTCTGCCCAGTGTTAGTAAGATATAGGCATAAATGCTCTTAGCTATACTTTTCCAGAATAACACTCCTCACATTGATTTTTTTTTTAAGTTTCTGAGATAGCTGAATACCTCTTTCAGTGTCATGAATAATCCTGTAAGGTAGCTGTGGATGAGCATAACAGTCTTAATCACAAATCTCTCTTGTAAAGTGTACCGTATCAGAATGTCCTAGGTTTTTTATTTTGGCTGGGGAGAAACGGGCAAACTTTAAGCTAAAAACTCATTGAACTATCAAAATAAATACAAATGCCAACGTATTGATTTTAAGTCAGTGTAGTTGGTGGGAAAGTTGACAATTTAGGAGGAGTTGGGACAGAAATTTCACTGTTCATCGCTCTCAAATTTTAAGAAATGGTGCTTGTGGCTGGTGTCATAGGTCACTGTCACAATAGCCTACTGCAGAAAATTGTGGGATAGGAGTAGGGAGGCAAAAAGAGAAAGATAATTTGTATAGCTCATCAGTCTGTTTAGAATGTATGTTTATTATATGGAGATTAACAATATTCTTTTTCCTATGTTATCATCCTGATTATGTGAGCGAGATCCCTCATACTGAAAATGTAGAAAGCACAGTAGTTCATTCACTAAATGTAATAGAGGATGGTGTCTGACATCCTTAATAATAAGATATTCTTGAGTGAAATTGATAATTAAGATTGTCATAAAGTAAAGTAGTTTTGACAGAAAACTTTACAGCTTCTAGAAACTAACCATACTCAATACATGGAAATAAAATTGATAGGTTTCATAAAAGAAGTGTATTTAAAAGGAAAAGCTGCTGCTTGGTACATTAAAGTTTGCAGAAGAGGATGTGGGGTTTTATTTAATATCTTTACCTTCTGTTTCCTTGGGAGAACCATCCTTAAGGGCAAGTGCCAGAGCTCTTCCTAGGGTCATTTTACACTCTTTAAAACCAGGAAAATGGCATATTTCCAAGTTGTGAAGCCTTATTTATCCACTTTTTCATAGCTCTTCATTTTTCTTTCTGTTCTTTCCATTACATATTATAAAATTATCACCAACAAGATTATTTAATGAACTTCTTCCAATTTCTTTTTCATTGAGTTTAAATACAATGAGAGAGCAGAATTTAGATTTTAGAATTTTGTTTGTTTATTTGAGATGGAGCCTCTTACTCTGTATCCCCTTACTCTGTATCCCAAGCTGGAGTGCAGTGGCACGATCTTGGCTCCCTGCAACCTCTGCCTCCTGGGTTCAAGTGATTCTCCTGCCTCAGCCTCCTGAGTAGCTGGGATTACAAGTGTGCACCACCATGCTCAGCTAATTTTTGTATTTTTAGTAGAGATTAGGTTTCACCATGTTGGCCAGGCTGGTCTCGAACTCCTGACCTCAAGTGATCCACCTGCCTTGGCCTCCCAAAGTGCTGGTATTATAGGTGTGTGAGCTACTGTGCCCAGCCTAGAATCTTTTTATTATAGAAAATTATAAAAACAAATGCAAAAGTATTTAGAGTAGCTTCACAAAATAATTTATCCCCAACTAGCCTCCACAGTGATCAGCATAAGGCACCTATTCCTACCCACTTCCCCCTACCACCAGGATTATCTTGAAGACAATCCAAGGTAGAATATCATTTCATATGCAGGCATTTCAATATTTATCTGTAAGAATTAGGACTTTATTTACCATAACCACAATACCATTATTGCATCTAATAAATAGCAATTTTTATTAAATCAATAGCATTATTGCATCTAATAAATAGCAATTTCTCATCACTAGATATCCAGTGTTTTCCTCTTTCTGATTGTGTTTTTAATATTTAGCAGTTATTTTATTTGAATCAGAATTCAAACATCGTCTTACAACTGGTTGAGATGTATACGTTTCCTTTAATTTATAGGTTGCCTCTCTCTCTCTTTTTTTTCTGTTGTTGAAGAAATTAGTTAATTTATCCTGTAGTTTCCCAGATTCCAGATTTTGTTGTTACATTACTAAAGGTGTCTTTTAATGTGTTCCCCTGTTCCTTGTATTTCCTTCTAATTGGTAGTTAGAGTTAGAGGCTTAGTCAAAACTAAGTTCATGTTTTGGCAAACCCATGTCATAATGGGAATTTTGACCTTGTATTAGGAGATACATCATGTCTAATTTTTGCTCTCTCTTGCTCTCCTTTATCTGACTTTAGTAAACATTGATTGGAACCATTAATTCATTACAGATTGCAAAAAAAAGAGAGAGAGAGAGTGATTTCCTTTTTATTTATTTATTTTTTTTGAGATAGGGTCTTGCTCTGTCACCCAGGCTGGAGTGTAGTGGCACAGTTATAGCTCACTGTAACCTCGAACTCCTGGGCCCAAGGGATTCTCCCACCTCAGCATCCCAAGTAGCTAGGACTATGGGTATGTGCCAACATACCCAGCTAATTTTTCATTTTTTTAATGAGACAGGGTCTCAACATTTTGCTAGGGCTGGTTTCAGACTCCTGGCCTCAAGTGATCCTCCCACCTCAGCTTCCCAAAGTGTTGCAATTACAAGCATGAGCTATTCAACCTGGCTAAAAAGAGTGATTTTCTAATTCTAGTATTCCTTTTGCATTTGTAGTTGGAATATTTCTATAAAAAATTTTCTGTTAAAATGTCTGAAATCATTGTCTGTTGAGTTGTGCTGAGCCATAATTTCTATAGAAAAGAAATGATTCCCATTTAAGTCTTTTTCTTTATCAGTATTCAAAATAATGAAGTCATTTTCTGGCATCTTCCAAAAAATGGCCAATGTGTATATTTTTGAATCATTAAAAATTCATGGATTTAATATGTCAATACTTTGTAGTTATTAACCTTATTAGTGATCAAATTGCACCATCTTTTATCCAACTTGGCTCTGAGCCCTTTGACAGAACGCTAGTGGTTGTGATAGCTTCCATGACAAGATGCTTCAGGTTCAATTTGTTCATTTTCCATTTTAAACATGAGTTCAGATACTTCTCCAAAGACTTCATTCCTTTCAGTGAGAAATGGCATTTCAATACCACAATTCTGGGTATTTTTGTATTTTTTGAAGAAAAAAATTACTTTGAAACTTGTTTGACAATTTAAGAGAAAGTATATACTTGGTTATATGGGCAAATAAAAAATTGGTGACTTATAAGCATGACCCCATGGCTTTAGGTATGATCCTAAAAGCAAGTGGGAAATAAATTTTTATTTTAATGGTGGAATAATTGACTAACACAGATAGTGCAGAATAAGGGGTGAGGCAAAAAACAAAAGTATTTAGTAATGCTACCAAAAGGAGCATTGATTGCAGTCTCACTGAATTTGTCTAGAGAGTTAACATTTAGCAAGATTTGATTTGTGAAATTATTATTTTAAAAATATAATTTGGTGCAAAGAAAAGGAAGAATGAACTTTCTATGAAAACATTGAATTTTTATTATGGTTTCTTATTTGTTTTACATAGTGATGTATTAGTTTATTTGAAGTTAATGAAATAAGATCTCTTTGTAGCACCAGCTAAGGACAAGAATGTGTGTTTCAGAACATCAGTGTGTTGCTTTGGCTCTTAATTAAAGGTTTCTGTGTTAAGAGATCTTTTGTTTCTTGAATGGTAAGTGCAATCACCAAACTAGTGCGATATCTATAGTATTTACATGATTTATAAATATCTGCTTAAATACACAGCAAGTTAGAAGATTTAAATTTAAACATAATAATAATTGCATTAAATGTAAATAGTCTACACACCCCCAATTAAAAGGCGAGATTTTTCAGATTGGATAAAGAGCAACTGTTTGCTATCTGCCAGGAACTGACTGTAAGCATAAAGTAAGCTAAAGTGGCTATATTAAAATCAAAATAGATTTTATAAAAGAAAGATTATGAAAGGTACATAGAGATATTTTATAGTGACAAATGGGTCATTTCATCAAGGGGACATGACAATCCTAAATGTATATGTAACTAATAACAGAGCTTGTAAGTATATGAAGCAAACATTAACAGAACTGACAAGAGAAAATAGAAAAATCCCACAATTTTAGTCAGAGATCTCAACATCCTTTTTTCAGAAATTGATAGGACAAATAAATAGAAAATTAGTAATGAAATAGAATACCTGAAAAATATTATCAACCAACTTGATTTAATTGACATTAGTAGAACATTCCACCTAACAACAGAAGAGTCTGTTTAAGTGCACATGGAACATTCAACAGCTAGACTATATTTCTGGACCATTAAACAAGGCTCAATAAATTTAAGAGGATTGATACCATACAGGAAATATCTGACCATAATGAAACTAATTCAGAAATCAATAGCAAAAAGATATCTGAAAATTATAAAAGCACCTATAAATTACACAAAAGTTAAGGGAAAAAAATCACAAGAGTAATTAAATATATATTTATCTACCTGTATAAAATTTATAGTTTTATACATTATATTTTACATGTAAAATACATGTGCATGCATGCATAAAAAGTTGAGTTTCAAACATGTTTGAGTTTTTGTGAAGTTAGTGGAATTAGAATAATTGAAAACAATTGATTTCTATAAGGTGAACATGATAATCATATTATGCTCTGTATGTAAAAAAAGTTCTCCTTATAAAGAATTTATATCCTAAGGGAGACAAAAGATCACAGAAACATACATGTGATGTATTTCATGTTAAGCTT
The DNA here is from genome assembly GCF_028858775.2 of Pan troglodytes. Lineage (NCBI taxonomy): Eukaryota > Metazoa > Chordata > Mammalia > Primates > Hominidae > Pan > Pan troglodytes. The sequence goes on along the minus strand of NC_072401.2, from coordinate 110,556,591 downwards.
TTATAAAATTGATAGTCTGGATAATGTGTAGTGGGCTAGTTATTTATGGAATGGGGTTCATTAAACTCTTGGTTGTGAGTTTTCATGGGGGACAGGGAAGAACATTTCATCTGTAGCTCAGTAAGTTCAGGATGTGTGAAAGGGGGGCCCAAGAGAAGCATTGAAAGGGTCTTTGCTTTCTGAAAGAGACAGCCAGATGTCAGCCTGACGAGTGTGCTTTGTCTACTTCCATGCTGAGTGGAGAGCATTTCATGAAAGAGATAATAAACATATGGAATAAATTACTGGGAAAAGCAATAGATGAGTTCAAGAGACACCTAGACTTGTTTCTGGAGAAAAGGAATTGGTGAATATTATGGGAAAGCAGGAGGATTGGATTAGCTTCTGCAAACAGAGTAGTGATACTGAGGGTTTTTTCTTTCGTACATTTTGTACGTTTTTGCATATTTTGAAATCTCCATTTTAAGAACTATCCCCCGCTCTCCCAAATTACCCTGATCTTTTAACAATTCTTTTGCAACTTTATCTTCCACAAGGCCAGATAGGCTTAGGTTTGTGGCACCAGGGGTATTTTACTGTAGCTTATTTAGCAAGCTTTGCTGCTACTGACTGCAGCTTTTCTCCACTGTCCTCACTTTTTTCTCACCTGCAGTCACCGAGGGCTCAGCCTTACCTGTGCATTCCTCCCCAGCTTCTACCTCTCTCATTACTGTCATGGAGAAATCACACAGTATTTGGCGAAACACGTTGAGTCTTGTGGTTCTTTTTTACTCCCTTTGAATTCTATTTTGAGTATTTTCAAATTGGCCAAGACAATTCCGTGACATCAACAATAATACTCTCATCACACTATAAAGGGGAAGTTTTGAGTTGTGTCCTATTCCTGTTACATTCCACTTTGATCTTTATCTAAGGCCCCTTTGAAGTAGCCACTTTAAAATTTTCCTACAATGATGGCCTTAGGATTCTGAGACCAGAAATAGCTAGCTAGTAAACTTTTATTAAATTGGTCAGAGAAAACCAACCTGAGTTTGGGTGAGATCACCTTTTCATAACCATCACTGCCTGAATGTCTACCTTTCAGTTCTGAAGTCTGATTATGAAGCAATTGGAATCGGGAGTATTTCACTGTCTTTGGGTTTGCAGTGTATAGCATGTCTCCTTCTCCACTGTCATATTCCCAGCTATGAACCCTGTAAAACAAAAATTTCCAGGTTATTTGTATGGAAATTCATAATTAACAGTACTTACTAGAGGTTAACATTTTTCTCTGGAGAAGATAAGCTTGGTGTTAAAGGTGTTAAAGAAGAGATTTTTATTCTTTAGCTATAGAAATGCTACAGGGAAAATATGTGTAACTTTTGTGGCCAAAAATTTAGATAATATGAATAAGATTAACAAACAAGTAAATGAAAAAATGAATTCTCCTTATTTCAATCACCCACAGACAGCATGAAAATGAATTCTCCTTATTTCAGTCACCCACAGACAGCGTGAGACCTACCTACTATTAACTGGTGGGTGTATGTTTCCAGTCTTTTTTTTTTTTTTCTCACAAAAATGGGCTTATATTTTATCTAGTTTTTGTAGTTTTTGTCATTGGTTTTGATTTTATTTAAAAGTATTTTGAAAATGTTTTTCATATCTAATTGACATTCCACTTTTATGATTTTTAATGAGGGCTACCATCCTTTGATAATTTACTTAATGATTCTTCATTGCTGAAAATGACTGCATGTTTTACAGTGAACAAACCCTTGAGTGCCTCCATGATTATTTCCTTAAGTTAAATTACTAGAAGTAGTGTACCAAATAATATGCTTAAGTTACTAAACTGACCTTCAGAAAAATTGCACCATTTCCACTCCTACAGCAGTGTATGGATGTGCCCGATTTCTTGTGAATTTATCATTCTTTTCAATAGTCTTAATATTTTTAGAGTATTTTGGGCTTACAGAAGGATTGAGAGGAGGGCAGAGATTTCCCACATGCTGTCCCCACACATGATGCTATTATTTTTTATCTGCCAATTTGGAGGTGAAAAAAATCATATCTCTGCTGTTTTAATTTGATTGAAAGATGGCTGTCCAAATATTAGCAGTTCAAATAGTTTTAAAATATGTCTATTGGCCTTTTTCATGTGTTTCTGTGTTTTGGGTTTTTTCTTTCACATTAACTATTTTTGCCCTCATGTTTTCATCAGAATTTTTTATACATTAGTTATACATATATATTTATTTTTTCTCCTATTTACCTTTCAGACTAATTTACGGTGTTTTGGGATATGTAAAAGACTTGACTTTCATGTATTCAAATGTATTATTTATTTTTCTTTATTTTTTTTATAACTTTGGGAGAACCTATTTTTAAAAGACTTCCCACCTTGTTTTATGTCTAATATTCAATTATTGGTTCTACAAGTTCCATAATTCTATTTTTTTCTATTTATTTTTGATGTTACACATAAATATTTCATTTGTAATATAGGCAAAGGATCACTTTCATGGAAGTTAAACAGAACCTTTGGTAAGAATGGTTTGCTATACCTTTTCTTTTATATCAGAAAAGTTATATATCATTAAAATATACTGCCTCTTGTCTAGATATGCAAATATTTCAGTTGGAAATCTGTGCAATGCTGGCTTTTCCAAGTCAGTTTAACAAAACTTTTATGTTGGTGTAGATTTCTCATTTCTTATTTGTTGTTACATCTACCTTTTCCCAAGCAAGGCAATCATTCTTCTGATTATCTGCTTACAAAATTCTACAAAAGGTTCAGGTTGATGGTTTTGATTTTGCTAATTTTTCCCACCATACACAGAACTTCTTAAAGGAAAGCATCTTATTAACAATATTTAGATCATTAGAAAATAGTGTAAAATAATAGTAGAGCTAACCTTCATTGTGTATTTGCTGTGTGCCCTACATGCCCTGAATGCTTTACATGGATAACCTCCTGTGAAGTAGCTATTTTGTGGATAAGGAGACTGAGCTTTCACAGATTGATATCCAAGCTCACAGAACTGCTAAGTACTGGAGCCAGAAGTGAACCAAGGCAGCCTGATTTCAAAATCCATGCTTTTAATTACTACCTAATATAACTGCTACTTTATTTCACTTTGTTGTCTAATCTTTCAAAGTTTGCAGTTAACATTGGTTATAGACTAAACATCCTGTGCTTAAAGTAGATTGGGGAATAGGGGTCATTTTGTTCTTTATCTTCTTGATGAATTATATTCTTGCTATCAGGTAAAATTATTTGACCCAGACAGTACAACTGGTTAAACTGAGTAAAGAGTACTAATGTGAATAAAGAAGATTGATGAAGGCTTCAATGATCTAAGATGAAAATTTTGTTTTGTTTTGCTTTCTGAGCATAAGAAGATTTAATTATCATCCAGAGAGTGAAAATGATGCATAATATTGATCATAATTGAATTATACTTAAACTGCATCTACAACACAGGCAGATATTTACTCTCATATGAGCACTTGCTTTATCTTATCCAAAGTCTTACATCTACATGGATTATGGGTCTCCTTGATTAAAGCAGGTGCTGGTATCATGAAGAGAAACAGCCACTTGTCCAGAGGTGAGGATTCTTGGGTTCCCAGTTTCCTATATTTCAGAACACCTCTAAGTAACCATCACTTACATGTCCGATTACCCAGGGCCTTCCCTTGGCCCACAGACACTTCCGCAAGACAGTATGGGTCTTAGAAACTGTGTATCAACTTAAGCAATTTAGCACTTCTGTGTCTGCCTAAAGAAAAGTAGCATACTCTAAACTGAGAAAGTAGATGATATTGATGAAGGGTAGTAAAAGTGTTGTCTGGAGCAACAAAAAAGTATTCATGTAATGTGCGTTTACAGAATAATAACAGTAGTTTCCTGAAGCAGAGGCCTTTATGAAATTGATACACCATCTATCCCTAGAGAATGTCATTGCTCCATCATTTTAAATGGTTTTAATTTGCATCTTAAAAAATGAAATTTGTGCCTGGTGCCGGTGGCTCACGCCTGTAATCCCAGCACTTTGGGAGGCCGAGGTAGGCGGATCACGAGGTCAAGAGATTGAGACCATCCTGGCCAATATTGTGAAACCCCATCTCTGTTAAAAATACAAAAATTAGCTGGGCGTGGTGGTGCGCACCTGTGGTACGAGCTACTGGGGAGGCTGAGGCAGGAGAATCGCCTGAACCCAGGAGGCGGAGGTTGCAGTGAGCCAAGATCGCGCCACTGCACTCCAGCCTGGGCGACAGTGCAAGACTCTGTCTCAAAAAAAAAAAAAAAAAAAAAAAATTGATGTTTACCTAAGATAACATCATTTTATTTATTTATTTATATGTTTGAGATAAGGTCTTGCTTTTTTCACCCAGGCTGGAGTGCCATGGTGCCATCTGGGCTCACTGCAACCTTTGCCTGCTGAGCTCAAGTGATCCTCCCACCTCATACTCCCAGGTAGCTGGGACTACAGGCGCGTGTGACCAAGCCTGGCTAATTTTTGTGGTTTTTTTTTTTTTTTTTTTTAGACGGGGTTTCTCCATGTTGCCCAGGCTTGTCTCAAACTCCTGGTCTCAAGTGACCCTCCTGCCTTGGCCTCCCAAAGTGCTGGGATTACAGGCACAGGCCACCATACTCGGCCAGATAACATAATTTTAATTAACATGGCTCACTTGTAAGTGTTAAACAAAAATTATGAGAGGCCATTGTTTTGAACTGAGCTCTTGCACTAGGCACAAACAGACCAGACCAAACCAAAACGGAGTCAGTCGTGCTAAATGCCACATAATCAAACTGAAACATTAAAGAAGCAGATAGATACTAAACAGGCCAGTTTTTCCTGCAAACAGGGGATTTCAGTCTACTTGAGCCAGCATAACACGAAGTTCCTTCTGCTTTTAACCCTTACAGAGAAAGTAACCTGAAGTAACTTGAGGCTAACTAGTCAACTTTTTTCCTATTGTTCTGTTTCCTTGTTCCTACCTTATACAACCTGCTATTACGGTTGCCCAGTGGGAGCTCTCATTCTATTTTGTATAATGGAGGATGCCCCGATTAATGAATCATGAATTAAAGCCAATTAAATCTATAACTAAATTTGTCATAGTATTGTCTTTTGACATCAGCAACTGGTCCCATAATCAGGGAGGGGAAATAGCTATTTGTCAGGAACTGCAGCTGAGTGCCGTTCTGTGACAGGCCTGTTTTTTGGTTGATTTATTATACAAAATTAAAAATAGAAATTGAACTTATGAAAAGTTTCTATTAAGCTAACACTTTGACAAGTGGCATTTTAAATCTATATAACTTTTAATAATACAATTATGAGTCACTTAATGATGGGGATATGTTCTGAGAAACACATCATTAGGCAATTTTGTCATTGTGTGGACATGACAGAGTGGATTTACACAAACCTAGTGGTATAGCCTACTGCACACCTAGGCTATGTGGTATAGCCTGTTGCTCCTAGGGTACCAACCTGTACAGCATGTTACTATACTCAATATTCTAGGCAATTGTAACACAGTGGTAGGTATTTGTGTATCTAAACATAGAAAAGCTAATTTGTTGTTCTGTGACATTACAAAGGCTACATCACTAAGCAATAAGAATTTTTTAGCTCCATTATAATCATATGGGACCAACATCATAAATGCAGTCTGTCATTGACAAAAGTGTCATTATGTGGTACATGACAGTAATCATATTACTAAAGGAAGTCTCTTAGTAGTGAACTGTAGAAGTAAAGTTTTATTATCTACTGAAAAAATGATAATAGGGCAAAGTTTGTTTACAGGCAATACATTATTTTGCTATGCATGAAGAAAACATGCATTAAATGGTTAAGTGATAATGACAACATTCATTTGGCTCTCATGTCGCCAACCCATTGTTCTATAGCTGTCTAACCCGTCATTCCAATTCCAGACACGTTCGCTCCACTTCAGTTTCCTAACCCTTCACTCAGTTAGTGAATTCATCTTCAACTTGTGCACAAATTCCAGTCTTTGAGTGTGCAAAGACCAAATTTCTACTCTTGGTAAACAATTTCTCTTGCTACTCTTATGTGATTAATTTTGTGCTGTGGACATGCCCTTTAGGGGTTGCCAGGGATCATATGACAGCTGATCCCCTCTCTCACTTTTCCATATAAGTGCCTCTAGTAAGTAAGAAGATCACTTTGTTAGTCCAGCTAGGCCTTGTTTTACAAATACCCGTGTCTGCTACTCCATTACTCTTTATTTTACTACTATGTTATTGAAAATAATTCTTCAAAGGCTTTTCAGAAGGGCAGCTGATTTTCAGAGCTGGTTGCAGAAGGTTTACTTTAGCTTTCCCAGGGGACAAATGAGTTGTGCATGCATTGTCTCTGCGTGATCTCTTGGTATGAAGCCTTTGGACCCTGACATACTGGCTGCATGTGGGCTGCACACCAGTAGTGTGCACTTAAGCACATAAGTCAAAAGAGAACCACAGTCCCTATTCATTTCTGGCACTTTGGTTCTGCATCATTATGCCCTCTTCCAGTGAAAAATAATGGAATGAGTTTCCGAAAGTTTTTACTATTCCTAGGTTTTAAAAAAACACCAGTATATTTTGATAAGAGAATTACATTTGTCATCTACTTTGTTCTAAAGAAAGCTCAGTCCTTAAAAGCTGAGTGTCTTTGGTGTTCTGACAGACAAAGTGGAATGAATTGTTACTGCATCCTAGAATCATTTATTAGTTGGTAGCAAGATAATATGTCAATTTACTTTCATTGAAAGTGTTAGCATTTGAGGAATTTCTGAAATTTTAACTCATTACTTTGAATATTGAAGTAACTCATTTTGTTACATGTGCTTGAACTTTTCAGTGTATTGCAACGTTATTCACAGTGAACACAGTTTATTTAGGATGATGTTTTACTACATTAGCAACTAATGGTGGTTGGTTATATGGGAGTAGAATAAAGTGAATTGTATTCTTTGAAAAGTTGTAACAATTAGAGAAGGGAGAAATGTAGACCAATTATTCAAATGCATGATTAGTATATATTTAAGCTGATTTGTTCTTGTCTAATCATTAGAAGGCTTTGCTTTACTTTTTGTAGTTTTGGAAGAATCTGTTTTCAAATACAGTCTTTGTAACTCATCAGATGACTTAAAGATAGGCTTATTTTGACTTTTGGGGAGAACATTTGCAAACTAATCATCAACAGTCTACATTTCCACTGATTGTCTGAAATTCTAAAGTTTTCAGACATGTGGAATGAAGTGTATTGCCAAAATGTAGTATCTTAATGCTGTATGATTTAAATGATTTGATTAAGTTGATAGTCGGCTGCCAAACATGAGAACCTTATGTCAAGGACTAGGTATGAATGTGAATTAAGCTAAGTCCGAAAGAAAGTTGTAGTTAGAAGAAGGGGGTAGACGATTCCTAAGTTAGCAAATATAAAACCACACATTCTCTTTGAGGAATCATTTTAAATTTTTTTTAAAGAAAGGAAAGTTAAAAAGTATTACGGTACACAGTGAACTTGAATGTTCAAGAAGATTACAGTGATATATTTAATGATTCTCTTCTGATGGGGCTAAGTGTCTGCCAAGCAAATGTAATGGAAAGGAGGAAAATTAAATTCAAGGGTTTGCCTTGTGAAACCTTAGTTCTTCTGGCAGGATCTGAATGAATATTTGTTTGACTAGTCAAGCCCAAATACTATCTTTTATCCATCATGTACCTGTGGTTTGGATGGGTTTCCTTTTGTATTTTTATGCAACTGACAATGGAGAAAGGAAGAACCAACTCTCTTTCACTAGAAGGATATTTCATATATGTAGAAAGGTTTTACAAAATCTTGGAAGACAAACTTATCATTTATTCACTCATTCATTTATTGTTTCCTTCATTCAGTACGTATTTATTGAAGCTCTATTGTTTTTTAGATACTGTGCTGTATTTGACTAGTCATATAATATTAATAAACAGGGCCTGTGACATTACAATGTCTTTGATTTGGTATGGATATTTTCCAACTAAAGTTCTAAATGGTTAAAAACTTTTTTTTGCAGTGAGAAATACTAAGTTGCTATAAATTTAGAAAAAGGAAAAGGCTTTTGATGATAAATTTGAAGTTAACAAAATGTTGTCATCCAAATTGCATTAAGAATTAGTGTAAAACATGCTTTTAAAAATGTTAATTTCATGTTTGGCCTCATATATTATTTTACAGGATTGCCATTAGTTCTGAAAATTTTTCTGAGTCCTTGAACTACAGTATTTTACTTTAAAACCCACATTTTGGCTGTGTGTATCTTTTTTTTTCTTTTAAGAGATAGGGTCTTGCTTTGTCACCTGGGCTGGAATGCAGTGGTGTGATTATAGCTCATTGCAGCCAGCCTCAGACTCCTGGGCTCAGGCAATCCTCTCACCTCAGCCTCCCAGGTAGCTGGGACTACAGAGGCACACCACCACAGTTAACTAATTTAAAAAAGGTTTTTTTTTTTTTTTTTTTTTTTTTCCATAGAGATGGAGTCTTGCTGTATTGCCCAGGCTGGTCTCAAACTCCTGGCCTCAAGTGACCCTTTCACTTTGGCCTCCCAAACTACTGAGATTATAGGCATGAGCCACTGCACCCAGCCTGTATGCATTTTTTAAGAGGAAGGATTAAATTAATTGAGACATCAAATGATTTTTAGTTGCAATCTACAAAAGGGTTAGGAACTTCATCTTAGACTAAATAGGGGGGCAAAGATAATGTGATTTTTAGTTTTAGTTGGTATTTTCCAAAGCCTTATTAAAGTCATGTCTGATAGTTCCCTTTTATCATTTGAACTGCACATGTGCTTGGAAGATCTCCGGGTTTAAGACTTCTTGTTTTGTTCTGGCCTGGAGTAGGAAATCTGACCAGTGTTTAGTATAACCTTTCCCAGTGAGGATAAAAAAAAAAGTGACTGTAATTTTACTTGATTTTGTAAAACAGTTGGCAGAGGTAAATTTTTTTTTTCTGGCAATAGTACATTTAACCTTCAATCTTCACAATCTCCTATGAATATAGGTTATTTTTACCCCAATTCTATAGGAAAGGAGACTGAGGTTCACACAGATTGAGTGAGTTACTTGAGGTCCAAGACTCAAGCTGGATCTTCTCATGCCAAGTTGCATGCTCTTTTTCACTCCATTATAGCAAACTCTAAGAAATCTTAGGAAGTAAGGTAAATATGCATATAGGGAGCACTGGACAATGTCTTGTAGACATTGTCACTTGCCTTCACAGTTACCAAAATCACTTTTCTAAATTGACAGTAAGAATGACAAGTTTAAGCAGTTTTGTCAAATCCATAATTTAGTACAAGTACCTTAGAATTCAAGATAACTTCTAAGAGAGTAAGAAGGTGAGGGAGTGGACCTTGAGGGTTGCCCCAGAGGAAGTTTATTCTTTGCGGAAAGTGATGGCTGTGTGTGATGTGGGTGGCGTGGTGTGTGCACGCATGTGTGCATCTCGCTCTGTCACCCAGGCTGGAATGCAGTGGCATGACCATAGCTTACTGCAGCCAGCCTCAGACTCCTGGGCTCAAGCAATCCTCTCACCTCAGCCTCCCAGGTAGCTGGGACTACCTGAGACTGCGCACCACCACACCCAGCTAATTTTTTAAAAAAGAACTTTTGTTAGAGACAGAGTATTGCTATATTGCCCAGGCTGGTCTTGAATTCCTGGCCTTAAGCAATCCTTTGACCTCAGCCTCCCAAAGTGCTGAGATTACAGATTACTTAACTTCTTTTTAGGCTTTGTGCCTCTGTCTCAGATCTCCCTGTGGACTTGTGGTAGTGGCCCTTGTCTTACGGTCACTTTCCCTGGGTCGCAGATAGCTTTCTTTATTGCATTAGGGTGCTATAAATTTCTCATGATCCCAAGCTGAGTTTTAACCAGTCACCTCAAGGTGAAAAGCTCAGTATCACGTTACTGTTTCCTTGGGCTGTCATCCATTGCTCCTGACCAACATGTCATAAATGTTTTAAGAGTCTGCGTCTCTCGGCTTTGGGCTTGCTGCTAATCTGAGGCATACAGCGCTGGCTCAGGTCTCAATGAATCTTGGAAAACTCACTCCTGCGCTTGTGTGTTTATGCAGAGCAGCCAGACCCTTCAAAATAAGTGGTGATGTGTCCTGGCCTATTTCAGATTAAAATGGATTCCCTCTGAGTCTGGTGTTAAGGATTGCAGTATTGTACAGGGCTTTTTTTTTTTTTTTTTTTTTTTTTTTCCACCTAAAGAGTTATTAGTCAGATATCTGAGCCACTATTTTACTAGTAAGCAGAAAGGGAAGAACTGTCTTAGAAATGCTTTAGCTGACTTCTAAAAGAACTCTCAGGAAGTGATATATGCTCTTGAGAACTCTATTGCCGTGCATGGTGAACTATGTGTTAGGTGTTGTGGGTTTGTATAAAAGTATAGGCTAGATAGACAGACACACACACACACAGAGACAATTTGGATGAAAATAACGGTTTAAACAACAACATAGGACATCTCAGAAAGAAATGCATGATAATTGAGAATTAAATTGTATAGACAATTGCTGTCATGGTTTTGAGTGTAAAGGAAATACTTTGGACTGAGAAAGACTTGGTAAAATGAGTTTGAGTTGCATCTGAAATAGTAATGGGACTTAGAGAGACAAAAGGGAGAAGAGGGTATTCGTGAGGACAAACACAGAGAGAAAAAGCAAACACCTTTTGGAGGTGTAGGGAGAGACCAGTCTAACTGTAGTTAAGGAGTTACAGAAGGAGAATCAAAGCAAACAAGTTAGAAATGAAGGTTGTAGTCAGAGTATTGAAGACTTTGGATGTCAGTCTGTTGACTAGACTTTATTCTGAAGCATTTCAAAAACTGCTTCCTTGAACTGCCTTTTCAGCCACTTATATGATTCTTTTTCTTCCAGGAGATGTTGCCAAATTTGTGTTTTGCCCTTCACAGCTGGGGAGAAAAGAAGGAAGCCAGGAAATTTAATGTCTATTCCTGTATATAAATATATAAGCTGTCCTGAGGAGAGGTCTTCCCTTAGAACATTTCATTTGAAAATTTTCCCTTTGTTCAACCCAGGCTATAAATGTTAGCAACTTTGATTTGACTTTGATGATACACACTCATCCCTTGAAGATGTCAATCACTAATGCTGAGTCCAAAAGACTGTTTCCCAAGTAGTTACATCACATCATGCTGCTCACTATAGTTCTTAATGATGTTAATTCAGAAAATAAACTTTCAAATGGAATTTTAAACTGATAATATTCCACTTGGCATTCTGACCAAGAAGGAAGTGGGTGAAACTAAGTAGTAAAGAAGGTTTTGCTTTTTTAAAAAATAGCACTCATTCACAAGTATATTGTCTTTAATAAGACATTTAGACATAACATAACTACATTTCAGCACTTGCAAGCAGTATGTTTAGTTCTAGTTGCTGTAAGTTCTAAAACTGTGTATTTTAATTTTAAATTCTGAAAGCACTTTCATAGTTTCCTAACAGCCTCTTGACTTTTTGATAAATGCAATAGAGTGACTGATGACAGATACTCTCCTCTATGTTTAATTAAGATGAAAAGTCATTTACCAAAGTGAAAAAATTTTTATGTGAAGGCAAAAGGTAGAAGAAAAATAAAGAAAACCTACTAACAAGCAAATCATAGGGGATAAAAATTCAGATTAAACATTCATGAATAAATTAGCAAAGGTTTGCTAAAGTAGGAATTATGTAAAACTATCAGTTCCGTATGGTTTTTATAGGTCAGATGTACTCCTTTAAACTTAAATTCTGTCTAGAGAAAAAGTAATTTTGCTTAAGAAATAACTTTATTCTGAAATAGAAACATCTTACATGTTTCTATTACATGTATTACGTTTCTATTACATTTTACATGTTTATATTATATATGCACTATATTCTTAACTAGAAATGTTTTACATTTATATATACTGAATTTGGTAAACTCAAACTTCATGCAGAATTTATAGTACTTCATATTTATGTCACTTTAATTGAATTTTTGAAAAAAAAAACCCTATGTAGCAATTATACTTCTAAAATATAGCTGGGCGTGGTGGCTCACACCTGTAATCCCAGCACTTTTGGAAGCCGAGTCAGGCAGATTGCTTGAATGCAGAGTTCGAGACCAATCTGGGCAGCATGGCAAAACCCCATCTCAACTACAAATATAAAAATTAGCCAGGCATGGTGGTGCATGCCTATAGTCCCAGCTATTTGGGAGGCTTAACTGGGAGAATCACTTGAGTTCAGGAGGCAGAGGTTTCAGTGAGCCAAGATCATGCCATTGCACTCCAGCCAGGGTGACAGAGCAAGACCTTGTCTCAAAAAAAAAATATTTAAAAAAAATATACTCAAGTGAAATAATAGATGTAACTGTCCTATATGCCTCAAGTAGATCTGATCTCATAATTTGTAATCATTCAAACAGGAACTGAAATGATATTGACCTTTGTGTTATGGAAAAAACAGAGTAAATAAAATGAGTACAGGTTTTATATAAGAAATTACTGTCAAGCACTTTTTAATTCTCCACCTAGCAGAAGAGAAGCTATTATTTATTAAATACAGGAGCTGCTATATGCCTTCTTCATGTCCTATGAGGTGGGCATTCTAGTAAAGGAATGAAAGATGAGAGATTGAACTGACCCGCCCAAAATGGAGTAATGTAATTTCATTGGAAATAACCTGATCATTTTGCCAGGATGATTAAATGGTCCTTTCTCTGTAAGGTTATGAGGTTATGTCTCTATTTTGATTGTTCTGTGTCATTTTTTCCCACAATGTGATGGCTTTTCCGCTTCATGTCTTCTTTTGTTTAATATTTCCTTGAACTACTCTTTCCAAATGTCCCACTGTGCTTGTCCAGCCCTCCTCTTCAGGTGCTGGTCATGGGCAGGCGAAGCCCCTTTTTCATTTATCTCTGAAAATTTTTTTAGTAAAGAGTGAACAAGTCAGGCAAAGATGCCATTTATCTTTCTGCTTCTTTCTCTTTGCTGTACGTGGTTGATTTCTAAGAGAAGAGGGTACCACAGTATTAAAACTGGAATTCTCCCAGAGGAAACTGCTTGAAAGAGTTCTCTATAATCACTGTCTTTATTCTCCTACTCAGTTGGGTTCTATCCCCATCATTCATTCTCTTGTCCAAATCACCAGTAACCTCATGTTGCCAACTTCAATGGTTACATATGGCCCCGCAGAGAAGAGTATGTCTTCTATTCGAATGTAAATCCCCTGAAAGCAGGGAAACTGTCTCACTTACTACTATAAATTCAGTGCCTGGAACGTTACCCGGTTCTTAACAAATATTGCTAATTGATCGTTATCATTCATTCATTCATCAGTTTTGAATGTCTACTTCATAGGCACTGTGTTAAGCTTCATGGGAGCAAGTTGAATGGGATAAGTTCCTGTTTCTAGACATTTATAGATTCATGGTGGAGGCAGACACATCAACCATTTTAGTACAGTATTACTCATAAATTATAATGTCACCCCATAAATTTATACAATTATAAACTGTCAATTTACAATTAAAAATAAAATTACTTATTTGAAGACAAAACAAAAGATCTCAGAACCACTGATTTAGCCTCAGTTCAGTTTTGCCACAGGTGGCATCGGAACCTTAAACCATGCCCCATACCTGCTCCTCACTGTGGAGCCATAATTACTCTAATTTTTCACATATTCAGACTCATAAAGCTGAGGAAATTAAAGATGCTTTTGACACTCAACACAGCCTCTAAACTGTATCAACTTTCTCAAGTACTAGACAAGATGGATAAAATTAAAACTTACAAAGCATCTGTCAATAAGAGCAGCATAAAATATGCCTTTCTATGTGTGTTGATTAATTTTGAAGTCTTATTTCAGGTTTTAATATATATATTAAATATATATATTTAAAAATGTATTTTCAATGAAAAAGGAAACTTAGAGTCCATTCATTACCACAGAAGCTTCAGAGTATTAAATAACTCCTGTATTAACTTTTTGGATGCCAGTCAAGTTGTGTGTTGTTTCTAAAATATAATGATATGAATAGTATATAGAATGAGGTTTAAATAATAATCACAGAACAGTGTATATCTCAGTCCACTGCAGCTATTTGACCCAATTTCTAACTATTATGGGAATTCTAATTATTCAAGAAAAAATACAGGTGAGATTTTATATGCAAAAAGCAATAAATTTTTGAAGAGTATATTTCCTAATGTAAGTATTTGAATGTCTATATTTAATAACAGAGCTTATTAAAATAAAGGAAGCAAAGTAAAAGTAATATGACTTTCACAGTGTATAGTAAACAGATCAGTCAGTAGTATATTAAATGTTTCTAATAAACCTGAAGTGTGGTTCAATAGAGTAGAGGACCACTGGATATGAAACAAGGGTCATCAATATATTTCTCCATGTGTGCATGTAAGTTTAGAAAGGGCACTTCTATTTTCAGGCAAGAGTGGTCCATGGATCACTTCAGAGAAGGCACATGTATTTCAAGGCATGAGTTAGGCAGTGGCGTTTCTAGTCTGGTGTCATTTAGGTGTGGTGCAGTCGGGGTGGGTAGTGCAGTTAAATTTCTGTGTTTTAGGTGCAGACCCCTTTATTGCTTTGTTCAGTCAAAAAGTTTTATGCAATCTTAAGGTTTCTTGTATGTGCTGCTTCCCTCAAAGAGAGTTTTTTGGTTTTGATTTTTTTTTTTTTCCACGCTAAAAGAAACAGTAATGCCACAGCATGGAAGCTAACAGTCACATTGTTGAGGGCTGGGGTCCAGCCATGGCTCTTGGATTACTTGAATGTTGCTTCTCTCCTAGCTTCTTGGAACATTTTGCCACTTTGCCCACACACTGGGTGGTTGATAGACAGGTCCATATTCATCCCTTTGTACTCATACTTGCATTCTGAGTAGGAGGGATCCCACACAGACTAGGTGACAGCAAGTGTCCCATTGTTCACTGTCTGTTGACCCTTTTCTTGTCTCCCTCAACTTCCACTGGGCCACTTTGGAAAGAGACAGCACTCCATGTCAGCAGTCCTATCAATGAACTTATTTGCGGTATTTTGATAATGCTATGGGCACTAGCATGTGATATTCAACTAACTCCTGTAAAGGTGTGTAAGGGGAGCCCGCTGCATTGCAGAACAGCTTTCCTAGGCCCCTCTGAGTAGAAACAGACACTTCCAAGAAGACTTAGCCAGAGTTTTAATTGAATATCCAGGCGTGGGTGATGGATAATTATTAATAGTCAAAGAGCAATTCCCAGCAGTCAAGCATAAAACAGGGCATAACACTGATTTCTTATTTAGATGCATTAAGAGTCCTACTTACTTATTATAATGACAGAATCAGGAAGGCTGATTAGAGAATAGACTACAGAGCTTTTCTATTTATTTTTGAATATTTTAAATGGCATATGGTTCAAATCCTACTATAAAGATCTCATCACAAAACATACCTCAAAGCAAAAATAAAAGATGATAAATTATCTGGAAAATAATCCTTTAAGGGAGGATTTTCCCCACTGTTCTTCCAACTTCATCATCATTACTAGACAAATTGGCATCTCTTCCTTCAATTTATGGATGTTGAGAGTAAAACATGCAACATATGTTTTAATTTACCAAGTAAGATTCCTTTTCTTTGTTGGTACCAGAATGTTTTTGAGCTAAACACTCAGCATCCTTTGGCCAGTGTGTTAATTGTGCATTATTCATAGTGAAAGGTTCAAATTTGTTATGCTGCAACTGTTCAGCCCTTGACAAATGACTCTGATAGGTGACACTCATTTTTAAGTAAATAAAGAACAGCAGGAACTGAATTTCTTCTAAAAAAATGTGTAGTACTGGGAGCTTCTTTGGCAAGTTACTATTTGCCCTCTTACTTTATGTCTAAAAAGTCATATGCTTTCCAACAGAGCTAATAATCTTTCAGGGGAAGTGTCCTCCTGGGGCTTCCTTGGTAGCCTCCACTCCCATTCCTCCTTTGGCTGGTTGTACTCTTTGGATTTAGTAAACTTTATAGTAACTTCTACCTCATCCTTATAAAATATACTGGATGTTATTTTCAGGGTAAAAGACTCTTATAGGCTATCATTTATTCTTTTAACAAATATTTATTGAGCACTTTTATGGGCTAGGCAGTATTCTTGGTGCTAGCAGTGTAAAGATAACATCTTCACTTGGAGTATGCACAAAGATTTAGTATATCAGTTGTGCTGAGATGCCAAATCCCCAAAGGGAGGAGAAGGAAATAGGTTGGAAAGGTGGTAGATATGGTGGATATTGCAGGGAACACTGAATGCTAGACAAAAGTTTTTGCATTCTATCCCTTGATGGCTTTTTGTGCAATGGAAATAAATAACCAGATATGTCCTTAAGGAAGCTTACTTAACATAAGAGCAGTATGTTTAATGCATTGGAGAGGGGAAAGACTAGAAACTAGTTCACTTAGAACTTTATAGTTGTCCAGGTGAATGAAATTGACCTAAATTGAGATGGAGTAAGTGGAATCAGAAGGAAGAATGAGTGCAAGATATATCGCAGAATAGACAAGAGAGAAAGGGAGTAAACTTTTAAATGAAATCAGAACCTGAGAGACAAGGAATATGCTATACTTCATCTGAAGGGAACATGCATTCTGTTTCAAAATGTTGAATTTGCAGAGTCTGAAGGTTCTGTTCACATAGAAGACAATTAGAAATGCAGGCTGGCCTCTTGTATGGGGCTCAGCGGACTCTTTAGATGCAGGACTCAGTCCGGTAATGGTGATGGAGCCCCAACTGCAATGGATGAGAGAGTAGATAGAGAAGACAGTGGCACAAAACCTTGGAGAACAGGCACACCAGTGTCACAGAGTGCATGAGAACCAGGATCATTTGGTGTCACAGAAACCAAAAGGAGGAGAAGTCCCAAATTCTGCTGTGACATCTGGACATGGAGACTGAAAAAAGAAAAAGGTTATTGAATTTGAAAAGTTATTGGTGACTTTTGAGAGGGCTCTGTTGGAATTGTAGGGATAAAAATTAAAATGCAAGAAAGAATAAGGCATTTATTAAAATGTAACTTAGGTTGCCATTTGAAAAAACAAAAACAAAGGAGTACTAGACAGTATATTGCAGAAAACAACATAAAATGAAATGCCACAACCTGAAAACTAACCAGGTAGCTCTCAGATGTGAAAACTACTGATTTATACAAAATGAGAGATTGATTTTGCATTCTAAATGAATCATGCTGGGCCCACAGAATACAATGGAATATGGGCTTAAACATAGGGCATAAAAACCTGATGTGTGGTTCTTGCTATAGCGTTGCTTGTATAATAACATACAAGAATAAATTCTCAGGGAATTCAGTGTAATATAAAAAGTAGTTTAGGCTCCCCTGTAGTGTTAGAGAGATTAAGTATGTGATGTGAAAATAAACGTGCTTCAGTCATCTGGGTTACCAACAATGATCCTATCTTGTGAATTTGCAGTGAAAAGTGTGTTCTTTCTACTTTATGTTGCTGATTTTTTTCATTTTGAGAGCTAACTTATAAGCAGCTTCCTTCATTACAGTTTTAGTTTTTAAACTTCAACACTGTGAGAATAGTATTAATACTGCGGCCTTAATTAAGGCAAGGCATACCTATAATTTATTCATTTTTGTCTTTCAACACGTTAGTTAGGGAAGTCCCTTTCAAATTCTGTACGGTCTACCGAGAAATCCAAGGCAATATGTGTCCTTTGCCCTCAAGGAACTTCCAGTCCCACAGTCAGAACAGATGGGACAAATTAATACAGTCATCTGTTTTATTCTCTAAGACAGATGTGCATGATTGGAAGGGGACTTAAAATGAGGAAGCTCTAAGTTCTGCTTCAGGACAAGGTCCTCAGGAAAAAGCTTTGTAGAGTTTGTGACACAAAATGAGTCTTGTGTAGTGGATTATTCTTTTTTCTTAAAACAAAAAAAAATGCTTCATGTAGTCTTTTTCTTTTAATTTAAGTTGTTTTTCTATTTTATGATAAAAATGCAGGATAGAGAGAGGTGAAAATATGAAAGGCAAACTGACATGAAAAACTAGGGGGATAAAAGCTATTCCTTTTTTGTTCTCTTACTTTATATCTTTCTTTGTGGAAGATTATTACAGAAACCTGCCTACTCTCTGTAGTTTTGTATGTATAAAATATTTTATTTAGTGTAAAAGTTATTGGTGTTTATGTATTTTGGTCATACTAAATAGCAGTTAAAGAAGAAATAAAGCAGTCTGGAATGTATGGAGTAATAAAATTGTTATGCTTCCCTTTAGAAATTTTTTTCATTTTTTAGGCTTTCCTTTTTTAGCCTTTCACAATATCATTTTTTGATATTTAGAAACAACAACTAAACAAACTAATTTACATCAGTAAATCACATTGATCACTATTATGGAGTTAAAAATATCAGACATGTTTAAACCAGACTTAGGCAAATACTTAGATTTGTTTCTCAGAAGGTCCTGAAATAGATGAATGCTTCTTTGTTTGGAAGTCCTATTAAATTTTCATTACAATATCAGATTTTTAAAGCTGCTTGTGCCCTTTACAAAGTTTTATTTTAGAAATGGCTGTATCAAACTTACTTTATATGCTACAGTTTTCATAAATATCCTTCTCTCATCATATTATATTTCTCATCTAATAATATTTAATGAGATTCTTTTTAGGAAAAAAGGAGCATTATTTTGTTCAAAATATCAGTTTCTATTAACTATTGGGTATTAGGCTTAGTACCTGGGTGATGAAATAATCTGTACAACAAACCCCCATGCCAGTAGTTTACCTATATAACAAACCTGCAAATGTAACCATGAACCTAAAATAAAAGTTTTTTAAAAAAGAAAAAAAGGTGAAAAGGCAACCCACAGAATAGGGGAAGATATTTGCAAATCATATATCCCGCAAGGCATGCGTATCTAGAATATAAAAAGAGCTCTTACAACTCAGAAATAAAAAGACAAACCAATTTTAAAATGGTCAAAAGATCTGAATAGACATTTCTCTACAGAAGATAAACAAATGGCCAATAAGCATTTAAAAAGATGCTCAGTTTCATTAGTAATCAGGAAAATGCACATGAAAACCCCAATGAAATACTACCTCACATGCATGAGGACGGCTGTAATAAAAAAGCCAGATCGTAACAAATGTTGGTGAGGATATGGAACCCTCATACATGCTGATGGGACTGTAAATGGTACAGCCTCTTTGGAAAACAGTCTGGCAGCCTCTCAAATAATTAAAGATCAAGTTTACCAAATGACCAGTAATTCCACTTTAGTCTATACCTAAGAGAAATGAAAACATATGTCTATGCAAAAACTTGTACAGAAATGTTCATAGCAGCATTATTTTTAACAGCTAACCAGTATAAACAGCTCAAATGTCCATCAGCTGATGAATGGATGAAAAGAATTTGTATTTGCATACAATGGAATAGTACTCAGCTATGAAATTGAATGTAGTACTGATACAGGCTACAACATGGATGAATCTTGAAACGTTATGCTAGTCATAAAAGACCACATAGTATATGATTCTATTTATATGAAATGTACAGAAAAGACAAATCTGTAGAGATAGAAAAGAGATTAGTGGGCTACGCGCGGTGGCTCACACCTGTAATCCCAGCACTTTTGGGATGATGAGGCGGGCGGATTACCTAAGGTCAGGAGTTCGAGACCAGCCTGGCTAACATAGTGAAACCCCATCTCTACTAAAAATACAAAAATTAGCCGGACGTGGTGGCACATGCCTGTAATCCCAGCTGCTCAGGAGGCTGAGGCAGGAGAACTGCTTGAGCCCGGGACATGGAGTTTGCAGTGAGCCAAGACTGTGCCACTGCATTCCAGCCTGGCCAACAGAGTGAGACTCTGTCTCAAAAAAAAAAAAAATAAAAGAAAAAACAAAATAGATTAGTGATTGCCCATGGCTGGGTTGGGGGTGGAGATGGATGTTTAGAGGTTGATAGCTAAAGGGTATGGGTTTTCTTTTTGAGGAGATAAAAGTGTTCTAAAATTTACTGTGGTGATGGTTGCACATATCTATGAATATACTAATTATCATTCAGTTGTACACTCTAAATGGATAAACTGTGTGGTATGTGAATTACATAGAAATAAAGCTATTACCAAAAAACACACCAAAATATCAGTTTCTGAAAAAATAGTATAGTTTAGTTAGATCAGTTTGGGTTCATTACTAACGTTTATTAAATATTTCAACTGTAAAAAATGAAAGCAACTGGAATTAATATTCTATCTAATCTAAAGATATTTTCTATAATTTTTGTATATCCCTTGCCCTTTTTTCTGAATAGATGATCTAGAGCACTTTTTTTGATATGAGGTAAAAAACTGTAGTGGGTGATAGAGTATTGAAAGCTGAGCCATAATGGTATATTAGATTGGAAAGACCTTGTACATTGTTCCGGTCAAGCATAAAACATACATTAATCAATTCATACGTGTGAGGCAGAGGAGATGCACAGTAAATTATGATGGTATCTTGGGGGAAATATTGACCATGCATGAAATGCTTCTGAATTCTCCCAGTGACCCTACTCGCCAGCAATGTGACCTTGCGCAGGTTATTTATTCTCTGAAACTTTTTGTTACCTGTTCAATGTGGATACTACTACTCTTCCCAGAACTTTTATGAGGATCAAATTAGATAAGTATATTATGCATCTAGCACAATGCTTGGCATATCATATGAGCTCAGTAATTTAAGAGAGTTGATTGCAACAACTGAAGTGGGAGATAGCTGAAAATAGAACAGTTTCACTGAGGGTGGAAAGGAAGGAATATATCTAGAAAATTTTCATAAAATTTAGGTGGTAAAATCTAATTATGTACAATTGTGAAAGAATAGTAATAAATAGGAAGCCGTTTAAGTCTGATATATCTAAATAACATAAAAAACAGAGGGCTCCCGTGTAATACTCATTAGAACCCCGGGTTCAACATCTTTTGATAATTACATAAAAAATATCACTGCTCATCATTGTTCTTAAGGCAATTAGTGAATTATGTATTTTAAAATTAATCCTATATGTTGGGTTATTTAGGTGAGAAAAATAGAGGAGTTGTTGGAAAAGAACTTGTCAATTTTTGCAGTAGAACACTTTGGGTAAGGGTATCACAGACTTACGGAGTCCTACAGGTGATTTATCCCTTGCTTCTTATGTAATTTAATATTTTTTTCTATTAGGATTAACCCTCTTAGGTAAATATTGTATTACTGTATTTATTATTATTATATTTTTAAAATCCATAGAGAAACAGTTTAGTATAACGGTTAAGACCAAAGACTCTAGAGCCAGACTTCCTAACTCTACTACTTAATAATTAGTTAAGAAATTATTTAACTTCACTATGCCTCAGTTTTCTTATCTATAAAATGGGAATAACAGTAGTACCTATCATATAAATTGAGTTAAGGATTACAAGAGTGATTAATATCTATAATAGCACAGTACCTGGCACATGGCTTATGCTACGTGTTGTTAATGGTGGTGTGTGGTGGGGGTAATGATAACGACAGCTCAATTTGGCGATGACAGTTTGCAAACAGAAGTTGGCACAGCCCAATTCCTTGACTAAAGCACTCAACTGATATTAGTATAAACACCTCTATACTGACTGGAAAGAAAGCCATTGACCCACTTCCTGTTTCCATTACTTTTGTAATCTGAGTTTAAATTACGTATCAATGGTTGCTATTCCATATTGCCCCTGTAGTCTCTAATTATTTCAGTAGATATGATGAAATTCTCAAAACAGCACCAGTTTTAACTCACTTCAACTCTTAGAAATGTAAATAAATAAGACTTTTCAGGAAGACTGGAAGCCTGTGACACAAAAATGTGCTTATCAGCTCCAGAATGCTGGAAAACTACTCTAAATGGATAGATTTTTTTTTCTTAAGTTTTGCAGTGAAGAGATTCAATTTTCTCAGCTGCTGCCTCCTATAAGCCAGAATTAGCTCCTTTTATTGTGTGCACTTTTTAGCTATCTGAGCTTGAATTTATTCTAGCTCTTATTATAGGTGTTTGTAAATCTCTGTGTACATACTGAAATCCTCACGTGGATAAGGGCGATGTGTTATTTTTCAGCTTTTCATCTCAGGACCTAGCACAGTACCTAGCCCATAAAATGACAACATTTTTTGTTGTTGAATAAACGAATGTATGAGTCAATTCAGAAGGATTGCTCAAATGGCTATAAAAAATTTTCAGTTAATACTAAACACTATGCTACACAGTTAAAGTGGATTGATTAATGGTAAATAGTGTAGAATATTCTTCAATAGAACAATGAGAGCATTCAGCTGTCCAGCTGGAAATCTGTCTGGACACTGAAAACAAATGGAAATCTTGGGGAGAAAAAAAATTCACCTAAAAGATTGGTGAAGCTTTACTTTAGTTCAGTCTGAATCTTGGGATTATTATGAAACTGTATTTCAGAATGATCTGTCTTATTTAACACCATTCTTTCACTCCCCTTCTGAAAAAGCACAGTAACCTAGATCATCAATCTGTTTCCAGAAGCATCAGCAGAAATTGTAAGATTCTTCTGACCACAAGACTCTGTAGGCTTGCCAGTGAAAACATGGATTTTTTTCCCTTGCCTTTTGCACTTGGCATTCCATGTAGTAAGCGGAAACAAATATCAGGATTCAAAGGCTCTCTAGGCTACTCTTTCCCCAGAACTCACATTCAGAAATGCATCTTTGGAAGCCAGTGTGCTGTAGCTGCTAATCATACCAGGGAGGTGTTCAGGATTACAAGGGCAAGTAGGAAGTCTGCCCATGCTGCGGATTTGCAGGCACTTCACAGTGTTGCTACTTCTGTCACAACACAGTCCATGCTAGATTTCTGCCTTGCAATTCATCTAGTTTTTCCCCTATGGATTTTAACATTTCACCTAGAAATAACTTTCCTGCATATTATAAGCCCTATTTAAACATTTGGATGGGCTTTTGTGTAAATAGTGTCTTTTTTTCTAGATTCCATTTTAATAAATGTGTATTCTTAATCTGATGCCAGAAAGAGCTGTGAAAAGCAGCTTTATGGTAAATATTGTTTAAACATGCTTTTCTAAATTTTTATTTTTTGAGAAAAGCCTGCATGACAGTTTCGGTGATGCAAATGCTATATGTCATTTATTTTATTTAGTTTAAAGAAAAATGCAGACTTGAGAGTATCTGGCGATTTATGATAGATAACCTCAAAAATTATATAAAGTACTGCTGAAATTCACATGGTTAACTTAATTACACTGTGGTAAATACTCAGAGGGAGCATCATAAGTATCGGAGGCTACTTTTAAATAGAACCAAGATCCCTGACTCTTATTTAAAAAACAAAGCAAAACAAAAACCTTCAACACATTCTAGGAAATGAGTTATGAGTGATGTTATTCCAGTGTTGTTTTGAGTTTAGGAAGTTATAGGAAAATTAGCAGAAAATTAGAGTTTAATAGAGAAACCCAGGCACTGCAAAAATCTTCTTAAAAGACAAACAAGTCAAGAGGCTATCTGGACAGACCCGGATAATGGGTGACATTGTAAGAGCAGCCGAGAAAAGATAAGAAAACACCCCTACTACTACGAACAGACCACTTCTATCCTCTCTCCATCCCCAGAATTATCCTTTATGGGTGATGGCCAAAGAATTGAATACCTATATTTCAAACTACTCTGAATGTGAACATTTCTGTCACCCAAAAAGCAGCGAGTAGGGAGATGACCCTTGTCAGAGTTATAAATGACCTCCTCACATTGTGGAGAAATTTTACTTTCTCCTGCAGTCTTATCCTTCGGCACTTGATCTTAGTACAGCTTTCAACACCATCTATGATGACATAGCTTGAAAATGCTTGAGGGTGTTTGCCTTTCTGTCTGTTTCCATTTTAAAATGGTTTCATTCTTACCCTTCAGACGGTTGACATCATGTATCAATGGCTGCCCATTGCTCTGGGGCTAAAATGTTTGAAGCTGGTGTTCATTGGGCTTCTAATACACACTCATAGCTATTTAAAATTTTTAGTCTGCCTTTAGGCCTAGTACCTGCTAGACAGAATAGTGACTGTCAGTGTTAGCTGAAGAAAATAATGTTTAAAATAATGTTGCCGCTTTTGTTCCTTAGCAGGAGTGTTGGGGGCGTGGGGGTGGTGGTGGGAAGAGGCAATAGGTGGAAGGCTAGTTTTGTTTTTGTTAGCATTATGGAAATAGAGATCTGAAAGAAATTCCACAAGCTGATAGTTTATCCCATGTTCCCTAGAGTAGTGCTTGGCCTTGTGCTTAAGTATTGCTGTATAGATATGGATTCCACAATCTCTCATTTTCTACTGTTTCCATTCTAAAAGTTTATTGTTTTTAAAAATTTTCCTATATATGACTTTAATGCGTCCTGCTTTGGTTTTCCATTTTCATTTAGCCCATGGTGGTCACTTATCAAACCCTTTACTTATTGTTTGGTGTTGTGCCAATTAGCTTATCTGATAATTTGCTTTAAACACAGCAGGAGCAATCATTGCAGGACCCTTTACTGCAGAGGTCCCCAGTCCCTTCAAAGTTCGGGTATCGGTCCATGGCCTCTTAGAAACTGGGCCTCACAGCAAAGGAGGTGAGCAGCAGGCAGGCAAGCCAGTGAAGCTTAATCTGTATTTGTAGCCACTCCCCATTGCTTGCATTACTGCCTGAGCGCCACCTCCTGTCAAATCAGCAATGGCATTAGATTCTCATAGGAGCATGAATCCTATTGTGAACTGTGCATGTGAGGGATCTAGGTTGTGCGTTCCTTATGAGAATCTAATGCCTGATGATCTGTCACTGTTTCCCATCACCCCCAGATGGGACCATCTAGTTGCAGGAAAACAAGCTTAGGGCTCCCACTGATTCTACATTATGGTGAGTTGTATAATTATTTTGTTATCTATCACCATATAATAAAGTGCACAATAAATGTAATGCCTTTGAATCATCCCCAAACCACCCCTGGCCACCGGGTCCATGGAAAAATTCTCTTCTACAAAACCAGTCGCTGGTACCAAAAACGTTGGGACCACTGCTCTACTGTACTTACTAGTGTAGCAGATATTCTTATTAGGAATCACATGCAAAGTGTTCTTCGTTGTTGTCTCAGGAATCAGCAGAACACCAGGGTTAGCACATAAAAAGCACTCGATAAGTGATAAATTGATTAATACATTAATAAGCTACTAGGGTTAATAAAAGTTGAAAGTGGGACAAAGAACAAATTCCCTCTTAAAGAGAGAGATAATTTTACTGTGAAGCACAAAGCAGATATTGCTGATATAGTTTAAAACACCTAAAAAATCATATTCGTATAACCCTTCAGAATTCTGATGAGTGTAGATATATAGTTGTTCCTTGGTGTCAGTGGGAAACAGGTTCCAGGACCTCCCATGGATACCAAAATCCATGGATGCTCAAGTCTCTGATACAAAATAGAGTAATATTTGCATATAAGCTATGCATATTCTCCCTTACACATTAAATCATCTCTAGATTACTTATAATACCTAATACGACATAAGTGCTATGTAAATAATTGTTATACTATACTGTTTAGGGAATAATGATAAAAAAGAAAAGTCTGCACATGTTCACTACAGATGCAATTTTTTCCCCAAATATTTTCTATCTGTGGTTGGTTGAATCTGCGATACAGAATGCATGGATACTGAGGGTTGACTGTATTTATTGTTAATGCTTAAACATTTGAAATATGCATTGTCAGTTAGAATTCTCAGGAAACACTCGATGTTTTGGTATTTATGTGGGCTTTTAAGTGCATACATAAGATCATATAGATTGTTAATTTGGCTAAGTCTGTGTGGACTATATGGTGGGTAAAATATACACAGGAAGTGAAAGGCATAAAATTCTTAATATATTTTTATTACATATTGTGTTAACTTTTTTCCTTTGGGGCTACATTTTTTCAATGTTAATAGATGTCTTTGAGAAAGAAAGTATAATCTAAAAGTGTGTACTCTCCCAAAATTTTGTGAGAAGATCTAATAGGTTAAAAAATAAAGTTTTAATATACTTTGATATTTCATCTATTTTGTCATTCTATTTTATTCATATCACATAATATCAATTCCTGTGATCATTTCCCCCTTCAAACGTGATTCTAGTCATGTCTTGTCTTTAATTCCAAGTATATAGAATAACTGAAAATTTCTTCTCTGTTTGTATATACATCTAGCTCTATTAATAAAACACTTCCAATTTTAAAGTATATGTATTTAGATAACTAATTTAGTAATTATTTTATTATAATAGGAAAGAAAGTGCCTACATATCGCTTGAAAATTATTTAAAAGAACAAAATAATGAGACTAACAGTGATATTCTGTTCTGGTGTTAAAACTTCCACCATAGATTCTAGCAACTCAGAAAATGCTGATGTTTCCTGGATTTTGAATTGGTACTTAACTGTCATATTCTCATCATAAAACTGTGAGATCATGTCATCTGGGGAATATTATCTGCTTTTAGAGGACTTGTGTTACTGAGAAACTTAATAACCTATTTGGTGAAATTACCTTTTCTTTGTTGTTTTGCTTCTTTGTTAGGGATACATGCAATACAGAGCTCACCTAACTTTAGCATTGTGTTTTGGGGGACCTATTTTGTGTACAAATATGTGAGTTTATGTTACCAATTCTTAAGTCATGCGCATACTTCTTACAATCTTATTAAGAAACTTTATGCTTTTCTGGTGTCTGAGTGGTATCAATGGCACTCTAGTAACTAAAAATTTGCTAAAACAAGCTTAGTTTTCTTAAATGAAACATCTATGATTTTCTTAGCTGTATGATTCCATTGAATGCCTAAATGGTGGCACTATTATAAATGAGTAAATCATTTAATCATATTCTCATAATTAATGAGAATAATACACAGAACTCCCTTTGGATAGTATGTTAATTTCATTACTTAAACTAAGTCACATCATCAGGAATCCAACTGCCGGTATAAATTTCATACTGTTTAAGGAGCTTGGGAGAACTCTTTGGATTATATACATTAGCTAACCCTGCTTAACATTTCATATAATTTGGCATATAAATGAATGTTGTACATTTCATTTTCTACGACAATGGGAATTTTTAAGAGTAGTTGTTTATTCTTTCTTCAAAGCAAAGAAAGCCAAAAATACTCTGAGGTGGGGGGACTAGAATTATTTATTTTTTCTGCTGCCATTTTGATTTATTTCTCAACTAGTCCAAACAGCAACACAAACATTGAGTCTGCCTGAATCAAGGGTCCCCAGTCCTTGGGCCACTGACCAGTCCTGCTTCTTGGCCTGTTAGGAACTGGGCTGTACAGCAGAAGGCAATCAGTGGGTGAGTGAACATTACTACCTGAGCCCCACCTCCTGTCAGATCAGTGGTGGCATTAGAGTCTTATAGGATCGGGAACCCTACTGTGGAACTGCACATGTGAGGGATCTAGGTTGCATGCTCCTTACGAGAATCTAATGCCTGATGATCTGAGGTGGAACAGTTTGATCCCAAAACCACAGCCACCCACCCTTGTCAAAAAATTATCTTCCACGAAACTGGTCCCTGGTGCCAAAAAGGTTGGGGACCACTGGCCTAAATAATCTACATCTTTTTGTGGGTTGAATGATTAGAGTCTGGGCAAAAGGACATTGTTTTTGTTTTTCTATTTATTAAACTGTTATTTTTAGTTGTGGCCTTGTGTCATGGAAATGACATTGAGAAATTAGTAGAATCCAACTAGTGAAATGCCAAAAAATTAGTAGACAGAAATAGTGAAATTAGTAGAATTTGGCAAAATAATAGAGACCTGAAGATATGATCTATGAGTAGATATTAAATGCAGTGTTTTCAGCCTCTAAGGAAAGCAGCCAGGAAAGATATGATAGCATCTCAAAGTATGTAAATTATTGCTACAATGAGTAGAGGAACATTGATTATCAGTAGACCACACAAACAGATGAAGCTACAATATCCCGAAGGATACATTTTGTTGTGCTTCAGAGATAAACCTTAAATATCTAGCAATCAACAATGAAATGTTATATTATTAAGCCAAAATCCCAGGGGGCACTTATTAAAGAAGATCTGCAGCAATTGTGTTATTATTTTTGAGTAAATACACACCAGGTTGAGGAGCCAGCTCAAAGGATGAACATGAGTTTTGTCCTTTTGGAAATCTCTGGTCTAATGGATCTGTACATTCTCATGATGCCCATCATGGAGGTTATTTCTAGAGGTATTTCCAAATCCTAGAGTGATTTTAAAGGAAGATTAGCAGCCAAAGTTACATTCAGGAGTTGAAAGGTGTTTGAAGTGCTCATTTATTCTGAGGTAAGAGGCCAAGGTCTTGGTTTCTCTCCCTCCACCATGCCTCCCCTCCTGACAACCACCAAACACCCATGCACATGCGCCCCACCCCCCACACACATACACATTCACACACACATTATCAGTATCAGAGGTTCTGAAATAGGCCAGATTGTGTGTATAACAGTATAGTGATCCCATCTGGAAACTGAAGGAATAATGGTAAATCTGTCCTCAGAGAAAAGTCTCAACCTGATAAAACCTGATTTCAGGGACCAGCCCAGAACACAGTGGAGGAATGGAATAAGCCATTAAATCTTACACTATGCTGCAGAGTCAGGGCAACTCATGTTGGAGGTTGGAATGGGGTGGTGTGGAGCAGTATAAAGTTTTATGTGGGCCCCCTGTAGAGTTATGCAACTGATTTAACACATCTGGGCAAGGAATAGCTTGGCAGTTGTAGTGCTGATTGCGAAACTTATGATTGAGTAGTAAGACATCTTGGTGAGAGTGGAGATGCATAGTGGTCATGGTGTTGTCATCTCAGAGCCTTCAAAAGGTTTCAGAAAGAAAACAGAAAACTTGCAGAAGGTTCTGCAAGCTAAGAATGTGGGTGAGTCTGTGTTACAGACCTCAGAAAAGACAGAAGTGGTGAAATCACTGTTAGCCACCAGATTTGGGAGACCCATATTGATTCTATAACTACAGGGAGAACAGAGTTCTAAAATCTGGGATCCCTGTGATATGACTGGGTTACATTTTACATGAGAAAGAAAACATCAATGATAATAATAACCACAAGACCAAATTTCAAAATAACAGATTTCTCATTGTTTGACTCTCTCAAAACTCATCCATACAAAATACATAAACTGAACTTATGAAAGAGGAAATGTAACTATTAAATAAAAAATGTTCAACCTAATTAGGAAGGAAGAAAGCGTGAGTTAAATTAAGGTAACATCGTTCATCTGTTAACAGAAATTTGAAAATTAATGAAATTATCCAGTGGTGACATAGGTATGGAGACTCAAAGTATTATATATTTCAATACATAATAGTCATTATGAATTAGTATATATATTTTGGAAAGCAATTAGGCAGTATGTGTCAATTTCCACAAAATGGATTTTCGACTCCTCTTAGCCCAGGAGTTGTATTTCTGATACTTCATCCCAAGGAAACAATCCCTATTATGAAAAAAGAAAACAAAAACCCTATCTGCACGAAAATGTTCCTCATGTTAATAGTAGCCAAAATGTGTGCATGTGTCTTTATAGCAGCATGATTTATAATCCTTTGGGTATATACCCAGTAATGGGATGGCTGGGTCAAATGGTATTTCTAGTTCTAGATCCTTGAGGAATCGCCACACTGTCTTCCACGATGGTTGAACTAGTTTACAGTCCCACCAACAGTGTAAAAGTGTTCCTATTTCTCCACATCCTCACCAGCACCTGTTGTTTCCTGACTTTTTAATGATCGCCATTCTAATGGTGTAAGATGGTATCTCATTGTGGTTTTGATTTGCATTTCTCTGATGGCCAGTGATGATGAGCATTTTTTCATGTGTCTTTTGGCTGCATAAATGTCTTCTTTTGAGAAGTGTCTGTTCATATCCTTTGCCCACTTTTTGATGGGGTTGTTTGTTTTTTTCTTGTAAATTTGTTTGAGTTCATTGTAGATTCTGGATATAAGCCCTTTGTCAGATGAGTAGACTGCAAAAATTTTCTCCCATTCTGTAGGTTGCCTGTTCACTCTGATGGTGGTTTCTTTTGCTGTGCAGAAGCTCTTTAGTTTAATTAGATCCCATTTGTCAATTTTGTCTTTTGTTGCCATTGCTTTTGGTGTTTTAGACATGAAGTCCTTGCCCATGCCTATGTCCTGAATGGTATTGCCTAGGTTTTCTTCTAGGGTTTTTATGGTTTTAGGTCTAACATGTAAGTCTTTAATCCATCTTGAATTAATTTTTGTATAAGGTGTAAGGAAGGGATCCAGTTTCAGCTTTCTCCATATGGCTAGCCAGTTTTCCCAGTACCATTTATTAAATAGGGAATCCTTTCCCCATTTCTTGTTTTTATCAGGTTTGTCAAAGATCAGATGGTTGTAGATGTGTGGTATTATTTCTGAGGGCTCTGTTCTGTTCCATTGGTCTATATCTCTGTTTTGGTACCAGTACCATGTTGTTTTGGTTACTGTAGCCTTGTGGTATAGTTTGAAGTCAGGTAGCGTGATGCCTCCAGCTTTATTCTTTTGGCTTAGGATTGTCTTGGCAATGCAGGCTCTTTTTCAAAGACTTGGAATCAACCCAAATGTCCATCAATGATAGGCTGGATTAAGAAAATGTGGCACATATACACCATGGAATACTATGCAGCCATAAAAAAGGATGAGTTCGTGTCCTTTGTTGGGACATGGATGAAGCTGGAAACCATAATTCTCAGCAAACTATCGCAAGGACAAAAAACCAAACACCGCATGTTCTCACTCATAGTTGGGAATTGAACAATGAGAACACTTGGACATAGGAAGGGGAACATCACACACCGGGGCTGGTCGTGGGGTGGGAGGAGCGGGGAGGGACAGCATTAGGAGATATACCTAATGTAAATGACGAGTTAATGGGTGCAGCACACCAACATGGCACATGTATACATATGTAACAAACCTGCACGTTGTGCACATGTACCCTAGAACTTAAAGTATAATAAAAAAAGAAATAGTAGCCAAAATGTGTGGGCAACCAAAATGTTCAACAGTAAAATCAGGATCATGGATTTTGTAATTTTTCTAAAATGAAACATCTACTTAACCAAATATGATTAAAGATCATGAATATGAAGATTGACATAACATGGAAAAGGCTTATGATGTGGGATTAAGTAAAAAAAAAAAAGATTACAAAATGTTATGCACATGAAATAAACTTATCAAATACATGCTCATAAAAGTACACTGGTACCAAACAATAGTTGTGTCAGCAAAGTGAGAGGGTTTTTTTTTTTTGTTTTTTGAGACAGAGTCTCGCTCTGTCTCCCAGGCTGGAGTGATCTCGACTCTCTGCAGCCTCCACCTCCCAGGTTCATGCCATTCTCCTGCCTCAGCCTCCCGAGTAGCTGGGACTAGAGGCATACACCCCATGCCCAGCTAGTTTTTTTTTGTATTTTTAGTAGAGACGGGGTTTCACCTTGTTGGCCAGGCTGGTTCCGATCTCCTGACCTTGTGATCTGCCCACCTTGGCCTCCCAAAGTGCTGGGATTACAGGTGAGAGGGTTTTAAAAATATATATATATATATTATTGCTCTTCTTAATTTTTGAAATTTCCTATTATATAGTTATCTTGCTTTTATTTTCAAAAATTGTATATTTTAATATTTAGCTATTTAAGGTAAGTAGCATATGCTTATTTCATATA
This sequence comes from Pan troglodytes, assembly GCF_028858775.2. NCBI lineage: Eukaryota > Metazoa > Chordata > Mammalia > Primates > Hominidae > Pan > Pan troglodytes. The sequence goes on along the minus strand of NC_072401.2, from coordinate 110,524,773 downwards.
TGAATAAAGAAAGTGAGTTTTCAAATGTTTAGAAGCCAGCAGCTTCCACATTTCCTGGACAATTCCAGTTCTCATGATTTTCTCCAGGAAAAGAAAATAGCGCCATAGAGGGATATGAAGATTTCATTTACAGAGAGCCCAGAAAGTGTTCTTGTCTTGGCTTGCACTACACGTCCCAATTCTTTATTGTTCCACCTTCCTTTTAGATGTAGTCACAAATGTTTCCTATTCAGCTTTTGACTTCATCATACTTACACTGCTGGGACTGGCTTAAATGATCATGGTCCCTGATGTTCTACATTTAAGTAGTAGTTAAAAGTTGACGTGAAATTCCACATACTTTAAAACTCATTAGGGGCTGGACATGGTGGCTCTCACCCAGCACTTTGAGAGGACTGCTTGAGGCCACGAGTTTGAGACCAGCCTGGGCAGCATAGCAAGACACCTTGTCTACTAAAAATAAAAATAAATCAGCTGGCTGTGGTGGTGCATGCCTGCTGTCCCAACTACTGGGGAGGCTCAGGTGAGAGAACTGATTGAGCCAGGGAGGTCGAGGCTGCAGTGAGCCATGATCATGCCACTGTACTCCAGCTTGGGTGACAGAATGAGATCCTGTCTCTTAAAAAAAAAAAAAAAGAAAGAAAACTAATTAGGTATTGTTAGTTTTAAATTGCCTTTCTTTGGCAAGTCTGCAAGAGTTTTCTGCTCAGCCAAAAAAAATTTTTTAAAGTTTAAAATATTTAAATATTAAATATTTTAAAAATGTTTGAATTTTATAGAGTGGTTAAATTATAAAGTGAAGAAATTCATATTTCTTGAGGGTTTAATATGTGTCATAGCCTGTGCTATTCATATCTCACCTCATTCTTCATCATAATTATTTCCTCTTGTAGGACCTGACTATGTCTTTCATAGGACTAATCTCAGTATGTAAATATGTGACATATTTCTTGTTTTCCTTGTCTCCTGTCTCCTCTGTTTGTATGTAAGCTCCATTGTAAAGACTGTGCATTTTTTCTCTGTTTTAACTGTACCACCGAACCCAGAGCCAGGCCATAGTAAGGTCTCTAATTATTTTTGAATAAGTAAATACTTCATGAGGTCATATTTAGTATTTCCATTTTATAGATGAGGAAACTGAGAGTCACACAGTTGCCACATTTAGAAAATCACATATTTAGTGGTGATAGAATTATAATCCAGACTTATAAGCACCAGAACGTATTATCTTTTCATTTGGCCATGCTGCTGGTTTTATGTTTTAAACTACTATATAGGATTATCAGATTCATTATAGGAGATTTAGAAGTAAACTTCCTTTGACAAACTGACAATGTTTAAAATCCTGAGTTTGTTTGCTTTCCCTCCGATTTTGCTCTCTCTCTTCTCTCCTTTTCCCTACCTCCCTCCTCTTCCCTGCTTCCCTCCCTCCCTTCCTTTCCTCTTTCCTTCCTTCCTCTCTCCCTCCCTTTCAGTCTGGCTGTCAAAAATGGTAAATCTGTTGCATGTGCACCAGGTCCTTAGACTAAATATCCTGCTTACTCATTACTCATGTTTCTTTTTTGCTTTTATCTTTTCATTCAACTGTAATAATCCAACGTTGTGTTGAGTTTGGGGAGCCTTTAATATGTCATTAGGAAGACTTTGATAAAAGAAAAGGGCAGGTGTCCCACCTGTGAAAAAGCAATAATACAGAAGATTAGTTTCCCAAGTCCAGCATGGGGCTTACTGCACTGGCCAGCTTCCAAGCTACTGAAGATATGCACAGCTGGCCTTGGAGGAGCCACCGAAAGCAATGGCACGCACCCCAGTAGACTTCTGGTTATTGTGTAATGAGAACTGAACTTGATTTTCGATTATTGTTGCATCTTTGACATTCCTTTGGTGAATCAGGCCACATGATACCCAGTATGGATTACCCAATGAAGTCACTATCTCATTGACTTTGGTTCTGAGATCTGACCCTCATGATTTCCCAACACATACTTTAACTGTGTTGAATTCTATTGGGAAAACTGTTCATTTCTCTAATCCCTTTTCTTCCATCTTTTCCTCCTGTTCCATTTTGCTTCTTTTCCTCCTTAAATCATTACCATAGTCTTGGCCTCAAAAAAATCAGCATAAGCCAAAGGCAGTCTCTTGAGGGAGATATTACTTTCATGTGTGGCCTAAACTTAGTACATAAACTACTCCCTGGAAAAGAAAACAAAAACTGTTCACCAGGAGATGGAGAATATATTCTTCTGTAAAGAAATTTTTCCACTGTGCTTCCTGATATCCTAAATGTTCCCCAACACGATGAAACAAAATTTAGGTTCCTGTCTGGCACCAAAATATTGTCCAATGGAAATATTTTTAAAAACACTCTGTGACTGTAATTTTTAAATGCGGTGAAGACAAAAATATTTTCAATTTTTTTTTCCTTAGACATCAAAGAGTTTCACTATGTTTAGATTAAAAGTGCTGGGGTAGGGGACCCCGGTGCTCAATGGAGTCTCAGCCATTATATACATTCAAATACATGGGTATTTGAAGAATATAAGTTATTGAGATTATTTCTATAGTGAGTCAGATGAAAGGGTTTTTTCTTAATGTTGATATTTTTATATCCATAGGATGTTCTCTTATAAAGCTTATTATGCTTCCAGAGGACAGTGGCAGGTGTAAGACACGAAGCACAACTAACTCAAAAGAGTTCCCTCTTGGGACCGTTAGTTCACCATTGCTATCTTCCTATGTGAAAGCCAAAAAAAACCTTGAAGGCCACATGTGTCTATATGAAAATCCTTATAAGAAGTTGCAAATATTGTGTAAGAATGAGAATAATTTTATCTGAAAATATTATATTATCAAAGTGACATGGTGAAATTTGATTTTGGGGCTGGGTGTAGTGGCTCACACCTGTAATCTCAGCATTTTGGGAGGCTGAGTTGGGAGGATTGCCTGAGGCCAGGATCACTAGAGACTAGCCTGGGCAACATAGTGAGACCCCATCTCTACTAAAAGATAGCAAGAAAAAAATTAGCCAGGTGTGGTGTGATGCACCTGTAGTCCTAGCTACATGGGAGAGTGAGGCAGGAGGATCCCTTGAACCCAGGATTTTGAGGCTGCAGTGAGCTATGATCATGCCATGGCACTCCAGCCTGGGAGTGCTGGAGACAGAGCAAGATCCTGTCTCAAAAAAAGGAAGAAAGGAATTTGATTATTTTGGAGTTCGTTCATCCATAGGTTCACCAAGTATCTATTTATAATCTACCATTCTCCTAGGCACTAGAGTTCAAAGATGAATTAGATTGGTTCTCTGTTTTTAAGTGCTTGAGAATAGTAGATGAATGCTGACTTACAAAGAAATAACTGCAATACAACATGATATGTGCTGTAATGATGATGGAGATAGGCAGGGTAGTATTCAAAGTATTAATCAAATTGCCTTTCAGCAAATCATAGTGGATGCCAGTCTCAATGCTGGAACAGAGTTTGGGAGACCTCCTGATGGGCCAGGTGTTTTCTTCCTTGAGTACCCATTTTGTGTGGCATTCCAGGGGCTCTGGGGAAGGGACTAAGATGGTCAGGTATTAGGAAAAGAGGCACTTGGGGTGAGTGGTGCTTCTAAAACTGACCAACAGCCAGTGTGGTAGTGCTGATGTGTACCAGCTGCAAATCAGCTCTGGATTTAGGGTAATCATTTCATTCATTTAAATATGAATGTCCAGATATTTCCATCACTATTATTCTAGATTGCTGTCTATTTTAGCTTCACTGAGTGCATTTCTGCAGCTGTCACTAAACTTTGCTTCAAATGATGTATGCACCACCCCAGGGCAGGTGGGGCATGTAAAGAAGACTTTGATGGGGCTCTGCTCAGCTCCAGGTTATGGATTTAAATGACCGATAGCATGTGTGGGTTCACCAAAGGCATTACTACTACAAAAGGGTAGTTATGTGCTACCTTTAATCTGACCATATTGCATTTCATCATTGGTTGCTGCAGTGAAATAAAAAACCTTGCCATACAGTGAATACTTTAATCTGTCATCACAAGGAAGGTCTTGTCAATTGTGGCTCAAAATCTAGGCCTAATGACCAGAGATAGTCATTAGACTGGCATAGTCTTTAAATAAAAATAGAGTTGTTCAATAGGTTCTCTTTGCAAGACTTCCTCTAAATTAATATTAGATATTTTTGGTTGTTTCATCCAATGGAATAAAAGTAAGGGATAGTATTAAGGGAGAAAAAATTTATTTCTTAAACACACGTGCATGCACCTGCACACACACACACACACGCACACGTGTGCTGCACCAAAAAGGTATTTGCAAGCCATTTGGTGTTGCTTGGATTACTGCATCAACATTTTCTAGTGCGATAAATACAACATGTTTCTGTCAGGTAACTATAGAAAACTGTTCCCTACATTCTTCTGGAATGTAGAACTGATCTGGCCAGATTATAATTGACATGGCTGGACAAGGACTGGCTATTGATTTATCACAACTTGTGATGCAACTGAATGGGAGTGTTCCTACTTCTAAACAGTCCTCCCTCTCCCTCACAGGAAAGACGGAGTGTGTAGCCAGATCAAACAACTGTGCTTCATGATTGCGTGTACTTGGGCAGAATGATTAGGACTCCAGAGGGATTTGTGTGCCTGCATCATGCCCTGAGCACTTCCCCTCCTCAATCCCTTTGGAATTTCTCAGCTGTAGCCATCAGTCCAGTCCGAGGGGCTAGATGAGCCCAAAAGGAGCAGAGCACATTGCTCTCATTCATTATGACTCCCGAGTTCTTGCCACAGTTCTGGAAAGCCAATAGAATTCTGTGGGCTGACTGCCCTCCTTACTGGTGCATTGGATACACCATGTTCTACTTCTACCCTGTACCTACCTCCTCAAGGAGGTGCTTCCTGTGATCCTCACATAATGATCTGCATGTCTGTTGGATGTGAAATCAATTGACTTGGCTGGCTTTCTTGTATTTACTTTGATGGACCTAGGGTTAGGGCTTTTGTAGGTACTAGAGACCAGATGTGGTCATTTAGTTAGAAAGAAAAAATGATTTTCTTTTGCTTCTCATGGAATCATATTGTTGGAAGGAAACATGGAGCTCCAGTACAGTCCTTTCATGTTATAGATAAGAAGTCTAATATTCTGTAGAACTTAATGACAATGCATGGGAGGTCTCTGGCTCTCTAGTCACTGTTCCTGCTGTCTTCTTAGTTCAGGAATGATTCAAGTCAATATTCAACTGATGAAAATTCTGAATTAAATCACTGTATTTGAGTGAAAATATTGGAATGGATTTCACAGATTTTAAGGGAATCGATAGAAAGATACAAACAACCTTAGTAGGTTTGGCCTCCATTTGATGATTTGTTGGTAAGGATTCTGTAATATTAACATCAACTTATTATCCATTTACTTGTAGAACTTTGTAATTATGTCTACAAAACTAACCTTGCATACTATGGATGCCCAAATACAAGAACAAATGTCTTCCAAGTTTTGGGGCAAATCTTCAATTGTAAAGGTCTGTGCATATCGTGTTAAAAGAAGAAAGGCAGACTCCACAGAGGATCTAATTCGTATAAATATGCCAATATTCTGAAACTGTTTCCAAGGTCCAAGGTTGACATCTGACTATCACGTTAATGGCAGAGGGATCTTTTGTTTAATCTATCCAATATATGTAAATAGTACCACTGATTTTCTATTCTATAAGGCTCAAATCCTTGGTGACCGTCTTTGACTTTCAACCTGTTGTATTCACCTCCTAAATCCAATTAAGCCTCCAACTTTGACTCTGTTTGTCAAGTATTACTTTCGATATCTATTTTTTGTCCCCATTTGTCACTAGTCCCTTTATCACTGTGCCTTAGGTTCCGTAAGAGACTCATAATTGGCTTCCCTAATTCCTGCCAGGTTAGTCCTCACAAAACACTGCTTTCTTCATGCCATTATCTTACTACTCTATCTATATTTGATTCCTGTTACTTATTGGAGAATTTCTTAACTTTTTCTCCTGCCATTTGAGGACTTTAATAATCTGGACGGGGCTTACTTATCCAGTCTTATTTCAAACAAAAATTCCAGTGAATGTAGTCTCATGGTAAGCTGCAGTGCATGTGGCTAGCTGTGTTTATGCTGTATTATTATTATTTGAGACAAGGTCCCACTGTTTTGCCCAGGCTGGTCTTGAACTGGGTTCCAGTGATCCTCCTGCCTCTGCTTCCCAAGGTGCTGGGATTGCAGATGTGAACCACTGCACTGGGGCTGTACCTCATTTTTTTATCCTTCCTTACCCTCTTTTATCCACTTTTTTTTTTTTTTTTTGAGTTGGAGTCTTGCTCTGTTGCCCAGGCTGGAGTGCAGTGGTGTGATCTTGGCTTACTGCAACTTCTGCCTTCCGGGTTCAAGCGATTCTCCTGCCTCAGCCTCCTGAGTAGCTGAGATTACAGGCATGTGCTACCAAGCCCGGCTAATTTTTGTATTTTTAGTAGAGACGGGGTTTTATCATGTTGGTCAGGCTGGTCTCAAACTCCTGACCTCAGGTGATCCACATGCCTTGGCCTCCCAAAGTGCTGGGATTATAGGCATGAGCACCCAGCCTTTTATTGACTTTTTAAAGTTAAATTAAAATTTCACTTTTCTGACAACCTTTTCTCAACACTTTTCTCTGAGCAACTGTGGCATAATCAATGCCATTTGCAGTGTAACACTGTATTATGTATTGGCTAACATTGTTCTTTATTTTTATTTTGTTTTTGTTTTAGGCCTTGCATCTCTCACAAATTCATGAGGCCTTTTCAGAAGGAAACCAAACATACACATAAAGTGTTGATGGCATAGGCACTCATGGCTATTCTTTGACTTAAAATATTTTAATAGTCAAGAACTGTTTTAGTTATGTCCATTTTTATCTCAGCATAAAATATTCAGAGAACAATCAAATTCAATCAGGTGTCTTGGGGATTTATGTTATTTATAGTAATCCATTTTCATGTTCTGTATTAACAACTAACTTCAAAGCTTACCAGTAGAATTTAAGAATTTCTTAATAATGATTGTCTAATGAGGAGGCTGAATATGAGGAATGATTAAACCTGATTAAGTCATATTCATAAATACGCATGTGGATGGAATATAGGTTGTACCAAAGTGGATTAAGATCCTAATTTCCTCATTTTTGTTCTTAAATATGGATATGAGAATCACTATTAATGAAAATGTATTCTATTGAATATATTTTACACAAAGCTTTGTGTACAGAATTTGTTTTACTTATACAACTGTCTTATTCAATACATCTTTTGTGTCATTTTACTAAGGAGCATAAAATAGACTTCATAGAATCCATTCTATTTCTGATTATTACAATTCTTCTATATTTACTACAGTTAATTTTTTCCTTGAAGGTTTTCCCTCTGTTGTTACTTGATATCATAATAAAATGCCATATTTTAAAACTGTCCTATTTTATGAAAAGCCCTTATGATAGTTAAGTTGCAAAATAAAATAACTCAAATTCTACTTTGAAATTACCTTCTCCCTCATAACTTAAAGCTGTAACCCTTGAACTTTCACCTCTGATAGTTAGCTCCAGAGCTCTTGGTCTACTTGATCAAGGACCTTTCATAAGTCCTTTAAGTTGATTGGCACTTGTAGTTAGGCCTCTGACACTCGTCCAAACTTCAGCATGCTTTGAAGCTTCCCATCTTCATTAGTACGAAAGATGCCAGATGGAAAGCCAATAAAATTTTGGTGTATGTTTTCTTTATTACTTAAGGGCAAAAGAGTGTGTGTATATCAAGGCTTTTGATAATTTTAAAAATTCTGTGTTAGTTCCTATGCAACATAGAAAAGAAACTCAACCTCAGAAGTTAAAATCATGTCTTGGATTGGCCCGTCTGTAGTTTCATTGGAAAATGCTTACTTGCCGTGTGATAGATATAGCAGCAGTAAAGTGCTAGAATTATTATGAAATCATATGGGGAAACATTTTATTCATAGAAATCTACTCATGATGTTTTTGTATTCTAGGGAATTTGCCTGTCAGTATGAATCTGAGATTTAACTGTAAGGAAATAACTGTGTTTATTCTGAAGGAGGCAATGAAACTCAGTGGGGGAGGCTAGGCGATTTCAAGTATCTTTTTAAATGGCCAAATGGGATTTGATTTTCTGGTGAAGATCACCTATGTTAGCATTTTCTATGGGAGGCCAACTGTAATCCTAACCTACACTGCATTGTGTTCTCAGTTAGTTTAGCAAGATAATTTGGCATTTTGTAGAGCACTTTTTATATGCATGACATTTCCAAATACATCATAGCACTGAGCAAATTAATTCCTTAAATAGACAAAATAGCAGCTCCTCCTTAAACCATAGTTTGAAGTATGAAATCTATTCCTATTCCTATTTAGGCAACTGGAGTAAAGTTTTAAGAATTTTGTACTTTTACTTAACAACTCTATTAAAATTGAACTGTGTTAACCTGGTAGTGATAGTGAAGAAGGCAGAATTTCTATCACAACAAGAATCAATTCATGGGTATGTTGGAAAAAATACTAGAGGAGAAAAATGAGCCAAATACATGGCAAAGGAGAAAGGATTGTCACTCCTCTATTATGTCTTCTAGAAATTAGATTTAAGTAAGGAGAGCACAAGAGTGATGAAAGACCAAGGATTAGGCAAAAGTGACTCTTTTAGGTAGTATGGAGACTTAGGGTTGGATTTGTTAGATAGGAGAAAACCTTGTGCGTTGGACCAATGTGTAAGTACTTCCTCACTTATGTAGCATGAAAGCTTATTGATCTGGAGAATTGCATGATGAAAATAGGTTAAAATGATTACCCTAGTAGTTTATGCAGATGGATTGGAGAGAGACCAGTAAGCATTTAGAGTTGAAAAGTATGGACCCACACTATAGCATCAGCATTGGGATTGAAAACAAAGGGACAGGCAAGAGTTGTTTCAAGAAAAAATACTGATGAAACACTAAATTTCACAAGAATGTGAGGGAAGGATTAAAAAATTGCCTTGATATTTTAAGCTCGGGCGAATGAAAAATTGTGTCATGACAGCCCAAATTCTGAAAGCCATGAACTCATTTTGCCAAGAAGGTAATGGTTTTTTTTTTTTTTTTGAAAATTGAGTCTGAGTTGGTACTGAGCACCCAATGTGTGGAAGGTACCATCTGCAAAGGACTTCCTAGACAAATGAGAAACATTCAGAGATGTGAAAAGTCACTACAATTGGTAACATCTAAAGAATGTTTACTCTGTGCCAGACATGTATGTAAATGGACCAACTGCTAACATGTTCACAAAAATGAAACAGATGCTATGATTTACCTCATCTGCCAGAGTCCATGTCCATTATCATTACGCTATGTGATACTGTTAGGGTCTGACATAGCAAGGGGGCAATGAGGTGGGGGTCAAGGGGGCCATGGAAGAATTGTAGGAAGAGACAGGTCGCTTTGGGAAGCTTGTGAGGGCTGGACTGTAGGCTGAAAAGGATTAGAGGTTGCTCTTTCTTCCCAGATTATGTAATTCATCAAAGTCCCCTAACTAAATATCTCCTAAGTAGCACTTGCCTTTACTGGCACAGATGCTGTGTCTTCACAGCTGCCACGTGCTCAGTACCTCACAGGTAAAATATCTCACTTGACACTTAGAACAAGTCTGAGATAGATATTATCTACATTATAAACATTCTGAAGCCCTTTATTTAAAGATGAAAACAAGGGTTTCTGAGAGGTTAGTTTGTAGATGAAGACAAGGGTTCTGAGAGGTTAATTTGTCCAAAGTCATGTAGCTAATTTGTTGAAGAGACAGATTCAAACATAGGTCCTTATGGCTGATTTCAAAAGTTGTACTCTGCCATTTGTTTTGTTTTGTTTTGTTTTTAACTGGCAGAAATACTACAGAAGTGTTACTGTTATTTCAGCCTTTAAAAAAAAAGGTCATCCATTTAACATTTAATTATGTGCCAAGTACTGCGAATACAATAATGAAGAAGACAGGCAATATCCCTCCTTTCTAAAAGATCAATATTTTTCTTATTTCTGTCACTTCAAATACTTATATATAACAGCATGGGTAAAAACTGCTGTGCATGGTATAAGAGCATATTAACTGAGCTTAAACATAAATATGTGTTAATCACATCCCCTTAGACTAGTCATGAGTGTTCTCAGTGTATGAAGAGAGAACAGTGTCTTTTTAACTTTGTAAAATAGAACTTTATTAGCTGTTGGCCAGTGATTTCTTATGATTATTTTTCCTTTAAAATGAAAAGCTAAAAATAAGCCTATAAACAAAGATTTTAAATAAAGGGCTTCAGAAATACTCATGAACATATTTTTTCTAAGTTGACTTAAATCTCCTATTTTCCTTCAGGCAGTTGTGTGTTTTTGTATCAGAAAATACAGTGACCTATAGTGTGTTTAATAAAGTGACCAAATTGTTAGTTTCAGCATTTGTAATCCAAGAGTCAGGCTGTCTGGATATACATCCCTAACCCACCATTTACTACTTATGTGCTGTTGAGCAAATCTTTTAACCTGTCTATATCATCACTTTCCAAAATTGTATTGAGATCACACAACTAGTAAAAATAAGTGAGACCAAGCATGTACAGTGCTTAGCCCAGTGCAAGGTGTGTGATGGCACTCATAAATATTAGTCATCATCATTGTCCCTTGTATTATTTCCTAGTATTTTGTGCTTTTCCCCCACATGATACAGGGGCTCATTAGGTTCTCTGGCTTCCACAAACAGATCTTACTCTATCATTCCTGCACTAATTGTTTTAGTATGCCTGTGCCTTTGTGCTTATTTCACTGGGTCCAGACTTCTGTGTTACCCTCTCTCTCTGAACTACTCCTACTCTTACTCGAATGGCTTTGTCTTGCCTTTCTGTTTATTCATTTTCCATCACTCATTTTCAGTATTAAACCAGTTCTGTATTATTATTCTATGAGTATTTTTACTACTGGGTGGAAATTTTGGCATCATGCTAAGTGATTAATTTAGCACCCGCTTAAATATCTGGGCCATTTGCATATGTGTAATGGTGTATGTGGTGCTGCTGTGTTTAATTCATCCATCGGCAATTTGGCAAAAGCTTGTGGTGTCACAAAGCCATTAATAAAAACAAATCCTAGTTTCTATTAGCCCACTTTTTAAATTTTCCATGAAGATTATTTCAATCTCTGATAAATAAGAATTAACATAATTTTATTTATTGAATATTTGAAAAACTATATTCAACTTTTGATCTTATTTTTTTTCTGTTAGTTTAACATTTTTATCTTTAAAAGAGGTGTCTACCACTCTCAGTTCCATTAGAAACATATAATCTGCAAAGCTAACTTAAAATATTTTTCTGCAAGCTTGGAAACTGTTTTTCATGTTAATATATTACATTGTATAGATAATGGCCACTCTTGTTACATAGCATGTAATCTCACAAAGAATCATATCTTTCCTATTTCCCAACCCCTACTCTCTGACATCTTGCAGCCCCCTTCCCCACAAGTAGAAATAAAAAAAGCTGTCATGATAAATCCCCTGTAGGATCCTGGGGTAAAACATTCTAGTACCATAATAATGAAACACTTTATGTGTGGGAAAAGAATGATAGAAATAACAACTGTGCCACATCAGACCTCATTAAAGTCAATGAACTGCAACATCAGGCTATTTGTAGTCTTGAACAGTTTCTATGGAATATTCTACTATATTTATTATCTAGATATTAAAAACAGCAACAAAGATAACCCCTCATTTTCTGGAATTCCATTTCTGGAAACAAAGCATCTATATAAAGCCCAGAAAACGTTGCACTCAGTTTGGAAATCCATTTCTTTTATTGTTCAAGTGCAGTAGTATTTTCCAGTATGTCCTTGTGAGAGTCTCCAGTTATCTCATGAATGTGATCAGTCTTTTCTACTTATAAAATTAATAAATAGCAACTAATTATCAGTTAAACTTGACATGCTTCATTTAAACCTGGCACCAGAAAGAACTAAACTTACACTGCGATAACTGGGAAGAAGTTTTAGAAGGTAATTTTGGTTTATTGACCTCTCTCCACAGGAGTAGAAACTCAACCAGTTTAAAAATAACTCTAATGATCACATAATGTTGAGAATTAGATTTACCACAGTTCTGATGTAATTAATTTGTATTTACTTAAAACATCTTAATGGCAATTGTTAAAATTTTCACTTTATTTCAAATTGAGGTCAGGCACAGTGGCTCATGCCTATAATCCCAGCACTTTGGGAGGCAAAGGCCGGCAGATCACCTGAAGTCAGGAGTTTGAGACCAGCCTGGCCAACATGACAAAACCCCATCTCTACTAAAAATGCAAAAAAAAAAAAAAAAAAAAAAATTAGCTAGGCACGGTGGTCCCAGCTACTCGTGAGGCTAAGGCAGGAGAATCGCTTGAACTCAGGAGGTGAAGGTTGCAGTGAGCTGAGATCACGCCACTGCACTCCAGCCTGGGTGACAGAGTAAGACTCTGTCCCAATAAGTAAATAAATAAAATTGAAAGAATGACAGAAACAAATAAGAGTCCTGCTCTCAGTGCATTTCATGAGAAAGATAACATGCTTTGCCAGAAGGGCATACCTTGCTGCTTAATAACTCTCCTAGGCCAGGGACGATGGCTCACACCTTTAATTCTAACTCTTTGGGAGTCCAAGGCAGGAGGATTGCTTGAGGCCAGGAGTTTGAGACCAGCCTGGGCAACACAGTGAGACCTTGTCTCTACAAAAAATAAAAAACTTAGCTGGTTGTGGTGGTGTGTGCCTGTAGCCCAAGCTGTTCAGGAGATTGAGATGGGAGGATCGCTTGAGCCCAGAAGTTTGAGGTTACAGTGAGCTATTATCACCACTGCACTCTAAATAGCGATGTTCAACACCACTTACACTGTCATCAGCCTCGGTGACATAGTAAGACTGTGTCAGACAAAAAACTATCCTAATGAGAAGTATATTCTGGAATAACCAGCCCATTTTCTTCTAAAGCCCTGGCTACTACACCAAGGAACATTTTGCATTTAAACCAGTACACACATACATATCCTCTCAGTTGGCTTTAGGTGGTCTAATGTATATACTGATAATGCACCCACGTTTATTAGCCACTTGAAGAGAGGTTTTTTTTTTTTAAATCTTTTTGTACCTTCCATGGGCTTTATTGTGTTTTATGTTCATTCAGTGAACATAGTTTCTGCATATTCTTTATGTTTTATAAATTTTATGTGGAATTATCTTAAATCCTTTGGTATAAAAGCTTGAAAATAAGCATATTTATGAAAGGACTATTCATAAAATTAAATATTTGGTATTTTTATTTGATCTAAAAAATATCCTCTAGGAATTTCACAAAACAAATCTAATTACTGACTTTAGGGGAACAGTATATTGTAAATATTCATAACTTTATTAAAATTATGTTGCTCTGATTAGGTTATAAAAATAAAAATTTGGCAACTTAATTTTTGTTGTTTGTAACTAAAATACAGTAAAAATCTTACTAGCAAACAATTTAAATACATTTATTAGTTAAATAATGTGTAAGAAAATAGTCCCTCACACATTTGTTAGTATATCTTTTCTATTGTTAAAAATAAGGGAGAAAGACTTTTCCAAATTTCAGTTGAACTCATTATCTTTAAAATGATTACTGTATATCTGAATAATACTCTGTAGTGAGAGTTATGGAACTTGGCTATTGTAAGCTGAAATTATTTCCTATTATTTATTATGACTAACTTTCGTTTATAAACTGACATTCCACAGAGATTAAAACTTGAGGAAATTTGAAACAAAAATAAACACATAAAAGATATTTAAAACAAACAACCCTGTGTTATGTATAGTGGAGTACATGCTGATTGAGAAAATCTTGAGAAATAAATCTCCTGAATAAAAAAAGTCATTTCTTCTAAAAAATTAATGTATTAGGTTGGTGCAAAAGTAATTGTGATTTTTGCCATAATAGTATGAAATAACATTGGTGTGCATCAAATAGCTCATAGACAGTGCCCCTTTAAAGTTTTCCGAGTGGTCAGCCTCATGCCTGCTGCTGGAGATACAAGGATGAACGAGAGAATTTCTCCCTTCATGAGCTTACAGTCTAGTGGAAGGCTGTCACAAAGATTAATAATACATCTGTCTAAGTAGCGATGTTCGAAAAATACAAGGTGGGTCATTGATGAAATAAAGTACTTTGGAAAGTTCGCACTGGTTGTGGCTGGTTGTGTCTGTGGAATGTGAATTCAAAACTGACACGCAGTGCATTGAGCCACAGAACTCTCGGTTTGGAATCAGGAAGCTGGGATCTGCTGTGTGGGACTGTGGGCAGGTTGTTTCGCCTCTGTTGGGCTCAGTTTTACATTTGCAGAAATGTGAATCATTTATAAACTTGTTTTAGCCATGGAGGTTTTACTGAAAATGGTTGCAATTCAGTATGGCAACCTGGAGCTGCTCTGATGGTCCAGGTTCTCAGCAGAGCATGAAAACCTTTGGCTCTTATGACCTCATGGGTCTGTTGTAGTACAGACATTTTATGAGTATGGAGAGAATAAATTTTATTTAGTGTTCTACTTCTACCAGGCATTGCCATTTAAGCCTTTTACTTCTAATTGTGGAATGAAACACTTTGGTCCATCTTGAAGGAATTTCAGGCATTAAGCAAGCAAACAGGTGGGAGGACTTTGGGGAGAGCTCTGAAATTAATCTGTGCCTGCTTGTAAGGTTAATCCAGAAGACCTGAAGGTAAACCTGGTTTAGTCTCTGAATGTAGCTGGAGGATGGGGGAGGTTGGTTCAGAAAGGATGATCCGCTGTCTCCTCTGTGCCCAGACAGGTTCCTCCCTCCCAAGAGCCAGCTGCAGCTGTTGGCGACCTGTTCAGGGATTGTTTGGGGTGGAGGAGCATCTTGGCTTTGCACACATTTGTCCTCCAGACTTCCCTACCCCAGTGTGCGTCCATCAAGAGGGCTGCTCCATCTGCAAACAGCTTTGTCCTCACTCTGTCCCTCCCAGACCACAAGTTCTGTTTTCTGTCCTTTACTTTGCTGTAATGTCTCCATTTTCTGTCTCCAAAACTCTGAATAAGAGTATTTTTTGGAATATTTTCTACTGTTTGAGGTATTTTATGATTTTTCTTATCTAATGTACTTAAAGTTCCCTATGCTTCTGGGGATGAAACTTCTAAGTTTCAGCTTTTTATTAGAATGTGTCAAAATCTTACTATTTTAGAATTCTTACTATGTTTAAAAAGCTTACTATTCTTATTGATGAATATGACAGTAATGTAGCACGGAAATGGTTTATAAGCTTCAACACATGAATGAAAAATGAAGGAAACACTTGTTTAGTATAATGTAATAGCACTTTACAGTTTCATCCTCACAATAATCATACAAATGGGGTGGAGTGAGTATTATTTACCAGATAGCAGATTAAAATCAAAGAGATTAGTTGAAAGTCAGCTCAATTCACACAGTAGTGAAAAATCCATAGGTTTTTAACTCTGTGTTCCATGTTGTCTTTAGTATATTAAATTGCCTCTTTGAATAGTATAATTATAAGGTGATATTAATCTCTTGCAATCTTGTTCACATATAGTCAACTTTTATCAAATTCTCAAATAGAATCACAATGGACTAAAAAGAAAATATAAAGAAAGTAAAAGTGGGAGCTAATGTTTATTGAACACCTAGTGTGTGTCTGTATATTCATTAATTACCTCCTCCATTCAGTCAGGAATTTATTATCTAATGACCTGTGTCAGTGGTGACCATTAAGCCATTCTCATAATGAGATAGCCACCTTCTCCCTATTGTCGGGTGTTTATGACAACGCACCTAAGCACAATCACCCAGGGCGTGAGCCATCCCTTTGCTTTTTATCCACATGATACCTGCTCTCCAAAAGCAGACCCAGCCAGAAATGTGTGTTGAAATAGAAAACAAGAGGTCAAAACAAAACACCCAGCCAATGATGAATTCTGAAACTTTTCTCTAAATGCTTCCTGTGTGTTTATTGCAAACGTTTATAAAAGGTAAAAATATTTTCAAAGACAAATAACATCCTTGTGAAAAAAATCTCTTCTTGGAGTATCAAGAAAGATTACGTTTAAACTCAACCTTGAAATATTATACTCTTAGGAGTGGAGAAGAGTGAACAGATCTAAGTAATAGGGGTAGAATTGACAGGTTTTGGTAATTCACCTGATGAGCCAGGGAAGGGTATTCCAGCTACTTCCAATAACCACCCACCCTCACGATCATGTGAGGGCCCATGGAGTGGCATATGTTTCCTTCTAGGTACATTTCTAAATTTAGAGAAGAGCCTTTTCAAGTGGATACATCATTAGTGAGGAATAGAGCGTTCAAACAATATTAGTCATGGGCCAAAAGAACTGGCGTGGTTTAGGAGGCTTGCCTTTGTTATTTGATGAACAGGGTCTGTCTGGAGTTGGGTTTATAGTCACTGGTTTTTAAATAATTACCATGATGGCAAATTTTTACTAATTCTATCTCAGGCTGACAGCTTGCATCTATTTTTGAAAGTTAGCAAGAACTCTTTCTGAAGCATGAATAGTACCAATTGTCCTGAATTTTCTAATCCTGAAGAGCAATCTGGTTTTGTCATTTCTCTCTGTTTTCTGTAATTCATTCTTCATTGAATGAATTTTCTGCTTGTAAGTTTTCACTTCCTCTGTTGCTGATAGCTTCTGTTTTTTCTCTTCCCATTCATGTTCTTGAACCAGTTTCTTTTGCAGAGTCATGTTTTTCTGCTGATAGAATTTACTGAGAATTTCTGTTGTAAAGATCTGGCCAAGTTTAGTGAATGAGAGCCATGTTCCAGCTTCTGTATGTGTTCATACAGCTCATGCCTGGCTGACAATTCATCACTCACTTTGGAATGAAAATGGCCACTATCTTTTGTGACAATTGTTAACATCAGTTTTGTCTGATTTTTCTTTTCTAATTTTCTATCTTCTCACTCTGTTCTGCCAGCTATCCATTGCCAAATTCATCTCATCCATTTCATTTTTATTATTCTTTTTGTCTTTAAATTCAGAAGCAAGATCAAATTATCTTATCTGCACAGTAGACTTCTTCAAACATCAAATTATTCTCTTAGAAGTAAGATCTTTACCTAGGCTTTTCTGAGAGTTTTGTATAATTTATTAGTTCAGCAAGGTCAGTATAATGCTCCCTGCAGTTTTCTGATTCCAATAATAATTATAACATGCTTTTCTTAAATCCAATATTTTCTTTGTAAATTCATTAGAGTTTAGATTCCATCTTCTCATAACTTAGTTTAAATTCATTTTCTCTGTCAAATATTATGACATGCTTTGTAAAACCCTACCATATTCAATAGATGTCTGTCTTGCCAAGTGCTGTTTGAGTTTGCTTGCATCCTGTTCTTCAATTCTCAGTATGACAAGCAGATTTTCCACAGCATTTGATTCATTTCTTTAAACCTTCTGATTGACTATTTAATCCAGATATGTTCACAAATATTCATATTTTGGTTTTTGATTTCTTCAAAAGATGTGAGTGCTTCTTTAATCATTTTTTTCATAATCTTCTGTCTGTTAAGTAAAAATTTATTCAAGTTATTTCTTAAACATTTGTGCAATCTATTGTTTTTATTTGATGAAATCCACTGTTGAAAGACACATTCTTCAGGGAGAAAATGGCAAATAAGCTACTTCCCAATAAATAAGTAATAATTAGAGGCCTCTAAGACATGTACAAATCAGGGCTGGGCCTTTCTGGCACCATTGTTGTAGGTGAGACAATGGTCAGTCAAAGTACTTTCCATTGTAATTTCCCTCTGGTATTTCCTAACATTTTCTTTAATCTTTGAATATTCCTAAGTTTCTCCTTCCACATGGTTAGGGTGAATTATTTTTACATGCCACTTGAAATATAAGTTCAATCATAGGACTGCTATATTCAGTTTTGGAAAATTCTCGTCTGTCATCTCTTCCACAATGGCTTCTAATGGTCCTACCATGTGAACCACAGACATTATAAGTATATAGTAGTTGCTAGAGAGTTCTTAGTTTAAGTGATGTTATACTAGAAAAAATATAATTCTTAGTCTTAAGGAAGTTTTATATATCAGATTATGTCTGTCTGTGTGTGTGTGTGTGTGTGTGTGTGTATGTATGTGTGTTTGAACAGATGTATTAACTTTATATTTTCGTACCTTTTAGGGTTCTCTGGGCTCATTTACTCATTTATATGATTCTTCTCCTGTTCCCAATCTGGCCAAGATACCTTGAATATGATGAAAACACCCCTTTATTCTAGAATATAGAAAGAAATCTGAAATTTCTATTGGCAGTTTTGGACTTTGCTACAAAGCTTATTCTCCTAATATTTTCTATTGGTTTTATTGCTCAATTGTTTCTTAACCTCTTACAAAATACAGACGGTCAGACTTATTCTGTGTAAGGGACTGGGAGGAAACTAACTGCCCCACTGATGTTTTTGTTTCTCATGATAGTGTTTCCATGTGGGAGCCAGTAGCTCAGGATCACATTGAAAGTCGCTTGGATACTAAGGCCTGTGCTGCTTGTGTCTTGAACTTTCTAAAGTTTGGAAGTCATCAGTCCTACTTAGCAGCTCATTCTTTAAAATCAGGCAGTTCTGTATTTTCCTTGGCCTTCTTCTCCTGGCAAATATTGTAAGACCTCAATTCTCATTGTGGGCTAATTATTCTCTTCTATTTGCCTGAACCATAATTCAATGCAAGGCTACTCCTGCCCAAGGAAATGAGGACAGAAATTATATAATTGAGAATAATGGCTTGAAAGCCATGAACGTCTAGAATCTTGTGCGAAGTCTGATACATACTAGCTTGGTGGTCTTTACCGGTAACTTACCAAAAAAAAAAAAAAAACAAGTTTTTTTCTCTGCTTTTAAAATGAGATCATCATAAAGGCTATTTATTGAATGACAATAATGAACTTGCCCTTGTAGAAAAATCAGGCCTATAATTACTACCTAAACACTGTCTTATTAAAAAGGTTGTGATTTTATTCAGGTGGTTGTTGATCGGTGAAATTCCAATATATTCACATTTAATGAAATATAAATATTTGTAAGGATTATTTTCCATTACTAATATATACATTTAACTAACTGCTAACTAAACATTTTCAGAAAATTATGATGGACCTGACTGAAAAGAAACTGTAAATCATTTGGACTTAGTACTTTTAAATTATTAATTAGTACTTTAATTATTCACATACTGAAAAGAAATATTTCTTAGAAATATAAAACTCAACTACCAATTTTCTTAGCAAACCCTTTCTTTATTGATGATATTAAAGCAGGATGAACAAAAATTCCGAATCATTAGTTTTCTTAAGTAACACTAGATGATCATGTATCTAGAGTAGCTTTTATAATTAAATGAACCTTAAGAGTTTTGCTGAAACACTAAAGACAATACTGACCTTTACAAATATCTGATCCCTTTCTTGAAGTTGGTAGTTAAAAACAATGAGAAAATATATATAAATTATTTACTAGCTATTTTGGAACCAGGAAAAAGAATTAAACTACACTAAAAAAATTATCCTTTGTATTTCAGGCCCTCCAGGGAAACGAGGTAAGAGAGGCCGAAGAGGAGAATCTGGTAAGTCTCTCTTTCAGCTGCTCTGTGTCACTCATGTTCTGGTTAAGTTCCGGCATCTGTTCTTCCTAATTAATGATAATATTGTCTTGTTGGAGGTTATATGTGTGTGTTTAAATCTTTCTCTGCTAGACCTACTTGTATTTGTTTATTTATTATTTTTTAATCTTCTCCTTATTTCTATTAAACTGTAAAAAGGAGAAGTTTGCAAAGTATTGTTAATTGCAGTTTAGTAACAATTGGTACCCATTTGGGGCTTATTTATTGGGTCAAGTTAAGTCTGTCCTTTCTATGTACAATGGCGTGTTTCTCAGCTGCACACAGTGTGATAGCATCACCCACGTTTCCATCTATATAGGTGGTCAGTCAATGTAGGTCCTTTGCAAAAACATCTGCCTTGGGACACTAGGGCACATGTCTTAGAAAGCTGTGTTGTTATTTTATCCAATTGGCACAATTCTGTCATGCTTTTACTCTTACCATTTTCAAAATTTGGGAATGTTTTATCCTTCTTGTACAACCATGGAATTTTAGTGATGACAAGAGCCTTAGTAATCAATCTAGAATTTTCATTTTGTAGTTGAGGAAATGGAGGCCCATAGCAGTCAGGTGATTTGGCCAAGGCAAAACTTGAAACAGAACCAATTGTCCTGATTCCTACTTCAGGACATTCTTGCTTTCAGGCCAAATACCTATATGTAAAACAAATCCCCAATGTAAAACAGAAAAGTCAAGTAAAATTTCTTTTGAAACTGAGATGATCTGTATAAATGAGTTCACTTACTGTTTTTCTTTTTTTGGAAATGACCACATAAAGTCTTATCAGGCCATTAATTCTTACATGCAAGATAAAGTAATTTAAGGTTTGACTCTAGCATGCTGTAAATTGTTATTTTTCAGTATTTTCTCTAAGTATTTTTCAATATTAAAAATAATCAATTACTAAGTATTGAAACAGAAACATTAACCTATCAAGAGCTGATAGCAGATTAATGTGTGGTTTTTTTTCTTGCCTCATTTTCTCTTCCATTTTAAGAAAGATGTAAAAGTAAAAAGCATTTGTGAAAATTTATTAATTTGAGCAGTGTGGTTGCTTTTTTTTTTTAAAGAGTGTTGTCAAAAGCTACCTTTATAGCTCATTGAATCTAAATAATTGGAAACTTGTATAGGTATTCCTTCACAAAGTGCAAAGTTTTCTAATAGAGGACACTTTATAAATTTGTTTTGAGGAAAAAGAAATGATAAAACATTAGTGGAATCAGATAATCATAGAAATGATCTTTGATCTTTGTCAAAAGAAAGAGGATTTTGGGGAAAAAGTGAAAAATTTATGCTTATACAAAGTTTCATAGAAAATAAAAGCCAATTTCCAACTTCCTAGCTACTTAGAACTAGTATTTTAATTGAGCATAATGGTGTGTGAAATATTTAAAATTGTCTTAGTCTTTGCCTGTTTTGATGGTTTTAAAGAAACTTACATAAACGTGAGGACCTAGTCTTTTGCATATTTACAATAATGTTGAATAAAAAATTCTAAGGACAAATAATCGGTACATTTCTCATTTGGCTGTTTTATCAAACTCAAGAAGTTATATATCAATTCTCTATAACTGGTCTATCATAAATTACCAAATATTCTCATAATTCATACTTCTCTAAACTTTTATAAATTAGTCTTTACTTAAGATATATGAACATCTCAGCAATTCATAGACAGGCTTCAGGGAATCTAAAAATTACTTGAAATTTTATGTAAAATTTTGTGTGCAATTATACATTTTTTTGAAATGGTCTCAAAGGCTCCATGGTCTAAAAATGATTAAGAATCAGTTAATTTTAAAAAACTTCCATGTCTATTATGTCATGCTGATGATTATGCTCATATCTTTTGTTTGATTTTAATATTTTGCATATTCACTAACTCCTCTCTCTCTCTTCTCTCTCCACCTGCTCCCCCCATAGGTCCTCCTGTAAGTATGTTTGCTGCACATTGGCTTGTTTGCATTTATCAGGATCGTGTATGTTAAAACTTTGTTAAAACACCAAAATATAGTCTCTATGTCTATTAGAAAAATGTTACTGACCTTTTAAGAGTATACTTAAAGTGGTCGGTCGCGGTGGCTCACGCCTGTAATCCCAGCACTTTGGGAGGCCGAGGCGGGTGGATCATGAGGTCAGGAGATCGAGACCATCTTGGCTAACACGGTGAAACCCCATCTCTACTAAAAATACAAAAAATTAGCTGGACATGTTGGTGGGCGCCTGTAGTCCCAGCTACTCGGGAGGCTGAGGCAGGAGAATGGCGTGAACCCGGGAGGCGGAGCTTGCAGTGAGCCGAGATCATGCCACTGCACTCCAGTCTGGGCAAAAGAGCGAGACTCCGTCTGAAAAAAAAAAAAAAAAAAAGAGTATACTTAAAGTTTGGAAAATTATTTTTTAGATACACAATTTTGTGATCATGTGATGTTAGAATGCAATATATGTCCATTTAAATTTGTTTTAAATTTTTTTATTTCCATAGGTTATTGGGGAACAGGTGGTATTTGGTTACATGTTCTTTAGCAGTGATTTGTGAGATTTTGGTGTACCCATCACCTGAGCAGTATACACTTCACCCTATTTGTGGTCGTTTATCCCTCACCCCCTTCACACCTTTTCCCCCGAGTCCCCAAAGTCCATTGTGTCATTCTTATGCCTTTGCATCCTCATAGCTTAGCTCCCACTTATGAGTGAGAACATATGATGAAAAACGTTTATTTTTGATATGATCACACACCAATACCCTCGTGGGATTTTTGGATAACTTATGAAGATTCTGATTTTAAATCCTTTTCCTGGAATTCTGAGGTTTCTTTTGCAAGCAAATCTCCAAGCTATTTCACACTTCTTTTTTCATCTGTTTAAACTTGTATCTGAAATATTTGCATTTGCCAGTCTGCCAAATGTAGATGGCAACATGATCATGGAAATGATACCCCCAGTGAGCTTGGACCAGTCCTCCCTCCTTAGGCAACACTTCCTTTGAAGTCTGTTGGAGTTTTGCCTGCATAAAGAACATGAGATGGAGCCCTTGGAGAGTTTCACTTTCTTTTTTCTTTCCTTGAGTAGGTCATAGCTGCAGCATTCCAGTCTGTTTTGCACTCACAGGAACAGATTATCTTGTCAGCTCTGAGCTAGATGTGTTTTTGAGTAATATCCTGGATATCTGTATCTGACCCCAGTGTTTATACTGTGCAGTGTGCATTTACGGTAGCAATGATCATTGGCCTTGAGATATTTTCTCATCCTGGATAGTCAGTTTGCTCCAAGGTTCGCAGACTCCACGTTGGCAACTTATCTAACAGGCCAGCATGGTCCAGGGACAGGGGCTTAGCGTATACTTATTTACTTTATTCAGAGGAAACGTTGGCCTCCAAATATCTTTTGCAGTCTTCCTGCCACGTTCAAGGATGGAACATTAATCATGTTAGAAATGACTTTGCTTCTGTAACTGACTTTCAGCTCTTGCTTAATGCTAGGCAGATGGCATGCCTTAGGTCTAGGAGTCTTTACTTTTTGGCTTCATACTTAAGTCTCTTCATGTTAAGTAAGTAACAAACCACTACTACCCAGAGGAAACTCCTGAGGTTATGGCTGGAGTAGAGTGTTCAAGGCTTCTTTTTTTTGAATCCACATTAGCTATGGCAAGAGGTAGTTAAATCTCATTTCTGCCTTATGAATTCTTCAGGATTCTAGTACTTCCTCTTTGATTCCTCGAAAAATCACGCAACCATATAGCTCTCGCTTTCTTGAGGCCATCTGTTAGTCCAAATTTTCTACCTAAAGATGTCAATTGTTCCTCCTTTTCTTATTATATAGAAATAAGAGAGAATTAGCATTAAGCCCCTAGTGTAAGGCAAGCAATATTCTAGGTACTTTACATGTATAATTTCATTTTGTTCTCACACCAACCCTCTGATGTTACCATTCCTATTGTTCAGTGAGGAAACTGAGGCTCATAGAGGTTAATTACCAAAGGTTGCACAGCTAGAGGATTTGCAAAGTTGAAATTCAATTAGATATGTCTGATTTCAAATCGATTCAGTTTACCACTTTATTCCATTCCTTATGAATTATAGTTGTGTTATAACATGGATCATTGTTACATGGGTTTGTCAGGCCATGGGTCAAATCATATTCCTTGGTTAAAATAATCACATATAATATAAAATTATGGCCGAAACTGCAAAATGGCTAATCTATAAAACAAGTATTGATACTGTCCCACCTTGACTACATTTTAAAGAAGTTACAATATGTTTGGCAAACAGCATCAAATCCAAGAAATAAAGTATAATCATGAGTTTCCATACTGACTGGAAGATAATTCAAGTTGCTTATATTTGATAAGATGAAAAAACATTGATTGTACAAAAGAGAAAAAAAAACATTGATTATGCTATCTTTACTAATACAATACAACCCTACCATAGTACTTAGGACCCAATATCATGGGCTTCCTTGTGGGTAAAATACATTATGATGAAATCTTCTTGAGCCTCCAATTCCTAAATCTCCATGTATAATGTCTAAAAAGTATCTGCCTTCCATCAAATTTTGCTTTAGAGTAGGTGGCTTTATAACAAATTTCTGGCATATTTTTTATATCTGAGTAAATATTAATGAACAATGGGATTATTACAGTTAAATAAATTTATCAGCAATATGTTTATTTAGAGGCAATACCCAATTACTGACAATTTTAATTTCTAAGGACTATTCCTATTTTTACATCACCTTAATTTTATGTACAGTTAACCCTTGAACAATGTGGGGGTGAGAGGCACCAACCCTCTGCTCAGTGAGAAATCCACAGATGACTTTTGACTCCCCAAAAACTTTACTACCAATAACCTACTATTGACAGAAAACCTTACTGATAACACAAATGGTTAATTAATATACATTTTATATGTTGTATGTATTACATACTGCATTCTTACAATAAGCTAGAGAAAAGATGTTATTTAGAAAATCACAGTGAAGAGAAAATACATTTACTATTCATTAAGTAGAAGTGGATCATCACAAAAGTCTTCATCCTCACCATGTTCACATTGAATAATCTGAGGAGGAGAAGGACGAAAAGGGGTTGGTCTTGTTATCGGCAGAGGAGGAGGAAAACTGGCATATAAGTGGACCAATGTGGTTCAAACCCATGCTGTTTAAGGTCAACTGTATATATTTTCCTTTCACTTCTTTTTCCTGAACTAAAATCTGACAGTTTCTGTAATTTTAATTTTTAGAGAAATGTATTGTCCTACTTTGTATCTTTTAAAACATTATTCAACTATCTCCTCAAGTGTGCTATCGAGGCATATATTGTCATCTTAATCACAGTTGCCCTTGCCTCCATTCTGCACTCTAAATATAAAGCACAAAATTGGTCTGAGAAGTTAGTCTTGCTTCTGGTGAGCAATCCTTGGCACAGAACCTACATCGAGTAAATTTCTCAAACTTCCTTCTGGCCCGCAGTTCCCATGGTGCTGTGGCTTCATGTGTACAGACAGATTAGAAAGTGTAACCTGGGATCTTGATGTATATTTTGCTGTCATTCACTTTCACTTCATTATGAAATGTGCTCCAATAGTGCAAGAGACATTTGGACACTCAGTAAAACAAACAAACAAACTAACTAATAAAAAATTAGATGGCCCAGGGGATAATGGCAGATCTCACTGTAAGATTAAAAGAAACAAAAAAGAAAAGTATTAATGATAAAATTTAATTTAGCAACCATATATTTGCAACTTTACTTAGAATGTTTTGGAAAACTTGGGTATATTCCACTAGAATTATGTGTGGATATATAACTATGTGTTTCTTTTGTCAGTTTTTATAGTCTTGCATATTGAGATCATTTATAATTTAAACTTGAAATACAACTTGAATTAGATCCCGTGTATCAATTTATTCTCTAGGAAGCTTTCAGCTTATTACTCAGCCTTATCTATTTTGAGATATATATATTTATATACATACGTACACACACACACACACACACACACACACACACACACATCAGAGGAGTCTCTGCTAAAAATGGCTGCAACAGAGCAATTTTGTGATAATGTATATAATTTGTTTTTAAGTGAATATCACATACTTTTTTCTATTTTCTTTCTCATAAAGGTAACACATATTAGAATATTGTTCTAATGGACTCTGTGCATGTGCTTTGAGCATCAAGCTCAGATATCACAACTGTATTTGCTAGAATGATTTGTCAGTCCATTGTATTATGTGACTATCAAATGGTACCTTCTATTTTGGATCACTTAAAAATAAGTTTGCACTTTAATAGGAAGCAGAGAGAGTTTGATCAAAATTTACAAAATGACTTTAGGGTTTTTAAATGGAGCAAAGTTTACACATAGTTTTGATCCTTTTCAGAGTCAATAGTGGGTGCAGTCTTTCTGTCTCTTTGTCCCAAAAAGAAGTGTTATTCTAATATTCACAGGTCACAGAATCAAGCAAGTCCTGTAACTGTAGCCAGAAAAGAGCCAGGAGACCTTTTTTTAACTGGCTGTTTTATTTGTATCAGTCTATCAAGCCCTATAATTATGCTTGACTGACAGAGATATGATGTTATTGTTGGTTGTGGAGAACTCTCTGAGGTGTGAAATACGACTCTGTTGTGCAGCCTGCTCTGTCCTGTCCACCTTTAACAATTGTCAGCTCGGTTTGAACCCTAGAATCTTGTTGACAGATGAATGAAGCAGACTTGGCCAAGTTAAGCTTACAATGCTATTTCTGCCAATGTGGCAGATGAATTAGGAAAGAAATCTCAGTAGAACTTTTAGATGAAAACCTCTGATACCTTTACTTCATAATGAAAAAAAATGATAAGATTTTTAAGTCAAATTATGTCTTTTCCTGATATACTAATAACTACAATTTATAGCAGCTACCTACCATGTGTCACTTAACATACCAGTTCTCAGACCACCCCGTGACCTAGAGAGTTACTATACCTATTTTACAGAGGAGAAAGGTGAGCATTGGACCAGTCAAATAATTTGCCCAAGGGTGCACATCTAGCAGGAGACAGAACTGAAATATAAACCCAGGTCTGTCCCTCTTCAAAGTCCCCCATATTTCTATAAGGTGTTTTTCAGGCAAGTAAAGTTTAAGTGATACCACCCTCTTTGTAAACATCTTTGTTGTATCTTATCCTATCCTCATCGTGTATGGTTCATATTAAGCTGTTAGTTATTTGTAGATCTTACATCTTATGACTGCTCTTTTAAACTGCCAGTTACTCAAAACAAACTCGCAAATCATCTAATTATCATTTAACAGAAGCAAATCATGTGGAGGTATGAGCTTTGCCTCTTGAGTTAAGAAAACTAGGTATAAAATTTTCTTGAAGTTTTTCAGCAAATATTCCTTTAATTACTCCTTTTTATATTCCTACTTAATTATTATAATATTAAAAAATTTATATTTGGACTCAAAGAATGTGCTTTTAAATGTGTAGTAACTGTATTTTTTCTATAATAGCAGGGTATTATGATTATTGATGGAGGGAACAAACCATTTATCTCGTAGGAGGCAGTATGAGTGTAAAATACCAGCATAGCTAGATCAATTCAGTCATTATAACAGTCACCATAACAAACCATAGAAGCAAAAGCCCAGAGAATTAATTTGCACTGAAAGGCTGTTTGGGGGTAGAGTTTTAATAGAATGATCTCAGGCTGTCACTTGTCAAATGAACAACTCAGGTTGTTCATTTTGAGACCCTGCACACTGATTTGTCTTCTAGGACAGAAAGCAGAAAAAGAAAAAGAATATGACTATGAATGTGTACATAGAATAGATTCTCTAGTGTCTTTTCATGTCTTCTGTATTGAGTGGTTTGAGCTTCCATGTTTGTAGAGAGCACTGTGTTCAGTGGCAATCTGTTTTAATGCTTCCTCTGCTATGGTTTCTGTAGATGTAGTGCCAGGTTAAGCAGAAGTTTGGAATTCTGGAAGTGGCTACAGTAAGGGGCAAAGAGCTGCAAATTGAGCTTAAATAAGGCTGTTAAAGTAAAAAAATTAAAATTTTAAAAAGGAACAAGGAAGAAGAAATAGACATACAAAAATATTGACAATTTTTTTGCAACATTTTTTTTTTCCTACGGTCTATTTCTGGATACCATCTGTTTTAGAATAACTTTAGCTGTTGTAACAGACGGACCTTAAGATATTAGTGGCTTACCATAGTAAAAATTCATTTTTTTGCATATTGATGGGCAAGGCTCCTTGCAGGAGCCCAGACTGATGGAGACTCTGCCATCTTTAACATGTGTGTTCCAAGGCTATCTTGGGCACGGATGCACAGCCATAGATAAGGAAAGAGTGGAGGGTCAGATGGGAGGATTTTTTTGACCATTATTGGAAGTTTAGAATTCTATGATTTATATCTCTTCTGACCACATTCCTTTGGCAAGAGTCAAGTCACATGTTCATACCTAACTGTAAGAGAGGGAGAGAAATGTAGCTGTGGGCTCAGAAGGAAAAGTAAACAAATTTGGTGAACAGCCAGTCTCCACTGCCCTAAGTCTCCACTGTCCTACTGGAAATAATTCCTGAAGAAATAAAAAGAACCAGAAATCATCAGAGAAACATACATTGGTGTGTCACTTGGGAATAATGTGGTCTCAGTCTTGTAACATTTTAGAGAAGAACAGTCATTAAAACTATTATCACTGGAAACCTAGAACAGAACAAAAATTAAAGGAAGGGGATTTTTTTTTTTAAAAAAAGGGGGTGACATAAAAGTTAAAGGGTGGTCTGTAAAAAGAGAAAAGTATTAATGGCAGGTCATGAGACCCAGGCCTTCCAGATTACTTCATAATCTCATTGATAGTGAGGACTTTTTATCTTTCAGTATTTCTCAAATCTTTAAGCACCTCTATTCATTGTTACGGGCTTCTCTTTCCTTGTACCGTTTCTCTTGCCATGGAGTGGCTTAGATCTATAACAGGATTGGGTCCAGGGTAACCTCCTCAACTAGGCACAATTCTGGTTATGTGTCTGGTTTTATATTCCCAGTAGTTTCAGGATAAAGTTTAATTTTTAGCAATGCTTCTGTGAAAAAAAGTGACTAACACTTTTAGAGTCAGTTTCATGAAGCTTGAAGAGTGAGCCACTGCCATTCTTATGGTAGGAAACAGGATAACATTTTAAAAGAGTTTAGGACTGAATCCTTTCTCTCCCCAGGATACTTGATAAGTAAAATTAAATTTGCTTCTTTTCGAATTAAAAAAGAAAAAACCAAAACAGACAGTACAATGCAGTCAAAATTTCTACAAAGAAAATTCAAAAGGAATGCCTCGGTTTTAAAGCCTTTGCTATTAGTTGATGATTGGACACCTGTGTACCGTTCTAATGTCCAGTCTCCGAACAAATAGAGTGTCATGTCACTGCTTCCTGTTTTGCTTTCTTATGACCAAATATTTAGTCATGTTGCTGAATTCCTAGGGCTGTCTGCCTAATGCAGACCTGTAAATATCTTATGGGACTAATTAGGGAAGTAACTATGTGACTCTTGCTGGTTTGTGAGGCAATAACTAGCTATATTCAAGAAAGCCACTTGAAAATAAAGTGCTGTTACAAAGCAGCTTAGACACATTTTGAATGTTAATATTTTGAACAAGGTCAAATGAGTGATTTGAATGATTATTGTTTCCTCATGAATGGCTAAACATTTAATAATCTTTGGCAGCATGTGATCAGAGAAGGGCTCAATGTTCCCATTCTTCCAAACTAGCTACGTAAAATGCTGTGATTCCTCTTATACAAAGGGTGGCTTCTGCATAATTCTAATTATGTGGACACCATGACGCTGGCCTACATTTGGCCTAAGTTAACTAAGTGCTGTGTTTGGTCTTAACTGGGTCATGGACTATAATGTGGAAAGAATCCCCTTCTTCAGTCATTAAATAAGTTTTTGTTTCTGTTTTGGTGGAATTAAAAAGACATCAAGATGTGGAATCTAAAGTGTTCCAGGTTACCTAGATGTTCTTATGTTTTTAAAAATTATTAATGATATTTGTATTATACTTTTTGAAACAAGTTCTCATGCATCCTTAAGATTTGCATAGGGTTAAATGGAATAAAGCATGCATCTTTTGTTACTTGCTAATATCTTTGGCCTCAAAGTTATACACACATACACGCAAATACGCACACATATCTCTAGTTCTTACTTCTGCTTAATTTTGAAGGAAGGTATTTCTGTATGGTCAAGGAAAGAAAAAAGGATGAAATATAGAATTTAGAGACAGGAGAGACTTTAAAGGATTGTTAATAATTAGTTCATAGAGTTATTTAAAAGATAATGCGTATTCACACACTGATTCATTCATCAAACTAATATTGAGTGCTTAATACGTACCACACCCTCTGCTATACGATGAGGATACATGGCAAATAAGACGTGACTTTTGTCTTCAAGGTCCTTATCATCTAGAGAGGAAGAAAACAAAACAAAAACATAGCAATTTTGTGAGAGAAGTATGCTCAGGATATGCCAAGGTGCAGTGGGAGGACAGTAGAGAATATAATCCAGATTTAGATGTGGAGGGGATCAGGAATGCCTCTGGATCTGAGATCAGTGAAGGACTTGTCTGGGTGAAAAATCGAAGTAGTGTGTATTTTCCAAGAGGTTAGCATTTTCAAAGCCTTTGGAACCCAAGAAAAAACTGTCATTTTGGGAAGTGGTGTATGAAATAAAGCTGAAATATAAAGTTCAAGAAAGAGATTAGGAAGTAACTAGTAAAAATAGAGATTGGAGCAGGATGAGGCTATGGAGTACTTTGCATGCCATTCCAAGTGGTTACCCTAAAAGTATGCAGTCTTAGAAGGGCTAAAGGAGTAGGGTGGCAGGGTCAGAGGAACATTTGAGAAGGCCATTCTGCTAAAGGACAAGGAGGAGGACAAATGGGAAGAGAGAGATGATTAGGGTATTGTTGCAGCTAAGCGGGGGGACATAAAATGATCTGGAAAGAATGGTAGCAGGGGAGATGTAGAGACTGGGGCGGATTTAGGTGGCATTAATGAGTTAGGAATGACAGACGCATGATGATGTAGGAATGAAGAGGAGATAGAAGTGGAGGTGGCTCTCAGTCCTCATTCTGGCGAATCATATTGAGGCCACTGAGATGGAGAATAAAGATGGAAGAGCAGACTTGGGTAGGGGTTGATGCTGAGGGCTTCATCTGAGAAACTGTTTCAAGGAAGAACTATAAGCTTGCTGGAGTAGACATGAGCAGTCACCCAGAGGAAGAAGGGAAGGATGAATCTCCAGTGGGGGCAGAGGGGGACACTGCAGGAGCAGCAACTCAAGAAAAGAAGCCTCTTATGGGAAGCAAAGATTTCTGTTTTGAACATTTGAGTTTGAGCTATTGGTAAGACAGCTAAGTGGAGATATTTATTGACGTTGAGAGCCACCAAACTCTTCTCATTGTATCCAAAAATGCTCATTTGCTCAGGACTTTATTCTCTCTACACTGTATTGCTGGCATGATTCGAATGCACATGTTCCTGCAAAATGGCAAATAAGATAAAGACTAAAAAGAATCCAATGGGATTACCAGTAAAAACAGCCTTGGTGATTATATCACTCAGGGTGCTCCAGAGAAACAGAACCATAGGGCATCTATAGAGGTATGGGGATTTATTTTATGGAATTGGCTCATGCGGTTGTGGGAACTGGTAAGTCCGAAATCTGTAGGGCAGGCCTGAAGGCTGGAACTCAGGCAAGATTTCTATGTTAAATCTTGAGATAGAATTCTTTCTTCTCCAGGAAACTTCAGTTTTTGTTCTTAAGGCCTTCAAATGATTGGATGAAGCCCTCCCGCATTATTGAGGGAAATCTGCTTTTCTTAGTGAACTGATGGTAAACATTAATCACAGCCACAAAATATCTTCACAGCAACATCTAGACTAGTATTTGTCCAAACAACTGGGCACCGCAGCCTCGCCAAGTTGACACATCACATTAACCATCACAGTGAGGTTGTAAACAGACACCTCTTCAAGTTCTACTTTTTCAGATTCTTACTGAACTTGCACAGATATACCGTCACACTTGTCTTTCACTTGTCTTTCATGGCTTTCTTCTCCTCTCTCTGTAATTCCTTCCTCCTTCTTTTATCCATTTCCTTGATTCAGCTTTCATATTCCATGTATATAACCTTGTAACTTGGCAGTGTTGTGTAAAAATGCATGCCTGATTTGATAAGCTTTCCTGGCTAATAATAATATAATACATTTAATTGAAAGTAAGTCATCAAAAGCCCGTTCACATAGGTCATTTGATGCTACAACCCCATGAAGAAGGCAGGACTGATAAAATTGTGCTATTTTACTTTATAGCTGTCAGCAAGGGCTCAGAGAAGGAGAGTGACAGACTTAGGGCACACATGGCTCAGAAGTGACACGTGGGCCAGCTCTAAGCTGTGGAGGGCTTACATTTTATTTTTCTGTAGCAAATAAATACAGACCCACACACTTTTAGAGAAAAGTTACAAAAGAGTCTCTCTGCCGCACATGCGAGAATGAAACATTGCTGGTAAACTGGCATTTGGAACCTATGTAAAAGAAATTGATTGGTGCTAGCATTTCTGCTGCCCAGCAGAGGGGCTGGCCAAGGATTGAGGGTAGCACTAGTCAGGAGGGTTTTGAGAGGCAGCCAGAGTAGGCTGCGCTGCAGACCATGCCAGACAGCCTCACTGTGAGCTCCCCTCCTCCTGGCTTTGGATCCATCATACCTCACTGTGTTCTGTGGAGGAAGAGGAGAGTGGAGATAGAAGAGCTAAAGAATCCATGCAAAGTGGCCGAGTCACCACTTCCATTAATAAATGAAATCCATATTTGTGCAGCTAACTCATGAGAAAGAAGGAGAGCATTTGGCAGGCAGAGTAGAAACCCAATCTGGAAACTACAAATTTAAAAACAATTATTTTATGTTTTATATCACAAGCTTCCTTTTGGAGGCCTTTGTTAGCTACATCTATGTTCTGATGTTCTTCTGGGAGATGAAATGGAAGCATTCTAAGAGCTTTGTGCTGCCCAGAGCACAAGGATTTTATAGGACACATGAAAGCATACTTCAGTCCTGTACTGCAGACACGGTCTTTTATTCTGATATATAATTTCATTCAACTGTAGTAGACACACATACTTTGTCTCTTAATTTGCAGTTTGGGGAACAACTTCAACTTGCTCCCTTCCAGAGAGCATTATTAACAACCAGTTGGCATACAGTTCAGGCTTTTTCACAGGTGAGAGTGAAAATTGAAAGAGTGGATTAGAGAGTTCTCTGCAGGCATGCTGGATAATTTATCACCCTTCTGTGGTAATGACTGAATGTATATATCTTTCACCATATGTAGCCTTCCATTTAGACTTCTAATCAATGGTGAAGAATAACAACTGGTTTTTAAAAACCATCCCTTGGAGTGGAACTAATCAGCTTGTGGTTTCCTTTCAGGTAGTCTGACCATTATTCAATATGCCCTATGTATATCCTTGGATAGGAAATGACCTAAACTTCCACTTCCAGTTATGTGGATTATTTATCCTGATGCCCTCTCCACATCCACCCAACCCTCTACTTTGCATATTAAAGTTAAGCCTCTAATCATTGAATCTTCATGTCTGGAAAGCTGATCAGGAGTTGCCATTACATACAAACTTACTTTGTGCATTATATGGCATGAGTTGAAAAGAAACTATTATAGAATTCTTGTATTGTTTACTAGTTTGAAAGTCGTGTGGAAAATGAGAATTTATTCCTTTGTCTGACTATATCCCCTGGGTTTTATTTGTTAAGAATGTTATTTTCCCATAGGCATTAGCTCCCTTGTTTAGAGGGAAAAAAAAAATCCTTTTTAAATCTTTAGTTTGGGCCGGGCATGGTAGCCCATGCCTGTAATCCCAGCACTTTGGGAGGTTGAGGTGGGCGGATCTTGAGGTCAGGAGATCGAGACCATCCTGGCTAGCACAGTGAAACCCTGTCTCTACTAAAAATACCAAAAAGTAGCTGGGCATGGTGGCGGGCGCCTGTAGTCCCAGCTGCTCAGGAGACTGAGGCAGGAGAATGGCATGAACCTGGGAGGCGTAGCTTGCAGTGAGCCGAGATCACACCACGGCACTCCAGCCTGAGCGACAGAGTGAGACTCTGTCTCAAAAAAATAAATAAATAAATAAAAATAAAAATAAAATAAAATAAAAATCTTTAGTTTGGCGATATTAATAGAGTTTAGGAGAAGAGAGTTTGAAGAGCATAAACAAACTGGTGGCAATTTTAGATTGTTGGAACATTTTAAACAAAATGAAAAATTGCTTGACCTTGTATCAAATATCATAATTTATAAGGAATTCACTACAAAAGTTGTATATTTCCTATAATATGAAGTTTCCTATGTGTAGATTTTAATGAAAACCACAAGGCAAATAAATTTGAATTGGGAAACCTCTTCCTATTCATCATTGAGAAGGAGAAGCTTTTATTTTGTCATTTAAAAATATCCTTAAAAAGTAGGAAATTTCTTTCATTCCTGTTCATTTCTAGAACTTCCAATACTATCTAGAAATTCCAATAACTAAAGTACCCCGGTCATTTCTAGGTTTCTGTTCTGTTAAAAGTAAATTTAAATAGAAAGTTTTTATTCTTATAAATTATTATTGGAAATTGATCTGTCTCCTTTCTCTTTATACTAACAGGAGCTCAAACTATTGCTCTTAAGTACTGTGATTACCAAGATGTAACATAATTTAATACTTTCAATGATTTATAATACATTTATTATTTTGTCAGTAAATTAGACTCCATGGGCAATATAAGCATTCATTTTAGGAAGAGTTTGGTAACAGTTAATCGATGGTTTACATTAGAAGTTTTCTTGCTTGGGGACTGGAAGTCAGCATCATTTCAGATGTGCCTTTGTTGGCTGACAGTAGCTATGGCAGGCAGCATACTACTAAAATCAATATGATAAATCTCTTGAAAAAGGATACTTTTTCTGTTACCTATATTTTCTCAACTTGTCTCACCCTATGCTGGGTATGCTTTTAAATACTTTAGGATACCAAAAATGGTATCCTACATTACAAGCCTTCAAACTTCTTACTTTTAAACTATAACCAAAATTAGATAAATGTTGTTTGACTTTATCCATCAGGGCATCATATGAATCCCAGTAATATGAATATGTGTCCTTATATAAGATTTCAGTTCCCTGTCTAAACATCCAAATACAAAGCCCCATAGTGGAGTATTAAATTTTAATATTTGGCATTTATAAGATTTTAATTTATTTTAAACAACTTTCAAAGTGATGCATATATAGAAATTGACCAAGATATTGACTTGTCTTGTCGGAATTGTCTTGTAGCTCAAACTTTTCTGCTAAGTAGATAAAAAGAATCTTTCAAAAGGATATTTTCCTGAAATTTTTATCTTCAAACCATGTAAAGTTTCAGAGTGCATAAAACACTAAATTTATAGAATTGTTAAGAGTTAATAGAAAACTTAGAGATTGGGTCCAAGCTAGGTCATCATTTTTTAAGTTAATGAATTCAAGTGAAGCCCAAATAGGAATTTGAAGAGGGACCTTGTCACATGGACAGAACCACTCTGCAGTGATGCAAGTGGAGACAATGAATTATGGTATACAGTATGCTGTTGTATCTAAATTAATTCATTTCTAAGGGCATATCTTTTTTAATGCTCCATATATTTAAAAGTTCAATTCATCAAAGTCATCATGCCATATCTGTTAAAAAGATTCATTTCTTGCTGAACTATAGCCAACACATTTTCCAGAAATGACATTTTTCATAGTTTATTGTGTCCTCATTATCAAGGCAAAAACCATATCAAATGTGTTTCTTGAGTGACACTCAAGATGAATGAGAATGTGCATTCTGTTTCTGTATGCAGAGCTTTCAGTTTCTTAAGAATAATGAGAACTTTTAGGTAAAGATGTTTTTCAGGTTTCAATACTACTACATTTTTGTTATTTAAATATTTGTGTGGTTAAGGAATGGAATAGCACTATCAAGGGAATCTATTTTCTATTCTTTAAGTACTATAATATTATTCTTTAATTACTCGAGTTAAACCTCAAAACTTTGTTAGTCTTTAATTGCTTATGTTTTGCTTTAATTTAAGTGTCAGTACAATTGAGAGGAAGTTTGGGAATCTATTTTTTAATTAAAATATTTAAATAATTCACCATTATTTATTAACTTTGATTTTATTATTCCTTTTGGATTATTATTGTTAGTTTGTGCAAGTGAAAGAATAAAAATTTATTATGTAATGACATAAGATTAATGATGTTTGGTGTAAAAGATATTACTGTCAAAATAAATTAGCTTTTTTTTCCCCTGCAAAGATTAGATTTTATAGTATTATTAAATGAACTAATATTTCTCATTATTCTTTACCTGCTATGTGCTCTTCATGAAAGGGAGATGTTGAAGACAATTTAGAAACCTGGAAATTTCCTACACCAAAAAATAGGCAGGTTAAAATTCCATTCCTCAGGACCGCAAAAGCAAAGAGGTTCCAAATGTTTTGTTTCCTTTCAAAATGTGAAAAATCTGAGCCATAACTTGGTTTTATTACTTGACCTCTCTCCTCTGATGGGGACTGCCTTTCACTGTTCCTGCTATCGCAACATGACTGTGCAAACAAGGGGCCAGATTTCATTGTGCTGTGGATTGTTGATGTGGGGCAGGATACCTGGAAGCTAAAGGAGCCCGGAACTGTTATGTGCCTGCCTTCTGACATTGGTGAAAAATGCTCCCATGCCTAATGGCACAACCAGGTCCCTTGACTGCCTCTGTGAATAAGGATAGTGCTACGTAACTCTCATGTCCTGGTTCATGCTTCATACACCTATACACTCTTTGTGTGTATGTGAATCTGTACATGTGTTGTGTGTGAACTGAACTGAAACTTTTCCCTGAACTTTCCTTTCAGTGAAACAAAACAAATGGCTGAGGTTTGCAATTTGTCAAAAGCTTTGAAAAGATTGCTTTAGCAGACTTTATTTCTGAAGGTTCATACTGCCTTTCCATCCTTTATGGAGGACCTGGTGGGATAGCCTAATTTACTTGTGCACACCAATTATTAATACAAATGTCTACCTTGGCCTACTTCCTTTCATTTATACAATTTCAGGGATGGCTAGTCAGCCATGCTCCAGGCGGGACGCAGACCCATTCATGCATGGGGCAAGTGCTTTATTCTCTCCCCAGTAGACTCCGAGCATGCTGTGGCTACAGTCTATGGGACACTTTCTTTCATCCCTCAGCAGTTATTTAGAATTGTTCAGAAAGAACCTGCCGAGCCTCATCAATAGAGGTAATTTAGCCAGTGGCTCTAAAAATGCTAAGCTACATTTCCTGTCTCAATGGAGAACATTTATGCTATAAAAGAAATGTATTCAGATACTCTTGATTATAACATTACAGTATCTGATTTAATCTCAGCATCGCTAATTGTATAATGTTATCTGTTAAAATAAATTAAGGTGGTTGATTTCTCATTATAAAACATTTTATTGCAGTGCGAAGTGAGGACTTTAACTAGTTTTCACAACTTGAGCCTCTGTCAAAAGATTTTCCAATTGCTTGGAAAGTATGAGAATAAATTATGGGAATCTTAAAGTGCACTAACCTCTTTGTGTTATTTGTGACCATAAGTTCCTCTGTTGAAGAGTTTAGGACTTATTTTTCCATGTTTCTCTAGCATCACTGCAGTGCCTGGCTTAATAAATGTAGGTTGAATAAAAATTCATATAAGAATGAATTTTTAAAGAGTCAGATGTTTTTGGCATGCCTTCCACTGTGGAAGGACTATGTGGTGTAACATCATAGTTAAAAACCTAGGCTCAGGAATCTGGCAGACCCAAATGTATGTCTCAGTATTTCCATTTACTAGTGGTGTGATCTTAGACAAGTCACTCAACATTTCCTGGTCTCAGTTTCCACAGCTGTAAAATGGGGCGAATAACGGTACCTACTGATGTCTGCAAAACCAACATCACAGTACCTGGCATATTGTAACAACACCATAAGTGTTAGCTGTTCAAGGAGCATGCAGTTTAATAGAAGAGATAAGCTATCAATACCTATATTTTAAGGCAGAATGTAATGCTATAAATGAATTGAGACAATGATCTGTGTATATTTGGAAGAAATAAACTTCCCATCTGCTATAGGAAAGCAGACAAAGCTTTGGAAAGAGGTGAAAGCTGAGAGCATGGATGGGATTTTGAGAAGTGAATGAGTGGGAGGACACACCAGGTTGTGAGGATAGCAGGAACAAGAGTGTGCTAGGAGTCAGGAGCTTATAGCAATTGGAGGAAGGTCATGGGGCTAAGGGCCTCTACACGGGCTGGAGCTAAGGGTTTTGACCGCCAGGTCTAACTATGCCTTGATTTGGTCAAAATGAGATGTCATTTTCTTTGATGGAGTAAAAGTAAAGCTTTAAAATGTGGGCAGTACATCTCGCTGGAACTGCCTGAGTGCTCCAAGTGCCATTGTTCTCCCTCTGGCATTTCAGCAGCACTCAGCTTACCCAGCTGCTGGCATCCTTAAGATTTTGTGACCTGGTGGGTGACGTTTATTTGGTCTCGCTACAGAAAATGTAGGAATGGTGATTTGCGTAAATTCTTTTTTTTAAAAAAAAGTATTGTAACACGGCCTGGCGCGGTGGCTCATGCCTGTAATCCTAGGACTTTGGGAGGCTGAGGTGGGCGGATCATGAGGTCAGAAGATCGAGACCATCCTGGCTAACACGGTGAAACCCCGTCTCTACTAAAAATACAAAAAACAAAATTAGCCGGGTGTGGTGGCAGGCGCCTGTAGTCCCAGCTACTCACAAGGCTGAGGCGAGAGAATGGCGTGGACCTGGGAGGTGGAGCTTGCAGTGAGCCGAGATCGCGCCACTGCACTCCAGCCTGGGTGACAGGTATTGTAACACTTTAATATATGGCATATAATTATTGAAAGTTGTGTGGCATAAGAAAACCGGTCTGCATAGTAGTTATCCTGAAACACACGGCATAAAATGGAGTTTTGGCCAGGCACAGTGGCTCATCCCTATAATCCCAACACTTTGGGAGGCTGAGGTAGGTGGATCACTTTGAGTCCAGTTCAAGACCAGCCTGGGCAATATGGCGAAACTCTGTCTCTACAAACAAATACAAAACGTTAGCCAGGCATGTAGACCCAGCTACTCGGGAGGCTGAGGTGGGAGGATCGCTTGAGCCAAGGAGATGGAGGTTGCAGTGAGCTGTGATGGTGCCACTGCACTCCAGCTTGGGTGACAAAGCGAGACCCAAAACAACAACAACAACAACAACAAAATGAAGTTTTACCCTTTTAAAAATTTTTAACAGGCATTGCATTGTGGTACACCTGGAAGCCTGACTTTAATATGTCCATGTTGATATGAGGAATGACTGCACAGGCCTTTGACGTACCTCAAAGTTCCCATACAGACCAGAGAGTCTACGTGAATCTTGGCTGAATCTTCGCAACATCAGTAATTCACTACATTAGTCACTTATTCAAGGGTCTTTCACAGATATAATCCTCTTTTGTCTTCACAACTACTGAGTTCGTGCTGTGGGTCCTTGGTGGTTCCCTTCCTCCTAGACCTGTCACCCAAAGCCCAGCTCATTCCTTGCCCCTGCCTGTCCTCTCTGGAGATGCACTAGAGGCTATTCCACTTGAACTCTGTGGCCAGTGCTGAGCCAAAGTGTGCCCAATGGTGGGTGTAGGATGGGAATGATGGGGCAGCTGCCTCTCTCCATAGTTCAGGTGTGGGGATTCATGAATTCTAAAGACCAGAAGGGGCAGGGAGTCAGGCAGCAGCTGCTTCCTTCTGTTGCTATTTCTTTCATAGCCTATCTTGTTGACTTCTGTGAAATGATGACCCAGGCACCACCTCTCTGGAGGGATGTGATACACTGAGCTGCCTTCTGCTGCTTGTGTCTCAGTTGGCCTGTCCATGAGGCTTGGCCATTTATTTTCATCCTGAGGAAGTAAAGGATAGAGGATCCGAACTCTGAGGAGCAGGAGGTGTGGAGAAAGGGTGTATTAACGTCCGTAGCAGGTATCAGCTATGCAAGGAAAATATTTAAAGCAGGGAATAGATGTAGGTTCTTTATCTATGAGGTGCCTGGATGCCTCTGATTTCTTGTTTTCAGAGTAAATTCTGTAATAGCTCATCATGAATAATATATAAAGACAATAATATCTAAGAATTATAAGGAAATTAAGAATATTGTAGGCAGGAAATTACAAATTTGTATGAGTACTCTGTATTTCTGAGTTTTTGAGTTCTTATTGAATAAATATAGACAATATTATCCATATTATTTTTACATAGTAGTTCCTTCTTGTCCAAGGCGATATGTTCCAAAACCCTCAGTGGATGCCTCAAACTGCGGATAGCACCAAATCCTATACATATATGTTT
This sequence comes from Pan troglodytes, assembly GCF_028858775.2. NCBI lineage: Eukaryota > Metazoa > Chordata > Mammalia > Primates > Hominidae > Pan > Pan troglodytes. The sequence goes on along the minus strand of NC_072401.2, from coordinate 110,484,555 downwards.
CTTCCTACAAATATGTATACACATATACCACACACATACACCTATATAAAGTCTAACTTATAAATTAGCTACAGTAAGAGATGAACAACAACAATAATAAAATAGAACAATTATAACTATATACTACCATAAAAGTTATATAAATTTGGTCTCTCAACATATTTTACTGTGCTGTACTCGTCCTTCCTGTGATGATGTGAGATGACAAAATGCCTACATGGTGAGAGGAAGTGAGGTGAATGACGTAGGCATTATTGACGTAGCGTTAGGCTACTATTGACCTTCTGCAGGTGGCATATACAGCATAGATACATTAGACAAAGAGGTGATTCATGTATTGGGCGGGATGGAGTGGGATGGCATGAGATTTCATCCCACTACTCAGAATGGTGTGCAACTTAAAACTTAGGTATTGCCTCCCTCCTGTATCATTGGTTTTTCCTCTCTTTTGGATAATTTCATTAGCATAGAATTATGCCATAATATCTTTTGTCCTCAAAACGAAACTTCCTTGACCCCATATGTTTCCCAGATGCTGTTCCATTTCTTTATAGCTCCCACTCCCTTTTACAATGAAACTCTGGAAATAGTTGCCCACACTCATCAAATATTGTTTTCCCACTCTCTCTAATCTAACATGGCCTCCATCTCTACCACTGTACTGAAAACATTCTTCTTAAGGGCACTGGTTACCTTTATTATGACAAATTTAGTGGTCAGAATTCAGTTCCAACTTTGCTGGACCACATTCAACACAGTGAATTGGTCTCTTCTTGAAACACTTTCTCTGTTTATCTCCTTGTTCTTATCACTCTTTCAAGGTGCTCCTCCTACCTTACTCACCACTCCTCCCTGGCTAGCTAGTCCTTTTTCTTTCTTTTCTTCTCTTTTCTTTTTCTTTTTCTTTTCTTTTTTTTTTTTTTTTTTTTGAGATGGAGTCCCGCTCTGTCGCCAGGCTGGAGTGCAGTGGTACAATCTCGGCCCCCTGCAACCTCCGCCTCCTGGGTTCAAGTAATTCTCCTGCCTCAGCCTCCCAAGTAGCTGGGACTACAGGTGCATGCCACCATGCCCAGCTAATTTTTGTATTTTTAGTAGAGATGAGGTTTCACCCTTGTTGGCCAGGATGGTCTTGATCACTTGACCTTGTGATCTGCCTGGCTTTGCCTCCCAAAGTGCTGGGATTACAGACATGAGCCACTGGGCCTGGCCCCTTTTTCTTCTTCATGATTTCTACATGTTGGAATGGGCAGGGCATGGTGGCTCATGCTTGTAATCCCAGCACACTGGGAGGCCAAGACAGGAGGATTACTTGAGCCCAGGAGTTCAAGACCAGCCTGGGAAGCATAGCAAGAACCTGTCTCTACAAAAAAATAGAAAATTAGCTGAGTGTGGTGGTACATGGCTGTAGTCCTAGCTACTGGGGAGACTGAAGTGGGAGGAGTGTGAGACTGCAATGAGCTCTGATTGCACCACTGCACTCCAGCCTGGGTGACAAAGTGAGACTCTGTCTCAGTAAATGAATGAATGAATAAATAAATGAATTTTGAAATGCCTGATGGCTCAGAACTTGGACCTTTCTTCTTCCTTATTTACATTGCCTCATTAGATGATCTCATATAATCTCATGGCTTTAACTATTATCTATGTGTCAAAGTCTCCCAAATGTATATCTCCAGTCTGGATTCTCTGAATTTTGGACTTGCATATCCAACTATCTATTCAATGTTTGCACATGGATGTCTCCCAGAGATCTCAAATTTAACATGTTCAAAACCAAATGCTGGAATTCCATCCTTACTCTCCAAAACTGCTCCTCTTCCAGATCTTCCACACATCACTAAAGAGCAGCTCCACTGCTCTAATTGCTCTGGTCAACCTTTGGAGTCATTTTTTACTCCTCTTTTTTCTCACACCTCACATTCAATCTAGCTGCAAGTCTTGCACCAAAAACTGACCACTTTTTACCTCCTTGGTTGCTATTACCCTGGCCCATCCCATCCTTTATCTTTCACTTAGAATGTTACAAAAGCCTCCTAACATCTCTCCATGTGTACACCCCTGCCTTTCTACTGCCTTTTCCCGATAGTGGACATGATCCTTTTCAAATATAATTCAGATTGTGTCCTTTCTCTGTGCAGAACCTCCTCGCCATGGCTTTCTATTTCATCCAGATTAAAAGCCAAGTTCTTATCATGACCTGCAAAGTCCTGTCTGATCTCCTCCCTCCCGCTCTGTAACTTTCCTCCTTATTCTTTTTCCTCACTCACTGTAGTCCAGATGCACTGTCAGTTGCTGGACACGCTAAGCACACCTCCATCTACAGAGCATTACCACTTGCTGTTTGTTTTTCCTCCTTTTTTCCGTTCAAGGCCCCCCATGACCACCCTGTAAAATAGCGCCCTCCCATTGAGTTGTTCTCTAGCCTCCTTATCCTCATGTACTTTCCTGCTGAGTCCTTATCGCTGTCTGCCACATTATTCATAAACATTCTCTTAAAGCCTGCTTCTCCCACAAAAGTGATAGCGGGGCGTTGTTTTAGCTACCATATTTACTATAGTCCTAGTACCTGAAGAATGCCTGCACACTGTAGGTACTCAACAAATATTATGTGAATGAATAAATAATCAATTTTATTCCTTTCACATCTGCCCCATCCCTAGCAGACTTCTATTTCAGAGTCCTCTGAGATTTAAGGAATGGAATACATCCATTTTCTGCCTCTGTACAGCAAATTGATCTGTATTTATTCTCACTTTCTTTCTTCTCATCTTATATAAGATGGTGTTCTTTCTCCGCATTCTTCTTCTCTGACTCCACTTCCTTTTGTGTTCTCTTGCATGCTGATACTGCTCTGCAAGCCATTTCTTTTCTCTATGTCCTGTCCGTTTGTAAACATTTTCAAGTACCTCCCATCTTACCACAAAAACAAGCAAGAAAAATTTTCCTTAACCCTATATGCCTTTTAGCTACTCTCCTATTTCTTTTCTTCATGCACAGTTACTAAAAAGAGGTGTCTACTCGGGCTAGCAAATCGTCGGCACACGTTTTCCACTGTTGCTGTCTGTAGACATTCCCTATCAATCCCACACCCTTTTCCAAAGTATATAACCAGCCTCTGAACCTTCTAAACATGTTATTCCAGGCAGTCGTTAATAACCAGAGTTCACACTTCATATAACGCCTGCTTGCCATCTACGGAGCTTATTCTTTTCTTAATTTCCTCACCTCACTGCTTAATCAATTACAATACAAATTCCAACTTTCTACTTGTTAAATGCAGTGGACTCCTTGTTTTAATCAATTTGCCTTCCTGAAATTCTCTCCAATCTTGATTTCTGTAACTCTAATTTTGTTGTCATTGTTTTTAGGTTTTTTTCATCCTCAGTTTCCATTTTGGAACACTTTTCCTTGCCTGCTCCTGAAATATTTACATTACATTACATTACCCCTAGTCAGGGGTTCTTAACCCGGGTGAATTATTTCCTAGATAATCCGTGAACTAATTTAAGAGTATGTGTGTGTGTGTGTGTGTGTGTGTGCAAAGTGTTTTATATGTGGATATTTCTAACCACTGCAGCTATAGCTTTTATCCAGTTCCTAAGAGGGCTAAGAATCACTGCTACTTTCTTTCTCGGGGTAATCTTGCCCAAGCCCATGGGCAGCCAGCATGACACAAGTGAGAGCTCAAAAGGGTCCAAGTCAAATAAACCCATGTTCATAGTTTGAACTTCCCCTTTTAGAAGCTGTTTGACTAAGGAAACGTTATTTAACCTCTCTGAAACTTGGTTTATTCAACTGCAAAATGGTAGAAATGACCCCTAATTTGCAGGGTTATTGTAACAAAGAGAGATGTCATTTGTAAAGCTCTTGGTGTTGTGTAGTGGTCAGTAAGTGGTAGCTATTACGATTCAGCCACAAACATCTGGGTCCCTCAAGAACATAAGCTTGTCAGCTTGCAGAGCCTCTCCTCCCTCATTTTAAAACAGGCTTCATTTTTAGGATTCTGCTTTAGTGAAGCAGTAAGCATGATGTGACTCATGCATTATAAATTAATTGACTCTCTGGGTGTTAGAAATCTGCTAGCATGCATTTATTAATGTGAAACATCCAGGACAGCTGCAGAGAGCATTGTCAAGTCTGTCTTTGTGCACAATATTTAGAAAATCAGAATTGGGCACATGTAAATTTAATCAGACTGAAAGATGTTTATAAATTGGCTTCTAGTATTTATCTGGAACAATCAACATAGCACACATTAAGAATGTTATTAAACATAGCAGAAACCAAATTACTCAATATATACAGTGTAATAAAAATTGGTAGGGCAGTAAAAATTGCCTAGGTATGTGTTTTTAAAGCAATGGAAGCTGAGCAGATCTCTTTTCAGAGGTACTTCATATATGTTTATTGTATCCTACTAAACATGTCTGTAAAACTGATCATTTACTTACACCTTGATTGCCAATCCTGATTCCATGCCAGCTGGTGAAAAGGCTTGGATAAGCAAGATGTTTTAGAAGCTTGACAAACATTTATAGTCAAAAGTGTAAGTTAATTATACAACTCCATAAAATAATGCAGTTAAATTACAACCCAGATATTTTGGTTTGCAAAACAGCAAAGGATCCAAGGGCCTCTATGCCTAGCAGGGATCCCCAGTTGATGTGGAGTCATGACCTCTTCTCGCTGGTGTTTAACTGTATAACTCTTCTGCCCCTTTCTTTATTCCTACTTCCAAAAGTGATATGTGGCATACAGAAAGGTACATTTAAAACCCTTACTTACTGAATTTTTGAGTGCATATCTTAAGCATTTTGCAACATTCTTCCAAGTAATTAAAAACACCCTGAATTGGGAGAAAGTTAGAAACTGGAATTCAAAAATCATTGACCTAGATCTTTGAGTAAATGACTAATATGGAAAAAAATTAACAACTTAATTAAGGGTTTAAAAGTTTTCTGCAGTTAATTAGCTATCATGTGACAATATATTTTTGTAATCATGAGATGGGGCTAGTAAAATTTAGAGAAGCATAAAAAACTTAAATAATAAAAATATTTACTTATAATCCTATCATCCATAGGGAACCACTATTTTTGTACATGTTTTCTTTCTTCCTCTCTCCCTCTTCATCTCTTCTTTTCTTTTCCTTCTCTTTCTTTTTTTGATAGATTTATAACTATATGTCTGAATAAATATGTATATACACAAAAATTATGTCCTAGAAAATATGTAATCTGTATTTTGTATACTACAGTATAAATAAGCATAATATATAAATATATATAAAGTTGATAATTGGAATAACACTGCATTTTTAGTGTTATAAAGAAATAGTCAGAAATATAGTCAGATATTTACAGATGCTCCTCAATTTATGATGGGGTTATGTATGTCCCAATAAACCCAGAGTAAGTTGAAAATGTTGTAAGTAGAAAATGCATTTAATACACCTAACCTACTGCCCATCATAGCTTAGCCTAGCTTACTTTAAATGTTCTCAGAACACTTACATTAGCCTACAGTAGGACAAAATCATCTAACACAAAGCCTATTTTATAATAAAGTGTTGGCTATCTCATGTAATTTATTGAATACTGTACTGAAAGTGAAAAACAGGATGGTTGTATGGGTACTCACCATGAAGTAACATACACAGAAGAATGCCCGCTGGGCCTGAAGAATGTTTGAAGCATTGAACTAAAAATAATTGCTGGATGATGGACATCTTGCAGCAACAGGGTTATCAGTCTCTCTTCTGAGAGGCTTGAGAATAGCGAGTAGAAGGGCATTACACTTGTTGATGGTTTAGCAGGCACAGTGTTCTTCTGGAAGACAGCAAGTTTTGACTGTATGGTTTGTTTCTTCTTTTCATTATATATTTCTCTTTATTGCAAATAAGAGCATCCTGTATCTGCCATCAGCGCTTGTGAATCTCTTGTAATTGACATCCATTTCTGTAATTTCCAAAAGCCATTGCTAATAGTACTAGCAAATATTTCTGCCAGTTTCTTTGCTGTGAACGTTCTTGGTGCCTTGGACATAACTTCTGCTTTCTCTGCCTCAACTTCTTTACTTCTTTCTTCCTCCAGTTCAATTAGCTCCTCGTTGGAAAGTTCTTCAGCCTCAATGCCAACAAGCTCATAAATTTCCTCTTTATCAATGTCCAATTCTAGTGATTTCCTAAGCACTGGTATCTTGTTACTATTTAATCAAACAGCAGAATCTTTGTTAAAGCCTTTGGATGTGTTCACATATGTCTTCAAAACTTTCTTCCAAATGCCGTTCATGCATTGCTGTGTGACTTCTTCCCTTGTTGTGGTGATGTTTTGGATAGAATTTAGAATGCAGCCAGATTTAGTCACTCCAACAGCCTGCACAAATGTCTGGCATATCAGTATACTTTGAACACAGCTCTTGTGCCTTGGTCCATTAGTTGAATGAAAGCATTTGTGTTCAGCAGCAGATTCACAACATTTACATCAAGATGCATGTCACTGATATGCTGTGGAAGCCCTGGAGTATTGCCTAAGATTAGAAGAATCTTGAATGGAATGTTATTTTTGCCCACAATATTTTCTTGCTGTGGAATAAAACAGTTCAAAAACCAGTCTTCAAACAATGCTGATATCCAGGCTTTTTCGTTATGGTGATATAAACAGGAAGGGTATGGTGCTCACATTCTTGAATGCTCTTGGGTTCTCTGAGTGGTTGATTAGGAAAGGCTTTAATTTGAATCCTGCAACATTTCCACCCAAAAGCAACATATCCACCCTAAATTAAAGCCTTTCCTGTAACACCCCAAAGCAGTGTTACACAGCCTTTGAATGCTGTAGACCCTGGCATTGGACTCGTGGTGAATGTATGTATGCTCTGGTGTATACTTTCAGAATAAGCTCATTTCATTGACTTTAAATATTTGTGCTGGTAAATACTTCTCATCCACACTTACTCTATGTGGCTCTTCCCAAAAGCTTTGTTACCTTCAATATCAGGACTTGCTGCCTCACCACAGACCTTCATATTATGAAAATTATGATGCATTTTCAAGTGTTGGAACTGGCCATGTCTTGCTATAAACATTTGTATATATGTAGGATCATTGGTGTACTCTTTGAACTTATAGAACACACTTCTTACCCTAGCCTAAGTCATCAGTAGGCTAAGCGGTATGCATCTCTGTATCTGATTTTCCATCCACATGACAAGTAATTTTTCCATGTTATCAAGCAGCCCAGCTCTTCTCTTTGTGATGATAATGGATTTAACCAATGCTGATGATTTCACTGCCTCACTGATTCACATCTTATCCTTTAAGATGGTTGATATCACGGATCGTGAAATATCGGGGGAACCCGCCCCCAATATTTCAGTGTAGGTTCTTTCTATTTTCCCTAAGTGTCAGCCAGTCTGAGAAATAAAGAGAAAGAGCACAAAGAGAGGAATTTTACAGCTGGGCCGCCAGGGGCAACATCACATATCGGCAGGTCCGTGATGCCCACCTGAGCCGCAAAACCAGCAAGTTTTTATTAGGGATTTCAAAAGGGGAGGGGGTGTATGAACAGGGAGTAGGTCACAAAGATCACATGCTTCAAGGGGCAAAAGGCAGAGTGAAGATCACATGCTTCTGAGGAAACAGGACCAAGGCAAAATCAGAAACTCCTGATAAGGGTCTATGTTCAGCAGTGCACATATTGTCTTGATAAACAGAAAACAGTGTTCGAGAGCAGAGAACCAGTCTCACCTCAAATTTACCAGGGCTGGGGTTTCCCAATCCTAGTAAGCCTGAGGGTACTGCAGGAGACCAGGGTGTATCTCAGTCCTTATCTCAACAGCATAGGACAGACACTCCCAGAGCGGTGGTTTATAAACCTGCCCCCAGGAATGCAATTCTTTTCCTAGGGTCTTAATATTATATTCCTTGCTAGGAAAAGAATTTGGTGATATCTCTTCTACTTGCACATCCATTTATAGGCTCTCTGCAAGAAGAAAAATATGGCTCTTTTTGCCTGACCCCACAGGCAGTCAGACCTTATGGTTGTCTTCCCTTATTCCTTAAAATCACTATTATTCTGTTCATTTTCAAGGTGCACTGATTTCATATTGTTCAAACACATGTTTTACAATCAATTTGTACAGTTAATGCAGTCATCGCAGGATCCTGAGGTGACGTACATCCTCAGCTTACGAAGATAACAGGATTAAGAGATTAAAGTAAGACAGGCATAAGAAATTATTAGAGTATTATTAGGGAAGTGATAAATGTCCATGAAATCTTCACAATTTATGTTCCTCTGCCGCTGCTCCAGCCTGTCCCTCTGTTTGGGGTCCCTGACTTCCTGCAACAGTGAAAGTTCTAACTCTCTTGCAATGGCCATTACTGGCTTGTGCCTTCATACTGGGCAGTTATCTTGAGTTTCATCTCAAGAGTAATTGCCTTCCTCTTCTTCTCACCAGAAACAGGAGACACAGATGAGCATTCTGCAGACATGATACGACATAAAAATACAAAACACCATATCCAAAAAATGCCAACAACACAGTACACAGTAGAGTATTGGTTGTTTACCTGTGTGACTGAGTGGCTGACTGGGAGCTCCGGCATGCGGCTGCTGCCCAACATCGAGAGAGTATTGCACCATGTATCCCTAACCTGGGAAAAGAGCAAAATTCAAAATCTTCTATGGAATGCTCTTGCACCATTGTGAAAGTCAAAAAGTTGTAAGCTGAACCATCATAAATTGAGGACCATCTGTATATACAAAGACATAAACATTATTTATAATAGTAAAAATCTGAATAAACCTCAGTGGAATATTAGGTATCCAATAAAATTTAATAATGCAAATTAATGAATGAGTCTTTATTTTTTGTGTGTTCTGTATGTGAAATTTTTATAGCAAAAATGCATGTGATAAAATTTTTTACTTATGTTCCACATATGAACATGTTAGTTATAAGAGAGAAAAAATAAATATGGTATTGTGTTAGAAAATATAATATTTTAAAATTAATGTGACAACTTGTCAACCTGTTTAAACATGAGTCGATTTTTAAATACAATTATATATTTATGAAAAGCAAATATCATGGAAGAAATCTTCCAAGTTTTGAATCTTGTTTTTTATATTGAACCCCCCCCCCCCGTAATAATCTCTATGCTCATTCTTGCTCTCTGTCTCTTTCAAATTTTTTAAAAAAGAAATATCCACCAGGTTTTAGATGAGCCACTTATTTTCCTCTGGAGTAGAATATGGCTTCTGCTTTTCAGCATTAAAACCATTGAGAATTAATTGTTTTCCAAAAGAAAACCTTAAATTGAAAAATTCTTATCTAAGTAATATTAGTTGACTGTAGCTAAGGTGCAGAATTATTAATATCTATCCTGTAGGATAGCACAACAGGTAATATAAATTATGAATAATGTTTATCTCAGTCAAGTGTATAAGAGTTCTTGGCAAGAGCAGCTTATAGACATTGGGAGATTATGCAGTCTTTGCAAAGCCATTTTAAAATTAATACACATAATCCATAATGCTTTATGTTTTCAATTGCTTCTCTCTCTAGTATATCATTTGCATATAATTAGTTTTAAAAATTAGTTGATATTTTATCTAAATTTGAATGAAATGAAGTGTTGGAATCAGATATATAACCTATTTTAAACCTCCATGCAGTACTTACAGAGCATAATTTATGAAGTAATTTGATATAATATTTTCAAGTTAATTGGATATGGAGACCAAATCAAACTAGAAAGTAATTTTTCATCAATATGGAACTTTCATGCTTCTCTTTTATATTGGTAGGTGTATACATAGCCTCCTCTGGCCTTTGGCTGCCTCAGTTTTATCTTTATTATCTGAATAAAATTCCATTTGAGTGTGCATTATATGGTTGGGGGGACTCTGTATCCCCACCCAAGTCTCATCTCCAGTTGTAATCCCCATAATCCCGTGTCAAGGGAGGGACCAGTTGAGAGGTAACTGCATTATGGGGGCAGTTTCCCCTGTGCTGTTCTCAAGATAGTGAATGAGTTGAGACCCAATGGTTTTATAAGGTGGTTTTCCCTGCTCTTGCTCACTATCTTGGCTGCCACCATGTAAGACGTGCCTGCTTCCCCTTCTACCATGATTGTAAGTTTCCTGAGGCCTCCCCAGCTATGTGGAACTGTGAGCTGATTAAACCTTTTTTCTTTATAAATTACCCAGTCTTGGTATATTGGGGTCTGGGACAGAACTAATAGGATACACATATAAATATATATATATGTGTGTGTGTGTGTGTGTGTGTGTGTGTATACACACATGTATATGAGAGTTTGTTAAGTATTAAATTACATGATCACAAGGTCACACTGTCTGCAAGCTGAGGAGCAAGGAGAGCCAGTCTCAGTCTCCAAACTGAAGAACTTGGAGTCTGATATTTGAGGGCAGGAAGCATCCAGTGCAGGAGGCTAGGCCGGTCTCTCTTTTTCATGTTTTTCTGCCTGCTTTTTGTTCATTGGAAGCTAATTAGATTGTGCCCCCCAGATTAAGGGTGGATCTGCCTTCCCCAGCCCACTGACTCAAATGTTATTCTCTTTTGGCAACACCCACACAGACACAGCCAGGATAAATACTTTGTATCCCTCAATCCAATCAAGTTGACACTCCCTATTAACCATCACACTTGGGTATGTCTTTATAGCAGTGTGAAAATGAACTAATACAGTAAGACTTCCTTTTCAACATTGATGCATTTATTCTGCAGTGAACAGAAGCCAAGAGAATACTTTCTGGAATATTAGATTGAGAACCTACATTTTGAAAATATACCACTGTAATGAAGAATAGTAACCATTCTACTGGTTCTTTAAAAATATTATTGTCTACCCTCTTTGGGTCTACCCTCTTTGGGCTAGTCAAAAGAGTCTCACCTTTCAGCAGTTCAGCAATTGTTTCAGATGCACCTTGGGGTCTGAGATATTGGAGAAGAAAATGCAAACATATTCATAGAGTTGAGGATGGGCAAGATCCCTACTCCCTGGTGCTGCAAGTGTAGAATACATCTGTTCCACTAACTGGCACAGACTCTAGGTCAAACTGCAACTCTTGTAAGGCCAAGGTTCCCATTGAGAGGATGGGGCCAGGCACAGTGGCTCATGCCTGTAATCCCAGCACTTTGGGAGGCTGAAGTGGGTGGATCACCTGAGGTCAGGAATTTGAGACCAGCCTGACGAACATGGTGAAACCCCATCTCTACTAAATACAAAAAATTTTCTGGGAGTGGTGGAGCATGCCTGTAATCCCAGCTACTTGGGAGACTGAGGCAGGAGAATCGCTTGAACATGGGAGGTGGAGGTTGCAGTGAGCTGAGATTGCACCATTACACTCCAGCCTGGGCAACAAGAGCAAAAATCCATCTCAAAATAAAAAAGAGAGAGGATGGGATCAGGGGCCAGGAGAGGGTTCCATGACAGGACTCCTATTGGCCCTCAAGACCTCCTGCCACCAGAACAATCCTGCAGCTGCTCAGAGTTTTTTGAGGTGGTTCTAAAGCTTTATCTGGATGCTTACTACAGGTGTTATTTTATAGGTGCTTTTCTTTTCACCTGAAAAAAAAAATAAGCTTGACATCTCAGTGTGTGAACTTGAGAATTTTAAAGATAATGAAATTATAGTAATCATTTCAAATGATTGTTTTAGATGGCAAGGAATCCAACAATTCAAGAGAATAAAAACATCTGAATATGAGTATACTAAAATAAAAGTAGTAGTCAAGCTTGGGTTTCTTAATGATGAGTTTCTGAGTTATAGAGGCCATTTCTTTCTAATTATCTTGAAACAGAGGTAGTACCTTTTAGAGTTGCATGAACAATGTTAATATTTCCTCAAGTTTTTGTAGATGGAAGTTTTTTATTTAAAATTGGTCACAGTAAGGATGTACGTGAATCTGTTATCCTAATCAATATTTCAAAATAATATTATACTTTAAAACTACAACCTTTCTGTGCCTATCTGTGAGTGTGTTAAATGGGAAAGCAGCATTTGTCTCATCTGAAAAGGAAAGACACAGATTTACCATCCATAAAAAAAGTATCATGTAGTGAAACTAATTGCCTCAGTCAGAGATCCAGATGAGTTTGTCAATTCAGAGAATTGTGTTAGCACCTACTGGCAACCATAATTGTGACAATGTCACAGGATCCTTTGGGTGTCACTTTTCCAGCTGGAAACCTTTGTGGCCAGTGGCGCCTTTGCTTGAGTTTTGTTCAGACCTGCTGGGCTCATTCTGCCCACTCGGCCTGGCAGGCTGTGCTCAGCTCATGCTACCAGCCTGGGTCCCACACATGCCAAGGGTGAGCCAGACGCCAAATGGTGAGGGGTGTGTGAGTGAGCCCAGGGTCCAGCCATTGCACACAGCCAGGTACACTGACTGCTGCAGTGGGGCAGGCAGCTCCAGGTGCTGTCACAGATGCCGGCTCTGTGCAAACCTGTGGCTGGATAAGATGCACTGCAAGTGGCTTCTGCTGCGGGCACCCATGTCTGGACAAGGGGAATGTGGTGGTGCCCAGAAACTTGGAGACACCAGAAATCACAGAGCCCCGAAGAGGGAGTCACAGCCCTGGCTCAGGAAGTCCCTAGGTCTGGGCTCCCTGAAGGGCCACAGCTCTTCTTTTTTTCTGGTGCTCGCAACATGGTGAGTGAGGGGCAGGTATTTAAGCTCTGTGTTACAGCTCTTTCAGTCTTCCCATTTGTTGGGTCTCAAGTTCTTGTCCCACATTCAGGAAGAATGAGGTACATGGACAACTGGAGGATGAGCAGGATGGAGAGGAGCCTTATTAAGCAACAGAACAGCTCTCAGGAGACCCAGAGCAGTAGCTCCTTTCTGCAGGCAGGTCATCCTGACGAATGTCCAGCTCTCCGCAAATAGAAGACCCAGAGTGGTAGCTCCTTTCTGCAGGTGGTAGTCCCCATGTCTGTGTGAGTCTGTCTTAGTCTGGGGTTTTTATGGGCTTCAGAAGGAAGAAAGTGTGTGCTGATTGATCCATGGGCAGCCATGGGTTGGCCTGGACCTGGAACTGGCAGTCTGGTCCCCAGGCTTCAGGCCTTTCCTGGCTTGAAGGAGGGGTTTCACCAGGGACCTGCCCCTTTCCGCCTAGGAATCTGTCTGCCTGCTGCTGTCATCAACATGTCTTCCATGGCACCTTGGCTGTTCATGCTAAGAGGCACCTGCAGGCCTGCACTGCGCCACCCTCAGCCCCACTGGCCTCCATTCTGTGCTCATTGGCACTTAAAGTCTGGGGGGGTGCTGAGGCAGCGGGGGGCTGCTGTATCAGCACTACCCTGATCATGCACACACCCAGCTTGGTTGTGAGCGTCTGGGCTCAGCCACAACTTTGCTCCACCCTGGAGCAGACACTAGCAGTAGGGAGAGGCCGGAGAGTGGGAGCAGGCACTTCTAAGTCTGCAGGGGCAGGAGGGGCTTCCCAGGTTCCCTAAATGCAGGGAATGCCTGGGTCTGGAGCCATGACTGGGCAGCTGCAGCTGCCCCCAGAAGTGCGGGGCACCCACCCCACCAACTCAGTAGGGGGCAGGGATCCTGCCTCTTCCTGTCCCTGCTGGCTTCATGGAGCACACAGCCCTGGCTGCACCTCCTCTGCTGCAGCCAGCATCTTCACAGCAGCCACTCCAGATGGGCCACTGCTGCCATCAACAACAGTCCAACAAAGAATAGTTAATATTGCTCTTTAGTTGCCTAAAGTAATGTATACTCCTGTGATAGGTCATCTCATTTATCATGTTCCATTGTGGCTTACTTGCATTGCCAAACTTTCAACCTCCTGTGAATACTTTCCTGTAAAACATCAGCTACTGGCTGATTGTTTTCCATTTTGCTGTTCTGATTACCAGTTTTTAAGATCAGCTTCTCCTGCTGTTTCTTCTTCCTGCTGGTACCTAAGCTGCCCTGAGCATTGCATTTAGCTGTTGACGTACAGTGAGTCAGTGACCCAGAGCACTCAGTATTCTCCACTTTCTCATGTATTTTCCTGACTTCAGTATGTTTGTGACTTAACTGTTTCACTTGGCATGGCTTTTACGTTTACTAGATTCAGGTTTTTATTTATGACGCATTTTGGTGATTTGCTTGGGAAAAAGATCTTTTCAGGAATTCCATTTTTAAAAAGGCAACTTACGGTGTGTTTTGTGAACCTTAATCATAATTTATAACTACTCATTCAGGTTGTCCTTTAGAAAAAGTTAACCTTCACAGTTAATTATTAATAGTGGTCACTACCTTTAAATTGCAATAGACTAGAACAATACTACTCAGTAACGAATGAAAATATTTGTATTAATCAAGCTACTCAGAAGCAACTTAAGGAAATGCTGAGGTGTTTCTTTTTGATTAGTCTGGGACAAAGTCTCTATCACCACATGCTCTCAGTCTCTAGGAAGTTTCTGAGACACTCTCCTGCTCTCCCTCTATTCCATGGCTCCTGCTCAGAGCAGATACCATTACTATATCACCAGAAACCTCTCCTCTGGTCATGGCCCTGGTTTGGCCAGATGGCTCCATTAGGACGACTGCAAGACTCGGCGCTGCCAGACTGTCTTTTTGCAGATATTTTAGGTGTCGATTGTTACATCCTAGTGAGTGAGAGGACGTGGTGTAGGCAGTCCTGGAATCTCATAGAAGAGTGGTAAGGACTGTGTTTTGTATTCCAAGTTTTAGATAAGAGTTTCCGAATTTGTTACATTGTACGCTTTGTTTCTCTGGGAAGCGTCTCTATCAACCACTTCCTCTTTTCCCTCCTTTTCATGTTCCCTCCCCCAACACACACACCATACATCCCTGAAATTCATATTACATGTTAGAGTAATCTGAGTTCTTTAGTGCTATAAATTCTTCAATGCCTATATAGATGTCAGTTTTTAGTAGTAAACAGTCATTTATGGCTGTTTGTTCTATCACTAACATAAAATCCATAATGCAATGTATATTTTATATAATAACATATAAGTGTATGCACACATTGTGACATATCATTTGGTCAGTATAATGGCAGGAATGCGACGTATTAAAGATGGACAGGAAAAGTCTGTCACTTGTAGAACCACCAGAGGAGTCTGAAAATATCACAACTATACTAAACAAATTTTCATTTGAAGAAGTTCTTCCTGATTTTAGAGAATCCTGCATTTTAACTTTCACATAACACATATAAGAGATTCAATATATTCTGGGATTCTATAAAATATTCATGTTTACACTTTTTTTTTTTTTGAGACAGAGTGTCACTCTATAACTGAGGCTAGAGTACAGTGGCACAATCTCAGCTCACTGCAACCTCTGCCCCCCGGACTCAAGTGATTCTCTCACCTCAGCCTCCCAAGTAGGTGGAATTACAGGTGTGTGTCACCACGCCCAGCTAATTTTTGTATTTTTAGTAGAGACGGGGTTTCACCATGTTTGCCAGGCTAGTCTCAAACCCCTGACCTCAAGTGAACCGCCCACCTTGGCCTCCCAAAGTGCTGGAATTACAGGCATGAGCCACCACACCCAGCCACATGTTCACATTTCTGAGTTTGCAGTAGTTCAAAACATCAGAAAGACCAAAAGCTTAAAGCTGAGGGGGGTGGGTGGGGGAGGAGTGCACAAGAGTGACCACATGTTTGTAATTTTGTGTCCGAAATTGGTGGGCTTTTGGTCTCACTGACTTCAAGAATGAAGCCGCGGATTCTCGCGGTGAGTGTTACAGTTCTTAAAGATGGTGTGTCCGGAGTTTGTTCTTTCTGATGTTCGGACGTGCTTAGAGTTTCTTCCTTCTGTTGGGTTCGTGGTCTCGCTGGCTTTGGGAATGAAGCTGCAGACCTTCCCGGTGAGTGTTAACAGCTCTTAAGGCGGCGCGTCTGGAGTTGTTCATTCCTTCCGTTCAGAGTTGTTCATTCCTCCTGGTGGGTTTGTGGTCTCGCTGGCCTCAGGAGTGAAGCTGCAGACCTTCGTGGTGAGTGTTACAGCTCATAAAGGCAGTGTGGACCCAAAGAGTGAGCAGCAACAAGATTTATTGCAAAGAGTGAAAGAACAAAGCCTACACAGTGTAGAAGGGGACTCCAGCAAGTTGCTGCTGCTGGCTCAGGCAGCCTGCTTTTATTCTCTTATCTGGCCCCACCCACATCCTGCTGATTGGCCCATTTTACAGAGAGCTGACTGGTCCATTTTACAGAGAGCTGACTGGTCCGTTTTTGACAGGGTGCTGATTGGTGCGTTTGCAATCCCTGAGCTAGAAACAGAGTGCTGATTGGTGTATTTACAATCCTCTAGCTAGATGTAAAAGTTCTCCAAGTCCCCACTAGATTAGCTAGACACAGAGCACTGATTGGTGAATTTACAAACCGTGAGCTAGACACAGAGTGCTGATTGGTGCATTTACAAACCTTGAGCCAGACACAGAGCACTGATTGGTGCGTTTACAAACTTTGAGCTAGATACAGAGTGCTGATTGGTGCATTTACAATCCTTTAGCTAGACGTAAAATTCAAGTCCCTACCAGATTAGCTAGATACAGAGTGCTGATTGGTGCATCCACGAACCCCGAGCTAGACAGAGTGCTGATTGGTGCATATACAATCCTCTGCATAGACATAAAAGTTCTCCAAGTTCCCACCTGACTCAGGAGCCCAGCTGGCTTCGCCTAGTGGATCCTGCACTAGGGCCGCTGGTGGAGCTGCCTTCCAGTTCCATACCACGCGCCTGCACTCCTCAGCCCTTGGGCGGTCGATGGGACTGGGTGCTGCGGAGCAGGGGGCGGCACCTGTCAGGGAGGCTGGGGCCACATGGGAGCCCACTGCAGAGGGGCTCAGGCATGGCAGGCTGCAGGTCCTGAGCCCTGCCTGGCGGAGAGGCGGCTGAGGCCCGGTGAGAATTCGAGCGTGGTGTGGGCGGGCCAGCAGTGCCGGGGGACCTGGCGCCCCCTCCGCAGCTGCTGGCCCGGGTGCTAAGCCCCTTACTGCCCAGGGCTGGCACCGCCGGCTGGCTGGCTGCTCCAAGTGCGGGCCCGCCAAGCCCGTGCCCACCTGGAACTCGTGCTGGCCCGCAAGCGCTGCACGCAGCCCAAGTTCCTGCCGGCGCCTCTCCCTCCACACCTCCATGCAAGCAGAGGGAGCCGGCTCCGGCCTCGGCCAGACCAGACAGGGGCTCCCACAGTGCAGCGGCGGGCTGAAGGGCTCCTCAAGCGTAGCCAGAGGGGATGCCAAGGCCGAGGAAGTGCTGAGAGCGAGCGAGTGCTGCTAGCACGTTGTCACCTCTCAATTTCACCCAGTACATGGATCTGGAAAGATCCATAGTTACATATAAGCGGTTCTTGGGAGAAAACCTTTTGTAGCCAGCCTAGGCAACATAGCAAGACCTCAAAAAAATTTTTTTAATAAAGTTAGCGGGGCATAGTGGCATGTGCCTGTAGTCCCAGGTACTTGGGAGGCTGAAGTCAAAGGATCACTTGAGCCTGGGAGGTCAAGACTGCAGTGAGCCATGATTGTGCCACTACACTCCTGCCTGGGCAACAGAGTGAGACCCTATAACAAATGAACAAACAAAAAACCTTCATAGTGTCTCCATAGAAATCTTCTCTACGTTTAGTGCTGATTTTAGAGCTGTTACCCTCAAGAAGCTTTGCTGAACTGGCTTCTGTATACGTATCAGTTGCAGGTAGGAATGCCTACTGATCCTAGGTATGCTTCTGGAAGCAAAGATTCATGCTGTGGCAGTCCTGGAGTGGTTGGCAAGTTGAGAGTGTTACGCACTTGAAGAATGCTCTTGTACCATAATTGATCTGAACAAGTCTGTATGTAACTGTCAGCTTAAACTTCTAGGCCGAAAGGCAGAATGACCTGGTAGAAAATGCATAAACCTTGAAATCAGATTTGGGTTTAAATTCTGGCTTTTCTATAAATTTATATAAGTTGTGACCTTTAGCTTACTTCTCTGAGCCTCAGTTTCTCCATCTGAAAAATTCAGGGCAGTTATAAGAAATAAATGGAATAGCATATCCCAAAGTGTCTGGCACTTGGTAAGGAATTAATAAATGTTATTCTCTTTCTCTCTCTCTCCACCACTGGAGAGTACAGGAGTGGGGTGAGTAACATCTGCAGTGACTTGGTTTGGCTCCCCTTCCTAGTTTGACCTGCCAACTACATTTTCAGGCAAAGTTCTTGGAAATCATCTGTTCTATCCCCAGTGAGTTAGAGAACAAGTACCTAAGGAAATTGCAAGCCTGGAGAGGGGCTAAGAGAGACAGTTCCTGGGCCTTCTCTGGGAGTTGTATTAGCTCCACACTTTCCTGTGTGCTACTTGGTGCCACACAGCTGAGACAATGACACTACACATTATTTATTTACTTTTTAAGATTTCTTAACTCAGTGTGAACATTTTCTTTAATCTCATCTGATACAAAATCGAACTGGAGATTTTAAGAAGGTGATATGTAATCCATACTTTTATTCACAGGTGATTGATCTTTAGCTAGAAGCATTTACAGTTATACTGCTTTGAAATTTTTGATCAGCTTAAATAAGAAAATGACATTCAAAATAAATTAGATTGGACAGAGGTCACATAATCCATTGACTGTGTGAAGAGTTAGGATGCATGATCCAAAGACCTCTCATATCCTTTTAAAATGTCCTTAGGCTCAGTTATGCAGAATAAAAGATAAAGGTTTATTTTTTAAATTAACTTAAAATGTTATTGAAATAATGAGAAATTAAGAGACTTGATGAGCTCTAACACTAAAGTATCTGCCTTTGTTTTTTTAAAACGTAACTCTGTCATGTTTGAATATGTAGCTCACAGTCTGTGCTTTGAATAGCTCATAGTTTGGGCTCATAGCCTATGCTGCAAGACTCTTTCTTTAAGTAACCCCTTCATCACAGTAATACTAGGTGTGGTATTCCTTCTGCCTTCTCTTTTTCCAATTAAATTTTAGAGCATGCTAAAACCCTAGGGTCATTTTGGAGTTAAATAGACTATAATATCAGGATTTTAGATTAATAGCATAAAGTAAAACTAGCAGGATGTGATATGATTTTTTAAAGCCACAAGTGAAATCTGTCAGTAGTTAGGATATTATCTTCAGAAATATTTGTAAATATTTCCAGAACTAGTTTCAGTTTTGGTAGTGAAAATATTCACTTAGGATACAATTTTGTAATTGTTTTTCTTTTTCTTTTTAATTTCAGGGACAGCCTGGTCCTCAGGTAAGGTAATTCTTTTCTAGCAAATTATTTTCAATTTAGGATTTTCCCAGTGTGGAGGTCTTTCTGCAATTCTTTCAAAAGATATAAAAAAGCTATGAACTGATAATCACAACACCACACAGTAGACCAAATATTTCCCAGGAGTAAACCCTTGGGGCCTCTTCAGGGTTGTGTGAGCCACATCAGCTGTTGGGCCAGATGGCAGATTTAACAATGTACTATCATATAAAGCAAAACTCTTAACTGATCTGAAACAGTGCCACAGGACTGTAATGTAAGACAGCATGACATAAAAGTCGAGTATGAACTGGTTTGCATTATGTACTGATTAATCATGTACTAATAATGTTGTTGTGAATCCCTGCAGACTCTGATTATTTAGACTGTGATCCTACTAGCTACTTTTGATTCATTATAGACAGATATTGAATTTTTAATTTAGAAACAACTGCCGAAGACATGATTTATAATTAAGCATGAATGTGGTCAACAGAAAATCTTATTGAGCCCATATTGAAGAAAATGAGCAAATTATAGGAAGGGGAGGAATGTGGCATGAAGATGGAAATACAAAAAAATACGTGAGTTTTCAGAAATGAAAAGTCAGTACGAGAAACTCAACAAACAACAAATTCAATATCGATACTAATTATAATCCCTAGGATTCTATAGAGAAGAAAATGCAGTTATTAATGTTTTACTTTTAATACTGTAGTGCCTATAAATAATATAATTATTTACTGAACTCATCTTCCATCTCTTTACCCTTGATGTACTGAATGTTATTTCTGCCTTAGATTGTTTCACAAATAAGCCATTTTCATGATAGTTTTGTAGTCAATATCATGAATTATCTATTGTGTACTCCACCTCATACCAGATCATAAGAATATTATTTATGGTTTTTATGATCTCTGTATATAGATGTCTAATGAAGCAAAAAATTCCACATACTTCAGTAAACAAGTTCTTTTCACACCAAGCTTATGAGAAAGTTTTGACTTTTAATTAACTTATATTGATATCTGAAAATACCTATATTCTCATTATTTGTGATTTTCACTCTTGTATTCCATGTTGGTTCCAGGCATTTATTAATGGAATAAAACCCACGGAAGAAAGTTATAGCTTGTTTACTAAATTTGAAATGGCCATATTACAATGGAATGAAGACAAAGTAAAAGATGCTTTGCATAGTTTCTTTTGTGTTTTGTTTTGTTTTGTTTTTTCTGAGACGGAGTCTTGCCCTGTCGCCCTGGCTGGAGTGCAATGGTGCAGTTCCGGCTCACTGCAACTTCCGCCTCCCGGGTTCAAGTGATTCTCCTGTCTCAGCCACCAAAGTAGCTGGGATTACAGGCCAACTGCCACCATGCCTGGCTAATTTTTGTATTTTTAGTGGAGATGAGGTTTCACCATCTTGGCCAGGCTGGTCTTGAACTCCACTCCTGACCTCAGGTGATCTACCCACCTTGGCCTCCCAAAATGCTGGGATTACAGGCATGAGCCACCATACTCAGCTTGCATGCTTTCTTTTATTTGATGCTTACAACAGCCTTGGAAAGTATTATTATCCTACGTGTGTGTGTGTGTGTGTGTGTGCGCGCACGTGTATGTGTGTAAACATACAGAAACAGAAGAGATAAATTACTCACATGAGTGACACCATAAACTGGGAGGTTAACTGAAGTCTGTCTCTAAAACCCTCATACCTTGTAGTGCTCAGCCCTTGAAAGAAGGTGATGAGACAGCAGATGATAAAAGAAGTTGATGAGTTGGTTTTGAGAGATTGTAATCTTTAACATATTTTAATTTTTAATAGGACCTCTGTCTTAGCTGGACCTTCTTTCCCACATCCCAAAGCATTTCTTAAGAATTTGAGCATAAATAATTTATTTGAGAGATGATCCTAGAAAGCATCGTGAGAGAGTGGAGAAATGACACAGGGAAGGCAACAAAACCAAAAAATGGATGCCTCAATTAGCAGGTTTCTGCTGTGGACAAATGGGGCTCAATCCTGCTGAGGAATCTTGAGAGACTATGTAGAGCATGTCCCAGAATCATCCCAAAGAGGGACAAGGAAGTTGATGGATTTATCCACTAAGTTCCCTGCCTTTACTGTTGACGTTCACAGCTGGATGTTGGCTTTTCAGCACTCCTGGCCTGCTGTGAAAGGAATTTAGGAAGCCAGAGGGACATATGGGACCTGTATTCTAGCACTGTCTTGGAGCAGGTAGTGGTGGGCAGGCACCTACATCTGCCACAACATCCAAGTGCACGTGTCCTATAGACAAGACAGAGTGGAATATTCAGATATGAATAGAAAGACTTGGGAAATTAAATATAAAGGCAGCATTAAATGCATAGTAGTTAATAAGATACTAAAGAGCGTAACTGTAAAAAGAAAAACAGTCATAGTAAATCTTGAGTATACAGCCACAGTTAATAAAGAGAAGAAAGATCATAAACCAGCACTGGAAACCAAGAATGGACAGGACCAGGAGAACCGTGGATGACGGTGGCTAAGAATGAACGTATATCATGGCACTTCAGAACACCTTCACATCAGGTCCTATATTTACTATGGCTCTGCAGAAACATAGTCTACCTAACTGCCTATGCTGGAAAATGTTGAAAATTTGCAAGGAGGTTGGGACCAGCATTTTCAAATGGTCCCATTAGAAACCTGCTCTGGTTTCCTTTGTTTTGGCTACCAGTTTGCCTTTAGTGGATGTGAAATCTCATGATCATTTAGTTTAAAATGTCTTCCTCACATCACAGCAAAAGGAGGTCAATAAATTGAAGAAGGATAGGTATTAGGGAAAACATGAAGCCAAGACATACCCTCACATGATCTTTCCACAGCACAAAAAAGAAGCGAAGAGTTGTTGTTGTGTCCCCAAGGAAAAGTCTGGCCTACCTCTTATGCCTACATCATTATCATAATATTTTTCCAAAATCTACTACATGTATCATTTCTAAGTGCTCATATTTATGATACTTCCATTGTTAGATTTGAAATTAAATAGCACTTAATGAAGTTTTGCATTTGGTGCTTGATGGTCATTAGCTTTTCTCTGATATTTTTAAAATTATAGATAAATTTTATATAGGCTCCTATCCATCTGTATATTTTGTTTTCCCCATTACCTATTGTAATGTGTTACTTTCCTAACCCCTGCTCTGCTCTTGGGAAATTTTCTTTTACAAAAAAGTGGACCTTAAACTGACTTTTTAAAAATTACTCTTCAGCAAAATGGGTTTTATTTATTTTTATTTATCTTTAACTTTTATTTTAAGTTCAGCGTTACATATGCAGGATGTGCAGGTTTGTTACACAGGTAAACATGTGTCATGGTGGTTTACAGCACAGATCGTCTGATCACCCAGGTATTAAGCCCAGAATCCATTAGCTATTCTTCCCGATGCTCTTTCTTCCCCCAAGCCCCTACAGGTGCCCAATGTGTGTTGCTCCCCACGATGAGTCCATGTGTTCTCATCAGTCAGTTGCCACTTATAAATGAGAACATGTGGTGTTTGGTTTTCTGTTCCTTAAATAGGCTTTCAACCACAAAACAAATTTTATCTATCATAAATACGAGCACTTAGAAATGATACATGTAGTAGATTTGATTATCAATATGTGCAGCAGAGTTTTTGTATTTTATAAAATTATATCTTACATTAACACCTTACTATGAGCCTTTTTCTTTGAGTAAATTTACATAAACTGTACATTAAATCTGTTTAACATAGATCTATAAGGTACATGCAGTGTATTAATAAGTAATATGCATTTAAAACCCAAATTAGAGACTGAACATGGTGGCTCACACCTGTAATCCCAACACTTTGGGAGGCCAAGGCAGGCAGATCACTTGAGGTCAGGTGTTTGAGACCAGCCTGGCCAAAATGGTAAAACCCTGTCTCTCCTAAAAATACCAAAAAAAAAAAAAAAAAAAAAAAAATTAGCTGGGTGTGGCGGTGCACACCTATAATCCTAGCTACTAAGGAGGCTGAGGCAGGAGAACCGCTTGAACCTGAGATGGAGGTTGCAGTGAGCCAAGATAGCTCCACTGGACTCCAGCCTGGGCAACACAGTGAGACCCACCCGCCACCCCCCCAAAAAATTAGAAACTTGTTATGGGTTTTGAAGTTGTTGAAAGCTTTCTTTTATTTGATCAAATTTTTCTTAAAATTTCCATGTTCTGTTTACTTGGCTCACTGAAAATGATCCTTTTCACATACAGTATATGTCTAGTAACAGGAACTTGAAATTTTGATTATCTTCTTTTTCTTTTTTCCTCTTCTTTTTGTTGACTCAAAATGATACCTACTTTTTTCTTAAAATGTCAACCCTTTTGATTTCTTTGATTTTATAAGATTTTGACCTAAAATGTCAAAATTTGTTTTTTGTTATTTATGTACAATTCAATATAACTGGCCTGATAATTCTGTTCCTCTCCAGCTCTGGGTCTCCCTAGCACATGCTGTTAGCTCTGGGAAAATGGAAGGGTATGGACATTGCAGAACTTCTTCTTTCACTCCCAGTCTTCTTTTGCAACTAGTTAAGGAAGACAGCTTGTCATCTGTGCAAGGTTTCTACAAACAAATTCTCCCTTAGCCAACCCTTAAACCCACATTTCCCGCCCCTGTCTGAGTCATGACCGTGTCATTCAGACTCTTCTAATCTACACTTCTGACTTTCAATGGATTTTTCATTAAGACACTATTACTAATAATGGTCTGCTTCTATTGTACTATGGGGATATGTTTTAGGTACTTTAGGAATAGGCTTTTGTGGATTAGGCTGGGAAAATAAATCATATTCATATTGTGATTCCTACAGGAAGATATAATTAGGTTTCCAAACAAAATACTTCCCCCCAAAAAGGCTTGTAAATGTTTAAGTTGGGGGATTGATATGGTTTAGACCTGTGTTCCCACTCAATCTCATGTGAATTGTAATTCCCAATGTTGGAGGTGTGGCCTGATGGGAGGTGATTGGATCATAGGGGTGAATCTTTCATGAATGGTTTAGCACCACACCCTTGGTGCTGTTCTTCTGACTAGTTCTCATAAGATCTAGTTGTTTAAAAATGTGTGTAGCAACTCACTGCCATCTCTCTCTTGCTGCTGCTCTGACCTTGTGAAGTGCTGGCTCCCGCTTTGCCTTATACCATGATTGGCAAGGAAGCTTCCTGAGGCCTCCCCCAGAAGCAGAAGTTGCTATGCTTCCTGTGCAGCCTGCAGAATCGTGAGCCAGTTAAGCCTCTTTTCTTTGTAAATTACTTAGTCTCAGGTATTTCTTTACAGCAGTGCAAGAATGGACTAATATAGGGATTGGGCATCCTTTAAAGTTTATTAAAAGACTTGGACAGAATTGTAATTAACAACTTGTTATTCCCGTGCAAATGTTTATATCAGTGAGAATTGTCTCGCATAGGCTGAACATTCTCTTTGTTAAGCTGTTCTTGCATCGTTATAAATAAATACATGAAACTGGTAATTTATAAACAGAAGAGATATAACTGGCTCACGGTACTGCAGGCTTTACAGGAAGCATAGTGCTGGCATCTGCTCAGCTTCTAGGGAAGTCTTAGGAAGCTTACAATCATAGTGGAAGGCAAAGGGGGGGAGCAGGTACGTCACATGGCAAAAGCAGGAGAGAGAGAGAGAAGGTACCACACACTTTTCAACACCCAGATCTTGTGAGAATTTACTATCTTGAGGACAGCACCAAGAGGATGCTAAATCATTCATGAGAAATCCACCCCCATGATCCAGTCACCTCCCACCAGGCTCTACCTCCAACTCTAGGGATTACATTTCAACAAGAGATTTGGGCGGGGGCAAATATCCAAACTCTATCGTTCCCACATCATCTTATTCATAGTATTTATATTATACAGTGCAAAACTCCTCCTTAGAGAGTAAAAAAAAAAAAACAAACCTCAATTCTACTTCTATATCACATGTTATTTTGTAAAGCCTTCCAGATTAATAAGGTTTTATTTTGCAGACTGATGGTAAAAAGGGAAACTGTCTATTATTCAGTGAGTGGTTCTGATCGTCTTCCTAAAGCTGAAGACAGCGTAGATTGTTAAGAATTGCTGGGACTAGAAAGCTAAATGGCAACAAACTCTTTTACAGTCATAGGATGAAATTAAATAAGAAAGGAGACCTTAGGGAAGAGAGGTGAGTCTTTGCATTTACCTAAATGGGTGAGAAAATGGTTCTTGACAAGGGAAATGAGATGGTGAAAGGGTATTAGAATGAAAAAAAATTAAAAAAGCAATTCTCACAGCTGTGGTTAAGATGGAAAAAGGGCCAGGGAAATGAAGAGAGAGGATGTTGCTGTGAATCTCCTGAATCAAGGGAAATAAAACTCTTGGAGAGGAAAAGAAAGGGAATAAAGTAAATAATGTCACAGCAACTTGGAAAAATAACAAGTAACAACAGAGGGTAAAGGCAGAAAGAAGAAAGGGAAATGAAAGAAAAGGCAGATGAGCATTTATATTTCGTTTTTTTGTTTTTGTTTTTGTTTTTGAGTTGGAGTCTCCCTCTGTTGCCCAGGCTGGAGTGCAATGGCGCGATCTTGGCTCACTGCAACCCTGCCTCCCGGGTTCAAGCTATTCTCATGTGTCAGCCTCCGGAGTAGCTGGGATTATAGGCGTCCGCCACCACGCCAGGCTACCTTTTGTATTTTTAGTAGAGACTGGGTTTCACCATGTTGGTCAGGTTGGTCTCGAACTCCTGACCTCAGGTGATCCACCTGCCTTGGCCTCCCGAAGTGCTGGGATTACAGGCGTGAGCCACCATGCCCGGCCTTTTATATTTCAAACTAGAAGTAATGAGAATTATTTAAGGGTAAGGCTAAATTTATTGAAATGAAAGTTACCCTGACATTTGTTCATTAATTCATATTAACATAATTCAATTAACTACTCAACAAGTATTATTTAGCCCCTATATATAAGGTACAATGTGCAAGGCACAATAAGGCAGTGTAGTTGTGGTGGATAAGCAGACCCAGTCTCTGTTCTTGTGATAGTTCTGGTTTTTTTTAATTTTAAAAATTGTATAAATTTGTTTAAGTTCTTTGTAGATTCTGGATATTAAACCTTTGTCAGATGGATAGATTGCAAAAGTTTTCTCCCATTCTGTAGGTTGCCTGTTTATTCTGATGATAGTTTCTTTTGCTGTGCAGAAGCTCTTTAGTTTAATTAGGTCCCATTTGTCAATTTTGGATTTTGTTGCAATTGCTTTTGGAGCCATCATTCTCAGCAAACCAACACAGGAACAGAAAAGCAAACACCACATGTCCTCACTCATAAGTGGGAGTTGAGCAATGAGAACACATGGACACAGGGAGGGGAACATCACACACTGCAACCTGTCAGGGGTCGGGGGCAAGGGGAGGGAGAGCATTAGGACAAATACCTAATGCATGCGGGGCTTAAAACCTAGATGATGAGTTGATAGGTGCAGCAAACCACCATGGCAGATGCATACCTGTGTAACAAACCTGCAAGTTCTGCATATGTATCCCAGAACTTAAAGTAAAACAAAAAAAAAGTATCTATATTTTTATTTAAAACTACTTAGTAGACAAATAAAGACTGAGTATACTCAAGATGTACAGTGTAATGATTTCACATACATATACATTGTGCAATATTATAACAATCAAATTAACATATTTTCACCACCCATGTTGTATATTCAATCCTCAGAACTTGTTCATCTTGTAACTGATAATTTGTACCCTTTTACCAACATCTCCCCATTTCTGCCACCCTCCAGCCTTTGTTCTATGCTTCTATGAGTTTGACCTCTTTAGATTTCACATATAAATGAGATTATAAAATATTTATATTTCTGTGTCTGGTTTATTTCACTTAGCACAATGTCATCCAGGTTTATCCATGTTGTTGCAAATGGCAGGGTAGTCTTTTTTGTGGCTAAATAATATTCCATTGTGTATGTATACCACAGTTTCTTTACCTGTTCATCAGCTAATAGACATTTAGGTTGATTCCATATCTTGACTATTGTGAGAAATGCTGCAATGAACACGTGCAATCAACTGCAATCAACATACTGATTTCACTTCCTTCAGATATATACCCAGCTGTGGGATTGCTCGGTCCTATGGTAGTAGTTCTATTTTAATTTTTTGAGAAACCTCTATACAATTCTCCATGATGGTTGTACTAATTGACATCCCTACCAACCGTGTACGAGGATTCCCTTTGCTCTACATCCTTACCAACACTTGTTATCTTTTGTCTTTTTTACAATAGCCATTCTGACAGGTGTGAGGTGATAACTCACTATGGTTTGATTTTCATTTCCTTGATGATTAGTGATGTGGAGCACCTTTTCATATCCCTGTTGGCCCTAGGTATATCTTCTTTGGAAAAATGTCACATCTCTTGTGATAGTACTTTTAATATTATCAATAATAGTCTATAAAGTGTCAGAGTTCTCAAATGTTCAGACCCATCCCTTCCAAGGATGATTTAACCCCACCTGCAAATCCTGCTCTGGCTAATCTCCACCTGCACATCTGGGTAATCTCCAGGTTCAATGGAGACCTTAAACATGAGGCATTTAAGTAGGCCCTTTTCCAACATGCAGGTGACTCAGGATCAATACTGTTATCCTAAGAATGGTCCTAGAGTCATGCCTTAGTTCTCTGATAATTGAGTTTCTGCTCAGATTCAAAAACCCTTGTTCTGGAACTAAGTCATTTCCTGGATCCTCACCTCTGCATTCCCTTTCTACCTTATACTCTTCATCCCAGTTCTCCTTTCCCTTTCCTCATTACTGACAGGTATTCAAGTCACAGTACTAATACTTTGTGCAGCTTTGCCAATGGCAGACTGAACAGTTAAAACCCTCTAGCTCACTGCCTACCTGACAGGATCTCAAATGCCTGTTTCTTTTAACTGTGGTTTCCCCATTGCCATTCTGCACGCTGCGAAGATATGCTTGTTGTCTGGCCACTCATTGCTGCAGGGAGGCAAGTCAGGAAAGTGAGTAGTTAGCTTTTTTTCTGTATCTGTAGTGCAGGCATTTAGGATTGAGTGTACTATCAACCAGTAGTATCCTAATACAATTATATATCATAGTTCTGATTATGTCACTCTTCTGACCTCAAAACCTTGAGTCTTAATGGTTTTCATTTAGAATACAATAGAATCTAGATTCTTGCTTGACATTCAAATCCTCTTATCTGGTCTGTTTTCTAGCCTAATCTCCCATTAATTTTTCATTAATGCCCTTTCTAGACTATGCTTCACCAAACCAAATCAAACCATTTACTTCTTTTCTCTTCAAATCTTCTTTTTCTTTTTGCCTTTTCTTCCAGTAGCCTTTCCTCCTAATCCTTAGACACACTCAGTTTCCACACATCCAAATAGGATACCCCTTCGTATTTGAATGCTGCTTCTTCTATTAAGAAGTCTTTACTCTCCCTTAACTAAATGTAATTTCTCCCTTTTTCTGAATCCTGACAAAGTGTTATGTGTATAGTTTTTTTTTTTTTTTTTTTTTTTGACAGAGTCTCACTCTGTTGCCCAGGCTGGAGTGCAGTGGCACAATATCGGCTCACTGCAACCTTTGCCTCCGGGGTTAAAATTATTCTCCTGCCTCAGCCTCCTGAGTAGCTGGGATTACGGGTTTGTGCCATCATGCCCAGCTAATTTTTGTATTTTTAGTAGAGATGGGGTTTCACCATGTTGGCCAGGCTGGTCTCAAACTCCTGACCTCAGGTGATCCTCCTGCCTCAGCCTCCCAAAGTGCTGGGATTACAGGCATGAGCCACCAAGTCTGGCACTTTTTATATAACACTTTACAATTAAAATAGAGGGGCATGGACTTTGATCAGACAGATTACATAATTTAAATCCCAGCTTTACCACTTACAAACTATCTATCTTTGGCAAGTTACTCAATCACACTAGTCTCATTTTCCTCATCTGTACAGCAGAGATAATTATGTCTTATCTCAACAGTGTGAGGATTAAAATAATATATGTAAGATGTCTAATGTGGTGCCTAGTCCATAGCAATCACTCAGTGAATATTAATTTCCTTCCTCCAGTTTCCTCTTTAAATTGTATTATAATTATTCATGAACACTTTTTTCCTTTCTCTCTTCTTTTTTTTGCAGAGCTTTTTTTAATTATTATACTTTAAGTTCTAGGGTACATGTGTACAATGTGCAGGTTTGTTACATAGGTATACATGTGCCATGTTGGTTTGATATACTCATCAACTTGTCATTTACATTAGGTATTTCTCCTAATGATATCCCTCCCCCAGGCCCCCACCCCACAACAGGCCCTGGTGTGTGATGTTCTCTGCCCTGTGTCCATGTGTTCTTGTTGTTCATCTCCCACCTATGAGTGAGAACATGTGTTGTTTGGTTTTCTGCCCTGTGTCCATGTGTTCTTGTTGTTCATCTCCCACCTATGAGTGAGAACATGTGGTGTTTGGTTTTCTGCCCTTGTGATAGTTTGCTGAGAATGATGGCTTCCAGCTTCATCCATGTGCCTGCAAAGGACATGAACTCATCCTTTTTTATGGCTGCATAGTATTCCATGGTATATATGTGCCACATTTTCTTAATCCAGTCTATCATTGATGGACATTTGGGTTGGGTCCAAGTCTTTGCTATTGTGAATAGTGCTGTAACAAACATACGTGTGCATGTGTCTTTATAGTAGCATGATTTATAATCCTTTGGGTATATACCCAGTAATGGGATTGCTGGGTCAAATGGTATTTCTAGTTCTAGATCCTTGAGGAATCGCCACACTGTCTTCCACAATGGTTGAACTAGTTTACAGTCCAACAAACAGTGTAAAAGCATTCCTGTGTCTCCACATCCTCTCCAGAATCTGTTGTTTCCTGACTTTTTAATGATTGCCATTCTAACTGGTGTGAGATGGTATCTCATTGTGGTTTTGATTTGCATTTCTCTAATGACCAGTCATGATGACCATTTTTTCATATGTCTGTTGGCTGCATAAATGTCTTCTTTTGAGAAGTGTCTGTTCATATCCTGTGCCCACTTTTTGATGGGGTTGTTTGTTTTTTTCTTGCAAATTTGTGTAAGTTTTTTGTAGATTCTGGATATTAGCCCTTTGTCAGATGGATAGATTGCAAAGATTTTGTCCCATTCTTTAGGTTACCTGTTCACTCTGATGGTAGTTTCTTTTGCTGTGCAGAAGCTCTTTAGTTTAATTAGATCCCATTTGTCAATTTTGGCTTTTGTTGCCATTGCTTTTGGTGTTTTAGTCATGAACTTTTTGCCCATGCCTATGTCCTCAATGGTATTGCTTAGGTTTTCTTCTAGCATTTTTATGATGTTAGGTCTTACATTTAAGTCTTTTATCCATCTTAAGTTAATTTTTGTATATGGTGTAAAGAAGGGATCCAGTTTCAGCTTTCAACATATGGCTAGCCAGTTTTCCCAGCACCATTTATTAAATAGGGAATCCTTTCCCCATTGCTTGTTTTTGTCAGGCTTGTCAAAGATCAGATGGTTGTAGATGTGTGGTGTTATTTCTGAGGCCTCTGTTCTGTTCCATTGGTCTATATATCTGTTTTGGTACCAGTACCATGCTGTTTTGGTTACTGTAGCCTTGTAGTATAGTTTGAAGTCAGGTAACATGTTGCCTCCAGCTTTGTTCTTTTTGCTTAGGATTGTCTTGGCTATGCAGGCCTTTTTTTGTTCCATATGAAGTTTAAAGTAGTTTTTTCCAATTCTGTGAAGAAAGTCATTGGTAGCCTGATGGGGATAGCATTGAATCTATAAATTACCTTGGGCAGGTTCGCCATTTTCATGATATTGATTCTTCCTATCCATGAGCATGGAATGTTTTTCCATTTGTTTGTGTCATCTTTTATTTCATTGAACAGTGGTTTGTAGTTCTCCTTGAAGAGGTCCTTCACATCTCTTGTAAGTTGGATTTCTAGGTATTTTATTCTCTTTGTAGCAATTGTGAATGGGAGTTCACTCATGATTTGGCTCTCTGTCTATTATTGGTGTATAGGAATGCTTGTGATTTTTGCACATTGATTTTGTATCCTGAGACTTTGCTGAAGTTGCTTATCAGCTTAAGGAAATTTGGGGCTGAGACGATGGGGTTTTCTAAATATACAATCATGTCATCTGCAGAGACAATTTGACTTCCTCTTTTCCTAATTCAATACCCTTTATTTCTTTCTCTTGCCTGATTGCCCTGGACAGTACTTCCAACACTATGTTGATTAGGAATGGTGAGAGGGGGCATTCTTGTCTTGTGCCAGTTTTCAAAGGGAATGCTTCCAGTTTTTGCCCATTCAGTATGATATTGCCTGTGGGTTTGTCATAAATATGTCTTATTATTTTGAGATACATTCCATCAATACCTAGTTTATTGAGAGTTTTTAGCATGAAGGGCTGTTGAATTTTGTCTAAAGCCTTTTCTGCATCAATTGAGATAATCATGTGGTTTTTGTCATTGGTTCTGTTTACTTGATGGATTATGTGTATTGATTTGTGTATGTTGAACAAGCCTTGCATCCCAGGAATGAAGCTGACTTGATCATGGTGGATAAGCTTTTTGAGGTGCTGCTAAATTCTGTTTGCCAGTATTTTATTGAAGATTTTTGCATTGATGTTCATCAGGTATATTGGCCTAAAAGTCTCTTTTTTTGTTGTGTCTCTACCAGGCTTTGGTATCAGGATGATGCTAGCCTCATAAAATGAGTTAGGGAGGATTCCCTCTTTTTCTATTGATTGAAATAGTTTCAGAAGGAATGGCACCAGCTCCTCTTTGTACCTCTGGTAGAATTCGGCTGTGAATTCGTCTGGTCTTGGACTTTTTTTGGTTGGTAGGCTATTAATTATTGTCTCAATTTCAGAACCTGTTATTGGTCTATTCAGAGATTCAGCTTCTTCCTGGTTTAGTTTTGGGAGGTTGTAAGTATCCAGGAATTTATCCATTTCTTCTAGATTTTCTAGTTTATTTGCATAGAGGTGTTTATAGTATTCTCTGATGGTAGTTTGTATTTCTGTGGGATCAGTTGTGATATCCCCTTTATCATTTTTTATTGCATCCATTTGATTCTTCTCTCTTTTCTTCTTTATTAGTCTTGCTAGTGGTCTATTTTGTTGATCTTTTCAAAAAAACAGCTCCTGGATTCATTGATTTATTTGAAGGGTTTTTTGTGTCTCTATCTCCTTCAGTTCTGCTCTGATCTTAGTTATTTCTTGCCTTCTGGTAGCCTTTGAATTTGTTTGCTCTTGTTTCTCTAGTTCTTTTAATTGTGATGTTAGGGTGTCGATTTTAGATTTTTCCTGCTTTCTCTTGTGGGCATTTAGTGCTATAAATTTCCCTCTACACACTGCTTTAAATGTGTCCCAGTGATTCTGGTACATCGTGTCTTTGTTCTCATTGATTTCAAAGAACATCTTTATTTCTGCCTTCATTTCGTTGTTTACCCAGTAGTCATTCAGGAGCAGGTTGTTCAGTTTCCATGTAGTTCTGTGGTTTTAAGTGAGTTTCTTAATCCTGAGTTCTAATTTGATTGCACTGTGGTCTGAGAGACAGCTTGTTGTGATTTCTGTTCTTTCACATTTGCTGAGGAGTGTTTTAGTATCAATTATGTGGTTAATTTTGGAATAAGTACGATGTGGTGCTGAGAAGAATGCATATTCTGTTGATTTGGGTTGTAGAGTTCTGTAGATGTCTATCTATTAGGTCTACTTGATCCAGAGCTGAGTTCACGTCCTGGATATCCTTGTTAACCTTCTGTCTTGTTGATCTGTCTAATATTGACAGTGGGGTGTTAAAATCTCCCATTATCATTGTGTGGGAGTCTAAGTCTCTTTGTAGGTCTCTAAGGATGTGCTTTATGAATCTGGGTGCTCCTGTATTGGGTGCATATATGTTTAGGATAGTTAGCTCTTCATGTTGCATTAATCCCTTTACCATTATGTAATGGCCTTGTCTCTTTTGATCTTTGTTGTTTTAAAGTCTGTCTTATCAGAGACCAGGATTGCAACCCCTCTTTTTTTTTTTTTTTTTTTTTTCCATTTGCTTGGTAGATCTTCCTCCATCCCTTTATTTTGAGCCTATGTGTCTTTGCATGTGAGATGGGTCTCATGAATACAGCACACCGATGGGTTCTGACTCTTTATCCAATTTGCCAGTCTGTGTCTTTTAATTAGGGCATTTAGCCCATTTACGTTTAAGGTTAATATTTTTATGTGTGAATTTGATCTTTGTCATTATGATGTTAGCTGGTTATTTTGCCCGTTAGTTGATGCAGTTTCTTCCTAGCATCGACGGTCTTTACAATTTGTCGTGTTTTTGCAGTGGCTGGTACCAGTTGTTCCTTTCCATATTTAGTGCTTCCTTCAGGAGCTCTTGTAAGGCAGGCCTGGTGGTGACAAAATCTCTCAGCATTTCCTTGTTTGTAAGGAATTTTATTTCTCCTTCACTTATGAAGCTTATTTTGGCTGGACATGAGATTCTGGGTTGAAAATTCTTTTCTTTAAGAATGTTGAATATTGGCCCCCACTCTCTTCTGGCTTATAGGGTTTCTGCTGAGAGATCCACTGTTAGTCTGATGGGCTTCCCTTTGTGGGTAACCCGACATTTCTCTCTGGCTGCCCTTAATATTTTTTCATTCATTTCAACCTTGGTGAATCTGACAATTATGTATCTTGGAGTTGCTCTTCTCGAGGAGTATCTTTGTGGTGTTCAATTATTTCCTGAATTTGAATGTTGGCCTGCCTTGCTAGGTTGGGGAAGTTCTCCTGAATAACATCCTGAAGAGTGTTTTCTAATTTGGTTCCATTCTCCCTGTCACTTTCTGGTACACCAATCAAATACATATTTGGTCTTTTCACATAGTCCCATATTTCCTGGAGGCTTTGTTCATTTCTTTTCACTCTTTTTTCTCTAATCTTGTCTTCTCACTTTATTTCATTAATTTGATCTTCAATCACTGATATCCTTTCTTCCACTTGATTGTATTGACTATTGAAGCTTGTGCATGTGTCACGAAGTTCTTGTGCCATGGTTTTCAGCTCCATCAGGTCATTTAAGCTCTTCTCTACACTGGTTATTCTAGGTAGCCATTCATCTAACCTTTTGTCAAGGTTTTTAGCTTCCTTGTAATGGGTTAAAATATGCCCCTTTAGCTCGGAGAAGTTTGTTATTACCAACCTTCTGAACCCTACTTCTGTTAACTCATCAAACTCATTCTCCATCCAGTTTTGTTGCCTTGCTGGTGACCAGCTGTTTTCCTTTGGAGGAGAAGAGGCACTCTGTTTTTTGGAATTTTCAGCTTTTCTGCTCTGGTTTCTTCCCATCTTTGTGGTTTTATCTACCTTTGGTCTTTGATGTTGGTGACCTAGAGATGAGGTTTTGGTGTGGATGTCCTTTTTGTTGATGTTGATGCTATTCCTTTCTGTTTGTTAGTTTTCCTTCTAGCAGGCCCCTCAGCTGCAGGTCTGTTGGAGTTTGCTGGAGGTCCACTCCAGACCCTGTTTGCCTGGGTATCACTAGCGGAGGCTGCAGAACAGCAAATATTGCTGCCTGATCCTTCCTCTGGAAGCTTTGTCCCAGAGGGGCACCCACCTGTATGAAGTGTCTGTCGGCCCCTACTGGGAGGTATTTCCCAGTCAGGTACACGGGGGTCAGGGACCCGCTTGAGGCAGCAGTCTGTCCCTTCTCGGAGCTCGAACGTCATTCTGAGAGAACCACTGCTGTCTTCAGAGCTGTCAGACAGGGACATTTAAGTCTGTAGAAGCTGTCTGCTGTCTTTTGTTCTACTATGCCCTGCCCACAGAGGTAGAATCTATAGAGGCAGTAGGCCTTGCTGACTGCAGTGGGCTCTGCCCATTTGGTGCTTCCCAGCCACTTTGTTTACACTGTGAGCTACTCAAGCCTCAGCAATGGTGGACGCCCCTCCCCCCATCAAGCTGCAGCCTCTCAGGTCAATCTCAGACTTCTGCGCTAGCAGTGAGCAAGGCTCCATGGGCATGGGACCCACTGCACCAGGCACAGGAGAGTATCTTCTGTTCTGCCGGTTGTTAAGACTGTGGGAAAAGTACACTATTTGGTCAGGAATGTACCGTTTCTCCAGGTGCAGTCTATCACGGCTTCCCTTGGCTAGGAAAGGGAAATCCCCTGACCCCTTGAGTTTCCTGGATGAGGCGATGCCCCTCCCTGCTTCAGCTAGCCCTCTGTGGGCTGCACCCACTGCCCAACCAGTCCCAGTGAGATGAATCAGGTACCTCAGTTGGAAATGCAGAAATCATCTGTCTTCTGTGTCAATCTTGCTGGGAGCTGCAGACCAGAGCTGTTCCTATTTGGCCATCTTGGAAGCGACCTCCCCTCTGCCTCTTTTCTCTCTTTCGTGATAGATTTTCTGATCTTCAAAGGGAGGATCTATGCTTTCTTTCACTCTTAGTATCCCCCACAACACCTAATTTCTTTTTTTTTTTTTTGAGATGGAGTTTCACTCTTACTGCCCATGCTGGAGTGCAATGGCACAATCTTGGCTCACTGCAACCTCCGCCTCCCGGGTTCAAGCAATTCTCCAGCCTCAGCCTCTGGAGTAGCCGGGATTACAGGAACCTACCACCACGCCCAGCTAATTTTTGTACTTTTAGTAGAGATGGGGTTTCATGATGTTGGCCAGGCTAGTCTCAAACTCCTGACCTCAGGTGATCCACCCTCCTCAGCCTCCCAAAGTGCTGGGATTACAGGCGTGAGTCACCGCACCCGGCTTACCTAATTTATTTTCTTGCACATGGTGGAAGTTCAACAAATATTATTGAGTTGTAAATGGTACATATGAGTGCTTTAGGAAAAGGAAGTTGAGGGAAAGAGAAAACTATTAGCTTTTTATAATTGGAAGTGCCCTAGCCCATTGTGGATGAATGGATAAAGAAAATGTGGTATGTTTACACAACGGAATACTATTCAGCCTTAAAAAGAGAAGGAAATCCTGTCATTTGCAACAACGTGGATGAACCTGGAAGACATTATGCTAAGTGAAATAAGCCAGGCACAGAAAGATAAATACCTCGTGTTCTCATGCATACGTGGAATCTAAAAATGTTGATCTTACAGAAGCAGAGGGTAGAATGGCAGTTATCAGCAGATGGCAGGGTTTGGGGTGGGAGTGTGCGATGATGTTGTTCAAAGGATACAAAATTCCAGCTAGGAGGAATAAGTTTAAGAAATCTATGGTACAACATGGTGACTACAGTTAATAACAATATACTGTATTCTTGGAAAATGCTAAGATTGGATGTTAAGTGTTCTCCCCACAACATGATAACCATGTCAGGTAATGCATATGTTATTTAGCTAGACTTGGTCATTCTACAATGTATATATACTTCTGAACATCGTGTTGTACATGAAAAATGCATATAATTTTTATTTCATTTAGCCTTGACTTGAGACTCAGAATACATATAATTTTCTCTGTCAATTAAAAATAGAATAATAAGAACAAAACAAAACAAAACAAACAAAATATAATGACCTAGTCAGTAATATCATGTGTCATAAATAGTGCCATTTAAATGACATCTCTGAGGTTCCTAAGCCCTGAGATTTTACTGAACACTTAGCAGTTTCAATAACTTGCTTCCACATGGTTTGGAGTGTGGATACCTTTGTTTCCTTCATTATAGTAGTTTATTTATATTGATATTTAATCTTTGGTGAAAATAAACAGTACTAACCCAGGGCCATACTTATGTTATGTTATTTTATTTTGTAACAATTTATTTGTGGGGTCTGAGGCTTGGCTTTCTTGGGACTATCATAGAAAATAGTTCATGGTGGTTGTGTATAACCACACATTCCTTAGATATCAATATTCTTCCACTAATAAAGACTTTTATACAAATTGTAGAAGCTAGTTATATTTTAAAACTTTCTCAGGATTCTATCCTGTATTCTTTACAAAGATCTATTGACCATGACTTTGGCCCAAATAACCCCATCAGTATCTTCAACAGAGGATAGTGAAATAGTGGGACATTGTATTAATGGCCTTCCATACTAAGACCATTTCTTTTGCATAAAATTGTTAGTTTCAAAGCCTCATAACTCTCTTTTGGAGTTTCATGAACATAAAGGAGATATAATTCCCTTAGGAATTTGGAGGAGTAAAGTGTTATGTGTGTTGTAATTCTGTATTACTCAGTGAGAAAAAAATGTGAGAGAAACCACAAACAAGTACCATCGGACAACTGCACACAGGGGCTTGAGGCTGCCATTTGTCCTTTTTCAGATGCTCTTGAAAAGAAGTGAAGGATGTCACTTTGCCTTTTCCGCCAAATCTTTCTTTGCTTCCTTCTGTGTGTGTGTTCTAATTATTAATTTCATTTCACAGTATTTTACTAAAATTTACAAAACTCAAGCTGTGTGTGCCTTAAAAAGGAATTATTCCTGAATAAAATATTATATTTTGGGGCAGTATTTAACTTTCTTTTCATATGTTTTTAATTATATACTAAGCTCTTTCTAACCTAACACTTTAGAAATTCCCATATTTCATGTTTGTGTTCCAATCCAGCCTTTTTCAGATCATATAGCCTGACTTGGGGGCAGGGGGTGGAAGTAAATATACATTCTCCAAGAAATTCAAAAAGCATGTGCCTTTGCATGCATATGTGTGCATGTGTGTGCAGAAAGTATTTTGCTCACTACACAATAGAACTGTCATATTAAACTAAGAATGTAGTCTATCCTAAAGAAATCATGCTAGACTTGCAAAGTATTATCATTTTCTGTTATATTATTTTATGTGGTGGTTACATTATAAAGAGAATGATAATAAAAGTCTTAATATATTAGAATTTTTGATGTTTTATGAAGCAGATGGTTAATATGATATGAAAAACTCCATTGTACTCCAGATAGTTTATGTCTTTAAGAGTACACATGGTATAACGGCTTATGTATTTTACTATAATCCATATTTCATTGTTTTTAACATGATCATTTGTGTATTTAAATGGTGTAGTATCATCTCAGAGTTTAATTTTATCTTAGAATTTTTCTCGCTGAAATTAGCTGAAGAATTTCTATTGCCTACTTTATGCTATGTTTTCTAATATATTCCTCTCAATTCTGCCTGAATAAAGGTGAATAACACGTAGCATTTCATGAATAATTAACTTAGTCCAACAATGTTTTGCATCTGTGGAAGCTGTTATCACTCCCTGAATTTACTCATTACTGCATCTTTATACAATACTGAGCTATAGAAAATGCACAATAAATTTCTGTTAAATAAATGTATATATTTAATCATTCAGATTTAATGATAATTTTATATGCATTTGATGATGAAATTCTGAGCCTACTGAAAATATCAGCTTTTAGCAGTCTGGTTGTACAATAGCATATGAAACACATACAGGGTGAAGGGTATGGGCTCCAGGGGTAGGTACCTGGGTTTAAGTTGTGGCCTACCACTTATGAGCTGTATGACTTTGGACAAGTTAACTTTTTTCCTTCAGTTTTTCAATGTAAAATGAAAATAGCTGGTTTAACTTAATATGTGACCTAATGAAGCACTTAAAACAGTGTATTGGCACACATATATAACTGTTATTAGTAAAGGCATATTTATGCACATGTAAACACCCACATATATACCTTCTCACATAAGCACTCATACTGAGATAGAGCCATAATGACTTGATACTGCCCTTAGAGGTGGTACTTTACTTGCTGGATAAACACTTAATATAATAATAACCTCAAAGTAGATAGATGTTTTGGGATAAATAATTCAATATTAAAGTTAAGAAATAATGGAGCAACTATCACTGTTAGATATGGTTATAGCATAAGACCCTCTATGTAAATAATCATTTATGTGCACACGGTATGTATAATTTTCTTTAAAGAGAGCAAAGTTTTAGTTCAAAATGTTCTTCAGTGAAGTAAGATTAATTCACTTTGAAATATTTCAAACTTTAAAAATTTTACTTATAAATTTTGTGATGTATATTATTTCTGTAGATATAATTTCACATATATATTTTTATGGATTCTTTTGAGAGAGAGAGAGATACATATATATATATATATATATATATATATATTTATTTATTTATTTTTTGAGATGGAGTTTTGCTCTTGTTGCCCAGGCTGGAGTGCAATGGTGTGATCTCAGCTCACTGCAACCTCTGCCTCCAGGGTTCAAGCGATTCTCCTGTCTCAGCCTTCTGAGTAGCTGAGATTACAGCCCCGCCACTATACCTGGCTAATTTTTGGTATTTTTAATAGAGACGGGGTTTCACCATGTTGTCCAGGCTGGTCTCAAACTCCTGACCCCAAGTGATCCACCTGCCTTGGCCTCCCAAAGTGTTGGCATTACGGGCGTAAGCCACTGTGCCCGGCGTATTTGGTAATTTTTATATCCTAGCCAAAATTCTTGATAGGCTAATTTTATTTTCTCTCTAAGCATCTTCAGACATTTCAACTGATATCACATTTTAAATATATACTTAGTTTTTGGATAGTAGAGAGATTAAAATGGGGAATGCTACATGATAGTAGTTAGAAAAAGAGTTCCAGAAACATTTTGTTCTGTTTTCTCTCTTTTGGGTAGGGCATGCTTAAATCTTGTTAGCACAGTGAGTGTAGCAGAGTCTAATCTTTCACCAAGTTAATGTTAGCCTATACACTTTAAGGTTTGTTTTTTGTCTCTCCAAATGATCAGTATATCCAGTGCTAATTATTGGAACTCTTAAATCAGGCAGAATTGATCATAGTAATTCAAAATTAGTAAATTTTATTTTATTAAAAAATATGCAGAATTGAAGACAAGTCAAAGCTGATGTATCCTTAATTGATATAGTCAAGTAAATATCATCAATTATCATTTTGCTTAGAAGAGTTATAGCACACCTTCCTTGAAACCTCTTACCTGGCAACCTAAGCTATGGGGCTACTTGAAAAAAAATAAACATAGTAGAATTTTTCATTTGCGAAGGAAACATTACTACTTGCAATAAGCTCAGCACCACCATTGACATTTGTGCACACTGTGCACTGCACAA
Organism: Pan troglodytes; assembly: GCF_028858775.2. Lineage (NCBI taxonomy): Eukaryota > Metazoa > Chordata > Mammalia > Primates > Hominidae > Pan > Pan troglodytes. The sequence continues at coordinate 110,444,211 of NC_072401.2, read as the reverse complement.
AGCAGCTCAGCCAAGGGGCAGGCACAGTTTGAAATCCAGCTTCTGCTCCACTTGCCTAGCTGGGAGCCTGGCAGCGAGCTTCATCTGGATGGAAGCCTCCTCTAACTGATCCAGTCCCAATTTGGGCCAGCAGGACCCTGAATAAAGTGCATGCAGTTTACTCAGAAGAAAACTACCAAGTCTTTGTGGTGAACATAATGATCTGAGATGAGAATAGGACATCCAGGAGCAGATGTAGAGTGGTCAGTAGGCAGAGTCCTGGAGAGAGGCCACAGTGGGATAGAGTGGACAAGTAGTAGCTGACACTGTGGAAATAAAGGGGATCCCCAGAGAGTGTGTAGAGGGGAAGAAAAGACAGAAATGAGGGTAGGGTTAATTATGAATTGCAGAAGACGGAAAGGTCCAGGGAAGGAAATTGAGAAAGCCCCATTAGTCGAAGACCCAGAGGAAAAGTGTTGCCAGTGAAGCTAAAGGAGGAATGGTGAGCATGTGAAATGTTGTTACTGGGTTTGCAAGTAGAAAGTTATCAGTAACTTCAGTAGCCTGGTGGTTTTCAGTGCAGCATTTGCCATGGTTTCAGGAGTGACTCGTTATTGAAAATGTCGGGGGAGTAAAAACAGAATAACTCTTTTTAAAACTTTGAAGTCACAGGGAGGAGGGAAACAGGAGCCAAAAATGTATGCCTGTGTTTGAGATATGAGAAAAACATTTCATTGAATACTGTTCATTTCCTCTCCAGGAGACTGTGCAAAGTTTTTATTCTTTCTTCTATTAACTCTCCTGACTTAGTGTCATGAGTCGACACATGAGAAATTGTAGTCACCCCAAAAGGCACAATTTCTAGTTGAACTCTATCCTCATAAGCACTCATTGGAAGCATGTTGGATACACAGATATCTGTGTCTTTTTTATTGCTATCAGGCTATTCAGAAAATACTAATTTTGGTCCCAATGTATTGTTAAAGGCCTTTGTTGCAGAAAATATGCTAATGTATTTATTGGATATTTACCATGTATAAGGCACAAAGCTACACATTTGAGAGAAAGGGAGTGGAAGTAATATTTACAGAAAAACCTGCATTCTTTTAATTACTTTCTACAACTTGCATATGAGGTAATTATTCTTTGCTCTAGGTTACAGATGTGGAAACTGAGGCTCAGAGAGGTTAAGTCATTTGCCAAAGGTCATGTGGTAGTATATATTAAAGCCTCCAAAGTCGGTGTTTGTTATGTTTCCCCATGTACCTCTTTTCCTACCCTCAAGGGCCCTGGTATTTTATTAAGAAACAAATCTTATTCCCAGCAGGGTGAGCTAAGTTTCATAAAAGTGACACAAGTGTTTTAGGAGTTCAGAAATAAGGAAAGGACATATTCAAAGGATAGTCTGGTAATGCTTTGGGGAGCGAGATCATGGAGATGAGTCATCAATGATTGCTATAGAGATTGTGAGCTTATGGGGGAGGTGGAGATGGGACTGTACTGCAAAAACAAAATTTTTTTCCAGAAACTCAAAAGTCTATGGGTTTTTTTGTTTTTTTTTCCCAAGTAGCTTCATAGCTCAGGCTTCCAGGTAAGACGTTTAAGAAAGGTATGCACGGCCGGGCGCAGTGGAGCACTTTGGGACGCAGAGGCGGGTGGATCACGAGGTCAGGAGTTCAAGATCAGCCTGGCCAAGATGGTGAAACCCCGTCTCTACTAAAAATACAAAAAATTAGCCAGGCGTGGTGGTGGGCATCTGTAATCCCAGCTACTCGGCAGGCTGAGGCAGACAATTGCCTGAATCCGGGAGGCGGAGGTTGCAGTGAGCAGAGATCATGCCACTGCACTCCAGCCTGGGCGACAGAGCGAGACTCCATCTCAAAAAAAAAAAGAAAAAGAAAAAGAAAAAAAAGAAAGGTATGCTGTAACTATTCCAAGCAAAATGACAATTGATAATGTTTATTCAGGAGAAAGAAGGACGTAAGTAAAGATAGAGAGAGTGAGAAGACAGAGGGTCATTTTGAGAATAGATGGTATTGAAGACAGGGTGGAGGAGAGGCTCCTTGTGGAGAATTGGGGAAGATAAGGCAGAAAAGGAAAATTAGGAGCAGGTTATAGAAGGCTTTGGACACAGGTAGAAGTTAATGCTTTATTTGGCATGAATGGGAAGAGCATTGTAAAATAAATTTTTAAATTATATAACTACTATGGGAATGTTCAAAGATTCTCAAAAGGAGGAGAAAATAGTATCATAAATTGACCTAGACCTATCACCCAGCCTCAAGAAACATCAATTGCTAATCTTACTTTTATGAATCCCTTTCCTCTCATTTATTTTGTTTTGTTTAGTTTTTGCTGGTATATTTTAAAGCAAAGCTTAGATATTATGTTGTTATATTTACAAATACTGAAATATGAATCTCTAACTGATAGAGGCTTTGGAAAACATAACCACCATTTTATCATCAACCCTAATAAAATTACCAGTAATTTCTTAATATCAACACTCAGTCCATATTTAAATTTCACCAATTGTCTCAAAAATGTCTTTTTACAGATGTTTTGTTAGAACCAAGACCCAAAGCCTGCACTTAGCATTTAATTATTAAAACTCTTCAGTCTTTCTTATTCTATAGTGGTCTTCCTTCCCCTTATTGTTTCATGAAATCAGTTTTTCTAGGACATTTATTCTATATTTAGAGTGTCCCACATTCTGGATTTGTCTAATTACTTCCTTGTGGTATTATTTAACTTGTTCCCCTATGTTCTCTGTTTTATTTAAACTACAGGTTACATTCAGAAGATTGAGTAGGTTTGGCTCAATTTTTAGGAAAACCTGTAATAAATGTATAGTACAATTCTTAGTTCATTATATCAAGAAGTACACAAAGTTTGTTTGATCAGGAGGTCAAGGTATGTTGACCTGATACCCAGCAACCTTTCACCAAATACATCTATTGAAGATTGTTGTCTATGGCAACTTTTTCATTGTAGATTACAAAATGGGCCCCTGAAGTTCTTTGAGCTGAGGAATGATATGCTCAGCAATGTGCTTTAGAAAAATTAATCTGACAAAAGTATGTAGGATGGAGTAGAAGAGGTAAGGCCAACAGAGGCTTGTAGATTATTCCAGTTATCCAGGAATAAGGGTGCAACAAACATGAAAAGATGGCCATAGATTCAAGGGATTTTGTGGAAAATGAAATCTATAGGACTTGGCAATAGATTAAGTTAAGTGAATCAAATATAATACTCAGCTTTTAGGCTTGGAGGAGCAGTACTGTGTTTAACAAAAATAGGAAAAATAGGAAAGTCAAGAATCATGAATGGCTTGCAACAGAAATTGAGAAATTTGGTTTGAGAATGTTGAATTTGAGCTGATGATAGTATATGTTGGCTTATATATCTGGTGACCACTTGAGAATGCAGGATTGCAGCTTGAAAAAGAATTTAGGACATAAGTCAGGTAATAGTTATAGCCTTAAGGGTATATATTTCATAGCTAATGAGGGAAGTAGAGTAAAAAACAAAAAAGGTTTAGACACAAATTTGGGCAATCTGAATGTTTACAGGTTTTGTCAACCCCATCTTCCCAAAACTCCAGTTTATTTGGTTTTAGTTTCACCAGAGATAACTCCTCTCTTGTGCCTGGAGGACTGGCTCAGCAGTTTTCCTTCCCATAGTTTAGCTTTCTGCTTCCTAATGGAAAGAAATGTCCCCAAGATCAGTATGTATTTCAACTCATGTTTATTTTTCCCAAAACAGACCGTAAAAATATGACGTCTATTCTGCTACCTCCCCTTCTGTCCTGCAATTCAACTTCCTTTCTATGCCCAATCTATTTAGGGAGACAGTGAGGAAGAAGACAAGACATTAAAATGAGGGAGTAATGGGCAAAGGCAGCTTTGCTTCCCCTTGTCTTTAGGAGAGGGTGAAAGAACATGTTCGAAGAGCATGGAGGAGAATCCAAGGTAATGGGAATGATTGAAGAGACAAGTGAGAAAAAGAGTAACTGGGGCAAGGCTGGGGAGGAAGCACAGAAGTGGGTGGGTACAGTGTTCTTCACTCCACAGAGAGAAGGATGAAGGTACAGAAGACTCTGAAGATTGGGAGTGTGGTAGTTGTAGAAGCTCATATTAAAAGCCTTTGATGATCTTAGGCATCAACTGAAAAGGAGGGAGATCCAATATACATTGGAAGAAGGAGAATGGTAGACAAGCCCTGAGAGTCAGACTCTCCTAGCCTCATCTGAGAGTCATTTTTTAATTCCTTCTGAGTATCTCTTTAGACTCCAAGGAACATCTTACCCTTATCCTGTGTTGTGCTTAGCGGCCCTTCATAAAACCTATATTGCTCTATATACTGAGAGGTGACAGCATGCTGGCAGTCGTCACAGCCGTCGCTGGCTCTTGGCGCTTCCTCTGCCTGGGCTCCCACTTTGGCGGCACTTGAGGAGCCCTTCAGCCCGCCGCTGCACTATGGGAGCCCCTTTCTGGGCTGGCCAAGGCCGGAGCCGGCTCCCTCAGCTTGTGGGGAGGTGTGGAGGGAGAGGCGCGGGCGGGAACAGGGGCTGCGCGCGGTGCTTGCGGGCCAGCGGGAGTTCCGGGTGGGCGTGGGCTCAGCGAACCCCGCACTTCGGAGCGGCCGGCTGGCCCCACCTGCCGCGGGCAGTGAGGGGCTTAGCACCTGGGCCAGCAGCTGCTGTGCTCAATTTCTCGCTGGGCCTTAGCTGCCTTCCCGTGGGGCAGGGCTCGGGACCTGCAGCCCGCCATGCGTGAGCCTCCCTCCCGCCCCGCTCATGGTCTCCTGTGCGGCCGGAGCCTCCCCAATGAGCGCCGCCCCCGCTCTAGGGCGCCCAGTCCCATCAACCACTCAAGGGCTGAGGAGTGCAGGCGCACTGTGGGGGACTGGCAGGCAGCTCCACCTGCAGCCCCTGTGTGGGATCCACTGGGTGAAGCCAGCTGGGCTCCTGAGTCTGGTGGGTACGTGGAGAACCTTTATGTCTAGCTCAGGGATTGTAAATACACCAATTGGCACTCTGTGTCTACCTCAAGGTTTGTAAACACACCAATCAGCACCCTGTGTCTAGGTCAGGGTTTGTGAATGCACCAATCGACACTCTGTATCTAGCTACTCTAGTGGGGACTTGAAGAACCTTTGTGTGGACAGTCTGTATCTAGCTAATCTGGTGCGGCCTTGGAGAACCTTTGTGTCTAGCTCAGGGATTGTAAAGGCACCAATCAGCGCCCTGTCAAAACAGACCACTCCGCTCTACCAATCAGCAGGATGTGGGTGGGGCCAGATAAGAGAATAAAAGCAGGCTGCCCGAGTCAGCAGTGGCAACCCGCTTGGGTCCCCTTCCGCACTGTGGAAGCTTTGTTCTTTTGCTCTTTGCAATAAATCCTGCTGCTGCTCACTCTTCGGGTCCACACTGCCATTATGAGCTGCAACACTCACTGCGAAGGTCTGCAGCTTCACTCCTGAAGCCAGCGAGACCACGAACCCACGGGGAGGAACGAGCAACTCCAGACGCACCGCCTTAAGAGCTGTAACACTCACTGCGAAGGTCCGCAGCTTCACTCCTGAGCCAGCGAGACCATGAACCCACCAGAAGGAAGAAACTCCAAACACATCCGAACAAACTCCAGATGCGCCACCTTAAGAGCTGTAACACTCACTGCGAGGGTCCGCGGCTTCATTCTTGAAGTCAGTGAGACCAAGAACCCACCAATTCTGGACACAATACTACTGCAAATGAAGCAAAGAATCGAACTGACCGGCAAACAATGTTTCTTAAGTAGCCCGGGTAAAATTATGTTGGGACAATATATTAGGAAACATGCTGAAATCGATGATTATAGATTAAACCCAAGGTATAAACATGAACGTATCTCTGAATACATTTGAATCGTGTTGAGGACAGTAAGAGCATTTTAGGGTAGATTGCACCATTAGCTGTAAAATCACAGGGCTACTAGGGCATTAAAAGAGCAAGTTGATACTTTCTTTCGACAAAAGGAATGTTTAGGATTCCAAGTCTTTCACCATGGAGTTCATTTTATTTGACCTCTTAAAAATAAGTTAAAAAAAAATCAAAGTTAAACGAAGAAGTTTTAGCAATTTCTTAAAACATGTGAGGCAAGGAATGATGCTAGGAAGAAGGGTTCCCTTCGTTTTGATTGGCAGGAGCGGTAATTTGACTGTATTTAATTTGTATTGTGTTAGAAAAGAAAACCAGAGAGAGCGTCCCTGATTCCTGCTGTTTTATAAGCCTTTAACTCCATTGTGCTACATCAGTCTTACTTTTGAGAGTCCTTTTTTAATGTTTGGTTTTTCTAAATGTTCTTTAGTGCTAGACCCACTAATTGCTTCCTTATGGCAGCTGCTTTTGATTTAAGACTGATCATGGGCACATATGACTATATGTGTTCAGGGCTCAGATGGACATCACAAAAAACCTTATAGTTATGATCTTACTGTGGAAAATGCCCAGATAATAATAGCCATAAAAATTTGTTTTCTAGTAAGTGAGGCTGGTTTTGATATTTTAAAAGTTTCTGTTTATACCCACCCCCTCTGCTTGGTCTCTTTTAATCTTCAGTGCACACTGAAAGGTGTAAAGTCTGAAGCTATAAATCTGTTTATAGCTATAATTCCCTTCCCTGGCTTAGCAGAGTTTGACACTATAATAAACACGGTTCTTCTGCAGCGACATTGAATCTGGTTCTTCTATAATGCTTTATATGTTGCTGTTTTGAACACTGAGAGTTTTATTGCATTCTTTTCTTTCTGGGCCTTTCAATTCAGCAAGAACTGGTTGGGCACCTACTCTATGCTACGGGTGACTAGGTGGTTCTAGGGCCTGATGTTTAGTCTATTTTAATCATAAAAGTAATGTGGTTAAAACTACGACCAAGTTTATTTGTTTTGTTTGGTAATAGTTCCTTAACGATAGAGGTAGATTATATTAGACCTTCCTATTCTCGAAATATTTTCACCATCCCCCCAGGACATTTCCCAAGGCATTTTCTTTTGGTTTAGGAAATCAATTGTATTTCTTTTTTGTTTTGTTTGTGTGTGTGTGTGTGTGTGTGTGTGTTTTGAGACAGAGCCTCACTCTGTTGCCCAGGCTGGAGTGCAGTGGCACGATCTCAGCTCACTGCAAGCTCCGCCTCTTTGGTTCAAGCGATTCTCCTGCCTCAGCCTCCTGAGTAGCTGGGATTACAGGCGCATGCCACCACGCCTGGCTAATTTTTGTATTTTTAGTAGAGACGAGGTTTCACCATGTTGGTCAGGCTGGTCTCGAACTCCTGACCTTGTGATCTGCCTGCCTCAGCCTCCTAAAGTGCTGCGTGAGCCACCGCGCCTAGCCAGGAAGTTGATTGTATTTCTTTATCCTCAAGTCAAGTATCTGAAAAATAAATTTTATGTTTATGATAATTAAAATATTAAGTGTGTACTTGATAATTACTATTATATTATTGGTAGGGCAGGCATTTTATAAATTGCTTCATGTATAATATTTTATTTTAGCCAAACAGCGGGCATTATTTTCCCCATTTTAAGATTAAGAAATTGTGGAACAAGGAGATTAATTAACCATTTAAAGATCACACAGGTGATTGCAGCCAGGATTTCAATCTGCATCGGTTTGACTCCAAAACTTGAGCTCTTAACCGCCAAGATATGTTATTTCATGTACTGCATTTTAAAGTAACTCTCAAATTATACTTTCACTTTTTTTTTTAACTTTTTTACTGAAGCATTTAAAAAGATATTAAACACAAGTATCCACACACAGAATTTATCTATACTTACATACGGGAACTCCTATGATTTTACATCAGTTTTTTCAGAAAAAGCTATTTTAACTTTAAAATTTTCACATTTGTAGTTCAAGTTATTTGCCAAGTTGAAAGTCTATAAAACAACTTAGTGGTTTGAAGAAGAAATGTCTCTAAAAAATGTGTGCCAGTAAAACAGAAAACTATGTATGAGTTTAAGGTGAAAGTAAATACTCGAAAGAACACATGTTCACATTCTAGTTGGAGGTAAACCTGTACTACATAAAACACTTTTTTTCAGAAGTAGGGTGGATGTATCCTCACCTAAATACCTAGGATCCCTATTTTTCAAGTAAAACACTAGATTTTCAATTGTTAATACTATTTGCAATGTGGTTTTCTGCAGTTTTAGAGACCTGTTAAGAAACTGTGGTACCAAATTCAGTTTCCTTGTAAGTGTGGGGATTGAGTATGTGTGTCATTGGCACTGTGAGTCAAGTTCATCATGCAATTTAGGGAGTAGGCAGTAGAATTGAAGCTTCTATCCTAGTTGTACAAGAGAAAAACGGGATATTCCGCTTCCTCCCTGTGAGACTGTGAACATCGATGTTTGCTTGTGCCTGAGCACATCAGAAAGAAGACCCACATCAGACGTGCGGTGACCATTGAGGTTGTGCTGTGCTCCTAGAGGACGGCTTGTACAGCAGACTATCTTCTTTATCTTTAAAAGAGTAGGAAACTTGTGGAGTTTAAAATAGAGTAATTCCATATTCAGTTTACAGTTGAAAAAGTAGAGGAAAGAAAATGTGATAAAGGTTTCCTCTATTCAGAAGTTAACATGGAAGAATTGTGGTTTCTGAGGGGAGGCAGTTATGACTACCTCTGTGCTGCTTCTGCTCAATGGTGATGATAGAGAATGTTTTCTCTCTCCTCAGCTATTTCCAATTAGGCCAGCCGAAGCTGCCAACACTGTGGATTTGAAATATAACACTAAAACCAGATTTAAACTCTATTTGATTCACTTGGCTGCGGAACTGCTGTGTTTATCTACGTTGAACCAGCTTAGGCCAATGCGTGTCTGCAAATACACTAAATTGTGAACCTTGAAATGAGTAGGACTTGTTAAAACATGTTGACACCTGTCAGTGGCCCCCATGTCCAGTCAGTTAACTAGTCTTGTTGATTTGTACTTGAGAAATGTCTCCTGAATCTAGAACTCTCCCTGTGCCTCCACTAGCACAACCGTAATTCAAAGCTTTACCATCTCTCTTTTGGACCAAGGCAACTACTTCCTAAGAATCCCGAACACCCCGTGTTCTCAGAGTTCCACAAAACAGAGCACACTTCATCTCCGCACTCCTTGTTACATTGATGACAGAATCCAGCTCAAACGCCTGAGTGTGATTAACCAGCCTTTTAAAATCTCTTTCCTGCTATTTTCTATCTCCACTCCCCACATGTTCTTACCACCCTGAACTCCTTTCTCTGACAGAGTGGTATTTTCTCACAACTGGGCATGTGCATCCCTTCACCCCCGGCATGCTTCGCTCCTCCTCCCTCCATCCCCTTATTCCTGGATATCTTTCAAGAGCCAGTTCCAATAGCATCTTTTCAACTCCAGCTCTCCCACCTCTTTCTGCTCTGTAGTCCCACAACACAGTATTTAGTCCACTGATTGTGATTATATTTACATGTCCCTCCTCCAGACTCAGAGTACATCGCCTGGCTGATAGTGAGCCAGAAATTCTTAGAGAATGAAGCTTGCTTGTCCTCATATTTCTACAGCAATGAATAGATTAATCAGAAAAGGTTTTGTTATATTTCATGAATAAAAATAAACTTATATATTCTTTCCTGGGATAGAAGTCATAACCCCGTTCTTATTCCAGGCACTCGGGCTGCCAAGAATTCCCAGCATTTGCTCCTTTTCCACTTTTTTCTACCTCAAGCAGAATTTAATTTTGTTTTCATGATTGTCATCTTTTAAAAACTATTCCTGCCTTAGTTTTTTCCAGTTCAAAGCAAATATAATTTACAGTTCCAGTAAATAAAAAACCATGATTGGGTTACTCCAGGCCTATGAATATGTCTCTCTTTTCCAGCTGTATTTCCATTACTGTTATGTAGATTGAAATTCAATATTTTCCTGAATGTCATTCATTGTGCCTCTCTTTGTTTTTAGTTTGGTTTTATCATTTAATTGAAATAGACAATAGAGCATAGGAAAAAAGCTAAAACCTTAGTTACTTAAACGGAAGTAGATTTGAGGAGACTTAAATTGGTATAGGCCAAAACCCACATTAAAGGCTTTTTACAAATAGAAGGGTGGTTCTTGCAAACTCTGAATGTAAAGCCGTTTGAACAGGGGCTAATTTTAAGTTTGCCACAGAAATTTAGAAATCCTTTGGTAGGAAGTTAATAACATTCCAACAATGCCCTAAAATAAATGTTCTAATTACTAACAACACTAATAAATAAAAACTTTATTAGCACCCTTAAGTACTTATTAATGTAATTAACTTTAGGATTAATTACATACAACTAATTCAAAAGATCATTTCAAATATTCATACTTATTTATTAAAGTGGGGCTTATAAAAGATCTGACTATTGGATTCTAGACCAAACCAGGACAAGAGTCCCCAAAAGGGCCTTCTATAGAGCTGTGACTCACTGTTCACTTCCCTATGACTGCTAATTTTACCATCTTTCCTTTCCATTGACCCTAACCTTGTTGGAGCAACAAAGTTTTATCTTCAAATAGTTACCAACCAGCCATTGATACTGTCACCTGAACAATAAATATGTCTACTAAATATTAGATTGTTGAGCTTGGTTTAGTTGGAAACAGCAATGTGCCATTGAAAAATAATTTGTAATTCAAATAGCCATTAATTTTTATTGCTGCCTATCCTTTAGTTAATGCTAGTTAGCTTTTTTAATGCTAAAGATAAAAAAAAATTAATACCCCAATTTTAATTTTAAAGGGTAATGTTCAAATAAACCTTTCTTTCATTTGTAATTTTTTGACTTAGAAAAGAAGTATGGCTTCTAAATTTTGGAAATATTATACTATCTGTGTTTACTAAGGTAGCCCACTTTGTTCTGCAAATTCAACCCATATTTTCAGTGAAGAGGGTCCAATTCAGAAGGAAGAGTGGGATTTCAGTCAGAGCAGAAGAAAACACCTGCTGTTAATCCAAGTGCACAAGTCGGGGCCGGAGTGTCCGAAGCAGCCACTGCAGCTGTGCATGGAGGTTGACCTCGGCTTTGCTTCTGTCCTAAGCTGGCAGGTGCCAGGACGCCATACTGTCTGCTCAGAAACACCATCTTTTGAGGCAGCAATATTTATTGCTCAATTGTAGATGCAAATTAAGCATCCTTGCTCACGGCAAGTTGGCTAAAGAACTCTAGTTGATACGTGGATTTGGCATGAGTAATTGGACTTTGAGGAAAAGGGTTGTCTCTGTTCCTCACTGTCAAATAACTTCACAAAAACTTTGTCCTTAAAGATGCTGTGTAACCTAACAAGGTGCCTTAAGAGGACTGATACAATGGGAGATGTGTCATCTGAAATCTCACTGGCAAAAGCAAACAAAAGTTTAAAGAGAAACCTGGGAAGGGGGTGGATATGGAGGCTGGGGAGGTGTCCATAGTAACAGTTGACCTTGATGTAGCTGAGTTTTCTAGATGTCATTTTTTCTTAATGCTACTATGTGGAAACTGTTTGCCTTAGACACTAGGCTATTTAGCTTCTCCAGGACAGGGACCATGTCTTTCTAAATCAGCCTTTCCCAACATATATGTTCCACCAGTGCTTACAGTGTTGCCACACTGTATAGACATTCAACAAATGTGTGTAAAAATCAAAATAAAGTTAACTAACATGCTACTTAAATCAAGACTAGAACCTCAATTGTATTTTTTAAATTTGGTCATATCCTCTCATTATTCTTTTCTTTGGCTTTCATCTGCCCCACCACAAATAAAATCCTACTTGTATAACCTTAGTAAGCATTTTGCATGTGTTAAAAATAATTGAATAAAGTCCTTAAACTTAATTTTCCACAGATGAACACACAGACTGTACTCACTAATTACTAGTTGATTCATGGAAAATAATAAAAATGTTAAAAATTTATTGAAAACAAAAATAATATTTTCTCTTTCCTCTTTTAACTTGCAAAATGATTTTGGGGGTAAGAGATAAAAAGGTTTTATAAAGTTGATTTCCATTATCTTAGTCCCCTCTGCCCCTCGTCACTCCTCCTCTATTCCCCTTTCTCTCATTTTGAACTTGAGACGCTGGGACTAGCGTCTGTGACACTGTGGAAAATGCACTGGGGAGGCATTTTAGATGGCGCTTGTTGAAGGCAGGCACCAGATAGGTATCCTTCTTTCTGAGACTCTAGTTCCAGAGCTGTGTTCCAATACTTTGTGTCAAAACCTCTGCATTTAAAGTCACACATACTGGGTTAAAGTCCTTTCTAACTCACAAGAAGCCTAACATTGATAGTCTTTGAGTTTCATTTTTGGCATCTGTAAAAGGATTATCATAATACTTATCTCATTGGATTGTGGAAAAGATTAAATGCAATAACAGGTGAAAAAGTTTCTTGTCAATGGTAAAAGATACAAAGTATAGGACATGATGTAGTTATTAGTAATTTTATGGTAATTTCACAGCTGTTACCAGAAGGGCCACACTGAGAATGGGAATTTGGCGCAGTTACTCTGTAGCTGGTACTTAGCAAAAGGAAATGTTTTGGAAGGTGGAGCATTGCTACGTTCCCACCTGCAGTGACATAGCAGCCTCCACTGGCACCTAGGATGGGGTACTTTGCTAGAACCTGGGCCTGTTTCCTGTCCAGCCTTGTCCTTTTTCCTCAGCCCTGCTGAAAATGGAGGTGAGAGAAGGTGACTCTGAAATGCTCCAGCTCCTCAGGTGGGCTGAAACCAAAACATGACTTTATCTTTAAGAGCTAGAAAATGTATCAGTGCCTCTAGAATTAGTATTTCTGTTCAAAGGTAAGGAAAGTCTCAATGAGGCCCAGGAATAGACAGCTGCCCAACAAAATAGAAATTCCTGTAAAGAGCCACATACGTAGCATCACTTAACTTATGACAAAGGTAATACTGTACTATAATGGGGAAAAGGTACATTTTCAAGAAATGGTGTTTGGTTAATTTGATATCCACATTTTTAAAAAGCATCTTGACTTTTACCTCACATCATACACAATCAGTTCTTAATAAATTCAGATTTAAATATGGAAGATAAAATAATGAAGTTTTTGGCTTTTAAAATAAACTTTAGCTAAAAAAAATAGCTTCTAAAATAAAATGGAAAGCCCTCTTTATGACATTGAAGTAGGCAAAGATTTCTTAACTGGAATATAAAAAGGGACAACTATAAAGAATAAAAAATGTTAAATTGAGTTTTATTAAAATTAATAACTCAGAGGTGTTCATCAAAAACACCTCTAAGAGAATGTAAAGGCAGTAAACAAAGTGGGAAAACATATTTGCAGTAAATATATCTGACAAAAGACTCATTCAAAATATATAAATAACTCTACATCTACCTACATACATATGTACAATATATAATATATAATAGATAAAGAACTCTAGCAAATCAACAGGACAATTCAGTAGGCCAAGGACAAAAGGTATGAAGAGACACTTTATGAAAAAGGATGTAAAATGGTCAATAAGTGTATTAAAAGGGAGTTCAATTTACTAATCACTGGGTAAATACATACTAAAACATGATGTGAAATTACTACATCACCACCAGAATGCCTAAAATGAAAAAGATAGAAAATATCAAGTATTGGTAATATGGGGCAACTGAAATTCTATACATCGCTGATGGGGCTTAAATTGTTAAGAATCACTTTGAAAAACCATTTGGCGGCATCTACTAAAACCGAACATATGTATAGTCTGTAACCTAACAGTTCCTTTTCTAGATATACACCCAGCAGAAATGAATATACATTTTCACAAAAGACGTGAATTACTATGTTCATAGCACTTTTTTTGGAGACAGTCTTGCTCTGTTGTCCAGGCTGGAGTGCAGTGGCACAATCTCAGCTCACCTCAACCTCCACCTCCCAGGTTCAAGCGATTCTCCTGCCTCAGCCTCCCAAGTAGCTGGGATCACAGGCATGCGCCACCACACCCAGCTAATTTTTGTATTTTTAGTAGAGATGTGGTTTCAACCATGTTGGCCAGGCTGGTCTTGAACTCCTGACCTAAGGTGATCCACCCGCTTTGGCCTCCCCAAGTGCTGGGATTACAGGCATGAGCCACTGCGCCTGGCCATAGCGTATTTTTATAATAGCCAAGACCTAGAAACTCCTGGAAACAAATGGCTGCCAACACTAGAATGAATAAGTAAATGATGATATAGTCATACAGTGGAGTATTATAAAGCAGTAAGAACAATCTACAACTACACACAAAATTATGGATGAATTTCATACTAATTAAGCAAAAGAGGCCGGACTCTATGATTTTATGTACATGAAGTACAAAAACAGACAAGCTAATCTATATTGTCAGGGGTCAGAATAGTGGTTACTGTTGGTAGAGGGTGGTGACAAGGAAATGTCCCAACAGGAGCTTCTAACTTGCAGGTAATGTTCTATTTCTTTAACTGGGTTCTACTTGCATACATGTGCTGAGTTTGTGAAAATTTATTGAGCATATTATGTACTTATGACATATGTACAGGTATACATGCACAAACATATATGGTTATATGTTTCACATTCTAATATGATTATAGTTTAGAAACCAAAATTTCTTGAGAAACCTCATTGACAGCTATCTCTGTATTCTTTGAATGAATTTTTCAACTAACCTGGCTGATCTATTCAGTTTACAATATCTTTTTTTAATTAAAATTTTTTTCTCTTTCTTTTTTTCAGGGCCCTCCTGGTCCAAAAGGCGATAAGGTAAGAAAATGCATACCAGAAATAAAGTTAGTGGAGATCCATATTGGCGTGACCTATACTGTGTTACATTTTGATCTTTTTAATGAACATCATGTATAAATTTTGGCTAAAACTGTTATCTCACCTTTCTATTCTACAGGGAGAACAAGGTGATCAGGGACCTAGGGTAAGTTGTGCTCTACCTATCTTGGGTGGAAAATTAGTTTCTAACTCCAAGTTTATTGAATGAAAGTACCCCAGCTTCATAACTGCCTTTGTGCCACATGGTTCAGTAATGGCTGGCAAAAATACCATACCACTTGTAAGTGAAAAAAACCTGATTAACGATTTGGATGTATTCTGTTGCATTATCTTTACTTGATGCCTATAAATAGAAAATTCTACAATAATTAGACATATTGAGTAAGGGCCAGAATCACTTCTAAGAATCAATAGCAGCCACCTTTCCCGTGACTATTGAGTCCTTCAGATTTGCATGAATTGTTTCGCAACATAGAGGCCATATGGATTTCTATTGAATTTGGCCTTTTGCTGCAGTTAAACCTTACGTGCTATTGCATAAATGTTTTTTTACAGATAAAATTATCAGTGCATTTTACATATTTGTTCTTTGCCATAAGTTTGCATGATACTTATTTGAATTTCTAGTTTTTATAGATTTTTAAGCAGATAAAAGGTGTAATACAATTTAGCATTGCAGGTAGGAGGGAGCATTCTTTTAAGCTTCTCAGATATGGCCCTTTTAACCATTATAACACAATGGTGAATGCTTTGTTGTTACCTTGGTAGTGCCAAGTCCTCTACTTCACATCTGTGCCTTATTACCCAAATGTTCAGACATACTGTTTCAATGATGTAGTGGCTCCGTTCAACATACCTCTCAATTTTCTCATGTCACTATGCACAAAAGCAAGTATTTGGTTGAATAGAGTAATTTTTTTTACAGTGGAAAGGCTCATTTAAAACTTTCAGGTTGAAAAAAGAAACTATGTAGGTCTTTCTGTAAAATTCACTGTGCTTAGTTACTTATTAAATGCATTTATACTGCATAGAGATATTTTTGCAAAAGATGCAGTTGATGCAAACTTGAAAGGTTTGTAGTTGTATTATCTTCTCATGTTTCTTAAACTGGACAAAAGTTATGCTATGATTTATTATACTTTCCCTTTTGTTCTTCAGTCACTTCTTCATATAGAAATACTGATTATGCTTCACAGCATTTTGTTTCTCGTGGCAGTTACTCTGGCTGATGACTAGCTTCAAGCCAAATGCTCATTTTAGGAGATTAAACACCACGTTATCCACTGTCATGGATGTGAATAAAATAAGACTCTCATAACCTTAAGTGATTAGAATACAGCCATTTGCTCTGTATGTGGTGATTATTTCACATGACATGTCTCCTCATATCAAGTATCATTTCTTTCTACACGCAATATCAAAATCACTCAACTTCCCCTTTCCAGGTAAGAGGGAAACTGTTTCCATTCTGAGAAATCTTCTTTTGGCAAAGGAAGTGAAGGGTGGTTCACAGCTTAGCTGTCATCAGTATGCATGCAGTCCTCATTTTCAAAAAGGTGTGTTCGCTTTCATCGTTACGAAGAGTGATGATTGATTGTAAAGCTAGGCCAAATTTTCAGGATGAAACCTGAAACCATCTGAAATTCACCTGGTTTCATGTTGCATTACAAACTAAGACTTGGACCAGGTTCCTTGAAAGTTTGGCCAAAGTTCATGAACTACTTCGACAAACCCAGACTGCCTTTCATACAGATTTCAGCCAGTTTTCACACTGAGTGGGGCCAAGTTTCACTCAATTCAGAGCCCATTTAGCATTTCAGGTGGAAAGTGGCAAAAAGTGATCTCATTTTCCTCTGTATTTTGCTTTGTATTGAAGGAATTTGGATTGAATTCCTAATATAGGATGAATCTTCATGGGTACGAATCTAAATGTCCTGGAAGGTAGAGGTGAAATAGAATGAGAACCCACTGACTTGCCTGTCTTTTCTCAGATTCCAAGCAGGTCTCATTCAGTGCTCTTAGAATTTTATAAACATTACTATCTAGTAAGATAGTATTAGCTACATATTAGGAAATTGATCATATCAAGATAGTAAGATGAAGGTTCTATATTTCAAAAAACATCAAAAGCAAGAACTGGAAAAGTTTCCAATTTTAATGAAAATTAATATTACCCACATTCTCTATTTAGGCACGGTATTCTTGCTGACGATGACCAAAGGCTCTCTTTTTTTTAAATGTAGAGTTTGTATTCCAATACCCTGTCCATTTTCATCCTGTTGCAGATTTTGAATTACGCTTTTTACCATTTGTTTCCAATAGTTTATTTCTTCCCATAAATAACAACGTGAACTCCAAACTCCATCATGTCAGCTCTTTGTCAGGTGAATTTCCATCGTGAGACCTATATCATTTTCTTGAATATTTGGAAGTTTTAACTCTTTGACTCCCCAAGTGTCCAGTGGGAATAAATTAAGCCATAAGAGGTAAATCGAAGCTGGAAAAACTTGAAGATCATATAGAAATTAAGAATGTGCGACTATTTTTAAGTACTTGGACATATATTCAGCAGTATATATTGAGCAGCTACCATCTTTAAGATACTGTGCTTAATACTATAGACACAATAAATGTGTCCACTTATCTCTCTCTTCTACTAACCACCAAATTCAACTTACTTTCATGTTCTTGATTACTTCAGTGGCTTTCCAATTAATCTTTCTATTTCCACTCTTAACCTTGTATAATCCATTTTCTACACAGCAGGCAGAGAGATCACTTGACATTGTAAATTAGATCATGTTACTCCTGTGTAAAACTTTAGAATGAAATCCAACCTGCTGTGCTTAGCTCTTGCCTATCCTCACCAGTTCATCTCACACTAGTCTTCCCTCCACCTACGACACTCAGCCACACACTGTCCTCCATATCCTCTTCAGACACACTGCACTTTCACCCAACTCAACAGCTTTCCATTTGCCCTCTTCTGGTCTTCTTGTGATTGGGTTCTTCTTATCATTGAAACTTCATCTCAAATATCACCTCCTCTGAGAGAACTTCTCTAACTACTCAATCTAAACCAGAGATTATTCTATCTTGTTTATGTATTTACTTGCTCATTATCTATAAAGTATGCCCCCCTCCCTCCTTAGGTCCTATATTCCATAAAAGCAAGGTTCTTCTCTGTCTTGTTCATACCCCTTCACATAGAATAGTGAAGATTCAATAAATATTTGTTGAATGTATGAATAAAATATTGTTATATCATTATGGCCCTCAAGAAGCTGATAATTTCATGGGTACCTGAGTAAGAAAACTGTGTGGTTATATGTTATATGCCTCAAATAGATATACCAAGAGGTGCTAGAAAAGTGAAAATTCTTTCATTTTAAATGAGCACTGGCAACTGTGGAAGAGGTGACACTTGAGCTAGAACTTGATAAATTGGTAATCTTTAGGAGGATACACTGAAGAGCAAGGCAGTACATATTCCAGGAAGAGGAAATAGTATAAACAATATTATCCAAGTAGAAAATGGCAAGATTTAGTTAAAGAACAATAATATTCCATTTGTGATTTTTAAAAATGTGGTATACACAATGGAATACTATTTAACCTTAAAAAAGAAGGGAATCTTTTCATTTGCCACAGCATGGATGAACCTGAAGGACATTATGTTAAGTGAAATAAGGCAGGTACAGAAAGATAAATAACTGCATGATCTCACTTATATGTGGAATTTTAAAAAGTTGAATACATAGAAGTAGAGCATTTAATGGTGGTGACCCATGGCTGATGGGGAGGGTTTTAGGAGATGTTGGTCAAAGGATACAAACTTTCAGTTAGATAAGAGGAATAAGTTGAACAGATCTACTGTACAGCAATGTGACCACAGTTAATAACAATATATTGTATTCTTGAAAATTGCTGAGAGTACATTGTGTTCTCACCAAAAAAGATAAGGATGTGAGGTAATACAAATGTTAATTAGCCTGATATAGCCATCGCATGATGTATACATATTTCAAAACAACATATGTAACAATATATATATAATTTATATTTGTCAATTAAAAGTAAGTTTTAAAAAGTACCCTAAAAAATAATATTCCATTTGCCAATAAGTAGGTTAAGTAAAATATTGTGTCATATAGATGGAAAATTTTGGATTGAAGTTATATTATGGAGCATTTTGAATGTCTAGCGTGGTAGGCATTAGAGAGCCATTGAGAATTCTGAGTAATCTGTGCTTATCTTATTTTGAGACTATCTGTGCTTATTACCAAATGTTCTTTATAAAAATATTTTAGAGGCCAGATGCAGTGGCTCACCGCTGTAATCACAGCACTTTGGGAGGCTGAGGTAGGCAGATCACCTGAGGTCAGGAGTTTAAGACTAGCCTGGCCATCATAGTGAAACCCCATCTCTACTAAAAATACAAAGAGTAGCCAGGCGTGGTGGCAAGTGCCTGTAATCCCAGCTACTTGGGAGGCTGAGGCAGGAGAATCACTTGAACCTGGTAGGTGGAGGTTGCAGTGAGCCAAGATAGCACGATTGCACTCCAACCTGGGCAACAGAATGAGACTTGGGCTCAAAATAATTATTATATATATATATATATTTGGTGGTAGTATCTGCTATAGAATACAATTGGAAGAGACTGAAAGCAGGGCGACCAAGTAGACCAGGAAAGTATGTCACTCATTTAGGACAAAGTCATAAGAATCTAGGCTGTACAGACAATGTCCAGTCCTCAGTGGAGAGGTAAGCGGAAAGGATGAGCTGACTTAGCATGGAACATCAGGTATCATTGGAGGCAAGGACACATACTGAGTAGAAAGGTCAGTGTCAGAGTAGAATTTCAGTGGGGGTTAGGGAGAGAGGTGGAGTGGGAGGTGGTAAGTTGATGAACTAAGAAAGAGATTCCAAAGTGGTCACCAAAATACGGACAAAAGCTCCAATTTCACCATGAAAGCTAGGATATGAGTTTATTATTCTCACATAAAAAGAAGTTTGGAGAAGGCAGTTGATAGTGTTATTTATATAATTAAATGGTGTTACTGTTGATTCAATGATGTTACTAAGTCTGTGAATCTCTTGGCCTTGTCTCATGATTGCAAGAAGCCTGCTTCAAGTCCAACCATTGCATCTAGGCGTATATCAGCAGGAAGGATAGAGAGGGAAGAGTCTGAATCAAGAAAGCAACATTTTCCCTACGAACTTCTTAGTAGACTTCTGGTCATGTCTCATTGGCTAGGTTGTGTCACACAGTCATCCAAAAGCTGGAAGGGACAAGGGGAATAGGGCTAAAAGGGAACTTAGGTCATCCAACCAATAAGGTTTACCACAAGTGCCAAGCAAACACCTGAGTAGACAAAGAGGGAAATCAGGGCTGACACTGACAGAGGAGCATTTGGTGAGAGAGAAGTCTTGAGGACACTTGAACAAGTGTCCCTATTCAGCTGACACTGAGGACCTGTGACCCTGGAGTTGTAGTCAAGTTGAAGTTTTTTAAAAAAGCAGTCAGGAAGTGAAATGGAAAGATGCTGAGGTGAAAATTCAAGACCAGTCTTGAAGCCAATTGGATGTAGGGGATGAAGTTGAAAAAGAAGACAAAGATAGAGCTAAAGTTTCTGGCTTGATGCTTGATAAAATAGGTCAGAAGAAAGTTGGGAGGATAAGTGAGAAGATGGATTTTAATTATGTTGAATTCGTGATCTTGATGAGATATTTCATTGGAATAGTGTAACAAACAGAAACATGAGACTAGAATTCTGAGGCAGTGCCATAACTGGAGGTAACTGTTACACAGCTGAACTATCACAGAGGGAGAATTGAAATCCTGGAATTAGAAACATGGTAGGCAAAAGAGTAAGAAGAGTTACTGCCCTAGAATAGAGTCTTTAAAAATACTCACACTTACGGAGTGGGATGAGGAAGGAAGGAGTGTCAGCAAAAGAGAGAGCATTTGAAGGTAGAAGCAGGACACTGCATTGTGTGAACACCACACACAAAACTACTTAAAAAAAAAAAAAGAGTGGCCAGTATAACATTCTGAATAAAAAGATAGCCTCAGGGATGAGGTCTTTCAAAAGCCTTTGGATTTGCTGTTTTGGAGTCATGGGCTATTAAAGGAATATCTTTTGTTAAGTAGTGAGAGTGGAAGTCAGATTGCAAGAAGTTAAAAGGTAATGGTAGGAAAGTTGACCGTCTTTGAATACAGTTGATGGCATATGATTTAATGCAGGAGAAAGTGGGCTAACTTTTCAGCATTAACTTTCTTTCAGTATACATTGAACCAATTTCAGGCCTACAGTTTTAGGTGTAATATAATAACCACAAATATCATTTGGTTTTATTCTACGAGGCACTGAGTGTTAGATTTCCACAAATGAATGCATCCTGACATAAGAATTGTACTTCCCGCCTTGATTCTTGGGGAGATGTCATTGCAGATTTGCCACTAATCTTTAATTCATTCTTCCAAACACTGCATTTCATTAGGCCTTTAGGCTTAGGGTCGGGATGGTGCTTTATCTGTGCTGTCAGTCACCACGCGTAGAGTATCCGGGCGCAAAGAGATAATTGGTTCTCTTTATTTCATCCTCATAGCTTTGTATTGCAAAGTTTTGAGGCTATGACTTTACCTTGTATTTAAGTAGAGATTACACAACCTGCTGAAAGGAAGTTGTCGGGGATTCCTAGGTTGAATAAGAAAGTTGGACTAGGAAATAAGACCTCACATAATAATTATAATTGCCTATAGCTTAGTCTTACAACTTGCTGGATACTTTTCTAGGTAAGTTGCATACATCATCTCTAAGCCTTACTATAGTGCAGAGAGATAGATTATCAGGGAGGAAAACGGGAAAAGTAGATGCAGTCGAGTAAAATGATTATCCACATGGGCTGAAGTCAGGCTGGACAGGGATCAAATTCTAACTCTATCTATGATTATGATCAGGATTAATAAAGTAGTATATGAAAAAATCTGTAATAAGCTCTCAACAAACCATACCTGATTTTTCTTCCCATATTTCGTATGAGGAATATGGGGTAAAGTAACTTGCCCAAGTTGACATAATTTGTAAGTGGTAGAAATGGGATTTAAACCTGGCTTTCTCAGCTTCTAGTTTGTGCTGTTTTCAGTGAACAAGACTGCTTCCCTATCAATAAGGTAGTTGTTATAAAGTCATCAACATTAATGTGAAATGATAGGGGTTACAGAAATATCTGTGTTTGAAATAATAACAATAAGGATACTTTAATTGAGTTCCTAAAATACGCCAATCACTCTATGATGTCACACCTTATTTCAACAACCCTATGAAATACTTACTTTTATTATTCTCATTTAATGGATGACGAAACCAAGACTTAGAAAATTTAAATATTTTGTCCAAAATAATAATCACTCACTGGCAGAACCAGAATTTGAACCTAGGTATTTACAGATTACATTTTCCATGTATTCTTTCATTTATCCTGTAAAGTAATGCTGTGAGTTAGTAGAACACGTATTAATAAAACGTTTCTTTCTTTTTCTTTCTTTCTTTCTTTTTCTTTCTTTCCTCTCTTTCTTTCTTTCTCTCTCTTTTCTTTCTTTCTTTTTCTCTCTTTCTCTCTTTCCTTTTTCCCTTCCACTCCCTTCCTTCCTTTTCTTCCTTTCTTTTCTTTTTTTCTTTTCTTTTCTTTACTTTTCTTTCTTTTCTTTTAAGACAGGGTCTCACTCTGTTGCCAGGCTGGAATGCAGTGCCACAATCACGGCTCACTGCAGCCTCAACCTCCCAAGGCTCAGGTGATCCTCCTGCCTCAGTCCCCCGAATAGCTGGGACTACAGGCACACACTACCATGCCCAGCTATTTTTTTTAATTTTTAGTAGAGACAGGGTTTCATCATGTTGCCCAGGCTGGCCTCGAACTCCTGGACTCAAGTGATGTGCCTACCTCAGCCTACCCTGAGTGCTGGGATTACAGGTGCGAGCCACTGCGCATGGCCAACTTTATTATGATTTTTTATTTTTCTGGTGAGGATTGAACTCAAGCAGATTAAGTGACTTGTTCAAGTTCTTTTACATACATTTACCAAAAGACAGTGTTGGGACTCAATGCCAATTTCAAATCCTGCTATCTTTCTACAATATCAAGCTGCCTCCAGATTGCTGCTAGGAACCCTTTCAACTTGAAAATCCCAGGCCTCTGTGAATAAGATTGAAAAAGCTGGGGAACACAAGCACAAATAGGTGGATATTTTTTCTTTGTAATTATGATAGACTCAGTTTATGCAGGCCACACACTGTCAACCCAACAGAAAACATATGAAGGGATGAATGGCCATATAGTAATACCCCCCAAAACATAAGTGAATGAATGATCACCACATAGAAATACCCTAGAAACTGTATGTCACTGAGTAATACCTTAGAACTCACTATATGGAGCAAAGAGAGGCAGGGCAATGTTGGCCCCCCTCCAAGGATTGTAAGAACACCCAATTACCTTGTTATAATACAGATTTTACTTCTCAACTCAATAGCACCTATTCGAAAATTGTATATATTATCACACCAGTCTTAAAAATTTTTTAAAAAGAAAATTGCATATCAAGATCTTGCTTATACTTGCTATTAGTAATTGTTTCTTCAGGATAACCAGATGGATGAAGTTTGTTTTCTGCTCTTCATAATGCTGAGTTTGCATAACCTATAAGCTATGTTGTTGTTCCACTTTTATTCTAAGTCCCTCTTTGCAAAAAAATGAACTTCATTTCTTTATCAGTAACAGAACTTCAGTGTCAACTGTAAAAGTCTCAAGACTTTTAATGCTTCTCCCGTTGTCATCTACACCCACTACTGCTACCGCTGTCTCTCTTCATCATTAAAGAGGGCTTTTTGTTTGCCCAGTTCATAAGAGCCTCTGCCCTCATCATGAACCATAGCCCTGGAATCACAGTGACACCCAGGGCTTTGATGATAATGGCTCATATTTCTTTTCTCTATCTTAGTGACTTAAAAACATAGCCTTAAAAATAAGCAAAGCTGTTGTAATGTTTAATAATGACTTTTTAAAATGGAATACTATGTTTTTCTGAAATTGTGGCAAATTTATTAATCAAACTTAGGCAATAAAATGAAGAAACGTCATGAAGTTATCTTTTGATTATATATTAATCTTCTAATCAGTTGGTTACTATCACCTTGCCAAATAACACAGCGTCCTGATAAATAGGAGATTTAGTGGTTATTGGTCTCGACATCATCAGCCAACAGCTGGTTTTAAATGAGTCCTAAGCTCTCACAGTTTCAATAAGCCACCCAGGAGCTCTGCTTCACATTTTCATAAAATTCCTTTCTCCTTCTAGTGTATTCGAGTAAATTTTCATAACAGCTGGGACTATGCAAAACTGATAGCATCTTAAAAACATCTTTGGCAAGACAGATTAAGTTCCAGAAAAGGAAAGCATTTAGAAGTTTATTTTATTATCTTAACCTTTGTTGACTTGAATGATTAAACAGATTTTTTGGCTCTGCTAAAACATTTAGGCCTGGATATTAATTTGCTGTCCTTATTTGTTTAACCCTTGCCTTTCTCTGTAGCCTTAATGAATATACTACTCATTGGGTACTGAATGTATTGCCTGAGAAAAGGGAATGGATATAACACAATGGAAAGAAATAAATTATGAGAAAATTATTTTAACACTTTCCAGATTCAGAAGCTGGCATGGAAACAGTAAGCTCATTAAGATTTGCACATGT
Source organism: Pan troglodytes (assembly GCF_028858775.2). NCBI lineage: Eukaryota > Metazoa > Chordata > Mammalia > Primates > Hominidae > Pan > Pan troglodytes. Next base: position 110,419,704 of record NC_072401.2, on the reverse strand, counting down.
TCTTATCATAGGGATTTTCTAATCAGAATTCTCTTTTGAGTGTTCTGTGTCATACTTCAACCCACTAAAAAGTTGTTGCATTGAATTGAACCCAGGAATATTTGTAAATTTGTCCTAATATCGGTCAATTTAGAAAGTAAATTATTTTTTACAAACAATGGTAGATGTGTTGACAATATTTCCTTGGAATTCAGTGTTGTAAATTTTATTTCAGTGTTAGTGGTTGAATGGCTGGGCTCATCAAATATGAAAAAAAGAGAGATTTGGAAAGGATGAGGAATAGTGGCTCTACCTATATTATGTCACTTTAAATCTTGTATATATGTCCTTAAAAGATTATGTAAGTAAATCTATCCCTACTGAATAAATATAGTAATTCAGTTGAGTAAACTTTTACACAAAATATATGAAAGTAAGAAGGAACATTTTGCAAAATGCTTATATATATAAAATAGTATAGTAGTGAAATGCCTGAGATGTGAGCCTTTAACTGAAAATTCTATTAATGACCACAGAGATATTAAAATCAAAACCAAAGCCAAAATCCAATCCTAAGCACATCCTCTGACAAGAAATTCTGGAAAATGATACCAACCAGTTTAAATAACGATTGGATTTCCTTTTTGTCTTTTGAGTACAGTGACCTTCATATGTAAATAATTATTTGATTATTTACATTATTTATTTTAATTAATTTTATTATTTACTATTTATTAATTTATTAATTTAATTTAATATTCACATTATTTAATTATTTAATTAAATTATTCACATTGTTTAATTATGATATTATTTACATATGATATGTAAATAATTATTTCCATTTTATGGAGTAAAGAGATTTCATTTGTCCACACTTTTGTGCTTATTGTTCATGTAAACTGCAATATTCTCCTTACTTTTTCATGTGACATATATCCCTGGATGTATGCCTTATCTTTTCAGGCTTAGGGGCACTATTTCACATTTTTCTTCAAATTAAGTAGAATGACATATTTTAATCGAAAGAGAATATATTTGTATATGTATATATTTAATATTATTCCATTTATATTTCTTTTGTTGGGATTTTTACAAGTGCTGCTTTTTATAAAATATTGGTTACATAATTTAAAGACTTCCTTGATAAGTAATATATAATAATCCTCTCTCAAACATGAAACTATACAGAAGGTTTTATTCTTTGTCTTATATTTAAGCAAGCTTTTTTACTTGAATCCAAATATAAGATTTTTAGATTTATTAATTCATGTAATGTAGAGCCATGAGTTGCACTAACGCCTACAATGGAAGCATATGCTAAAATGTGAAGGTCGATTTGGGGTTGATGACTTTCAATATTATATAGAGAATGTAAGGCTTTTAGTAAATATACTAAAACCTGTATTTGAAATGGACAAAAAAAATCCAATTTATACTTTAGCTGGTAATACCCATGAATAATGAACATATTGTGGATAGAAAATACAGCAATTTATAAACAATTTACACTAACAAAATTGAACATTATTACCACCATTATTTTTGTATCACTCCCTAATATAGAATTATAGTTGCAACTGGAAATATTTGAAGTGAATTAACCAAATAGAAGTCAAGAAAGCATAAAACAGCAGATTTTAATGGTGCATCACGATTTACAGAAGGGACTGGAGGGCAGGATTATATTTTTGATTCTTCCCTTCAGAATGGGTGGAATAATGGCTTATGCATTGACAGATGATGTTCAGGAACTGTTCTGTTCCTGTAGGTCTGAACGAGATGGGTCTCTGGAAAGTCATTTAATGCCAGACAGCAGCATCCTTTCATAAGCATACCTGCACTAATGTGTCCAGCAGCCCCCTGTAGCAGACACAGCCTGTAAATCACAATTGGCGAACAAGACTGGCTTTGTAGGAAAAGGATGTCGGTTGCAAGGCCCTACTTCAAATGTAATTCTACAGTGACTTTGGGGGAGTGAGGAAGGTTTGCTTTTCATCTCTTAGAAGCCAGTTAAATTTTGCTTGAAAAATGTTGATATTGAGAGAAACCTTTATTGATCACTAGTGGGTTTTATTAGCACAAATGAGTTATTTAACACAAACGTAGAGAGACAAATAGTAATCATCATCATAATAATAACAATACTGTTGGTTTTACAGTTCCACATACCAAGAACTTCCGGGCATTCTTATCATGCTTTATAAGCTTGTGAATTTAGCACGAATCTGGTTGACAAAAGAGTCAGTGATGGAAAGGTAGTATCAAAAACCTCCAGTGTAGCATTCCAAACCATCAAAGAACTGGTTACATAGGATACTCTTTTCAGTACAGGTATTTTAGTCAGCTTCAGGCCTAAAGTAATTCCTTATAATTAAGAATTAAGGGCCGGGTGCAGTGGCTCACACCTGTAATCCCAGCATTTTGGGAGGCCGAGGCGGGTGGATCATGAGGTCAGGAGATCAAGACCATCCTAGCCAACATGGTGAAACACTGTCTCTACTGAAAATACAAAAACTGGCTGGGTGTAGCGCCTATAGTCCCAGCTACTTGGGAGGCTGAGGCAGGAGAATCGCTTGAACCCGGGAGGTGGAGGTTGCAGTGAGTCGAGATCCCGCCACTGCACTCCATCCTGGGTGACAGAGCGAGACTCCGTCTCAAAAAAAAAAAAAAAAAAAAAAAGAATCGAGGTAGAGGAATGGTGGTGGAAAACAAAAAGAGAGAGAGAAATTGCCATGGCAGAGTGAGAGTGCTGTCCTGGCTTGAAGCCTGTGGGATGCAACGGGAAATGGCAGGAACTAACCGTAACATTAGGAAGGACAAGAGAACAACAGGTGGTAATTCCTGTCTCATTTGCCATGTCTTCAAAAGAACATGTCAGCCTGAATATTCTGTTTATTGGCAGGGGAAGAAAAATCTAAGGGAGACACAATCAAATTTTTAATTAAGAATACATTCAGTTGTTTTCAAAAATATTTTTATTCCTTTGGCCTTTCATCAGGCTTATTATTTTTAGAGGCTGACTTAATTTACTTAGACTATTAAAATTGTGGCCCAATCTTGAAATTTCTTGCCAAAATCTTGACCTTGTCATCATTGAAAGGAAGCCATCACTTTGTTATATTTCTGGGACTGCTAAAGGGAAATTCTTCCACTGGTGAGGTAGGAAGTACAGAATGAAGGAAGTGACTGAGGGAGTGATGCCCAAACACAACACAACACAGCACAACACAACACAACACAACACAACAACAGAACAGAACAGAACAGAACAGAACAGAACAGAACAGAACAGAACAGGAGAACCTTCTGAGATGTGCCTTAGTTTGAAGTTGCATATGCTGTAATCATATGCGACTGAAAACTAAGTGGCAAATCTTGCAAAAGACAATCAAAATAATACATTTTGGATTGCCTTTTGCAAGATTTATGAATTACTTCTTATATTAAGAATTATCAAACACTTGCCTTTTATAGACAGTTGTTTAAAATATTGTACTGTATCTCATTCCATATGCTAGTGTGTGAACGTATTTCAGTTCTCACTGATAGGAATTAGTCTATCTCTAGGTATATTTTATATACACATCTCTGTGTGTGAATACTTACTCATAATTACACTCACCAATAATGTCTTTATGAAGCAGAGTTGTCCATAAATACAGATTCTCCACATATGCAAGATCTAAACATGCACAAATATGAACCTATTCTTGTTTATACTCTGATTCCTGTTAAGAAAAGATAGGTGAATGTTCAAAGCAATCTATGAAGCTTTTTAGATTAACTTGATATATCTTCCTTAGCTTTTTGCACAAAAATTGTTAAGCTCCTCATCTTCTAATTAATTGTTTTTTAAAAAGTATTTTTCTATTCAGTGTAGCATTTCAGGATTAAAGAGAATGTAAATTAACAATAATTTAGTGCTAGAGGTTTCTGCTTGCATACCTTAACATGCAAGGAAATCATTCTTAATATTTCTTTGCAAAGTGAGATGGAAGCAAGCACAGTGGAAGTTCTTGATGATCGCATCAAAGACTGGCTCTGACTTCCAAATAGAGTCCACACACGTTTTCAAGATAATCTTGAAAAGCAAATATTTACCTTGACTTCGATTTTAGAGAAAACTTGGAGACTAATTCAAGAGGCAGATGACTTTTCTTAGATATATCTTTTCTTTCTATTTCGTAGTGGTTGAAGAAGATGGTTCTAGAATGCCAGCACCAAAGCTTCCTTTTAGGAATGTAAACTTCTAGATACAAAGGGGGCTCTAACGTAGTCCTTGAATTTAACAGAAGTTATAGCAGCACTTTGTAATTTTTCAGCCTTGATTCTTCCCTATCCTCAGTTCATTTTTTATCCTACTGAACTGTGCTTTGAGAACATAGCATTGAAAAGATTTTAAACCACTGGCATAATTTTATCTCATGTTTTGAACATCAAAAATTACTGTATTTTGTCTTTGGTAACATGGCTTATATGCATGATATGGTAGAAAGCCACTAGCTACAATTTAACCATTTTTATTAATGTTTTACATTTCTTTGGTGGTATATCTGTTTTTTAAAAAATGTGTAATATATTTGACAATCACTATAATTTTGATGATGAAAAGAATAGTAAGGAATATGTTGTCTTTGAACAATCTCTTTTTCTTTCTCTGCCAAATGGATAACTACTATGTTTGTGTTAAGAGCTTTACCCCACTACACACATTATTTCATTTTCTGGCATAGATAAACACATTATTTCTATGTTGACAAAGTGAATTTTCTGAAGGATCTTCTATATTAGGAAACTCTAGAATACAACATTATGAAGCCATTCTATTTTTGCTGCCTTTTTTAATAAGTTCAGTACAAAATCACTTTTCAGTCTTGCAACCTTTTCTTTAGTAGTCATTTGCAATTATTCAAAAATTTTATAAAAGGAAATGAATTTTGAGGAGTTTCAGGAAGAGGGGAATATCTGGAGATCTATTAGACTTTTTGGATTTGTTCAGAAAGCTAATGTAGAGATTTACAACTTTACCCTTCATTTTACATTTTTAGGCAGAAAAGTCAAACAAAATTGAATTGGAGAAAGCTTGCTATGTCACCAGTACAATGTTGAATGTTAGTGCTGTAACTCTATACTGGTCTGTGGTATTACTTCCACTTTGGAGCCATGTACTTCTAATAAAATGTGTCAGAGAAGAATGCAAAGTTTGAGTCATTGTATCTACCCAGAATTGTATATTATAACTGTTACAATAAGTCAAGATTTTTAGAATGTGTCAAATGTAATGGCATGTGCCAACAGGGTTGTAGTTTGAGAAACTGTCACAACTTATATGGAATTTCTTTTTAGGGTAGAGACTGACACCTTTGGTTGTAGTGGGGAAAAGGAATTCAATGTCTTTATTTTTTCCTATTACTGGAATGTGTTCACTATTTGGTGCAATCTTCCTTCTATATTTTAAATTAGTAATTCACAAAGGAGCAGATTAGAGGCTGCAAACTGGTAACCTGTGAACCAGATTTTGGTAGTAGATACATTTCATTTTTCTTTCCCAGATTAGTTGCTAATATTGGGCAATTTCATATAAATCTTATTTAAAAATTTCTCTTGAGAAATTTAAAAAGCTGGCACCATTGAGTTTACCTTCCTTTATAAGGAAGGTTGGCTGAAGGTGAATGGAGTCTGTCTGCTTTAGGTAGGACATGCATTTTGGATTATCCCCTGTGACACCCAACCTGTTCCATTTACTTACATATGTATGCAGTTTCTGTTGGCATTGGAGTTTGCAATACCTGGATTAGATATTAAGATGATTTTGCTTTTGATGTTATGATGACAGAGTCCATCAAAATATACAAACACATAGATCACAAAACAATTATGAATCATTTACTTTCTAGAAAAAAAGGCTATAATAGTGCCTTTAACATAATTACATACTGTTTATTTTAAAATTTATCAAATTATTTTTATACTTGTGGTTTTCAGTCTGTAGTAGTGTAGAATTTTTATTAGTATACCAGTCTGCTCAAAGATTAAAATTAGTGTAGTTTAAACTTGGTAGTTTTACATCAAGATTCCAGCAGAATTTATGTTATCTTCAAGATTTTTTTGTTTAAAATATAAATTATAGAATAACAGAATTTTTAGAAAGTTAGCACAGTTGTAGATAGAATAACCATCGTTAAGTAACATGTAAATAATGTTAAAAAGATGAATTTTAGTCTTTTAATTGCATATGTTTAAAATTAGAAACATAGGAGACTTTGAGGGGGAGAATTTCAGAGTCACTCCTTTAAGGAAAATGGGACTCTAAATTTCAGAATTTTCTAGAGGTTTTTTTTAAAAAAAAATGTTGGTTTATTACCTAAGATGATCTAGCTTAGATATCTTATATAGGTCATTGCCAAAGTTCATGGATATTTAGAATCATATCATATTTAGTTGCATATGTTTTCATTGTTGGACCCAAATAATTTCATTTATAATACTAGTCCATATACTTCTAGAAACACCCATGTTTTAAGTTATTATATATATTTTCTGGGTTTTCTTTGTGCAGTTGGGTTAATGGAACATTTTCCCTTATAAATATTTCTAACAAAATTGCCCTGTTGAGGCACCAAAGAGGAACAAGATCATGAATTGTTTGGAGTTGCCCCTTATGGTTGTATTGACAAATCTTAAGAGGAAGAACTGATTTGGGTCAGTATTATTTGATTCTTTTTTCTTTGTGTCCACCTTGATATAAAAATAAATTGAAAGTTAATTTATCTGAGTGCAATAAATATAGAATTTAATGAGATCGTCCAAAAGTTAAAAAATAAAAAAGATAACATAAATAGAATCCTATATGGTAGATTATATTTCCTTTTATGGGAAAGAGTTGAATGCATCTGAATTTTTTTTCTTATAGTGTTTTAAACTATTGGGTAATATAAGAGGTCACATTTTGCTTTTTATTAGAATTAAAAATGGTTTGACAGTGCCAGAAAGGCTTTCTAGATAAACGTTAGTTGTCCTATTTTAAAAGAGTGATGAGGGGGAAGATAATATGGATGAGAGAAATTCACTTGCTGCCTCATCAAACCTTTTCTTATAACTGCAAAACAAGCCCACTTCACCCATTTAGACAATCGGCCCTGCCAGCTAATTACCTAAAAACTTCTACAGGGTGTCCTAGGCTGAGTTTTATTCAAACATTTTCAGTGACAAGGAACTCACTCTTTTAAAAAGCAGACTATTCTAATCATAGACAGTTCTAAGATTACAAAATAATTCAATCATTCATTCAACAAATATTTATTGTTCCTTCTTTTGAATCAACATCTACCGTTTTCTACTTCCCATACATTTAGTTTCAGTCCTGTCTTCTGAACTAATTATTCTTCCACATGACTATCCTTCAGTGGTTTATAGAAACACTGAAGCTCATGGGTGAAATGAACCTTAAAGCTCTTCCATTACTGGTTACATTCTTTGACAGTGATGGCCCAGCCTAAACTGAATACACCATGTGGTGGTGGTGGTGGTTCTGCTCTGTGCTCTCCCTTCAGTTTTCAGCCTGTTTAAAATACCTCTCACGTCCCATCTCATCTTCTCCTGCTCCAAGCCCATCTTCTTCATCCAGTCCTCATGTGAACAGTTTTTCCCCTCTTACCGTCCTGGTTCTGTATTCATGCTTCTATGTCCTCCTTAAAGGATAATGTATAGAAAGCAAACACATTTATCCAGGTGGGCCTGGATAAATGTGTTTGGGATAAAACCTACCTGTGTATGTGTCTGTTTATGTTAATACAGTCTGGAATTAGATGAGCTTGAAATAACATTGGCAGCCATATCATATATTAATGTATAAATTTACCGACTTAAATTCTAAAAATTTTTTTACTGTTACTGTTAGCTCCTCAATCATGTATTTATGTAACTTGTTTATTGGATTCACACACCATTACTTTCTTTTATTCCATATTAGTATACCACTCTCATCATTCCATCCTGTTGAGGTCCCCTTCGGATTCTGATTCTGCAATCCAACAAACATTACATTTCTTCTTCTTTCCCATTTCCTGGAGATTTGAGATATAGATGTAGAAACAGACATTCATGTAGAGACAAAAATCATTCCCGCACCCAAAGTTTGAGAAGACTGTTTCATTAATACATACATTGAGGCTGGGTGTGGTGGCTCATGCCTGTAATCCCAGCACTTTGGGAGGCCAAAGCAGGTGGATCACCTGAGGTCAGGAGTTCGAGACCAGTCTGGCCAACATGGTGAAACCCCGTCTCTACTAAAAATACAAAAATTAGCTGGGTGCCGTGGCATGCACCTGTAATCCCAGCTACTCGGGAGGCTGAGGCAGGAGAATCGCTTGAACCTGGGAGGCGGAGTTTGCAGTGAGCAAAGATTGCGCCATTGCACTCCAGTCTGGGAGGTAAGAGCAAAATTCTGTCTCAAAAACAAACAAACAAAAATAACATGTATTAAACGGATCAGTCCTGAGGTCCTGAACTGTGTGACTGGTTAAGTATTATTATCTGTGTAGATTGTTCAACCAGTTATAAATCCATTCTTGTCATTGATTTTCAGTTCAGATTTCTCAATATAGAATCTAAGGATAATATAAGAAACCTCGGCATACCACTTGCTGAAATCCAGTTACATATGTGCATCCGCCTACTAATAACCCTTTTAAAAAACTAAATAAAGTTAGTATTCTGTTATAAATTTTCACCAACAATCCTTTTAATAATATATTCTCATCTTAACTTAGGTCAATACAAATTTTAGCAATCTGTATATACTTCACAGAGCTACCTTTTTCTCTCTTCTATTTCTTCTTGCACTTTTCACAGTTCCCAAAAAAATGATATGAATGGTTGAATAATTTTTTTTTGGCAAATGCTCAGTATTTTGAAAGCTGTTTATTCGGCTAAAACACATTTATATTTGCAAAGTTTTCATTAGTAATCTCTTCACTTTTCTTGGCATTTAATACACCAGTATTTGTGGCAATGTTTAATTCAAACAACTATATTTTTTTTCTGTTTGACAGAGAATTAGAAGCTAAATAGGAACTGGTTGCTACTGCTTTCTTCTATCAACTATTCACATTTTATTGTCAGTTGACTGAAAAAATAGATCTATTATTTTATTATGCTTCTCTGTCTGAATCTAACGGAATATACTCTTTTTGTTGCCCTTAGAAATTCCTCCCAGTCTTCATGGAGCCCAAGTGCTCCTGACACAGATCATAATGTTCCATGCTACTCTTCTGTGTTAATCCTTGGATTGACTTTCACTTCCTTTTTTATTTCCTTCCTTATTTGTAATTAAGATATTCATAAAGAAGGAAATCCTACAAAGAATAGGAGAGGGGAAGGGAAGTCCACTCTGCAATTTGTGAATTATTAGGCCCTTAGTAATTCACAAATTGGATAATTATGCCTTGTACAAAAGTTGACTCGCATTTCCCTTGAAAAATCTTTTTTTTTCGTAGTCAAATTCGTTTTGTGCCACTTTTCCAACATTAACTTCCCCAACATTTCACAAGTCAAGAAACATGGACAATTGAACAATTAAAGTTTATGAAGCTTAATCTCAACTCTTTATAATGTTATGAAGCTTCATCCCAGAGCTATAAAATAGTAACTTCTTCTTACTCTCTTTAATGTTTCTTACTTGCTAAAATCCCGTATCACCCAGGTAGAATGATTGACAGTCCCTTATGTGAAAATAAGCAATTCAATTTTAATAATGACATGACAGACATACATCTTGTAATTTTTTAGCCACATATGTGAGTCATAAAACTTGTAGTTAATGAGGTGGTAGAACTGGTCACTTATCTCGGTATCCCAGATGCCACCTGGTTTTTAAAACATAAACTTTGTTGCTATGGGTACTGAAATCGAAGACCCATTAAAAAAAAAAAAGATTTATAACATACATCTGTAGTTTGTAAATTGGGCTATTGCTTTTAGATATTTTAAGACATCAGAGAAAGTTTTTTCCTTGGTCTTGATTAGTTATGATTTCAAACCCAGAGCATTGTCATTCCCTTTTTTTCTCTTTTATTTAACAGCAAATAATGCATATATATCATTTAAAATTTACTAAGTTGAAAGACCATGTTACACTTTGAATTAATTCATGTAACCATAAAAAGAGAAAATCTTTTTTTTCTATTATATATGGACAATTTTCTTTGATAAATGGAATATTAAGTACATTTAAATAAAGAAAGAATTGTTCCTATTCAAAATTGCACCTAAGGCATATTTTGAGCCCTCATTTTCAGTAACGAAGACAATCTAATCTTTACTCTTGACATTTTTGTCTGCCTTATTATTATCTAAATTTGGGAGCATAAAAGTACTTGAGATTTGGAAGTATAAAAGACTTTTGAGGTTAAATATGAATATTATCAGTGTAGTTATTTCAAGTAAATTATATGTGTGAATAAATATCACTTTTAAGAATTAAATATAATAAACATGATAGCATGTGATACACTATTTAATATAAAAAATGTACTGCATTTCGTTAAATAACAATATTATCAACCACAACTAGGAAATTAAAACCAAAAAGTAGAAAGTTTATTTTATGATTTTTCAATATTTATATCATTCTAAAGTTTAGATTTAATTTCACAGAAGTCAGGAAATTCGGTTTTGACATTCCCAGAGAAACCATAATTCTCATATAGATTACAACAGCCTCTTTCATTAACAGCAAATCATGGGACTCCTCCCAAATGAATTAATCACTATGGGATGTAGCTACGTCCTTTTCGAAAAGGAATTATACTTTCTTCTGTTCTTATTCCTGCTAGAGATAGTGTATAACAATCATATTTTGACATTTTTATGATTTAAGAATCAGTGCTCTGAATTACAATGTGTAATTGATACAGAACCAGTAACCCTTTCCTCAAATGCTAATGCAACAAAATAAAGTTCTATCAGCTGGGCTAAGTGTGCTATGAGGCAAAGTCCTACAGTTGTTTTGTTTGTATTTCACCACTCAAAAACACTAAATCAGAGATCTTTAACTGGTGATTTGTGAGACAAATCCTACTATCAAATGTATTTTCATTTGGAATATAAAGTGTGTAAACTAAATTTGAATTGTTAACAAACATCAAAATCTGAAGCATTTATTTTTTTCTTAAAAAAAGACTTTCATTTCTTGTTTCTCATGGAGCAGGTGAAGATGTAGCCACACTAGGTCTGCTTTCATCTGTGGCAAAAATCAAGGGATTAGTTATTGTTTCCTTTCAGCCCCAGCTTCACTCTTCTATTCAGCCAAGTCTCCCCACTTCCTTTTGTCTTAAACCTGCTTCTTTATTTATATTGTCTGCCAAGTTCTTATAGTCATTTCAGTTTACTCCATATGTACAAATGACATCAAATATAAAAATAATTACAGGATGTTCAAACGTCCTAAATTGCAATAAATATTTTAGCCTCTTTGGGAAACATACAGAGTTCAGGGATGTCCTCAAGCAACAGACTCTATTTTACTTTTGTGTAATTGAACAGACCCTGAGAAAACTACAAAATTAGGATTTGAACTAAAGGAGGATGTTGGAGAATAGGACCAGATGAACTAGTACAGAAAGGTACCTAGAAGAGTACCATTGCAAGTAATGTTACTCCCTGCTCTACTGTTCCAAGCACTCCATTATCTTTTTGTTGCTAAGGTCACTTTTGAAGAGTTCAGTTATCCCAGAGGGCTGTCAGGCATTTGCTGTGGGCTAAACCTTATTTAGGGTGGATGATAAACTTCAGAGGTATACAAGGAAGTACAGGATGATTTTCCATCCATTATAGCCATCTACTTCTTCCATGAATAGGAAAGAGGCTACTATTAAGGGTGCATGCCCAAGGAATTTTAGAGTCAACTCAATCTAATATCAAACAAAGGATGTTTAGCAAATACTCATTAAACCAGAGTACTGAATAGAGTTCCCAGAGAATGGCAGGACGCTTATGCTTTCTCTCTCAGCATGAAACATGCAAAAAAAAAAAAAAAAAAAAAAAGTTGAGTTTTTCTCACAGGCTGCTGAAGAAATGCCTGTTTTCCCTTTAGTGTCAGGTGCTCTGTCAGCTACTGATCTTCTTTCCTGATCCATGCTGTGCCTCCTCTCCCAGATGTAGACTGTTTCCTTTCAGAAAATGGATAGGATATATTCAAGTTTAGATGAGTCCTTGACCTGGCAACCTCAACTGAAGAGCACCCTGGGTTTTATAGAAATGTAGTTCCAAAATATTATTGTATTGCATGCTATTTTTATACTGCACCATCTTAGAAGACTTTTCGACAATTAAAAACTGTAATTTGAGCTCCACAATTCAAAATTTGTATTTCAAAGGCATATTGCAGGAAATTCAGATGGGGCTGAATTCAAGCCCGCTTTTACACCATTTTTGTTTCCACAGGGAGGTTTAAGCAGATTTTTATGCAGTGTTTGACAATCAAATTGACCTTCTAAACAGGACTTCTGGAGAATTTTTTTCATTTCATGAAAAGAAAAAATTTTCACAGTTTTTTTTTGTGTTTATTTGCAAAACAGATGCTAATTATAAATGTGCTTATTTATTCATTAAAGCAATTAATTAAAAGATGTATACCAGATAATTGATCATACTAGTTCTCATTAATATGTAACACTGAAATCATAAAAGTAGATTTATTTTTAATTACTACAAACTGGTATAAATTATAATGCATAATGCAGATTGCCATATATTGAGACAGGGCATTTTTTAGACTTCTCTATAATTAATACATTTTATTGTTCAAACCCACATTCATTTCCTTAAATTCAAAACTTACCACTGTTTCTATAATCTTTAGTTCTGCTAAAGAGCTCTTTGTCATTAATTTTGAACTAGGCTCACAATCCCTTCTGAAAACTCTTATTAGTCAAGTGTGTTTCAGAACTTACGGTTTTTAGGAATTAGAAAGTTAATTTAGTTCATGCTATGCATATTGTCTGACACCCTTAGGGGCCTGAGACACCCTGTAATCAAACCATCAAATTCTACAGTGAAACATATGCATATTCACACTTAGACGGATAATTAATGACCATAAATAGCCTTACATCTGTTCAAGTAAGTTTTTGCCATCACATAAGTTTCCTGCAAACAGGAAAAACTTTAAAACTTAAGAAAAAATATTTTGGCTGGGCGCGGTGGCTTACGCCTGTAATCCCAACGCTTTAGGAGGCCAAGGTGTGTAGATCACCTGAGATCAGGAGTTTGAGACCCGCCTGGCCAACATGATGAAATCCCATCTCTACTAAAAATACAAAAATTTGCCGGGCATGGTGGTGGGCACCTGTAGTCCCAGCTATTCGGGAGGCTGAGGCAGGAGAATCACTTGAACCTGGGAGGCGGAGGTTGCAGTGAGCCGAGATAGCACCACTGCACTCCAGCCTCCATGACAGAGCAAGACACTGTCTAAAAAAAAAAAAAAAGAAAAAAAATGTTTCTAAAAATGAAAAAATATTTATCTTCAGAGACTTTGGATTTTGGAACTGCAGATAAAGGATCATGAACCATATCTTGGCTTTTAATCTGTTCTTTACTTTTGTCAGAATTGTCTTCCTCATACTCACATGGCATGGCACCTTCGTTGTGTAAAAACCTTCATGGCTTTCCACTACTTCCCTCTTGAAGCTTCTTTTAAGACCTCCCACATCTGTGCCCTATCAATTTTTCCAGGCATTTCTCTAAAATGTGTGTGCTTCACCACAGCCAAACTCACCTTACCAGAATTTCCTGAGTGTTCCTTCTCCTTTGTTCACTGTGCTACAGACTGGAATACCTTCTTTCAGAAGCCTCCAGTCCACACTTCACTGCAATGCCAGGGTCCTAATCATCTTCACGTGTCTCAATTTCTACCTTTATGGGAGTCTTACTCCAGTCCTCAGACAGAATAAGCTTAAGTACTGCCTGCTCCTCTAACCAGAGCACTAATTTAACACATTTTCCATGTGGATTGACATTCATATGACAATTCCCTCTCCCCTATTAGATTTGAAACCCTGCAGCTTCTTTCGCTGTACTTGGCGTATAGCATGTATTCCAGAGACATTTGTCACACGAAGGAATGCATGTTTTAGTTCATCTCTCTTGTTCTCATCACTCTGACCTCCCACAGGAATCCTTATAACCCTTTGCCATTGCCCTTATCCTGACCTTGCCCAAGTTGAAGAACAGAGTCTACGTCTCAAGGGAGAGTTCCTAAAATAGAACCTAATCTCTGTATACCAAGTGTTGATTCAGTATGTCTTTAGAAAAGGAAAATATATTTTCTGTTTTTTTCCAGCGTTCATCTAGGCGGAAGTATCAGGAAGGAAAGGTATTGTTGCCCTTTGAGAGTGGCTAGCCAGAAGGGTCTCCTAGTGTGTCATGACTGCACCTATGGGGCATGGGAATCTTTCTGCTACTTCTGTGTAGTGCTTCAGGCAGGGGAATCCTTTGCAAGGCTGCCCACACATGTCTATCTGGCATGTCACATGGCCATTTCTCTGTGGTGTTGCTTTCCTGGAAGTGCTGCTGGGAAGCAGAGCTTAGGTCCCTCTTTGCTCTCAGAGACTACAGATCTCTTTCCTCACTTCTAGTTTGGTGGAGTGTCTTTCTAGGTATTTTTCATTGCTAGAAATGTTGGTAGACAAGTTATGTCTTGCACTCTGCCTCCTCATGCCTCCTCTGAGGCCCTAAGCAAAGGGTCGTCTAAGAGCTTGATGCAGGAGTGGGGAGGAAATGAAAAAATACAAGAGAAAAAGAGCGTGGATAAATGTTAGCAAAAGAGATCCCAGCCACATTTGAAGTTGCTTGTTTCATGTCTGCCTGCCTTCATACATTCTAAGCTCCGTAAAGCCTGGTATAAAGTCTATCTTGTTTACCGCTCTAATCCCAATGTCCAAATATTGCCTTGGTCATTGTGTGATTGTGTCAAATTCTTATTGAATAAATGAATAAGTGGAAATGAAATTCATAGACTATGAAAAATTTATGGAAGATATGGGTCTGGGCGCGGTGGCTCATGCCTGTAATCCCAGCACTTTGGGAGGCCGAGGTGGGCGGATGATGAGGTCAAGAGAACGAGACCATCCTGATCAACATGGTGAAACCCCGTCTCTACTAAAAATGCAAAAAAAATTAGCAGGCGTGGTGGCACACGCCTTTAGTTCCAGCTACTTGAGGGGCTGAGGCAGGAGAATCGCTTGAACCCAGGAGGTAGAGGTTGCAGTGAGCCGAGATCGTGCCACTGCACTCCAGTCTGGGTGACAGAGTGACACACAGTCTCAAAAAAAAAAAAAAAAGAAAAATTTATGGAAAATATGCTGGTTAAGATGGTTGACACTGGAGCAGGTTGTCAGGGGGTGACTCTTGGCTCTGCCACTTACAATTGGGTGGGCAAGACCCCTCACCTCTTCGTGTCTCAAATTCCTCATCTGTCAAGTAGTTGGTGTGAGGATTAAAAGAGTTAATATTTATAAAACTTTTAGAAGAATACCTCACTCAAAGAGCGTATCATGTAAGCCTTGACCGCTATTAATGCCATCATCACCATTGTCATTATTTATTATTTTAACTATTATTAAGAAACCCTAAGACAGTACTGTTCTCTTGATGTTTATTTATAGAGAATAGCTCTGATCCAGTTCTAGCAGAGTGTATATAAATAAAATCAATACAGTTTTATTTTTCTACATCATCCCAGACTGCAAGGCTGTTTTATTTTTCTTCCCTATATTCTGTGTCTATACTTCTCTAGTGCACTCAGACCAGGAAAATGCTTCTTCAGGAATTCTACCTCTTTTCATGGGGTCTCATCTTCTGTTGGCTTTTCTTAGGTGTGTGTCATTAGGGAACACTTTACAACAAGCCCTGGAATCCCCTAATAGATCATATACAACAAGTAGAGCCTTTGGCCCTATATGAATAGTTTAGGCACTTTTCTTATACTTTGCATTTGCCAGTGTTGAAGTGTATCTGCCGTCTTCTTATTCATAGATCTTTTGCAGGCTGTCTTCACTTACTTAGCATTTTAGTAGCTACAGTATTTAATAATATTTGTTAATACAGAGATTGCATTGTTTTCTTTCTCTTCCAAATAACTTATAAAGTTACACTTATCATCGACATATAAAAAGACAATTCCTGGAGTGACTAGGGTTAATAATTATGATAAAACATAGTAGAATGGAATTCAGAGTATCTATAAAAAAGAAAAATAGTCACTTTTCGAGCCAGTTGAAAATATTATATTCAAATAACTTGTAAAATTTACACTTATCATTTATAGACAAAAAAAGATAATTCCTGGGGTGACTAGGGTTAACATTTATGAGAAAACGTAGTAGAATGGAATTTAGAGTATCAATAAAAAAGAAAAATAGTAACTTTTTGAGCCAGTTGAAAATATTATATTCAACTACAGAAGGCTAATTCTTCCCATAATTAATAATACCATGAGGCAATCTTTTATCATCAGTTATAACTTCTGATTTCCACAGGCCCCAATTCTCATATTACATGATTGTTCAAAAATTCCTTTAGCTGTTTAGCTTTATATAGTTGATTTTTCTATTCAGACAGATAAATTATACCATCTACTGCAATATGGAATGATCTAGCTGCAAATTTCTTTCTCTTAAATTCTTTTCTTTCTTAATTTAGCCTTCTAGCAGTTTCTGCTAAACTGAAGCAATTCTTTTACCTAAATATTTTTGTACCTTATTGTAGTATTTCCCCATCTGGTCTCTCTTAGCTAGAAATTATTTTATCAACTTTGAGGAGTATTTATCTCTATTTATGCTGCACACATGCCCACTGTGATGGTCGTGTTGTAATGCATGATGTATTTTGGGCAAACAGAATCATGATAGTATTTACATTAAAGAGAGACTTGGAGATTTCATTTCTCAGAATAATGCATATTTTTTCTTTCAATATGACTTGCTATTGGGGCCCCTTGACTCTTCATAATTAAAATAATTATCTTTTCCTCCATAGCCCAACAACCTCAGGTACACTCCCTTGTGCTGATCAATGATCAGCCATTGTCAGTGACGCTGGCCATTGTTAACCTGTTCTTATTATGAGTTATTTATGTGCATTTAGGCAGCATTATTGATGATGCAATAAACAGCAAAGTAGAGTATATGCATCTATCATTTTGAGTCATTTGCCTGACTAGAATTTTTGTGAGGAGAATTACCATTCCTCCTGCTTCTATAGCCACTCCTTTTCATCTTCTTTGTAGTTGCCTCTTCCCCTGCTCATCCCTTAAACCTAAGTCTTTTGAAGGGTCTGCCTTCTCTACAGCCTCCCTAGGTGACTTCAGATATCTCTATGGCTCATAATTCTCACCTTTCTTTCTTTCTTTTCTTTCTTTTTCTTTTTCTTTTTCTTTTTTTTTGAGACGGAGTTTCATTTTTGTTGCCCAAGCTGGAGTGCAACAGCACTATTTTGGCTCACTGCAACCTCCGCCTCCCAGGTTCAAATGATTCTCCTGCCTCAGCCTCCCAAGTAGCTGAGATTATAGGCACCCGCCACCATGCCCAGCTAATTTTCATATTTTTAGTAGGGACGGGGTTTCACCATGTTGGCCAGGCTGGTCTCGAACTCCTGACCTTGTGATCTGCCCGCCTCAGCCTCCCAAAGTGCTGGGATTATAGGCATGAGCCACCGTGCCCAGCCATTTCTCACCTTCTATTTTATATGCATGTCCAACTGCTGTCCCTTGGCTGTCCACAGACATCTCAAATTCAGTGAATCTATAGCTGAATTCATGATTCATAACTACCTGCCTACCCCAGAAAGCCTCTTCCTTGTGTTCCCTCTACTATCCTTCCATTGTCCAAGCTACAGACCTAGGACCATTCTCTGCTCCTCATTTACCCTTATATTATCAGCCAAGTTACAAGTCCTACAAATTTCAACTTCCTTAATAACAATTGAAACAATTGATTTGTCCCTCCTCTAGTTCTAAGACACAATCTCACAACTAGACTATTGTAATACCTTCCTAAATGGTCTATCTTCAGTTTTACTCTTCCTGTACCAACCTCCAGCCCTTCATTCACCTGGCTTGGGAGGTCTTCCATGGCTCTTGAAACATGTGTCTAGTGCACATTTTATTTTCTTTGTAGCCCCCCCGCCAACTTCTCCACCATAATACTTATCACTCTGTATGATAACTGCCGGCTTATTTCTATTTCTCTATTTACTAGATGGTAAACCCTGTGAGCTTGGGATCTTGCTCACCATTCAATCCCCAGAGCATGGCATAGTAAATGTTGCACAGAAGGTGCTCAACAAATGCTTTTTAAATATTGTTGAATGTTAGTCAGTTTTAAAGCTTTCTAATATTTAAACTGTAAAGCAGGTAGAAGAAAATTATAAACACATAAATTGCATAATGACAAAGTTTAGAATCAGAAGACCTGAATTGAATTTCTGGCTCTATCATTGCCTTACTGAATACTTTTGAGAAAGCACAAAATCGTCTCACTATTTGTAATCTTATAACACTCATTATTACTGCGTAACAATAAAAATGACAATAACACCTTGAATGTATGGCCTCTAAGTAGTTGGAAGCATTTCTTATGAATTATTTATTTGTTCAATATCCCTTTGGGGTAGGCTTGCATTGTTTCTTCTAGATGGTAATGAAGGGGGAGATATAGCCTTTCCTGTAATGATGTCAAAATATTCGTTGTGAGATGGTTGCCTACTTCACAGAATGTCATGAAGATTCATGAAGCTGTCTGAGGCTTTATGCTCTCAGGAGGGAAAAAAATAAGTTTTATATATATGGTAGTTTCACAGCTCTTATACATCCGATTTCTTAAGAATTCAAAGTATTTGGGTGTGAAAATATGTACAAATTATTTCAGGCCAGGTGCAGTGGCTCACGCCTATAATCCCAGCACTTTGGGAGGCTGAGGTGGGCGGATCACTTGAGGTCAGGAGTTCGAGACCAGCCTGGGCAACATGGTGAAACCCCATTTCTACTAAAAATACAAAAAATAGCTGGGCATGGTGGTGCATGCCTGTAGTCCCAGCCTACTGGGGAGGCTGAGGCAGGAGAATTGCTTGAACCTGGAAGGCAGAGGTTGCAGTGAGCCGAGATCACGCCACTACACTCCAGCCTGGGCGAAGAGCCAGTCTCCATCTCAAAAAACAACAACAATAACAAAAATTATTTCAATATTCAGCTTATTCCTGGATGTTTTCTCCATATTTTTCTGGAGGCACATTTGTTTTTCCACACCCACTCAAACCATCTGTGTACCAGGCAAATTTTCTGAGATGCAAAACCAAGTAAAATATGTCCATTCTATTTGTTTAGAAAGGATTATGACTAATGATACTGTGGGAAAAAATGGTATAGTTAATAAAAATTATATCCTCTGTATGAGCAGCTAGAGAAGCCTAGCAGGTATGGCCACACAAAGCCATAAGGTGTCAACACCTGTACTGAAGATAGGTGTCAACACCTGTACTTTACAAACCAACCCTCCAAAGAACTCGTGCAAGAAGCAGAGTCAGTGTCTACCTAGGATCTGGAGGCAGCCCCTGTGAAATGGGATTTTTTTTTACCACCATCAAATGGTGAAAATTTTTAAAACATATTCAATTTTGAATGCTAAAACCCTATAATATATCGATGTTTGCTTTACATAATAATGTTTAAATTTATTTGCCATTAATTAAATAGACTTTTTAGGAAGATGTACCATATTTATTATTGCTTTGAAACACTCTGTAGGATGCTGGCATATACTCTGAGGGTTACTTTTACCCCAGTTTGAAAAGCACAGGGTCCTAGCACATTGCAGCCCAAATCATGGGATTTTTGTTAGAATATAAGAAACTCTGTCCACATGTCCCCTTTTTACTTTGCTACACGTTAACTCCTGAAAAATTCCTTGCCTAGCATGCTAATGATATCTTTAAAATGTAGCACTAAACACCTAATTGGTAGCATTTTCACAGTCAAGATGATTGAGGAATATAAATCAGCTTCCTCAAATAGAGATTATTCTGTTTGAGGAAAAAGGTCTTTCTGAGGTGAGAATTACCTATCCAATTCTCTCTTTAGATCTCATTAAAATTAGAACCCAAACTAAGGAGTTATAAAACTTAAGGCTTTTTTTTTTGTGTGTGAGCATTTTGAAAATACGATCAAATAGAAAGCTGGTCATGCTCAGAGATGAGTACAAGAAGTGACTTATTTACACATTCAAATTTCAAAATATTTTTAAGTCCTACCATGTGTGCTGCTAAAAGGTTTTTAATTTAAAATTATTTTGTTAGATAATCCTGTTTCAAGTGACATTATGATTTATCGCCACTAATCAAGATTCTGATCCCTCATAGACTTCTTGTTTGTATCTGTTTTTGTTCTTTGTTACATAAATATGAGGTTTATATATAAAATTCTGACTGTGTAATATAGGGCTAATGAGTCACAGATGGAAAGATGCTGGCACATTACCATCTAATAACATTTTAAACTCATATTCCATAGTAAAACAAAAGCAAATTGTATACATCTGTTTTCCAACTTGTAGCATTTCTGAATTTATGCAGAATCTACATTTAAAGGACTTGTATTTAGAGAGAAGAAAAAGAGGACATAGGTCACCTCAAAACTACGCAGCCACTTAATAGCCTTATCAGAACAGATTTGGCAAAAGAGAGAAGATTTTCTCTGTTTTGCTTCCTGAGAAGTTGTAGTACCGAAGACTGAGAGTCAAAGGCATTAGAGCTGAAGAAATGTCTTCAGACTACAAACTAATTTTACTGCCTTTCTTAAAATGAAAAACATATCTCTAATATGAGGAATGTGGGGGGTGAAATATTCATGAAACTAATAAAATTAAAAATGTAGAAAATGTAGAAATTTCCTGGGCTTTCCTAAAAATATCCACAAGATAAATTTGGGTGGGAAGAGGGAGAGCCCAGGCCATGTATTGCTGTGGTTGTTGTTTATTTTATTTATATGGTAAACATGTTCTGTGTTTTTTTTTTTTTTGAAAAAAAGGAATAAAAGGCTTTAGTTTCACATGTTGTTAGAAAAGAAATAGAACAAAGCCAAAATTTCTCTCTCAGACTTACCCAATTGATAACGCCTGGGAGGAGGAGTTAGTACAAGTTATTGAAGAACGAGTGTCTAAAACATCTCTCCCTGTTCTCCTTGGATAAGGAATTCAAAACCGCTTTTCTGCATTAAGGGGTTGTGTGAACTGTCAAGTTCTTTTGGAAAAGTTATGTGACAGAAGTGATTACTGCAGAGTGTGACCATAAATCCCCCTGACATGAAATACACATGTTGTAAGAGACAGATTTTCATCCACCACCTCTGCATGAATTCCTGAAACAGGAGAGATCTGAGATTCATCATATGATTGGAGAGAGAAATTTTGATATGTGGGTGGCAAGACTATATTTTGTGAGGTGTGCTGTGTTTATTCTGGGGAATAAGTATGATCTGATGGCAAAATTTTGTTCCCTGTTTTTGTCCAAAAAAGAATTAATACACGTATTGTATGTCCTGAGTTGTAAACAGAATGTCAATTGAGGGAAATTACAGTGTGGTTTTCGTAACAGTGTCTATAGTTATCTCCATTTTGTACTAACATTTTGTAATTAAGATGTTGTAATTTTGTAAGTAAGATTCCAGAAATGCTTCGTGTAGCAAACTCTTTACACCGTGTAGACACAGATCCCATTGTACCTGCCCCAGGCTCAGTGACAATGAGCTCTCAGTTTCCCTATTCCATGCTTTAAGAAATTATTGGTTTGACTGGGCATGGTGGTTCACGCCTGTAATCCCAGCACTTTGGGAGGCCGAGGCAGTCAGATCACTTGAGGTCAGGAGTTTGAGACCAGCCTGGCCAACATAGTGAAACCCAGTCTCTACTACAAATACAAAAATTAGCTGGGCGTGGTGGTGCACACCTGTAATCCCAGCTACTGGGAAGGCTGAGACAGAGAATCACTTGAACCCTGGAGGCAGAGGCTTCAGTGAGCTGAGATTGTACCACTGCACTGCGGCCTGGGTGACAGAGCAAGACTCCATCTCAAAAAAAAAAAAAAAAAAAAAAAGTCCAGATGTGGTGGCTCATGCCTGTAATCCCAGCACTTTGGGAGGCTAAGGCCGGTGGATCACCTGAGGTCAGGAGTTTGAGATCAGCCTGGCCAACATGGTGAAACTGAAAACCCATCTCTACTAAAAATACAAAACTTAGCTGGGCGTGGTGGCACATGGCTGTAATCCCAGCTACTAGGGAGGCTGAGGCAGGAGAATTGCCTGAACCTGGGAATTGGAGGTTGCAGTGAGCCTAGATCAGGCCACTGCACTCCAGCCTGAGCAACAGAGTGAGACTTCATCTTAAAAAGAAAAAAAAAAAAGGTTTATTTTGGGGCCTTATGTGTCTAATTTTGTTTATGGTATGTCAGATGAGGCAAGACTTCTAAGTCCCAGGAAAGGGAGGTGCTAGGTATGTGCTTGTTTTGTTTGTCCCCTAGTGAAATGTCTGTGTGACGTTTTATGTCGTGTTGTTTTGGTGCTGTGCTATGTCCATAGGGCCTGCCAGGCTTCCCCACAGTTGCTGCCCTGCACAGTAATCAGATCCTCACCGTCAAGGTTTGTGGTTGTCACTCATGCCTGCACAGTCAGAAATGCAATCAGCATAAGCGTGAGCAGGAACCATTCAATTGGCTTGCAGAGCCCGTTGGCTTCCTCTCATGGTATATATCAAGTTACTGGGCACTTGGGACCCCACTTGCATCATTGAGGTCAAATATCTATTAAGAGGGTGTATCCTGAGCATACTTGAGAGGATATTGACGTCAAACAGGTACTGTGAACAGAGGTGGGCATAGCGATCTAGAACCATGCCACGCCTTGATGGCTTAATTTACAAGCATTCTAATGCTCTGTAATATTTTTCCAGTCAATTAAATAATCCTAAGTACTCTCTCTGGACTTCAGGCATCAATAAAATGGCAGTTGAGTTCACGCCACATTATGCTGGTTGACAAGTCTGACGGAAATGGAACTGGCATTTTGTCTCTAGACTTTCTGCTCAGACTGAAGAATGCAGGGGTGCACTTGCTTACCTGTTTCTGGGAATAAACTACATTAAAAAGGTCCAACATCCACAGTGAAATGATGAGGCACAAAAAATATTCATTACTACTGAAGATCTGGTCTCAGCGTCCCATTTCAGGATTATATTTCTTTCAAGAAGAGCCAGTGGGTCTAATGTTAGACATAAGTGCCAGTTCTATTTTGTTTAATAATCATTATAAGTCTAATGTGGATATCTTTATTTCTTTCTTGGGGCCTTCTGATGTCTATTCTTCAACTCTCTCATCTCTGAACTTCAACCTTTGACCTCAACTGACTGTTCAGATGGTGTTTCCTAAAATCAATCATGGGTTTCTCTCTGCTGATCAGCAGCTCATTAAACGCCGCCTGATTAAGGTAGTGCTTATTCTTGCTGAAGTCTAATTTCTTCTTTACATCAGTTATTGCTCTGTGTACCTATTGCTTTACGATTTATCTCTTATGGGTGGGGTGTGGGTGGTAGGTGGGCATTTATTTGGAAATATCCTCAAACAAAATTATGTTTAGTGAGCTGCATTTGTTTGAAATGTTAGATAAAGTTACCAAAAAAGATATTAAAAGCCTATCTAATTTTTTCTTAATTAAAAAATTGTAAATTGTAACTACTAACAGATCCAGTTTCTAAGCTCTCTAGATTTGGTAATTTATAAATTATTAGGCAATATGATGGGAGCCTCATATGCTTAATTTAAAGTAAACACATTTGTCTAACTATAAATGCAGCCATTTTATTAAATGAGGTGAATGTAACTGATGCAGTGTTGTTATGGATAAAGTAATGCACACGTTTTATACCAGCTCTGACTATAGTGGTAACATACACACTATTTCCAAGAACTGGAAGTGCTGGTTCCTGAACTGCTTTGATTTTAATAGCATCTACTCAGTCACCCAGCATGAATATTTATTTGCTCCCTGCTGGGAAGCAAATTGCCAACAGGCTTTATATTTGTGGTTGTTCTGGTTCTTTTCATAGTGTAAATGTGAATTAGATAATACAAATTTAAGGTGCTGAAAAGAAGACCTGGGTCTTTATCTTTCATGATTATTGCTGGTCTGTTCCCTTCTCCATCACAGGGTGACCAAGGACAGGCAGGGCCTCCAGGACCCCCTGGCCCTCCAGGCCCAAGAGGGCCACCTGGGGACACAGGGAAAGATGGCCCCCGTGGAATGCCAGGAGTACCCGTGAGTCGCTTTTTGGATCACTTATTCTCACACGTTTTGCTTCATGTTAAGGGCTGAGAACTAGGGTGGAGTAGGGTGGTGAGGGGCATCAGGTCAGGGGGTCAAGTGAGTGGAGTGGGTTGAGGGAAGTGGGATGATGAGTGGAGTAGGTTGAGGGAAGTGAGATGATGGGAAAGTCCCCAAGCAGCACAGGGCACTCCCAGCTGCATTCCTCTTTACCACTGAATACACTGGGGATCCAAGCAAACCACAAGAGACACATGGAGGCAGCCACTAAACTGTTTTTGAGGTAAGCCTCA
Organism: Pan troglodytes; assembly: GCF_028858775.2. NCBI lineage: Eukaryota > Metazoa > Chordata > Mammalia > Primates > Hominidae > Pan > Pan troglodytes. The sequence continues at coordinate 110,395,068 of NC_072401.2, read as the reverse complement.
AGAAGTCTTTGACTGGAGTTGCCCATTCCCAGGTGTATCCTCACTGCCGTAGTGTGCACCGGGGTCTTTGGTTTAAATGGGAGATTAGTCTGAAAAACTAAGTAGGAGTCTAATAACATTTTCCAAAGTTTCAATAGCAGACCAATAAAGTCCTATACTATTTATGGAAAGTAGAGGAAGTAAAATGTTCTAATATTTAATCCCTTATAAATAACGTGAACCCCCAAAATTGCTAATAAACGTAAAATGAATGGCTAAAACATCAGTGGGTATGGTTTAAATATCATTTGTCTTTTGTATGTAAGCCTTATTCATAGAAATAATTTAAAAGTAATCTCAATACTTGGCTACTAAGATTGGTCAAGTGTCAATGATATAGTAGTAAAAGGCAGAAGATAAATGGTTTGATTTCATAGAGGCAACCCAGCAATTAAAAGAAATATATGGAAAAGGTCAAAAATTTTAGATTTATTTTATGACTTTAGGACTAGAAATTAAGGTTTATTACTGGATTAAATTATTTATTCAATGTATTTATTTAACAAATTATTTTCATAGTATTTTTGTAGTACATAATAATAATGAAAATATTTATCCACGAAGCAGAAACTTTTGAAAATAAAACCAAAAAGAAAAAAATATTTTTTTCTTTTACCATACTCATTAATGTTTATAATATTTACAATACTCATTAATGTTTTGGTATATTTTCTTTCATTTTTATATGCATATATTTATGCATTTTTAAAAGAATGACTCTTTATGAGAATATACCGTACTTTAAAACTTCTGAGACAGCCTCATAAGCCCATATCCCCTTCTGAAAGCTGCTGTGAATTTGCTGATATAAAATGAGGAATTGTCTTTCAACATATGATTTGCTAGTTGTTAGGACTGCTTTCACTCAACCTTCAAAGACAGTGGTTGAATTCTGTAACTGTCTTCTAATGCCTTGCTTTTTCTCATGATGATATTCCAAAAGGTAGAGAGATCCACAGCTTTAAGGATATTTAAAGCTCTCCCATTGATTGCTGGTTGCCAACAGAAATACAGTGAGTGTCTCTTCAAAAAGTAGTTAAAACCATTTTGATGGTACATTAGTCAGATCATTGAGCATTATATACTATACTATACTGAAATTCAAGATAGAAATTACTTCTTAAAAACAAAATTAAAGGTAAAGTATGACAAACCACACAATCCAAAATTATATCATTCTTTAAATGAATATAGTTTATTTATGTAAGTAAGAAATGGAGCTTTCTACACATAGGACAAATTAACTTGTTTTAAAATTTTCAGAAATATAACTTGAACTGTATATGGTCTCAGAGTTTATTTATATATACTATGATGACTGCTAGAAAAAGATTTTTTTTTTTGAGACGGAGTCTCGCTCTGTCACCCAGGCTGGAGAGCAGTGGTGTGATCTCCGCTCACTGCAACCTCTGCCTCCCGGGTTCACACCATTCTCCTGTCTCAGCCTCCTGAGTAGCTGGGACTACAGGTGCCCACCACCATGCCTGGCTAATTTTTTTGTATTTTTAGTAGAGACAGAGTTTCACCATGTTAGCCAAGATGGTCTCGATCTCCTGACCTCGTGATCCGCCCACCTCGGCCTCCCAAAGTGGAAAAAGATTTTTTTGTGTGCAATGAGGTCTTTGCTGTGTTGCCCAAGCTGTAGTGCAGTGGCTATTCACAGACGCCGTCATAGCACGTTATAGCCTTAAAGACCTGGGCTCACACAGTCCTCCTGCCTCAGCCTCCCAAATAGCTGAGATTACAGGCATGTGTCATCATACCTTGCTAGAAGAAGACTATAAAAATAAACTGTGAAATACTTATTTTGAAAGACCAGCAATATCTATATTTATTGGCAATTTAAGACAAAAATATTTTTAGCCAATGACTGTCATTATAATGACAATAAAATATAATTCTATATCAATCAGAATATAAGAAAATGATAATGTCATGATATAGTGTAATTTTCTCTATCAAATTTAATGAAACATGTTACTTCAGCCATCATTAATCCAGGAAGACCAAAATTTAACATCAGTCTCTGCTCATTTTATTAAACACCTGCACTAAGAGCAATTGTCTCTCTGTCCTATGTATGAAAGTTCTGAGTTCTCATAAAGACACCATGTCATTATCTTTATGTCATCCTAAAGAAGACATGATAATCTAGACTAATTTTATTAAACCCTAAATTTGTAAAGTTTATTTGTAGAAGGGAAATTAGCTCTCTTTTAATGTGCTACATTCCTCTATTTAACCTGAAGAAATATGTTTGACATTTACATGCCCCAGTCAAAGAAGAAAAAATGATTGAAGGTTTTTTTTTTAAATACTTACAGCATTACTAAAATTATCACTATTCTTTTTTAAGGGTGAACCAGGAAAACCAGGAGAAGAAGGCTTGATGGCAAGTATCTCAGTTTATCTTTTTCTATACTAAGCCAGGTTGTTTACAACTATGGTCAAGATTATGTGTGATAAATGTATCTGTCATATGACAGACTATAATAAAAAAGTGAAAATTAGTAGAAGTTAAAAGTAATATGGCCTACTACATGCTAATGGTCATAAGACTACATATCTACATTGCTGTTGCAGGAGAAAAAGAAAGAGATTCCAGGTGTGGGGAGCGACAGAGATGCTGCAGGTTAAAGGAGAGAATTAATTAAGTGACTCTGCTGTAAGAGAGATTAAATTTAGGGGCATGCCTATTAGCTTAAATAGAAATAGAAATCCCATTTTCAAAGGGATCAGGTCTGACTAAATGAATTAGCACAGCAAACTTTGCACAGTGATTCAGAATTTTTCTACTGTTGAATATCTCTACCCGGAGAAAAATCGTTGTGCCTTTTGGTTCTCTGTCATTTAAAAAAAAAAAAAATGGTCCTGAAATGATTCCACATGGACTTACTCATAGACACACAGGTCCCAGTTCCCCATGAATTGTTTATCTTTTGCTGGTAGAAAAAATGGTTAGGTTGGTGGCTCGGGAAGAGTAGAATTCCTTCAACCTACCTCTTCCTGTCCCCTCCTGTCTGTCTCCTGAGCTGCCTTTCTAATCTATGTTATGATGTGAACACTATTGGGAACCAGGGGGTAATTCTCTAATAACCCAAATGCCAGAGGACGGCTCACACTCATCCTGGATACGGAAGGAATGGGCCCAGAGATTGCCAGGGAGCTGACAGGTGACCACAATCAGCTTGACACTTTCCATCCTGCATAATGTTTGGCATGCAGCATGCAGATGTTCAAGGTATAAAAGGTAGGCTGTGCACGGGGGTTCATACCTGTAATCTTAGCACTTTGGGAAGCCAGCAAGGGGAGGATCACTTGAGCCCAGGAGTTTGAGACCAGCCTGGGTAACACGGTGAGACCCTGTCTCTAAATATATATATATATATATTTAAGAAACAGGTAGGTCCTAGTGAAACTAATGCATAGAGTCAGGAATCAACAAGGCTTCTTTGGGCTTGGATTGTATTCAGCAGCTCTCCTGGGGAGTCAGCTGTAGGTACAGCTGCCTTTGCAGGATCCCTGGTGAAATGAAAGCATTCTGGGTCCAGATCTCACTCACTGCCTGGAAATTGTCTGTTCCTGACCTGTAATATCAAGATACAATTTTTTTGTTTGTTTGTTTGAGACAGAGTCTTGCTCTGTCACCCAGGCTGGAGTGCAGTGGCGCGATCTCGGCTCACTGCAACCACCACCTCCTGGGTTCAAGCGATTCTCCTGCCTCAGTTTCCTGAGCAGCTGGCACTACAGGTGTGTGCCACCAGGCCCAGCTAATTTTTGTATTTTTAGTAGAGACGGGGTTTCACCATGTTGGCCAGGATGGTCTTGATCTCCTGACCTTGTGATCCACCTGCCTCGGCCTCCCAAAGTGCTGGGATTACAGGCGTGAGCCACCGTGCCCAATACAGATAATTTTTGGTGCTATAATGGTTTTTGTTTAAAAAAGAAAAAAGTGGAAGGAACGGAAAAAAGTCCATATGTAAAACTTAAACAAAACCTTTGTCATCAGTGGTAAATGCATACAAGTGCAGCATTAGCTCTCAGTGGTATGGAGTTATAGAGTATGAAGAATTCTGGGAGAACTACAATAAAATTTTAAAATTAAGCAATTGAAGGTACATGTAATTTTTGTCTTGGAAAATGGTGAAAACACATTCTTCCCCGTATATTCTTATATCGAAAGCTATGTGGGCTTCTCAGGAGCCTTTGTTTGTCCCCAGGTGTGCACAGACTACTCAGATTTTTATCACTGGCATTGGCTTTTTTCCCTGATACCCAACACAGCATCCTAATATACAATGTTCTAAAATAAAATGGATATATTTTTTAAAAATTCTTATCTTCTACTCAAGGAATTCTCTCTTACATATTACATATGCTCTCTAGGATATACTATGTGAATAACAATATAATCTCATTTGCTTACCATTCCCAGTTTGACATAGTTAAATACAAATGTTTGACCTGATCCTAAATCACTTGCATTATTATCTTAGTGTGCTCCAATTCTCATTTCATATCAAAACTTTCTCAGGTGAAACAATACTGGTTTTTTTTTTTCTACAAACTTTTCTTGACTCTTTAAACTCTTACGATTTAGTTCATGTTATTTTTTAAATGCATTTAAGAAACAATGAAAATGACAAATGTTTCAAGGATATATATATTAAGTGATCTAAATGGCATTTAAAAATTACTGTTTTTAAAGATGTAAGATTCTTTTCAAAGAGAAAACCTCTTTAATGTATATAAAGAAAAGTGACAAATTATAGTGCATAACCCAGTGAATTTTCACCAAGTGAACAAAACTATGTACAAACCAGATCAAGAACAAGGACATTATCTTAAACCCTTCTTTACCCCCCGTTGCCATCCCAGAGGTAGCCTCCACCCTGACTTCTGTCACTATACTTTAGTTTTGCCTACATTTGAATTTTATAGTAATCGAATCCTACAGTATGTACACTTTTGTGTCTGGCTTCTTTCATTCAACATTATATTTGTGAGATCATCTACCTCTTTTAATGGCTTTCACAGCTTGTTTAAAAAAATAGGAGGAAGAACCATATTTCCTTGACTACCCCGTTAAAACTACATCATTCTGATAGCAGTAAATGAATGAATGTCCGTCTGACCTTGGGCAAGTCACTTAACCTCTCAATTTCTCATCTGTGAAGGAGGGATAATAATACCCTCTCTGACTGCCTTAAAAGGTTGCCAAAGACAATGCAATAAATTAGGGGAAAGCACTTTAAAACATATAATGAAGAACTATATGAGTATGTTATTATTATTATCACTCAATTGTTCTCTCTAGAGTAAATTACAGGTGAGTGTAGATTTATATAACAGATGTATTCCTGTAAAGTTTTGTATAAATCAGATTTTCTTAAATCAACGTATTTTGAATGTGCCAGGGAATTTTGCTGTTTAAAGAAATCCTATTCAGAATCTTTCTGTAAATCAGTGTAATCCCCTAATTCTTCTCCTCAGCAAACTGAATTTCCATATTTTATGTTTGTTTAACATGAAGTATTTCTCCAATCTAAAAATCTATCTTTTTAAAAAGAAATCATGATTTGTTAACTTGAATAGCACCTGTATATTTTAACTCATATCAAAGAGAGAAGAGGATACTAGAAATATAACTGCAATTTTCATGAGGAGGAAATTTTTCTTTTTTTCTCTTTTATTATTATTTTTACTATACTTTAAATTCTAGGGTACATGTGCACAACGTGCAGATTTGATACATAGGTATACATGTGCCATGTTGTTTTGCTGCACCCATCAACTCATCATTTACATTAGGTATTTTTCCTAATGCTATCCCTCCCCCAGCCCCCCATCCCCCCGACAGGCCCCGGTGTATGATGTTCCCCGCCCTGTGTCCAAGTGATCTCATTGTTCAATTCCCACCTATGAGTGAGAACATGCAGTGTCTGGTTTTCTGTCCTTGTGATAGTTTGCTGAGAATGATGGTTTCCAGCTTCATCCATGTCCCTGCAAAGGACATGAACTCATCCTTTTTTATGGCTGCATAGTATTCCATGGTGTATATGTGCCACATTTTCTTAATCCAGTCTATCATTGATGGATATTTGGGTTGGCTCCAAGTCTTTGCTATTGTGAATAGTACCGCAATAAATATACGTGTGTGTGTGTCTTTATAGTAGCATGATTTATAATCCTTTGGGTATATACCCAGTAATGGGATTACTGGGTCAAATGGTAATTCTAGTTCTAGATCCTTGAGGAATCGTGAGGAGGAAATTTTTCTTAGAAACTTAGAAATTTTCTTTCACACATTGTGTGTGTGTGTGTGTGTCTGTGAACTTGAAATCTGGTAGGGAGAAAAGTAGTTCCGGTTTTAGAACTACTTAGTGGTGTATGACTATAGTCTGTGATCCTTTTTACTGATCTATAAAATGTAGGTAATAATTCCTGTTCTACCTGTCTCACTGGGTTATGGTGAGAAGCAAGTGAAATGATAATATGAAATGTTTTATGAACCACAAAGAGTTCCATAAGTGAGAAGTATTACTATTAAAACAAATGTCTAGTGATATAACTTGGCATACAGAAAGGCTGCTCTAAGAAATGTAAGGGCTAAGAATAGTTGAATAATAGCTACCAATTAAATTACAACATGTCAAATAGTGCAATTAAGAGTGTAATTTATTGCTTTTGTCCTATTTGTAGTTGTTGTTGTTTTAGCTTTCTTCTCCTAAATATCGTATCATCTTACATTATTAATTTTTCATAACATTCTCCTTCTCACCCACTTATTAAGACAAACAAAAGATAATAAATACCACTGTTCTCATCTTTTTCACATTATGTAAACCCCACTACATTTGTTGGTTTGTGTCATGGAGGAGTGCTTGCTTACATAAGGGCCTTAAGAGGCACTAGAGAGTTGTTATAAATTTAAAATGTCTCTGATGATGAAATGAAGAAGCTAGAAACAATCTAAAATTAGCTCTTGCAAAACTGCATGAGTGTCTCAGGTAGGGAATTAGTTTTCATAATCTAAGATATATAGTTTATATTGCAGAAGTAATCATCTGACGATTAACAGCATCTGTGATAGAATAAAAAAGAAAACCTGCAGCTCACGCAGTTCCACATTGATTTAATCCTGCCATGCATCTATTCTGTAAACATGACCTTTGGGTTTCCAAGAAGTTCAGGATGAGCTTTTAAAACCCAGATTTTGCACTTAAATAAATTTGACTCCATCTAAATAAGGAGAGAGCTGCTGTATCTTATAAAACTAGACCCAAGAATGAAACAAAGGAATGACCATAATTGGAAGTGATCAAGTTCTGAATCCTAGCACAAATTATCTTTATCTTTCAGTTCTTCAGAGATTCAAATCGTTGTTAAAACAGTATTTTAAAAGGTATCTTTCCTTTCGATGTTCTTCCTGTTTCTTTCTTTGACAGATGCAGAAATTTTCAAAGCATGAAAGATAGACGGTATTGAAAAAAATACACCAAATTGCTCCAGTTTCATGTATATTATTTTTTGTTCCAAATTGTCTATATCCAAGGTTTCAAAAACCAAATCACTTTCCTGTTCTGAAACTCTTTATTCCTTTCTTCTCCTCCCCTAAATATATATAAACTCCATAACGTATTCATTTATCTTCTACTGAATTATAAGAATACTTAAAGTGTTCCTCATTGGGCCGTTGTGGTATCTGAGAGTTCAAAACTCAGAAATATTTGCTGTTGTGGTGCCTTAAAGTGAAATTTGGACTTTTGTCCAAACAGTTTACAGATACTTTTAGTTTATTTTAATTTTACCTGCAAACACATTTAATACATTTGGGTGAAGTGAATATAATGTTTTAAAAATATTAGTTAATAACATAAGCATGAAAATGTTTCTGTTGCATTTAAAATAAAATTGAAGTACCCAGTATGTGAAGGTTTACTTTAAATATGTTCAATTTATAATGCATTGCTATCCCATGGATTTCATAAAACTCATGGCTTTCCTTCACTGTGCTTTGATCTGCCTGCTATCTTGATCAGCAGATGGCAGACACTGAAGACAACAGCAGACTTCCTGATTTGGATCTGGCAGAGGAAGCAAGACCCCCAAACCTTCAAATCACAAATAACAAAAATGACTGAAATCATCTTATTGTAGTTAGTTATTAGACTAGATTTTGCAGCAAAATCTTGTTTGGTAAAACTGCATGTCCTTCAGTTGTGCACACTGCCTGCTGAGATGCCTTAGCAACCATTCTAATGCTTTATCAGCCTCCCTTAATCTGATTGTCCATGAAGTACATATAAATGGCACACCTGCAGGGCTCTTCCCACCTCCTTGGTACTTTTGCCCAGAGCCTGTAGTGCTGTTTTTCAAAGGGACCAGAAAAAGTAGACAAGTGATGCCTTCTATTTCTGGTGCTGCCCCACCACCCCTTCCAGGGAGTCCTGCCATAGAATCAACACAGTGGAGCTGTGTCTCCCCAGGCTGGGGGGACCTGCTCTGTGTTGATTCCTACGTGCACAGACTTCTCCAGAGGTGTCTAAAGGTCACCTAGTGAGGTGATAGGAAGGAACATTTGACTTTCCTTTGAAGCTGGTTTTGTCTCCTAGAAAAAAAATGTCATCTTGGGGAGCATTTTCAACAATGATTTAGAAGCATGATTATGTAGCAGAAAGACAGTCTCAACAGCTGAGTAGATGACTCTGTCTGTATTCCTCTCTCATTACTTAATTTTGTTTTCCTTATTGACCTCTAGGCTGTGAATCAGCCCTATTATTAACTATTTTTACAGTGGCTCCAGCTCAAGGTCTAATAAGCTCTATCATTTGGACAAATTAAGGTATCTAGGCCTTAGATTCCTCATCTGTAAAGAATGGTGAAACTAAACGGCATGATTTCCCTTCCAACTCTAAAGTCCCGTCATCCTACTCTGTTTCTATTATGAATGCACAGATGCATATTATATGTATCTGTTATATATGTTCTGTAAATAATTAAAAGCAATGAACAGTCATATGCTAAGTTTTTAATAGAAGAAAGTCTTAAAAATTGTCTCCTTCTCCAAAACCATAATCAACTTATCTAGTTGTCACTTCTTGTAACTGTAGAATCCAGCTTATTCTAGCTCTACTGAAGCAAAATAAGTGACTCTTGTATGAGAATATTAACCAAGTTATAATTGATCTGTCTTATCAAATTCTCATATTTCATCATTAGATAAAGAAGAAATTTTTAAAAACAGAGTTAAATCTGTTTGTGCTTTACATTTGCAGACTTAGGGCAAATGTACAAGTTTTAGGGCAAGAGGAAAAATGGGAGTCCTTATACAAAGTGTCTAAATATTTAAGTTATAAACCAACCTAATAAAACTGTCCAGTAAAATATGTTCTATCCCCCAACCTTTACAGATATATTCTCATGATGACTTGGAAAGTTCAAATCCAGAATTCTTGCACTCCTTGGAGTTCAAAGCCACAGTGTGGTGGCACGAGGAGAGCTGTAACTAGCCCTAGCCCTGTCCTTGGCCTGCTTCCCTTCTCTCCCACACCTTCCTCCATTCTTCAACTTTATAAGACTCAGCCTCTAACTTTATAAAGGTTCTTGAATGCTCACAGGACCAAATTTCATCTGTCCCCCTCAAAATACCCACCTCTTTGCCTTCTCTTCCAATTTGTTGTGGTGCACACCAGTGGTATGGTTTACCTTCAGAAGAACAGGCCTGGGAAGAGGCAACACATAGTCTTTGTAGTGAGCTCAAGTCATTGGGGCAGAGAAGTCTGGAGTCCTTAGTACCTGAAGGTCAGGTGGCTGGGTGGGGTGGTAGGGCTGAGGGTGGAGGGTGTGTATAGAGGTGAGCATGTTCTCTTAGACCCACAGATTCCTAACCCCCTGGGAAGCACAACCAGAAAAAAGCCTTTCAAAGCATGGGCACAAGACAAAAGCCTCCTTGCCAGATCTAAGGGAAGTTCAGGATCCATGTGTCTGAGTGGAACCTTAAAAAAGATATAGACTTCTGCTTGGTCACCTCCTTTGAGGAAACCTCACACATGCATACACTTTCACACTCCCCCAAGCTAAGTTAGAAGCTGTCTTCTCCCCTTCTCCACAGCATTTGTCACATCATATAATAGTTATTGGTACTTAGTGTGTTTAATAATAAGAGTGACTGAGTGATATGAGTTAATCAATTAATAAATCAGGCTCTAATACAAAGAAATTAGCTTTATGTTTTTCTCCCAATTGATGTCATGTCATTATGCCCCAAGGGTAGGATTGGGTAGGATAAATTCAACAGAATTACACAAAATTGCTCTTATTTTTCTTCTTTTGTTTTGTTTTGTTGTTTTAGAGACAGGGTCTTGCTCTGTCACCTGGCCTGCAGTGCAGTGGCATGATCACAGCTCACCTCAGCCTCAAACTCCTGGGTTCAAGGAATCCTCCTGCCTCAGCCTCCCAAGTTGCTAGGACTAAGGCATGCACCACCATACCCAGATGTTTTAATTTTTATGTTTTATGGAGATGGAGGCTTGCTGTATTGCCCAGGCTTCAAGCAATCCTCTTGCATGGGCCTCCCAAAGTGCTGGGATTACAGGTGTGAGCCACCACGCCCAGCCTGCATCTTTTTATATTTATATATGTCTTATAGATTATTTGGAGTATATGTGTGCTTATAAATATGCACGTTATAACTAAAAGGATGATTTTCATGAGGACAATGGAAAAGTAATTGCATCAATTTCTAGTCACACCAGCCGGGCGCGGTGGCTCATGCCTGCAATCCCAGCACTTTGGGAGACCGAGGTGGGTGAATTACCTGAGGTCAGGAGTTTGAGACCAGCCTGGCCAACGTGGTGAAACCCTGTCTCTACTAAAAATAGAAAAAATTAGCAGGCATGGTGGGAGGTGCCTGTAATCCCAGCTACTCTGGAGGCTGAGGCAGGAGAATCACTTGAACCTGGGAGGCAGAGGTTGCAGTGAGCCAAAGTCACACCATTGCACTCCAGCCTGGGTGACAGAGCGAGACTTGGTCTCAAAACAAAGCAAAACAAAACAAAACAAAACAAAAAAGAAACAACCAATTTCTAGTCACACCATATGGCTGTTTATTAAGTAGGATATAAAAGGTTTAGAAGAAATCTTAGAAATCATTTAGCTTAGCATTTCACAGAACAGCATCAGAGTGAAAAGGAAACAGCCAAGGTTACAAAATAGTTAACGGCAGAACCAGGCTAGAATCCAGTTCACCTGATTTCAGTCTTGGGTGTTCTATTGTCTAGATCTGCACTGTTCAATGCAGTCACCATTAGCTACATATGGCTCTTTAAATTTAAGGTTGGCCAGGCTCTGTGGCTCATGCCTATAATTCTAGCACTTTGGGAGGCCCAAGTGGGTGGATCACTTGAGCTCAGGAGTTTGAGACCAGCCTGGGCAACATGGTGAAAACCCATTTCTACAAAACAAACAAACAAAAACAAAAATTAGTCTGGGTGGCTCATGTGTGTAGTCCCAGCTACTTATGGGGCTGAGACAGGAGGATCGCTTGAGGCTGGAAGGTGGAGGCAGAGGTTGTAGCAAGTCGAGATCATGCCACTGCACTCCAGCCTGGGTGATAAAGTGAGTCCCCGTAGAAATAAATAAATAAATAAATAAATAAATAAAATTAAAAATTCAGTGTCTAAATATTGTACTGGCCACATTTCAGGTGCTCAGTAGCCATATGTGATTGGTGGCTATCCTACTGGATTGACCAATATAGAATGTTTCTGTCATTAAAGAAAGTTCTGTTATTAATAGACAGTGCAGATCCATCTAGGTAGAAAACAGATCTGAATAGGATATGACTATATATTATAATCTTAAATTTAAGAACTTTTTCTGTGAATCATGAGTTATTTAAATTCTAGCAGCCAGTGTTTCTCAGCACTGTTGATTTAAAATAGGAAAAGCACTTACACTGCCCAATGGAAATATTTTTTACTGAGTGTAGTGTAGGGTGATAGGCCTTTGTGAACCATAAATTTGTTTCCTTTATAGTACTCGAGGGAAGTATGTTTAATCACGGAGGGCAAAGAAGCCTGTTAATTTTTCTTTCTTTTCGGATCATTTCCATTTTGGGTTTAGCAATAAGAAGCAATTTATTAAATATTTAGAAGGGATGGAGTGAGCTAATTTTAGTGTGGATATCTGGTGAGAGGTAATATAGAGTCTCTGTTTTGGAATCTGATCAAAAATAAATTTTTATATACCTAGATTTATCTTTAATCTATGGTATATAATGCTCAATATTTAGTCTTGGGTTCTGGTTTTGTCAAGTGGTGAGAAAAATGTATTACTTCTTTAATTTCCTGAGCTTTAAGAGACCTCCCTTAAAGAGGTCATAGCCTCATGATTTTGAGAAACACCAATAAATGAATCATCCTGGTTTAATATTTTCCTCAAAAATTCAGCACATGAGATAGAGAAGTCAAAAAGAATTTACTCTTTTAAAAAATAATTACTGCATGTAGAACTTTTTTTCATCAAATGCTCATGAATAAATATAATGACATGCCATCTTCCTAATAGGCTCTGGGTTGTAGAGGAACTTTTTCAAATAATAGAAATTATGGGGTGATATTACTGAAACAAAAATCTCAGATACTTAAACAGAACAACTGCCTCAAAACTGGGAACTCTTTCCAGTGATAGAGGTATGGTAATATGAGTGTTGAAATAATGGTGGAAAGCCACTTAACAGAATTTAATAATTTTTAAATTCATTCATTCATTTTTTCCATTTAGTCAATAATTATTTATGTGTTAGGCACTAATCTAGGTGCTGACGATGTGAAATATATGGCCTGAGGAAGTGGATTTTTAGTCAAGTGGATTTTTAAAATAGGTAAATATGTTAAAATATAGGCAGTTGAAATGTGCTAAAGAAACACAAAGGAAAAAAACAAGCTTTGTCTGGGTATGCTGGAGAAGGCTCACAAAGGAAGTGAGTTATGACCACTGGGCCTTGAAGAATGATTAAGAACTTCACATGAAGACTGATCGGAGAAGGATATGGACTTCTTGGGAAAATATAAATGATGAAGTGTGACTGAAGACAGGATCCATGAAAGACTTGAAACAAGAGATGAGGCTCTCCCTTCTCAGCACTGTCTTGCTCTGCTCTTGTTTATACTGTGTTCCTTCATACCCACTTCAACTAAATCACCGGCTTTTACATTGAAAACATTGCAGTGCACTCTCTTATATTCTAAACATTTCCCAATAGTTTCTAGTTGGCATTTCCACACACTTAAGCTATGAAATCCAAATCTTGTAAAACATCAATTGAATTACACTCCAGACATACATATAATAGTGGCTAGAGTTTATGTTTCTTAACCTTCCCACATCAAACATCCAAGCAGAACATGGCATTTTATATACATGCATCTTAAATGATTCCTTCTTAAGTAAGATAAATTTCCTCTTACTCTTTATAAACCAAGTTTATGTATTTTGTGATCTTGTGACGCATTTCACCAGGTTAATATCTTTCAAAAAATTGTAATTAAAGTCTGTTGTACCAAACCCTTGAGAAAGTCTGGTACTAATGTTTTATGACTCCATCAGTTAGATTATACGTGTTATCATTCTTCCCTTTGGAACTAGACTTTTAAAAGTATTTTCTTCATTTTGTCTAACTTTTATTAAATCGTGGAAAAATTCTTAAAAAGGAAATAATTTTAAATGGCTTAATAGTTTTGGGCTTTTATCCTCCCCTTCACAGATGGACCACCTCTTTTTTGTTCCCTGTGTTTTTTATTACAGAAGCTAGTTGTATATTCTTGTGTCCAGAAATGACCAGCAGCTCTCAGAGCTTCAAATTTTACTGTTAGTCATCAGGGACAGAACAGGAACTGTGTCCGCCCCCTACATCATTTCCTAATAGCAGGCAACCAGAACTTGCCTTAAAACATGTCCCAAGAGGCATCCTAAAGCACATCATTTAGGAACTCAGCATCCTGTTTAAGTAATTAATACCTCAATCAAATTTGTGCTAACATCAGTAGTGTCAGAAAAATTCATTAATTTTTTTCCATCTCATGATGTATCTTTCTGTGTTATTTTTTTGTTCACAAACTGGAAAGTACAGCCAACACATAATGGTCACAGAGTCATTCTTTTCTTAACAGCCTACTTTGAAGATTTACTTGGGTTGATAATTCTATCTACTGTTTGCATAATTGTTTTCTGAAGTGCATTAGAGACCTTAGGCCTACATACACATACACAACACTCTCATTGTTAATGATACCATGTAATTTGGATGATTTTGGCTTTGCTGTATTCATATGGAAGTCATGACCTGAATTCCTCCACTCACGCTTGCAATTAGAGCTAATCTGGAGGCTATTGGAATAGGCCAGCAATGTTAGAATGAGTCAGGTGAACAAAAGGGTGAAAAATCCTGCCATTTCTGTCTTGAGACACTATTGTCTAAAGTTTAAGAAAAGAAAAAACCTGATTTGCTTTAAGTATCCGTTTATTCATTTCTGTAAATTTTATCCTACTCAAAGTAAACATCATTGTGCTTACAAGCACCTACAAGGCCATACACATACAATTGTTCTTCCCTGTTTGTATCCCCATCTCCTACTTACTGATAGCCTCCTTGGTGTTCTTTGAACACACTTAGCATGTGCCCAACTCTTGGTCTTTGCATTTGCTTTTCCCTTGCCTGGAACATTCTTCCCCCTTCTATATGCATGGCTCTTTTCCTGACCTCTTTATCACTGAGAGTTTCACTAAATGACCGCCCCGCCCCCACCACACACACAATTTAAACTATTCCATCTACTTCTCACAATCCATATCCCCCTCTTTGCTTTAGCAGTTACCACCTGACACAATTTTATATTTTATTTGTTTACTGTCTTACTACATTCACTAGTATATGAAGTCCAGGGGTATGCATTTTTATCTTATTTTGTTTTGAGTGCTCACTGAGTGGTCATTTTGTTTTGTCTTATTTTGTAGACAAAAGAGAATTCAGTGGGCTCTTAAAAACTATTATGTGAGTGAATAAATGAATTAACCTCAAAACGATTCACTGAGCAATCACTATGTGCCAGCTACTGTGCATGATAAAGGTAATTTAGAGTGAATAAAGAAGTAACCAGACAATTATGATTATTGTTGGAAAATTCTATGAAAACATCATAGGGGTGCTTTGGAGAACAAAAGAAGGGCACCTAACCCCAAAGGTGAGGGTACTGAGCTCTGATATTTGGAATGGATGCAGGAGAGGACCGGGGAGAAGAAAGCCCCTTATAGGAACAGACAGAGGTGTAGAAATGTGGAAGCCTGGCTTATGCAGAAAACTGCAACTACTGTCAAAGCTCAGACTCTTCTAAAAGGCTACGAAAAGCCATTGAAAGATATTTAAGTGTGGGAAAGGTATGAACCCATTAGGGAAAGCTCACGCAGGCAGCAGTGTGCAGAAAGGACTGGAGGAGACCAAAAGTAGGGTCGTCATTAGGTGAACGTTACGTTAGCTAAGGGAGCAAGAAATGGGTTTAACAGGAATGTAGCAATGTGACTGGAGAAGAAGGCTGGACCATAGAGATATTCTTAAGTATCTGATGGACTGAAGTAGGAGGAGGTAAACTTTACTCTGAGGCCCGAGTAACATGCTTTTGGTAAAGACAGTCACCAACATGGGGTCTATCATGTTTCTTTAACTTACTTTCTCACCATATGCTGAATATTGTACATAAATCTTTACATATGGAATCTAGCGAGGAGAGGAAAAATTGGAAAGAATATCAAGTATACTATATAATTTCTTACTGTGTTCACAAGTTTTTATCTGAACTTTATTTTGCATAACTTTCCATGATGTTTTCTGAAAGAGTATTAAAACTGGTATAAAGGTTTATATGCAGATTAGTGATGTTACTCCAGGCTTAGAATTTTTCAGTGACTCTTTGAGTTTTTATCTTTTTGATAAAGTTATATTCATGATGCAGAATTCTTCAATTAAAAGTTTTTACAATTTATATCACCCAGAACCTGTATTTAAATTAGTGTATTTTAAGGTTCTAATTATAGTTGATGTTTCTGGAGTTTAAAGAAATACAGCTCAATATGTTGAGATTCTGTATGTTACAGTTTTTAATCTTGAGATATATGCAAAGAAATTATGTTGAAAAAATAAAACTAGATTATTTTCATCTTAACTGGTTATATACAAAGTATATGCAAATATAAATAAGGAAGGACCACTTCATTGATTAACAGAGATGAACCGAAAAGATTATGACTCTAGGTTGGAAATCTACTTGATACAAACTTACTAAATTATGAGGATAACAATAATGGAATTGTTTTAGAAATCTTGAATCACTAGAACAATTGACTTTAATTTTGGGAATAATCAGCATTCGTTTAACTAGTGAATAATGAATTTATGGCATTATTCATCCAAGTTGTTGTGCAGGATGAAAATATAAACAAGTGTAAGGAAGATTAGATAGGCTAGGAGTAGTAACTAACACTTGTAATCCCAGCACTTTGGGATGCCAAGGTGAGAGGATCGTTTGAGGCCAGGAGTTTGAGACCAGCCTGGGCAATATAGCAAAACCTTGTCTCTACAAAACATTAAAAACTTAGCCAGGCATGGTGACATGTGCTTGTAGTCCCAGCTACTTGGGAGGCTGAGGCAGGAGGATTGCTTGAGCCCAGGAGTTTGAGGCTGCAGTGAGCTATGATCACGCCACTGCACTCCAGCCTGGGCAACAGAGTGAGACTCTGTCTCAAAAGAGAAAACAAAAATAAAGATTTGATAAATTAATGAATGTTTCTATGGTATTTACCCATTACTTTATAAACTTACATTTGTACCAGAAACCGCAAGACTAATCAAATGTAATCATCTTAACCAACTGGTAGCAACATACCCTAATTTTAAAATCAATTTTTGAGTAGGGAAACTTTGATTTGTAAGCTTAACTTTAATTACCACAGTGTTATAGATACATAGTGGTATTATTAATCTAAGGATACTCAAAACAAATGCATATAAGTAAAATCTTGCTCAGTAAAAATAACTGGTATTTCTGGATGTGTGCATGCATGCGCACACGTGTGTGTGTGTGTCTGTCTGCCTGTACTTAAGTGTCCTATATTTTATTCTGCCTTAATCCCAGGTATCCCTCCCCGAGTAATGGATGATACTCTTGTTAGATCCCTACCATTTTTCCTGCCAGAGAGATCAAAGAAGTAGATGCACATTTCTGGTAACTGAATATATTCTTGGCAGCATAGTTATGAAAATTCTATAAGACATGTATTCCCAATTCAAAATTAATGTTAAATCTTAAAAACTGCTTTTATTTTTAGAGGTTACCAGAAGTAGCAGTAGTTTCCTAACAGTAAAGGAAAATATTGTCTTTGTAGCCATCCTTAGATTTTCATTAAATATTGTGTTAAAACATACAACTTATTTAATTTTATGAATTTCAGAGTTGTGATTAGTCATTCTAAATCTCTGATTTTATGTGATTACGCAACAGAACAAATTAGAAAATATCAGATATGTTATTCGCTAATTAAAATATTTGATGTAGAATTCACTCTTATTTTTGTTTGAAATATTCCCTTCCAGGGTTATATATCCATGTGATGAAATAGACAATTTTAGTGAACAACATTTTTTTCAAGTGGCAGTTAGGTTTACAGTGGGAAACAAGCCTTTGTGAATTGAACATACACATTCTCAGTCTAAATACTGAATTAATGTACCCCTTGTTCTATGATTTCCTTTCTAACATCAACATTTTAAGAACTAAAGTACTCTAGAGACACTGGAGAAAATGGAATCATAGACAATGATAAAACCCAAGTCCTTTCTTCATTCTCAGATCTCCTATCACCACAGCCTCCAAATTCTGCCCTTACTTAGCATGAACATTTACTTTCCAAACAATTTACCCAAGTGAGGAAATGATTAAATATGTTTATATGCTAAGGGGAAGAACTAGTGAAGAAGTGGAGCCTCTGATACAGATGTAGGGGTAACTGATTGCAAAAGATCCCTGAGGACAGAGACAAGGATGGATTCCAGAGTATACCAGAAGAATTTGCCTTGTATAGGAGGAGGGGCTCTTCTTCCTCTGATACAGGAAAGAGGTACACATACATTTGGTATGATGAGAGACAAGATGTTGAGGGAATTTACACCTGATAGTCTCTGTTTTCTCTGCAAAATCAAAAACAGGGAGAATTTTAAATAAAGGGAGTGAGATAAGTAGGGAGAATGTCTGACCACACAGATAAACCAAATAACAAGCTCATTAAACAGTTGGTTGAGTAAATTAAATAGAAATATATAAAGGCAGTATTGCACAGTGTACTTTCAATAACCTAAAGCTGATTATATGAGGAAACTGTTAGTCTTCCTGTGAGGATTGCAAAATAACATGGGGAACAGATTCTCTGAATGTTCCTAAACATTATATATTTTTAATAAAAAGGATGCATGAGCAGGTCTTCTTCTGACAACCACCCTAGTGTTTTATTTAGTGTTACAGAGTGAGAATGCAACATGCTGATTAACTGAAATGTCACACACTGAAAATAAGCTGGTCATTAGTTAAATGTCATGGAATAAAGAACTTTTAACATGAAATGATGAGTGTCTATAGCTTTGCTAAAACATACTAAAAAATATTTTTGAAAGAACTGGAAGAAAATGCTTAATAGTTATATTTAAAAATAGATAGAAATATAGCTATATCTCTTTGAGTTATTTTCCACTGTCTCAAAGCCATGCCTTGCTCTAAATAAAGCCAAGAGAATCCCAACACTGACTTTGTGGTTGAAAAACTGCTAAATCTCAAAACTCCTGCATTTCCATGCTGTATAAATATTCTCATTCATCTCACTAAATCTCCTCCACCCAGTATCTTAGTCTAAGAAACAATTGACAGCATCTTTAGTTCCCTTTTCTAGTATATACTCGGTATTACAGTTGACACTGGCCTCCCCTAGTTTGTAAACAAGTTTTTGTGCAGGTTAGTTGACCATATTTCCTAAGAGGAAGAACAGAAAAAAAAAAGTCATGTTTCTTTGTAATGCTATTCAATTATTTCCTTTGCAAATCTGCTTACTGAAGATTTGCAGGTGCAGAAGTCATCTAATGTGTCCATTTGCTGAGAAACAACATTGCATTTTAACTGCTTCTAGGGACTATATCTTCAGCCTTCTAAATGAGATTGATGTGACACATTTATAGGTATTTTTTTTAAAAAACAATATGTGCTGGAACAGCAAAGATTATTTTTTAATAGAGAGGAGAAATCAGAATCCTGCTGCATATGCTTAATGTTTTTCAAAAGAAAATTAGAAGAAAAGATCCATTTGGAACTTCAAACTGAAATTTTTCTTTTCTTTTTTTTCCCTGATATATGAAATGTCAACATATTTCAGTATAGCAAAGAGAATCTTAGAGAATAGGACAGTTTAAATTGGTCATCTAAGCTTAAATGGCTACAATATTATGTTAATTGAATTGTTTTTCTTTTTTAGGGTCCTCTAGGGCCTCCGGGACAAAAGGTAGAGTATAAACAACAATACTGTGAAAGTAATTATGCTCTCATGACCTAATGGCAAGCAGGAGAGGTGAATGAAATTAGCTACTGTAAGCCATGCTGAAGCAGTTAGTCTGGTTTGTGTATTCTGCTTTCTAAAAATATAGTCACATAATGTGAGCATTAGATTTCTAATTGACTCCATTATAAAAAATTCAGTAAATCCAAGAGCAGACTCTTTTTAAGTTGTCTGCTGAACTTGTACGTTATTGAATTTTAATTCAAATACTGGTAAAACATGACAAAATTTAAAATGTGAAAGATAATTTGATATTGCAAAATGAATGCATGGCCTTCCTCAATTATATGATTGCCAAACGGCCAGAGAACTGAGCCCAAAAAAAGGATATTGCTGGGTTCACTATATTCAAGTAGCCTACCGGTGTCCTTCTTTGCTGAGGTAACCTGAAAAGTGACTTCCTGATTGTCATTTCATTGTTATCCACAATCATCAGAATTGACAATTAAATTCTGCTGGAGAGGCCAGGCACAGTGGCTCATGCCTGTAATCCCAGCACTTTGAGAGGCTGAGGCGGTTGGATCACCTGAGGTCAAGAGTTAGAGACCAGCCTGACCAACATGGTGAAACCTCATCTCTACTAAAAATACAAAAATAGCTGGGTGTGGTGGCACACGCCTGTAGTCCCAGCTACTCAAGAGGCTGAGACAGGAGAATCGCTTGAACCTGGGAGGCAGAGGCTGCAGTGAGCCAAGATTGTGCCAGTGCACTCCAGCCTGGGTGAGACAGAGCAAAACTTGGTCTCAAAAAAAAAATTGTTTTTTTTCAAATTCTGATGGAGAAGATCTAGGGTTTCCAAAATTACACCTATCCCATAGCAGTAAATATATTAATAGCAAATAGATGGCATTTTGCCAACAAAATATCACTAAGTCCTCATTCCCCCATCCTTACACCCCTCAAGCCGGGAGGGGGATATTTAACCCAGGGAAAACTAAAGAAAACAATTGTATTATAACAGGTGGAAAAGTGATTATTCTTTATCTTTGGAATCCATCAAAGATAGAGACTTTTTATCCCCCAAGCACTGGGCATGTGGCATCTGTTGAAACATAATCCTACAAACCAAGTAAAAGCCCATGGGTTGCAAGACAACTTGTGCATAGGAACACTTTGTCCTTCGCAATAATGTCTCTATTAAGCATGGTGTGAAATTGTAAAGCTACTCTAATCCACATACGACCAGGATAAAATTACTGCTTCAGGCTTCGGGAAGTCCTTTAATGACCCATTCAATATAATCACTGAATGCACTAAGGAACTTGCCATCTCAATTTGTTTTGATTATAATTACTGTTTTTTTAGTAGACTATTTTTTAGGGGAGTTTTTGGTCTATAATTACAGACCATTTTTTTAGGGGAGTTTTGGTCTATAATTACAGATTTTTAAAAATCTTTTCCCCATTATTATTAAAGAAATGTAATATCAGAAAAATCTGTTTTCTAGTTTTAGACAAAGAATAAGCACATTGTATTTAAAATGGTTTCTCCAGAGCCTAAATGGAAGGTGTAATGGAGGGAAATGACATCACTGTTTGAAAATATTTGCTAATGTTTCTATATCCAGTTAAATGTCATAGATTTTCTCAGGTAATAATTAGCTTTCTTATTCTCCAGCTCACCCATCTATGTCCAATCATTCATACTCATGCCCCTTTGCATGTGCACACACACACCCACACGTGCTTACACACACACCTTAACTTTTTTTGCACAGAAGTTGTGTTGTTCCTGGTCAGTGTATAACATTTTTTTGCATCTTTTTGAGTCACTCTGGAAGACATATTCACATTCATGTGGCTTAAACTTACTCCTTGAAAGTCTTGGAGAAAAATGCTTAAAATAAAACAAATTTGAGTTTACGACATGGGCCCCTTATTTAACTGCGGAACAAATGGTTGTTAATTTAATTACCTTTTGTTTCATTGTATTTTAACTCATGAAATGCAAGTGTTACTGCTACTGGTAGGCTTTTTCCAGATGGAACTAAGCCTATTTATTCTTAAAAACATGAAAATTTAGAGCCATGTGGCCCTCTGATAGGTATGACCAATGTATCATGTAAATTTCTTTAAAACATATTAAAGTTAAGTGGATACTTAGAAGCAAGGTTTAATTTTAACTCTGTAGTTTCTGGGGAAGCTTGAGGAATCTGCTTACATGATATATCTGAACACAGTGGATAAGGTCTGAAAAATAAAACTTCCTAGAAATGTTTTAGCAAGGCTTACATAACTAATACAACATAAATTTAGAATTGAAATATTTTGTGTATGATATCAACTGAATTTAATCATGTGTCTCTTTAGGGTTCTATTGGAGCACCTGGAATTCCAGGGATGAATGGGCAAAAGGTGAGTTCTATAGAATATTGTATTTTAAAAATAATTTGGTGAGCATTGAAATCACAAAATTATTCTAGTCCATAGTGTTAGTAATAAGCTTATATGCTTATAAAAACACTATGTTTTGAAATACAGGAAAATTGTGCTACAAATTACCAAATTAGTTTAATTTTTAAAGATGCATTAAATAGTCAGGAATTCTTTGAAGATTTTCCATTTCAAGTATTTTGGATGTGTTACTTTTCAATAAATTATGTATGTGATACAACTATATCCTTCCATAAATAGATATGGAATTGGAAAAATTTATGTTTAACATTGATAGTGATAAACAAAATGCACTTTAGTTTATTCTGGTCATGGTAAAACTAATATGTATTAATAATTGGCTAACAAAAGTTATTCTCATAGAAGGAACTAGTCAAACTTTCTGAATCCAGAAGGTAGCTCTTTTCACTGTTAATCAAAAGTAGAAGTTAAATAGATTTGTCCCGCTTTGGTATTACATACACTTTTATTGTACCGTTAATAATGAGAGGAAAAAGTAAAGTGAAAGAAACAACACACTCTACATACACATATCTATGTGTTGTGTACATTTACTCCTGCAACATACTTACTAGTTGAACAAAGCATAGCTCCTCAACATCCCTGACCGGCCCTTTAGTCTGGAACCTTCACAGAAACCAGGAAAGCCACTGTGGCAGCTGACAAAGCCCATTGCTGAGCCGGTCTGTCAGGAGCCAGGAAGCTGAGGGAGGGACTTTCCTGTCTTCCCCAGAGTTCTTGGCCTGGCCCTTTTATACTCTGCGACCCATTATCTTGCCTTCCCAGAGTATTTTAAATCCATGCACCCTGCACCAAATTCTGAAATCATACGTAACTCAACCCTTTCAGGTGCAATAAATACTCCTTGTGTCCTTTTCCATTGAGTCCATCTTTTCTTTCTATCAATAAGACATAAACAACCACAATTTTAAACCTAGTAAGTTGCTAAGAGCATGAGTCTTCCACTCAGAGGCTGTGTGAATTTTGGCAAAATCCTTGGAATTCTCTGGCCTCAGTTTCTCATCTGTAAAGGGAGACAATGGCAGTGCCTACCTAATAGAGTCAATGAGAGTTAAGGGAGTAAATAGATGTAAAGCCCTTAGACAGTATTTGATATTACCATTAAACTTTTCCTTCACTTCAGTTAAGTGAAATTCCAAAAATTCAGTTAATCTATGTTTTTAGGAGGCTCTGTGTTCCCAGAAGTACTCAATTCCCCCATGAAATTAATGTTCTCAGCCAAAGTTTATGGTGTCCTTTAGTCCATAAACCAAGCACCACACACTCGCCAGCAGTTAACCGCCCATGTCGCAGCTACATTTTCCACTTAGTAAAATGCATATCCATTTGCTTCACAAATCCTGGCAAAGACAGAATATTTAGAATATTCTGTTTAGAATATTGCAGATCATGGAGGGAAACCGAAGCAAAAATTTAAAAGTGTATTCATTCTCAGATGGATTTGAAAATTATATAACTCAAGATAACATTTAGAAAGAACAAAATACAGATATGGCATAAATGTTGTTTTTGACATTGGTGAAAAACAAAACTTGTATGCCTAAGATTAATAATGTTTTCCTTTTTCGTCTTTGTTTCTTTTCATTTTTCAGCTTTGACACAATCATGAAAATTTATAGAAACTTTTAACATGAAACAAAACAACTTTAAAACTGTCACATATACTCTTTCGAAGACTGCATATTCTTTATTTTTGCAAAGGAAATATGCAATTTCCTTAGCAAGAGAAAGGAATGTGACATTTTCTTGTCCTAGTCACCAAGTTTAAATTATATTTCAAGGAAATAGACAGTTAATATTTGCAGTTTTATGTCTCGTTATACATCTTTGTGGCATTTTAAAAGTGTTTTCTGTAAAACCCAGGGAAACGAAATGATTTCACACTTTTATGAAGGTATCAGCAAAATGTAATTTAAATTTGTTTTCCCTCCTTCAGAGAATTGAACCTGAAGCTTTGTGTATGGAACTTCTGTTAGGTCTAGTAATTACTTAACATTTGTAATATTTGCTATATCATTTTTAGGAAAAGAAAGTGTAAAAAACACGAGTCTCCTTCACTGAAACAGCAGGTCACTTAGAGAGTAAAAACAAAGTTGGCAATAGAGTAATAATTTTACATACTTAGAGCACATGAAATGAACTCTAGAATTTGTTTTTAAACAAATTTCTTGAACTCTAGACTTTGTTTTTCTGGAATCTTGAACTCTAGAATTTGTTTTTCTAAGAAAGGAGCTTACAATGACATAATAATTTTGTTTTAGTAAGAGCACCTCAATATCCTTAAACTGTCTTGAGAAAACATTTTCTTCTCCATTATAATTTTGCTTTTTCCAAAAGATTACTTTTGATGCTTAGAAAAGTTTTCAGACAGTGGTTAGGGGAGGATATAATTTCTAAGCCATCAGAAATATGGCAAATAATATCCAGCTACTTGGGGTGGGGGTGCTCAGGCAGGATTGCTTGAGTCCAGCTTGGGCACCATAGTGAGATCCTATCCTATCTCTTAAAAAGAAAAAAGTAAGAAATATGGCAAATAAAAACTAGGGAATAAAAAATTATTTTCTTATGTTTGAAAAAAAGAAAGAAAAGTATACTATTTTAAGAAAACACTGGCCAGGCAAGGTGGCCCTTGCCAATAATCCCAGCATTTTTAGAGGCTAAGGCAGGAGGATTGCCTAAGCTCAGGAGCTAGAGACCAACCTGGGCAACATGGTGAAACCCTGTCTCTATTTATAAAAAAGAAAGAGAGAGAGAGAGAAAGAGAAAAAGAAGACAAAAATGCTTTGTTTCCCATAGAACATTGTCCATCCATTCAGGTTGGCAAAATAGGTGATGGCCTTAGCACATAAACTTGGTGTGACGTTTTTCCTACACATTATCTTTTACATTTTGATCACCTTGATTGCTAATCTGAATACTTATTTTTGTAATGGTCTTTCAGTTCTTCTGACTGTATTAGGAGAAAGGACTGCTTATGCAGTGGCATGGCATTAGACTCCAATCTTGCCCCTTCTGGCATCACAACCTATGAAGGGCTACAGAACATCCCTTTGTGAAAAGTAGGAGGCAGTGTGGTACAGAGAAAAGGGCGTGGTCTCTGCCTCTGAGAGAGAATGCTCTGTGTCCTCATTTGGGCCAATCACTTAACTTTCTAAGGTTCCAGTGTACAATATAGAGACAGACCTTGTAGTATTAATTAGACAATATATCTAAAGTGAATATTATGTAATAGATGCCCAATAAATGCTGTCAAGTGTCTCTAGTAGTATTCTCATGCCTTAAGAATTTCAGCAGGCTGGGCGCAGTGGCTCATGCTTGTAATCCCAACGCTTTGGGAGGACAAGGTGGGAGGATCACTTAAGCCCAGGAGTTCAAGGTTACAGTGAGCCATGATCATGCCACTGCACTCCAGCGTGGGCAACATAGTGAGACCCTGTCTCAAAAAAAAAAAAAAAAAGTTTCAGCAAATGAACCTTAGACTTACATTCAAGCAGGGAGGAAAAGCCAGGTGAATTCCTCATAGAAAGAAAATGAATATGCAGAAATACACATAGAGGTAGAATGTGTTCTCTATCCCCTGGCTGTCTCCCTGACCCTAAGGACTAAGGTCCCCAGCTCTTAAGGACTGGGTAGTTGGAATGTCACTGCTATAGATACAAGAAAGAGAAACACATGTTTCACATTATTATGAAACCACAGTCACCACTGGGCTGATGTAGGAGCCCTGTCCTGGCATCAGAACACTCTGTGCTCTTTCACCTCTTGTGTAGCCTTTGAAGGATCCCTTTTTTCTCTGCATTCAAAGGGACTTCATTTGTAAAATGAGAGCAGAAGCTGCACCAATTTATCTCTAAGTTTCTCAGAGATACTATGAGTACACAAAAAGTCCCCCATCCCCCATGTCTTGTTTCCAATGCAACCAGCTTTTAGCATCCTCTGTTCCCAATTCTGAAAGCTGATGTTTTCATAATTTGGACTTGTTTCCACCAACCAAGCAGTTAGGGCAGATCTAAAGCAAATCCTACCTAAAAATATAAAATGTTATCTATTTCTTCTTTGGCTAATTATATTGAACACAAAAATAATGTAATTCTCCTGAAGATCTTGTTGGTTTAAACATATAATTAACATTTTATTTGCCCTCCATAATTTATTCTTTCCCCCACCATGCGCGTGTGCATGAGTGCATGCACGCAAACACACACACACACACATGAAGTGATGTATATTTGAATATTGGTCAATTAGTTCCTACTTCAAATACTCTGGAGAAATGTGAGCTATTTAAAATAATTTTATAGTAGAACCATGTTTTTAAAGTGAATAATTTTTCGGCAAAATAGATTGCTGTCTACAATTTTTGTTTATATACTTATATGTCGGTTTTTAAAAATCTGAACTGTTAAAAGGTGTTATTAAAACTCTGCATTTTTCTACTTTTTCCTGATTTTCATCTTTCTTAGCATCCATAAGAGCAAATAATCACTATGACAATTTATTTGAATAGCAATTAGTGCCCAACACTGTGCAAATGCCATGAAAGAGGAGCTGGAGGTCGGGTGCGGTGTCTCACGCCTATGATCCCAACAGTTTGGGAGGCCGAGGTGGGTGGATCACCTGAGGTCGGGAGTTCGAGACCAGCCTGACCAACACGGGGAAACCCCGTCTGTACTAAAAATACAAAATCAGCGGGGCATGGTGGTGCATGCCTGTAATCCCAGCTACTTGGGATGCTGAGGCAGGAGAACCCTGGAGGCGGAGATTGCAAGTGAGCCAAGATCACGCCATTGCACTCCAGCCTGGGCAACAAGAGCAAAACTCCATCTTAAAAAAAAAAAAAAAAAAGGAGCTAGAGACAGAGACCACACAAAGTCCCATTTTTTGCTCCTCTTAATTCACATCCTTGTCTCTTGATTACTATAAAAATAATGTTGAATATTTTCAGGATTAAAATGAAATTTTTTTTGTCTATGCAAGCTAGAATTTTTCTGAGGCCTGCAGAGTCATAGGGATTGTTTCCAAAGCAAAAGATAAATATCAGATGATCTTGATTCATGCAATTTTAAGTGCTTTCTAGAGTTTATTGTTATTTTTAAAACTTCAAATATAACATAAATTTAAAAATTGATATTAGTGTCACCTATGAATCCATCACAAATAGCTAAGTGATTTTTAAGTAACATTAAATTTTAATTAGTTTATAGTTATGACATTTGAAATTCCTTTTTATCTCTTATACATGGGTAACACAGTTCTTCACTGACATTAATCTTCACAGCATATTTTTAATGGCATTTTTATTGTAAGTATATTTAAAGAGTAGATAAATTGAAGCTCTCAGACTTTCAAAGCTTAAGCCATTGATTCAAGTCTATGCAGTGAATGATACAATAAATCCAATATTTTTTATCCCTCATTCACTTACTATAAACACTAAACACAGATTTTTGTTATTTATTTATATATTTACTGCCACCTACATTCCTGAAAGTTTTCAATATGTTGTAGGGCTGTTTTTGTTTTCTAGTTAATTAGCTTAAAATTTTCCTTTAGCAGAATTTACCCAGTAATTTATTATGCAGTATGTTTATGACTTTCTAATGCTAAACTTTAAGAAAAGATATTGAGACTAAATTAAGTGACTGATTGATGATTCCAGATTAGTTAGTAGTTCAAGGAAAGTATCTTACAACCATTCAATCTTTTTTGTGTTAAAAGTGAGAATTATATTTTTTAATTTTTCAGTTTTTTAACATTAATAATTGTATAGATTAGAATTCCAAGAGTACATGACCATTTTCCTCTAGTAACTATAATAAGAGGATGAATGCTTTCTTCTAAAAGAAGCACCATCATTTCCTGTTACAGATATTTCATAAAGTCAAATCACTTCATCCATTCCTGGGAATGATTTATACATTCTCAGCCATTTTTATACACAAGCCTACTCTACTCGTAAAGACATTTTTCACTCAATTTTACTTGTTAAGCAGAACACAAGATATTTCTTTTCCTCATGTAATTATTTTTGGGTTTCTTTAGGGGGAAACAAAAAGTTAGTTGAAGGAAGTTTTTTCCTGCTGGCTTGAAATAAAATAAGTAAGATTTTCTTTAAAACCACTTTCTCCCGACTTTATTTAGGCATGTTACTATAAAGTTTGATACCAGTTATTATTGTAGCAAATGAAAATATTGGGAGAAGGAAGAATAAACAGTTGAACGATTGGGATTGCTGAGAGAATAGGGGTAGCTGAGGAAGTAAAGCTCCTCACTCGCTGTTGCAAAAAAAAAAAAAAAAAAAAAAACAGCGAAGCAAATGTTTATTAATGAATTATGGCATCATGAAATCCACTATTTTCTATTTTAATGTAAAACACACTGCATTTTATAGAAGAAATCACAAAAATACTGACATATTACATCTGATTAAATTGTATCCATAATTGGGAAAAGCTTTTTAAAGAAATTTCCCTTAAATGTACTCATTGATTAACTTATTAATTTCCTCAATCATTCATTGAACAAATATTTATTTAGCCCTCACTAAGTGTGAGGCACCAACTGAACACTGAGTTTACAGCTGTCTCTGCCTCATGGAATTTCTAGGCTAATGGGTAGTAGGGGGATTAAATGAACAATTATATGAAAAATCTATAGATTTTTAAATTAGAGTACTGCGAAGTATTATAACAGAAAAGCACAGGGCTCCCTGGCCTGGTGCAAAGGGCTGAGTAAGAGCACTTCCCTGAATCGGAGACTTTCGCTGAGGTTCCCAGTGTAAACAGGAGTTGGCAAAAGAAGAAAAGCTATCACCATGTTGCAATACTTAACAATTTATACTACAGATAGGCTTGGTCTTAGAATTCTGTTCCTAAAACACTGTATTATTGATATCATTGATCACTATAGGATTTTGTATTCATCATGGACAGCTTTTCCTTAAAATTTCTGACCAGTAAGATATTAAATCAATATAAACCACACACCCTGTTTTTGTATCATTAGGTCTCTTGATTTTGAGATTTGTATTAAAAATAAGGCTGCAATGTAATAATTTATTGTCAAAACCATAACGGGTGAAATCTACCCCATTCCATTTATTTGACACCAGGCCACATTGCCAAGGGGTAGCCATGATCCAACTGTGAGACAGCATCATTGGGATTAATTTATGAGAAACTGAATTCCTTTCAGGTTTCTCTTCTCTGTCTTCTCTGCCTAGTGCAGAGAATAGAAGCAGTATATCATAATTACTAAAATGTATCCAGTGTTTATTAACTGCTGGGCAGCATCCTAAATGTTATAGGCATCTTAGCTCATTCAGTCCTTATAGCAATTCTATGAAATAGGCACTATGATTATCTCCATTTTCTTAATGAGGAAACTGAGGTGCAGAAAGAATAAAAGAAGCCCAAGGTCACCCAGGTGTTAGTGGCAGAGTAGAGCTTAAAAGCCAGGCAGTGTGCTTCCACTGCATAGTAGTGGTCGAGAGTGTGGATTTTTAAATTCAGAAAATCCTAGCTTTGCCGCTCAGTGTTTGTATGACCTTGGACAAATTGCTTACCTTCTCTGAACCTTAGTTTCCTCATTTTTCAAATAGGGATTATAATGTTTACCTCTAAGTTTAATCAGAAAAGATAAAGGAAGTAATACATATAACTGTCTGTTAAAAGACTGTTAAATAAGGGTAGATTGTTTTCCTCTTTGAATTGGAGGCATTAATACCTCCATGATTCAGAAACCTCTTAGGTGTCCAAGTGAGTATCAGTAAGAAGTATTATCTCATTCTCTTCATTGACCTTTAGAACTTTTCCACGTGGACATAAACATTTAAAATTTCTATTAATAATTAAACACATTCTCTTTCCAAGAGAAAGAATAATTTATCATTCAAACTATACACAGTTTCTTTAAGAACTATACTTTAGGAAATATGGAATTAGCTGGGTTTTAAAACTTTAAAAATGGATATATTTTCAAGGACACATTATGTTACAAGTCATGGAAACTTAAGGGAACCAGGTGAAAAAATAAAGGTATTTCCTTAAGTCACATGAGCTTGAAAGTCCAGCGCTAATGCAGTCTTCAGCTTGGCTTTGTTCTGACAACTAAACTTCATCACTAAGAACCCAGATTCCTTCATCCCTTGGCCCTTCTTCCATGTTACTGCTGTCGACCTAGTTCCCGCTTTCCTCTCGGTTGTAAGATGGCTGCCAATCACTCCTGGCGCCGTCTACATTCAGAAGGTGAAAGAGTGTCTTTCCCAAAATATCCAACAATTCTGTTGAGCTCCTTTCTGACTGGAGACACGTAGGTAGAGAGGTCTTTTCCTCAACCTCTTACCAGGGGAATGTCAGATGAGGATTGGCCACTACTGCTGAAACTTCTTTTCTCGTGGTCCTAGTCCAATGGAAAGTTGTAATAAACACTAATTGTCTAATTTAGAAGAGATTCTTGTAACAGAAGGGAGCTGAAAAACTGCTGTATCTGACTTTTCCCAGCCCTAAGAAACTCACTTCATATGACCCCCTTCATCCATTTTGATATTTCATATTCCTAACCTGTAAGCTTTTATTCTTAATCTTTTTCCCCCATAAGAGTACACATTGAGGACAATATTTTTATATCAGAACAGAGAACCCTCTGTGGCGTTATGCTCTCTGGCTGGTTTAGGCTTACTTTTGCACCTTTCATGTTATTTTAAAAGGGGATACTGGGTAGTGCTTCTCTTGGATGCAGGCGAGCAGTGCCCCCCTTCTAAGCCTCCTTTGTCCATCTTGTGGTATCACCCTCCTCACAAGTGAGGAGTCCACAGGGCCAAGGAGACTTGCCTGCCCATAGCCCTGTCTTCCCACTTCCAGATCATGTCACAGGTACCTGGAAGCCAAGAGTTCCTGCCTCATCTGTCTTGAGTCAGCTTCCAGGGTTAGTAATGGGCCCTCCCCAGATATGTATTCAGGAAGAGTGGACCATACTGCTGGCACGTGCACTGCTAAGCCCATGGGTGGCCGTGGAGCACTGTTGACGAGGAGCTATGAGCAGGGCTTGGAGGCTGTGGTGTTCACATGTAATCCCCAAGGCACCTCCTAGAGAGAACTAGGGCTGGAGAGACAAAGACGATGGGAAGAGAAAGGAGGAAATTATCAGGCAGGGAGTGGAATGGGGGAGTATCTGTGTGACCGTGCATACTCCTGCTTACACCTTCAGATTTTGTGAGTTTCCTCAAGGCAAATAATTCCTCTCATTTATGTAAATTTCACCCGAATAAAGTCAATTTAGCTATCTTTCGTGATCTCCCCACAAACTTCTAACTATCTCTCTGCATTACATTTCCTTTGTTCAAATTGTGTTGTAGATATTTCTGTCTACATGAACAATATGAAAATCTAAGATTAAAAGTGTTAACTAGCAGACTTATTTCTGAAACACCTCATACTATTGTATTATTGATACAACTATCATGTTTTCTTATTTATCATTTTTAGACATGTGTAATTTTTAAAAAAGCATAAGGAAGGTTTGGTCACCAGGTTAAATTTAGTTATTAAACAGTTTAAGACCCATTTCAGCAAATTACCCAAAAGAGGGTATTTGTATTAAGTTCCTGGCTGATATACTTGTCTACTTTTCTACTATTTAGTATTCACATTACCAATGTGGACAAAGAGATTGAAACTGCCTTTGCAAAATTATAACTAAGGAAATTATGACAGTGAAAGATACCAGACTTAACCAACTCCATCTTGCTTTTAACCTCTAAACTGTCCTTGTCCATTCCTGGGCGTAGGTTGAACTAGTCTTGGATTTTAGTTATAGTTTAAATAATAGCCCTTCCCAAAAGCTAAACTGTTCTTGTAAAATGAATGAAAGGCCACCAGCCACCAAGTAAGGATGAGAGGGGCTGGAATACTAAATGTTGCCAGCCGTTATTCCGGAGGTCATAAGATTTGCAACTTACATCACTATTGTGAACCTAAGATTGGCCTTTTGAGATGTCTTTTCAGGTTTTTGCATTTCTAACCGGATGGCCCCACCTCGACCTGCCAACCAGTTCTGCGGCCCCCACCCAGGAACTGACTTAGCATAAGAGAACAGCTTCCACTCCCTATGATATCATCTCTGAACCAACCAATCAGCACTTCCAATTCACTGGCCCCCTACCCACCAAATTATCCTTAAAAACTCTGATCTCTAAGTTTTTGGGGAGACTGATTTGAGTAATAAAACTCTGGTCTCCTGCACAGCCGCCTCTGTGTGAATTACTCTTTCTCCATTGCAATTCCCTTGTCTTGATAAATTGGCTCTGTCTGGGCAGCGGGCAAGATGAACCCATTGGGTGGTTATGCGGTTCTAATTTTAGGGAGGGAGTTTGCTGTTTAGATAACACAGTAGGGATGCCAGTTCTCTGATGCATAAGCAAACCTAATAGTCCAGGCTAGGGGTTTTCTCTTTTTACTTTTGCGTGTTACACAGCTTCCTCTGCTTCCCGGAATGATAAAGAAAAAGAATCAGGGATTGGGGATGCAAGGAGGAGCTAAAGACTACTGAACTGCTACACACAGAGAGAAGCCGATTTCCTAGGATGTTCTAGGAGGGAGGGAAGAAAGAGGACCGTGAGGTGGAAGAGGGAGAGAGGAGAAGCCAGTAAGATGAAGACAGACTCAGCTCAGTGATGACGCCTTCCTGAGAGTACCAAATAGTGAATCTTGAATTCACAAAATGCCTGCAGAGAGGAATTCTTGAGGAAACTGGTGAAGAATTGACTGAACCACCTGAATTGGTATGGGGCAAAGCAGAGACATGTATAGATGCAAGGCTTGAGCAGGGGGCTGGAAAAAGCAAGTCTTAGACTTGAGCCAAATTTAGTCAGATCTCTAAGAAATAAAGAATGACCAGGTAACGTCTTTAGTCCAACAACAACAAGAGCAGCAACAACAACTACTAGCAATAATAATAAATCTTACTCCTTTAGAGTTGGAAGAAAGCAAATATTTGATTCAGCCCCACACACTTTACAAGAGAAAAACAGCCCCATGGAAGCATAAGCAAATTGTTCTTTGTCAGAACTGGAAGTTCAGTACATCTAACACCAATGTACTGAACAGCTATTATGTGGAACAGCTGGTATTATGATATTAGGCTGGTATTAGTGTCCTAAAGCCACTTTACTATTTTATGTGAAAATTAAACAGAAAAGAAAGGATAAAATTGAATGAGATTTTTAGACACAAGCTGCTTCAATAGAAGAAACACAAGATGAGGAATCAGAAGACCTGGGTTTTAATCTCACATCTACCTCTTTGTGGCTTTTTGTCTCTGGAAAAGTTACTTCCTCTCTCTGAATGTGTTTCTTCCTCTGTTAAGAATGACTGGCTTGGCTCCTTTCACTAAAATATTTCACTGTTTTGTGAGTGCTCCTGCTTAGGGAAAAGCAGATGTTAGTGAGTTCATGGAGTAAATGATGACACTTGTGTAAATTCTGAGAGGGTCTTTGGGGAACTTCAGATGACATGAAAATTTATAGAACCAGCATCGTCCCAGCTACTTCTCGCCCCTCACCTGAGGCACTGGGGGTGAAGGAAGAAGAAGCAGACAGAAGAGATGAGCAGTACATGGAAATGTCGACAATGGCCCAGGCTCTGGACCCACAGGATGAATTGTTGGAGCCTTTAGTCCTCTAGGTAAACACTCTTCCCCCAACAGAGTCCTGGAGGGTTTTTCTTGGAAGCCATTAAAGTTCTCATTCCTGTCACCCTGCCCTTCACAGACTCCTCTTCTAACTCGCACTCACCTCGCTTCACTCCACCCCATGCTGTGCCTGTGTCCATCAATCCTAGTGATTCGGACTGAGCTGGGCATGACTTGGAGGTGTGCCACTGCAGGGTTAACGTTTCTCCCATCTTTTCCTTGCTCCCTTCTCTTTTCCCGTGACGACTGCCTTGCGGTTCCTGAGACAGAGCCATCTCTTGCCATGACAGTTATATTATTTTCCAAACTCCCAGTTGGGCAGCCTTGCTGTCTCGTTTTCTACCTGGCCTGTTCAGTGCTTCACATCTTCATGTAGGCTTAATGCATTTGATTTTCCTATATTCATTCATTCCTCTAACACTGATGTACTGAACAGCTATTATGTGTGAGTGGTTTTAATAGGCACTGTGAAAGAGTAATGAGCAAAATAGACCAAGTTCTCTGCCCAA
The DNA here is from genome assembly GCF_028858775.2 of Pan troglodytes. Classification (NCBI taxonomy): domain Eukaryota; kingdom Metazoa; phylum Chordata; class Mammalia; order Primates; family Hominidae; genus Pan; species Pan troglodytes. Next base: position 110,360,768 of record NC_072401.2, on the reverse strand, counting down.
GGCGCTCATAGACTAGTGGTGATGGGGATGTGGGAGTGGAAAATAGGGTTGTCAGATAAAATATAAGGTGCCCTATTAAATTTGAATTTCACATACCAACTGAGAATTTCTAATGTGACTACGTCCCATTTAATATTTGGAATATATTTAACTAAAATATGATTCATTATTTATCTGAAATTTAAATTTAACTCAGTCTCCTATATTTTTGTTTGCTAAACCTGAAAGTCCTAATGGCAGGAGACAGAAAAGAAACACAAAGTTGTATCTTAGGCAGCAGTTGGTATATGCCTTTATAGGGAGTGGTGGTGTGGTTAGGGGAGTGGGGGGAACTCAGGGGTAACCCCTGTAGTAAGGAGATATTTGATCCAAAGTTAAAGGAGGTGAGAGAGCAATCCTATAGCTATCCGAGGAAAAAACATAGGAGGTCCGTTAGAGAACGCCTAGGTGCAAAGGCCCTGGGCAGGTGGCTGCTTTCCACACTGGAGCAAGGTGGGGGCGGGGTTCAGTGTGGCTGGAGTATGTGAGGGGGCAGCAGAAGGGAGGTCAGAGGAGCAGCAGGGGTCAGATCATGTGGGGCTGGGGCCATTGTAAGGATGTCGGCTCTTATTCTGAATGAGATGGGACAGGCTTGCAGAGAACTGAGTGAAGGAGCTCTATGCCTGACTTGCTTTTAAGAGAATGTTGGAAGCTGGTGGGTGGCAAAGAACTCCGTTAGTTGGTCCCTAGAGTCAGCCTCTAACCACTGGCTTACCGTACAGACAGTACAGAGACCAGTTGTGGCTGTGCCATGTTACACACAAGAACTTGATCTCCTGGACCCTCCAAAAGCCACTCTGTCCCGAGCCAGAGCTTGCTTCTAGTCTCTCCACGCCTCCCCCCGCACCCCCCACCACATACTGCTCCAGCTTGGCAGAGTTCTCTGGTGCATTTTAACTGCATATGCAATGGAGTGGAGTCTCCATTCTGAAGTCTTGCTGTATGTTGACTTGCTTTAATACTGATAGTACTCCTTCCTTGGTTTTAAAGGCTTTTGGTTCATGATGTCTTCTAATAATTAAATAATTTTATAGTTTAAACCAATGCTCAATAGAAACAGAAATATAATGCAAACCTCAGATACAAACTGCGTATGTAATTTTTAATTTTCTGTTAACCACATTGAAAAAAGGTAAAAAGAAACAAGTAATATTATTTTTAATAATATAGTTTTTAAACTCAATATCTATTCAAAATTATCATTTTAACATGACATGAATTAATATTTCAAGAATAATAATATTCACATTTTTAGTGAGATATTTTACATTTTTTTCCTACTAAATCTTTAAAATTGTATTTTGCACTTACGTCCATCTCCATTAGGACTAGCCACATTTCCACTGCTCCATAGTTGCCTGTGGCTGGTGGTACCAATTGGACAACACAGGTTTAGAATCTGCTCATTTTCCAGGTATAATGTATAGGTCCATTCCATTCTCATTCCAATTTCCAGAAAGGAAGACTATCGTGATTGAAGTGATGATGAACAATATTACTGCTAGATGACCTACTTCCTTTGAGCACTCAATATTTGTAAGAAAACCGCATTTCTTTTTATCCTTAACTATTCATTCAAGTTGCCCTTGAATGACAGTACCTGAAATAATTGTATGGCCTTGAGTGATGTTTTACATTAGAGTTCTAAGAGAGTTGTTTTTTTAAAAAAAATGAAAGCAGCAAGCCATCCTTCTTAAAAGTCAGTCGAACTTGTTTTCAGCTTAAAATGGAAATGGCCATTTTGGGATGGTCATACTGGGAACAGCCTTTACATTTAAAGTATAGTAGACAAAACCCCATTAATCTACCTGTGGTTAAGATGTTAGCTGCCGTTTTTCTTTATTACCATCTATGGAATGCCCTCAGTGTTTTAAGTATGAAATTGTTCAGAAATAGATGGATAGATTATGCCACAAACATGAGACCAGCTCCCCCCACCCACATACACACACACGACCTGGTTCCCATTTTTTTTGTTTGTACCTTTCTGATATATTTTTCTGTATATGTACATGTTCACTATTATGTAATAGTGTAACATCATTACAACTTTATTTAGAGGACTCATGATAATAATTTTTGTCCTGATATATTAAAATACATTAATACAATATAAGATGTATGCTTTATTCCTCAGCAAGACTTCTTGTTGTTTTCTATTTATTATGCTTCTTACTTCATGAAGTGTAAGAAAACTTTGCCCCTAAAAATGTTTCATGAACTCAATTAGATGCCACCTAATGTGTATATGTATATGTGTATATGTATACATATATGTATATATTTTCCCCACTCAAAAATAAGCTCTTTGGGCACAGGCACCTGTCATGTCTATTTTATCTTTATGTCTCAGGAAACATTCAGTCCAGAGTAGATCGTATAGTAAATTTTCACTGTCAGTTGAATAATCAGCACCTACAGAATCCTATAGCTTGGCTATGAAACTCAGACTTGTACAGTGGTTTATCGTTTATATTCTTTTCACAGAACCTGGGAAACTAAGTGTGGACAATAACAGAATGCTCTGTAGTCCTTTAATCTAACTTGGAGTATGTGTTTCGTGATGTAACTATTATAAGGGTAAAATGCTATCAGTCATTTTTTCCTTTAGCTTTATTCACTTTTCAGCTGTAAAATTTTGTGAATACCTACTTAAATTATGAACCCATCAGAAAATATTTAAGCTTACAAGTGAAAAATTTAAAATTGAACAACAGTAAGCTCTCATTTGTGCTTATTAAAGTGGCTACAAAAATAATTAAAATTGTGATATTCAATGCTGTTGTGAAAAACCATTGTTGTAAGAAGTTGTGAAAAAGTAACACAGAGTGGATGCCTATAAAAGCAATGCCTATAAAATTTTTTTGAAGTGCCTATAAAAGCAAATAAAACTCAGAACTCTTTTAGAAAGCAATTTAGAAATATGCAGTTAGTGCCATAAAATGTTTCCATTGACTAATAAAACAAGTTTAGATAATTTATCATAATTAAATTATTTGACAGAAAAATGAGTATATTTACAGAGGTATTTATTTTAGTTTATCTTTAATAGTAAAAATTGGAAGAACACGAGTATTCAACAATGTGGGACTGATTAAACAAGTGGTCACACCTGACTTTGATAGATGATTAAACTATTCACAAGACAGTATTCACAAATACTGTGTGAAAACAAATGTGCGTATAAAGATTTAAAAAATCAGAACATCAAGCTATGCAATATGTTTACAATTGCTTGAAACTATGTAACCGTAAATATCAAAGACCAGAAGGAGACAGGACAAAATGAAAACAATTATTATAGAGTGATGGGGATTACAGGTACAATTTTTTGCTGCCTTTTATGTTAAAGATTGGCAACATAAAAAATCAAAGAAAAGAAGGAGATCAAACTTTCATCCCTCAATGTTCATATATTAAGGAGAATGTTATGCAGATACCTAAGCAACATTTCTCTTCCTTGCTTCAAAATCTCAGCATGAATTTTGTCCGGTTCCAGGGGCTTAACCATTTTTTTAAAAAAAAACTGTGGCTACCATGGTTATTCTTTGAAAGTCTAAACAATGTTTGTATTGTTTCCTGGCGGCATCTCTTATTTGCATGAAACCATGAGTTATGATATTAGTGCTTCCTGTTGTGGATTCTTTGAAGCAAGCAGACTCCATAGGTCTTTTTCTGTTTGCACAGTAAATGATACTCCTTTTTCAGGGTGTATTCTGTTTCCAAGTTCTTAACCTTTGTTATGTACAAATGGCATATCAAAATCTTCCCATAATGACCATCATTATTCTAAGTCAACATTTTTTCCCATTTTACTAAGGAAAGTGCAAGAGTTACAATTACAGTGTGACTTTATATAGGAAGCAGATTTTTTTTCCAGGAGGTTAAGACTTTAGCAATTTTAATAATCCACTATAATAGTAAAATACTTTTCGCTGTTCTAGATACTACAAGCTTCACATTGCTTAGTTTATCTGGTAGATATTAAAAAATCATCTCTATGTAGGTTATATTTAATTCAGGTTTCTACACATTCTGACAGTCATTTATAAGTGGGACTATAAACCAAATAATAATTAAGATAGAAATATTCATCATCTACTCTCTCCCAATTCCTAGATACATTCATTCACTTATCAGTGTAACATGGTGTTAAGAGCATACCTTCTTAAACCATGAAGGTTCAAGTCCTGACTATAGTTGTATAAATCTGGACAAATTACTTAACTTCTCTGTGCCTTAGTTTCTTTGCCTGTAAAGTAGAGATAAAAATAGTACCTACCTCATAGGAATTTATGAGAATTGAGTCAATGAATATAAAGATCCTGGCACTTAAGAAATGTTACTATTATTATTAATATATGTTTTTGAAGCTGAGAACATAAATATAAAAGTGACAGAATTCTTGCCCTCCAGGTGACTTAGAAAACATTCTCAAAAATCAATTAAGTTTGCAGTGAACCTAAAACTGCTCTAACAATAAAGTCTATTTTTTAAAAATCAACCAAGGAGCAACTTTACTAGCCTCAATGGAAAGAAGAAAGTTGTCCAGTAATTGGAGCACACAGTGAAGGGCTTTCAGAATGTTTTAAAATGAGAACAGAATTCTAATTGCTGTAAGTTTGAGCCACATGGAAGCATAAAGGCCCAAAGTATCTTTTCCTTGTTTCTGGGCACTTCAGGGAGCTTTGTCTCTTTGGAAAACAATTGCTGGTTCAGAGTCTTGAAAGACTGGTATACATCATCATCTTTCTGAAATAGGAAATTTTTCTAGCCTAATAGCCATCATCTTTTGCCCAAAAGCCTATCATTCAATATGGCAATGAGATCCATAAGTCTGAATGTTTTATTCTACTTATTTTTACAATGAAATTGGAAAGAAAAACCAAATCTGTTTTTAGTGTTTACTTTTGTGTCAAACGTGTCTAAATGAATTAAGTAGGTGTTCAAAGATGTGTATGTTCTTCAAGATTTAGGTTTGTAAATGTTCATTTAAGTCTAATGTGAGAACAGAATGATTTATTCTTTCTTTTTCTGAGCTGATGAATCACTTAAAAGTTTTTTGCCAGGAGAGTCTTATATTTTCAGTTGTCTTTTACTCATTCAAAAAATATTTATTTGATGTTCACAATGTACCCAGCAACATGCTAGATGTTAATTTCCACTGGTAAGTTGCCTCAGTTTTCTTAATGATGAGAAGACTGAACAAAGGAAATTAACCCCGTTGTATCCTTGCTCCATTACATGCAGCGTTTTGGACCATGGAAGCTAACTTGAATTTAAACTAATAGTCACTTATTCTTTATCTATTTCTAGAGAATTATTAGATGGCTGTCTCCTCTAATGATCCATGTAATGTATTGATTTTGTCTATTTTACTTAGTAGTATCTATTTTTCTATTTTGAGGGTGAGCCCGGGTTGCCTGGAGCAGTAGGACAGAGTGGAATACCAGGACCTAAGGTTAGTACAAATAAAGCCAAGCAGAATCATTTGACACATGAATTGTCAGGAAATTGTAAGCTATTATTTAATACTATTTTTAACAATCTCACCAGTTGCACTTACATGGGTATTTTGTGAATAGTGTAATATGCTATAGTATAGAACTTTGTTACTAATGAATTAATTATATTTGTGATTCTCATTAGTATTAAATGCAGAAAAATAAATGGGATGTGATCATCTGACATCTTTATTCTGAGATACTTAAATAACATGAGTAGGCCTATGTTTCCAATATGGCTGTTGTCATTTTACCACTTAATGGGTATATAAAAACATAGGTCATGTCCATATTGCCTAAAATTTTTATATTTACATGCCTTACTAAAGATGACATTCACTATGGCTTTTCCCCAAGATTTGGCCACCTCCAACTCTTACACAACATAACCAGTTAATCAGATGAAGGCAGAATAAAGATGTTTAAAATTTAAAAATGGATGTAGTCTGAATTACTAAATAGGGAAAAAATGTAATGAAGATTTTTTTATTCCAAGTCTTCTTTGTTTCTTAAAAAAATTGAATCAGTTAAATATAAAAAGATTGGGGACAATTTAGTTTAAATCAAGCAGGCAGCCAAATCCCAAATCCTTTGATGAGTGAACATCCCTTGAAGTACAAAACTAATGTTTAATCCCATCAGCTGTGCTGGTGTGTATTCGTACCCACAGATGCCTGTCAGCTGATTTTACAGATCATTTGCTATTGACAGGCGCCTAGGACAGACCTTAAATTTATAGACCTGTTCTTTGTCCTGCAGGAGAGGAAAGAAAATATTCCTTCTGGGACTCTAGCTGTTTTCCTGTCTTCTTCTCTCTCTTTCTCCATGCTAAAAAGCCAAACAATGGGAGTTAATGCTTAATGCATGTTCACAGTGCTATTCTGGTGTTGCCTAGCGACCATCAGGATGGGTGTTGAGCAGTGAAGGTGACCAGAAATGCAGAAAGCCAAAGGGTCAGATTGAGTTCCAGAGAAAAGAGTCTTGCTTCCAAACTGACTTCTGCAGTGGGTTATAAATTTAAAAAAATACAATAATTGCCTTATTTCATTTTTTTTCCAAAGCAGTCTGATCTTATGGCAACATTCACTCAAGCTTTTCATAGGAAACTATTATCATAATGTATATGATTTACTTTAGGACTCCTACTCTCCTGCTCCAACCTCTGTCCTTTCCTGGGTAAAGTGAAAATGAGATTCTCTTCAGGGCACCATTTTGCATTTTAGTCCTCATGCTATCCAGGTCATCATTTTGAATAAGGACATCATTCCTAAACTCACTTCAATTCTGCCCCGTTCTAGTGTCTTTCCTTAAGGTGCCTCCTAAAATAGACCTGATCTGGAACATGCTCTTTACCAGAAGCTAAAGAGAGTTTATGACATTGTAAGGGGTTCAAGATTAGGACTATTTATGATCATGTTAGGGCAAGACAGATTGGGTAACTACCCTGGCACCCTAGACCCTGGAAATGATCTATGAACCAGGGAATGCTTTGAATAAAAGGATTTTCAGAAAAACATGCTAGTCCACCTGATTAACTCTGAGTTTAAGCAGAATGAAAAATTGTAGGCTAAGAAGCCTCTCAAGATATTGAATTGCCACACCATCATTCTCCTTAGTGCTCCAAAAGCCAGTTTCTGGATGATAATCTTCAAAAACATTTCTTTAGTGCTATAAAAGCAAAAAATTAAGATTACATTTGATGATTGATATTCATACTCAAATTCTCCAGGAAACTCATTTTATCATTTGTTTTCGTATAGCAACTGCATGTAGCCAAAATAGAAAGTGTCATGCATAATTTACCTAGTAAGTTCAATATCTGTTTTGTTTAATAATGATAATAAAATTAGTTGTTTTATGATTTGATGTCACCCAATCTCTGTCCTTTTGCTCAGGGAGAACCTGGAGAACAAGGTGAAAAGGTAAGAATGATTCTGCCTGTATTTCTCTCTCCCTACTCCCCACCACCAGCATACCAAAGAAGTATTCAAACTAAACTATATGCATGAATGGATGGGTGGATGGATGGATGGGTGGGTAGATTAATAGGTAGGTAGGTAGGTAGGTAGGTAGGTAGGTAGATATAGATATATAGATATATAGATATAGATATAATGACTCCTGTGTTTTTTCAAACTGTTAATTAGTGGAAGGAGGAAATAGTGTGATTCTTATGTATAGACAAAAATTTGGGTTAAAAAAAGTTTTAAAAAATAAAGAGAAAGGTGCCGATGTACCTTCAGAACAAATATTTAATAATGAAGAGAAAGGGAGCAAATTTAAACATTCTGTGTCAGGCTTTTAAGCTTTTAAATGGGTTTCAAAAATCCTTAGGCCTGCAAAATCTGGTCTGCCTACTTGCTAATGCCATTCTAATACTTTTCCAAGCACCCACATCTCTCTCTACTGCTTCTAATGTCACTAGGTTAAAGGGATACAGATGTTTACCTGCAGCAATTATCTGAAGGTTGCCCACAAAGAATTCCCATAAAAACCAGAAAGAGAAACAGGAAAAGCAGAGTGTTAAGTTACTCCTAGACTCTTTTTCTTACTTGGGCCTGTCCTGATTATTTTTAGGCTCTGATTGCATATTACGATACTTATTTTCCTGGTTCTCATGCTACTTATTTTAATAGTGTTTGAAAAATATGCTGAGTAGGAAACTACCAAGTTACTACATCATGCTCTTTGTAAGTGATATGGTCTTTCTGACAAACCAGTATTATAACCTCTCATCCCAAAAGAAGTTTATGTAAAGATCAAGAAAAATTATTAATTATAACTGTATTTTTCAACATTGTAAAGAAAAAAAACCATTTATTTAATGGAGGGGGAGCAAAATACGTGGGTGGAAAGGGCAGTTTCCTGAGGGGACAGCTCAGTTAAACCCTTCACTTTGCAATTACTCTGAGCCAGTTTCCCTACTAAGAAGGTTGGTTTGTTTGTTTTGTTCTGTAATAGAGGGATTTTTGTGCAATTTTATAAAAAGCATGCAAATCAACTGCCTATCAAAGATCCCTCATAACACATTACTAGGACATTTATTTAGCATCTAATCAGTTCATGGTAATTAACCTGAAATTAATTAGTCACTGGGTGACTCTTTTGTGTAGAAATTAGGAGGGAAAAGGAGCAGTATCAGCACCATACCAGGCGTTCATCAGAGAAAGTGTCCCAGGCTCTTGTGGCCTGCCGCAGTGTATTTGTCACCATAAACAAATGCCCAGGCAGACTAACTTCATGCTTATTTGAAAGAATAAAACAAAATACAGAGAAAAAAGTGAAAGTCTGCCTTCCCAACTTGCTTTCTCCCCCCTCCCAAGAAAGTTATGATCAATAGTTTCTGTCCTATTTTAAGAAACTTTTTGAGTAGTAGAAAAGTGACTGCATTCCAGCCTATGGAATATGTGAATAGTAATGCATTGTTATCATTAATAGCTTATGATGTGCCAGATACTGCCCTAGTTGCTTTACACACAGTGTAGTACTTATTTCTTATAACTGTGTAAATTATCCTTTCTATTACATTGCACAGGAGAAACCTGATGCAAAGAGAATCTCATTTGCCCAGTAGGTGCTGGAACTGGTCTGTCTCCCTGGCTCCAAAGTCCATAACATTTCCACATAACATATTGTAAGACTTATATTGAAGAATTCAGAATTTAAGGAAGATAATAAACGAATGCTTTATTTCCCTAATGCATTGCTTTGTAGGCAGAAAAGAGATGTCAGTGAGGGAACAGGCATAGGAAGTCTCAAAAATAACAACAAAAAAAGCATAAACTATGATTTTTAAAATTTTTCTAGTAAAGCATAAAACATTCATTTCACAAATGCAAACCATGTAGGCCCAGATAAATAAATATTCAGTCCACAGGTTTTGAGGGCCCTGTCATGTACTTTGAGGCCCTGGAGATTTTGAGATATGCTTGAAGACAGGGCAGGATTTATACAGATGGAAAGGGAAAGAGAGGGGAGGGATCCAGGTGACAGGAATGATATGAAGAAGGCCTCAGAGTTGGTAAGGCCCATGGCATATTCAGGGAACTGACAGGAGAAAGCCTTTGTTTGCGTGGAGCTTTGAGCAGAGACAGAATTAAGAAGGCTTTAAGTGCCCAAATAAGGCATTGGAAGACAGATAAGTGTTTTCTGTTAATACTGTGGAATAGTTTAAAACTGTTCAGCCATGTTCGTTGTAGTAAAATTTCTTTTATTGATATCAGACAACTGGTCAAGTATAAATACATTAGCTCTATAGAGCATTTGCAACAGATTTTAATATATAGTGTTCATGAAAGAAAGCTTAAAATAATGAAAAATATTATCTGCTTAACCTCACCAATGTATTTTACATGTGTCACTTTCTCACCTCCTCAGGGAGATGCTGGAGAGAACGGCCCCAAGGGTGAGACAGGCGAAAAGGTACAGTTTTGTAAGACATGAAAGGGTACATATGTGAGCAAGAAATATACTTCAAGTTTATGAAGATGGGGGATTTTTAGAGAGATGAGTGAGAGTTGCTTAATATGAAAAGGTCAGAGATCATTCTCCAAGATTAGAAAACATTTAAATATTTGATTTATAAAAGGTGATTATTCCACAAGCTCCTATCCACAAATTAAAATATTTTCAAAGTAAAATGATATATCAAAAATTATAGAAAATGTGTAGCTAAGTTTTCAGTAATATGGCTTTCAAGGAATTAAAACACTTATTCATGTGTAAATGGGACGCTCCCTTTATGCGCAGGCATATGAAAATAGAGGCCCTAAAGTGATTCAGTTTGTACCAGTTTCAGGAGAGAACATGTCAGAGGATTGGAATGAGATTTACAAGTTTGAGGCCGGGCATGGTGACTCACGCCTGTAATCCCAGCACTTTGGGAGGCTGAGGCGGGTGGATCATGAGGTCAGCAGATCGAGACCATCCTGGCTAACACAGTGAAACCCCGTCCCTACTAAAAAAATACAAAAAAATTAGCTGGGCATGGTGGCAGGCGCCTGTAGTCCCAGCTACTCAGGAGGCTGAGGCAGGAGAATGGCGTGAACCCGGGAGGTGGAGTTTGCAGTGAGCTGAGATCGCACCACTGCACTCCAGCCTGGGCGACAGAGAGAGACTCTGTCTCAAAAAAAAAAAAAAAAAAGTTTGATTATAAGGCTTAAGAATGATATATAATGGACTTTGGGGACTTGGGGAAAGTATGGGAAAGGGGGTGAGGATAAAAGACTACACATTGGGTATAATAGTGTACATTGCTTGGGTGATGGGTGCACCAAAATCTCGAAACTCGCCGCTAAAGAACTTATCCATTAACCAAACACCACCTGTTCCCCCAAAAACCCATTGAAATCATAATTTTGAAAAGTTTGATTATAAGTTAATGTCACTTGATTAGACCCTCTAATGCAGTCTTGAAAATTTACCTCAATTCAAATTCCACTAAATCTGGGTATTTTGTCAGGCTTCATATTCAGTCCTGGGGCAAAGGGTCTTTTAAACCATTATTAGCATTTATACTGCAGTAGTCTTGTGGCTTGTCTTCTGCCTCCTCTCTTCATATTTTTCCTCAGTCTATCGTGATAGCTTTTGCTTGGATTCATACTTTATAGATACCTCTGACAGAGGAGGATGTTATACTTCACTTGTGCTATGTGTTAAAGATTAAGAAGATCTTTTAAGAAATTGAAAATAGAATAAAGTCAGATGGGTTTTAATTTAAATCAAGCTAAGTAGTTGAGTGATGAAGATTTATTTATTTAGCCTTACAGTTGAGACTAAGACTATTCCACTTTGAAAATTACTACAGTACAGATGGATAATGGTTAGTCATAAAAACATAGCTGCAAAATAAAAAGAAATTTATCTTTTTTCTTCCCGTAAATATTAATATAAATATGGCATGTGTGGTAGGAATGAATTAATGTCACCAAGTAGCAATTATATTCATATTCGAGGAGTCTAGAAATTAGAGTGGGCTCAGTTTCTTATAGATCTGTGTTTCTCAACCTCAGCATTATTGACATTTGGGGCCAGATAATTCTGTGTTACGGGGCCCTCAGATGTTTAGCATCATTTTTGGCCTCTACTCACAAGATGCCTATGGCACCTCCAAGTTGTGACAATCAAACATGTCTCCAGGTATTGTCAAACGTTACCTGGGGGACAAAGCCACCCACAGTTGAGTATCACTGCTGTAGGCCCATTTAATTTATCTGCCAAATTTAAGTATCATGCTGCAATCAAATATGGCATGAATCTGTTTAATACAAATGAGACCAATGGTATACCCTGATTACTCTCAAAGTCAAAATTTGAAATCCTAAATATATAAACCTGGTGTTACATCTAACTTGCTTGTTTTTGCTTAAAAGCAGAAGTCAGTAAAGTGCCAGAACATAAATATTTTAGATTTTGTGGGCCATGTGGTCTCTGTCACAGCTACTCAACTCTGTTGTTATGGCATGAAAGCAACCATAGACAATACATAAACAAGTGAGTAGGCTGTGTTCCAATAAAACTTTATTTCTGGACAGTGAAATTTAAATTTCATGTAATTTTCATGTGTCATGAATTATTATTGTTATTTTGATTTTTAAAAACCATTTTTAGCTCCTGGGTCTTGCAGGTGGCCAACTGAATTTGGCCATAGTCACCAACCTCCGCTTAAAAGAAAGGAAATATTCTACACAGAGGGCAATTTTTTTCAAGTGAAAAAAATTTATACTACGTCTGAACAATGCCTATGTGGATTTATGTAGAGAATTTTATGCTTAAAAGATGTCTTTTTAAAGTTTCATTTTTGGAATGTAGGCCAATAATTGTTTCTTCAATCATATTGTAAAATTAAATTTTTTGAAATTTAATTTTACAATGGTAAAACAGCTTTTTTCTTTGAAAAGACCAAGTTCATCTCAAAGGAATACTGTTCTTATTTTATATATTAATGCAAATCATTTACCATACTGACTCACACATAATAAACTCTCAATAAATATTAGCTTTTCTTCCCACATGGAAATTGAAATCAACTAGATTGTTATTCTTTTTTTTATCAAAAAGTTTTATTAGTCAGCTGAAATTAAGTATAAGAAATACTTCAGTTAAAACGGAAATCATTTCTATAAACCTTCAATGGGTCTAAACAGGGGATTGTAAATAGGAATCTGTAATGTGTATAATATGTAATCCGACCTGTAGCATTTATCCCAAGAATGCTGTAATTGGAATATAATTTTTGATGTGTTTTTTAAACATTTCCTGCTTCTGTCATATAATTTGTTTCCAGCATGTTGGAAACACTCTTCTCATGGCCTTTGTGTTCAGTATGTGAAACTCATTCATCGTTTACCAAGTTTGAGATGTAAAAATTTTTAAAAATCCTTCTTTACTGCCATTGATGTAGTAAATTACGTCATTGATTGACTTTAATAGGATTTTTTTTTCCTTTTGATTCAACTCAGCGCCTTTGGATGGTAAAGTAATCTAAACCTTTCCAGACTGGTCATCTGGAAATACTGTGGAACTATAAAAACCACTAGGCTGGGTTTTCTCTGTGGCCAGCAACTTCAGCACACTCTGGCCTACAACCATGGTACACCCTAGATTTAAGAGCGTAAACCTGCCAAAGACGGAGTTCAGTCATGCGTAGAGTTACTATTGAAGGATTATGTCCCACTCTTTGGAGTGTTAACCCCACCAATAAATGTAGAAATTGATTTCTTATCTATTTTCCCCTGTGCGAAATGGGGTATTTGTGCTGCACACTAAATGGTTTGGCCACATCACTCTACTCTTCACAATTCTGTCTGTTGGTTCAAAAGCTCTGCCTTCACTTTCTTAGCATTACCTGTTTTTTTTTCTTTGCTCCCCTCTCCCCCATTTCCATTCCTATGTGTATTCACACTGTCTTCATCTTCATACTTCACATCTACATAGCAAAGATGCATGTATGAAGTATGAAGTATGAAAATGCGTCTTTGACTTGCATCCTCTGAGCCTTTTCAGAAGCCATATCATATTTGGAGCCAACCAAACTGTCTTCTTTTCATAAAATCACACCTGAAGGCCTATCCCAGTTGGCACTCCCACCCTAATTGGTACCGGGCCTTCCCTAATTAGCACACATCATTCCCATAATTTAGAATACTATTGCTGTCTGTCCTCCGCCCCCTGACTCCTCATCACCACTTCTCTACTTTCTAATATTACTCATTCTTCAGTCCGCTGTAAACTTAATTTATAAGTCATTTCCCCGGAGCAGCCTTCAGTCTCCTCTGGATTAGGTAGGTCACCTGCTATATTCTCCACAGCACTCTTTATAATTCCTTTGATAGCCATGCATTTGCTTATCGTGTCTTCTGTGCATGCATAGTGACACAGACTTTTCCAAACATGACAGTCTCTTTCTACACCAGATTTCAAAAAAAAAAAAAAGGAAAGAAAGAAAAAAATGAATTACCTTTCATGCTTTCCATCAATAATATTTTTGCACTACATATATTAGAAAATGATCATTGTAATGCAGGACAAGGACAAGGATTATAACTTCATTGTTCACTGTTATCTCCCAGCTCTCAGCATCTATTAATAGATATGTCTGGCACACAATTAGTGCTTGCTAAGTATTTGTTGAATGAATTAATGACTGATAAAAACAAGTCACTACATTCACTTCATATATCCACATGTGCCTTATTAACACACACATATAATTATCTGAGTGTTGTTTTGAAAATAATCACAAACAAAAATGGAAACTGTGCTTGAATGAAACATAGTAAAGTCAAATTCATTTATCTCAAGTATCTTCTCATAGTATTTCCTCATCTATAACTTACCCTGTAGAAATTTTTATTTCCAAGCCAACTGACTTATGAAGCTAAGAGTATACTTAAGATGCAGTTGGGGTTTTTCCCCCTACTTTAATCCAGTATTCATTTTCACTTTGTGGGGAAGGAGGATTATAAACACACACTGTTTTATTTCCACTACTTGCAGCATTATCCTTTAAAATGTTTAACTTATGACTGTCTTCCAGCAGTCATGTTACCACTTAAAAGTTATAAAAATTCCATGAGATTTCACAGTTCTAAGTCTTTAAAAAAGAAAAAAAAATCACCCTTAGTTGTCCATCAAATGGAACTGCTCAGATTTCCACAAATATATTGGCCTTTCAAGAAACTGCCTTTTTCTTTCCATCCACTTTTTATGAGAACTAAATCTAGTCTTTATTCACATTAGGGATTATCTGGATGCTTTTCATTAAGATATTGAATTCAACTACAATTAATACAAGCAGCTTCTTTGTATTTACAAGTTTACTACAACCTTTATGTCCTGTTGTCAAAATGAAATAAGCCAACAATTTTTTTGTATTAAAAAAAAAAAACCTAAAACACGGCAGTAGAATTTAGGAAGCCCCAAATTCATTTAACCTCTAGCTGCTTTGATATCCTTGTTTATTAAATGGAAATAGTAATATCTGCCCCCTTTATTTCATGAGAGTTTTGTGAGGTTTAAATGAGATAAAGTAGGAACTTTGTAGAGTCAAAATTGCTTTTATGAATTCAAAGATATTATTGTATAAAATATTGCAAACCTGATTCATTGGTACTGATGGCTTTCAGACTTAATTTAGTAGAAATAAATATTCTTTTTATTGGACATGTTGCTTCCCATTTGGAACTCAATTGGATATTAATGATTGGCAAGAGAAATCAGTCTCATTCTACAGTAAGACAGTATTAGGGTCCTCTTGTTTTTTATGTTTAGTTACATTTTAATTTTCAACAGGAGGAATAGCAATTATAGATGTCAAAGAAACTCACATAACTATCGGTTTACTTAACAAGCTAATTTGCTATTTCCTTCTCTTTCATAAGCGTTTTTTTCCCCCTTCCTGAAGAATTTACATTTTGATCCTTGACAATTAACCTGTTTAAAAATTCTTTTTGAGATTTGTTCATTCGTTCACCTTACATGTATTGAGCATATACTATGGGCCCGGGAACTGAATAAAAATAGATCCAGAATCTGCTCACATGCAGCTAACTGTCTAACAGAGAGATAGACAATGAATAGGCAGGGAACATAAATAGCCAATTAGAAAGTGAGCTGCGGTGGACATGAACAGAGCATGATGCTACGGAGTAAGATGTGTGCATGAGGGGCATGCGTCTGATGTGTCTAGGCTGGTTGGTGAAGGGGTCTTTGAGGCAAAGCCAGCCATGGGCAGAGGGGAGAGAAATTTAGGGAGCTGGGCAAGTGGCCCATGTACAGAGGCCTGAGGCCTTATGTCTGTCTCTAAAAGAGATTGATGAGCAGCTTCTGGAATCTAGAACAAGGAAATGGGCCCCCGGAGCTCCTTGAGCATTTGTACAGATGAGACAGCTGAGGAAATCCCAATATGTGCCTCCCTCCTGTGGCTGTTTCTATTTTCTTGACAGTCTCAAATAACCTTTTCTTTTTCCTTCTAGTGTATTCATGAGACAGAGAGGGCTAGAAGGAACTTGAAATTCTAGGCCCTTTGCTGACTTCATTTCAGAAATAAGCAACATTCCCAGCTACCCTCCATATTATTTTCCCCATTAGTTCCTCTCTGCTTATTTATAACACATTTGCTTTAGAGAAGTATTCACCCTCAGTGAAATCTGGCTGGAACACAGTGCCTTATAAAAAAACAGATTCTCAAGACTTTCTCTCAGAGCTCACATGTGTCCCCCTCACCCACAAGTCATCCATCATCCTGTAACTTCCTGGTGCCTAAGTTACAATGAAATAAGTGTAAAGCTGGAAAAAACGTGCCCATTGTAACTGTGACAGTGCTTTATGAGGAAAACAAACTGATCTGCTGCGTGGCTTTTTCTAACTCGACATCATTAACCTCTGACTTCATCTGTTGAACCTTGACTTGCTGAAGAGCAAAAGGGTCAGGGAACTCCCAGTAAATGATAGCTGATGGCACTAATAAATTCCAGGAATAGAGAAAGCCAAAAGTTCCATATCCCTAAATTGTAATTTATTGCTTCACGATGTATTTTTAGCACTGTATCAAGGGAAGAAATTCATGTTTATTTCACGGAATGTAGTCCTTATGTATCTGCATGCGAAGTAAACCCAGTTTTTAGGAAGTACATTGTTTATCTTGGAAATTGTTGACATCTTAACAGCTGAGATATTGGTACAAAGTCTTATGGAACGTAGTTAGGCCCATTAGTCATGAGGTACCCTTTGAGTACCTGTGTTGGTGATGGCTCTGTGAGTGCTTGTGATGTTTCCTATTCCCGTAACTTGTGAGATAATCTCTCCTGGGTTTCGTTTTAGGGTGACCCTGGATCATCTGCTGCAGGAATTAAGGTAACTATAACCTTGCAAGTATTTGTACTCCAGGAGTTACAGTTCTGATTTTTATAGGCCTCTACTTTCTCTCCCTTTTTAGCAACTTTGATGGTTGTAACTCTGTTCTTATTCTCCTGCAATAACTGGGCTTCCAAAAACAATAGGGAATATCTGTGGGAAATGTGATGAAGGTTTAAATAAGAAGTCTTGCATTCTCTTCCCTTTCTGATTGGTTTTTATGGAAATGTGATTTATATGTGATCTATAGCTATATTTACAGCAAAAAAAAAAAAAAAAGAAATCCGTATGTCTAGTGAGATGTAGAGTCGAAGGATAAAGGAAATAAAAGACATGTGGTTGAAGAAGGGGGCTAGGCCATCCCTGTGATGGTGCCCAGAGGTCTAAGTGTTTTAGAAAATTCTTGTAAGACTGTCTTTTTCATCTTTGGTTTTCTTTGGCCAGGGAGAACCTGGGGAATCTGGTCGTCCAGGGCAAAAGGTAATATCTCTATCTCTAGTGTGTTCTTACTGTCTCATATTCACCATTTTGTATCTACCATCCACTGTGTAATATGAAAACAATTATTACAAAATGATGCGGCTTTCATGTTTTGCATTACAGAGTGTTATTGTTGTTTTGCATTTTAAAAGATCTTGATGATGACCATAGCACAATGTGCAAACAAACTTTATATATGTAAAAGATGCTTTGTGAAATAAAAGTCTGCATATACTTAGCTGTTTGAAACTCACAAAGATTAGGTGGGTTGGAATGCCAACAATGTATCCTGCATGCTTCATGGTAATCTGCATGTTTCTATCTTCTTTTAAATAACTTTTTAATAGAAAAAAATGTCTATAATTGGCTGTGTTGCTTTGCTGTTTCTATCTAACTGTCATTAAACTGTCTCAATAGTGATGGACAATTCTTTATGAATTATATTCCTTTTCCTATCATTGCAAATGCTTCCATACTGATAATTTTTTATGTGATTTATATCTACTTGTGCCATGACTGTTGTTATACACACTAAGTTTGTTAATGAACTAAATTTTAATTAGAGGCACTAGCCATACCATTTTATGGATACATTAGTTTTTGTTTTTTTATTTGTATGTCACTTTAGCAATAAATTAGAAGACATGCAGTGAATATGTTTAGATTCATACTCTCATTTGAGTCTGAAACAGGAAACACATGCTAGCAGTTTATCGTCTGAGCATTTGGATATCAATGCCCATACAGTCAGATTTTAGACCACAGATGTAGCTAGCAAGTAAATGTGGATTCTATATTAGGTTAAATCTTTTAAAGATCATGACTCTGCCTTTGTCTAGCAGTAGCTGATGTTGTAGATAAACATATGAATAGAAAAATAAAATTTACCTATTAGCAGAAAAGGGAAGAGAGAATAAATCCCTTCTTGTATTTTGGAACCTGAAGATGTAGTAAAATAAGGTTTCCAACTTCTTGAAGTCATTGAGAGGATAATTGCTTCATTTTAAACACTTAGGGTGGACATAATTTTTGAGGAGGTCTTTCACATTCTTTTAACATTTCTCTAATTTAAAAACAGATTTTTCTCTCAAAACTAAGAGTCTAAGCAATGACTCATTAGGCCCAGTTTTAGGTAAAGTTGAGACTCTTTCAAAGAGCCTAGCAGAACTTTGCAAAATTTACTATTTATTTTATAAGATTTCCTATCAATTCTCTATTTAAGAAATTTGGAATTAGTGATACAGAGATCCATGGTCTGCTTTGGTTTGAAAAAGCAACTGATCTTCTCAGACAATCTAATTTTAGGTCCCTTAGTCTTTCAAATTTAAAGGCTAAGTTTTTACTGCTCTCCAAGTCTGTGTTTTGCTAAAAAGTCTGTAAGACAGTTGTGTCTCTAAAAAATAAACCAAAACAAACCTGCTATAATCTCGTATAGTTTACACTGTTTTCAGAGTGGAATATTCAAATAGATTTTCAATTACTTAATAAAACATTGCCTTATCATAATGATTACTTATAAATACAGTTTAGATTCATTCTGGAAGTTTATAGATTTACTCATGGGAACACTGGATTTCCTTTGCATTGCACTAAAAACCAGTTTTAAACTATATTGAGAGAAGGGGTAGAATCCTTAAAGTCTTACAGTCCTCCTGAATGAGTATGTGCCCTAAAGTGAGCATCATCTTTTTCATTAATATTTAGGCCAGATTCTACCCTTTGATACAATCCCACTTTCCCACAATATTATGACTTCCTTTGTCTAATATCGGGACTTGGCAATACTTAGCCCAACACTGATTTAAAAGTAAATTATGTCCATGCTTGCTGCTGATGTAGATTAGAAAAATAAACTGAACTGAGTACAGAATCGCTTCAAGAGATCTTCCACGGCATTTTCCTCTCCATTGCAGAACCATGCTGGGGGTTCATTGGCGCTTAGGCTCCTGTGTCAGAGACACTCCCAGAAAAGTACAGAATATTGTGACACAGCAAAAAGCTCATCAGTTAGCTTTCCACCGTGTGGTCTTTTTCAGCATGAGAGTTTGAGATCTAGAGTTATATTCATAATGTAGGAATAATTCCATTGGATTTTCTTTCTTTTATAGCCTCAAGAGTTTAGTATGTGATTGATGTGTGAGTTGGAGTGTATATATGTGCTTGTAGAGTGAGTGTGTAGATTTATAAAATAAGTATTGTGTTTCATCACCTAATTCTTTCCTTCCTAACTTTCCCACATCTTTTAAAAATAAATATTTTAATTTTAGAGGAGTAAAATTGATCTCCTATCAGAAGGGCCCCTCATAGTTAAACTCTCTAGAAATATTTAGGGCACTCTAGCAGGGACATGAGGTGAAGGCAGAGTCCTGATTTTGAGGTTCTCCTGTAATGGAGAGTGAAAGGTGAAAAGAAGGGGAAAAAAGCAAAAGTCTAAACCTGAAGGTTAAGCTTTATACAGATATGTTACACTTTTGATTTATTTTGATACCCCCTTTGAATGGGATAACGAATCAAATCCTAATTATGACCAAGATCTGATCCCAGATTTTGGGTTGTGCATCCCCAAATTGAGTTCTTGAGAGAAGCCCCTGAGTCAAGGAATAGGGAAGAATGGAGAAGTTAACTGAAAAGCTATCACTTAGTTCAGGAATGTCCAATCTTTTGTCTTCCCTGGGGCACATTGGAAGAAAAACTGTCTTGGGCCACACATAAAATAGCTGATGAGCTAAAAACACACACACACACACACACACACACACACACACACACACACAAAATCTCATAGCACTTTAAGAAAGTTTATAAATTTGTGTTGGGCCATATTCAAAGCCATCCTGGGCTGCATGTGGCCCGTGGGCTGTGGGTTGGACACAGTTGTCCTAGTTAGAAGATAACCTTTTATGGTATAAAGACAGAGGATTTATATAGGAAAAAAAAAGTCTTTCTAAAAATGTTAGGCGATGTTCCACAAAGGGTAACATTACATGTATTATAATCTTTCATCATATCAATTAATAAACATAAACTTGAAAGGTCAAATTATGAAATATGAAAACTATGAGAAATATGAATTTCTAAGTATCTGTTCACTAAAAAATACATTTATTACTTAACACACATACATAGTACACATATGATGTAGAGAAAAGTTAAATGCTCAATCTCTGTAAGTAGTCAATCTACATTATAAAATATTCCATAATGTCTTACACATCTTTTTCTTGATTAAAAACATGGGTGTGTGTCTATGTATGCATGCGTGTTTAAATAAATATCTTTCTTTAAAGTAATCATTCAATCCTTTCATTTGGTGGGAGGAAAAGAGGTGACGAGAACACCCGTTGGACAATAATGTTACAACCTACATACTTCCACAAATGTTTCAGATAGAATGTCTGCAAAAATGAGTTTGGGGGGACTTTTCTGAAAGAATACAAAGCTATAGATTTGCCATCAATACGTTTACTTTTATTAATTGTATATTCTATTGCAATTTACTGTTTTCAAGGGCCTTATACTTTTTTAACATAAAAGAGAATTTTCAGCAAAAAATATATACAAGCTCTTTTTACTGGATCCTCTTAAACTCATTGATTGAAAGGTAAAAGAGAAAGTAAAAGAAGATCAAATATATAATGTTATATCTGTGTGAAATTTAATCTACTTGGACATTCTTTGAATGGAATAACAAGTTCTTGATAATCAGCCTTTCTCCTCTGGCTTAGTCTCATTTTAGTCTTATTGTTCACAATGCAAACCTTCATTTATATAGTTTCAGACAGAATCGTTTTTCTTTTGCATTCCTGAAGTAACTTTGACCTAAATCATCAAGAAAACCATTGTCCTTTTTTGGTCTAATCACACAGCTTAACAAGCAGTCTCAGACATCACTTTGTGATAACACCAGAACAAACTATGGTGCTTCATAATTTGAAAGTAATATTACTAAAGATGAAACTTCTGGTTGGACTTAGTGGATGTTCCTTGAAACCAGGATTGTTAAAGCATTTAGATGAAAGGAAATGCTTTCTTTTGTCACTTCACTGTTAGTTCAATGCTCCTGTGTCTTTTAGTATAGTTGTCATCCCACTAACTGGCCATCACGAAGTAGTATCACCCTTTTGCCTTCAAATGTTATTTCCACAAAAAATAATCACTTCAATCCAACAGAGAGGACTTTCATTTTCTCCTGAGATTCCTTTATACTTCTTTAGTAGAATTCAGGAGATTTTCTAAGCAATGGAACCTCTTATTATCATTCTTTGGGCTTAAAATAATGTAGACAACTCTGTGAAAATGAGAAGGTTAAGCTTGACTCCAGTATGCTCACCCAAAATGTACTACTTAATCTCAAACCTGTATTCAGCAACAGCTGCATAGTACCATTAGCCCTAAGCTGCTAAGCAGGGTTGCTCAGACTCAACAATTGTCAGAAGTACAGACTGGAGTTAGGTTTAATCTTAAGTATTCATTTATCTTCTCATCATTCAGGAATGAAAAGGAAAGCTTACTATACTTTTTAAGTGAGCAAGACTTTTAATGAATATTGTTTTGATGTGACCATCTGTTCATACAGCCAACTCTTGATTATCTAAGGTGAGGGAATACTGGGATAGGATGCATTGTTGAAATGCACACATTATCTTCATTTGGGCAAATAGATTCAGCCTCCCCACCCAATCATTTAAGGAAGAAATAATGAAATATGGGAGTTTCTTCTCTTTTGACTCCTCTTTCTCGCCATCTGACGGAGATACCAATGTGCAGTGAACTGAAAGGAAGAGAGAAAATCCCAAAAAATCTGTGAAGAGGTCAACCCATTTCTAAATCAAGAGTTGACTGAATTGCATAATCTCATCAAAGTTTTTGAAAGTAGACGGTTTTTTTATTTATCTTTGCAGAAAGTATTGAGCTAGGAACATTTGCCATGTTTTTCTCCAGATATTGTGACTGAGTGAATATCATTCTATAATGCTATATGATTTTCCTGTGTAGGGTGAACCAGGGCTTCCTGGGCTTCCTGGACTTCCGGGGATAAAGGTAAATACTGCACGGACAGTCTCGGCTTCACAGAACTGTAATTATGAGATTCACCCAAATTGGAGGAAAATAGGGAAAAATGGAAACTAAAAATAGAATGCTGTTCTCTAAGTACTCTCCAGCCCTCTCAACTAACTAAATTTTTAAATTAAAAATTAAGCACAGATACCTCTAAAGTTTGCCATGGCAATATGGATTATTTATTTCTCCATTTAACTTACTACTGCCCCTTAAATAAATGTAAATGTCCCTTCATTTGAAGTCACAGGAATTCTTTAAAGTCTAAAATTTCTCTTTACCTTCATATTTTAGTTTTATTCTTAAGACCCTATCAGATTTTGATCAGAATTAGAGTCTTAACATCCCCATAAAAGCTAACATTTAGGCAGCTGTTTTTGTGATTCACTCATTATAATAATCTCTCTAAAACATTTATCTTCTACTTCCTCTCAGTAATTATCACTGCAAAGTACAAATCATATTACTAAAATATTTTGACCCAACACATACACTGTCCCCATAAACTTTCTAAATATCTTTTTGAAATAATTGCTTAAAGCTTAGTTTGAAAACATTTGTTTTAAATGGATGTAAACCACTTAAAAATGTTAAAAACATTTTAAAAAATGTTTTGAAATTTTTTGCATGGCAACTGACAAGACTTAAAGTTCTACTGCCTTAGCTATAGTTGCTCCTTTAAAATCAGCTTCTTATTTTAAAAGTTTTTTTATATATTCTAGAACTACTTAATAGGGGTTAACATAATGCAAATACATTTTCTTTTGTTGTTTTCATCTTACAAAGTTTTGAATCAATCTCTGTTGTACATTAGTCCATTCTAAACTTAGTATTTCTAGGCCGGGCACGGTGGCTCATGTAATCCTAACACTTTGGGAGGCTGAAGCGGGCGGATTATTTGGGTCAGGAGTTCGAAACCAGCCTGGCCAACATGGTAAAACCCTGTATCTATGAAAAATACAAAAAAAATTATCGGAGTGTGATCTCAGCTGCTCAGGAGGCTGAGGCAGGAGGCTCTCTTGAACCCGGGAGGTGGAGCTTGCAGTGAGCCGAGATCACGCCACTACACTCCAGGCTGGGCAACAGAGTGCTATTCCGTCTCTAAAAAAGAAAAGTAAATAAAGTTAACATTCCTACTTCTAGTTTGAGAGTTGTGTATACTGTTTTATGAAGGTTCTGCTTGGAGTGTGAGTTATGTGAAATAATATGATTTTTAGGATAGATGTATTATTGAGTTCTCAGAGGTCATATAATATGTATAATATTTTATGAGTATATTTGGTACAATTGATAGACATGAAAGCTATGTCTTCTTGGTTGGCATTCAGCAATTTTAGTTCTATCTTTTTGTTTGATGTTTCTAGATTAGTATCATAAAAGTTCAGATATGTCCTTTTAATAGATTTTTAGTCTTTGGCTTCTTTGGTGGAAAAAGTAACACTCTATGACAACAGTTTACTAAACAGTTGAAGTCACTTCCTTATCATTTGATATTTAGCAAAAATAACTTCACAAATTAATAGGTGGTTTCATATTATAGAGTTAAATTATGGCATTTCTTAGTAACACACACACACACAAAGATGGCTTTTTACAAATAATGGGAAGATCATAAAAATTTAAAAACTATTTGTTTAAAGTGATAAGAAAGTGATACTCAGCATTAATCAAAAATAACCTTGTAGCATTATAAATAAAGGGGAAGGCATTTAAAAGGAAGGGCTGAAGCAGTTTGCTGCAGCAAGTGCTTGCAGGTTATCGGGGTACCAGCTTCTCTTGCAGGAACCTCCATGCTTTGAAATCTAGTTGTCCCTTCTCCTGAACTTGAAGCACTTTCTTGGAGAGAGAGAGTACTTGAGAATGTGGAATTGATTATCTCCCTCCAAAGGCAAAAAAAAAAAAAGCAATTTTGATTATACTATTTATCATCTTACTTTAGTCTTATATTCTCCATCACAAAAATATCCCACTGGACCCTCGGAATTTGGCTAGTCATCTGTGGACTAGTCAGAATGTTTTGAGCTTTTTGAAGTTGGGAGGGATGTTAAACGATTTGCCACCTCTAGCAAATGCTTTTATTCCTCAGGTCTTAGGAAATGGCCAGATGGAGTTTGTCGAGGTCAGGTAGCTCTGATATTTTCTTTTGTTTTTCTCTCCTTGACTGCTGACTATAGTGAAAAGAAGCTATTAATTGACAAAAACTCTTTTCATCAAGAGTGTGTAGACATACTCTTCTACATAATTATCAAGTACTGTTGGGTAACTATCTGGTATTTGATTTAAATCTTAGGCTCTATTTTTGGTTTAATAAGCTTTGTCTTCTCTAATCAGGATGTGGGAGATACACTTTCCTTATAATGTAGTCAGTGCTCACTATAAATTAGTAATTTTGAAAAGGAGACAATTTAAAGATACATCACAACTATTAGTGGTCATTGGATATTTATAAATGTAGAGTTAAAGGCTTATAATTTTATGACATAGTTTTCTTAACTTAGAATGTTCTTTTTTCCTTTAATTTACATTTCTTCTATTAGGTAGCCACCACAGGACAGTTAACTATGATTTCATAGTTTGAACGAGTAACAGTATTTAAAAGATGAAACCACCATGTATGGATATAGAATGTGTGGTAGCAAGTGCATTACTCATAATCTTCCTAGACCTGTGTGTTTCTTTATGCTTTGGAAATGCTTCCTGTTGCTATTCATCTCCTTCTTATCTGTTGGTGCTACAGAGAACATGTGAATGCCATCCATTATTTCCAAGACTTTGAGGAAACCAGCCATGACATACCAGGGAAGCTTTGATTCACCAGCTGTTGCTCTCGGGGAATGGTTGGAAACTTAATGAGCGTCCACATGCCTTCCACAGCTCTCAGGAAATGAGCAAAGTGCCTAAATACAGACAGCAGACTCATCTATCTATCACCTCAAGGTCCCACTCAGAGAAAAGTGCTAATACCTTAGGCATACATAATAAAAGTCACTGAGAACAGGCATAACTTAATTTCGAGCTACTCTTAAGCTTCCTGCAGAAGTATCCAAAAGTCCTCTTACCATATGGAAGACATTTGGAATTCCTATTTCGTGCATTCATGGTTCATATAGTGTCACGATGTTCAACTGGGAAAATTAAATTATGTACAATGTACCATGTAGACATTGATCTTCTGGAATAAGATTTGAGCCCAGAAAATTAGTTTCTGAAACAAGCTTTCACATATTTTTAATGGGTAAAATTATTGTAACCAGCTTTTCTGATATCACATAAAAGAGTAAGATTCTAAGTTCCTATTTTCTTAGGCTTTGCTCTCTACACTTATTTTGAAAAATGTAAATACATTACTTACCCCCTTTCTATGGTTATGTTGCCCTAGCAGTAAGCAGGATAGAGCAGACTTCATAACAGACCACCAATGTGCAGATCCTTGTCCGCCCCTTATCAATAACATAATGTGGGGCAACTTCTATCATCTGTCTGTACTTCAGTTTCCTCATAAGGTGGGACTCATTGACCATAACTCAGAGAGCTGTTGTGAAAATTAAATGCACTAATACATGTAAAGTTCCTAAAATATTGCCAAGCATGTAGTAAATGCTGTATCGGTTTTGATTATTGTTATCTCTTTCTTTTGGGGCAGCTCAAAATATTGGAAACATTGGTTACACACATGTTCTATACAATTTTTCCTCATGTAATTTTAACCTATAGGATGTAAAGCCGTGTATACTCTGTAGGTTAGTAAATATAAATTCTGAAAACTCCTTTGCAGCGATGAGTGGATGTTACTTTAAGAGCAGTCAGGATCACCTGCTTTTTCTCCAAACATGACATCACACTGTACCCTTTTCCTATTACCCAAATGTATCCCAGGAACAAAGGATGAAGAACCACAGTGTTATGGGGATAGGACATGGCACTGTCAATGTTCTTCTTCCTGGTTCTGTTCACAGGAAAAGTAAAAGCAAACCTTGACATGTAATGATGGAAATTCTCCAGGCTCCAGTCAATGTTACCTAACCCAAGACATTTTTCATAAATATAGATTTTTAGGCCGGGTGCAATGGCTCAAGCCTGTAATCCCAGCACTTTGGGAGGCCAAGGCGGGTGGATCACCTGAGGTCAGGAGTTTGAGACCAGCCTGACCAACAAGGTGAAACCCCATCTCTACTAAAAATACAAAAATTAGCTGGGCGTGGTGGCAGGCAGTTGTAGTCCCAGCTAGTGGGGAGGCTGAGACAAGAGAATTGCTTGAACCCGGGAGGCACAGGTTGCAGTGAGCCAAGATCATGCCACTAAGCTCCAGCCTGGGCGATGGAGCAAGACTCCATCTCAAAAAAAATAAAAAATAAAAATAAATAAATAAATATAGATTTTCAGCACTTGCTTTTCCTTCTTTCAACATGTACCACCAGGCCGGGCACGGTGGCTCACGCCTGTAATCCCAGCACTTTGGGAGGCCGAGGCGGGTGGATCACTTGAGGTCAGGAGTTCAAGACCAGCCTGGCCAACATGGTGAAACCACATCTCTACTAAAAATACAAAAATAGCCGAGTGTGGTGGCGCATGCCTGTAGTCCCAGTTACTTAGGAGGCTGAGGCAGGAGAATCACTTGAACCTGGGAGGTGGAGGCTGCAGTGAGCCAGGATCATGCCACTGCACTCCTGCCTGGGCAACAGAGTGAGACTCCATCTCAAGAAGAACAACAACAAAAAAAACCCATATACCATCAGTTTATTTCACCATATTCAGAAAGCAAATTGGGGGGAAAAAAAAACATGGAGCAAGGGAGATGTAATACAGTAAAAAACATATGAAATCATTTTAGTGGCAAATACATTTTCACAGTAGTATCATGCTTCAAAGCTTGATATTTTTGTTCTGGCTTCCACATTAGTGAAAATTTGACATTAAGGTCAAGAACTTGGGGACTAGGAGGGTATGAGACAGTAACTAACTCTTTATATCCCAGCATATGAAATCATTCTTGCCACTAAATTATATAAAGACTAGCTTTTACAGGTGGCAGAAGCATTTACTCTGGCATTCCTAGGATTAAGTACAGTGCTCAGTAATCTAATAGAAGCTTATCTTCTAAATCCACCAGAGATGAGGTTCCTTCCTCACAAACATCAGATCACATTTTAAAAATAGCAGAGAAAAACTTCTGAAGCAACATAGGATGTGAAATGAATTCCTAAAAGAGAAAAAGGAAATGGAGTACTGGTTAAACGAATAACATTGTGTTATCGTTACTTATAATTATTTCCTGTCTGCACAAAGTTCATCTGAGAAGTTGAATAATTGGAGAGTCAAATTAGGAAACTCACATAACCAGAAATCAGAGATTTTTAGCTGCAAGAATGAAACCTCCAATAAATACAAGGAATATGCTTTCATGATGTAAGCCAGTTAAGAAAAAAAAAGTCAGAAAGGTATGTTTTCTGGATTTTAAATAAACCTGCTATTATAGTTCATTTTCATCAGTGCCACCAAGATGTTTTAATTTACACTAAAATTTGATCCTTACGGGAAATAAATGTTTTGGGGGCAGACTCTACTTTCTCATTCTTTTTTCCCCTCAATAATTTTACATATCAATCATTACCAAAACTGGCTGCCTGGTGGTTCTTATTACAACAAATGTTCTTACTGTAATCCTCAAAAGCAGGTATCATGCTGCCTTGAATTCTAATTAGCCTTTAAGCAAGAAGAATATTATGTGGCTAATGCATTCAGTGTCAAGACACGTTAATCAAGATTATTGGTGATGCTTTTGGCACCCAGGCAGATCAGCACATATTTTTTAAGCCCTGCTGTACTATTTATTGGGCAATGAAAACTGGATCTTCTCGGGGGTAATAAATATCATGGAAAATATTACCTGCTTTAACCTGGTATACTAGAGGTTTTTTTAGAGGGGTTAAAAAGTAATTTTTTTTACTCCTTTAATTGATAATGACTTATAAAAATAAAACAAATGGTAAAATGAAAAAACCAGAGATTTTTCTATGGGCAACAGCTAATCAGTCAGGACATTCCGGCCACCATTCCATTTAGCAGACGGTAAATTCTGCAAGTTTATAGAGAAACACCTGATGAGTCATTTCTGTATGAATGAAGCTGTCTCCTCCTTTCTTACATTGACTAGTAATCCCATCTAAGTATTTGTTGATTCTTCTCATCATTATGTAAATTGGCAAAAGAGTGTTAGGTGAACTGTCCCAATAACCATTTTAGAAGATAAAATAAGGTCACCTGAAATACTTTCTTGCTATGTATTACATATGTGTTTGAAGAAAAGTCAGTAAAGATTTTATTATTGAATTCTAAGACTTAATGAGACCTTTGATGGTCATTGTTAGATTTCAGAAATGTCATGTTCCTAAGGAATTTTCCAGCTTTGCCTTGCCTTTCTGTAAAATAGAAGACCAGTTTTTGTTTGTTTCCCTTGTGGCTTCTAGAGATGGTAGTTGTTCATGTGGTTTTTTTTTTTTATTATTATTTGTTAGTTTTTTGTTTTTTGGCCAGAAGACAGTATTTAAGCTGCTATCTCAGTAGACTATTTGAATTTTTTAAAAGTAACAGCAAAGGAGTTGAGAAGTGGCTTCAGTCAAAAATCTTACCTTAAAGGTATCTATCTTATATAGAATGAATAGGACCCACTTTCCTATAGCTAAATCTTCTGTAGTTTACGTCATTTCTGTGTGTACATATAGCCAGTTTATGGACACAAGAGGAAAGGAGAGAGAGAGAGGTTTAATGCTCATACACTAATCGACAATGGAACTTTTTTGTTTCATGCAAAAACAGGATCCTGTTTCAAATATAGTGCACATTAGGTACTGTAGCTGATAGTCACTGAGCTTATACTACAAGATTGAAGTTATGACTGCCTAAATGGAAAGATCAATGTGAGATGATGAGGCCCTCCGTAGTTGGTCATGTGAAGATACACCTCTGATTTCAGCTATAGTTATTCTCCACAGACTTGCTTCTGTATCTGAATGCGCCCTGGCTGTTTAAATCTTTTGTTCAAATTAGCAGCCTGTGTCAGATTTTCAGCTTGCGGCTGCTCCCAGCAGTTTACTGTCAGGCCTACACTGTGCTTTATCCTGAATTAATAGCATTTCTTCTTTCCTAACTGAACCCCAGGTTAGTTGCCAAAATCACAGCTATTCTATTATTCATCTTTTCTACCAGGTCAACAAAGGGAAATGTGCTGTAGTCTTAGTTTTGAGACCTGGTTTTTTAACTCATTGATGGTGAGCTATTAATTGATGTTAAGAATAACCAAAGGATAAAACTCATGAAACAATTCAGGAAGAAATCAGATGCAATATCCAGGAGAAGACCAGAAAATTAGACCAAATTTGTCTTCATTTTGGAATTTGAAGCTGCATTAGTCCTATGCTATAATAACACCAACAGGGCTGAGATATCCATATTGTGGACAACCTATTCAGTCACTGGTTAGCATGTGGCTTGGGGAACAGAACAGGATGCCAGCTATTATGTATTAGTAATTAAAATTTTGGATTGTCTTAAGGGTTCTGATAAATAATGTTATATATATTTTATCCCCAGGTTTTGATTAAATCATAGTTCTGTACTGATTTTAAGGGTTAGATAATACATTGTTTAGATTATTCTGTTTGTCCCAAGAGTAGATCTAGTTGGAGATTTCCAGGACACATAAAAACAAAACAGAACAACAGAAAACAACAAAAACAAAGAGAACAGATTAAATCTGGATTTAATTTTTACGGTAATGTGGAAAGGAGGAGAACATTTTTAAATGCCTGTTCCTCTCTATTATTTCTCTCTCCTCTTGTCTTCCTCTCTCCCTCTCCTTCCCTCCCTCCCTGAATTCCTCACTACTCCTTCTCCTCATCCTTTTCTTCCTTCTTTTTACTATTCTCTCTCACCTTAGTTAGGCACTAACTTTTTTTTTTTTTATACTTTAAGTTCTAGGGTACATGTGCATACCCTGCAGGTTTGATACATAGGTATACATGTCCATGTTGGTTTGCTGCACCCATCAACTTATCATTTACATTAGGTATTTCTCCTAACGCTATCCCTCCCCCAGCCCTCCACCCGCTGACAGGCCCCGGTATGTGGTGTTCCCCACCCTGTGTCCAAGTGATCTCATTGTTCAATTCCCACCTATGAGTGAGAATGTGCGGTGTTTGGTTTTCTGTCCTTATGATAGTTTGCTGAGAATGATGGTTTCCAGCTTTATCTATGTCCTTGCAAAGGACATGAACTCATCCTTTTTTATGGCGGCATAGTATTCCATGGTGTATATGTGCCACATTTTCTTAATCCAGTCTCTCATTGATGGACATTTGGGTTGGTTCCAAGTCTTTGCTATTGTGAATAGTGCCACAATAAACATATGTGTGCATGTGCCTTTATAGTAGCATGATTTATAATCTTTTGGGTATATACCCAGTAATGGGATTGCTGTGTCAAATGGTAATTCTAGTTCTAGATCCTTGAGGAGTCGCCACACTGTCTTCCACAATGGTTGAACCAATTTACAGTCCCACCAACAGTGTAAAAGCATTCCTATTTCTCCACATCCTCTCCAGCATGTGTTGTTTCCTGACTTTTTAATGATTGCCATTCTAACTAGCATGAGATGGTATCTCATTGTGGTTTTGATTTTCATTTCTCTAATGACCAGTGATGATGAACATTTTTTCATGTGTCTGTTGGCTTCATAGATGTCTTCTTTTGAGAAGTGTCTGTTCATGTCCTTTGCCCACTTTTTGATGGGGTTGTTTGTTTTTTTCTTGTAAATTTGTTTGAGTTCTTTGTAGATTCTGCATATTAGCCCTTTGTCAGATGAGTGGATTGCAAAAATTTTCTCCCATTCTGTAGGTTGCCTGTTCACTCTGATGGTAGTTTCTTTTGCCGTGCAGAAGCTCTTTAGTTGAATTAGATCTCATTTGTCTGTTTTGGCTTTTGTTGCCATTGCTTTTGGTGTTTTAGTCATGAAGTCCTTGCCCATGAGTTAGGCACTAACTTTGCAAGCAGCAATGATCTCAGATCTGTCTCTTGGTTGCCTTCATTCATTCCCTTCCACACACTATCTATCCTCAGCACCAATGTGAGGAATCCCAATTGACTTTGTCATCTTGTTGTTCTCACTGATAACAAAAGTAAAAACCTAACATGCTGTCTAACTTGAGATAGTGAGTGAACAGATGGAGAGATGGAGAATGTGGAATATCTGTGAAATGAGAGAAGAAATATGTATAATACCTGAGGGGAAAAAAAACGGATTAAAGTAACTCTGAAATAATTGGTGCTCTACCCAACTTATTCTTATGCTATTCATTGGTGTCCTGATATATGCAACAAGCCAGAGGTTTAAGTCTTTGTCTTTCCCTCATTTTTCTTAGACATTTTTGTTATTTTCTTTAAAATGCACTAACAGAACATTAACTTTAAAGATAAACACTTTCAGAAAATGTCCTACTTTATTGTTTTTACTTCAATGGTAGAGCTATTTTACTTGCAGTCTGCCTGTTTAAAACCACATTTCCCTGATAATGGGAGCAGGACATGCCCTTTTCAAAGGATCTCTGCTTTATGTTCCCATGTTATTTCTAAAATGGCTCATTTTGAAATTATGATTTAGATTTTGTAATTTAGGTAATTGCCCAGTAAAAAAGAAAAATAAAAAAACCCTCTGGATTTATTTTTTTCCTTCATTAAAAGTAATGTTAAGTACTTAATTCCATTATAGTTCCAGTTTCCTCCCTCACTTTGTCTACTCAGACAAATACGTGTGGATAATTTTCAATTTACTACTCTCCTATGTCCCATTCATTAAGGGAGATTAAATATGTAAAACAGCTGTGCTAATCATTATACATTCCAATATAAACAGTTATTTCTCCTGTTTGTTGCCATGAAAACTTATGTAAGCTCATTTTTATGAAGTCTGATTGACTCCAAAGATGATTTCCCAAAAGTCCTTTGCCTTTGAATCGTACTTCAGCTGCTTCCTCCCACCTTCTTCCCCGACCTGGTCTCTTTCCTCTACCCTGGTTAACAGAAATTGTGACTAATTGGGACTATAGTATAGTAGTCATTTGCTTATTTTTTTATTACAAGAAAATATTTCTATAAACTTAGGCTGTCATTGCCTTTTGCCTAGACATTTTAGGAGATTCTAGAACCTTTAAACCGTATATCAATTCTTTTCAAAAAGATGGGTTTTTTTTTAAGATTACATTCATTTAGGGAAATTTATAGGTAGGAACATTTTCTTCTTTCCGTCTTTGAAGTAAGAAAACTCATTCTTAGTAAACTCATCACTTTTCTATCTTACACCGTTCTGATGTGTTTTAAACCTCTTTTGGTTTTGCAATCTCAACGGCTCTGGCAGATGGATATTGTCTCATAAATTAATGACATATTCAACTGAGAAAATTTAGGGTTACTTCTTGAAAGAAGTTGAAGTAGTATTGAGTATAACCCTAGGCAGGTTAAAAGGTGACAAGAAGACACTTTGTATATTACCAATTAGGTTGCAGAGATGTTGTAACACTACTACTACTACTACTGCTACTGCTGCTACTACTACTACTACTATTACTACTACTACTAGACAGCTAACATTTGTAAGCCTGTAAGATAAGGGAAACAATAATAACAAGCATTTATTGCACACTGACTTAATTCTAGGGAGAGGTTAAGTGCTTTGCTTGCAGTTTTGTATGGTAAGTCTTAACTAAGCCACACCTTAACAAAGCCAGAATCCTCTATTGAGACTCCAGCTTGAAAAGTCAGCCTTTAATAAAATTCTGCATTTTTGTTCTAGCAGTTCTTGAACTTTTTGGTCTCAGAATCCCTTTACATTCTTAAAAATTAGAATTGAAAGAGCTTTTGTTTATGTAGAATATGTCTTGTGTTATTTCTGCATTGGAAATTAAAGCTGCCTGGGGGGAGTGGCTCACACCTGTAATCCCAGTGCTTTGGGAGGCAAAGGCAGGAGGATTGCTTGAGGCCAGGAGTTCGAGACCAGCTTGGGCAACATAGCGAGACCTAGTCTCTACAAAAAATTTAAAAATTAGCCAGGCTTGGTGATGCACAGCTATAGTCCAAGCTACTCAGGAAGCTGAGGTGGGAGGATCCTTTGAGCCCAGGGGATCAAGCCTGCAGTGAGCCATGATCATACCACTGAACTTCAGCCTGGGCACAGAGTGAGACCCTGTCTCAAAAACAAAAACAAAAGAAAAAAAAAAGAAGTTAAAACTGAAAAATTTCTAAAAATCAATTACATGTTAATCAAATAGCATGTTTTATGAAATATAACTGGTTTTTAAGACAAGATTTTTTAAAAAGAGCAGGAAGAATGACATTTTGAGAGATATATGTGTGTGTATATATGTATATGTATGTGTGTGTATATATGTATATGTGTGTGTATGTGTGTGTGTGTGTATATATATATATATATATATATATATATCAAATCTAATGCCTGACTTAATAGAAGGCAACTGGATTCTCATATCTGCTTCTGCATTCAATTTGTTGTTTTCGTTGAAGTATATGAAGAAAAACTGGCCTCATGCAGATATGTAATTGGACAGGGGAAGGTTAGCCTATTCAGATAATTGTTGATATTTTTCTTGGCTACTATCCTAAACCCCACAAGTGGTAGTTTCTTAAAGGTTAGGTGCAACGTGGAATCTGGAACCATATAATAAACCTTTCTTTTTGGTTTGTTTGTTTGAAGCAGAGTCTCCCTCTGTTGCCTGAGCTGGAGTGCAGTGGCGCAATCTTAGCTCACTGTAACCTCTGCCTCCCAGGTTCAAGTGGTTCTCCTGCCTCAGCCTCCCAAGTAGCTGGAGTTACAGGTGCATGCCACCATTCCCGGCTAGTTTTTGTATTTTTAATAGAGATGGGTTTTCACCATGTTGGCCAGGCTGGTCTCAAACTCCTGACCTCAAGTAATCCATCCTCCTTGGCCTCCCAAAGTGCTGGGATTACAAACATGAGCCACCACGCCTGGCCTATTGAACTTTTCATACTCCGTGTACTCATGAAGGAATGAAAGTAAAAAGGCAAATAATGTCTTTGTGTTATTGTAAAAATAGTTTGACCTTAAAGACTTCCTGAAAAAGTCCAGAAATCTCCAGAGGTCCCCAGAGCACACTTTGAGAACCTCTGGTATAAGCTTAGGGAAGTAAGAAATAGCCCAACTAGCTGAAGACCATGAGTCAACATATCCATGCCTTATTTACTTCAACAATTGTTTTTGAAGTCTGAGAGAGAAAAAAGGGAACAATAATTAACTCCTGCCCATCCTGCCAAGATATAGAGAGAATGGAGATAATGTTTCTAAAGTGATTCAGACCTCTGGAAGTAAATAGACGAAAACTGTGATCCTAAAATTAAGTATGTGGTTTTTCTCCTTGAATAAATTGAAATAAGAAGTGTGTCAGAATGTATAGATACGGTAGATGCTTTCTTAAAGTGGCATAATCAGGTATAATGTATCATGCTCAAAGCCTTTAAAATTAGCCAATCAGGCCAGGTGCGGTGGCTCACGCCTGTAATCCCAGCACTTTGGGAGGCCAAGACGGGTGGATCACGAGGTCAGGAGATCGAGACCATCCTGGCTAACATGGTGAAACCCTGTCTCTACTAAAAATGCGAAAAAATTAGCCGGGCGTAGTGGCGGGCGTCTGTAGTCCCAGCTACTCGGGAGGCTGAGGCAGGAAAATGGCGTGAACCCGGGAGGCGGAGCTTGCAGTGAGCTGAGATTGTGCCACTGCACTCCAGCCTGGGCGACTGAGTGAGACTCCGTCTCAAAAAAATAAATAAATAAAATAAAATTAGCCAATCAATATTAATTGTGCTAAAATCATTGAGATTGTCAAATGCAGTGCTAATATTGTATCTAGAAATAAATTTTCCCCTGAATTTTCTGTTTCAAAGAACTATCGATGCTTTCAGCTAGCACATAAAAAAAAGAACTTTCCATACACTTACTAAAGGAAACAACATATCTTCTATTTTTTAAAAAGGAAGAAAAAAACAGTTTTACCTGGCAGCTGAGATCGCAAAGCCCTATTTATTTGTTTGTGAATTATGCACCTGCATGCTTCATCTTTTTATAAACTAAACACTAACCTTTTTTTCTTCTTCTCTTTTATTAGTATGCTTTAATGGTGCATCTATTTGTTTTTCTAAAGAATGAAATCATTTTATTTTCACTTGAATATATACAAGAATTCTGGTTTCCGTGTAAACTTTCAACATATTAACTTGCATTACATTTCCCTGACAGTAAGTTGTTACCAATGATACACGTTGACTTTAACACAGCATTTCTCTTGGGAAGGGAGAGGAAATATTTATTTGTATATATCATTTTGTTAGGTGAAATATTTTACATGTAAACAGATGTATTCCTTATAATCTTTTTGTTTGACTTAAGTTAAACTCTTTTACTAGAAGTAGAATAATCGCCATTGATTTCTCTGAATATAGTTCACATTTTCGTTTTAGGCCATTAAGAGATCCACCCAAAATTATATTTTCAGATTCTCCTTTCTAATAGTCGTAAGGATATGGGACAGGTAGACTAGGGAGTTACAGAAAATGTGCAAGCAGTAAACCTAAAGCGTTAGTTACTCACTCCTGCCTTTTTTTTTTCTTAGATCAGTCTCGTGAGCACCAGGGCTAGAGATAAATACATTTGAGTTATATATCAATATATGTCTGGTGGTGGTGATATCCTTTTGTTCCCCACCCAATACCCAAGGTTTTTTATAGCATATTTTAAAAAATTGACTTCTGTGAAAAATATTTGATGACATTTTAGTGTGTCTTTTTGTTTTGTTTCTTTGAGACAGGGTCTTGCTCTGTCAACCATGTTGGAGTGCAGTGGCACCATCACGGCTCACTGCAGCCTCAACCTCCCGGGCTCAAACGATCCTCCCGCCTCAGTCTCCTAAGTAGCTGGGACGACAGGCTCGCACCATCACACCCGGCTAATTTTTCATATTTTTTGTACAGAACGGGGGTCTCCCTATGTTGCCCAGGCTGGTCTCAAACTCCTGGACTCAAGTGATCCACCCACCTCAGCCTTCCAAAGTACTGGGATTACAGGTGTGAGCCACAGCACCCAGCCTGACATTTTATCATGTCTTATAAAACGTTTTTTCTATACATTGCTGCTCAGTTGCAAGTATCATGAAACAAAGGTTGAAATACTACTGCCTTAGAAAGAAATCAAATATATTTTAAAATATTAACAACTGCTCCAGAAATCATCCAAGAGGGGAAAAAACAGGAACTGAGAACAAAGCCATTATGGCTTTTGCTTTAAAATTTTCTTATAGATTTTGGGTAAACTCTTATATTTGACCTCAAATAGTTAAAAAAGAAAATAAAACTTTATGGATAGTCAAGCTAATGTGAACGCTCATCTCAAGTATTTTCCAACACCAAATATGTAGTGTATTTTCCAACACCAGTTCTCTACCTCTCTGATTCTCTGACACCAACTGGGTATCCTACAATTCGATCCTATTCTGGCACTAACTCCCCTGGTTGGTATCAAACAGATTTAAGGGCTCAGTCTCATAAGAGTGACCTCATTTTGGTCACCAGACACAGGTATTGAGCCCGCAGGTTACCTGTACTTCTGTCTGACTCAGCTACAAATTCAGGGGTTTGCACATCCCCTCCCCCCGACTCAGGATTGATATTTGCTAAAGCAACTCACAGAAATCAGGAAGGTGCTATATACTATTACAGTTAATAAAAATGAACAGCCAAATGAAGAAGTACATAGGGCAAGGTCCAAAAGAGGCCAGAGTACAAAAGCCTCTGTTTCCACGGAGTTGATATATTCCACCCTCCCAGTGTATGGATGTGCTCACTGACTTGGAAGCTCTCCAGTCCCTGTTGTTTAGGGGCTTTTATGGAACTTCCATTACGTAGACGTAATTGATTAAATCATTGACCATTGGTGGTTGGACTCATGTCCAGACCCTGTCCCTTCCCCAGAGGCTGGGAGGTAGGGCAGAAAGTTCCCACACTCTTACACCGTTGGCCCCTCTGGCAACCAGTTCCTATCCTGAAGCTGTCTAGGGCTCCCATGAGAGTCACCTCAGTGACAGAGACTTAGGTATGGTTGAAAGGAACTGGTTTGAATAACAAAAGATGCTCCTTCTCTATCCTGTCACTCAGAAAATTCCATTTTAGGAGTTTGGTGCCAGGAATTGGGGACGAAGATGAAATATATTTTTATTTTACTGCTGGGTTTCCTCTAGGTAGTGGAGACAAGGTTTTGGAGGTATGGCAAGGAGAGAGAGTTTTCTTTTCATGCTGAACATTTCTGAATCTCTTCTCTAACAACATTCATTGCATCAGTTATCTATTGCTGCCTACTATAATACCCTTAAAACTTTAGTGGCTAAACAACAAACATTAACTATCTTATAGTTTGTGAGGGACAGGAATTCAAGCACAGCGTAACTATGTGCTTCTGGCTCAGTCTCCCATGAGATTGCTGTGAAGCTGTCAGCCAGGCCTGTGGTCGCATCTGAGGACTCTATAAGGGTGAGGCACTTGCTCCCACGTTCACACATGTGGTTGCTGGCAGACCTCAGTCCTCAACATGTGATCCAATTAAGAGAGAACAAGAAAGGGCCCCCAAAACGGAAGCCACAGGCTTTTCACAACTTAGGTTCAGATGTGATACCCCATCACTTCTGCCATATTCTGTTCATTAGATGTGTGTCAGTAAATCCAGTCTACACTCAAGGGGAGAGGATTACACAAAGCGATGAACAACAGGAGGTAAGATTATTGAGGCCCATTTTAGAGGCTACCTACCACATTCACCCAAACATAATGCATCTTATTTTGGTAAGTGGTGAGAAACACTGGACAACAGATGAGAAAGGAAATTATAAGGACATTTATCTGATTACTTAGTCACTTTTACTTTCTAAATCTTCTCCAAAATTTTGCTCAAAGTGTCTTCACTCATTAAAACCTGTTTGGTTTAATTTTATAGTAAGTAGCTGGATCTCGGCAAGAAGGCTGTATACAACCAGGGAAGTAAAATCTCAGTAGAAGAAAATGAGTTTAGTTTTATTTATTTATTTATTTATTTATTTATTTATTTATTTATTTTAAATGATTAATGATCTCATATGCCCATGTTTTTAAAGGGAGAACCAGGTTTCATTGGTCCTCAAGGAGAACCAGGCTTACCGGGTTTACCAGGAACAAAAGTAAGTGGGCCTCTTTCTTTCCTTCTTTCTTTCTTTCTTTCTTTTTCTTTCTTTCTTTTCTTCCTTCCTTCTTTCCTTTCTCTTTCTTTTATTCTCTTTCTTCCTTTCCTTTCTTTCCTTTTTCTTTCTTTCTTTTCTTTCTTTCCTTCCTTCTTTTCTTTCTCTTTCTTTTTCTCTTTCCTTCCATCTTTCTTCTTTCTCTCTCTCTCTTCCTTCCTTCTTTCCTTCCTATCTTCCTTCCTTCATTCCTTCCTTCCTTTCCTTCCTTCTTTCCTTCCTTCCTTTCCTTCCTTTCCTTTCCTTTTTCTTTCTTCCTCCTTCCTTCCTTCCTCCCTTCCTTTCTTCCTTCCCTTCGCTTCCCTTCCCTTTCCTTCCCCTTCCTTTCCTTCTTTCCCTTCCCTTCCTTCCCTTTTCCTTCCTTCCTTCCTTTCTTTCTTTCTTTCTTTCTTCCTTCCTTCCTTCTTTCTCTCTCTTTCTCTTTCTTTCTTTCTTTTTTCTTTTCCTTCTTTCTTTTCTTCCTCTCTCTCTCCCTCCCTCCCTCCTTCCTTCCTTCTTGCTTGATTTCTTCTTTCTGAAATCTTTGTCATATATTTTTAGTCCACTATGTTGAAAGAAATGTGGGGCAACTTGGTAATTTAGGTGACCAGATATTTTTGCCTAATAGAGAATGAAAGCAGCTTAATCTACCCATTACTAACACTTCTAATGGCACCACTGTGTTCAATATTGAGTAGTGGAAAGTTAATTCTAGAAAGCCTTAGGCAAGACAACAGGATGGTGAAATATTTCAGTTGTTCCACTTGTACCCCAAATTGCTCCTAAACTGATGGGATGCTATTAGCTTCCTGGCCATATGGAAAAGTAGAGAAATTCTGAGGAGGAGAGATAGAACTCATTAACTCCTGCTCCTCATCACCAATTTCAGGATTTACTTGTAAATCAAAGGTTATTACTATTCCCATTACTCCCCAGATTTCAAAGGCAAGTGCTGATGTCATATAGATTCCTAAGTGCCTCATCCCAAAAGGATCTACTCTGAATAACGTCTGCAAAAATATTCTATAATGAAAACCATCTCATGATCTTCTACTTGGCAAACCTAGGGAGGGCTCTAAAAGCAAAATCTGTATATACTGCCATGCAAAAAAAAAAATATATATATATATATATATGCTGCTATGAATACAGTCAGACCCAGAGTTCTCTTTTTATCTACCCTGAAAGACATAAAAAGTACAGCTCTGATGATGGAACTTTACTCATGACAGACTCATGAATCAAAGAAGGGGCAAAATTACATCAAACTACGTTCTTTTATTTTTAAACCATAGCAGGCTTTGCCTCAATGTGTATTGCATTCAACAGAAATAAGCCAGGGATGATTTCCAAGAGTTACAGAAATATGTTCATGGTCTGTTCTGACAGAAGGGTCCTCATTTCTGCTGGTCAAGTGAAAATAACTCTAAACCTAGTAAATGGAAACTATGTATGTCCTGGGGGGACTGAAACTCCATCGGATTATGCAAAATTGTTTTCTTAAGAAATTTCTTCACATAATGAGCTGTCAGGCTTATTAACAAAATATGAGGAATGCCTGTTTTAGCCTGAGCAGATTCACACAAGAAATGTCTTTCTGGAATAAAAAGAGAGAGTGAGAGCAAGAAAATAATGAGCATTCCCTGTTAATACAAGAACTGTTGCATTTATTCAGGCTTGCAGCCTCGGACCCAGGGCAGGAAAGAAGGCAGCCTCGCAGATGGGCATGATACACAAAGAAAGGGCGGCCTGGTCAATGAAGGAGAAAGCCAGGCGTGAACTGGATCTAAAAGCGTGTGTGGCATTTTGTGTGCTGTGCAAGGGAAAATAGAAAAAACACAAGCAGTAGAGAGTGAAGTTCATTCCTAAATATCTTTTCTTTAGTTTCCTGATTTTAAACTATTCTGCAGTTTCAGAAAAAGTTCCAGATGTAGAAGCATAAAATCAACATTAATTACTGTTATGAAGAACCCAGCATGATTTTATAGACCAGGTACTCATATAACAGATACTACTCTGAACCCTGAATAAAACTAAAGAATGTACTCTACTTATTTTGTATTTCCACAGAAGGGATATGGATAGGAAATTCATTTTACTAACATTACTTTGAGGTTAATTGTCAGCTGAATTACCTACCTTAACTTAGCTGTTAAAACAGCAACATGCACGTGCACACATATACACGCATCATCAGTATTATTTGAAATATCTAATTTGTGTTGAATCCACATATGTTAAGTATAAATGTTATGGTTGGTTCAGTGTCATCATGGGAAAGTTATGGTTATTTTAAAAATCTCTTTCAGCTGAACACCATTCTTCCACTTGTGTAGACAGTCTGGATTTGTACCACTAAATTCAGATTTAAAAAGTAACTAAGACTATATTTCTTATTCCCAACACAGTGAGGAGAGATCATAATAAAGGAAGATGTACAATGGTATCAAAACATGCTGCATCTTTTATACCTACATTAGTGCCTGAGAGGGACCTCTGTCAGGCTAAGGAAATGGGGGGAGGGGCCTGGGCATGGTGGCTTACGCCTGTAATCCCAGCACTTTGGGAGGCTGAGGCAGGCAGATTGCTTGAGCCCAGGAATTTGAGATCAGCCTGGGCAACATGATGAGACCCCATCTCCACTAAAAATACAAAAATTATCTGGGCATGGCAGCGCATGCCTGTAGTCCCAGCTACTTAGGAGGCGGAGGTGGAAGGATCACCCGAGCCCAGGAGGCAGAGGTTGCAGTGAGCCGAGATCACAACACTGCTCTCCAGCCTGGGTGACAGAGTGAGACCTCAAAAAAAAAAAAAAAAAGAAAGAAAAGAAATGGGACTATAGTCAGAATATTTTAGAATACTTTTACTAATACTGTTTATTCATTAATTCACCAATGTTTTGACCAAATATTTTTCTGCATTTAAGCATGGGAAGTAAATGCAACAGCAACAGTTTCTATTCTCCTGAAGCTTACATTGTAGTGTGGACAAGGAAGAGATGGAAGGAGGGAAAGAAGTAGACAAATAATATAATTTCAGAGAGTGATAGGGAACTAATAAGAGACATAATAAAAAGTGATTCTAGCTGAGTGTGGTGGTGCACACCTGTCATCCTACCTACTCAGGAGGCTGAGGCCAGAGGACTACTTGAGTCCAGGAGTTTGAGGCTATAGTGTGCTATGATAGTGCCTGTGAATAGCCACTGTACACCAGCCTAGGCAACATAGCAAGATCCCCTCTCTAAAAATATATAAATGTTAAAAAGTAAAGATGTATTGACTTCACTCTTGTGGTGAACTACAGATAAATTATTTTTAAGGGTTTTTGTTTTTCATAGTGGACTGTTTTAGAATTCTGTAATTCTTAAAGTAAAACATTAAAAGAAACACCAAATACTTTACAGTTTTTTAATAATTTTCATATACCAATAGAAGCTCCTTAGTCTCACTCAACAGGGTAATGGGGTGGGGGATGACAAAAAGCAAAAAGTCTTTTCATTTCTGGGCCATTGTGTCTATCTCCTGTATCTAGAGAAGTCCCTTGTCTTTCTCCCAACCTCTCCATTTTCACAACCTCTTCAGTTGCTGTTAAGAAACCTACTGAGTCTTTAACACTTGCCTCCTGTCTTTCTTAACCCTTGACTAACCTATCCCACCTCCCCTATAAAACCACAAAGGCTTCCCAAAGTGGGCATGATATAGATAAGAATCTTGGAATTTCAAGCCCTACATGACCCACCACAGATCTAATTCTATTTTCTTATCTTTTCCAAGATGAAGTATTTCCTTCAGTGAGGAGAGCACCTCTTTCATCCATAAATATGTCATCAACAGTCTGAATTCTAAATGTTTGATGATTGAAATTCTACCCCTTATGCAAGAAGCCAGACACTCTTTACTCTGTGTTTAGGGAGTATTAAAAGGTACCATCTTCCTGGAGAGCAATTTAGCAAGTTTTTAAAAATATTCATACTTTTTTGACCTAGCAATTTTCCAACTAGGAATTTATCCGAGAAAATGATCAAAGATGTGCAAAAGATTTACATTTAAAACATTTATGCAAAAGTTGAAGATCGAGTACCATCAGTTTTACCCACTTTAAAAGCTTTGTCACTTTGAGCAAGTTACTTAACCTCTCCAAACTTTGGCTTCCTCATCTGTAGAATATGGATAATAAAACTTTTCTCATTTGTCCTGAGGATTAAATAGGATAATACATGTAAAGTGTTTTGTGCAGTTTCTGCACTCATCCATGCTACAGTCATTAACAGCAATAATTATGAAATAAACCCTA
This sequence comes from Pan troglodytes, assembly GCF_028858775.2. Lineage (NCBI taxonomy): Eukaryota > Metazoa > Chordata > Mammalia > Primates > Hominidae > Pan > Pan troglodytes. Next base: position 110,317,720 of record NC_072401.2, on the reverse strand, counting down.
CTCATCCTTCAGGACACGACTCAAGTCTCACCTCCAGGGATCCAATCCACAATAATAGAAACCAATAGGGATTCCCCTTCTGTCACATAGGGCCTTACATTACTCCTTAATCCTTAACTATTTTGGTTTTGCGGCTCTTGTCTGCCTAACTAGATCACTAGCTCCTTGAGGACAGTAGCCATATTTATACTTCATAGAGATATGAATATATTAAAAAACTGTAAAACCCGAACACTTTTACATTCATAAACTATGAGATGAGTACTATAACTTTGTCCATTTTACTGAGGAAACTGAGATGTACAAAACCTAACTAACTTACCCTAGAACACAGAATTGGTAAATAGCAGAGCCAGGAGTAAAACCTAAGATGCTAGATTACAGAGCCAGGAACTTAACCACTTTGCCATGCTTCTTGCCAGCAGTGCTTAAAAAGTGAATGAAAATGGATATTCATTCCTATCTTGAGGTATAATGATGGCCTTTATCAATTCCCTTTAAAGGTCTATTTACCAACATAGCTATTTGACAGGCATTTACCAAACCATTTCCTTATCCATAAAATGGAGATGATAATACAAACATTGGATAATTGCATATTAGTCAAGTTTCTCCAGAGAGACAGAACCAATAGGATATATATAGGGAGATAGATAGATGAGTGGGGATTTATGAGGGGAATTGGCTCATACAATTATGGAGGCTGAGAAGTCCCACAACAGGCTATCTGCAAGCTGGAGGAGACCCTGGGTTGATTGATGGTAGCATGGCTCAGTCCAAGTCTGAAGGCCTCAGGTCCAGGGAGGCAGATGGTGTAACTTTCAGTCTGAGGCTGAAGGCATAAGAGCCTGAGGGGCACTGGTACAAGTTCCAAAATCCAAAGGCCAGAGAACCTGGAGTTCTGATGTCCAAGGACTGAGAGGAAGGGCTCTCAGCTGCGGAAGAGAGAGTTTGCCTTTCCTCTTCTATCTGGGCCCCCAGCAGATTTGATGGTGCCCCCTCACATTGAAAGTAGATCTTCCGTACTCAGTCAACAGACTCACCTGCCAATCTCCTCCATTAACACCTTCACAGACAACCCAGAAGCAGTGCTTTATTATCTTTCTATGTGTCCCTTAATCCAGTCAAGTTGACACCTAAAATTAACCATCACAAATTGTTTTGATTATAAAATGAGATAATTCATGTTAAGAGATTAATAAAGTGCTGGGTACAGGGTAAATCAATGGAAACTCTCTGCTTTCTTTGGTTTCCTTCAACTCATTTATTAATCTACAGGGACCAGCCTGGGTGGGGGGAATGGCCATTTACCTGTTTTGCAATTTGTGACAGGGTGAACGGGGGGAAGCAGGGCCTCCTGGAAGAGGTGAGCGAGGGGAACCTGGAGCCCCCGGACCAAAGGTGAGTTATTCTTAAACTGGAAAATAACCATTCTCTGGCTTGATTTGATTTAGAACACAAAAAACTAAAACAACATTCTTAACAGGTATTAAAACAGCCCAAATCACAAATAGTTTGTTGAAATGCACACCAACTGGTTCTTTTCAAAAGAGACTTTACAATTCACCTCACCCTGTTTACTCTGTTCTGTTCAGTGAGCAAATTGATAGCATATCCAAATGTAAAAGAAGTGCTGTCATATTAACACATTATCACTCAATGTGTATTAAAACTTACTGAGAAAAAATCCCTGTTGATAAGTGCTGTGTTAGTTTCTATGGTAACTTAATGGCGTGTAACACCTTGAAAATATTAGAGCTAAGGACTTATTTGTCTGTTTGACCTTATTCATTTAAACTTTCTGCAAACTAATGTGGTCACACTTTATTTTAATAGCCCATCCTAGAGACACAGGAAACTATTTACTCACTGATGAAAAGGAAATTGATGCAGCCAAACACTGTTGAGACTAATGAGAATTATTCACAGAACTCTTCTCATCCACTGATGGGAGGGCAGCCTTCAAAATAATAATGGAATGAACTGATGATATGGTGATGATACTTATGTTTAGTATTATAATAACTGACATTCTGTAGAGCCATATATTGAGGCAGTTAAAATAAAGTGTTTCCATTTTTCTTCATTATTCTGAGTCACTGCTAATTTCTATTTTTCTGTTCTTATCTCCTCTATAATTTTATCTTTTTCATCCTCTTATTCTGCTATAATAGGGGAAACAAGGTGAATCAGGAACTAGAGGCCCAAAGGGGTCAAAGGTCAGTAACCAGATAACCATTTAAATATAACATGAGGCCTTCAAGATCTGTGCTTTTTGCCTTTGCCACAGAGGCATGTTTTTCATGTTTTAGATTAAACTCTTTCACACAGTGGAACTGCAATACTTATTGCAAAAGGGATTGCAGTATCCCTATGATGATATCTCAAAACAATATGTTTGTTTCATCTTGCTTGTTTTTGAATAGTCTAGTGCTTCAGAAAATTCTTTAACAGAAGTTGTATTTCCTATTTCATAGGAATAGCTTCTTTGAAAAAAATTAAGAACTTTCCTTAAATTGTGTATTGTATAATCTAATTTTTCATTTCCTCGCTGTCTTTGTGATAAATGCTCGAATTATACTCTGCTTTTTAGTTGACTCCCTTCGTTGCATTAAAATTTTACTGCCAATTGAAATTCTCCTCTATATCATACTCTTTATACTATCTGCAATAACATATATACTGTCAGCAGAATCATATTATTTAAAATGCTGTTAGCTACGTGGAAAAAAATGTGTGCAAGATGAAGAAAACAGAGACCAAAGATTATTAATGCTTCATTCATAGCAAATTTATTATGATCAATGTTATTGGCATACTGTGGATGGGAAGAATTATAATCCTTTTTCCTGCTTATCTTTATTCATCCTTACCCAGTTTATAGAAATCTGTAGAAAGACATATAAAAATGCTTTGAAGTCCATACAGAAAAAGAACCCTATCAATTTAAGGCTGTTTTAAAGAACCTTTAAATCTACACAGGTTCGAATCTCTTCTCCAAAGTTTCAGTTTACATTTCTAAGAATTTTGAGGGCTTAGACTATTCCTGCTGCTCTACAGTTGAGGTAATGCCACCATCAATGAAACTTCAGATAAATTTCATATTGCATTGAAAAAAGAGAGAGAGCTGGGTTTGCCCTGCCCCTGACCTTCAGCGCTGCCAACCTGTTCCAGCTGGCTGCTGTCCACTTCAGCACTGAGTGTTAAAATGCCTATACCTACATATGAACTTTTCCTTAGATCCCCATCATCAGAGGGAGGCCTAGCCTGTGACCTTCCTTTCCTAATTCTCCCTAGAATGAGCTCTCTACTCCTTTCCTGTCCCAACTATCTACACTTTTCTTCTCAGAGGAAAAACAATTGTTGGCTCTTTTTCCCTTTGCCCCAAATCTCTTCATAAAAAGGAAGAAAATGGCTCAATTTGCAAGGTAAAAGCTTACTTTGCGTGCCATAGAAACCACTTGCTTTGCCTTTGCAGATCCTACCTAGTGAGACAGTTACCATATATATTGTTGTTTCAAGATACTCTATTACCTGAAAAGGGAGTTTTTTAAAAAAAGGAATTTTAGTTCTTTTCAAGCTGCATCTTAAAAAAGCATTTGCTATTTTGGTGGTGGTTGCTGTTGTTTTTCACTTCAGAAGTTCATATTAAAGGTGCTTCTGTATGGCATAAACATGTTCTTACACGAGATTTCTAGATTCCCCCACTTCTGATTAAGTTTTTTCTCTTTCCAACGGGAAAAGGGGGATCGTGGAGACAAAGGGGACTCTGGAGCTCAGGGACCAAGGGTGAGTGTTCCTCTCATCCATCTAAACTTTTGCTCCCTACAATCCCAGATTTGAATTCATGTCTGCATGGCTATTCATATGACATCTGTATTAATAATACTCAATAATAGTATTGGAGGTAGACTACTGTAATTATTCCTGAAACACCCCTACCTCCTTTATTTTCCTCACCAGGAGCAGTGCATGTAGGGATTCCAACACATAAACTAAGCTTCTTTGAGAAGGCCTAAAGAACTCCCCCTGTCTACTTTCCCTCTGTTCCCATCCAGCTAATGGAATTTTCCACTTTTCAATTAACTCAATTATAAAGAAAGCAATAACCCATATGTTCAGTGTCTCTTTTTTAAAAAAAAAGGGAATTATGACATGACTAATGGAAATTAAGTAGCAGATCTAATAAGTAGGGTAGAAGTCTTAAAAATATACATGTATTCTGTTGTTTGTTCCCTATTTTGTTTAATTTTTGTGGCATTCATTCCTGATGGGAAAGCCAAGTATTTTTCTACAGAACAATGTTCTATCTTTTTAAAGAATGACGGCCAGGTGCAGTGGCTCACACCTGTAATCCTAGCACTTTGGGAGCCAAGGCTGGTGGATCACCTGAGGTCAGGAGTTCAAAGCCAGCCTGCCCAACATGGAGAAACTCTGTCTCCACTAAAAATACAAAAATTAGCTGGTCATGGTGGTGCATGGGAGGCTGAGGCAGGAGAATTGCTTGAACACAGGAGGCAGAGGTTGCAGTGAGCCGAGATCACGCTACTGCATTCCAGCCCGGGCAACAGAGTGAGACTCCGTCTCAAAAAAAGAATGAGGAAGCAATGTATGAGGTATGGATGAGGAACAAAAGGTTAGAGGATGCTTTAATAAATATGAATAAAGCAAATAAAATTTTACATGTCACATCAGAGTAGCCTATATTGTAATTTTCAGAAAATAGTTTCAAAAATTAAATCGTATTTTTTATCAGATTTCATATATTGAACCTACCAAAGACAGGATATAAGAAGTGGTTTGCCTCCTTTGAGATAAGGATACATTTTGAACATAATTATTTATATATTCTAAAGTACGGTTGGGCCTTAGTAGGGAAATGATGTTCAGAGAGAGCTGTGAGTTGTATTTCTGTTTCTGCCACAGTCCACCCTACATGCTAAGCTAATACCCATGATTTTCCCTTGATTGGTTTTGTCATAGGGTCCACCTGGTCAAAAAGGGGATCAAGGAGCCACTGAGATCATAGACTACAACGGCAACCTCCACGAAGCCTTACAGGCAAGTGACTGGTCCCTGCCCTGACACACACTGAGAAGGATGCTGAGGAGCACCCATGTAATGTGTGCAAATATGAGCTTCCACACCCTCTATCCTCAGAGGACTCCACTGCTCAAGGCACCCCTTCTCCCTGTTCTCAAGAACCCATCCCCTTTTCTGTGCCCCAGTTTATCTTCTTTATTTTGTAGCATTTTTCAATCATTTCTTTCCTTTCCCTTCCACCTTCAGATATAGTTAAGCCTTATGAGGGATAAACCTTATGTTAGTTTGGCCAATTTTTGCCTCCTTCCTTGCAGAGGGAATGTGGCAAGGCAATCAAGAGCTCTGTGCCTCTGGGGCTGGAGCTGCTAGCATTCAAATCTCAGCTCTCTTGTTTACTAAATGTGTGACCCAGGGCAAGTTATTTCACTTCTCTGTGCCTCAGTTTTCCCGTCTACAGAATGAGGATGGTAGCAGTATCTGCCTCATAGCCTTGTTGAGAAGAGCAAATGGCACAATATATATTATACTCTTAGAACAGTTCCTGGTACATAGTAAGCCCTCTGTATTTCTTATTACTGCTACCATATAATTCTTTTCTTCTTATTAAGTAAGCAATAGACTATGTGGCTTGTCTCTATCACCTTTGCTTCCTATTCATTCTTTTCATGTTTAGACTCCTGCATTCTAGCCTCTATCGTCATTCTGTTGCATCTTCTCTTACAAAGGTCAACAATAACTTCTATGTCAAGTCCACTGGACTCATCGCCCCTGACATTTTTGTGATATTGATATCAAACCACCTTCCTTTTGAAACTTTTTTTTTTGTCTCTCTGACCTTCTACTTTCATTTTTTCCATTTTTCTTCTCTGGCGTATCACCTTTATTTTGGTGTTTCTAATTTGTCTGTCTATTCCCTAGTTTTTGGTATCCTCAAGTCTCTGATCTTTTCTTGGTACAGTCACTCCCTCTGTGTTCTTCCACATTATGTCTCTCAATTCTTTCATCTCTAGATATAATCTGTGTATGCCCCCAGCTGTCCAAGAATATTTCCATTATGGATGTATGAATGCCTTATCAGCTTCCACCAATACAATTATACTGGTTACCTTTCCCACCTACCAAATGAGTCCCTTTTTTAAGTGACCGGTTTCTGTTAGTGATACCATGAATCTGAATTTTGAGGGAATAGAAAGTTTAGAGTCATTTTTAAACTATTCTTAGTCCTTTACTTATTCTATCTCACCAAGGGGCTGCTATTTCCTTTTTCAAAGTATCTCTTGAGATTGCCTGTTCTTTCCATTCCTAACTGAGTCCACATCCTGTTTACTTCATACCTAATACAGCAACAGCTCCTTGACCAATGACTCTTTCCCTAGTGCCTCCTGGTCCTTCTAATTCATCTTGTGTATCACTCCAAGATTAATTTTTATAAATTATCATGGCTTCGATGTTTCTAATTTGCTCAGAAACGTTAATGACCCCCCCTACTGTCTGTTCTATCAAGCCCAAGCTTCTCCATCTTAAGCCTCTATAGTCATGCCCTTCCTATGGAGAACTTTTCATTTCTCCACAGCAGAATTCCCCCTGATATAATCATTGTTATCATATCCATACAAGTCTCCTCCTTTTTGCATGTGTTCATCCCATTCTTCTTTCCTTTCTTTCCCATATAAATTCTACACAACAATCCACTGCTGCCACTCAGATGAGTTCTTCCTCTTAATCCTTTTAAACATTAGTGGTGGGGTTCTAGTGGTTTACTATTTAAAATCAAACTCCATAGTTGATTTTAGTCTTACCTCTTATCAGATTGTAAGCTTGGTGACAGAAAAACATTTTATGCTTACATTAACTAGATATGTAAATATTAAGTAAATGGTTATTGGTTGAATAAGTATACTTAATTCATATGTACAAGCCATTTCTTTGCTTGTAAGCCGAATTAGTTGTTTTAAATATTTCTCTGCTACTTTGTACCTGTTTGAATTATTTTTCCATCTTTATGATTTTACTAACACAATCTAATTATGACAGATCTGTACCTGTATAGATTCTTTGCTACAACTATCATTTTTAACTAGTAGAGCACTAAGTCGTTTTTTTTAAAATCTATTTTCAGCTCAGCCTATTTTTTGGCCTTTTCATTATTTTTCTTCTGGTAAAATACAAACAGAAGCATGTTTACTGCTTGGAGAAATGTTGCTTGGACAGTATCTTTAGTTAGGAGCTTGAATTAGTGTTCCTCTGTGTAATTGGATTCGATGTAAGTAGTGGCCTCTGGGTTACTGTCAAATTCTAGAACTAGTTTTCTAAATTATTCCCTTTTCCCCACAAGTTGATAACTATGTAAGGAAAGAAAGGGAGACAGAGACAGGGAACACAAAGTTTTGGTGTGCCTACTGTTTTCAAAGTTCTTATAAAATATAGGGACTTTTTAAAAACTTAGTTTATTAGCAATGTTGTAAATTGCCCTTGAACTACTTCCAATGGCCCCATAATTCCAGCTACCTTTAAGAGGTATCTACTTTCTTATCCTCCAAGAACTGCTCCAATATAATTGGGCATTTTCTGCAACACTGTGATCAAGTTCTCAAAGCATTCTTTGCATGAACTGGGCCTGGCATGAGGCAAGCTATCCTTAGTCTAAAATGGAAATCTCTATTTTGATCTCCCCTCTATTAGCTCAGTCATTTGGGGAAAATTGCTTAATGTATCTATACTTCATTGATCTTATCTGCAAAATAAGGATGTTATTGGAATAAATTTTTTTCTATGAGTCCACGAAACCTAATACTATTCTTAGGGTGATTTTTCAGAGCTTCTGAACACTTTTTACTGATATGCCTAAAAGCATTGTACTTTTTAAAAAATGTGACACCTATATTTCAATATGAAAAGATATACTTCTGTTTCTTTTTCTCATCTTTAATTGTATATGACTACTAAACAGCCAATATCCATCATAGTCAACTAGTTCATGCTTATGTCTCAACCTAAATGTTTATTATTCTTATTGGGTTGGTTGTGAGGCAACTATTTGCCATGCTTATAAATAGCTTATAGTTATCTTTTCACATCAAAACTATTGGTTTCCCTAACATAGTGCTCTAGTGAATTGAGTCCCTCATAAAATTAATACATTAGATTGAGAAGAGATGGTAGACATTTATTCTTCTAATTCTCTAACCAGTGATGGATATTTACAGTTTTGCAGGTATGTCATTGTTATCCCTTTTAAAACAATCTGCCAAAAATACTCTAGGATAATCAGATAAATAGAAATATATTACAGTTATAATTATACCATATTAGAAATATAAAATTTTACTGTTGCCTCTATTGAAGATTGTGATTTACATAAACATTACCATAAGCGATTTATTTTTATTTAAGGTGGCTAAATTTCTACAAATTAGCAGTAAAACCTCTGTTTCCTAACTGACTCTTTAAAAAATTCTCATCGCCATCTAAACTAAACCTGTTCTCTAGTATGAATCGTGGGCGAGTTTAAGCTTTTATCATTATAAGAAATGAAAGAAAGTAACCTTTAATTCTAAAGAGATTCAGATAAACATTTCAGGGAATAAATCACAAAGCAGGCTGCTGGGCTTTACCCAATTTGCAGTTTCTGTAGTTCATGCCTCCCATTTCACATCGCGTCTCACTAGAGAATGCCATGTCTTTCTCCATCACCACCAAAAATTCTGACTTTCAAATCATTATTTGAGTTCAAGAGAGAATCCTGTTGAGTTTATATAGCTTTAACTTGGATTTGCCACATATAAGAAATGCACAGTGAGCCACATCGTTAGGACTTCTTTGTGTGTCTGCATACTGGTGCTTCCAGTTGGTGGTCAAGACTATGTATTTGTGAAGTTAGCTCAGTTTGTTGTCATTAAAACCTATTAGCTGGATGGAACATTATACAATTTTAAAGTTTCACAAACATAGTTATTTAACAAAATAATTTAAACTCCATCTGTTAGGTCAGTTGCTATTAATAATATTCTTTTATTTTGCAGCTCATTATTAAACATGTTATCTTTAAATTTAAAAAAATACAAACTAGCATTATGTTCAGGTGAAAAATGAATTAGTATATGGCACATGTTGGAAAACCTCAGAGAGCTCAAATTTGAAGCTCCCTTTCCTTTTTAGGGCTTTATGATCCTGTTTTCTAGTTAAAAAGTAACATGTAATTGGAAGACAATGATAAAGAAATTATTTCTACTCCTTAATTTTCTAATAGCCTTGTTTAAATGACTTCTCTACACTGTAGGAACAACAAAAAAAAAGTAGCTTTATCATAACTACAAATCCAATTCTTGTTCTAGGTGAATTCCTGAAGCATAAACTGAATGGAATTATGTTACACAGATCTGGTGGTATAAAATTCTGGGACCTTATTTTTTTCTTATAACCTTGCCCCCAGTTTGTGGACATTTTACCTTTTACAACAATTAAAAAAAATTAAAAACAAAACAGTAACAACAGCTAAAATCAGAAATTGGAGTGGAATAGTGGAAAACAGAAGGATGGTGTTCAACTGATACCTACGAATTTGAATGTAATTGAATAATGTTTCTCTATGACCAGAGTCCCTAAAGGAAATGTTCTCCCCTCTGTGATTTCATAAAGTGGTTATCAACCCCAAAGAACTTTCAGCACAGAACCTAGACCAGAAAAATGTTAATTCAAAAATATGTTTCATGGATCAGGAATTATGTTTTAGAGATTCAGACTTAGACACAGTATATTTTGTTACAGTTCTCTAACACTTTAAGAAATTAGATTAATTCTTTCAGTATATACCCAGTAATAGGATTGCTGGGTCAAATGGTATTGCTAGTTCTAGATCCTTGAGGAATTGCCACACTGTCTTCCACAATGGTTGAACTAGTTTACACTCCCACAAACAGTGTAAAAGTGTTCCTATTTCTCCACATCCTTTTCAGCATCTGTTGTTTCCTGACTTTTTAATGATCGCCATTCTAACTGGCATGAGATGGTATCTCATTGTGGTTTTGATTTGCATTTCTCTAAAGACCAGTGATGATGAGCTTTTTTTCATATGTTTGTTGGCTGCATAAATGTGTTCTTTTGAAAAATGTCTGTTCATATCCTTTTCCCACTTTTCAATGGGGTTGTTTTTTTTTCTTGTAAATTTAAGTTCTTTGTAGATTCTGGATATTAGCCCTTTGTCAGATGGATAGATTGCAAAAATTTTCTCCCTTTCTGTAGGTTGCCTGTTCACTCTGATGATAGTTTTTTTGCTATTCAGAAGCTCTTTAGTTTAATTAGATTCTGTTTGTCAATTTTGGCTCTTGTTGCCACTGCTTTTGGTGTTTTAGTCATGAAGTCTTTGCCTATACCTATGTCCTGAATGGTATTGCCTAGGTTTTCTTCTAGGGTTTTTATGGTTTTAGGTTTTACATTTAAATCTTTAATCCATTTTGAGTTAATTTTTGTATAAGGTTTAAGGAAGGGGTCCAGTTTCAGTTTTCTGCATATGGCTAGCCAGTTTTCCCAACACCATTTATTAAATAGGAAATCCTTTCCACGTTGCTTGTTTTTGTCAGGTTTGTCAAAGATTAGATGGTTGTAGGTGTGTGGTGTTATTTCTGAGGCCTCTATTCTGTTCCATTTGTCTATATATTTGTTTTGGTACCAGTCTACTATAAAGATACATGCACATGTGTGTTTATTGCAGCACTATTCACAATAGCAAAGACTTGGAACCAACCCAAATGCCCATCAATGATAGACTGGATAAAGAAAATGTGGCACATATACACCACGGAATACTATGCAGCCATAAAAAAGAATGAGTTCATGTCCTTTGTAGGGACATGGATGAAGCTGGAAACCATCATTCTCAGCAAACTAACCCAGGAACAGAAAACCAAACACCACATATTCTCACTCATAAGTGGGAGTTGAACAATGAGAACATATGGGCACAGGGAGGGGAACATCACACACCAGGGCCTGTCAGGGGGTGGGGGGCAAGGGGAGGGATAGCATTTGGAGAAATACCTAATGTAGATGACGAGTTGATGGGTGCAGCAAACCACGATGGCACATGTATACCTATGTAACAAATGTGCACATTCTGCACATGTATCCCAGAACTTAAGTATAATAAATCAATCAATAAATTTTAAAAACTCATTTGTTTTTCTGATTAAGTTCACAAAAAAATTGGAATGCCAAAAAAAAGGAAATTAGATTAATTCTATGTCGACTAATATCTTTAGTTATGGCACACACACACACACACACACACACACACAAAGTTAGTTTTAATGCAACAAATGAGCTGCAGACTAAAAGAGAAAAAATATGCAATTGGGTATTTCAGTTTTCTCTAATGAAGTACTCTCTAGAATAGTGCTTTTATCAATAGCAAAATTTCTCAGTTCACAATTATACTGACAAGCCTCTAGCATATATGACTTTACTGCATTATTTTTTCAATCAGGTGAATTAAAATTTTGACATTTCTTTTTCTTCAGCCATAGATTTTAAAAATAGGATTCTAAAAATAATTTTTAAAAAATCTCTACAACTATACTGTATTGAAGATAGGGTAATATGTTCTCATTATCTTGTCAAATCCTTTTAAGATATCAGACTAGCCAAACATATTCAAAAAGTTGATTATTTCACAAATGTATTACTGTACTTTGGCACACAAATAGATAACTCTGTCTTTGTCAACACATTTTCCCAACAGAGGATTACCACCTTAACTGTCACGGTAACTCCTATTGCATGCTTTCTGTGGTTTGTGGTTTTGTATTTGGTGTTGATGCATGCCAGCCAAAATGGTACTAATGTAGCTATTGTTTTTATCTGACACTTAATTTTATGTTTTCTTGTATTAATAGTCTTTTACATTTGCTCCAGTTGAATCACTTTGTCTGCTTAGTGAAAAGGTCAAGAAAAAAGTGATTGCTAATTTTCTTAAAAGTCTCTGGCCTTGTCTGAACAATATAGCTTTATTCTTTAGGGTTTGGGAAATCAACGCCTTTGGGGTGGAGGGGTAAGGAGTGTATGTAGAAACAAAGCTAATATTCATATGCTAATTCATCCCAATACGATGAGTGTGGAGCATGGCAGCAATTTTACATTGCCTTACCGAATCTACCCAGAAGCACCTTCCACATTATTTTGACCTCAAATGTGTTAATATTTTAGCATATAAATAGGTGTTTTTTTCTAATTATGTAACTAGTAAAATTTTTCCTCATTGCAAATTTATATTTGGGGAGATCTGATTATGATAGAAATAAGGAAGGTGTATAGTGTGCCTATTTAAGGCATGAATTTTAATACATATACTTACTACTTTTAAAAACTGTGCTTTTTCTTGATTTAGGGTCCCCCTGGACCTCCTGGACCTCAAGGACTACAAGGGCCAAAGGTTATTCTTTATTTACTTGTTTCCATTTATCACATACAGTGCAGGGAATACCGCATTAAGTATATGCATCTTTGAAAATCAGTCTTACAAAATGCTGAAGAAGCTGAGATCAACAGTATTGTTTTAGAGAGCGAAGAAAAGAAATTGAGGTCTGGACTGAAGGAAGATAGAAAATTAGAAAAGAAGAAGGGAAAATAGGAAAAGAGGAGAGAGAAATTTAATTTAGGGGAAGACATTGAAAAAAGATATTAAACAAGGGAAAAACAAGTTCCACAGAAATTATAAAAGTAAAAAACACTAAATGTGGTGTATGAAAACAAAAGAAAATGTTTGATTAAAGGAGGATTAGAGAAAATTTAACTTGACATCAAGAAAGATCCTTGCTTCTAATGCTTTTATAATAAAAAGAATAAGAAAAGTTTTAGTATGGTGCATTCACAAATCAAAACTTTAGGAATCATTTTTCATAATGCATTCTTTATTATATACTTTCAGACATTTTGCCATTTAAATCTTATCTAATGAAACTTACCAACTAAAAATAGTAGAAGGCTAGAATTGCTTGCTTATATCTAAACTTTGTTGATGGCTTTATCCCTCCAAACTGAAGCTTAGTCATTCAACCATGTTTGATCAATTAACACATGGCCAGTGATTCTGGCTTTTCAGAACTGAGCTACATGTGTTGAAATATGACTTTCGTCATTGGATTCTTGTAGGAGATTCAAGTTATTTCAGAATTCATCTTTTGTTAATGCTTCTTAAGGCAGTTTATTTGCTAAGTCTGTCATAACACACACGCACACCTATCAGCTTTCATACTCTCTCAAGATACTTAAAAACAGAAATCTAGTATATAGAAACTTTATTTTTCTATTATATAAAGGAATATAAATTACAATATTACTGAGCTCCTTGCCTATATATTTAGAACATAGATCCTAATTTCAAATAGATTTCTTGTACAACATTAATATAAGGTGTGGGATTTTTAACTTTCTATTTCTCCAGCACATTCTGGTCCCTAAGAGACATAACACAAAAAAACTATACATAATCTTTATTCTTGGTGAGCAACACTGCCTGGATCCCCATTCAATAATATCTTGGTGAGCTGGACTAGATATCCTAGAAGGAAATCTGCAATTTCTTTTTTTCCTTTGTGTAGAACCAACCAAGTGTCTAAGTTCATTATTTCACCTCCTCGCTTGACTAAGACTCCAGAACCAAAATTGTCCCCAAAGCTAAATACATATCTCATTTCCCACAAACCTCAAAAGTTTCCAGGACTTTTCTCTTCTCTACAGTCCAAAGGCCTAGAGAAGCCCCAAAGGCACCCATTCTTTGACCCAAAGAGGCAAAAAGGACCTCCTAGGTAAAAAATCTGTATCACTAAAACCTATATTCCCCTGGTTTTATAATCCAATTGCTATTCGTGTATTAATTCAGTTATTCAGTAAGTAATTTTTGAGCCTCTACTCTATGGTAAGGACTAATATCTAGTAAGGATACTAGAAAGAAATTCCAATAGAGGGCTTATGGCCTAGGGAGGGAGATAGGCAAGTAAAGGTACAATTATTAATAGAGTAAGTGCATAGAAGGTCCCTCTAAGTCTTAAGAGCCAAGGGTGGCTTTGAGTTGAAACTGAAAGACAGGAAGAAGTTGCCCAGATGAATATCTAGACAAGCAATATGGAGGAGGGTTGAGTCATTCTCGCTTTCCTCCTACCCTTGCCATCCTTCCCAGTATGCTATCATCCCTACCCCACCCACCCCACAATGGTCTTATAATTGAGATCTTGTGTTAGCTGATATAGTCCTTTATGTTTTTCATGATCTGCCCTTGAGAAGGTTGGGATAATTGGGGTGGAATGTAGCTATGACCAAGAGACAGCAAAATGTAGCCTGAGTCAAGTATAGAACCCCTTGTGATCTTGGAATTCAGACTGAATGGGAACTTACTCAATTAGCATTTCTCCTTCATTTATCACACAAGAATTGTTTGATTCCCTACACATCAAATAACTCTTACAAACCCCATTTGAGGGGTGAAGGATAAATGAATAGCTCATGAATTATGTTTTTCTTTTAAACACTTGTGAGTCATATTTTAAAGGGAAAAGCCTAGCAAAGCCATCATTATTGGACCCACAGTGCTGACAAGTATTCAGACTCTGAATGAAACTAGGGCTTAGCCAGGTGCATCCAACCTCAGCAGACTTGTTTGTGGCAAAATAAACTTTGCTGCTACCACAAAGAGCAGGAAACCTGAAATAAGAAAAGGCCATTCCCCCGCCGCTTTTCTTGCTTCATTTGTTTATAACCACAAGATCATGCCTTCCTTAAACACTGGAAAGCTCAAATTTCATGCTGTACCTCATAGCTCTTAAAGTTTTTACCAGGGAAAGGAGCTCTAACCATTTCAATATTGTGGTTTATAGTATCACCAAACAGGCCTTTCTAGAAAATACAGCCTCAGGTCAGCTCTGTTGGAAATCTGTCTGTGAGGCAGGCCTCTCACACTCAGAAGAGCTGTTTTTACAAAGTTTCCACAGTGTGGGATTCAGGGATATTTGTAATGGGATCCACATAAATGACTCATTGATACAAAATAATGCTTACTTTTCAAGGAATTTATTTAGTCACCTTTCAAAACTGAAAAGTGACTAAACATTTGCTGTTCGATTAACTTTCTGGCATATTGTATAAATTTGCTTTTAATGGAACATCTTCAGTTTAAAAAAGCAAACAAAAATCTCTATATTTTGAGTTTGTCAAAAATCCTTATAAATCATAACATGAATAGTAAATTTTAGTTCATTCATAGCACAGTATAAGAAATTGAATTGATCCAAAAGTAATTTTATATGGATTAAGATATCTGATTTATGATATCCTTCAGTGAGGCTTTTCTGGAAATTGCACACTCACAATCATGAATTTGTAACTAACTGTTTGAACTGTGCCAATTAAAATATTGTTGAAAATTCATGGGGCTTTGCATTTTATTTTTTTAGGTTAACTGTTATGTTTTCCTTTTTACTGAAATTGGAAAGTGAGAGAAATCATACGGAGGTTGTATGGAGAAAAAAATTAACTGAGGCAGATAGGTTGTTGCTATAGGATATGGTCAGCTATCAAAATGTGTCTATCAGTTTTCCTTGACCACTCTTTTTTAGCCTGCATCTCACATGGAGAAAAAATAAAAACACTAAAAGCATTGGATCTTAGCTACATATAAATACTATACATAATCTTGAAGAAAGATTATTACTTCCCTTAGTTTAGATATGTGCTATAATAGAATATTCTCGGGTTATGATGCATTTGCTGAAAGTCAAATTGTGGTGTTAACAAACTAGCATCGTTTTTTTATGTAGTGCAGTATGTTACCAATGAGAATGGAGGCAAGTCATCTATTTTTATCTTAATAGGGAGAGCAGGGATCTCCAGGAATCCCAGGAATGGATGGAGAACAGGTAATTTTCAAAGATATATACTATTATTTAAAGCATCATTCTTGATTACTACTTTTATTGTAGGTTTGAAGCCAAAATGTCATGAGCATTGATATTTGATACCCTCTTTCTTTTAACCATTTGTTCTAGAGACTTCATTGACTCTAAAAAGCAATTAGTTTGAAATCAGACATTAGTTTTCTTTGCAAAAACATCTAAGCCATATGATACTTCAGTTTTGTTCTTAATACTTTATATCAACCGACCAGTGACTCCCCTGCAAATTTTTAATAGACTTGTAAAATCATTACCAAGTCAGTAAAAACTAGCCTAATTTTTGTCAGTGAATACAAATATGTCAAGATTAAAATCAGTGACTATAGTTTCCACAAAACTAAATCTTGCCTATATGCCTTATTTAGACAATGTTTTCTTTTCCCAAATAAAGATGACACCTAATCCCTAGATCCTTAGAAAATACAGAAACAAGCAGGGAACTTGTAGCTTGACAGAGTATGGTAGTGTATCTCTGAGGGTTCCCTCTAAAACAGAAGTCGGCAAGCTTTGTTAATAAAGGTCCAGATAGTAAATGCTTTAGGCTTTACAGGCCACATACAATCTGTGTTGAAGTTTCCTTTTTATTTATTTATTTTTGGTTAACACCTCAACAATTTTTTTTTAAATTCACTCTGTACAAAAACAATCCCTGGGATGAATTTGGCCTGTGAGCCATGGTTTGGCGACCTCTGCCCTAAAAGAATCTGAGTTGGAGAACGTGGACAGTATTCAGAATTTGGAATGGAATCAAAAGGGTTAATTTCAAGATCTTTAATGTTTTCTTGATTTCCATTATTTACCCAAGAAATGGCTAAAATCAGGAAAATCATAAGAAATCAAAAGGATTCTTAATACAGTTAGTGTACATATACTCCTCAGAAGAAAGTATTAGATAGGAAAATTAGGTTTAGGATTATTTTTACTATCAGAGTTATATGCTGAAATAATAATAATGCCATATTAAATGAACATGTGGTAAACAGAAACATAGATACCTTAGATGATTTGCTATATCATAGATCACTTAGAATTTTAAAGTCTGTCTATGTTACTTCTCTGACCATTGGTCATTATAAGTAATTAATTTGACATGCATAATGATATACAATATGGCGCCTACAGATATAGTAGCTAGCTTTTTTTTTTCTTCTGTAGGCTTTGCAAGGTCTTCTTCGATCACTAAGTACAGTGGGTTGCCGTCCTGCTGCCATCACTAGATCCCTAAAAATAATCCAGGTCTTATTAATCAGTAAGATCCATCTATTCACTCAGGCACCTACTTACCCATTGGGTAATTCTGAATGCTATTAAATAGGTACAGTTAACAAGAAAAGATCCTTTCCATAAATAATTTTTCTCCATCGTTTTTAATAAAGAAAAGATAAACAGGTTTGTGCAGCCTAGAAGCCCCTTACCATAATAACTATGATCATCTCTACTGAAGAATGAGCCATCAGTGTATTGAAGTGAGTTTCCTAGGATGAAAATGCTTAAAAATATAAATTAATGTCAATATTAATATTATAAAATTCAGGCCAGGCATGGTGGCTCACGCCTGTAATCCCAGCACTTTGGGAGGCCAAGGTGAGCAGATCACCTGAGGTCAGGAGTTTGAGACCAGCTGGGCCAGCATGGTGAAACCTCGTCTTTACTAAAAATACAAAAATTAGCTGGGCATGGTGGCACATGCTTGTAGCCCCAGCTACTTGGTAGGCTGAAGCAGGAGAATGGCTTGAACCCAGGAGCCGGAGGTTGCAGTGAGCCAAGATCGCGCCATTGCAGTCCAGCCTAGGTGACAGAGTGAGACTCCAACTCAAAAAAAAAAAAAATTACAAAATTCAGATTTGTTAACATTCAAAATGCATATTTATCTATTTCCTCACTGTAAAGGAGAATAAAAATACCATTCTGACTCACCTCATTGAGACATCATGAGAACAAAATAAGAACACTGTGAAGAGGTTGTCATACTTTTAAGCATTGATTGAGCGTTAGTGTGTGGTAAATGATCCAATGATTTACCAGTCTGTAGACTGGACCATTGAAAACTGATGGTGACTGGAACTTCTGCCTGCAGTTAGGAGGGAGGGGAGTATAGTGGGTAGAGATGAGAGAAATTTGGACATTTGTTATTATATAACACTAGGTCCCAGTTCAAAATACATCCTGTATTGTTGAGAATTAAGTCTATTAAGTTGTTTTCAGGTCTGGTGAGATAGAATTAGCTGCCAGGTAAAAATACAAAATCAGGAGAAATTATGTCAAAACCTAAGTTCATGTTTTTTATGCTTACGTGGCCTAACAGAACTTAATCTATTTCATTGCAAGGAGAAATAGTACTGATTGCATGTAGAAGGTTGCTGTAAGAAATAACTCTACCTAAAAACAAAAATCAGAATCATCTCAACATTGAACCCACCTATTAATGAAATTGATCTGGAATTCTGTTTTCCCTAGGATGTAATTATCAGGGGTCATTATGCTGCTTACATGCCAACCTTGACTATCATTTTTAGGGACTCAAAGGCTCAAAGGGAGACATGGGGGACCCAGGTATGACAGGTGAAAAAGGAGGAATTGGACTTCCTGGATTACCGGTATGTTTATACTTTCTGTTTGTTTATACTTTTTATGTTATGTTCTTATTAAGATAAATTAAACAATCAGAAAAGAGTTATATTATTAGCTGCAATCTCATCTAGTGGTTCATCTCATATTTTTATTTTGAAATATTTGAGGTATTATTGGTTAATTAGGGAACTCAAATTGTAAGTCATGTAACCAAATGAATTATAAAGGAAGCCTTCATGTTTTCCTGAATTGTTTTCCCTAGAAGATAATAAAATAAACATAGTTGGCCACTTTAATTTAGTATGCATAAGATGGTGGTAACTGGTTATTGTAAAATAAACCATAATAAAGAAATGAGCCAAAAAATATAGGAGAATTAAAAAACAAATTACTCTGGAAAGTGTCCTCTGTGTGTATGATACTATGGGATGGTGTTTTATGGTTTTCCCCATAATTCTAACTGAGAATTTGGAGGAGAAAATGTAAAAATTGTTTTAAAAAATGCAGTAAACTCCACTGCCTTAGACTTTTTTGTAAAACAAGGAAGTATATAAATGTCAGTAAAAACTAAGTTAAAAGCCTTACATTTGCTGTTTAAATTGCACACCACCATAAAAGATATAACATTTATAACTCAATGTATTTAACACTGTAGGTCTTTAACCAATCAAGCTCAAACTAGTTTTCATTTACTTTATATTTTATTCTACATATCACCCATAATCCTAGAGATTTTAATAAGCTTGCTATTTTAAGCTAGAATTCAAGGAGATAAATCCTTCTTTTATGTAGCAAGTGCATAATATTATAAAATGTCAAGAGAACAATGAGTTTGGGGAGAAAATTCAGTTGTCTCTTACACTGGAAATAACTTTACCTGCTTAACTCTGCTTAATGGTTATTTGTAGGGAGCCAATGGAATGAAAGGAGAAAAAGGAGATTCTGGAATGCCGGGTCCACAGGGTCCTTCTGTAAGTCCGTGGTGGCTGAACTTCCATGGTTCTTGAACCTCCTCACACACTGACCTGTTACTTACCTATTCCACCTCTGCCAGATGGCTGCACAACAGTAGACAGACCTCAAACCTCTTGGTTTGTCAAACTGTAGAAGAAACATCCGTCAGCCCTGCACAGTGATAGACAAAGTATATCAGAGGTCTGAGGTAGAAGCAGGTTTTCAGAGGACTGTCTAATCCTGAGGAAAAAAATCAATGGTTTTCTCCTAACAATGGGTAGATCTTTGTGAATATAGAACATACTTGTTTGTTTCTCCAGAGCCCTGCTTATGCTTAGTGAAATATTTGAGTTTGATAGTAGTGACATTATAGCATTTCTTGGTAATTAGTTGCTTCCTTTTCTTTTAACATAGTTTTCATTTATTCTGGCTTTTGGAGAACTTTTTTTTGGAGTTTTTTTTTAATTCTCATAAGGGAATTTCTAAATCTAGAGAATCAAACACATCACTTATTCTAGTATCTTTCTTCCTCTCCAACTACTAATGGCCTTAGCAGAACCCCAGCACAAGATTCAAGTTGAACTGCCTTATCTAAATGAAGTAACCAAATACATTTTTATTTTTTGGACATACAGATCATAGGCCCACCAGGCCCACCAGGTCCCCATGGCCCACCTGGCCCCATGGTAAGTTTCCCTTCTTTCTGAAATGTAATTGCTTATTTATGAGCATGCTACTAGAGAGAACATGAACACATCCCTCTAAACAGCCAGCTTGTATTTTGTACTACTCTCTGTGGAATGGATGGAAAATACCAGGAGCTTTGAGATATATTAACTTTACAGTGTTGTCATTCACTCTCCCAAACACATATGTTGGGAAGAGATAGAGTAGTTTTGCGATAGAGGTGAGGAAAGACAGACACATATAGCAAGCTCTACTACAACCTTACAGCGTGAACACTGGCAAATCATTTTATCCGGCCACTCCTCTAACCTGATACCAGCAGAATAAGATTTAGAATTGGCTGGACACAATGGCTCATGCCAACACTTTGGGAGGCCGAGGTGGGCAGATCACTTGAGGTCAGGAGTTACCAGCCTGGGCAACATGGCAAAACCCCATCTCTACAAAAAATACAAAAATTAACTGGCCATGGTGGCACATGCCTGTAGTCCCAGCTACTCAGGAGGCTGAGGTGGGAGGATTGCCTGAGCCCAGGGAGGCCGAGGTTGCAGTGAGTTGTGATCGTGCCCTTGCCCTTTAGCCTGGGAGACAGTGAGACTCTATCTCAAAAATAATAATAATAATAATAATAATAGTAATAGCCATTAAAGAATGTTTTCTGACAAAGTTTGAGGTTTGAACTCTTTAATGAAATGTTCAATAGGAACATTTATGTATAAGGTATCAAAACATCACACTATATCCATAAATATATAGTTATTATGTGTCAATTTTAAAAAAGAATATTTGTAAAATAGTATGATAAAAATTGCAGCTTACTTCCTCAGATAACATATATTGTTAGATCTTTTCCTTCTTACTTTTATGATACTTTGATTGATTCATTGAGCCAGGGCCAGTGTTAACTGCAGGTGTCTTGCAGTGGCCAATGGTGACAGTGGCCCTGCCCTCAAGAAACTGATGTCCAGTGAGGAAGGCAGCCATTAAGAAAGTATAATTCTCTAAATGTCAAACCAATGACAGTTGTGTTAAGGTTAGAATGTTGAAGGCAGAATGCTTCAAATGCTTTTGACTGGGGCAGAATAAGAGCAAGTCAGGCAGGCTAGAAGGTCACATGTGTCTCTCAGGTGTCAATAAATCAAAGGACTTCAGTATTACAGAATAAGTAAATTATGGTCACTCTTTCCTCCCATTGCACAAGAAAGAGCATTATTGGAATGATCTAAGCCAAGAGTGTAGCCAGTGACTAGCTCCATTTCTATTTTATAACATAAACAATTATTATTGACCTTTTTTCTTCTTCTTTCTTACTTCTTCCTTCTTCTGTCTTCTTTCTTCTTTCTTCTTCTTCTTTTTTTTTTTTTTTTTTTGAGACAGGGTCTCACTCTGTCACCCAGGCTGGAGTACAGTGGCACGATCATGGCTCACTGCAACCTCTACCTCCTAGGCTCAGGTGATCCTCCCACATCAGCCTCCTGAGTAGCTGGGACTACAGGCACATGCCACCAACCACGCCCAGTTAATTTTTGTATTTTTTGAATAGATGAAGTTTCACCACATTGCCCAAGCTGTTCTCAAACTGCTGGGCCCAAGTGATGCACCCGCCTTGGCCTCCCAAAGTGCTAGGATTACAGATGTGAGCCACCTCGCCCAGGGTGACCTTATTTTCTTAAAACTAGATGGTTCATTAAGAATTAAGCAAATGGCATACTTCTGGCTTTTTAAAAATACTCCCTCTACTAAAAGATAGAAGGTTAAATTAGAAAATGCTACAGCCTGTTCATATCATAAAATTAATTAGTTTAGAGGAATTTTAAGCCATTATTAAAATGAGGTAAGAATACCTGATAAAGTAACAGCCATTTCCTGAAAATGCTTATCTGAAACTTATTGAAAAGGAAAATATTATTCTAATGTGGACATATGTAACAAATATATAGGCATTGCTTAATAAAAACTTTTTCCTGCAGTTTTATAATTTTACTGATGGATATTTAAATACTCCTTTCTCCAAATAGTTTGTTTAAATCACTTGAAAGGTTTACAGCAATCCACAGTAACCTTAGTTAATTTAAGTTGACTAGTCTGTATATTTAGATTTTCTACAAAATATGTGTTTTGTAATCCTGATTCATGCATGCATTATGACTTTCTTCCACTGATAAACAATTATTACAAGAGCTTTGAGGAATTTGTTTTTGTAAAAATAAATGCAATCTAAATAATAATGCTTAGCTTTCCTACGTAATAATCTTATATTTAATCTGAAATAAATGATGCTACAGAATCCCAAATTTGGGTGTCATCTCCTCACTTCATGTCTCCTTTAGATTCTTCAACACCTTGGGTCTGGAGGAGTTAATGGAAAACTTCTCCTCTTCCCTGGCACTTAAAGTCTGGGGCTTCTCTTTGGCAAATTTCTCTTTGAAGTCATATTTTTATTTCATTTAAACTCATGAAGCATCTCACGTATTCCACTCAGACTTTGTAATGGTAATTTGAGTTCAGAATACCTCTTTTTCCTACTTCTTTCTTCTGTGTAACCCTGGCAGATTTCTCCCTCCTCAAAGGTATTAGCAGACAGAATTGCTATTAATGAATTTCCTATTACAGAGCAATCCAAGAGCTGGAAGGAACTTTTGGTGGGTAATAAATAACATCCACTAGCCTGCCTCTAGCTATAGCTCAAACAAGAAGATGCTTGTCTCACATCTCTTTTGTTATGTGATATAATATTCACTCTTGCTGGGAAACAGTGAATCAATTCTTAATTAAAAGCTCTGTTTTCCATTTTCAGGGACCTCATGGACTTCCTGGACCAAAGGTAATCCAACAAATCCCTTGATTATTTGATTTCTGCTTCCTTGATAATCATGGAGAAGCATGACAGAAGCATGTCTGTCCTGTCTTATTTATTTGTCAAGTAATGTTGATAATCTTTGAGCCTTTAAGCATCCGATGTTTAAATCTTATAACACAAAATGACTTATAACAAATTTAAATGATATCACCTGGAGATAAATTATTCCTCATTTTGCCTTTTTCCTGGTCACTATGTAAGCTTCTCAAATTACAAATCATAATGTACTCAAGTCAACCATTTGGAAGTGAATCTGATGAGATTCTCAGACTAGTCTAGATGCTTTTTTTAATGGTGTCTCTAGCTGTATATTTGGATGTTATTAATTGATATTTCTTGCTTTCCATGTAGTCGTATCACATCTAAATGCTTTGCCTCTCCAGCATCTTAATTTTGTACTCACCCAGAGGTCATTGGTCTAGAAGTGGGTGGGGTATTTCAGGTGTGCTATACTGGGAAGAAGATCACATCACTTACATGCATTCTATACTTTTGGGTTAAGAAGAGAACAAGGGAGAAAAGCTCCTCTTTGTCAGAATTAGTGTAGCTTGCATGATGAAGATGGTCTCCACCTGTCCTTTGCCTTTGTCTAGACCACGAGGACATCCTGGCGGATTAAAATAAGCCCTGAAAGACAAGCTCCCCCTTTCAGGGAGCATACGTGATGAAGACTTATGTTCTAATCTCAATCTTGCCAGGCTGTATCACCTTGAGCAGATTATGGACCCTCTCTGATCCTTTATTTACTCAACTGGGTAACTCACCTTACAGTGCTGTGATAACTTAATGAGGTATGCTTATAAAACACTTAGCAAAATATCTGGTGCAGCTGTTGATAAATGTCAGAAGACAGCTGTTATTGTTGCTATGTGATACTTGGTTCTGAACAGGAAAATTCTATAACTCATCTTCAACCCTGCTTGAAAGAAGGTTCATGAACTCCTGAGAGTGCCTCAGTAGTGAGTTGGTGCAACTAACAGGTAGGGGCTGGGGAGACACATAAAGGCAGTGTTGGCACTAGGTGTCACAAAGCCCAGAAGCAGGCCACTGTGTCCTCTAGGGAGGCTGACTGTCTTTGGCCCACCCAGCTCTAGGAGTGGTGGCAGGTATTGGTCTGACTCAGGAAATCTGGGTTTCCTTTTCCCAGTCAGGCAGGTGACACCCAAGAATGGGTTCATGCCTCTTTATTCTTCTTAGACTACCTTACCTTCCAGTAAGGCCAGTGAGTAACAGTATCTCAGAAGCATGAATTAGACTTTGGGGTGAGAGTACTATCTGGGGGGGTCAGAAGAGAGAGCCCCATCTATCAGCTTTGTGATCTTAGTAGTCGTTTAATCTCTCTGGGCCTTTTTCCCCGTCTAGACTAAATCAATGCTTCCTACTCATGGATTTTTTTTTTTTTTTTTTTTTTTTTTTTTTTTTTTTTTTTGAGATGACGTTTCGCTCTTGTTTCCCAGGCTGGAGTGCAATGGTGCAGTCTCGGCTCGCTGCAACCTCCGCCTCCTGGGTTCAAGTGATTCTCCCGCCTCAGCCTCCCAAGTAGCTGGGATTACAGGCACCCACCACCATGCCCGGCTAATTTTTGTATTTTTAGTAGATACAAGGTTTCACCATGTTGGCCAGGCTGGTCTTGAACTCCTGACCCCAGGTGATCCGCCCGCCTCGGCCTCCCAAAGTGCTGGGATTACAAGCATGAGCCACTGCGCCCGGCCCTACTCTTGGATTTTAAGATGCCACCAAAAACCAGCCTGGTCATAATGACTAAGGATAATGCCACCAAGATATTTAATTTCATAAGTGATTCAGATATGCCATCACCATTGGATTAGGAGATGCCCAAGATGCTTTTGATTTCTAAAATGCAACAATTTATTTTGTCCATACAACTTCAATTCTTACTTAAATCATAAGTTTCAGATAATTATAAAGTTGAAAAGACCTCATAGATATCTATGCAAGTTCCCTGATTTCATAGATGATAAACCTCAGGCCCAAAAAGTTTAGGTTATTTGCCCCTAATTACACAGCTAGTTCATGACAGATCTGGGACTAGAACTTAGGTCCAGACTTGAAATTTGGTCTTTCTGTCACTGGATTTAACCTCAAGTACCTCAAGACCACTTGCTGAAAGTGCACACACATGCAAAGCCACGGATCTCAAATTAGTCACTGACTACTGAGCCTTGGCCTTAATATGGTGTCCTCAATCAATAGCATTCCCGGGATACTACCTTACCAACACCAACACATTTGGACTTGCTATAGTGGCTGTACTGCAAACATCCTATCTTCAAAATCCTGAAAACTTTTTATGCCATGCCAGTGTGTTCATCATTTTGCAACCCCCATTTGAAAGTTCAAATATATAGCATGATTCCATGCATGAATCTAGCTCAGTGTTTCCCAGAATTTCCTGATAAGAATCACCTGGGAGACTTATTAAAGATACCCATTTCTGTGTTACCATGGACTGGGTGGGGCCCTGAACTCTTTATGTTTAACAAGCACTACGCTGACTTATATCACCAGGCAAGTTGAGTAAATACTGCCCAGGTTAAAAACCCCTTCTGCCATGTCAGTATAGCCTCTCCCCTTTCCCGCCCCCACCCAGCAAGACTCTATAGGGTATTTGTGTCTGAAATCATCTTTCTTTCACAAGCCCTTCAAGATTTTCTTGGCAAATTAATGTCTACACTTAAAAGTTGAAAAGTATACAGGTCAGAACTTGATATCTAACATGCCGTTACTGATGGAAAATAGGTATACTGTATTCCTTGGTTTTTAAAAATGGTGTCAAGAATTTATCATTTACCGTGGCTTTTATAATGTCACCCTGAGTTAAATTCATACTTTCTTTATTCTAACATTGGGCAGATGGATAGTTAGTAAAACTACATCTAAGTTCTTTGATCTTCATATTTTCTCCTGGGATTGGTGATTTGTTGATTAGTCCATGTAGGGATCTGACTTGGCAAGGGCAGTGAATGAGGACTTGCTAAATGGCATTACTTCAAACATCAGCTGCTACATTTTTAGTTCATTCCCTTGGGCAACATGCTTAAAGGCTTAAAATATCTGTCTATAACCCTGTCCTGCATATTCCAGTTTTCCATTCCAGCAGAGTGGGGTTTTTTTTCTACCGAATCTTCTTTAGCATCCTCCACTCGATTGTCTTTGAATTATTTGTTCATAAAAATGTGGTATAACATGAATTTCCTTGAGATAGAACTGAAAAATTTAGGAATTCAACCATACATATTTTTATTGTAAGGAGCACACTTTCTTGGGAGTTTTGATTTCTAGAATATTAATTGTTGATGTCAGTTTAGTAACTATTTTAACTTTAAAAATTAATGTTTGGTGCAAGACAAATCTAGCCTGACTCTGCTGTTTCCTAAAACTGGAATCTGCAACTATTTCAGAGACTGGCTCTCTTCTCTCACAGTTTAAACACCCATAATAGCAACCAAAATTGGCATTTGCTTTTGCATTTAGGGTGAACCAGGGTTAAATGGTGTTAAAGGATTGAAGGGTGAACCAGGTCAAAAGGGTGACAGAGGACCCCTTGGTCTTCCAGTAAGTAAAGAAAACTTTCCATTTTAGTGCAAATCTCAGATTTTTCTTTCTACCCTACATGATAACTCTGGTTTACTCAGCAGCTCGTACTGTTGAGGTTTCTGTAATTAGGAAACATATTAGAGCAGAGCTCAGCTCAGTTTTGTTTTCTCTGATGTCTTCTCTTGTGTCAGAGGAAGACCCACGACAAACAATGCTATAAATGTCCTGTCATTCTTCAATTACATACATGCCAACCTTCCTCTTTTAGGGCTGACAATTCTTCTTCCATTGTCCCCTTCTTTTAAAAGTGTTGTGCTCATTATTTCATAGTTTCTCCCAAACACTTTTTATAATCTAGTGCAGTTTAAAATGCTTCCTCAATTGTTTTTTCTCCTTGGATACCAAAAACTGTAGCCCTCTGTTGGTGGCAGGTATGGAATTGGCCATTGTTGATGGAGTGAGGTCAATGCGGTGGCTCCTTACATTAATCAATCATATCATGTTCTACGTGTTTTATGTTGTTCGTTTTGAAAATTCCCTGTTATGAGGTTCTTGTGGCAATAGTGAGTCGTATAAAAGAAGTATTTTGCAGTTGTTTAGAGATTTTCATTTTTAATGAAGAAGGAATCTCCCCCAGGCTCTTCATTTTCTTTATGTCAGCCTTCTTTCCACAACAACTAAACGGAGATTTTTTTAAATTGTTATTAAATACGAGGCTTTAATTTCAAGCCTTTAATATGCTATCTATTTGGTGAATACAGATACAAATCAACAAAGAACAATATAGATTACATTAGTAAAATATGACATAAAATCAGTAACAGAATATAGTTTATACACAATTTGAAATGTGGGAGGAAAAAAAGCTGATGACCACTTTTTGATTTTTGCCATGGGTATTATACTTTATGCCAGTTGATAGCAAGTGCCTTACATACATCCACCATATGATGGTCAATAGGTATTTATTTATTGAATGACTGATATAAACCTTGTATTAAAATATAGGTTTATTTTATTTATTTATTTTTGAGACAGAGTCTCTCTCTGTCACCCAGGCTGGAGTGCCGTGGTGCCACGTTGGCTCACGACAACCTCCATCTCCCAGGTTCAAGCAATTCTCGTGCCTCAGCCTCCCGAGTAGCTGGGACTACAGGTGCACGCCACCATGCCCAGCTAAGTTTTCTATTTTTAGTAGAGACAGGGTTTCGCCACGTTGGCCAGGCTGGTCTCAAACTCCTGACCTCAGGTGATCCACCCACCTCGGCTTCACAAAGTGCTAGGATTAAAGGCATGAGCCACCAGCCCAGCCTAGAATATGGGTTTAATCACACCAGTTAGGTCAATGGACCATAGGCATAAAACCTCTATAATATATGTGAGTCATTATTTCAGCATTCTAGGTAGATATAATAGTATCAGTGTAAAATTATTACAGTTTCCCCATTTATTTTCTTTTTTCTTTGTTTGAGACAGCATCTCACTCTGTCACCCAGGCTAGAGTCTAATGGTACACTCACAGCTCACTGCAGCTTCAAAGTCCTGGGCTCAAGCGCTTTATTTTTAAAAATATTTTATAGAGATTGGGTCTCGCCATGTTTCCCACGCTGATCTCTAACTCATGGCCTCAAACAATCTTCCCGCCTCGGCCTCTAAAAGCTCTGGGATTATAGCTGTGAGCCACTATGCCTGGCCTACATTTATTTTCAAATGTTATAATGTAACTGAAGAAGGTATCAAAAGGCAAAAGAAAGTTTGGATTTTCTATTTTATTTAAACTTTCAATCTGATTTATTTAAAGTCTGCCCTTTTTTAAAATTTAGGGCTATTGATAATTTTTATGCAACATTTAGCTAACAGCTGTACCTATGCTAGCCTTAAACAAATGAACAACAATATATATTTTTATTGTAATTATTGCTAACAAAAGACGTATGTAAGGCCGGGCACGGTGGCTCATGCCTGTAATCCCAGCACTTTGGGAGGCCGAGGTGGGCGGATCACCAGGTTAGGAGATCGAGACCATCCTGGCTAACATGGTGAAACCTGTCTGGATTAAAAATACAAAAAATTAGCCAGGCTTGGTGGTGGGTGCCTGTAGTCCCAGCTACTCAGGAGGCTGAGGCAGGAGAATGGCATAAACCCGAGAGGCAGAGGTTGCAGTGAACCGAGATCGCGCCACTGCACTCCAGCCCGGGCAACAGAGTGAGAGTCCATCTCAAAAAAAAAAAAAAAAAAAAAAAGACGTATGTAAGCCGGGCACTGTGGCTCACACCTGTAATCCCAGTACTTTGGGAGATGGAGGCAAGTGATCAGTGGAGATCAGGAGTTCGAGACCAGCCTGGCCAACATGATGAAACCCTGTCTCTACTAAAAACAAAAATTAGCCGGATGTGATGGCGCATGCCTGTAATCCCAGCTACTCAGGAGGCTGAGGCAGGAGAATTGCTTGAACCTGGGAGGTGGAGGTTGCAGTGAGCCAAGATTGTGCCATTGCACTTCAGCCTGGGCAACAAGGGTGAAACTCCATCTCAAAAAAAAAAAAAAAAAAAAGAATGTATGTATTTTGCAGTTATAGTATGGCTCATGGATTATACAGAAGAAATTTTAAAATAAAAACTCAAGATACTCAAAATGTATGTAGAATAACATCATTGGTAGAGTTTTCATCTGGAATAGATTTTTTTTTCCCATTTTGTATTATTAACTACATCTGAAGCATAAAATTGGGAAATAGTTCTGCAATCTTGACAATAGAATTTTTAGGGCCAGTGCATTTTCTTTCTTAAATACTCCTTGATCTAACCAATATTTTTAAAGGACTATAAATAAATATTTGGGCTTTGAGACACAAAAACCGTATCAAAGAAATAATTGTACTTATTCTTGAAACAAGCATTGAAAATGCCATTGTTTAATCATACACTATTTACGTGTAGCCTAGAGTTCAAAGTGAAGAAAAGCATGCATTGTCTGAGAACATTCAATTTTTAAAGTTATTTCCCCCATCAGGCTTTGATGCAAAGATTATTTGAAGGAATTGAGAAACAATTTAGTTTGGAAGTTATTTTTTGCTTGGTCGCACATTGTTTTCTGGCTTTTTCCCTTTCCTAGAAGTCCCTCTAGTGGAAAGTAGAGTGAACAGTAGGAACAACCCAGAAAACAATGAGTAATTATTGTTCATGTAAAATCCACTAAGAGTCATCCTAACATGTGAAAACCCTGTATTTGTTATTCATAAATACTATTTTAACAAGTATAACCAGAGCTCTTTCTTCTCCTCTGAAGTGCTAAATTTGATTGATTATTATAATGAGCCCCTTTTTAGGAAATTACTGTTCTTTTCTCTTCAGAACCTAAAGAAATATATGGTGAATAGCACAGTCTTTAGAAAATGAATTTCATATGGAAATTAGAAGCCTGCAACCGTTATGAGTAACTACTTTGTAGCCCAGTTTATACACTTCATTAGCTTGATTTCTAAATAAGAACTTGTCAAATAGAAATGTCATTAAAATGCCATCATCTGTGGGGTGTTTGTCATGTGGTTTTTTTTTTTTAACTAACAATTTGTAGCAATGTGATATTCATCCCAGAACCCTGTAACTGCGTATTATGTTGTTTGAAGTGTTACATTTGTTCATCGGTACCTCATACTAATCTCTGTTCTTGTCATTCGTGTTACACCCACCAACCCTGCTACCAACCAAATCACACAGGGAGCATCTGGCTTAGACGGAAAGCCAGGATCCCGGGTGAGTCAGTCCCTTGTCTTGCTCTGACATGTTTTGTGGCTGTGAATCATGTGCTTCAGCACAGACCCCTTTGCTCCATGTCCTCTCATCAAATGATGAGGGTGTACTTAGAGCTGGAGTAAAAGGGGAAGGTGGACAAAGATGGCGGCAAAAGGGGGAAAGGTGGACAGAGGACGGTTGCAACTCTGTCCGGAGAACAGCTAAACTGCCAGAATGTCTTTCTGAAGCTCGTGTTCAAGTCTGGATAATTTCTAGGTGGGAAGAATGACCAGACTAATGGGCTTCATTGTCTTAGAATTCCACATGAATTTTTCCAGAACCAATAGACAGACATCCCCTACAATTCCATGAGAGCAGCCCTCTGAAGAAATTAAAATAATGTGAAATTATTGTAACTTGCTTTTCCTTTTAGACTGATGTCCATCGAATGTAACTTCTTCCTTGGCACTAACTTTCAATTTCTGTTCATAGAAATGACTTGTCTGTCTTCTGTCATTTTGTCTTTTTTTCTTTGGTTCTTAACAGCTCCAGCTCTTAAATTTCAGCCACAGATACTCAGTATTTAGAAGTCTTCTGAAGGTGAACTTTGAATTCAGGCAGTAAGAAAAATATCAGTTAAGCTGATGAGAATTCAGCAACGTTAGAACGAATTTAAAACTCTGAATTCTTTCTTATCACAAAGCTCTAACAGAATAAACCAGAATAGTAGAACAGAAATGGGAATACTAAAGAAAAATCATGCTGGAATAGTTCCTACATTTGCAAATATTATAATCAATTTTTTATGAATCTAAGCATAGTCATACTGGAAATGAGCAAGTATACTTGAAGTCCTGGCTACAGTTTTAAGAATCTAAAAGAAATTCCCATCTTTTCAATTCTAAAAACTTGTTTCAGGCAGCCATTATTTTCACTGGACCTCAGCGTTCTTACATTCATTCAAATATCACCTCTTCTACTGCAGAAATCCTAATCCTGAACTAACCAGGGGGACAAAGGGGAATTATACCTTTAAGTCATCTTGGCTGCCTGGTTTGTGAGTTGTAAGCCTAGTGACTGGCCACTGCCGCAGAATCTGTAAGAATGATTCCTTTCCTGTAAGCCCCTGCTGCCCCCAACAGAGCTGCAGGAAGTTTTTGGATTGAACAGTTACACACTGTTTTCATTTACTTAATAATTTTCTTCTACTTGCGTAACAGTTCAAGCCTCTTAAACAGCTGAAAACAAGAGGTCAGAGCATGCCCGGTTAAGGGTGGCAGTGGGTGTAGAGAAAGGGCTTGAGGAAGAGGTGACAGGAAGGAAAAACAATTACATTTTTCTTCTTAAGATTATGGGGCAAAGTGAAGATGCTTTATTTATTTATTTATTTATTTATTATTTTTTGAGACGGAGTCTTGCTCTGTTGCGCAGGCTGGAGTGCAGTGGCACGATCTTGGCTCACTACAGTCTCAGCCTCCCGAGTAGGGGAATGCAGGCACCCGTCACCATGCCCAGCTAATTTTTGTGTTTTTAATTGAGACGGGGTTTTACCATGTTGGCCAGGCTGGCTGGTTTCAAACTCCTGACCTCAGGTGATCCACCCACCTCAGCCTCCCAAAGTGCTGGGATTACAGGCTTGAGCCACTGCACCTGGCCAATGATGCTTTATTTAGTCAGAGGAAAAAGATATAATTAAATATGATATGCAGCTTTTTGTGTGTACCTTTCATTGAAACATGCAGTTATATACTTCATCCTTTTTGCATGAGTTTCTTGAAAACCGCTGGCCTGAAATAATCAAGCATAAAGCAGTTTGAAAGGAGATGAGTTGTCTTACTGATATTCTTAGGCACCATTCACCTAGGAAAAATCCAGGATAAATTATAACTGCTATTCTTGCAGCCCTTGTGATATATGTCATATTATCTTTTTTTTAGGGTACAGATGGTCCTATGGGACCCCATGGCCCTGCAGGTCCCAAAGGAGAAAGAGTAAGTTGTTGCTGAGGTTATTAAGCTTGTACTAAAGAAAACACAGAGCATGGCTTTTCCATATTAATTGAACTGTTCATTTTTCAGAAGAAATAAAGGGCTATCTAATATTAAATAAAAAGAGATACCATCCTAAGTTCTATTCAGAGTCCTAATATTGAGAGAAGAAAACCACAGAGCATAAAATAGAACACGGCTGCCTTAATAAAAACAATACATACATTTACATAGCTAAAATAAATAGCTCAGATGATTCTTCCTTCACCCATAAGGAAGATATTTTCATTTGGCCTTTATCCAGAAAGTCGAAGTCAATGGAGCTAAAATTTCCAGGAGTATGTATTCTGGTTGATAATCTTTTATATAAAGCTACTGTACTCATTCAGAGTAGGTTATAACTTTTTTCCAAAGGAAATAATGAAACCTAAGTATTCTTTTCTGCACAGTTACAAATGCTCCCCCTTTTTTAAAGCTAAAGGATAGGCTGTTTTTCTTTAACCATAAGGAAATAATTTCAGTGCATTATAAAATGAAAACCTTTCACTAACCTCTCTATTGCTAGGCCATGTTTCCATATCTTTTGGGGGAAAAAAGACATTCAGAATGGAAGATAAATGGTCATCTGTCTGGAACTTTCTTCTCTCTTCTCCCTCTCATGTGTGCGCTCTCTCGCTCTCTCTCTCTCTCTCTCTCTCTCTCCCCCTCTCTCTCTTTCTGTTTTTCTCCCACTATTTCTTTTCCTCACCTTGGAAATCTTAGAATTATTTTTGTGTGTCTGAGTGGAATTATGTCATCAATTTCCCTACCATCCAGGAGAGGATATAAAGAAAGTATTTTAATAGTGAAGTCTTCAAAATTTTGGAATGATTCACTGTGCAAGTTTGTGGTCTTTTAAAAACTAGATAGATTTTCATCAGTCTGAGATAATTTGCTTTAAAAAAAGAGGGCCAGTAGTCATTTCTTTAACATACCTTCCAATTCCATAATTCTGTGTTCTGTAGAGTGATCTCATTCATTCAGGAAATATTTACCAAATGCTACTATGTGCAAAGCATGGTATTACTACTAGTGTGAAATGGAAACACTCTCCTCCCACTTAGGTAAAGCCTATTTTGCTAATTTGCTTCAGTACATTGAATAATACCATTATAATTGATTAATTATCTCTTGGTCTTTTATTAATATTTTTATTAATATTTATTAATATATACTGAATGCTGCAAAAAAAAGCAGCTATTCTTCCTGACCTAGAAGAGTTTACAATCTAATTGCAGAGAAAAAAAATGCATGAAGGAAATAACCAGAGAATGAGGCCAAAATAATACAAATAGTACAAGCTGTACAGTGATGAAGATTGGCTTTATCCAAGAATGCTTGTAGAAAGAGATGAGTTCTAAGGGAACATGTAATCTGAATGTGCAATTGTCATATTTCTAAGATCAAACCAATGACTTCTGAAGATCATCTTAATTAAAAATATTTAAAAGCTAAAAGCCTCAACGCTGCTGACGCAGATTGGCTTTCAAGCATTGTATGAAGAAACCCAGCCCATGTACTAAAAATGGAGCAGCAAATCTCAGGCAGTCTTTTGGCAGAATGCCCTGGGGCTCAAGAGGGTTTACCGTGTGGTAAATCAGCTGCTACTTCCGATAGCTCCACAATGTCACAAGAGTATCAGGTCTCAGTGCTGGAGCAGAATTAACCAGAAGAGCAAATGAAATTGCTAAGAATTTTGAAGGCATAGTTTCAGTCAAATGGTGTGCAGTGTAAAGTGTTACTCTTGTATTTACTCAGCATGTTAACTATCTTAACTGGATCATATATCAGTACTCTCCAAGTGCCCCTCACTGGAAGTGCTAAACTGGAGTGTGATTCTCAGAGTTAATTGATGGAGGCGCCATCTGGACTCTCCTGAAAAAGTTTCAAATTTTAAAGAAGTCAGAATCAGCAAAGGGAGGTGTTCTAGGATAATGCCTCAGTGTTGATGTGCAAATTAAAGAACCTGAATGAAATTAGAACAACCTAAAAGAAACCACGCATTTGACAGCCAATGTTATTCAAACATTTTCAAGTGTATGATTGACAGCATCAATATTCCACTCTGCAAGCATCTGATCCTCCCTACCTTAGCTGATTTCTTCATTTGGCTTTCGAACTCTATAAATGTGTTAAGCTTGAGAGGTTGAAAAATACTTTTGGAATTGCTTAATCCAGGAAAAGGAGTTGTACATTCAAATCCCTGTGTTAATATTTCATTCCTAAAAGTTTTCAAGCTGGAATCATTAGAATGCTTTTTGGCTCTAAGTGACAAATTCAAAATGGCTTACACAATAAAGAAATACATTATTTTATATAAGAAAATATTCAAAGGAGGACTCTAGGTTTTGCTTGGGAGCCCTTTTCCACATGTCGGCATTGTCTTCTGACCACAGACAAGCTGGGCACAGTGATCCAAGCATCCTCTCTGGTGAGACACTGGCAGAGAACAGAGAGACTACCTCATGTCTCTTCCTGAGCAGAGAGGAACCTTCCCCAGAGCTTCCCGGCTGATGCCCCTGACACCTCATTTGCCAGAACTGGGTCAGCTGTCCATTTCTGAGGCAGTCACTGGCAAGAGAAATGGAATTGTCATTAATAGCTTAAGTAATTTTTGGGGGTGGGCTGTTCTAGAAGAGTTGTTTCACAGACAGCTGTTCTAGTGACAGCTTTATTCAAATGAGCCATAGTATATTTGTTTTAAGAATAAGACAAAGCCAAGATTCTCAGGTGAGAAGGGAATGGTTATATCAAAATAATCTATGGAGATTTTTCCAATTAGACCCACCCTAATCTGTGGAGTTGTTTCAGTTATTTCAAACTAGACATAGTCCAGTTTATGTGGATCCTCCCTTAAAACTCTCACCTCCCACTACACGTGCGTGTGGGGGCGCACACACACACACACACAGATAGATGATAGATAGATAGATAGATAGATAGATACACACTTACACATACACACCTTACTAGTTATTTTGTTTGGTTGTTTTCTTAGAGATAGGGTCTCACTTTGTTCCCCAGGCTGGTCTCAAACTCCTGGCCTCAAATGATCCTCCTGCCTTGAACTCCTAAAGTGCAAGGCATAAGCCACTGCACCCGTCCTTTGCTCCATTCTTAAAGGGACTGTTTTTGATATTTCACTATTAAGAAATATGCTGTAGATATTTTTTATAGATGTCTCTTAACAAATTAAGGAAATTCCCTTCTTAAAAAAATGTTTAATGTTTCATTTAAAATCTGGCCACTGTGCTGAGTGCAATTGTTTCTGCTTTGGTAATAACCGTAAAGTAATAATGAATAAAAGTTCAAACTTTTATCATATTTATTTTCAGTAATCTCACCCATACCATATTGCCTCTAGGTGACAGTGTTAATTAGTTCCACTGACCCCTCAAATTTAGATGAAGAAAATGCTAACAGGGACCTGAAATTTGCTCACATGGGAATCTGGAGAAACACAGGCATATCAGGTGGCTCTGCAGGCACTGTTATCAGCTGAACCTGGCGTTTTGCCAAGAAAAAAGATTTGCTAACCTTTAAACTCCTTCAGGGGTATGATAAAAGGAGATAAGATTTTCTGTTTGGCTACTCATATAAAATCACCATTACTCCTGAAGTTTTCCTACTAAATACTGACAAACACTTCAATTTGGAGATGGCAGCAGCAGAAAACACCATTTGAAATACAGAACATCTCTTTCTTTATCATCACAATTATTCTATTCACAAGATTACCTCCAATAACACTTATTCTTTATAAGTGTTCAAGAATATCGTGTAAGATGGGGAAAGCTGTTCTATTTAAATAGGCACTTAGAGAGAAAGTGAGGAAGATAACATATACCTACCTTATCTAGCATTCAGAGGGGTTGAAAGTTTTTAAACCCTCTTTTTCAGGCCAGGCACGGTGGCTCACGCCTGTAATCCCAGCACTTTGGGAGGCTCAGGTGGGTGGATCACCTGAAGTCAGGACTTCGAGACCAGCCCGGCCAACATGGTGAAACCCCGTCTCTACTAAAAATAAAAAAATTGGCCAGGCATGGCGGGCACCTGTAATCCCAGCTACTCGGGAGGCTGAGGCAGAATTGCTTGAACCTGGGAGGTGGAGGTTGCAGTGAGCTGAGATTGTGCCACTGCACTCTAGCCCGGGCAACAGAGCAAGACTCTGTCTCAAAATAAAAAATAAATAAATCCTCTTTTTCAGAAAGGAAGCAAACTGTGTACTTGATTATATAGATTTGCTTTGATTCATTCATTCAGCAAACATTTACTGATGTGCCATACACTATTCTAAGCTATAAGGATGCTATAGGGAACAACAAAGCTAGAGGCCCCAGAACCCTCCTGTGTATATTCTAGTGAGGGTAGCAGAGAATAAGCAGGTCATAAGCTTTATGGGTCTTCTGGTGTCTAAGGGCTGTGAAATAAAATATAGCTGGGGGTAGGAAGTGGGCAATCGAGAAAGGGTTTCCCTGAATAATTGTTTTTTGATAGAAGGAAGGGTATTTCAGGCCACGCACTGTAGTTCAAGCCTGTAATCCCAACACTTTGGGAGTCCAAGGTGGGAGGATTGCTTGAGGCCCCAGAGTTCAAGACCAGCCTGGACAACATAGTAAGACCTCCATCTCTACAAATAATTTAAAAACTACCTGGGCATAGTGGTGCTTGCCTGTAGTCCCAGCTACTCAGGAGGTCGAGGTGGGAGGAACACTTAGGCCCAGTAGTTTAAGGTTTCAGTGAGCCACGATCATGCCACTGCACTCCAGCCTGGATGAAAGAGGGAGACCCTGTCTCAAAAAAGAAAGGCACTTTATTCTTACATTTAAAGGTGCTAACAAAATAATTAGTAACAAATAAATGTTTCACACTAATGCCAAAGAAACCTAAGTATGGCATCTGAGATATGCAAATGCTTTTGCACAGCTGGCCAGCAGCAATCTTGTGCTGCCCCTCTTTCAAAGGTGATTTAGTAAAAGATGCTACTGTGGATTACTTTCCAAATATCACTGGCAGTGACTCTGCAAGAGGCTAAATCTTTGAGATTTTCATAGAATGGTCCTTGAAATAGAGGCTTTAGACATAGGGCATGAGAGAAAGTGTGTGAATGTAGGTGTGTGTGTATGATTTGAACTTTCTACTTTTCATTTTAGGGTGAAAAAGGAGCTATGGGAGATCCTGGACCAAGAGGGCCCTATGGGCTGCCTGTGAGTTCCCGGTCACATGCACCTCCCCACCTTCCGCATGCATAGATGACCAGTCACTGACACGGTTAACCCTTCGCTTGTGGGGCAGACTAATGTTAGAGAAGAAACAACAATCCACTCATTATCTATAAATTCAGTACTTCCATGTCCTTCACAAATAGGTCATATTCAGTCTCTTGCCCTCTCATCATGTACAGACACATATCCAGGCACTTCACGAGATTGACAGGATCAGAGACTGTCTCTAGAATAAACTATTAACTCGAGAACAGGATCCTAACTGTCAGAAGATGCCCTCCCTACATCATCTGACTGGACACTCATAACTGGCACTTCCTTGGAAGATCACTGGATCCAAAAATGGCTGTGGAAGCTTCACTGAAAACAGCCTTCTTCAGACTTTATCTGTTCCTATAGACTTATTTACTAAAATGACTCTTGCTAGTAAAAATTATTCCCCCAATTACATTGATATTTATGACGACTTGATGTTTCTGACTTTCTAAATTACCATGATGACAAATGATCTTCAGAACATAGAACACTGATAGTGCTCTGTCTTCTGAAAATTCTTCTCTTCTTCTTATTATTATCATTTGAGATGGAGTCTTGCTCTTTTGCCCAGGCTGGAGTGCAGTGGCTTGATCTTGGCTCACTGCAACCTCCACCTCCTGGGTTCAAGTGATTCTCCTGCCTCAGCCTCCCAAGTAGCTGGGATTACAGATGTGTGCCACCATGCCCAGCTAATTTTTGTATTTTTAGTAGAGATGGGGTTTCACTATGTTGGCCACGCTGGTCTCAAACTCCTGACCTCAAGTGATCCGCCCTTCTCGGCCTCTCAAAGTGCTCGATTTATAGGCGTGAGACACTGCGCCCGGCCTGAAAATTCTTAATTACACAGAATTCAAATTGAGACCTCCGGTTTGCTTTAAAAATATCATCTTGGGAATAATTATAATTGATTCATTAAGATAGGGTAGGACGACAGTAGAAGCGTCCGTTGCATTAAGGGTTTTAACCTTTCCATATCTCCCACATGCTCTTTATGAATTGAAATAATAAACATAAACCATGATTACCTCAGTGCTAAATCAAAAAAAAGATGCTGATTTTGAAATAGGTTTCAAAATCTAATTGATGAAATCAAAGTAACCTCTCGTGAACTTTGGATGGATCCATAATATGACACAATAGGGTCATCACCATGATAATCTGCACCATGGGAGTGAATTTATCATTCTTGCCTAACAGTCTTACGATTTTTTTAAAAAATTGGGGGATTATTCATTTACAAAGCTTACTTAAAAACAGCTTTTAAGTTGCAGCCTTCACATCCTTCGTACACAGCGTGCACATCCTAGCCAAATTAAAACTGTATTTCTACATTCTTTACTCATTTGTGAGCTAACTACTAAGTTATCAAATTAAAGTAGCATTGATTCACATCCTCTATTAGTGCTGGTATGTTTTTAAATCAGCTAAACAGTATTTTTGCTTTTAACTTAACTCCTGGACTGGTAACTTAGATATCAAGTTTTAAACATCAGTAGAATATTAGTCTGTTTAACCCAATATATCATATAAAATTTTCATGACCCTTAACTTCAACACTAACAGTCACTAATCAACTAAACAGTATTTTTACTTTTAATTTAACTCCTGGACTGATAACTTAGCTACCAAGGCTTAAACATCAGCAAAATATTAGTCTATTTAACCCTATATATAATATAAAATTTTCATGACCCTTAACTGCAACACTAACAGTCACTAATCCAAATGAGAATCTTTTTCACATTTCTGAAGTAGTTGTTCTAGTACTAGTGTTGCATGTTCAGACAGCCTTAAATAAAGCAATAATCTATTCATAAAACTTAGAAACACTAATGTAGCTACTATGGTTCTTTGGCAGGGGAAAGATGGAGAGCCTGGTCTTGATGTAAGTAATAAGTACAATAAACATCATCCTATTATAATAGATGTTGATGGTCTCCATCATCAATAACAAAAAGAATACTTCTTTTTTTTCTGTGCATATAGGTATGCATAGAACATATATTGCTGTGCATGTAAACAGCAATATAAAATACACTAGTGTTTGCATGAGATAAAACAGAAAAGCAAAAAAACACAATTATCTTGTATAAAATTAATAACTGGTAGTGGATAGTGGCACTTCAAAATACTTTCCCAAATTGAGGGTACTCTTAACATCAGCATGACCTATTTATGAAAAATATGCATAAAATCAATATACTTCTCACATGCTATCCTTACAGAATGATATATTATGTTTTTTCTCAAAGCAGTTATGCAATATTTTTTTCCTTTTAACATCTAGTCCCTATATATCTTATGCTAATATGATTCTGTGAAAATAGAGAATGTCAAAAGTAAATGCCTCTAGACACAATCACTGCTCATCCTGTATTAGCTGAATAATGAGAATACCAAAAGTAATACTAGTTACTGTTTATGAGCACCTGTTATGGGCAGGCATCATTCTGGTACTTTGTAGTACATCATCACATTTAACATTCACAACAGCTGTCTGGTAGATATCATTAACCCCATTTTACAGTCAACGGACTAAAGTGCAGAGAGGTAAGTGATTTGCCCAAATCTGCACAAATCAGTGAACTTGCCAGAATTCAAACTAGTATTCTGGCATTCTTTCTACTCTGTATTTCTTAAAAGAAAAAGCAAGAAACCTGTTGTGTATAGATAATTGAGACATTAGAAAACTTATGTTTCTAAGCACTGCTTTATTATCTAAGTCTTAAGACTGGTGAGCCATTTCTTGTTATATTTAAGCTCAGAAATGTAAAATCCTAAAATATTTGTTGCCATATGATTTCGCCACTATTACACCAATAGATCTTTTTGGTTTGCTTTTTATCTTACAGGGCTTCCCTGGTCCACGGGGTGAGAAGGGTGATCTAGGAGAAAAGGGAGAAAAGGTGACCTCTCCATCCCAGCATGTACCTTATTTGATTCTTCTCCTGCTGTCTGCTTTGCTGTTCGGCTTGTGTGATTCCATTTGACACTTAATCTTTCTCCATCCTGTGCTCCAAAAACATACTGATGCCTGATTTAAGGAATCAGGTCTTCAGAGAGGAATGAAGAAGGCTGTACTGCCAGATATAAGGGCACTGCCTGGCATAGAAGAAAAAATTATTATCCCCAGATATTCTAGCTACAGTTTTTCAACCACCTGACACCAATTTATGGAAAAATAAAGGATTTTTTTAAAAAAAAATCATTTTAAAAAGTAAAATTAAATGACACAAATCTGCAGTAGTATTTGGCAGAGCTCATTGAACCCTGCAAAGGCAGCATCTCACTTGTCTTCACTACTTCCCAGTAGAGAAATGGAGATATGTTTTGTACGTTGATTTTTTTATTTGAAAATGGAGGAGAAGCAGTGTGACTGATAAACTACAGTAAGTTCACTACGCAGGACTAGGACTTGCCACTTTCAGATTCAGAGCAACAGGGATTTTTAAAACAGAGATATTGGTGTATTTTATGAGGTTGATGTTGAAGTTCTATCTCAGAACCATCAGCTCCATGGTCTTTAGGAGCCCATATCAGGCAATATGGTTTTATGACTTGAAAGAAAAGTTTGGATTATGGATTTTAAAAGTCAATTTTTCCTTTCCTCTCCTTTGTTCTTTTCTCCTCCCTTCCCTCCTTTCCTCTCCTCTGTTTCTTTTCTCTCCTTCCCTCCCTCCCTCCATCCTTCTCTATCTCTCTCTTCCCCTACCACCTCTTTCTCAGTATTTTGTTTGGGTCTTTTACCTAGTAGTAAATCTAAGGAGAATTGTTTACACTGGACACAACAAAAGAAGCCATCAAAAACTCAATCCCTCAATAGAACAGTGAAAATCTTAAAGTGGCTGAAACTACATTTCACAGTACAAATTTAAACCTTATATTTCTCAGGTTAATTTATGTCCCTGCTCTATTTAACCTTATGAAGTCTCTTGAACAGTGACATTCATAGCTGTTGACAAGCAAGGCTAAATGAGAGTTGTGAAAGAAAGAAGATTATTAAGCTTGTGGTGTAAGTTTTAGGCCTTAAGCATTGCTTAGACTCTCCTCCCACCCATTGGTAAGAGAGCCCGTGTAAGTGGTTATCTGAAAGCCCCATCATCATCACCAGTATCATCACATTTACTGAGCATTATGTGCTTTCCCAAGAGCTTTACATATGATAAGTCTTTTAATCCTCATAACAACCCCCAAAGTTGGCGTTATTTTCCCCACTTCACAAACAAGGAAACTGAAGTATAAAAAATTCTTTTATTCTGAATTATAAATTCTGACTATAAAATACATATGTTTTGAGATAAATTGTGCATATAAGCTTTCAGCCCAAGATGAGTGTGTTTTAAAGATGATATGTAGCTGGGTGCAGTGGTTCATGCCTATAATCCCAGTGCTTTGAGAGTCCAGGGTGGGAGGACTGCTTAAGGCCCAGAGTTCAACACTAGCCTGGGCAACCCATCTCTAGTGAGACCCCCATCTCTACTAAAAAATAAAAAAATATGGTGGGGCATGGTGGCATGTACCTGTAGTCCCAGCTACTCCAGAGGCTGAGGTGGGAAGATCACTTGAACTCAAGAGTTTGAGGCTGCAGTGAGCTATGCTTGTACCACTGTACTTTAGCCTGGGTGACAGAACAAGACTCTATCTCTAAAAAAACTCAAAAACATATATATATGCATTTTATATTTACCTAATGGGTTGTATGAGTCTAAAATCTTAATCACTCAAAAACATATTACCGCCGGGCGTGGTGGCTCACGCCTGTAATCCCAACACTTTGGGAGGCCGAGGCAGGTGGATCACTTGAGGTCAGGAGTTTGAGACCAGCCTGGCCAACATGACGAAACCCCATCTCTACTAAAAATACAAAAATTAGCCGGGGGTGGTGGTGGGTACCTATAATCCCAGCTACTCAGGAGGCTGAGGCAGGAGAATCACTTGAACCCAGGAGGCAGAGGTTGCAGTGAGCCGAGATCACGCCATTGCACTCCAGCCTGGGCAACAAGAGTGAGACTCTGTCCCCCCCCCAAAAAAAAATTACCATTAGGAGGATACTCATGTTTATGAGAAAGAAATCACCAGCATTACAGCATAGGAAAGCATAAAAGCTAGAAACTTGATCCTCAGAATAATGTTAATCACCCATACAAAATATTTCCATGTTCAGCTTCCATGATTAGAAGTTTTAAATTTACAAAAATTGGTTCTAAATGAGAATAATTCATGTATATAATTCTTTGACATGGGAAATAAAAGTTATCAAGAGCTCTCATGTACTCATACCCACAATGACATGGTTTTGTATTGCATGGGGAATCAGTACATATTACAAAACAATGCTGACTAATAACATTGGCACGTTATTCTTCATACTGTAGTGTTTCTTTCCCATAAAGCTTGAGGCTCACTAAAATATTACTGAAAAATTATTCCTATAGCCTGGCACAGTAACATTCATATGACATTTTTCTGTTGAGTGGTTAATCTGAGTTGATTTACCAATCAAACAATGAATTGAATTCCAAAGTGATAATACCCAACACACCTGGTCTCAGACACACCTATATGAAGAAGAGTCCACTGCCCTTTGGGAGGGAAGAGCTCACCCAAATGAGTTTACATCAGTTTTATGTCATGGTACTGAAGTGATTTGTTAAGGAAGGATGTTGATCCATCTTGAGTGAGTGACCAACTTACTCCTGAATGTTCTTCCCATCTTACTTCCTATCACAACTGCTCTCATTTCACCCTGACTTCTGGGGTCATCATTGTCTTTGATCATGATCAACTAAGCCACAGAGAATGTCTCTTTGCCCCATATTCAAGAAATCCAAGTGTTTTTGATTCTGAGCCTTCTGATGCAATCTTTTTGGCACACAGGAGATAAATGAAGAGCTTTTGCTCATGCTGTCAGAATGAATGTATTGATTTGAATGCACATCTCATATATTTCTGTTATGTATATATCTTTTAACCTTTCAATATTCATGTTGCTTTGCTTCAGACATTATTCAGTTTTATTGTAACTCCCATCCTGATTGCAGAATGAATACATTTATTTAAGTATGTATTGTATAGTATTTTGAATTCTGCACGGCACTAACTCCCTGTCTATAAATATGCAGAGATACTGATGTTAATATAAAACAG
This sequence comes from Pan troglodytes, assembly GCF_028858775.2. Classification (NCBI taxonomy): domain Eukaryota; kingdom Metazoa; phylum Chordata; class Mammalia; order Primates; family Hominidae; genus Pan; species Pan troglodytes. The sequence goes on along the minus strand of NC_072401.2, from coordinate 110,273,938 downwards.
CTGAGGTGCATTCCTTCCTACTCCTCCTTTTGCCTCCTTTCCTTAATTCCTCTGGCCTTATGATCCATGCAGATTTCCCACAACCTTTACCTTGATTCCTAAATACTAATTTCCATAGCTACATTCCCACTATGTAATTATCCTGCCTACCTCATTTTTACTGAGTCCAAGCTGCTTTTCCTCTCCTGAACAGATTATTTTTTTTTTTTTTGGCTTTTGTTACATTGTGAGTAAGCTGGAAACTCATTTACCATTGTAAATACATGGCATGAGATCAGTAAGAGAGTGAATTAAAGAAGATCCCTAGGTTTATAAATAAGTCTGTTTCTCCAGTTGGCATTGCTGCAAAGTATTAGCACTTTTAACATTTGTTTACCTGACTTAATAAGGAAAGTATTTGCTTTTAGTTTCTTTTAAAAAAAGTTTTGCTGTAACAAAAGGATGTAAAAAATATTAAAAGATATAGAAGCATATTTTAAGATATTGAATATTTTTGAATGAGAGTTACACAAGTAATATCAATCATAAAGTTGGATACATTTCAAAGAAATAGACACTGTTAATATTCTTTCCTTTTCCTCTGGTTCAATGCAGCTTTCATCCGTTACAGGATTAGAAAAAAGCAAGGTGACAGGTATTGAAAATTGAGTGAAGTATCCATTATTTCCCTGAACTTCATCTGCCACTGGCTGGCTTCAATGGTTTTGGTACCTGTCATCCTCACAGGATCTGTGACTCAAACACCTAATTCATGATTGTGACATTGTGGTCTAAGTTAGCACTTCTGATGTATCAGCTTTTAAGCCTCCTTCTTCTGTCTTGTTGAGTATCTTAAATAAAATCCCACATGCCCCTGCCCAGAATCCATTGTCACTCTGAAAATATGTTAGCTTTTATAATATCATGCCTTACCTAAATCAGAAAACAGTGGTAAATGCCCTTCCAGAATTTTCTTACCTAAACCATCTTTTGAATTACCCTTATTTTCCCCCAAATAAAATTTGTCTTTTATTTAAACCCTTGTATCCACAGGGGGAAAAGGGAAAGAAAGGCAAAAAGGGGCCTAAAGGGGAGAAAGGAGAACAGGGTGCTCCTGGATTAGATGCACCCTGCCCGTTGGTATGTCTGACTTGTGGAACTGTCTCCAGATGTTTGTGTGAGGGGATCAGATGGGAGAAGAGCAAGCTGGAGGGATCCGTAACAGGAGGGTTTCTGATTGGGGTCATTTAACATGGACTTCAAGATACCCAGAAACATTTATCAGTTATCCTGATATGTTCCACATCTCGTCTTGGGCCGCTAGCTCTGCCTGGTTTCTTAACCCCCAAATATCACGGCACAACTGGAACCTGAATGTAAGATCCGAAAGGAACTGGCACGATTCCATACCCCTCAAAAGAGAAGGCCACTGTTTTCAGACAAGCCCCTGTTGTAGGAATATGTCTCCCTCCATTTTACTTTGCCCAACTTCACTGGATGTTACTTTTCCCTTCAGAGTTGCTCCTCTCCCGGCCTTTGTTGTCGTAGTTACTTCTTTCGCAGAATTTGTGCTTAAGTGATTTCTTGTGTTAGTAACATTATGAGTTAATCTTTACAAACAGGGATTCCGTGGCGTTAAGGGGGAAAAAGGGGAGCCAGGCCAGCCTGGCCTGGATGGGCTGGATGCCCCTTGCCAATTGGTACAGTATTTCTCTTTCCTACCACCCTGCATGCAGTTCCTTTGTTTATCACATGTTCATCTCTATCAGTGTAAAGTGGTGCTTTCTGGGCAAGCTTTACATGATAAACACACTACATGCATGTGCATGAACAGGCTCCTTCTGCCACTGTGCAGAGTCAGAGAGCAAGCATGCATTTCTATCAATGAATGCAAATTAATCTCCTGATGTTGTTCTCACAACTGACATGACCACCTTTTCTGTGTTCTTTGGGATATTAATTTTTTCAATAAATATTTAAAGATTACATTAAAATTATGTGAAAATATTTGATGCAAAGACACTGCTAGACCATAACTTTTGGTTTTCCACCTAAGTTTGACTTTTTTTCTTTTTCTCTAAAAAAAAAAAGGTATTTCTGCCTTTTTTGCTATATTTCAATCAGGCTATAAATAAGGCCCAACCTACGGAAATCAGCTTCTGTTGTCAAGTGTTAACCAATTCAAGAGAATGCTTTAAGAGACCACAAAGAAGAAGACCAAACTTCTCTGAGCTTCTAAAGATGATAAAAGTCTGCAGCCCCAACCTTCTTCTTTGTCACATAACCTTTTCAGTTTAATGGTCTCTCCTTTTGAAACTCACTTTCCTAAAGTAGACCAAACTCCCTTATCTCCATTGGCATGAACTCAAAATCCTCCTGATACTAAAATCTAAAATTCTGCTGGTTGAACCTTCTCCTTGTACCAATCTGGCATTACCAGTTTTTCCCAAATATTTTATGAAGCTTTTTAAAAGTGTTCTTTTTTTACATTTAAAATGAAAGTATATTCATATTTTCTGAGGTATAAATAAAAATTTTTATGTTTGCGTTGATGGTTATATTGGTCTGCATGTTCTTATATTATTCTTCAGGTATAAGCATGATTCTTTAAAGATAAATTTATGTTTCTCTTTAAGAGATTGTATTTATATTTTAAAAAATTAAGCAGTCAGTGATTATAGTTAGAAAATCTCAATATGAAGTTCCCAGTTCTTTGTTTGCTTGGTATTGATGATAAATCATATTTTATGATCATTTTGTTGGTGGAAAAGTAGAAGCATGCCTTCTTGATGTACCAACTCTTCCTGCATTATTTGTATCATTTGTATCTGAAGAATGCATACACTTTAAAATAAATTTTGCAACACTTAGGAACCTCTTATTTTATTCAGAATTTGTTAACTAACTTTTGAATAATTTAAATAGAGAAATCAATAAATGCTATAGATAATATTTTATCATAAAAATATAGATAGGCTGCCTGTCTTCTAATTCAATTGAGTACGTTCTACTGTATTTACTTTCAATATAGAAAAGTGAAAAATACTGGCATGTGAAGAGCTATAAACTTCAGATAGAAATGGTTTATCATTGATTATTCATCATTATCATGAATTCAGCCATAGTCTAATAGTGACCGGGAAGAGAAGTTATTTTGGTTTACGTAATAGAGATACCAGTGAGATGTGTTTTAATGGAATTAAGAGTATACATTTATTATCTAAAAATATAGATATGAATAGAGCACTATGCTTTGTAAATTGCTTTTTCAAAATTAGGCATAACATTTTCTATACTTCATGTGTTTTCAAAATATGTACTCACTCTGGAAAACATTTGAATTTTCTTTATTTTACCTAACACTGGGAAATATATCGGGAGTTGCTAATTAGTAAAAGATGCCCATGACCAAAGTCACTAATGGGTAGAAATTTATTTTTAAGCCTCTGAGCACGTGAATTATGAAGTTTAATCACTCTTATGGAACCTGAGGAATTCTTTTTCTTCTCTTTAAAACAGGGGCCAGATGGCTTACCCATGCCTGGCTGTTGGCAAAAGGTAGGCTTTACTGAATAATTTCTCAAAAGAAGCACTCTCCCTTTCTCTTAACCTGGACTAGCCTTTTACATTCAGAAAAGACCTTCGGATGTGACATTCCGAAGGTTCTTTGGATATTAAAAAGCAAAAGATTTCATCTCCAGAATATCTTTTGATCAGTATATTTACTGCTGATTTCTTCCTAAACTGATCAGCTAATGCAATTCTTAGCAAACATTGCAATTTGGAACCTTCGCTATCTAATCCTTTCTTTGGAATGGAAAGGGGCAGTGCATCCTGATAATGTTTTGCTTGTCTCTCAAAATCTTTGTCTTCCTAATGTTTAAAACTATTCTTAATTGTGATTCTTTTTCTGTTTATCCTTACTTACACTGACAAACATGATAATACATGGTAGAACCCCGTCAATATTAGTCACAGAGCTGAGAAAGCAGAAAAATATAAGCATCATTTGTTTAATGATGTCTTGACTTATGTAGGAAAAACTGAATTAAATTTAAGTGGTGTCCTTTATGACATCAGTTTATTCTAGCCTCTTCATATGACTGCCCATAGTCACTGTGTGTGTATTCAGTGATGAAGAAGTTTATTCTTTATAGAGAACCTTCTATGTGCAAAGGCCGTATGATAAGCCTTTTCATATAGAGAATATCATTTCATTTAATCCACACAATGACTCCATAAAGTCTTATTACCCTCAGTGATGCAGATGAGGAAACAAATTCGAGAGGTCAAGGACCTTCCAAGAGCACAGAACTAGTATGTATCACAACTAGGAGAGGGAGAGAGAGACAATGGAAAGCAACAGTAAAACTGTAAGCAGGGAAGAGATCATCCATATGTGCTGTGCTATTCAGAGAATATCAAACCTTTATGCAATAATGGTGAAGATCTAATTATAAAGGCTGTGCACATGCTACTGAAGGATAAAAGTATTCCAAGCATATAAAAATGAGCTGAGGAAATGCACAAGATGCTTCAATCATTTTGACATTTTTTCTCCAGCACCTTGTGGCTTCTTCAGTAATTTTGGACAGGCATGCTTCATTAGCAAAATTATAGCAAAACTATGTAGCAATGCAGAAAGATGGGAAACCTGACTCCTAGTTGCCTCTTACCTTAGCAACTCCATTGGTGAGAAAATCCTGAATAACTCACTCTCTTTCTTTATCAGTTTTACCTACTTGACCAGAGAAAGTAAAACCTCTCTCGGTAGCGTCATTTATTTAGTAGCTTCCCATACTCCGCTTTCAGCCTGTCAGATAATTAGCTTGATCACACACAGGGTCAAGTGGGTCTCATGAAAATGGACCTATCATCATATTCTTCTTCACCTGAGAAAACTATCCCTCCACAATCATAACCCCCGTTCACAGAATTTTTAATACCATCTTGAGCTGGAATTACCACTTACTCTCTAACCTTTGCCCTGTAATCTAATAGTATAATGATTTTTTAAACCAGCCATTAGCACACTTCACATAGAGGAGATGCAATAGGCTTGCTTTAGCCAGCCTTCTGACACCACTCAGAACTTGGGTTCACAATCGTTCTTAGCCACCTCTGAATTGCTGCCTTTTTAAAGGGGTTTATAATCTGAATCGCTGCCTTTTTAAAAGGGGTTTATACCCTTAAATGGCAACAAAGAACTCCTCATCTTTTTGGTTCATGAAATGGGCATCATCTTTTTGGTTCATGAAATGGTTCATGAAATTCATATTACTGGTAGTAATATGAATACGATTAGAAAATCAGAAATTTTCCTTTTAAATACTCCTTTTTCCACAGAATAGACACTATACGCTACATAAGATTAAAGATCTTATGAATCCAGCATCTTCTTATATAAAGAATAAGACTTATGAAAGTTTAGTATTGTTTACCACACAAACCCAACACACACAAATGCAAATCATTCTGATCAGCCTCTCCCACCCATCCCCAGAAAGGAAAGCAACAATTTAGAAAATGAAAACGTTCTCAAATTTCTTATGTGGTCAACTTAGCTGTTACATTGAATAGTCAAATAAAATTATTTTTTAAATTATATTTTTAAAATAAAGTCAGCGGATTGCTTTTAGTGAGTCCTATTTTGGGTGTATCACCCTTTTGAACACTGCTGTGTTTATTAGGCTATAGGGCACAGTGGCAAATGTTTGCTTGACTTAAAATTCAAATTGTGGCAGTCGTATAAATCACTGATTAATTACCAACTCCTCTTGGTCATGCTCCTCTCAATGATTTATATATGCAAAACTATTTGATCTTTTTTTAAATTAGTTTTCTTTCTAGATATAGTTCCATTTTCTAAATTTACCAACACAAGAAGAGTTAAGAGAGATAAGTGAGGGTTTGGAAAAAGGAGTGCTTCCTATAGACACATTTTTTGGCATTGGCATGACAGGCAAGAATATTGAGTGAACTCCTTCTCCGAAGATTAGAAAGCAGCCTCCAAAGCACACCTAGTAGAGCATCTATTTTCCTTGAATAGAGAAAAACAAATGTTAATAAATAAACTTAAAGATGACTCCATGCATTGTGCAGGGTGAATGAAGAGACCTCTGTTATTCTCCTTCCCTATACATTCTGCTTACTGATAATCAGTGATTTATACGACTGCCACAATTTGAATTTTAAGTCAAGCAAACATTTGCCACTGTGCCCTACAGCCTAATAAACACAGCAGTGTTCAGAAGGGTGATACACCCAATGTCAAGGACGTCTCTAAGATCTGCTTTGTAAGTGTATATCTCAAACACCTCTGTTCCTCAGACCTCTGATTTAATACAGTTCTAAGAAAACCTTAGTTATTATGACTGCTATGAGAGAGAGATGAGAAACCAGAAATCTGTGGTGAGAAACCAGAAGTCTGGTGAGAAACCAGAAATCTGTGGTGCCTTA